>NC_066620.1:20269531-21547031 GCF_025201925.1 Gopherus flavomarginatus | reverse complement strand
AAGCAAAAGGGTTTTTCTTCCTATGATTTCCTTTTTTAAAAAAAATGCAAAATTGTTATATCTTCCAGACTGAGCTTAAACTAAACACAGGGCTCCAAGTCAAGCCAAAGGGGCTAGAGACAAACAGAGGCAGAAAACACTGTTATGGACTTTGTTCATAAAACTAAGCCCTTAAGAGCCAAACCTGTCTCTAAACATGGTAATTTATCAAAAGCACCACAGACTTGCTCATAGGCAGTATTGTGTGCTGCTCTCAAAAAGCAGATTAACAAGATTTCTGCCACCCTCCAAAAAAGACTTTTACCCTCAAGTCACATCTTCCATGTAAACATCAAATGTATTATCAAAACATTATTTTCATCAAAATGCAGTGGTATTAATTTTAAAAAGTTTGTGCATTTAAAAGAAGGCGAAGAAAAATATCATGTGTAATGAAGGCACTTGGTTCATTTCAGATGTGTGAAAATCCAGTCAATTTTGCACTTACAGTCAGAATTGATCATACAGATGTCAGCTGACAGTCAAAAAGTTTGTTCTGCTGTTAGCCAACATTGTGGGAACTGAGATTATCATGCATCAGACTTCAAAAATGCAAAAAAATCCTCTGTTAGGGCCCAGTTCTGAAAACACTTAATCTGAAGAGTAGTCTTTACTGTCATGAGTAGCCCCATAGAAGTCAATGGGACTGCGCACAGCAGTAAATGCTACTAACAGTTGTAAGTGTAATTTACAGGATCAAGCCTTTAATTCTCCACTTACGCTTAAAAAGCACCACATATAATTTAAAGTGCTCCACTGTTTTAAGGAAAAAGTTTCATGAATGAAGCAGGGATCGTGTCTTTTGCCGTCAAGGTGAACTGACTTTGAAGGATTATAGAACATTCAAATAATTTATATTCTCACCCTTCTACTCCACAGACTATTTTCCATAGCTAATCTTTCCTGCAAACTTTTTGAACCAAAAAGATATGCACAACTTTTCCTGTTCCCTTGCTTCTCTCTTCCATGTGTCCTGTTCACTAACTCTTTACATTTTAACGTTTATTAGAAAGAATAGAATTCAGTACTGAAAGCTGCATCAACAAACATCTGTATCAGCCACAGGTCTCCAGTTTTGACCAGTTCTCTTTGATAGTAACATTACTTTACATGAGCAGAGTTCAATGAGGGTTGATATGAGATGTGACAGCATAAATCAGAATTAGATTAAAAACAAAAGTTTAGAAACTAAAAGGCTCTGCTGCCAAGCAAATAGCTTCTGAAGGCCAAATATCTCAAACTTCCTTCAAGTCTGTTTCCCTATTTGATTTTTTCTCTCTTTCTCTGCTTTTAGAACTGCTACAGTACGCAAGAGTAAAAACACATATAAGGGCTCTAAATTTTCCTAAAAATAAAGCAATTAACTTATTGCCACAATTCAACATGCAATCGTGACAGACTACCCGGAACAGAAAGCAGAAGTCGTGATCCCTGACCCTCGACCAACACAAAAGAGGCAGCACTAGCACAATACCTGCTGTCAGCAACTGAATTATTTTTATACAGGAATTTTTATCTCTATTGTACAAACAAGTATGTGTCTGTGCTGACTTGTTAAGCAATCCACTTGTATGTAGAATAAGACTTTTTTTCCTGCTACCAGTCACACTGCTCTAAGATCAGAAGAAATACATACTCTTTGAAGCTCCTCAAATGTTTTAGTTAAAAGGACAGCAGTTGTTTTCAAAGATCCAAGACTATCTTTATCAGAATTTAATTTTTCCTTATTGATTTCTTTCTAACGTAACACAAATTTAACAGAGGACAATATATAGTTTATTACAAAATATTACGGCCTTTAAAGAATTCCATAGGAGGTAACATTCTTTTTTTCTTTTTTTTAATACAAACAACTATTTTGCAGAGAATGAGGATATGACAGTATTGTGTTTCCTTTGAACAAAACAATTTTTTTAATAATATTACTGATAAATAAATGGTCTAAAGCCATTGATTACACCGAAGCAGTAAATGTATCATACATGTTATGTGAACTGGCTTTAGTGCAATCCTTATCTGATCATTATTTTTTCTCCAAGAAGAAATAAACTCAATGGCCAATACCTAACAAAACCAACATGGCAGTGTCTGATACACCAGCTGAGATGTTGATAGTTTAGCCAGGTAACATTTTATTTGATGGCAAATTAATTGCTATAATTTTTGCTGGTGTTTTCTGGGGCGGGAGAGGGTGGTTAGGTTTGGGGGTAGTTGTTTTTTTGGGGAGGGGAGGGGTGTTCCTTGCATTTTGTATTTTATTGCCTACTACATCAACTGAGCAAACGATGAACATGAAATTAGAAATAAGAAATTGTTTCCTCATGGGTAATGTGCTATTAATTGAGTTTATTCAAAGAAATGAGACTAAGATATATACGTATAGATATAGATACACACACACGCAGGGCCAATGTTCTTCAGGTCCCTGTTATTTAACAATAATTCCATTCTTTATGTGTTTAGAGGTTTTTAATCAGAAAAGTGGTTTAGATAAAGCTAAGATTAAATTGTAGGTGAGATTGTCCAGCATTTATGCTGAGAACAAGGAAGATGCAAACAAAAACTCATTGTTTTTGACTGGACAAATCTCCCCAGGTAACCCTTCATCAATGTACATGTTCAGTATTCCAAAATGAATTCAATGACTTAAGCTGATTCAGACCTAAATAACACACTAACAACGCCTACTTGTAAAGGCACAGTTTAGCAGTGAAGTTGCTTCCCTCCCCACAACAGTTATTTCACAGAAAGATTAAGCTTGATCATTTCCTTGATGTTCATGTAGTTATTACTGTTTGTGTGTGTGTGTCTATCACACTAACCTTGATATTTTATATGTTTATTAAAACACAAAAACCTGATCGCAGGCTGGTTTATATACACCCATCCAATATGGATAGGTGTTGTTTTACAGCAACCTGTTCGAGTAAAACTTCCAATAGAATTGCATCAGACAAGCTCACATGGGTCTCCAGAGGAAGCAGAGAAAAGAAACACTTCTGTGCACTATCTGCAAACCTAGAATTCAACAGCTTTTTGGCAGCCAATTTGTTTCAAGTGTTTTGTTTCAGGAAACATGTATTTTTCTTTGTATGTTTCATAGATTTACAACTGGTTCTGACAGCTGTTGATTCTGTTAAATGAACACATTATTAAAAAATCTTCTAACATCCCCAAACTAAAAAATATACATTTTAATGGCATTTAAATTGTGAACTTGTAAGAATGTGCAAATGAAACCTGTGTGAATACTAACCCAGTTACTCTGGATTTAAAGCCCGGCTTTATTTTTACAGTACAGGGCAAAGGAGACTGCAACTGACTACATATGTTGATTATATTTCCTTTGTTTCAATCAAGTATAGAGACATTTAAAACAGGAAAGCAAAATCAACAATCTCAAGAAGTAAAAATAAATGAGTGCTAATACTTTGAAAAAGAAAATACTCCAATTATTGATGTATTTCCAAGTAATTCCATTGTATGTCATATACGCAATCTTCGTGTATTTTGGGGGCAGAGGGTTTGGAGAGGATTGGGAGGGTGAAGGAGAAAATCAGTTACATGAAATGAGGCGGGAAAGAAGTGGATGTTTTCATTTTGCCTTAGATCAAAGGAAAACAAGAATGGACTCTGTGGCATATTGAACATTTTTCCACTGCTGTCATTCACACTAGGCCATCTAAGTTTTATAAAATTCCCCGGACTAGCTGCATATTAAGCTTGCTGTGTACAGCTTTATTATAGTGTGGTAGTATGGGAACATTAATATTCCTGTGTTGCCTCTGACAGGACATTTACATGCGCCCATCTGAGCTCACACCTGAGAGCTGCTCCAAGGTATAGTAACTGTGCTCCTACTGTAAAAGCAAATGAAGAACACAAATTCCCTGCTGGGAGCAGAGCTGCCCTCACCACACCCCACACCTCAAACCTTTCCCTTGCCAACTTAACTCAATGCCATCTCAGAATGACGAATGAGCTGAGGCACCGGCACCAAGTTACTAACCCTCTAAGAACAGTAAAAGCCTCTCTGAAATATTTTTAAAATGCACAGTGAGTGCCACTGGCCAGTAAAGGTTGGGAAACGAACTCCAGTGAACCCAATACAGAATACATTGCATACTAACACTGATTGAAAAGACAGGATGATGTTTACAAGGCTTCAAAATGGGTTTGGCATAAAGCAGACTGGCTTTAATAATGAAGGTACTTTTAATTTCAGATTTGCCTTTGGTCTCTGTATGTTAAAAGCTGAAGTCTTAGGCCCTGCTCCTCCATGTGTAGCTTTATGCATGTGAGCCCATACTTCAATCAGACGACTCACCGTGCATAAAACTAACACCAATACTTGCAGAATCGAACCTTAAAGGCCAAGTTACATTTAGTAGGAATTCATTTTGTGATGGAAAACAATTCTGGCAGCAACAATATGGTTTGTGGATAAATTGATTAGCCTATTGTTTTTAAAACAATGTAGTAAATCACAACGATAAATTTACTGAAATGGACCACAATGGGCCCAAATCTGCTCCCAGTCAGGTCCAATGTCTGTGTATATTCAGATTAAATATGCTTATTTCCCCTGCGGGGAAAAGCACTGAATTTTATGACCATGTTACAAATAACAATACGGGTCTCAATCTATTAAATTATATGATCTGGACATATTTTATGAACTTCAGCAATACCCCTCAAATTGACACACACAATAAAAACCTCCTAGATGGAAGACTGTATTGAAAATGTGCACCAAGTTAAAAAATAAAAATCCCAACACTGCTGGCATAGCCATGACCCAAATGAAATCTGAACAAGCAGAAAGGTACTAAAGATCCTTAGTGATTAGATCCCATGCTAAAAAAGTGGCAATGTGCCAAGCAATGTCCAGCTTGATGTTAAATGCCTTTTATTGCACAAAGCTGGTTCTACTGCATATAAAAGCAGGCTGGAGATTGGGGTGAATTTTGTCAAAATTTTCTTTATATAATAAATGGTGCAAGCAGACAAACAAATGGAGATTGAATTCCCACTGCCTGACAGTCTCTCAAGTCTCCTTAATTGTCTTTATTACTTGAATTGAATAAGAAGGGAATTCAGGTTCTCAGGGCTGCATGTACAGAAGTGTGTAATGCTAAAAGATTTCCTTCTCTTTTAAATTTACATTACAAAATTATGGAAATCTTTAGGAGAGAATCTACTTCTCGCCTGTAATCTAATGTTAAGGTCTTTTACTTATCACTTTCTCCCCCTCACCACCCAGCTCCAATATTTCAGTCTTTATTGTTCAGTCTGGCTACATAGGGCGTACATTTATTAAGTATGTTATTTTCAAAGCTTGTAGTGTTTAATGTTAATCTGCACCTTTTTCATATCTATGCTAAATTTAATGCTTGCTAGACTGGCTCTTCAACCACAAATATTTTGTATCCAGCTGTATTTCAGTCCATGGTGAGCTTAACAATTAAATGTCACATAGAAGAAAGAATGCAAAATTTCTGGTCCTCTAAAAGATACGATTTGCAGGAGACAAGAATGGGGCAATTTAAGGAATTATAACACTTTTGATGCCTCCCTGGAATAATCATGCTGAATCAGAAGGAAACTTTCATCACTCTGCTTCTGTTCTTGAAATGAACACATATTTGTGTTTCCAATAAAAGGCTATTTTTACATTAACTATCCGTAACAGCAGAGAATAGAAAAACTAACTGAATCTCCACCTCATACAAGGGATGATCTTGATATCACATGGATGCTTCTTCAAAACTGTTATTTATAAAAAGGCAACAAGGAAAATGCACAAACAGTTGAATCTTTTATGTGTCACTGAAAGAGCAACATTTGAACAACTTTTGGATCGCCTACGTTTTTAACATTTTTTTCCCTCCTAGAAGTAAATTTCTCAGCCATACAGGCCACTGTGTTTAATTAAGCTTTCAAAAGTCCTCTGACAATGCCAACAATTGAAAGACACTTCTGTAGCTCAATCATGCAATCATTGTGACAGTTCTATTTACAATTTGTCTTAAAGAGACTTTCTCTGACATTGTACTTTGACAAAACATCCAAGCTGCCAGTTCACAACCTTTCTCTGTCTTATTTACAAATACAGCTTGTATGCAGGACTGAGAATCTCATGATCATGAGTCTTTGGATAGTGCCCTCACAAATTTTCCATCTTGTAACTATTTTGTCCAGCCCATTAATATCTGCTGAAGCTTTGTATTGAACAATTGCAGTTAGAATTTTAGCCATTTTCATGAATGTAAGCTTCGTCTGACTCATTGTTTAGATGCAATGCTAACTATTCAGTTGATCAGTCAATGATTTTTATCCAGAACAAAATAAAATACTACAGAAATGCAATTTACTCATCACAGAATTACAATAGTAATTGCTAATAGTGTACCAAGAGAATTTCTGTGGCATATAGACAAGTCAAAGAAATTCTATTCTGAGAATACGAATCGTTAAATGTACTTGGTCCATCAGTTAGTATAACACTAGGTTCATTTTCCATTTGATTATTCAATGGAAAGGTATTTCTTACATTTGTTTTCCTTATGTTGGATTTATATCTAACTGGCGATTGGAGAAAACAGATGCAGGCACTCAAAGTGAACCTCC
The DNA here is from genome assembly GCF_025201925.1 of Gopherus flavomarginatus. NCBI lineage: Eukaryota > Metazoa > Chordata > Testudines > Testudinidae > Gopherus > Gopherus flavomarginatus. Next base: position 21,540,362 of record NC_066620.1, on the reverse strand, counting down.
TCCTCTCTCTCCATTTGCACATACAGTATATAAAGCTGTATAATCGTAATTATAAATGAGAATATATGTAACATTCCAATGAGACAAATATGAAGTGTAGTAGTAGTTAAAATGCCTTTCCCTCCCAAAAAAAATCTTTCATTAATCTACACAACTTTATATATTCAACAAGCATCAAAATGGACTATAAATATTTCTTTTCCCTTTTCAATAAGTGAACAGCAGTTTTACATTCACTGACATCTTGGTACTTCAGTTAATATTTTCCTCCATTGCAAAATAAGAGACTGGATAACTAAACCCCTGCCGCAGCACTCACTGCAAATCACAGACTGCTGGTATCTGGTGGTGAGTGTTTGACATACATATTGATGAAAGCTGCCTCATTGGACCCACACAACATATCCTATTAATTTTCATTAAATTTATGACATTTCTGCCATAGCACTGGATTGTCACTCAAAATTTTATATCAAGCCTAAGAGAGAGAGACACACACACATACACAGAACAGCTGTGTATGGATGTGTGTATTTATATTTTATGTACATGCATGCATATTGTAGAGGTACACACATACTATTGTAAGCATTCCTTTATCTGGAAAATGGTTAGGGTGAAGAGAGGCCTAGAGACAGTTAAAGTATACATCATTTCACTGTACATCTGAGTGACTGCCTTCCTTGTATTTGGGTGCCCTGATCCCTAAGCATTATTTATCTTAGGAAGATGGTCTTTTATTATAATGCACCAAATTATTGACTGCAGAATGACACACAAAGCAGGTTCTGTAAATATATCTAACTTAGAATACTACAGTAACCTCTTTCTGAAGAATATTTAATTGGCTGCATTTTTACATTGTTATTAAATATATTTTCTGGACATTTATCATGAAGAATTGGTTCATTCGGACCTGTACATTTGTCCCTATTTTTTAAATTACATATTCCCATATCTTTTGCATTCTTATGATTATTGTTTCCTTTCTACTCTTGCAAAGGAACGCAGATATAAAATACTGGAATTAATAACTGCCATTCTGAGATTCACTTCAGGGACCCCCAAAATACGTAAACTCCACAACTTATTGAATAACCCAGACTGTTAATTTCACTGCCGGACACTGGGAATTCAATGGTGTGATAATTCCAGCTATTGACATATTACTTTGTGATATGACAAAACTGTCTCTTGCTTAACTAATTCCAGTGTAGAAACATTATATTAAACAAAAATTTAAGGAACAGTGTAAGAGCTTATAATTATCTGCGCATGAAAGCTTTACCTCACCTGAGTCACATCACTTGTGCACCCACTGGAAAGCTTGTATATATTTTTCCTCTGAAAACAATTAGAAGCTGGTCTTACATTCCTTGCATACCCAAAACTCCCATTGATTCCTGCTGGAGCTTTGAATGTGCAAGAAATATAGACAGTATTGGACTTCTAGTATGTGTCAGTTTTAAACATAATTGCACAGAAATCTCTCTGCACAGGAGACATGAAAATAACTGGAGCTGGGTCTTGCAGACCTTACTTACAAGAATAATCTTTTACTTCTGTGAGTAGTCCTATTGACTTTCATGGAATTACTTTTCTGAGTAAAGACTATCTGCATAAATATGGATTATGTGCATGTGAAAGGGTTTGCAGGATCAGGTCCCTAGTTTTTTTTATGTCTGTTGCATATTGTACAAACCCTGAATTCAGTCCTTAGCTTACTGAACCATTTAGGAGAACAAGGGACAGTTAAAAACATATTATTCTTCTAATTAGCAACACCATTACATCCTTCAGGGCCAAATTCTGTCCACTTAACTCATGCTAGGAATCTAATTAATGGTAACCACCTTACTTATATGAGTAAAGCAGGCAGACTTTGGTTCATATGGCTCAACAACTGTAATAGTAGAATTTTAAACTAAAGCAAAGAATTCCAAACTCCTCAGTGTGGTTGTATCTTAGACTGAATGGCCTATTTGAGACCACGGCAAGAAGTGTGGTTTTAATTCTTGCTTGACAGATACTGTGTTTTGTCTTTTAAACAGAGCAGTTCAATATGTAAATACGATGTTACATCACACAAATGTTACTCCATATTTGGTGATTTAGCATGGCTTCAGATCTCTGAAGACTACAAATCCCTTCCGCTAGGCTCTTGCTTCATTAATCATGCCCTACACTTCTGTTTATTTTCCTTCAAATCACAGACAGCACATGGAAATGGTCACTGCCATATACTATTCTGGAAAAAAACTCTTTAACCTACATGTCACAGAAGTTGAATGTGCTGGAAAATTTAAGCCATCTTTCAAAATGCAGCTTGCCAGTAACTTGACCGTGTGTGTGTGTGTGTGTCTCTCTCTCTCTCTCTATATATATATATATGTGTGTGTGCTATTACTGCAAAGCTTTCAAAAAACATAAATGCCACATTTGATTTTAATGATTGGTTGGAGGAAAAAAATATCACATTGAATCCCGCAGTGCCTACTGACCTACTATGGTTGAACTGTGTGGCCATGGTAAGTCAAAGACAAGATCCAGTATATCATGTGATTACATACAGTACTTTTGCTAATACTAAACTACCCTTTAGGCTATTAAAATAGAGGTATAAGTGATGTCTTATCCTAACTGATGTTTCCATAAAACTGGATCAGGCATTGGTTGATTTTAATATGCTACATATTTATAATTATGTTTTAAGCATAATTTAACGTGATTTTCAATACCAAGCAATGGGTGGTGTTCATATTTGCTATAAGGATTTTAGAAACTAACTATGCCTTGTTAGCCTTCCAGTATTTCTCTGGTTTTCTTTTTCATATTAAGTTCAATTATTTTAACCTCAGCCACTGAGACATTTTCATGTTTAGGGTCTTTCCAATTAAAAATGTATCATAGGAAATGATAATATTTACTTTTTTAAATTACATTTTTATATTGTTTGTTGTGCAAAACAGAATTCGGTCTTGGACACTTGTACGGGTGACATGTGGTTGTGTAAACCGCAAACAAAATCAAGATACATCTGTCAAAACCACATCAGAGACAAGAGGGAGCACAGAGAAGCATTTATCATTTGGCTGAGGAGGCAGGCTGCAGACAGCGGCCTTTCCTGTCAAACCAACCTTTTGAAATTTCCAACATGCCCTTAAACTTTTCAAATAAGCATGTCTGTGCGCTTCAGCAACTGCCCTCTCTACTCTGGCCTGGCCAGTCGAAAATGGCATCTTAAAGTCAAGGTCGGTGGTGTCACTTTGCCATGGGGCTGTGTTTAATTACAGTCCATACGCTGACAGCCAATATGGATCCAAGGCTAGCTGATGCTCAGTTAACTCTTTCACTCCTGAGTTAACAAAAGACTGTAAAGCTAGTTCCTGTATAACACAGCAGGGTGTAAAATATACATATATGGAATTAAGATAGGCAACACACTAGGAGACAGCTTCTATACTATATACAATTAAGAAAACAGAATCCCAGCAAACCCTGTTGAAAATACACACTAGCGTTGCATGGGCCTGTTGATGCTAAAACTACTCAGCCACTTGGAAATATTTTTTGTGTACTTAATATGAACTGAGATGCAGGGTATTTAACATGTTGGCTGTCATGGTGAATAGAATGGAAAAACAGACACAGCACTTCACAACTGTGAGCATTATTACTACAGTTTGACTGAACATGGTAATAAACTTGTAAATGATTCTCCTTGCTTCAATTTACCTGCTATATGTTCCTGTTTAGGGCAGATTCCTCGAGATGACGTTGATAAACAATCGTCATCCTCTGGTGTGACCTGGATGCCAACCTCCACAGGATTGGATGCTTTTTTCAGCTCACTTGGTGAGGGTGAAGGTGGCTTATCCACAGCCTTCTCTAAGCAGAGACTGCCATTGCATTGTTTCCGTTTGTGCTCAATAAAAATAAGAATGTCCCCCAACGGGAAGTTCATCTGACACTGGCCACAAGTAAGGAGGTCATGATCCCCTTCTGGAGCTCCCAACGTGCCATGCTCTGGTTCATCATCAGTAAGAATGGCTTCAAGAGGTTCAGCTGCAGTTTAAGAAACAAAAGGAGAATCATTAGAGCTCTTGTGAAAAGAAGGGGAAGGCGGGGAGAGAGAAAATCATGTTGTTGAACCCCCTGTTCATGGATGCCATCCCGTGTTTGGAATAATTATAGGATGAAAAAATTAAACCTGCACTACATGAACAGATAGCACGTTATCAGTCCAGCAAGAAGCAAATGTAGTTATCAGTGTTGATAGGGAATATATTTTGAGAAAGCAGCTGTAATATGTAGAACTGTCGGAATGGAACCTGCAATCTTATCTATATTCCTGGATTTAGACAAAGTTCTAATTTGAAGGAACATTTTAATAATAAAAATTAAAATAACAGCTGTGAAAAAAATTATTGTGAGACAATTGTGGTATCATGAAGAGAAGCCAATACTGTTCTTTGTTGCCAGAGGTTTTATTTATGTTTATTTATGACTGAAGCTTTACGTGTGTGTATGTGTGTGTGTGCGTGCGTGCGTGCACGCACGTGCACATGTGTAATATATGACGTGGTCATGGAATAGCTATATATCAATGAGCAAATCATATGTTTTGAAATGTTGAACTGTGAGTTAGGTATGTGTGTGTGTGTGTGTGTGCATGCAAATATATGAACATACACGTTAAAAGCCACATCGGTCATGCATGCACACACACCCACACAGAGGCTACATAGCCTGTACGATGTGTGTATGTACGTGTGATTATATATGTAGATTATATATTCTGTTTAAAAATTGAAAACGTGAACTATTCATGGGGAAAAAGACAGAATTAATAAATAAGGAAGCTAATTAGCTAGACTTTTCCGATACCTCCCAGAAATTAAAGAAATATCAAACTCACTGGCAATTCCACTTAGACACATTAACTAAACAGGATACTTTTGCATAATTAAGAAAATAAGCCAATTGGGTGTTTTTGTTTTGCTTTTTTCATTCTGAAGAAAAGAATGACTAAATTATTCTAAATATGTTCGCAATTGTGGTCTTCATCACATATAAATCAGTATGGTCAACTGAATGCCACATTTCATAATAACGGTGAAAAGACCTTTCTTTAAACTTGAAATACCTTGCCTAATGTTGTCAAAGTTGACTAATTTTCTGAATGAGCTCCAAAAAGCTTCATTATGAGACTATTTCTACACACATAGTCGTCAGTGGATTGTATAACAAGGCAGACATGCCTTTCTTTTCTGTTTGCTTTTTTTCACTTTGTACTGAAATATCTTGTACTGAAATATCCTGGCAATATGTATGCAGTATTCATCACTATAACCTTGCAAGAAAAAAAAACTGTTGGTATTTCTCTCCTTATGCAACATAATACATATACTAACAACAACAACAACAACCACCAAAATGAGCTGACTCTACAAAACATAAAATGCCTCAAAATGCTGCCAGTTAATCAAAGTGAGACCCAATACAACTCTTAAACAGTTAATCAGTCTGACCTTCTTTAGCAAGCTGCCAATTTCACATTTAATGAACTTAAAGCCACAGAGAATCAAAAAATAGAATTTAATTTGACTGCAGAATATTGGAACAGATTTTGATAAAGTGCAAAAATCCACTGAACTCAGGTTAAATTTATTTCAACCCTACCTAGGCTGAATATTGAGGAGGAAGATCTGGAGTAGCTCCCAGTTGTGCTGTGTAAAATAATACTGAAAGAGCACCTTACCGTACCTTAGCTCCAAGTAGGACACACTGATACATTCCATAATTTCTTGCCTCTAGTGCTACTCCTAATTTAACATAAGGTCAACTATAGGAATATGAAGGTTATATTCATATTAATAAAAACAATATCTTAATCATTTGGGTTTTCTTCTAAACTTACTGACCAAAAGATAATACACAACATGCATTTACAATTTTCTTGAATAGAAAAAGAAACAGGAATGTTTCTGAAATGTCTATGTCATTTTCTCAAGTAACAAACTTTGCATTTGCACAAAGTGAGTAACTGAATATGGAAGTCATTCCATCAGCTCCTTTCTACAAAAAAAGGTATTTTTGTGTTAAGCAATAACTGTAACTTTTAGTTTACTAACTCAAAGTAGCAAAATATTTTTAAAAATTGATATTCTCCTTGTAACTGTTTTGACTGGAACTTTGCACAATAATTACTCAATTATAATATTTATTCCTTGGCCTGATTTTTTTCTGAAATTGTCAATATTACTCAGCAATGAAAGAGAATATTGTGCTCAGATACCAGACAGTTAAAAGTAATGCTAAACAAAAATAGATTTTGCTAAAGACTGTCCTGACTGGGCTGATTTACAATCAAAACCAGGAAATGAAGTGGTAATTCAGAGGTTGCTGATTACACCTCCACATTTCACCTAATTAATTTTATAGGAGGCAAAGTTCTCGAAAATAACAAGATCAAATGTACAGATATAAAACCTGTAACCTCAACATTTTCTACGCTCTTAAGGTAAATTATTGCTAATTAACAAGAATTATATACTAATGTATGAAATACCTCTGGCACCGTGTTCATTACAAAACATTTGGCTCCTGATGCTCTGAGAGATAGAAAAATGTGTTTTTATTATTTCTGCTGGTTTAAAAAAAAAACCTTGCCACTGATTTTCAGTATACATCTTTTTAATTTTGGGGCAACCAAAAGCTCCTTTCTGGATATCTAATCAGTCATCTATATTTTTAATGGAAATTGCCCTTCCATAAACATGTATTTCTACAAAAACAACGAGGAGTCTGGTGGCACCTTAAAGACTAAGATTTATTTGGGTATAAGCTTTTGTGGGTAAAAAACCCACTTCTTCAGATGCATGTATTTATAGCCTCTCTCTCCCCCTTCCTCCATTTCCCACCAACATCCACCAAAATAACACCATCTTCTATATCAAGTTAAATGGATTTTTGTCTCAAAAAAAGTGTGAAGGACGCAATGGAAGAAAAAGCACCAGTTCTGCGTTACCGGGGGCAGGGGGAGAAAAAAGTATCAGTATGGATTCAGCAAGACAGAGACGTCTAAATACCCCAGCAGCAGACAGGGCTGTGTCCAGCTGAGAAGACAAAAAAGAAAATCAGGGGAGAAAGAGAGTAATTGTCTAGTCCAAGTTTGCCTTCAAGTGTGGGATTGTCTTACAGTCTAAGGGAACAAATGATGGCTAATAATGTGGGCTAGTGGCTGGTGTTTTAAAACAGCCAGAGAGCGGGAGCACGGTGAGGGAAGGAAGGAAAGAAAAAGAGGGGAGAGCGAACTTGGAAAGGACTGAGCAGGCGGCACAATGGGAGCAGCGTCGATCGGAAGCCTAGTGCAAACACGTGCGAGCCAGCAAGGTGCCTTCTCCCCTTTCGGCTGAGGCCGAGCTCATCTGGGCTCCCACTTCTCCACCCCAACCCCTCTGCTCACGAGGATTGTCTTTGCCTCAGATGGACCCGTAGCCAGAGTTTAAATGAGGAGGGGAGGAGAAACAAAAGCAGATGTGTCCAGTAAACAAAACAAACACAAAGTCACCGAGAAGGTGCCACTCGGCTCCCTCAGAGCCCCTGGGCTTCCCCTTCGAAATTGTGGTTCAAGTTTTTTTTTTGTTTTTTTTTTGGGGGGGGGGGGGCGTTTGCTTTCCATGTGCCACAGCATCGTGCAAAGCTAAGACTAGACGGAAGGGATCCCAGCCAGCCCCGCGCCGCCTGGAAAGGCTCCCAAGCCCCTTTGTGACCCCCACGGTTTGATCGGCCGTCGGGTGAGTGGGGGGAAATGAAGGGCCAACTTGCTAGTCCTCGCGATCCTCAGAAATCGTTTGCTGCTCTGAACGGACGGGGACGGCGTTAAAACAAACATTACAGGGAGAAACTGGGTCTTTTCTCCAGTGTGGGGTCTGTGGGCTGCGTTCCTGTTTCCTTACCAACCATAAAACAAGCAAAATTAAGAACAAAGAAAGGGGGAGGGGGAAGAAAGAAAGGGGAAAAGGGGGGAAGAAAGAAAGAAAGAAAACCCGCCTCCCTCCTTTCTAAAGGAAAATGCCGAGAATTAAAGACGTGGTGAAACTGATCAGGTTCAAGTTCGTTGGGCTTTTTTGATCTTGTTCTGCCTCCTAGCGACTGAAACTCACATGCAAACCTATCCTTCCTCAACCAGCTTTTTAAATCCAACTCCCACACATCTCGCCCCCCCGCCCTCCAGATCTCACAGGGAGAAATATACCAAATGGCAATTACAGTGCCAGCAAAAAATAATAATAATTTAAATATGTATCTGTATATTACATACGGAATTGCCAAGTCAGGGGGAACCCAGCACGGCTGGGGAAGGATTTGGGGATGTAAATCTAATCTTTCAATTACTCTGTGACAAGTGAGCGAACACGGGTGCACACAAACCCTAAGGATGAATGCACTCTGGTATATGTTTTTTTAAAGTAACAGAGGTTACTACTGTCGGCACCAGTTTCTGCAGCTCGCAGAAAACTGGGGCGGAGGGGGGTGGGTTCCTGCAACATGTTCTGGAAGAGATAGCACCTCCAGAAATGTGACAGTTATGTTGCAATACATAAACGTTTGGCATTTCAAAAAGTCCTTAGAACTGGTAGCAAATGACTCAAACAATAAGGAGTGGAGGGAAGAGAACCGTAAGGTGTCTTACTTTAAGGAAAACTTTGCGAATGCCAATGTTTTGGCTTCCCCTGCCTTTACGGGAGCTGTTTTATCCAAAGCGTTAACATTCTCCAGCGGACTATGTGCAAATCTTGTTTCAAATATCTATGCATCTGAGTGGGGAAATTGCATTGAAAACTTTTACAGGGAGAGAGAGGGGAGGGAGGGAGAGGTTGATTGCAGACAGCGAAATTGCACTGAAGTAGACGGTCCCTGAGAGGGGAGGAAAACACATGGAATACTGGGGGAAATAAAATACAAACGTGCATCTTTTTGCTTTCCCACCGCCCAAAAAATAAAATATTTTCTCTTTTCTTCCCTCCCACCCGCTCCCTTTTGTTGTGTATGCAGCGATCTTGCTTACCTTGCATCCAGCTTGTGTTTTGTTGCGGGAGGGGGGGAGTAGAAGAGGGGGAGGATTTTTGTGACCAATAGTATTTTTTTAAATGTCCCCGGAGTGTATTTTTTTTTAAATTTGATCGTGACAGTGACGATAGTTGGTTGGGTTTGGGGTTTTGTTTGTCTCTGTGTGTGTGTGTATGTGTGTGTGCTTTGCTTGGGTTTGCTCTTGTCTCTGCTTGTTGGCAGGAGGCTCCCCGCACACGCGGTGCTTGTAAACATTCAGACACGAGATTTTTCCCAATCAAAATCCACTTCCACTTTTTTTGAAAATCTTCCAAAAAATAGTAAGCGAGAGAGGAGGGAATTCCTCTCGCTCGCTCGCTCTCCTCCGTGCAGCCGAGCCAAGCAGCCCAAGTTTGCAGGCAGGAGTTGGGGGGAGAGGGAGGAGTGGGGGGAAGACTGGCATGAGTCGGTTGGCTGGGGGAAGGTCCGATTGTGGCGGAGCCCCGGGGAAAGCCAACGATGGCTCCGGACAACACAAGCAGCCGCTGCTGCCCCTTTTGCCCTTTCGCCGCGGAGGGAAAAGAGGCGCGGGAGAGAGCGGGACAAACACCCGGCGTCTGGGAGCGGAAACAAAAAGGGGGGGGGCATTGCCCTGCCCCCCCCCCCCGGTACGCAACAAGGTTTCGCTGGGGAGAGATGGGGATCTGGCTAAAACCACTCGCCCCCAGATTTTTCTTCTCACTCCACTTGACTATAATCTCTTCTCTCTGTGCGTCCAATGTCCAGTCTGTCTCTCCTGCGGGGATTTCTTCCCCCCCCCTCCCAAGAACACATTCTGCACCTCGCTGCAAACTGGGAGTGTTGCTGTTTTCCCAAGTCAGAATGGCACAATTAAAAAAAAATAAAATCAAAGCGGGAGGGGGGGTTGAAAAAAGAAAAGAAGGAAGAGAGAGCGACAGTGAGTGAGAAGCGGGCATGCTCCAGGAGCAAAGAAAAGAAAAGTGATCGCGCTCATTTAATTAGAGAGAGACGGAGAGGGGGGAAAATTCCGAGCCAAGGTTTAGTGCATTTCCACCCCTCTCGCCCGCTTTCTCCGCTTCTCCGAAATAAAATAACCCGCGCGAAGGAGGCATGAAATAAATGCACGTTGCTGTTTGGGTTACTTACGCGAAAATTCCCGCTTGCTTAAGTGCTGGGGTTTGCCTTGCTTGCGGCGAGACATGGTGGGTTGGTGGCTGCGGTGGCTTGTGAGCCGCTCGGTTCACATCGGGAGAGCCGGGTGAGAAAGCAAGGAGACTCCAGAGAAAATATCTTCATCAATGTCTTTTGACATCCAAAATAAATTAGAAATAATACAAAGATGGCGCAGGGAAGATGAATTGTGGGATAGCAGTCATGGCTTTTTTTTTTTTTTTTTTTTTTTGTGCAAGAAAAAAAGAGAGAGAGGGAGAGAGAGAGAGAAGGAGAGAGAGAGATGAAAAAAAATGGCAAAAGCCCCCCTGAGCTGCAAGTTCAAGTGCGGACGTGACGTCCCTGCGAACTTGAACGTCAGGAGCCTGGATGGACAGAGACATACAAAACATGGGCAGGGCAAGCCGGAGAGAGGGGGAGGAGGGAAGAGGAAGGCAACACCAATGGACACTCATCAGGGGCTGGACATGAAAAAGAGACCAGGACAAGCCAATGGACAGTGATCGCAGGGGGGAGCGGGGAGGAGGGGAGAGGGAGGGGGGAGCACTAGACACCAGGCGCACGCTGCTTCGCGGAGTAGGGGGGTTGGGGTGGAGGGGGAAGGAGCCGGGCACGCCGTGCAGAAGTGGCCGCAGAGGAGTAAGTGCAGAAGGCAAACGCACGAGTGGCCAGGAGGGGAGAGGGAATAATAAATAAATAAACACAAACAGCGGCGCGCACACACACACGCTGAAAAAAGCGGAGAGGATCGCCCAAGTGAAATGCGATGGGATGCTCCCAGGACGGGGAGGCCAGGCAGGTATCTGGGAGCCCACCCAACAGGCACAGCCAGGGAATTAAAAACTTTACATTGCATTGCCCCGAGACGCAGTGACAGTCCCTGGCAGGCAGCACAAAGGCCGAGAGTGGGCAAGGGGGTCGCAGGAGAAAAGTTCTGCACTTGGAGCAGCGAGGGGAAAGGCGGCCAGGAGCAGCCTCCTTCCTTTCAGCCTGGAGAGGGGAGCACGGAGAAGAGTTTCATAGTCCAGGAGAAAAGAGGCGGAGGGTGAGGAGCTGCAGGAGCAGAGAAGGCAAAAGGGAGGCGGTGGCACTTCATACCCCCTCGTCCAATCACTAAAAAAATGAAAGTAGCCCAGGCAGCCTGCAAAGCCAAGCCGGGCTCTGAGCTGTAAGGAGCAGGGACTGGGTCTGATAAAAACTAAAGAAACGGGAGCGCAGGAAGCAATGCGCGGGGCACAAAACCCCAGCCACGCTGCTGACAAGAAGCAGGGCGACCCAAGCCGAGCAAATGGGCAGAGGGGCGCAGAGAAGCGGCGGGAGTTGGGACTGAGGATGCGGCAGCCTGAGCAGCGTGGGTTGTAACTTACCGGGGACACACACACATTCCCCCAGGGCGGGCTCGGGGCGGGAGCGGGTTGCAATAAGGAGAGGAGGAAGAGAGCGTTTGTGGCAATTCTTCCGCAGAACGGATATAAAGCGTGTGCAGCGGCGAGCCCGAGCGCTGAGCGCGCGCCCCAGCAGCCTCCCGCCAGGAGAACGCAGAGAGAGGGACAGAGAGAAAGGTGCAAAGGAGGGAAGAAGTGGATCTAGCACAGGAAGGGGAAAGAAGCAGCTTGCTGTGACTGTAAGAAATATTTTAACACGCGAAACTGTAATAATGACGTTACCCAGGGAGGGGGGGGGGAGGGAAAGGAAATCTTTCAGTTTGTTCACAGAACCCAGCAGGGAATGCAAGTGGTCGGAGCTGTCGCTGAATTCTCAGCCGCTTCCGATCGGACGGCTCCTTTTGTGTGCATGTAAATGTGTGATCAGTGCACGCGCTGGGTTATAAACGCCCTTTGGGGAGAGTCTGTGGATAAATTAGAGGAGACCTGTTGGAAACGAGACCCTGTCTCTTTAATGGAGAAACACACAAACACACACACGCTGCTGTTGTCACAGGTCTGTTTAAGTCTGGTGTGGGATACTTTCAGTTTCACGTCAATGGTACAGCAATAGTACCCGCTACAATCTGAAGTTTATTCTCAAACATCCCTTAAAGCCTCAACTTCCTCCAGCATCGCTACTGCGCCCCCCGGCTGTCTAGCCCAGGCGAGGAGTGAGGGAAAGTGAGGCAGGTAGGAAGTGTGTGCCAGGCGGCTTCCAGGGGACTGATCAAGAGCTGCAGGTGAATCCATCTGACTACTTAGCGGTGATCTCTCTCCTGTCATGAAGCGCAATAGCTTCCCCCTCAAGCACTAGATCTGTTTTATTAATACACTTTCCCCATCATTGTGTTCCTCAGCCTAGAGGTGTCGGTTATGCACGTTAACCTGCTTTTGTTTTTTTAAACACACACACACACACACACACACACACACACACACACACACACACACACACACACACTCTTTACCACAGTTTTATGGTCCAACTTCATTTTATAACTGTCCACAGCGAGAGAGATTCAACTGCTGATCCTGCTTTCACACTCTTGCTTTTCCCCGTAAAGTTTTAACCCTGTTTAAATGAGTGTGTTCCTACAACGCGCAGTGGAGTGAGTGCTTCTGAACGGGAAAAGGAGAGGCTGATGCTCGCCACTATGAGGGTGTGTCGCTCCCCCCTGCCCCGTCCTCGTGTGAAAACTAAAATGAATCCCCACAGCCTGTAAAGACGCAGGATTCATTTGCAGTAAGGCTCTGTAACCACGTACCTGACACGATTTCCTCTTTTTCATGGGCTCTTCAGAGCAGGTCAGCATCTGTCTTACGCCACGGGTTTTGCCTGGCTCTTATTTAAACAGACTCCTCCGAGCTATTTTTTTTTTCCTTAGGAGGCAGAAAGTAAACACGTATTCTGTATGAGGATTTTTTAAAATAAAAATAATTTCAGGTGATAATAGCAAACTGCCTCATTCTTTGGGTATCACACTGCATTACAGGTACCTCTGTATCTAAACATACGTTCCTTTACAGAACGTATATAAATAGGCGGGTGTGTACTTGTGGCTACATATGTAATTTGATTTATATATAATAGCGCGTATAAAGCTTTTCAAGGTGGCTGCAGTGTAAAAAGTAATGACTTTATTACCCCTGAAAGGTTCTGTGGTTCATACTTAACAGTCTTCTGAATTACAATTCATTACGCAGTTGTGCGCTCTCTGAAGCCAAGCTAACATCCGAATACCTATCTGTGGTTATTGCCAATAAATAACCGGCAACATTTTATTGATTTTCTTTTTAAAATCATAGGGAATTAAGCACTTAGTTACATCTAGATCTGTTTTATTATTGCACTAGGCTTTAGATTCCAGAGGTGACTTCCTAAACCACATCTTAAAGCATACATTAAAAAGCCAATTTTACAGATGCTTTTGTGAGTGGCAGCTAGACGGTTTCCACCATTAGCATGTACTTGATTCCAGCATCATAAAATCCTAGATTTAAATGGAAAGTCTTTCACCTAAAACAATATTTCATCTTGTCTGGATTATAATTAATATAGGCATTTTATCACAATTGCGCTTCTCTCCCTCTCTTTTCTCCTCATCACTTCGCATTGCCATGTGATTTCAACAAGGTAAACTCAAGAAAAGGAGCCAGGAGACTTTTTTTTAATATTATAACACTGCAGATTAACGATGCAGGCGGATTTGGGGGGATAGGAGGAGAGAAAGCGGTAGTTTAAATAGGACACGTGGGTACAACATAAGTATTACAATCCTTGATGTGAGGCTTGATGGGTAATAAATTATGACAATGTTAAAAATATTTTCTGGCAGTCCAGTTAACTGCGTTCGGGGTTGCAAAGCCTTTACTGATTCCATTTATGCCTAGTAATTATGGTCCATGGGCTCTCCCTAAACCCTTTGGTGTAATGTGTGTAAACTCTTAGCTAATAGACCTTTTTTGAACGCAAGGACTTTTCTCAGCACTTCCTGCAATATATATTCTGTCTCTGATGGCTGTATTTAATGGCCAAGTCCTGGTTTATGCTTTATAATGTGTTGACAAGTTTTCTAACAGACTTTCTGAAATAACGCACATATATTCAGGTCGGTTAGAAACTCCACAGTATTTTTAGAGTCGAGTAGATCTATATCCTAATGCACTGAGAGAGAGTGTAAATCATAGAGGATTTCATAGCCCTTTCAGTAGTTTTCTGTATGAAGTATGAGCAGCGTGGCCTCCAGACGTAACCTTTTAGAAAAAAAGACAGTGCTTTTATTTTATGGTGTAAAGTGCTTTTAGCTTCAGGGCTCTGAACGTGAATGTGGTCAACAAACAGCTCCAGCAAGGGATCTTAATACAGCCACAGCTCTAGTGCTGGGGAATTGTCTGGTGATTGGGATTCAGGCTGGAAAGGGTTAAAGGTCCATCTCGATGGAAATGACAATATTAAAATACACTAGGCACTGTCTATCTTTAGAGCCAACACCTTTATTGACTTAAAATACATAAATAAACACATATAATCTGTTCCTGCCTATTGAATCTGGAGACCAGACTTTTCTGGTATCTGTAATCCCTTTTCAAAGGTGCATCGCCACCATCTACATGTGACCTACTTACTCTGTGATCTGTACCTGGTCCTGAGACACTATTAAAAATCCAAGAACAAAACGATCCCTGCCCCCCATCCCACCACCACAAAATCCAATGTCACAATCACTTAAGGGACTCACACTTAAACCCTACAAAAGCAAAGCTGTTCACACTCAAGAGTTTAAATGCCAAATGGACACAGGGGATCTAACCTCAAATATAGTGTCTAACCCTACTTTAGGTGGGTTTGCCTCTGATAAAGACCTGAGGATCTCTCCAGAAGGGAGGGGGGAAGTGTCTTTGGTAATGCTGTGTAGTTGTCATGCCAATGAAGTTTCATTGAATGGAACTGAAACATTGAAATCCCACCCTTAATTCACCCCACTGACTGTGCCCATGTTTCTGCAGCAAATGGTAGTAAGGTCACCCACATACCCCAAAAGCACAGAAGCCTGGGCCAGGACATGAAAGGCAGTTTTACTCAGATGGTCCTGGTTCCTGCAAGATACTGAGCACTCTGGCTGCAATGCTTCAAACCATCTCAATGCATGCTTAACTTTAGAGAGACAAGGTGAGTGAGATAATATCTTGTATTGGACCAATGTCTGTTGCTGAGCAAGAGAAGCTGGTCCAATAAAAGATATCGCCTCACCTACCTTGTTCCTCTAATATCCTGGGACCCACAGGACTACAACTATACTACTTAACTTTAAGCAGGTAATAGTCCCATGGTGGTTAGGTTGACTTCATTGTGACTGTCCATGTGATTAAGGAAGATAAGCGTGTGCTTAAATGCTTTGCAGGATCAGGCCACCCTGCAGAACTGAGCCCATAGATACATTTACTCATCTTTGTCTATTTAGGGACTCATTTTAGGACTTCCAGTGAAGTCAGTGGAAAAACCTCCCTTAAACAAAACCATGCCCTATTTTAATTAATGGTAGGGGGTATATAATGTGTTTGTTTTATGATATACATTAGAAAGGAGATGGGAGTAAAGACATTGTACCCTATCTATAGCTCCTTTGCACCCTGCGCGATGTTATTATTATGTGCAATATCTAATCAGCATTTTGAAAGTGCCTATCACCATAGCATCTGGGTACTTTTAAAGCATTTTAGCCTTTTTTGCACCTATTGTTAAGACAATAGTGAGCCAGTTAACAAATGAAGCAAGTGAACATGGTACTTTACAACTGTTAAAAATGCTAAGGTGATCGTTGCATTAGAAATACTGAGAGATTAGAGAGGGGCAAAAACCAAAAACCAGGCAGTAAGACCCCTTCTCCTTTTTGTTTTATGTTATAATTTTGTATAATGTTGTAATCCAGGGCTAATCAAGAAAGGGAGCGTCATCTGTGAAGCAGTGGAGAGGGTACTGTCACTGGGAGTCAGGAATTCTGACTTCTGTTGTTGGTTCTGCTGCTGACTTGCTATCCAGTCTCAGTTGGGGTCTCTGGGTGCTATAATTAATAATAATGCTTATTTTACAAAATACTTATTAAATAAATAGTACTTATTTTTACTATTAAAACACACACACATGCACAACCCTTCTTTTAAGAACTTAGTCTATGGTTCTGATTTCCCAACTTCTTGCCTACAGGCACAAGGCTCTCATGCGCACCGCACTCTGCCCAGATGGTACACGTTGCAGGATCAGGGCCTAGCGATGGGAAGGAATACAGTACAGTTAATAAACCATGGTCTTAATCCTGCTTTCTTTGTACCCATTAACTGAATGGGAGACTGGGATGCACAGTGAGTGCAGCAGCAGCAGACCCCAAAAGCCCTGTGCAAATGTAATTGTTTTTTGGTTTCACCTGAATGACTACAATCTATACAGGGTATGAGACACTTCTGCTGACATCTTATTACGTCATTAGGATCAAACACAATGTCAAGGGAGCTATTACAAAATGGCACCAAGCTCTCCTTGCATTCAGCAAGAGTTTTGCTTACACTTTGTAAGCAAAACCCATTTGCTTACACTTTGTAAGCAAAACCCATTATATAACAGGATAGGGTAAAAGCTATTTGCCTGGGCCTTGTTGATCTGCGGGTGAATCAGGCCAGCTGGAACACTTATAGTACAAAACTAACTCTCAGTGAAGTCAATAGAATTGTACATTCTAGAAATATTATTAATACCCTCCTTCCACAGTAAGAAACACTGATACATTGTTTTACAATAAAATTACAATGTTATCTCTGGATCCTGCAAAAGCTTACTACCAGGCATAGCATGCAGTAGTAAGCATTTGCAGGATCACAAGCTCATGTCCTAATTGTTAGGCTGTAAATTCCTCAAGCACCCGGGACCCAGGGTGAAATCCTGGCTCCAGTGAAGTCAGTGGGGTCAGGATTTTAGCCTGTGTTCCTGTTTGTACAGCATCTAGCACAATGGAGCCCTGATCTTGATCCTCTGGGTGCTATTGAAAAATTAATGTGAAATAGTAAATCAGCCTTTCAAAATTACATAACTTTGCTTTAAAACTTAAAAAACCTCGTGGGTGTGGGTGTATGTACACACATGTGCAGGGGAGGCACCAATGATGGTAAAGACAGAAGAAATGCTATTCAAATTTCTTTTTTATCAAACATTTGGTTTTAAAACTACTATGCCTGGTAGTAAGCTTTTTATTCTATGCTACCCCAGCCCCAAAAGATAAAATTCAGATATTTGTAAATCTTTTGTACAAAAGATGTTTTTAAATATTTTAAAATCATATGCACTCTGACATTTTGTATACCAGCTTTCAACCCAACATTATTTAAAATAAATAGGAGTTTAAAACCTCTTAAAATTTGGGTTTATAATAAAAATGCTGACAGACTCTTAATCATAGCACCACTGCCAGCTACTGTCATAATGAAATAGCTGAGTTTTCATTACTATAGAAGCACAATAGTTAAGGTCTGTCAGTGTTTCTATTATAACCCCCAACTTTAAGAGGTTATATCTTGGCAGTTTAAATTGTAGCGAGCTGAAACTTGGGATAGACTGTCAGACCATATGTGAAATTGTTTTACAAATAATTTGGCTAACCAGGTTTTTGGTTTACAGAGCATCACAAAATGATTTGTAATGGTTTCAGACACTTTTTTTCTTTTACCCACATCTGGGCTATGCATTTGTTTTCTAACAGAAACTTCATAGGCAGTTACGACTTTGCTTGGAATGGGACTTTTTGTTATAATGCAAATTTGTACTGGCCTCAGAGTATAGGTATATGTTAAAACTGTGGCACCATCGAAGGGGTTATTGTGAATGCATACATGCATTTATACATTCAGATGTACATACAGAAGGAGGGAATGAATGTGAAAGAGAAATCTTAGTTATATCTATCACAAAAGAGAGACTTCTAAGCATGCTGGATAAAGAATATAAGTGGCTTGGATAAGAGGAAATGAAATCTCATAAAACTTATCCACTTTGTACATCAATTACATTGTGCTATATTCCAAGGATAGCATCTCTCAGACCAATTTATAACATAGTGCCAAAGAGGGCAGGTGCTCACTGAGCCAACAATCTGAAATATATTTCTGGCACAATACAATACTGTGAGTAGGTCAACTTGATCATCCATACATATGGCAAGGATAGTGAGGACCAGGGATATATCCCAGACAGCACTGGTCACTTTGTTTATCTGTGTTAACAATTTCCCAGAATCTTTTGATCTTCTTGTATTTCCTGAATATGTGGAAGTAAGTCCCAAATATACCCTGGCATTAGGGAAATCATCATATGCGGAGCCCAATACTTTTTGGGCATTTTGAAACATTTTTGCAATGGTTGAGGTATTTGATTTTGAACACTGCATATATATATAACTTGTACTGCTTTTTGTTATAAGGAGTTTTTCTATGCATTACTCACAGTAATATTTTTATTTTTCATTTATAAACCTTTGTCTCCTAGGGTGATTTTTACCTTGGTAATTTCAAATCACATCAAGCTTAAACTCTACATACAGATGGCTAGTTTTGGTGAAGATTTTTTTAAAAAAAACCTGTGATAAACCCAGCTGACAATGAAACTACATATGGACAAGGGCTGCCAGACCAAGATAAGATTTTTTGGAAAGATGAGTTGCAAAAATTTAACAACAACATCCAGGAGCGGTGCCAAGGTTTTTGGAGCCCTAGGCAGGGGTCCTTCCGCGCTCCCATTCGGCGGCAATTCTGCAGCGGAGGGGGGGCCTTCCGTGCTCCTGGTCTTCAGGGCACTTCAGCAGCAGGTCCCGGAGCGAGTGAAGGACCCACCACAGAACTGCCGCCGAAGACCCGGAGCGCGGAAGGATGCCCCGCCGCAGAATTGCCGCCGAAGACATGGAGCATGGAAGGACTCCCCGTCGCCGAATTGCCGCCGAGGGCTGCAAAATGCCACCCTCCCAAATCCTGGCACCCTAGGCAACCGCCTAGGTCGCCTAAATGGAAGCACCGGCCCTGACAACATCCAGTTCCAGGGCCAGACCATGCAACCCTTTAATGCACAGATCCTCTATTGGAGATTCCCCAAACAATTACAAAATATGGGCCTAACCTTGCAGTCCTGATTGAGGAATAATCCTATAGATTTCAGTGGGAGTTTTGCCCCTAGGTCAAGAGTCAGACTGTAGGTTTGGGTTCTACATTTGTAGCATTTAAAATATATACATAATTCTAAAACTAAATATCATAAAGTCAGTTCCTCCTTTGCTTATCTGCCAAGACGTGTGATCAGGATGATGGGCCTCTTGTACATTGTTCTTGATCTGCTCGTGCAATTCCACTTGACATCAGCTCCAGTGCTGATCAGGAATACTATACAGCCCTATCTTTTTGCCTTGCAATACTGATGATAAGAACTACTAAGAGCTTGGTCCTGAAGTCATTGTGCACTCAGGCCCCAATTCAGCCGCATACCTAAGCACATACCTAACATGGAGAATGTCTAATATACGCAAGTATTTTTCTCCATTAGGGTTCTGACATTAGCTGCTAAATGTGAGGATTTTCCTAACTAGCACACAGTATAGCTAGCACAACTATTACCAACTACTACAAAGAAATCTTGCCCAGGATAACAGCAAAACCAGAACCATGTAACAGGTACACAAATTGTAAACTGCACCCAAAGTGGGAACAAACAGTAGGTCAACTTGTCTTTAAATGTGCAGTGGGTCACCAATCTCACAGCACTGATGATCCTTAAGCCTGGCACACCTTGTAACTTTAAGAACAGACAGTAGCAGCAGTAGAAATCCAACAGTACCTAACATTTGACTCCCACATTTCACACATAGGAATTCTGGTAGAAACTAGACTTTATTTAATGGTCCCAATAACATGGTCTGGGTCAGTGTGACAAAGGTAAGCCCCAATCACATGGAAGGGGTGAGTAACCACTGACTACAATGGTTATACCATTACACCTACTGCTCCACATACACACTTACTCCCGCTAGAGCATAATAGTAAATCCAAGGGCCAAAGATGGCTAGCACAATGGAATAGCATGTCGAACCATTGGCACTGGTTCTGACATCCCCACTCTCCAACTCCAACATGCCCTCCCTTCCCTATTTCAGAGGATAGAAGGTAGCAGAGTTGGGTCAACACTGAGCAAGACCTGAGTCCCCAGTAAAACATGTGGTGCAATTACTGATCCACTAGATTAATTATCTGTTCACCAGAAGTTCTGTATGAATTGGCTATTCCTAGCCACAAGGAGTAGCACTGCCTATGACAACACATGCTCGGGCATGTGAGGGTTGAGAAATAACTAGTTACTGGAAGGAAATAGAGAACTCTGTACTAGTCAGGAGTAAGAAGAGGAGGAACGGATTTTCAACTATTTCGTTTTAAAATATAAATTCATCTGTATCCTCTTTTGCACTAAGAAGCTGGATCTTAAACAGCTTTTTTCAAACACTCTTGTAGGGTGACAAAAATCATTCAGTGATCCCAAGCTCCAAATGCAGGTTTCAACAAACAAAAGCCAAAAAGTTCTTCAGCACCACAGGGTGGGGATGCATCTTGTGACCTGTAGAGCCCAGGTCTGGGATGGGGGTGGGGCTCCCTGTGTGTCCTTGCACAGCTATGTTTGGGTGGCAGGCCAGGGCAAAAGTGTGGTAGGAAAGGATTCCTTCTTCCAGTAAATCTTATGGATATACCCCATGTGGAGGCCGTCTACTTGGGCTTGGTACAGCATGACAAGAGTTTTGGCCTTGACCCAGAAAAAACACTTAAGCATGTGCTTATCTTAATGCACAAAAGCAGTACTTACATACTTAAAATTAAGCATGTGTTGGATTGGGGCCTTAGCTCTACATTAATATGCCTTAATTAACCTGATTTTTAAAGCTGAGTGTTTCAATGATTCAAAATAACATTGTGTTGAAATGTAGAACACAAATGGCCAGGCTATATATGATTTTTTTAAAGTGTTAATCTTTAAGGCCACAGTTAGTTTATAGAGTGGTAGAAGAGAAACACACATTTCTCAGAGTTTAAAATATATTGTGCCAAGATCTAGACTGAAATGAGAGAATTAGTTATAGCTATGAGTTGAGACCTTTCTTCTGAATTAAAAAAAAAGTTTGAAAAAGTAGCTGCAAAGATATTATTAGTACTATATAATATTTTTCTGTGCAATATTAATGTCAGCTGTTTTTATGTACAAAGTTGCATATGAAATAATAGAATGCTTGCAATAATAATTTTAATGTGCCTTTCTATAGTAAGAATAAAATATAGATATATAGCCTAATGTTGCACAGAATGATGTGGCAGCAAAATATAATATGATTGGTGGTGAATAATGTAATAAGAGCATCTTTTCTTGATCAGTTTGGACAGTTATGTCACCATTTCTTATTGATAGTACATATAATTTTTACAATACAGACAAATTCTGACTGCAGTGAAAAGGGTGCCTCAGCCATTAGTCTGAATAAGATTGTATTTGGTTCAAATAATACAAAAGTTTACTGCATAATATTATACAGAAAGCTCATGTACGGTGAGAATAATATGGTTAACAGTGTTACATGCTAACTGTTCTGTAACTGTATTCTAGCATTTAAGAAGGCAATGTCAATTAAATTAAATTATATTTAGTGTAGTTTTTGTAAAGTTTAGATTTCATCATATTAGAAGAAATAAATTCACAGTTAAGGCTGTCACTCTAGCTTTACCTGGCAGCACTGTATGTAGGTATTGCAGCTTATATATCAGCACGTACATACCATAGTGAGGGGTGTTATAGAAAAACCTAAGAGAAATATAGAATATATACCAATTTTTACCCTGTGTCTTTAGACATAACTCCTCACTGAAATCAGGGAGGAGTTCAGTCTTAAAATGAATGGCACATATGGCCCAGTAAAATCACCAATCCAGTACTGTAAAGCCCCTTGAAAAAGACAATAAAAACTGCACCTTAGCACAAGAAGGTGAGGTGAGTTAAAGACCTAATGGCCGTGTAATTAATCTATCATCCAGAACTAAAAATGTTGGAACATATGCAGCAATGGATGTTCTTTCTACAAAGAAGGCCAGAAGTGTCTGAGAAACAAAGTGTATCTGAGTCAGCCTTTGTACTCAGAGCCAATAAAAATGAAACTATTCTCTTTTGAGACCGAATTCACTTTTATATGCAAAGTTGTACTGCATATTTGTACCATTTCTTATGAGTGGGACTAAAAAATATATATGTACCGTGGCACTATACTTTAAGTGTCTATTGAATGCGTTTTCCATTCTCCAAGGATTCCCTCCTCCTTAGATGCATACATTCAACGAATATGGCGAGGCTAATTATTTTCCCCTCAAATGACAAGTGCTTTTCTACAACAATTTTCATAGCATCATGGACCGTGGGTCTTCAGCCTTGTAACTTTCAAATACTTCCTTCGAATCCTAAAATGAAAACACATTTAGTAAATAAATTTCATGCTATGGACTTTACAAGGAATAGTCTTGTATCAGAGCCACTGTTCATGTATGATACCGTTTCGTTTTTTGAAAGGAGGATATATATATTTCGGTTACCTTTCCTGACTGTAAAGCAATCACAGAAAACTACAGGAGGTACCATAAATATGCAAATTAGTGAGAGATAACTGGTTTCAGTGGTTCCGCCTTCAAGTAGTAGGAAACGTGAGCATGCTGGAGCTTTTCATTCCAAGTAATTTGTATGTTTGTGGTGCCCCCTGCTGCACTCACAAGTTGTCCAGGAAAAGGAGAGCAAAATCTTGAAGCATTCAAATATGGGTAAATATACATATATTACAATAGTGTCCACTAGCATTACTATAGTTAAAGGTCTGCCTGCATTTCCATTATCAGCTCTCTTTTTCAGAGGTTCAGAGCTCAGCTATAAATATTTGCTCTGGGCAAAACCTTAGCAAGGTTTTAGCAGGGGAAGAATTGATTTATTTATCCTTTTTTTTAATTTACTAATTTTCTTACAAATATCTGGATTCACTGTCTCGCTTTCTCTCTCTCTTATTTGTCCGTATATATTATATTATTTTCTTACAAAGTGTAGTATTTCATATTACACACCACCTGCTTGAAAACTGCTGACAGTTTAACATCACCTTTTTCTACTTACAGATGTATTCGATATCTCCATATCCTGATGTACTCATCTTAAAGGTTCTCATAGATGTAGATTAATATAAGGACTGTATTGTTCTTTTTCTATGTTATGTACCCACTCATAAAATATAGCTATATTTGCATATGGATCTATAATCGCATTGCCATGAAAACAAAATATAAAACCCTATCTTTTCTAATTCAGATTTTGACTGGTTAATTTTAGTCATTTGCTCCTGTACTGAAGAGAAATTTAAATCATGTATATCATTAATTTTTAAAAAATTACAAACACACATTTGGTGATTTAGAAGTTAAAATATGGAAGAGAAAAAATCTTACAACTTTCAGATGATTTCCCCCCTCTGTTATTACCTTAAAAATGGCGTTGCTTGTCAAAGTGAATTTTTGCAGGCCAGGAGTCCGGAAAGTAGATTAAGTATTCTAGTGTTTTTTAAACCATATCTAAATAATGTAACCAAGTTATAAGTGTTAGGAGTTGGCTACAGTAGATGGGCACTAACTTTATTACAAATATCTATATTAATATTGTGGTGATTTCATATCATGGAATAACATGATACAATTAAGACCCATAATGGTCTATAGAATACACCATATGCATTTTAAAAATTGACAGGAAATGTATTTGCATGATAGAATCTAATGATTCAGGAGGAGCTCTTACTCTTCATCAAATAATAAAAATTGTTATAGACCAGTCTATCATATCAGTGCTCACCAATTTCTATGAGAATTGTTTTATGTTTTTGTTTAAATGCTACAGCAAAGGGAAAAGAGAGAGAGAGAATTTAAACCACAAAAACTACTTGTGATTCATATCCTTAAATGTTAAGCCAGAAAGGCAAGAAAATTGAAAGAGAAGGCTGGTATTCTGTACTTAAGGTGGTTCCCATTTTGCTTCAGTACAGCAGAAGTCTCAGAACCATGTGCCATGCTATTCAGTAACATATTGCAACAGATAGACACTAGAGAGTGAGTTAAGAGTGACAACCTGGAATTCCAGCCTTACCTCTGCCTTTCCTTGTCTCTGTGGGTTTAAGCCTGATATTCAAGGCTATTTTAGTGCAGATAGATAGATATACTTTTCTGGGTGTTGGAGTGGTGGTGATAGCATTATCCATATAGAATGAATTTGAATTATAGATAAAACTATTAATAGTAATAATTACTTTCCATTACTGAAAACTTCAAATAAGTCTCCTGAACTATATTTAAGGGATTTTTTCCCATACTAACTCCAGGGTTGATTGCTGGAAAAGGTTGACTGTTAGAGAAAGAAAACCAGTGCACTACACAGCAGTTGGGAATCAAAGCCCCTCTTTACCAAAACCCCTGCCATATAAATACTGTCACTCACCTTACAGACACAGTACAACCATTCAATCTATTGAATCAAGAGACTGTTTGATCTTATCTGCATCTGTGAGCTGACTGTCAACCTGCTTAGGCTGCATATTAAATCATCTATAGTAGCTGTATCAAGCTGGGATGATCTGTTAATTCTAAATTTATTAACCCTTGGAGTGCAGTCATCATGTTTAATCTAGTGTAGCCAGCATTTATTTTACAAGACTAAATCCTTCTTTAAGATATGGCTGTGCTGTAGGTTAAAGAATCATTAATGTGTAAGACATCATTATAATTGGAAAGAACTCACTTTGATCTTGAAAAGCCACCGCCATCACTACAATTCCAAACAGACATGGGTACGTTTGCTTCAATATAAATGTTGTGTTCACATGATGAAATTTTCTTGTGAAGAGAGTTTTGTCTGAGAAAAGTACAGGAGAAAAAAAAATGGCCCTCAACACCATTTTGGTTGTGCTTGTCCCATCAGGATGATTTAATAATCAAAGGACCACACCAGAATGCTCTGCAAAAAATGCTGAATTGTAGGCACAGGCACACTGTACTACACGCCAGCCATCCTACCTAACTCAAACTTCTGCCACCAAGATCTGAATTCAAAGATTTGCAGTAGCCATTAGGACTCCCCTTCAGTTTATTGCATGACTCACTAGCAGTGTAGTTCTCTCTCTATATAAACTGCATATGTTAATCTGATTGTTATACACACACATCTCTCCCTCCCTCTCTCTCTATCTATTATACTGGCACGTTGCTGATGTTATCAACATATTCACGGCTTTTATTTCAAGCACAAACTGCTAGGCATGCTTCCTTTTTTGGTAATCACGTGCCTTATATCTCTCTAATGTAGCCTAATAACAATTTTAGCATTCAGATGAAGCGATTTCATTCTGTGACTGCCTTTTCTATTAGATTTGATTTTGAGAAGCCCCAGTGGGTGCCTCCGAGGCAGAGATCTATCTGTGAGGCTGCAACCGATTCAATAGCAGCCTGAGCTAACCTTGACCTTTCCCTAGACCCTGCTCCATCTGGTGCCAGCCTGTTTCCCCCTCCTCCTTCTCGCTTCACAGTCAACATTGATCAAGGCAGAATCGAGCGCCTCGTCTCCCTCCAAAGGCTGGGCAGTCTCGAAAAGGACAGCACATTTCAGTCTATGGAAATGATCAAGCCTCTTATGCAATCATAAACCCACATAAAGGTTTGTGATTTGATATTTCATTCACCTCCGCTCCGCCCGCCCCTCCAGTCTCCCAGCAGGAATGTATAAGGTATAAAACAACGGCTTTCCCCAACACCTGGAAATTATAAAGCCTGCTACTTACACAGATTGAACGCTTCACAATTTGATTTGATTTGATTTTTTTTCAACTCACTGGATTTTTTTTTTTATCTAAGATTTAAAAAAAAAGCGTAAACAAGCCTTCGCAAACCAGCTTTCAGACGAGGCTCATTTACCTTACATCAAACACACACAAGCATCGAAACCAATCTGAACACTATGCAGAGCTCTGCTTCTCTGCATATAGTTTAAGACAATTTTGCTTCCTCTTTAGAGTAGTTTAAAAGAAAGAGACAGGCAAGTGGGTGTGATACTTTGAATTGATCTTCCTGTAAAGCCACTTCTCTCTATTCCTCACCGCACCCTCCCCAGAGTTCACGGCTATTTTATTTTCTAAATCACATATTACATTGATCGTCCTTTCCCCCACATAGCCCCCCAGTCCCCTTGACCGGGGATGGGAGTCTGGAAAGGCAGGGGGGGAATCACGTGGGCAGCCTATGGCCAGCAGCAGCAGCTCAAAGGAAATTGACTGACTGGCCGCTTGGGCGCATTTCAATATATGGAAATGACCAGAGGCTTCTGCAATAAATCAGCACTCAACACTTAGTCATTTTTCTAGTTCTGCTTCTTTTTCTTATTTTCTTCTCCACGCAGAAGCTTGATTTCTTGCTTTTCACATCTCCCCATCCAAACCTCCCATCTGTGCTTGTGCCTGGATCGCCTTTAACTGGAAACATCCTGTCGATTTTTCCCCTTTATTCTGAAAATAAAAATAAAATTCGTGAATGGCTTTTGTTGGGCTGATGTTAGTGGTTGGATTTCTTTGACATTTCCCCTTTTCATCAGGAATTACTATGTTGTCATGTAGCTAGTAAATCCACCGAGAAAGGGGAGAGACCCCTCCCTTCCTACAAATGCTTATTGAAGAGTTTACCCTGCAAACTTGAATCTACAGCCCCCGTTATTATATTTTGCAGGGGACATTCCTCCCAACTCACATATTTTATTGAAGAATTTGTCTTGCATTTTGAAGCTTTTGGGGGGCGGGGGCTGCATTGTGAGCTTCCGTGCAGCTTGGGCTTGTGCCTTGTTCTCCAGAAGTCCCTATTGCATTAGTTTCACTACACCTGGCCTGGTGCAACACAATCAACAGGATAAAAAAAGCAGCTACTCTGTGTAACTTCTCTAAAGCAAACGAAGCAGCATCTCCAGTCCTGGGCTTGCTTTGTTGTTTTGTTTTGTCTTTTTGGAAACGGCGTTTCTTCCCCCTGTGTTTCATGCGATTGCAGCTGTTTTAATGTTTCAACTTGGGTTCTGTTTTTCCTCCTTTTTGCTCCTGGCTTTGTGCACAGTGGGCATGCAGAGGGTCAGTGGTCATCACTCTATAAAGCTCAGCATCTAATTAATTGTATTAAAGGGGAGAATCTGTTTATGCAATATGACAGCTTGTAGAACTAACCCTTTTTGTGACGCTGGGAAATATACATGTGAGCCAAACTCACCCATGGTGGAAGCAGGTGCACTCATTTACCCGGGGGTAAATTACCCGAAGGTAAATTTGGCCCGTCATCTCCAACTGCAGCTCGCTCCCTCCAAAAAACACACGTATCTTTTGGTCCTCGCAGCACCTTGTTTTCGTAACCAAGATAAACTGGTTGCTGTTCTTTTCTCGCTGGGTTTGTTCTGTGCACACTTCTGAGTACCAGACAAATCCAAGACACCTTCTTTAATGATAACTGAGATTTTAATTACAAAACAATTAGACTTCATAAGAAACCAGGTCAAAAGGGCTCCCCGAATTTCCCTTTCACTTGAACAATGGGTACTGTTATGTTATATATGTTGGCATCCATAAAAGTATATATTTTCCTTACTATTCTCCTACCTGAAAATTATATTATTAAATCTAATACAACTTCCTCAAGAGCAAAGAAAAATTGTAACAGAATTAATAATAAAGTTAAGTTATCTTTGTTCGTTTGCCAGTCACTTTTGCATTGTGAACTACATTATTAATAATATCCATAATGGCTTTTATGGTTTAGATACATTGTGTATCCATGTGTTAATATCCCCATGTCCCTTAATTACCAGGACAACATTTATTTCATTTACAATTAATAACTTTATGTTTCTTCCTAAGAATTTCAATATAATCACATTCATTTCAGACCATTAATTTTTATATTTTTCCATATTAGAGAGATATAATCTAACACACATATATACCACATACATCAGGAGCAGTTATATAATAATTGCTTACCCACACTTTTGGGTGTGCAAGCAATGGAGAAATGAAATGGACAGCTGACAGTACATAGGTCTATAACAGACATATTTAATGGAAAAAAGTGTCTGAAAATATGTTTCTTTTTGTTTTGAGGAATTTGTTTTGATTTAGGTCTATAGATAGTAAAAAAAAAGGCAGAAACTGTGAATGACACTGAATGTAATTTTTTATCACTTTAGTATTACACTTTCTCTTTGCAATGTTACAAAGATTTAGAACATTTTCAAAACTTTCAGATTTAAGCCATCTTATGCAATCTTAGGTTTGTTTGGAAGACCTGCCAGCACATGCCAGCTAAAAATGAGTGTCAATTAATAATAATAAAAAAAAAAACCTTTCTTATTTCTACACTCACGTAATTTAACAGGTCTTGAGAAAACCGCTGAAGCAGTGGTGAGAATTTTCCAATATATGCAGTACTAACAGTTTTCACTGTAAAGCACCAAAGCTTCCCAAAATAGAACTGTTGAATATTTCTTTACTTCCCTATATGCCAACCTATGCTTATTATTTTACGCTTAAAATAAAGAATATTCATCTTTTATAAAAACACATTTTGTTCTGCCAAGTAAGCAGCCAGCTGAAACACAGTCTTAAATCTGGACCCTTACAGTTACTATACTATGTGGTTTGTGTCCTCCAGAATTAGAAATATTTTTAAATAAGAAATTGAGGAGAATTTTTAACAAAACATTTTCAACTACTTCAGACGGCTAATTAAACTATGCCTGTCCTAAGACTACAACAGCGTTTGTAAACTCTTGTTTTTCTGCTCTACTTGGGAAATCATGTAGCCTCTGCAGAAATTCCTGAGTATGGTTTGTTTTTTAAAAAAAAGCATATTGTACTGATTAATAGTATGTGAAGTAGCTAAAAAAATCAATTTGAGATATGAATTGCCATCTGTTCAAATGGGGGGAAAACAGAAAGTAACTGAATATATTTTCTCACCTTTTTTTAATAGTAGCACGAACAACATTCCAGAATATTATAAACTTTTAGCTCTATTTATACATGTGTATAGTTCATCTAGTCTTTGGTCAGTGCTTTGTCTACATTCTTAAATAAATATTTATTTTTCTTTAATTACCTACATATGTCCTCTTATAAAACTCTATTCCATTAAATATCAAGGGTTAAGGATCAGATCCTGCTTCCCAGATGAAATTCAATTCACCTCTGTATGGAGGGCTAATCCACCATCTATGTACCACTTAAGACCTCAAAATAAGGTTAAAGTGGGACTGAAGTGGGACCTTGTGTTGGCTCGTTGAGCAGGGGTGAATAATACTAATACCCAGCTCTGACGTACTACTTAGCAGTAGACATCAAAGCACTTTACAAAAGAGATCAGTATCATTATCCCCATTTTTACAGATGGGGAAACAGAGGCACAGAGCAGGGGAGTGGCTATCCCAAAGTCACTAACCAGGCCAGCAACGGAACCAGAAATAGAATCCAGGACTCCTGAGTCCCAGTCCAGTGTGCTATCCACTACACCACACTTCCTGAATGAATGTCACATGCCCGTTGTGTACCTATAAACTCCCAGTGACCTCAGTGAGACTTTGGGGTGGGTGCACAAAAACATCTAGGACCAAAGACTAGAAGGTCTGTGGCTATAGTAGTAGAAATGCTTCCTGGTGCTTAGGTGTTTCATTTTCTGCTATGGCCTATCAGGGCCAGCTCTAGCCATTTCGCCGCCCCAAGCACAGCGGCACACTGCGGGGGGTGCTCTGCCACTCGCTGGTCCCGCTGCTCCAGTGGACCTCCCGCAGGCATGCCTGCAGATGCTCCACCGGAGCCGCGGGACCAGCGGACCCTCCACAGGGACGCCTGCGGGAGGTCCACCGGAACCGCCTGCCGCCCTCCTGGCAACCGGCAAAGCGCCCCCCGCGGCATGCCGCCCCAAGCACGTGCTTGGTGCACTGGGGCCTGGAGCTGGCCCTGTGGCCTATATTGTAAGATGTATCCTGCCAGAGACATATGAGAGTAATCTGCAATAGGACCACTTGGGGAATATCATTCATCCAGGCAATTGCCCGTCCCACTTACTCGGGTTTGCCCCACTAGTGCTAGGCATAAAGAAGCAAAATAAATACAATTTCTTTCTATTTGGCTGTATTTTCCTTCTGCTCTTCCCCAGTCCCATCCACCTAATAGCCCCAGAGCTTTAGAACACCTTTATTTTCTGTTTCTTGCCCACCAGCTGCTCTGCTAATGTGTCCCAAACACTTTTCTCCTGCCAATTACAGAAAGCAAAGTGCTCAGGACCTTCTGGAGTGTTACAGGGCCATTGCTGTAGACAAGGAAAATAAACAGGCTCTGAAGCAATGAGGACACAAATCCAGGACTTGGATGGGAAGCAATTCAATTTGTAGGGACCACGAGCACAGGGACAATTCAAAAGCAAGAGGGGGTTAGAAGCACTTAAAAGGGGGTGAGTGTGACTGATGATGGTTCATTCTCACAACCTGATCACACCAGGGGCATTTTCTCCTTCTGATTTTCATGTGTTTAATGGTGTTACTGGAGAGTGACACCAGGCCTTATGGGGGGCGGGGGGAAGAGTCTGCGTGCTATAGTAAGTTTATACTCTCGTTAGTTGTGCTCATCTCCCTGATGTTGCCCTCCTGATGCTTCCACTCTCTAACATTTACTTCCCAATTGCACCGTTTAAAAAATTAAAAGGGGAGAACAGTTTCCCTTTGTGAGCCAATTCTCTTGGTCTCTTGTAGCTGAGTGGAGAACATTTAAACTTAAATAAGACATAAGTGAAGAAGGGATCTAAACTGGCAAATGACAAATACAAATGTCATAAAAATGGGCTCCTTCCTGCCCTCCATGTCCTCAAATTTTTATGTCAAAGAATGTCCCTAGCAGGACTGCAAGGTAACAACGAATACCTCGAGATTTATAAGCAGCGTTTGGGAACTCATTTCAATGGCTGTATCACAAAACACACCTACGCATTCTACACTTCACATCCATATCACCCCATAGTATTAAGATTCAAATCACTTGTTCTCCATAGCTAATAAAAATGAAATAGATTAGTGGAATTTTGAATACTGCAGCTTGACAGCGTATGTCTTGTCTTACATACTGTCATAAACAGATAAGTAAGAGTTAATAGAACAAAAGTACTTCATATCTCTTTTGCCTGTAAAGAGTTAGCAAGATCAGTGAGCCTGGCTGTCACCTGACCAGAGGACCAATCAAGGGACAGGATACTTTCAAATCTTGAGGGAGGGAAGTTTTTGTGTGTGCTGTTAGTGTTTGGTTGTTGTTCTCTCTGGGTTCTGAGAGTGACCAGACGTGCAAGCAGGTTTCTCTCCAATCTCCCTGATACAGGTTCTTATAGATTCAAAATAGTAAGTACTAGGTGATAAGGCGAGTTAGGCTTATGTTTGTTTTCTTTATTTGCAAATGTGTATTTGGCTGGGAGGAGTTCAAATCTGTATTTTGCTGAAAGGATTTTAATTTGTACTTGTATACTTAGGCTGGGAGGGTATTCCCAGTGTCTATAGCTGAAAGACCCTGTAAAATATTCCGTCTTAAATTTACAAAGATAATTTTTACTGTTTTTTTTTCTTTCTTTAATTAAAAGCTTTTCTTGTTTAAGAACCTGATTGTTTTTTTATTCTGGTGAGACCCCAGGGGACTAGGTCTGGATCCACCAGGGAATTGGTGGGGAGAAAGGAAGGAAGGGGAAGAGAAAGGTTAATTTTCTCTCTGTGTGAGGATTACTTTCTCTCTCAGGGAGAGTCTGGGAGGGGGAGAGAGAAGGAGGGGGGAAGGTGAATTTTCCTCTCTGTTTTAAGATTCAAGGAGTTTGAATCACAGTGATCTTCCAGGGTAACCCAGGGAGGGGAAGTCTGGGAGAAGCAACGGTGAGGGAAAGGGTTTACTTTCCTTGTGTTAAGATCCAGAGGGACTGGGTCTTGGGGGTCCCCAGGCAAGGTTTTGGGGGGACCAGAGTGTACCAGGCACTGGGATTCCTGGTTGGTGGCAGCGCTACAGGTTCTAAGCTGGTAATTCAGCTTAGAGGAATTCATGCTGGTACCCCATCTTTTGGACACTAAGGTTCAGAGTGGGGAATTATAACATGACACATACGAAAAAAATGATATGACTGAATGATCAAAAAGTAGCTGCACATTTTCATGGCAAAAGATGATTCTGTTTCAAAGGGCATAATGCATACCTTGGGATGAGGTAAACCCGAACTCTTAAGCTAGTTCTTAAGGCCCTAAGAGTGCACTATGAAGCAAACTTTCCTGAAAGAACTTACTGCTATTCTGAGAAACATTTTTATGAGGCTTAAGATTTTTGTTTCACTTCTCGAGTTTTGCAATGTGAAGGCAAAACATGACCTCTAGGACATAGCACTGTATTTTGAACAGTCTTTTCCTAATTCAGAAATTGCCACAATACAACTGCTGGGAGGGGTTGCAAGTGCTTTGGAGGATAGGATTAAAATTCAAAATGATCTGGACAAACTGTAGAAATGGTCTGAAGTAAATATGATGAAATTTAATAAGGACAAATGCAATGTACTCCATTTAGGAAGGAACAATCAGTTGCACACATACAAAATGGGAAATGACTGCCTAGAAAGGAGTTCTGCAGAAAGGGATCTGGGGGTCATAAGGGATCTGGGGGTCATAATGGACCGTAAGCTAACTATGAGTCAACAGTGTAACACTGTTGCAAAAAAAAGCAAACATCATTCTGGGATGTATTAGCAGGAGTGTTGTAAGCAAGACACGAGAAGTAATTCTTCCACTCTACTCCTTGCTGATTAGGCATCAGCTGGAGTATTGTGTCCAGTTCTGGGTGCCACATTTCAGGAAGGATGTGGAAAAATTGGAGAGAGTCCAGAGAAGAGCAACAAAAATGATTAAAGGTCTAGAAAACATGACCTGTGAGGGAAGATTGAAAAAATTGGGTTTGTTTAGTCTGGAAAAGAGAAGGGACATGATAACAGTTTTCAAATATGTAAAAGGTTGTTATAAGGATGAGGAAGAAAAAATGTTTTTCTTAATCTCTGAGGAGAAGACAAGAAGCACTGGGCTTAAATTGCAGCAAGGGAGGTTTAGGTTGGACATTAGGAAAAAACTTCCTAACTGTCAGGGTGGTTAAACATTGGAATAAATTGCCTGGGGAGGTTATGGAATCTCCATAATTGGAGACTTTTAAGAGCAGGTTGGATAAACACCTGTTAAGACTGACCTAGATAATTAGTCCTGCCATGAATGCAGAGGACTGGACTAAATGACCTCTCAAGGTCCCTTCCAGTTCTATGACTATCATACCAGAGCTTACCAGTATTATTGCAATAAGACTTAGTTAGTATTTCCATTCTAAAGCCTCTAACTTAAGTAACACAAGGCTGTTTAGAGGGTAGTTGTAGTTGTTGTTTTTTTTTTTTTGCGGAATGGGGAGGGTGATCACTATGTTCTTTTTAAAATTATAGGAATGTAAAACCAAATGGAAGTTTACTGTCTTTAGATAATTCTTTCTTTGTGCTCTTATAACATAAATGGTGCTCTTCCCCTCCTGCCCCACAACTGAATTTTTTCAGGCCATTGGTCCACAATGCAAACTAATGATTTCAGTGATCATGTGTTTGTGGCGGGGGACAATTAAAAACAGTTGATTGATTGATTGAAGTCACACAGGGCTGCTGCAGATGCACAAAAAATCCATGCACAGTGTATCGTGTCAGGACTAAAGCCATGTCGGTAGTGGTCTCAGCTGGTTCTCAAACTGTGGTCTGTGAACCACTGATGGACCATGGAACACTTCTGGGTAGTGTGTGCAGCTGCTTCTGTCACAGTGGTAAAGCATTTGTCGGCCTTGAAGCAATGATACTTATGGGTGGCTGTCACTCAGGCCAAGACATGTAGATTTCCAGAGAAGAAATTCTGAACCAGGCAGCTGAACACATCACATTAAAGTGAAGATAGTTTCCAGCATGTCCTAATATTACTTTTTCATATAAGCAAGTACTATTGTTGGAACAGAGGAGGCAGTTGGATGGAAGATGTGTATAAGAGGCTCTTTACCTTATCAAGTGGTCCACAGCATCAATAAGTCTGAGAACCACTGGGCAACTGTGAGTGCATGCCCAAGCATGGTAGTTGATGTTACAAGATGGGCAGGGAAGCATACAGGATGGATATTTTGTTGTGCATGCATGGCTACAGTACTGACATGATGATGGAGCATAACATCTCCTTATATGTGCATTCTGAATACTGTTCTGTCCTGACAGGAGAGATTGTGATTGTTCAGAAGGGTTCACTAAAGATGCCAATGCTTGAATTAGAAACACTTTTTTAAAATCTCTTATGTATGGATTCAAGCAATAGACCACAATTGCTCCAAAAAGATCTGGTACCATTTTAAAGGAAAATCTGTAATTTAAAAGGTCACTAAGGGTATGAGCCAAAGTACCATCCAAAAGGTATGATCTGAAGAAAACATGAGTCTTTCCATTGACTTCAGTGGGCTTTGGATCAAGCCAAAGAAGGACTAGTTATGGGGTATATAGCCTTTGATCTTTATATCAGCAGGTCAAATTAAAGGTGAGACCAAACAAAAGCCTGAGGTTTGAGAAAACCCAAAAATTTGGGAAGTTCAGATCTGAACTTAAGAGCAGGCCCCATCCCTGTTACTAGCCAAACCCCAAATCTAGTACATGTAAACCTTAAAGAAATTCAGTTTGGACCTGAAATTTCTTTGTCCAAATAGCAACTAAATGCTGTTGGTATCTGATGTGATGACTATTATGGGTGTTCTATGTAACATGGCCTGGGGATGTGGGCTCATCTCTGCTGCGGATTGGACTGACATCACCAAGCCCACTATCCCAGCTGGTAGCCTTGATGGCAATCTCAGGGAGGAGGCAACTCTCACCTCACAGCTGATCCCTCCGAGACAGGTTGGAGGCACCGTGCAGTGGACATACATGATTTGCTGCTGCCTTTGCTGCAGCTGTGATATGGAGAAAGAGAGGACGTTATTCTCCAGGACTGTCCATCTGGCACCATTTACAAAAACTTGCACACGTAAAATTATAGAAGGAAGAGTCTCTGTATGTGCTTTAAAAAGTCTGTAACTACAATAGATAATTGCTCTAAACAGTATGTTCCATGCAGGGAAACTGAGTTCATGACCCAGCTTCCTTAGCCACCAGAAGCAAGGACTCCTGCAGAGATAACATGTTTATCTAACAGGGGTAAGAATTCCTTGTGATGCCAGTGATTCCTTCTGACTGATCCAGAGGAAGAAACAATGGCTTCCAGAGGAAAAAGTGTCTTGGTCCCCTTTTAATGGAAAGACAAGCTGGCCTCACGCAGAGTCTTTTAGAAGGTAAATGGGGGGAGTGGGTAATCTTGAAGGACAAAGCAACAAGTAGTCTTATCTGAAAATTGAAGGGTTGCAATAGACAGGCCCACATTTTGAAAATGCACTCCCACTATGCCGAGAGCATGCCGATGGATCAGGGCACACACATAATCCTAGGTGCATGTGTATTAGATATTTTGAGAAAAACATTATGCTTGTACAAGCTTGTGCAAAAGTGGTGAGGGCACGTGCACTTTTTACAATGTGGGTTGCAGTAAGATTACATGCAAGACAGAGTGAGTGAAGAATGTGTGATATCAAAATTCTCAATGCTTTTACAATGCCTGGAGAGTATTTTGTTAAACTAACTTTAAAAAATATGCCATTGAAACAGCACCAACAGCCAAATACTATCTCAGATTTGTGAGCACACATCACACACATGGACAATAGCTGATTGCACAAGATAAATGAGAAAAAAAGTCTATATCTTTTGAGATAAGAATTGGGCCCTCCGGAGTCTGGCTTAAACAGACAAAAGCCAGGAAAAAAAAACAAAGTTAAATGTGAAACTCCTTAAATTATTCCACTCTGTTTCCATACTGTTGCTTGTGCAGTTCTCTACTGTGAGCCTTAACTATTCAGGTGACAAGGTGGGTGAGGTAATATCTTTTATTGGACCAACCTTTGTAGGTGAGACAGATGAGCTTCAGATCTTACACAGGCCATGTCTACACTAGCGAACTTACAGTGGCACAGCTGTACCGATGCAGCTGCGCCCTTGTCAGATGGCTCGTGTAGCTGCTGTGTGCCGATGGGAGAGAACTTTCCCACTGACATCATAAAGCACGTTGACGAGCGGCAGTAGCACCACTTATGCCGGCGAACCTCGTGTCGCTCAGGGGGACGGTTTTTTCACACCCCTGACCAATATAAGTTTTGCCGACACGAGTGGTAGTGTAGATATGGCCACAGAGCTCTTTTTCAGGTCTGGGAAACAGTGTCATAGCTAAATACATGGTGAAGCAGGTTGTTTAGCAAAAGTAGTTAACACATATTTCAAGGGACCTCTCCATTCATAGGGGAGAAATGAGGGGGTATGGGAGGAGTGAGAGGGGCTGTTAGTGGGTTACAGATTGTTGTATAAACCATAAATCCAGTGTCTCTATTCAGTCCATGATTTTTAGTGTCTAGCAAAGTTATGAATTTAAGCTCCCAGGCTTGTCTTTTGAAAATGTTGTGCCGGTTTCCTATGAGGATGGACCGGTCACACAACGAGTGATCGCTTTGTGAAAACTGTTCACTCACAGGTGACAGGGTGTTTTTGTCTTTTATCATTTTCCTGTGTGAGTTCATGTGAGAGTGTGGTAGTGTCAGGCCTACATAGGATGAGTTATAGTATACAGACTTTCAGTTTAAACTCGGAATTTCCTGGCTTGGATTTCATTGGTTTAAAACAACACCCGCCCCCTTCCTTCCTCCCCCACTCCCACAGACCACAACACCTCCTGTTTTTAAAAAGTATACTTTTGTGTGTGATATAACATTATTACTGAAAAGTCATGTTTATAAATACTGCCTCTGAGGTATATTTACAGTACCTCGTGGAAGAAAGCATTGGTTTCTTCTTTAGCAACATACTTTCAATTATTTACATCATTTTATACCTTTTATAATAACTTGCATCTGAAACTAAGGATCAGTTAATTCATACCATGTGTCTAGTTCAAATCACATGAACACAAACAGGGGTTCCCTTTCTTTCTGAAATTCAGGTGTATCTTCCACTGAGTGTATAGGCATTTCTCTCCATGAAAGCAAATGTCATTCATTGAGTGTCACCTTATCAATAAGATAAATTTTTCCTGAAAGTTCTAAGCATTCGCTGGCTGCATTTCCTAAGTTGTTACATTCAGCTGAATAAACCAGATTCCTACTTAAACTGAAAGGAAGATTCAGAAATGTTTCGCATGTGGCAAAAGGAGTAAGAGAATGACTGTCGGACACCACATCACATATTTATTTTGCCCTGACAATTATTTTGAAAGAGTCCTCTGCTTATCAAAAGAGATTTTTAAAAGACCTGGACCATCAAATAAAGTAAGTCTATAAATCTGTTTTGTCATTTTCCCTCATTTTGGAGAAAGTGGGTGCTTTAGAAGTTTTTCTTTCATTTAACTAAATTTTATTTGTTGTTTGGGTGAAAAAGACCCCTCATTTCAAAGGTCATAGAATAAATTCTACATACATCTTTATAATGGTGAGTTTACAAAGTTGAACTCATCAGCAATTGTAACATTAAGAAACTTCTTCTTTTACCAGCATTTCCAGGCACCAGCTTAGACAGCGGGGATCTGTAGGTAACAATTACTCCAGAGACCGCGGTGACTGTAAGTAAACACTTAAGAAGGCCTAGACCTGGAGAGTATTTCAATTTGTTTGTAGCCAGTCATGAACACACAATCACCTATTGAAAGTGTCTGGCTTCAAGTGCAGACAGATGGAGAGCACAGAGGTTAGCACAGCCAGGCCTTGGATTGACCTTTGGAGAGAGAATTAAATCAGTCTGACCTCGTTGTGAGACCTAAATTATAACCATAGAACCCGAAATAATGCATCTTTAATACACCGCTACTCTCTTTTTATCAGCTTTCTTACTTTGAGGGTATTTTGCTCACTAACTACTAATGTTAAATTGGAGCTATTTATGTTTGCAGTTTTGACCTTAGTGGTCATCGCGTCATATTTTTCATGAAGAACACGTGAAAAACATATCTGCAAAACAGACGTTTTTGTTTGCTTCAGCATGAAATAAAAACTGAATAGGAAAAAAGCCCACTTCAACAAGGGCACAGAATACAATATTTACTGTATCATACCAAGCTTTACAACTAAGGCCATGTCACACATGCAGTTTCAGAAACTGAACTGTGTCAGGTTAACTAGATTTTTGAAGGCTTAGAAACAGAAATGTCTTCTTAAGACTTTTATGTTTATTTCAGAATTCTTGGAGATTTTTAAATACAGATAGAAGGAGGAGGATGCACATGACACAAGTAACTAAGGTTTGTTTGCACTGATATTGTTTCCATTTTAAAATCCAACTCTCATCTGGTGTAAACCAGTATCACTCCACTGTATACCAGTTTTCACCAACTCAGTATCTGACCCCATCTTTCAAAGGTTTATTGATAAACTCTAACCATGCCCCAGGAGGAGATTTGGAACGCAGGTCTTAGTCCAGGAGAGTATCTTTTAAGACAAATTTTCAAACGCATTTATTCTGGCTATTTTTAAGGTCATATTTTTAATGTAAAAAATTAACTTCAGGAAATTCGAGTTAATCTTTGGCTTTTATGAATCAAAATCAGAGTTTTTGTTTTGTTTTATCTACAAGGAGGGGAAGGATAGTCCAGTGTTCTCAGTGCTAGCCTAGGATTCTGGAGACCCAGAGTAAATTCCCTGCTGTGCCACAAACTTCCTGTGTAACATTGGGCAAGACACTTAGTCTCTCTCTGTTAGTGTTCCCTGTCTGTAAAATGGGACTAATTGTCCCTTCCCACCTCACAAAGGTGTTGTGAGGATAAAGCCATTAAAAATTCTGAGGTGATCTGATACTACGGTAATGGGAGTCACACAAAATGTTTTAAGTTTATTTATTTCTCAGGTGCCAGACTGACAAATATATATAGCTGCATAGCCTGAAGTCCTCTGTTTATTCTCGAAACAGGTGTAACATGGGCAGCAGTAACACAAGCTTCCCCACTCTGGCCCACCAACATGCCTCCATTCTGTCCCAGAGGGCCCACTTAGGGGCTAAAGAGGGTCCTCCAGGGCATGGGCGGCAGGTGAACCCGTGCTTTGGGAAGGCTAGCCCGCTGGCCACACCCCTTCCACTCGAGCTACCCCCCCCCCCAGATGCCAGAGCCCCGAACCCTCCCCATAACAGGAAGAGTCCCGAGGGGCCCCCCAATGCCTGGAGGAGCCCTGCAGCCTGCCCACCTAAGCCACGCTGGGCCACCCCCAGCACCCCAAAGTGCCAGTCCAGTCCCAGTCATGCCGGACCAATCCGCTACCCACCCCTCCCTCTGAGCCACCAGGCTGACACCTCGAGCTGGCTACACCGGACCGAACCGACAGCCCCCAAGCTGCTGGGTTGAGCCACCAGCCACGCCGAGCCCCCAGGCTGAGCTGCCCTCCGGATGGGACAGGCTCCAGCCCTACGACTGCCAAGCTGAGCCGCCAGCCTCCCCGAGCCAGCCACACCCAGCCAGCCTCCCCTCCATGCCCAGCCAGCCCCAGCACATGGAGCGGCCTCACTCCCCTGCATGACCCTCCTGCCCACCACTGGCTCACTGCATTCCCTCCTCACTCCCCCGCCCCCAAGGAGGAGGGATGTGGCCAGCGGCAGGCAGGCAGCAGCAGATAGTAGGGGCCAAGGGGAAGGGGCAGGGCCACCATGGCCCAGGTGTCCGGCAGTGGGTTATATCCGCCAACCATGCTCCAGGGTCCAGGTAGGTCACTCACTGTTGGGGTCTTGCTGATACCATCAATAGAAGTGCCAATCAGTTCCATTTGCGATGGGGAAATCTGTCTTCTAGGAACAGGACTGAGACCACCAAACACATTTCACATCAGCCACTGCAGAACTATCAGAAAGCAATGACTTTTGGTCACTGTCACTTGGGTCATATAAAAATGGTGAGATTCATTTCCCTCATAAGACTACTCCATGATGATTGCCACCATTCTGTGCAATGGCTCAGAAACCAAACCATTCATCATTAGCACTGGTGTCAAGCACGGCTGTGTCATTGTTCCAACACTCTTCTCCATTTACCGTGCTGTGGTCCTGATTCTCATCCCTGACCACCTTCCTGAGGGAATCGGGATTGAGTTTCATATGGATGGTCAACTCTTCAATCTCTGATATCTCCAAACAAAATCTAAGATCATGAGAATTGGCATCACTGATCTTCAGTATGCAGATGACTGCATCATTCTCGCATACACAGAGGCCAACCTGCAAAGTACCCTAAATCTTTTTGCAGATGACTATCACAGCCTGGGTCTCTCTCCCTCAACACTGGGAAAACCAAGGTACTCTACCAGCCCTCATCTGCACAAGCTACTCTTCGTACTCCACAAATCACCATCAGTGGAGAACCCCTGGAAAATGTGGACCATTTTCCATATCTTGGCAGCCTCCTCTCCCAAACAGCCAGCATTGACCCCGAAATTGAATACAGGATCCGTTCTGCTGGCATATCCTTTGGGAGACTACTCAAATTAATCTTCAATGATAGAGATCTGCAAACAGGCAACAAGATCTTGGTTTACAAGGCTGTTGTCATCTCCACCCTTCTCTATGGGTGTGAGACCTGGGTAACCTACAGATGACATCTTAAGCATCTGGAGTGGTTCCAGCAGCGCTGCCTCAGGAGGATTCACAGGATCAGCTGGGAAGACTGACACACTCTGCAGCTAACATCAGCAGTATAGAAATGTGGGTCATGAAACACCAGCTCCACTGGGCTGGCCATCATGTAGGTATTCCTGACACTTGCCTCCCAAAGCAAGTACTCTTATCTCAATTAAGGCAGGGAAGAAGGGCTCGTGGAGGGCAGTGGAAGTATTTCAAAGACATTGAAAGTACACCTTAAAAAGGAAGGCATCAACCACACACACTGGGAGGACTCAGTGCACCACATCATACACCAGTGGTTCTCAAACTTGGTCTGTCGCTTCTTCGGGGAAAGTCCCTGGAGGGCCGAGCCAGTTTGTTTACCTGCTGCATCTGCAGGTTCAGCTAATTGCAGCTCCCACTGGCTGCGGTTCGCTGCTCCAGGCCAATGGGGGCTGCAGGAAGGGTGGCCAGAACATCCCTCAGCCTGCCCTGCTTCCTACAGCCCCCACTGGCTTGGAGCAGCGAACCACTGCCATACGCCACGCCATACACCAAGCCACAGCTCACTTTGAGGAGAACAGACATGCTCCTGAGACAGAGAAGCGACAAAGGAGGAAAGAAAGGGCACAACAGTCCAGCCAACTACTATGTCTCCTCCAAGATTACACATATGTCACTTCTTTGGGAAAATCTGCAGGGCACGAACTGGGCTCCTGAGCCACTTAAAAGCCCACCAAAGAACCCGCGTGGCAGACATCATCCTCACATCGAGGGATAGTCGAAGAGAAGAAGAAGAAGAAGAAAGATAAAAATGGTATCTTAGGCCCAGATTGTCTCATATCTTTCCACCCTGGGAATACCCATGATACAGGCTCTTGGGGGAGAAAATGGTGATGTTTCCTTCACCTGTTCCAATGGAAGTGGTATGGAGTTCAGCCCTCAAGGCCTGTGGATGCCTCAAGTTCTGTGCAGACATGGAGAATCTGCCAGAGACATAGGGCTATCCTGCTGCCCCGCCAGCTATGCAGCTTTTGGAGCTATGCTGTTTGGATTCTCAGCCTGTGACTGCCCCAGAAGCCCCCGTAGGGGTTAGTTTCACAGTGCAGAATGTGCTCTGCAGGAAAGCTATCTCTAAGCTGTATTCAGTTTCCTGAAGATTCCTTGGGCAGTTATAAGAGGCAATGCCACCCCACTCCCCTCAGGAAGTTCCCACAGATGACTCTCCATGGGGATTCAGTGAAGGGGCTGCAAGTGCAGCTTCCCATTCTGTGAAGCCAGGAGTAGGCCCAAACACTGTGGAGCCCTCTGCACAAGGGATTTGGGAGAACGGTTCCTCTCGAGAGAAAAGGCTGTGGCCCATAACTACAGTAAGCCAGCAAAGTCCCCAAAAAAGTAGATTTGATTTAAACAACAGTGTGTGAGGTAATTAGCACAAATGACAGTTTAATAACTTTTAATATAGGTGAATGATATTAAAAAGATTTGATTCTGTGAGCTGACTTCTGCAGTAGCTTTTTTCCCATGGACAGTAGCTTTGCATACCACTGTGTGTTTATCTAGATGTGGATTTACAGGTTATGCTGCAGTCGGGCCCTCTGGTTTTCAACTCATATCGACATTCACTTGTCAGTACACGCCTGACCAAGTTGCAGTCCAGATTAGGAAACATTTGTTTATGCCTCAAAATCCCAAACACACATCTTTCTAGTTCTGTTCTCAGTGCTGAGCTTCATGTCACTCCAACTC
This sequence comes from Gopherus flavomarginatus, assembly GCF_025201925.1. Lineage (NCBI taxonomy): Eukaryota > Metazoa > Chordata > Testudines > Testudinidae > Gopherus > Gopherus flavomarginatus. The sequence continues at coordinate 21,497,514 of NC_066620.1, read as the reverse complement.
ACACTGCTTCCTGGTACAAATTTGATTAGAAGCAGCATGAAATGTCATCCAGCTGGCCCCTGGGAAGTTGGACCCAAAAATAACAGCCAAAAAAAGCAGCCTTTTGATTAAACCTGCAATTGCCAAAAATACACATGCACACAAAACACTGAAAGTCAGAAATCCTAAGTATAAGTCTGTCTTGGTCTCACTGAAGTCAATGAGTCTCTTGCCATTAGCGTGACCAGATGTCCCGATTTTATAGGGACAGTCTCGATTTTTGGGTCTTTTTCTTATATAGGCTCCTATTACCCCTCACCCCCGTCCCAATTTTTCACACTTGCTGTCTGGTCACCCTACTTGCCGTTGGCTTCAATGGCAGCAGAAGCAGGTTCCTTGAGCCCTATTCTTACCTCACACCTGTTTTACATTGATGTAACTCCATTTACTTCTGTGATGTTATTCTGTATTTACACCAGCATAACTGAGAGCAGAATCAGGCCCTATATATACAGCACAGGAGCAGCTGATCTGTTGGATAGGTAACAAGCATTTTCAAATATTCTAAATATATCTTGTGCTCCGTCCTGAGTTTTCTGGGCTGGAAAGAGCTAAGAGCAGCCTGTCCAATCCTGAGGAGTAGGGAACACTGCTCTGAATGACCCAGAAACACCAACCATGGGCTCCAGAGGGAACCATGTCCAGCTTGATGTAAAAGAATGAGACAGGGGCTTTTGCATGGGGGATGATCCTGAATGAAACAAATATATACCTAACTATTTATACACCTAAAATGTATACCTAAATATACACTTCACTCCCTTTGGCAAATCTACACTGCAGCCACTGAGATCAGTACCTTTCCCTGGGAGTTTTGCCTCTTTACCATAGGATGGGGTGATAAAATTAGTTTGTGTTAATAGTGCTATGGCCAATCCAATGTAATTAGCCAGATTTCTTTTGAAAACAAGGTATAAAATGAGCTAGTAAGAGCTAGTATGGCTTTTGGGTGGGTGGTTTTTTTGGTTCGTTTGGTTTTTGGTTTTGCTTCAGAGAATCAATACAGTGATGGCTGCATTTTCTCAGAGTCTCCTGAACTGGCAGTCCCACTTGTGTACTCCCACTTTTTCCTATCCCAGGTTCAAACCCGGAATTGAAGAAGTATATAATACATGAGGGTGGAAAGGAGTTTCTATAATGCATTTCAAGGATTACCAAGTCAATTATTGAGAGGATATTTGGAAAGTGATAGAAATAAAAAGAGAGAGTCACACATTGCATGCTAGGGCACATCCAATTCAAGCAGTGAGTTGGAATTCTCTCTATGGCATACACTGTGCATTCATGTAGCCTGCAAACCCACAGCAATTCAAAGTAATATTTTGGTCAGTCAGTGCAGACCCCAAATGTACCACAGTTTAAGACCAGGATTGCGAGAGGCAGACATCTGCAGAAATTAGAAAGGCATTCTAGGGCTATTATTTAACATTCTACATATGTGAGATACTGAATGAAAGAATAAGAATTATCTTGAAATCCCTGCTAAATCATGCCCTGCTTTCTCAAGGCAATCTCAAGCTTTAGTAGTTCAGACAGATTCTCTAGCTGACAATTAATATTAATGGGTAGATTTCACAATGTGGCATTATCACACTGTGAGATGGGTGGGCATACCATCTGGGTTTTGGCAGGTATTAGATGTAATCAAAGGGATTACTTGGCTCAGGGAGAAATAGAAAACCTTGGGTTTGTTTAGTCTCTTTCTTCTTTTGTCTGGATGCAGCTCTAGGTGTGCTTAACTATTTTCCCCTTGTCTTTTGTTTGTTGTGATGAGCATTTCTGAGTTTACACTGGAAATGAAAGGCATATATACCAACCCAATTGCATTAGTTTGATTCTGGAACAATTTGTCTGTTGTCCTCTCCCCTTCTTTCTCTGTCCATTTTGTTTCAGAATTGATGTTCAGTGTGTTCAGGGTCCCATTTTTAAATGCTTTATAAGGTTAAACAGCATATTTAAACTCCCAAAGCACTAAATGAGGAAGAAGGGGGGAAGCTTCCAAGTCTAACTGAATTGAGATTATGGAGAGAATGGGTTGCACATACACATACAAGCAGATTTAGGTAAACCAGAGTCATCACTTTTAGTCTTGTTCTTTTTGCAAGACAAGGTGTGTCTCAACAAAACTTTCTAGGTGAGGGGAACCACACACACAAACACACACACACACGGCAACAAAACACACCGGTGAGGATTAGCAGTGCAATTAGGGGGAGGTAAAGCCTTAAACTTTGCAAGAACTCCATCGATTTGGCAAACTCTTCCCTATTTCTCCAGTCAGCACGGCGGCTGATTGTAACTAAGTAATCCTCATCAATCTGCGGTAATGCAGGGCCATGTTTATTGCTGCAGTAGTTAAGTTGTTGTTAATTTTACACTAAATGGTTGTTATGATGATGAATGAGAAGCTGGGGCTGCCACCCAGGGGACTTCAGCCCATAAAGGGAGGTGAGGAGGGTGGAAACCAAGGAGGCGGCTCTGCAACTTTTTTGTAGGGTCTAAAATAAATAGAAAATAATTGAGATGATCCTATGGTTTGTATTTGGGATGAGGTGCTATGTAAATGTGGTTGTTATATGTAAATATGGTTGGGACTGGGTGATAGTGAGGAGATGAAGACAGAGTATTTCCACCCCCATTCCAAGTCCAAACTGACCCAGCAGATCATGGGCTCTGGGCACAAATGGGTTAACATACTTTCTGCTTAAGAGACCCTGTGCTCTCCATTCCTTGGGACAGAACTGAAGGTTAGACACTGTTGTATGCTGCTACCGGTAGGTAACAAATCCTAACAACTAATTCCCAGTGCCCAGTCAATGCTGTCCAACCCCAGGCACACTTCTCCTTCCTCCTGTCCTCCCCGATTTCTCCCCCCCTCTTCCTTTCTCCCCACAGTTCTCCTGCCCTTCACCCCTTTTCTCCATCCCCCACTAGCTCCCCACTTCTCCCCCTGTAGCTGTCCCAGCCTAGGGAGGTGGCTGAGCTGATCTGCGTTCTGAGCCCCCCTCTGGCCTCCTCAGCCTCAGCTCGGCTGAGCGCATGGAGCGAGGCGCGTGACAATGGCTAATGCCTTCCCCGGGGGAGGCTTGACCGCCTCACCAGGAGAGGGAGGAGGGCAGCAGCCGCTTTTTCAGCGCGCTGGCTTGGCGTCTGCAGGCAGTTGGCGCCACCGTGAGGACAAATCCCAGTACGGCAGGAGCCGAACCTGTTGACCTCAAAACTCGGCTACTTTAAGAAAGAAGCTGGTCCCGCATCCTCCGAGGCTGGTTCAGAAAATCAGCGAGTGGGAGGGGGAAGGAACTGGGGTAAATCCTTCAAGCGAAACAGACGAGAAACACTTACAAAGAAGCAGACACATTAAGAGACAGGTTTCCAAAACAGCTGTGCTCCCACTGAGGCACCAACTTTTAGTTAGGTGGCAAAATCAAAGCTCTGATCTTTTGAAGATCTAGCCCCAAAACAGCTCTGTCAGTGCGGGGTTGGGTTATTTGGTGTGCAGCTGACATTTAAATACTACTCTGACCTTTGGGGAGTGTTCTACTAACAACAAGGACAGCATCAGGATGGGGGAGGGGGAATAAATACTCTCAGGAGCAGAGCCAGCCTTCGGGGTTATCTACTGGGGAAAGTATTTCCAATATACGTTTTTCTGCTGGAATTATACTGGTGTAACCCTACTGCAACTGTGCAGCCACATCACTTTGTGTATGCTGACAATCTATTTCCCTGGGGTGAGTCACATCTCTATGCTTTTTCTGGGCTGATATCCCATGGTGTAATATTGCTGTGGCTAGACTCAGTGTATTCTGGGGGGTTTTCTTGCAGCCTCCTGTGGGATACCTACTGGAATCTATTGGATTTCTGGGATGGGAGTCAAACTCACAAACTCCCATGATTCCTTTCTCAATGTAGACAAGCCATTAGTAAGGCAAGCAGAGTTGGTTAGGGCCCAACAGTAGCTATAGCAAATTGAAGCCCAGTTCCATAGGGAGAAAGCAAACAAAGCCCAAATTTCCGTCACCACCATAGCAGAGTCCTTCTCCTTTGGAAACCTCACAGGAGCTTAATTGCTTGGGGTTCTGTATATGGTGGGGGCTTTCACTGGGAACATTTGTATAGGATTCCTGCATGAAGTCCATTATCCATCTGGATTTGTCTTAACAGATTACTTGGGGCACAGAAGGCTTTATGTGTTATACGCAAGAATATTAAAGCTATAAGTACAGTCTCCCATGCCAGGTTACAAGATTGCAGGTTAAGTTGCATTTCCTTGCATCTTGTATGGTTACGGGCATGAATGTACAATTTTCCCAGCCATTATCAGTTGTCTGAGTTAGGTGGCATTGCATTTCCATTTTGTGTCAGTCTCAAATTGATCAAGAAGAACAAAATGTGGCAATTTGAGCTGAGAGGCCCTAGGGGGCGGAGATAATGACAGAGTCAAGGATCTGCAGAGGTCCCCAACAGGTGTTCAAGGATCAGCTCCTAACTGGTGAAATTAGAGGCCAAAGTCAGAATTTGAGCTTTCTTAGTTTACTATATATATTTTCCCCCCTCCTTCCTCTGTGGGTTTTTTTTTAATGGGTTCACTAAAGGTTTGGAAAAAGAAATCCTGTTTATCCATGGTATAGGTACAAAAGAGACATAAGCAGTACAAGCTTCCCCCATGCTATCCAACCAATACAGTTCAATGCTGACTCAGAGAGATCTCATTTAAGAGTGAAGTAATAGCTTTTCCCTGTTAAAGCTGCATCCTCTGCTTAAACGACCAACAAGAGCTAAGTGTGGGGTTGGTTTTGTGGCTTCGACACTGCACAGTGTCAGAGGTAACAAATGTCAGTTCTTAGCACCTTGTTCAAACCACCCTTTGAGCCTCGTGAAACCCATAATTTCTGGTGCCCCTTAATTCAGGAGGAGCCTGGGAGTGTAAAACTTTAATTCTAAAAAGGTCCTCACAAAGCCAGCCTTGAAAACATACACTGGCATCACAAGGGTTGAAAATCTGATCCTGGTTTGCCTAAAGACTACAACTGATTCCTAACAGATGTCCAAGCCCAAGCCTGGCTTTTGGAGTCTATGAAAATGTCCCTCATTTCTGAGGAGGATCCAAGAACCAGATCAGTTCACAGCCATTAAGACTACTGCTGACAGCACTATGGCCAAGTAAACTCCCTCCCAGTCAGTTGGCTAGGTTCCAATGCCCAGCAGTCAATGTGAGCTCAGTCACTAGGAAGCACAGCTCACTATCATTAGAGTCAGTATAGTCTAGTGGATATGATCCAGAACAAGGGACTCCTAATCCTGGTTCTAACACCAGCTCCCTCAGTGACCTTCGTCAAGACAGTAAGATTTTTGCCTTAGCTTCCCTGTTGCTGCAGCAAGACTATGGAAATTACTAGCAAATGGAACAAAAATGACCCTTAATCTCCCCACTTTCCAAGCTAAATGCAAGACTCACTTGTTAGCCCAAGAATTGCACCCTCCTTGACACCAACACTTTTACATTCCATTATCATTAAGAATAATACCTAGCTCCTGTATATCACTTTTCATCAATGTGCTTTAGAAAGGAGATCAGTATCCTTCTCCCTGTTTTACAGATGGGGGAACTGAGTCACAGAGAAGGGAAGTAACTTGCCCAAGGTCACCCAGCATGCCAGTGACAGAGCGGGGAAGAGAACTCAGGTCTCTCAAATCCCATTAAACAAATCTTAACAACCTGATGTTGCCAGCAAGGACATAAAAGAGAGAAAAAAGACTCTTGTTCTTGCTCTTGCGAGGCACTCCACTACTACAGTGATGGGTGCCACTGTAAGAACCCAGAGATATAGCTAGTTCTGTTCTTGCCTCTGCCACTGATTTCCTGTGTGACTTCAGGCAAGTCACTAGGGGCTTGAGTCTGTTTTTTAGATGCCAATGGGAATTTTGACACTGATTTCACAAGAGCAGGAACAGGCTCTTAATTGTTCTCTCTGTCTCAGATTCCCATCTACACAATGGGTATTATAATACTTCCTCATCTCACATGGGTGTTGATGAGCTAAATCCATCAGTGTTTGTTACATGCTCAGATACTATGGGGAAGAATGTCACAGAAACCCTATGAATGAAAAAATAAAGAGGGGTAGAAATCATCAGAATGCACATAATAGGTCACCAGTTAGGGACCTAGTGTCCCCCAACCCAGGGGCAGCTCCTGGCACCAGCACAGCAAGCGTGTGCTTGGGGCAGCAAGCCGCAAAAGGGCAGCCCGGTGGTCGCCGTGAGGGTGGCAGTCAGGCTGCCTTCAGTAGCATGCCTGCAGGAGGTCCGCTGGTCCCACGGCTTTGGCAGCAATTCGGCAGCAGGTACACTGAAGGCGCGGGACCGGTGGGCCTCCCGCAGGCATGCCACTGAATTCGTGTTACTGGCGGACCTTCCTCAGGCACGGTGCCAAAAGCCGCCCGACTGCAGTGCTTGGGGCGGCAAAATACATAGAGCCACTCCTGCCCCAACCATCAATTTATCAGACAACTGTCCCTTTCAAATGTTTTGAAAAAACATTTGCAACTGTGTGGGACTCCAACACAGGCAGCGGGGCTCCAGTTCCACAGCAGGAGGCTGTGGTAGGGTTGCCAGGTGTCCAGTTTTCGACCGAAACACCCGGTTGAAAAGAGATCCTGGTGGCACCAGTCAGCACTGCTGACCAAGCCATTAAAAGTTGGTGGCAGAGGGGGGCAGGCAGGCTCCCTGCCTGCTTCATGTGGCTCCCAGGAAGCAGCTGACATGTCCATCTCCTAGGTGGAAGGGAGGTTACAGGGGTTCTGTGCGCTGCCCCTGCCCCAAGTGCCAGCTCCGCAACTCCCATTGGCCAGGAACCGCAGCCAATGAGAGCTGTGGGTGTGGCCCCTTCTGTGTGGGGGAGCATGCAGAGCCTCCTGGCTGTGCCTTTGCCTAGGAAGCAGACATGCTGGCGGCTTCCTGGGAGCTGTCTGAGGTCAGCACTGCCCAGATCCCACACCCCAAGCCCTCAACCACTCCCAATCCCCTGCCCGAGTTCAGAATCCTCTCAAACCCAAACTCCTTCCCAGAGCCCACAGTCCGCCCCCGTCCCGTGGCCCAGCCCCATGCCCCTGCCTGGAGCTTCCTCCTGCACTCTGAGTCTCTCATTTCTGGCCCCACCCCAGAGCACATACCCCCAGAGCCTGTACTCCCCCTCCCACACCCTAATCTCCTGCACCAGCCTAGAGCCCCACTCCAGTCCCCCTCAGCCTCAAACTGGAGCCCCTCCTGCACCTGAAACCCCTCGTCCCCAACTCCACCCCAGAGCCCTCACCCTAAGCTGGAGCCTTCATTCCCTCCCTTATCCCAACCCCCTGCCCCAGCCCAGTGAAAATGAGCGAGTGAGCAAGGGTGGGGGACAGTGAGCAAGGGAGTGAAAATGGATGGAGTGAGTGAGGGATGGGGCCTTGGAGAAGGGGTAGAACAGGGGGTGGCGTTTTCTGCTATTAGAACGTTGGCAACTCTAGGCTGCGTGCATGCTAAGAAGTGCATTTAAAGAGATACACACAGTCATACACATTTTCATGTCTACAGTGAGTCAGTTACATTTTTTACAACCCAAAGAATCATCTCACTAACCCTCTCCAGGTTCTCCAGGCCAGCCCTGTACATAGTGATGTGATTACAGTGAGCAGGAATCTCTTATGCTGAAAAAATTATTGTGCAGGCCCACGCAAAATGCTAAGGTTGGTTCTGAAAGCTCAATAGCTCATCAGCAATCCTCTGAGCAACCAACTTCCCCTCCTATATACTCCTCAAAAGGGGAGGCTACTTTCATAGTAACAGCTAAAATCCAGTCTGGGTAGGCAAGATCCACAGGTCTGAGATTAACGGGTGATGGATGAAAAGCATCAGCACGTGTCAGATGGGTAAAGCACTCCATTAGCCACCCCCTTTTCCACCCTCGCCACCATGGCCTATGTGTTTTTAATACTCCCAGAGAAATGACAACATTTTGACTTCTGCAATTATTTTTGATAGCTACAAATTTGAAATGACCTGTTATCTCATAGACTCATAGACTCTAGGACTGGAAGGGACCTCGAGAGGTCATCGAGTCCAGTCCCCTGCCCTCATGGCAGGACCAAATACTGTCTAGACCATCCCTGATAGACATTTATCTAACCTACTCTTAAATATCTCCAGAGATGGAGATTCCACAACTTCCCTAGGCAATCTATTCCAGTGTTTAACTACCCTGACAGTTAGGAACTTTTTCCTAATGTCCAACCTAAATCTCCCTTGCTGCAGTTTAAGCCCATTGTTTCTTGTTCTATCATTGGAGGCTAAGGTGAACAAGTTTTCTCCCTCCTCCTGATGACACCCTTTTAGATACCTGACAACTGCTATCATGTCCCCTCTCAGTCTTCTCTTTTCCAAACTAAACAAACCCAATTCCTTCAGCCTTCCTTCATAGGTCATGTTCTCAAGACCTTTAATCATTCTTGTTGCTCTTCTCTGGACCCTCTCCAATTTCTCCACATCTGTCTTGAAATGCGGTGCCCAGAACTGGACACAATACTCCAGTTGAGGCCTAACCAGCACAGAGTAAAGCAGAAGAATGACTTCTCGTGTCTTGTTTACAACACACCTGTTAATGCATCCCAGAATCATGTTTGCTTTTTTTGCAACAGTATCACACTGTTGACTCATATTAAGCTTGTGGTCCACTATGACCCCTAGATCTCTTTCTGCCATACTCCTTCCTAGACAGTCTCTTCCCATTCTGTATGTGTGAAACTGATTGTTCCTTCCTAGGTGGAGCACTTTGCATTTATCTTTATTGAACTTCATCCTGTTTACCTCAGACCATTTCTCCAACTTGTCCAGGTCATTTTGAATTTTGACCCTGTCCTCCAAAGCAGTTGCAATCCCTCCCAGTTTGGTATCGTCCGCAAACTTAATAAGCGTACTTTCTATGCCAACATCTAAATCGTTGATGAAGATATTGAACAGAACCGGTCCCAAAACAGAACCCTGTGGAACCCCACTTGTTATACCTTTCCAGCAGGATTGGGATCCATTAACAACTACTCTCTGAGAACGGTTATCCAGCCAGTTATGCACCCACCTTATAGTAGCCCCATCTAAATTGTACTTTCCTAGCTTATCTATAAGAATATCATGAGAGACTGTATCAAATGCCTTACTAAAGTCTAGGTATATCACATCCACCGCTTCTCCCTTATCCACAAGGCTCGTTATCCTATCAAAGAATGCTATGAGATTAGTTTGACACGATTTGTTCTTTACAAATCCATGCTGGCTATTCCCTATCACCTTACCACCTTCCAAGTGTTTGCAGATGATTTCTTTGATTACCTGCTCCATTATCTTCCCTGGCACAGAAGTTAAACTAACTGGTCTGTAGTTTCCTGGGTTGTTTTTATTTCCCTTTTTATAGATGGGCACTATATTTGCCCCCTTCCAGTCTTCTGGAATCTCCCCCGTCTCCCATGATTTCCTGAAGATAATAGCTAGAGGCTCAGATACCTCTTCCATTAACTCCTTGAGTATTCTAGGATGCATTTCATCAGGCCCTGGTGACTTGCAGGCATCTAACTTTTCTAAGTAATTTTTTACTTGCTCTTTCCTTATTTTCTCTTCTAAACCTACCCTTTTCCCGTAAGCATTCACTATACTAGACATTCCTTTGTCTTTAAAGTAAAGATGGACTGAAATGTATTTTAAAATCCAAGATATAGGCAATTTCAGTGCATGCCCAGTGTACAAGTGTAAAGCATCCAGCACATATAAAGGTTGATAAGGTACACAAAAAATATGTAGATTAAATTGCAACTATTTGGCTACTTTGTGCTTGTATGGAGAGCCCACACTATGGCCACGTCCAGACTAAGGTATTAAAATCGATTTTAGATATGCAACTTCAGCTACGTGAATAACGTAGCTGAAGTCGAATTTCTAAAATCGAGGTACTCACCCGTCCTGACAGCGCGGCATCGATGTCCGCGGCTCTCCGTGTCGATACTGGAACTCCGTTCGGGTTGATGGAGTTCCGGAATCGATGTAAGCATGCTCGGGGATCGATACATCGCGTCCAGACTAGACGCAATATATCGATCCCCGAGCAATCGATTTTAACCCGCCAATGCCGCGGGTTAGTCTGGACATGGGCTATGAGGTGAAAGTGCACCACCTCGGGGAGAACACCGGAGGCACTGTGTCTCACAGACACACACGTCCCTATTACATCGACAGGGGATATAATAATTTGCAAGATCCCACTCTAAAGTTAAACCAGCTAACCATTTGCATGGTTCCATTTGTCGACTTTCTCTCAGGGGGAGCATCTGACATGCAGACACTGCGCTCTTCTTGAGCCCCAGAGCTGTTACTAATTATTATGAATTAGGAGCGCTAGGCATGGACCAGGTCCCTGTTGTGCTAGGTGCTCAAAACAAAGAAAGATGGTCTTTGCAAGCTGCATGGAAACTTTTTAAAGACACCATAATAAAAGCTCAACTTAAATGTATACCCCATATTAAAAAACATAGTAAGAGAACCAAAGAAGAGTCACTGTGGTTAAACAACAAAGTAAAAGAAGCAGTGAGAGGCAAAAAGGCATCCTTTAAAAAGTGGAAGATAAATCCTAATGAGGAAAATAGAAAAGAGCATAAACTCTGACAAATGAAGTGTAAAAATATAATTACAAAGACCAAAAAAGAATTTGAAGAACAGCTAGCCAAAGACTCCAAAAGTAATAGCAATTTTTTTAAAAATACATCAGAAGCAGAAAGCCTGTTAAACAAGCAGTGGGGCCCCTGGACCATCGAGATGCTAAAGAGCACTCAAAGACGATAAGGCCATTGTGGAGAAACTAAATGAATTCTTTGCATCAGTCTTCACTGTTGAGGATGTGAGGGAGATTCCCAAACCTGAGCCATTCTTTTTGGGCGACAGATCTGAGGAAATGTCCCAATGAGGTGTTATTAGAGGAGGTTTTGGAACAAATTGATAAACTAAACAGTAATAAGCCACCAGGACCTGATGGTATTCACCCAAGACTTCAGAAGGAACTCAAACGTGAAATTGCAGTACTACTAACTGTCATCTGTAACCTATCATTTAAATCAGCTTCTGTACCAAATGACTGGAGGATAGCTAATGTGACACCAAATTTTAAAAAGGGCTCCAGAGGTGATCCTGGCAACTATAGGCCAGTAAGCATCACTTCAGTACCAGGCAAACTGGGATCTGTACTGGGCCCAGTCCTATTTAACATATTCATAAATGATCTGGAAAAAGGGGTTAACAATGAGGTGGCAAAATTTGCAGATGATACAAAACTACTCAAGATAGTTAAGTCCCAGGAAGACTGTGAAGAGCTACAAAAGGATCTTACAAAACTGGGTGACTGGGCGACAAAATGGCAGATTAAATTTAATGTTGATAAATGTAAAGTAATGCACATTGGAAAGCATAATCCTAACTATACATATACAATGATGGGGTCCAATTAGCTGTTGCCACTCAAGAAAGAGATCTTGGAATCATTGTGGATAGTTCTCTGAATACATCCACTCAATGAGCAGTGGCAGTCAAAAAAGTGAACAGAATGTTGGGAATCATCAAGAAAGGGATAGATAATAAGACAGAAAATATCATGTTGCCTCTATATAAATCCCTGGTACACCCACGCCTTGAATACTGCATGCAGATATGGTTTCCCCCTCTCAAAAAAGATAGATTGGAATTGGAAAAGGTTCAGAAACAGGCAACAGAAATGATTAGGGGTATAGAACAGCTTCCGTATGAGGAGAGATGAATAAGATGGGAATTTTCAGCTTGGAAAAGAGGTGACTAAAGGGGGATATGATAGAGGTCTATAAATTCATGAGTGGTGTGGAGAAAGTAAATAAGGAAGTGTTATTTACTTCTTTTCATAACACAAGAATCAGGGGTTACCAAATGAAATTAATAGGCAGCGGGTTTAAAACAAACACAAGAAAGTATTTTTTCACACAATGCACTGTCAACCTCTGGAACTCCTTGCCAGAGGGTGTTGTGAAGCCAAATATTATAATAGTGTTCAAAAGGGAGCTAGACAGATTCATGGAAGATAGATCCATCAATGGCTATTAGCCAGGATGGGCAGAAATTGTGTCCCTAGCCTCTGTTTGCCAGAAGCTGGGATTGGGTGACAGGGCATGGATCACTTGATGATAACCTGTCTGTTCATTCCCTTTGGGGCACCTTCCATTGACCACTGTCAGAGGACAGGATACTGGGCTTGATGGACCTTTGGTCTGACCCAGTATGGCCGTTCATAAGAATATAAGAACATAAGGTCCCTGCCTCAAAGAGTTCACAATCTAAGTGATGCAGAGTCCTGTGCAAAGGGTGAGGTGAAGAATCCTTCCTTCCTTCTGCTTTAGGACTATCTGCAGTTTAACCCACTGTAAACAGATAAGCATGCAGTCAATCCTTGCATTAATAATTAGTGAATAATAAAGTAGTTGAAAACTAGTTCTTCTTCTACTGAAACTGGCAGGACCTGTGTTCAGCGTTTTTCATTTTGCCTAGTCCAGTTGCTAACCCCTAAAGCAATGCAAGGAATGCAGCTCTCTACTCTGTTTATGCACTCACCACGTCCTGAACTGCAGCAGAACAAATACAGAGCCCCTATCCTAGCTTCCACTGCATCTTTCAAATGTATTTAGCTGTATGCTATCTACATCGTTTTATTTTGTTATTAAGAAGAGAGGCAGCATGATCTAGTGATTACATTTGGTTAAGTGTTGAGTCAAGATATGGCATTGACTTGCAATATGACTTTGGGCAATTTACTCAGTCATGCACGGCCTCACTTTCCTGATAGGTAAAATAATTATTCATATTGTTGTCCATGGCAGTTTATGGACATTGCTGTGCATTGACATTTTGGTGCTGTGCAGACATGGATGAAGATAGGGTGCCCAATTCATGGCCACCCTATGATCATTTTGCACTGGCTAAGCTTCCTCTCAGAAATACTCTCAGTGCATGATGCATCTGTGCCCCAGTGCAAGAGCCTCTGGGAAAGGGGACATTCAGTATGTGCCTTGGGTGTTCCTATGCCTCAGGTATTCATTAGCTGCTGCAAGGCCCATAGAGCCCTGACAACTGGGAAACAGGTTAGGGTATCCTTCATGGCAATTCTGACCTGTGCCCGGGCCAGAGTGGCCAATGGTAGCCTCAGGATAGGGGAGCACAAGCTGCCTCCGTTGGTCTCTGCGCTGGAGCAGGGAATGAATTGGGACCAAGGTCCATGCTCAAAAAAGTCTACAGTCCAAATTAGATGGGAAGATACGTACAAAGGCAGGGGAAAGGGAAAGCACCATCAAACCAAAGTGACAAAGCAATTATGCTTGACGCACATCTTGTTACTGGGGGTAATAACTCCGTTCTACCTGACATGAGTGCTTGGAGTCTTAATTCATGGATGCTTATAAAGCACATTGACATCTGCAGATGGAAGGCCTTCCAGGCATGCACAACATCTGTATTATTAAAACATACAAAAACCAGTTAACTGATAAGTGTGTTCACAAACTAAAGGGCCCAATTCTCCACTGTCTGTGACTTTGGGTCTTTGTTTACACCTGAGCAGCTGAGAATGCCAGAGCCTTATACCCACTTTGCACTAGTATAACTAGCTAATACAGAAGGTGCAAGGCAACGGAGAATCCAGGCCAGTGTGTCTTATCCAGGCTATCTGCCAGCCATCAGTATTTCTCCCAGTGTTTTATCTTCCCTTTCAATAGCATCTAAGCCATGGAACAAGGCATAGCAATATAGCCCCATCACATACTTTCATCTATAGTATAGACACACATACAAGAAGGGAAGGATGGCTAGTAAGTGACCTCTCAGATTATTTAGAAAGGCCCCAGTGTACTTTCGTGCAATTTTCTTCTCACTTCACTGTTCCCTCTTTGTCTGAAATGGCAGGTAATGTGAGCAGGAGCGGTGTGCAAATTGATTTGGAGCCGATCGATGACTTGGTGTTCGGCTCTGGCCAGCTGCTGTGTCACTGATTGCCTCCAAATCGATTCACACACCATTCCTGCTCAGTACACCTGCCATTTCAGATGGAGAGGGAACAATGAAGTGAGAAGAAAATTATGTATTTGTTAGACACCCTTGCCCCCCTCTACCTCCACCATCAACAGAAGCAGAGGGACTTTTGGAGATCTTTTGCTGTTATTTGTAGAAAGCTCCAGGAGATAAATTAGCAGAAAAAACAGAGATCATAGACCCCTAGTCATGTGACAAGAACGGCCTACAACAGAGCTCAGGGAGCCAAAGCTGCTGCCTGCAATGGGTCTTCATAACAGAGGTGTAGTAGCAGAAATATGAAGCTGGAGCCTCAGGTGCTCCATTGCCATAAAAGGAATTAGGCTGATTTACAACAGCCAAGAATCTAGCCCATGGAGTACATAATGCTCAATTCATCACTGACTTGCATCTCACCTAATCATTTATGCCTGTGCAGAATAAGTGTACAGTCATTCCCATGTGGTAGCGTTTTACACTTACCTGTAAAAGTGATGGTGACAACACAAGATAAAAGAGACAGTGGAGTCTCAAGTCCACAGTCTGCATACATGTTGTCCAAGAGTCTATCTAATACCCTGTTCTAGCTCAGAAAGGAGTTGCAGAGGTGTGCCTCTGGGACTGCTTACACTTATCCAGATTAGGCCTCCACGTCAGGTGGATGAGTCAATGAGTCTGGTCACCTACCAGGACACTGGCCCTTCTGGAACACAGTAATTTGGCTGGTGGAGCCTTCAGGAACAGGCATGTGTTGCTGCTCTGGGCTGGAGGATGGCTGCAGCTTTTCTTCTCTGAAACTAGACAGGTGCAGATATCCTGGTCAGCTCCTCTTAGCATTAGCGATAGAAATGATGGTGAAAGGTCATCTCGCAGGTCTGCATTTGCTACCTGACACGTTCCTCTCAGGCTGGGACCAGTGTGACTGCTGCTCTCTTCCTAATAGCAGGGCTAGTTTTCCCCAGGTCAGGGGTTTGTTGCAGCCAGAGTTTGGTGTGGCTCCTATGGAACTGCTCTCTTTCATCTCAAGATGGCTCCTGCAAACTCCATCCTGAGTCCGGAGAGGTCACAGGCTATTCACCTATCTTGCTTCAATGCTCTTTTCCTACTGCTGGTGCATCCTGTGGGGTTGCAGTTAAAAGCTGCTGCTCAAGTCCTGAAATGAGGAAGATTATCTCTAAAAAAAATATCCCCTCTCATTTCCAGTGCTTGTTTTTGCAAATTCACAATAGTACATAGTCTATATTTTGCTCTGTACATTTTCAAAGTACTGAACAAACATTGGGTAAGATTTCAAAACATCTACAACACTTAAGAGCCTAATTCTCATTTTCAAAAGTAATCTGGGAATAAATTAGGAACCAAATTCCACTGACTTTCAATAAGACTTAGGTTCCTAAGTGCCTTCAGCCAAGTTTTTTAAAGGTATTTAGGCACTTAACTCCCTTCAATTCACTTTTGAAAATGGGACCTAGGAGTCTAAGTCAGCTGGGTGCTTCTGAAAATTTAACATTAATTAATTTCCACAACATCCCTGGAAAAACAGACAGACATAAAGGGCAATGTTTTCAGATACATTCACTAATTTTGTGTGTCTCAGTTTTCAGGTTTCCAACTTGAGATGCTTTGATTTTGATTTTCAGGGGTGTTCAAGATTTCTAGCAAGCTGCAGACCCCCAGCACCCATGATAATTAGGCCTAGGGAGCCATTTTTCCAAAGTACGGAGTATCCACAATTAGGAGCTGTATTTTCCAAACAGCTCAGCTCCCATCTCAGCACCTAAATGAAGTGGCCAGATTTTCAGCATTGCCAGTAACCAATAGAACCATGGAGACTGCAGAGTGCTGAATGTTTTTGCAAATCCAGACACTTATTTAGGTGTCTAAATTGGAGCTACTGGGTGCTGCTGAACTCTTTTGAAAATGTTGCTGTTAGATGGCTCAAACTGGACACCCCAAAAATGGAGGTGGCCAAACTTAGTAGATGCTTCTGAAAAACTGACTTCCTGTGACTTGCCCAAGACAATAGAGCAAGGCAGCAGTACAGCTTGAATTAGAATACCTGAATATTTGGCTTCAAGCCCTGCCTTTCAGTCCCTTGGCCCATGTAAGACAGCTGTTCTAGTGGGCTTCTACACTCCAAAAGGCATAGGAAAAGTTCACTCTGCAAACAAGCTGTTATTTATTGCTTTGGCTTTTGGTAGGTCTCCTTGCTGTTGTCATATTGGACAAGTTTCTTGTCTGCCCATGAAAGCATTAGTGTCAGAAATGCAGCCAGCAGGCAAGAGTACCAATGAAAAGAATGACTTTTGGGGAGTCACACAGGCCTCAGTTGGAATGGATGGTTTCAGATTCTTTTTAGAAGATGGTCAGTCTACACATGTGTTTGGAGGTCATTAGGGATTTCTCTCTGGCCCTGTCTTTAGTCCCTTTGCCCTGATCATTTCACCTCACTCTTTTAAATCCCCCCAGCTGCTTCCCCATTTTACCACATCAATTACAAGCTTCTTGTCCTCAGTTTCAAAGCCCATCACAACCCCGCCCCTCCCTACTTATCCACATTTGTCTCTTATCATATCACCCCAGCCTCCTTAACTCTGCCATTGGTGCCAGCCTCGTCCTCGCATTTATCAGCATCACACAAACGTCCCACGCCTTCTTCTTTTTCACTCCCCATGTACATGGAATGCCCTCCTGAAACTGATCTGTAAGGCACTATTCTATGCCTTTTCATATTCTTCCTCCAGACCCAGTTTTTCTGTGATGCCTGCTAGAAACTGGCCAATTAATAATGGAGAGAATGTTGGCATGCTGGGTTCAGCTGATATGTGTTAATTTAATTTTTAAAATTAAAGGACAAGTCTTTCAACAGTGATTAGTGAGTCAGGGCATCTCAGTTTTGGGGTGACCAGCTTAAGAAATGTGCTGAGTGCCTACCTTTTGAAAATCCAGCTACTTTAAGATATCTCTAGTTGGGCACCCCAAAACTGATGCAGCCAAAATCACTGTTGAAAAACCACAGCTATAGCAGATATTTTTAAAAGTATAAACTATATAAAAATTGTACTTATTTTGAGCGGATCCTTTTCCTCCACCCCTTGTTATGCTGCTTATGTTTTTAGGCCCCGATCTCACAAACATTTAAGCATATACTTAGCTATATGCACGAGACAAGCCCCATTAAATTCAATGTGTAAAGTTGAGCACATGCTCACGTGTCTGGAGGGTTGGAACCTTAGATACTAAGCTTTTGGGACAGAGGCTGTGTGTCTTCCTGTGTGTGTGAGCAGTGCCTAGCAAATTGTGGGTGCTACGGGAACACAATAAATAAATAAGAATTGGGTACACTATGAATGCTTAACAAACAAATAATAATAATCCCTAATGATCAAAATTATCTTTAGTGGTTCTCAAAAATGAGTTGTGGACTCATGATTTCAGCTTTCACAAAGTTCTCATGCATGTGTAAGCTTTGAAAGGGTTTACTCTTTTCTTTGAGCTTTGTGGATGGCAGCAGGGGAGGGGCCAGAAGAGACTGACACACAGCAGCCATTCTGGAAGGAGGTTGACAGACTCTGACAAAAAGATCCTGAGGGAGAGAGTCACAGTTCACCGCAAAGATCCCCATACACACTCCCTCATGCAGAATGCATGGTGCTGACGCATTCGGCTCTGTGAATACAGCCCCAGCCTAAGGAGACTGCAGTGGCACACTGGGTGTGCGGAAGCTGACCCACTCTTACCTGCTGCCATGGGTGGTGGGTGAAGTTACTGCTTGGGAAGGCTAGCTCCCCAGCCTACCGGTGGCCCCGCCCATACTCCACTCCTGCTCCGCCCCACTCTACCCAGGCTCCGCCCTCTCCCCACTGTCTCCTTCCTCTTTTCCCTTCCCCACCATGCTCACCCCTTTCTAGCCAAATCCCTGAATTCAAATGAAGCAAATGACATTTGGAAGAAAAAAAACCACTCTTCTGCAATTTATTTCTAAAGAAAATGGAACATGTTTTCCACTGCATGCCAGAAAATGAAGACTGGACATGCAGAAGGTACCTAATTAAAAGCACTAAATTTGGGAATAAAAAATGTCAGTCATGGGTTTTTTGAAGTTTGAAGTTTGTCAGAAATTTATTTGCAAAAACTTTGTAGTAAGGGCAAGTCAGCTGTCTTGCTGAATAGAACATTAAATATTATGGAATACATGATACAGCTCTTCTCTGTTTTACATTTTCTTAAACAGTATTTCTAAGCTGATTTTATATTTTAAATGTACTCTTAAGCCTTCATATATTAATCATTCCAGATTACTATATATTTAACTCACTGAAACAAAGACATTATTTTAAATTAATCAGTCACAGAGGTTTAGTGTGTTCATAACAATGTTCATTGCTTTTAGAAAAAGGGAACACTAATTTACTTTGTGTGATCTCCATAACAATAGACATGTTTATGAAATTTCACCAACTTTAAAAAATATGTTTCCAAAGATTTTAGGCATAACAAAGGATTTTATATCTTACTAAGGTACTGATTTTGCTAGAGGGTTCTCTTAAAACTAGTTCATCAAATAGTCAGAAGTAAAGAAAGGGAAACTCGGTTGCCCAGCTATCTGGCAGAAAAGGGGTGTGGTCTCTGTAAGGGCCCTCCTCAAGGATTTTTTAGAGAGGTGATTTTATCATCTTCAGCAAGACAGTAATGAAATATTTTTAAAGTAAATTTTAAACTAAGGTCCTGTAGACTAACATGTTCTGAGGGCTTGGCTACACTGGAGAGTTGCAGCGCTGGTGATGGGGTTACAGCGCTGCAACTCACTCTGTGTCCACACTTGCAAAGCACAGCCAGCGCTGCAACTCCCTGGCTGCAGCGCTGGCTGTACACCTGGTGTGCTTGGGGTGTAGCGATTCCAGCGCTGGTGATGCAGCGCTGCTCATCAAGTGTGGCCACCAAAAGCGCTATTATTGGCCTCCAGGGTATTAGGAGGTATCCCAGCATACCTTTTCAGCCACTCTGCTCATCGTTTCGCACTCCACTGCCCTGGGCTCAGGTGACCCACCCTTTAAATGCCCTGGGAATTTTAAAAATCCCCTTCCTGTTTGCTCAGCCAGGTGTGGAGTGCAATCAATCAATCAATCACTGACCATGCCTCCACGCCCCAAACGAGCCCCAGCATGGAACACTTGCGAGCTGCAGGACCTCATCAGTGTTTGGGGCGAGGAAGCTGTGCAGTCACAGCTGCGCTCCAGCCGTAGAAATTATGATACCTATGGCCAGATATCAAAGTCCATGCTGCAAGGGGGCCATGAACGGGACGCGTTGCAGTGCAGGGTTTAAGTAAAGGAGCTGCGGAGTGCCTATCGCAAAGCCCGTGAGGGAAACCACCGCTCAGGAGCTGCCCCCACGACCTGCCGTTTTTACTAGGAGCTGGATGTGATACTTGGGTGTGACCCCACTGCCAATCCAAGGACCACGATGGAGAGTTCAGAGCAGGGAGAAGAGGGGGAGGGTGTAGAGGAAACCGAGAATGAGGCTACTGGGGTGGAGGGAGACATCCTAGAGTCCCAGGAGGCATGCAGCCAGGAGCTCTTCTCAAGCCAGGAGGAAGCTAGCCAGTCGCAGCAGCTGGAACTTGTTGGTGAAGAAGAAGCAGAGGAGCGGGTTCCCGGTAAGCAGCTTTTATTTTAAGGATGGAAATGTTTTGGGAGAGGAGGGTGGGGGTTACGGCTGCCTGCATGCATGCCTAGATGTGGAATAGCCCATTGATTTGGTCTATCACGTCTCGCTAATCGGCCTCGGTAATCTCTTCAAAAGTTTCAGCCGGAGCGTGGGCAATGCGCTTGCGCAAGTTTATAGGGAGAGCCACTGTGGTCCTTGTCCCAGTCAGGCTTACGCATCCGCGCCACTGTGCTGTGAGGGGTGGGGGGACCATTGCTGCACACAGGCAAGCTGCATAGGGACCAGGGCGGAATCCACATTGCTGTAGAAGACCCTCCCGCTCTTCCCAGGTAACCCGCAGCAGCGATATATCTGGCAGTAGAAAATCCTGTGGAAAATGTAGGGATAGTGTTCAGTGCAGGTCCCCTCCAGCTGCTCTCTGCTTTCCCCAATGCACAGAAACCCCAGAGAGCCCTGACTCAAGCAGCTCCCCTTCCCAGGTGAGTCGCGGCAGAAACACTCACTCCATTACTCACCATGTCTTCACTGCTGTGGCCTCTCTGTGCTATGTTTGCTGTGTGTAAATGATGCTACAAATAGTCTACAAACTCCTTCACTGTGATTATAAACAATGCAGCCTCTGTATTAAATGTTTCTATTTCTGTTTTTTTTAAGTGTCCTTGAATCCTCCGGCCCTATCACAGCCTGCTGGAAGACTACAGAACTTGAGACGTAAACCAAGGAAAAGCAAAGAAGATTTGGTGAAAGCAGTTATGAATCAGTATGCCAGAGAGAATAAGAGGCTGCAGGACTGGAGAGAGAAAATGCATCAGTGGAGGGAAACACAAATTAGGAGAAAGGAATTGGCTACCAAGAAAAGCACAAAGCAGCTGATAAGCCTCCTGGCACGCCAAACAGACTGTATGCAGTCCCTCATAGCCATGCAGGCAGACCACTACCATGCTAACCCCCCCACCACCAAAAGCTCTCTCCCTTGTGCCCCAGTGTTTGCTCAAAACCTCCTTCTCCAGCATCCTGGTTCTTACCACCACCAGCTGCCCCCAACACCTGTACGTTCACCTACCAGCCCTGAGAACTACGACCCTTATCCTATGCACTCAACCCCCATCACCATGCAGCATATTAATCCTGAAGTGCAGCAGGCATTGCACAGAAATCCAGGCAGGACATATTCAAACCTCTGAATGTACAGTTCATCACCCTACCCCTCTGCCTTTTTATGTACTATATTTTGAATAAATGATTTCTTGGCTTTTAAAACATTTTTTATTATTGCAGAAAGTGAAACATACTGTACCCCAAGGGAAAAATAGGCACTGCAAGTCATTGTAACCACTGCACTTCACTCCCGTGCAAGGCACCAAGCATTACTGTTGGCTTTCAGCCTCAAATTGCTCCCTTAAGGCATCCCTAATCCTTGAAGCCCTGTGCTGGGCCTCTCTAGTAGCCCTGTTCTCTGGCTGTGCAAATTCAGCCTCCAGGGGTTGATCCTCGGAGGTCCATTCCTCACTGAATGTTTCACCCTTCCCTTCACAAATATTATGGAGGGTATAGCATGCGGATATAACCACAGGGATGCTGCTTTCCCCCAAGTCTAGCTTCCCATAAAGACATCTCCAGCGCCCTTTTAAACGGCCAAAAGCACACTCCACAGTCATTCTGCACCGGCTCAGCCTGTAGTTGAACCGGTCCTTGCTCTTGTCAAGCTTCCCTGTATACAGTTTCATGAGCCATGGCATTAACGGGTAAGCGGGGTCTCCAAGGATCTCAATGGGCATTTCGACGTCCCCTACTGTGGTCTTGCGGTCTGGGAAAAAAGTCCCGGGCTGCAGCTTCCTGAACAGGCCACTGTTCCAAAAGATGCGTGCATCATGCATCTTTCCAGGCCATCCTGTGTAAATGTCAATGAAACTCCCACGGTGATCCACAAGCGCCTGGAGAACCACAGAGAAATACCCCTTCCGATTAATGTACTCGGATGCCAGGTGGGGTGGTGCCAGAATAGGAATATGCATCCCATCTATCGCCCCTCCACAGTTAGGGAAACCCATTTGTGCAAAGCCATCCACAATGTCCTGCATGTTCCCCAGAGTCACGGTTCTTCTTAGCAGGATGCGATTAATGGCCTTGCAAACTTGCATCAACACTATTCCAGTGGTCGACTTTCCCACTCCAGACTGGTTCGCGACCGATCGGTAGCTGTCTGGAGTTGCTATCTTTCAGATTGCAATAGCCACCCGCTTCTCCACTGACAGGGCAGCTCTCAATCTCGTGTCCTTGCGCCGCAGGGTTGGGGCGAGCTCAGCACACAGTCCCATGAAAGTGGCTTTTCTCATCCGAAAGTTCTGCAGCCACTGCTCATCATCCCAGACTTGCAGGACGATGTGATCCCACCACTCAGTGCTTGTTTCCCGAGCCCAAAGGTGGCATTCCACGGTGCTGAGCACGTCCGTTACTGCCACAAGCAATTTATTGTCATGCGCGTCAGGCGAATCGATATCATCGTCGGACTCCTCACTGTCACTTTGGAGCTGAAGGAATAGCTCAACTGCCAAACGTGATGTGCTGGCGACATTCATCAGCAAAGTCCCCAGCAGCTCGGGCTCCATTTCTAACAGAAATCACACTGCAGACTCACAATGGCGCCAAACTGCTGGGATGTGTAGCGATGCACCACGGGGTGTTGGGACAGGAAGCGGAATGACCCACACCCTTCCGTCCCCTTCCCACAACCCACAGCGCCAAAATGGGATGAGGTGCTCTGTGGGATAGCTGCCCACAATGCAGCACTCCCAACAGCGCTGCAAATGCTGCAAATGTGGCCACACTGCAGCGCTGGTAGCTGTCAGTGTGGCCGCACTGCAGCGCTTTCCCTACACAGCTGTACGAAGACAGCTGTAACTCCCAGCGCTATACAAATGTAAGTGTAGCCATACCCTGAGAAAATATTACAGTCATGCCCAACTGTTTTTGTCAGTACATTCAGAAACTGACAGTACATACCTGGGGGTTAGCAAGTGCCTGTTAAATGGCTTCATTACCACTTGAATGGCTCTTTAATAGTTTCAGTGTTGTGCTAATAAGTCTGGCAGGCTGGAGGCTTTAAGTTACTAGATCCCCTCTGGAGTAAGAGTCACCAGGCTGCAGCAGCTAGCTGTGGGAGCCTGCAGGAAGGGTCAGAACAGGGATAGGAAGAGGCAGAAGGTTGGACACTAAGGGCTTGGCTACACTGGCACTTTACAGCGCTGCAACTTTTGTGCTCAGGGGTGTGAAAAAACACCCCCCTGAGCGCTGCAAGATACAGCACTGTAAAGCCTCAGTATAATCAGTGCCGTAGCGCTGGGAGCGCGGCTCCCAGTGCTGGAAGCTACACCCGTAGAGGATGTGGAGTATGTGCAGCGCTGGGAGAGCTCTCTCCCAGCGCTGGCGCTCCGACCACACTCACACTTCAAAGCGCTGCCGCGGCAGCGCTTTGAAATTTCAAGTGTAGCCATACCCTAAGACTCAGGGGTGCCCCAAATTTTCAGGTATGCCTAAGGACGGCTCTGCCAGTAGGGTACCACAGTGCACAGGTACCAGCTTCCTCCTTGCCCCTGGGGTGCCCAACCCCCACTTTGCCTCAGGCTCCACCCCCACTTCCACCCTTTCACCCTGCCACCAGCCTCCACCCTGCCTCTTCCCGCTACCTCTTCCCACCCAGTTCCACTCCCTCCCCATAGCGCCTCCTGCACTCTGCAGAACAGCTGATTGTGGCAGGTGGGAGGCACTGGGAGGGAGGGGGAGGAGTTGATTGGCAGGGCCACTGATAGGTTGAAGGCTCTGTGGGGAGGGGGAGGAGCTGGCTGCCGCTGGTTGCTTAGCCCTGGAGCACCCACGGAGTCGGTATCTATGCCACTATGCATAACAAATGGGCACAGCACCAGACCCTGCCTGCAAAATCTGAGACATACCTCCACTGCTACAATAATAAATACCCCCCACAGCAAGCCTATCACACTGTGTGGTGTACCTCATCCAGTGCACTAAATGCCCAGAGAACAATTACGTGGGTAAAACCAAGCAATCTCTACTCTCTCAAATGAACTCACGCAAGAAAAAAATAAAAGACAAAAACACCTTATCACCTGTGGGTGACCATATTTCACAAAACGATCAGTCCTCATCTTCAAAGGAAACCTGCACAACACTTTCAAAAGATGAGCCTCTTGCTCTGCTAGTTACATCATGGACCGAACAGAGGCACTTGATTTATGGCTTATTACAACTATCTGTAATACACTAAACCCTTTTTTTGTCCTGTGACTTCAGAAGTGTTAGCGGGCCTGTCATAACATTTTTCCCAGATCTGGACCTTAGCGTCCAAAATATGGGGGTTAGCATGAAAACCTCCAAGCTTAGTTACCAGCTTGGACCTGGTAAAGCTGCCACCAGCCAGGGATCTATACAGTGCCTGGCACACTGTGGTCTCCCCAAAACCTTCCCTGGGGGACCCCCAGACTCAGATTCCTTGAGTCTCACAACAAAGGGGAATAAACCATTTCCCTTCCTCCCCTCCAGGTGTTCCCTCCCTGGGTTCCTGGAGAGATATACAGAAGCAAGCTCCGTGAATCTAAACAGAGGGACTTCACCCTCCCTGTTTCCAGTCCTGGAAAACACAAGTACTTCCCCCCTCACCCAGAGGGTATGCAAAGTCAGGTTAGTAAATCTAACACAAAGAGATTTTCCCCCTGACTTCTTCCTCCCACCAATTCCCTGGTGAGCTGCAGACTCAATTCCCTGGAGTCCCCACTAAAGAAAAACTCCAAGAAGTCTTAAAAAGAAGGCTTTATATAAAAAAGAAAGAAAAGGACATAAAAATGGTCTCTCTCTATTAAGGTGACAAATACAGGGTCATTTTCTTAAAAGAAAAAAATGAATAAACAGCCTTATCCAAAAAAGAATACAATTTATACATTCCAGCAACTACACACATGTAAATACAAAAGAAAACAATATAAACCTTATTGTCTTACTATCTTTGTACTTACAACTTGGAAACAGAAGATTAGAAAGCCAGGAGACAGAAAGATCACTCTCAGAGCCGAGAGGGTCAGGCACAAGACAAAGAACTCACACCCAAAACTTCCCTCCACCCAGATTTGAAAAAGTCTTGTTTCCTGATTGGTCCTCTGGTCAGGTGTTTCAGGTTACTCCTTTCCAGGTGAAAGAGACATTAACCCTTAGCTATCTGTTTATGACAGGGCCACTCTACCAGGGGTGAAAGTAATTTACAGGATTTATTGTACTGCCGGAGTCCTGAGGGGGGCATGGCCTCAAACAGAAGAGGCGTGGCCTCTTAAGATTTAAAGGCCCTGGGGCACGGGCACTGCTGTGGCTGGGAGCCCCAGCACCTTTAAATCAACCAGGGGATCCCAGCTGAAGAGGTGGCTGGGAGTTATTTGGAACTTTAATGTTGTAACAGAAAATAGATCCCTTTTAAAATTATTAATCCCATCAAATAATGTTGTTTTGGGTTTATGCTGAAATCAGTTCAAAACAAGGTTCAGAGTGAAAAGGGTCCATTTTATGCAACAGAAGGAAGCAAATCTGGCTAGCTGGATTAGGAAGGCTTGTTAAACAGAAGGATCTGGCTATCTCCTAAAAGAGACCTGGGTCATCAAAAGTATCTCCCTGCATTTTTTCTGAGTCTAAAAAGGAGGAGAGCTTGGTGGACTGGCAACCTCCACAACCAGCACTCTCTTGAACAATCCTGCTACCTTCAGAAGGAGGGAACAGGCTGCCAGCAACCTCCAGCCAAAAAAATATCCTCTGTGGTAGAGCCTGGTGGCTGTCTCTACCTCCTGTGCATCTTGTAATATGTAGATTTAGAATGTAATGGGACATCGAAAAGAAATTCCTGTGCAGTCCTACTTTTGTTGTGAAGACAGAGTAAGCAGAGCTGTCTGTAAAGATGAAGGCTGCCTGTCCCTCAGAAGGGAAAGGAATCATGTGAGGACTTTCAGACAGCATGTTGAAAAACAGCATGCACCAGAAATCAGTTTCGTTTTGAGTACTGAGCAAAATAAGGAGACATTTTAGTTTTAATATTAGAGTGGAACTGAGTTTTTGTTTGTTAATTTTAAATAACAATAAAATTGTACAATACGGAAATCTCTCTCTCTCTATTGACATGCCTCTATGTCTACCACATATCTATTTCTCTCTATTAGGCCAGATCAATGCACAAACATTGTATTGCTTTAATTAAACCAGTATAGTTGAAGTGGTGAGTGCAGTTGTATGGTTATCAGTTTAGCTATCCTATAGGAAAGGGGAATAAGCTATACTGGTATAGGTGCCTCCATCTAGGTATAGCTGCATCCACACTAGGGGTTCTCTCTATTTAACAATTTTGGTAGAAAAATCACACCACTAACCAAAAATATTAAACCAGTATAAAAACTCTGCAGATCAGGCCTCAGAGATGAGCAAATAATTAGAAAAAATAATTTGTTCAATGAATTTAGCCCTTTTCTGCTTCCCTTTTATGCATGAAGTGGGTATTCACCCACGACAGCTCATGCTCCAATACGTCTGTTAGTCTATAAGGTGCCACAGGACTCTTTGCTGCTTTTACAGATCCAGACTAACACGGCTACTCCTCTGATACTTCATTATTCAACTTTACTTAATGATTTTTGTTAGATATTTTTTCCTCCATGTACTGATCATGAACAGTTTACTCTAGGTATTTGATAATTTATGTACTGCTACTACATAGCACTTACATTATGCTTTCCATTTTCAAAATAATGTGCAAACAGTGATTAGGAATTGCTCAATATTTGAAATGGATGGTTAGCTCTCATTGGTCACATAAGTCACATGGTATTTTTCTATTCCCTCGATGAATTAGAGTAATTGATAAGGCTTGAATTATGTCAATCCATTGCTTAAAGTATGTTGTTGAACTGGCACCCATATTAGCACACATATGGCTATTTTGTCCATATATCTTTTCTTATGTGGCCTTGACACCATAGTATTTGAGTTCCTTTTACCAGAAAATGTCCATTTTTCATCTACAAACATAAGAGACAAAAGCACAAGGAATCCACAGTACACAACCAGGTCATTCTTTTCTGCCATCAGAAGAGTATATACGGGAAACACACTTTTCAAACTTGGGAACCTAAAGTTGGGCATCTGAGCACTCAGATTTGCATATAGGCACCTAGCACATACTTGATTTCCCAAGTACTCATTTATGCCTGAAATGCAAGATTTGAGGCATCTCGTTTAGAAAACCAGATTTGAAAATTAAACCCATAGCATCTGACATAAAAATGTTCATGTCACCACAGGCTACATACATGTTAATAATGTGCACCGATCTTTTTTTAAAATCTAAAAATTAGGAACAGATGTCAGAAGTGCAAAGAACATAAGCATGATAGAAAATATACTGCGGCAGGATCTAACACAATATAACTACAAATATATGTAATGAAACAGCTGACTCATTACTGGTTACTGTTCTCAACCTCCTGAATGACCTGGAGGGAAAAGGGTTGGGCCACATGACATTTTGGACATTTTAGATGAGCAGAGACTAGAAGGGGAAATGTCCTCCCAGAAGCACAGAGAATCAAAAAACAGGAAGAGAGGCACATAGCTTGTTTCTTGAGCAGTATGCTAAAGGCAGTAGCTTGGAAGCTGGCCATGAAAGGGAGTCAGGCAGCAGGCTCCAACAGATGGCCTCAAATAGAGCCAGGACAGCTGGAGTTAGGAGGAGCAGCCCTTAAAGAGCTTGGGGAAGCAGATGACAAGAGTAGGGTGACCAAACAGCAAGTGTGAAAAATCGGGACAGTGGGTGAGGGGTAATAGGAGCATATATAAGAAAAAGACCCAAATATCGGCACTGTCCCTATAAAATCAGGACATCTGGTCACCCTAGACAAGAGTTCCGGAGTCTGATCTGGAGTTGGAGAGCTAGCAGCAGAAGTAAAATCCTATCTTACTGAAGCCTGTACACAAGACAAGCTGTTACCAACCACAATGTGGAAATGACCCTAACATGATGACCAGGTGATGTCCAGACAGCTGGAGGTGGGGCAAGACTAGGCCTGAGAGACCAAGAATCTAAGATTATTTTCATCAGAAGTGTCAAACTCATAGCCTTTGTAACATTTTTGGGGGCCTACATGGTGTATTCAGATTCTGTAGCTTCTCAATTATTTAAAAAAAATATGTTTCCAGTTCTCATGAATGTGAAGAAAAGTTTTTAAACATGAGCAGAGTGTAAACCAATGCAGTGATGTCTACCTGAGTCACAGACAGCCCCACGGCAGGACTGAGAGATGTAAACTCTTCCAGCTACTTCAGAATGTTTACACATAAGCCTAATATGGATACTTTAAATGTCAACATTAACTATTTCCTTGCTGATCGTTTGAGCAGATGGAATGGGAAAGCAGTGGCCCCCTCCGGGGGGTGGAATTTGGGATTTCCTATAGGGAAATAAATAGAAGGGAAAAAAAGATAAACACAGAGAAGAGGGAAAGAAGCAGGGAAAGGTGGATGGGGAAGGAAATGAAACAAAGGGGAGGGGAAATGCAGTGGTCCTAAAAGGCAGCATATTTTCCTACTGAATGCAACAGCAAGGCCAGTAAATAACTAAACACTTAGTTGCTTTCTAAAGGCCATATCTCACCATTGATCTTTGTGAGCCCCTTCCATTGACATCAGTGGCAGTTCCTTTGTGGACTGAGGGGAGAATAGAGTCCTTAGTTTATACACTGTCTCACAGATCGTAAGTAAAAATGGAAGTTGGTCTTCTCCACTGAATGAGTTTGACACAACTGGTTTAGCGAGATCTTGCAGTTACTGAACCCATGGAAATCTGGGGTGTCCTCCTGTTGTGTCCTATCATTGGACTGCTGCTTGGGTGAAATTTGGACATTTTCAGTATCTTTCTCTCTAATTGCTAACTACCAAGACTTGTAGCTAGAATATTTGCACCCTTTCTTTTCTGCCAATTCTAATCAAGAAGTCTCCTTCATTTATTAGATGTGTGTGAGTGTTTAATGGAAACCCACCAAAGGCTAAGGCCTGTACCATCTAGAGTCTGGAGTGTCTACAATACATGTCTCTGAACTCATGGGGCACATATCATGCTACCAAACATCTGAAAGGGATTGGTGTACCACAGCACTGGAACTGAACTCGAGCTGCTAGCCCTGGTTAAAAACACACTTTTTTTTTTTTAAGACATACACACAGTGAAGACAAGGTGGGGGGCAGGAGGGGAAGAAGGAGAGAAGCACTGTTAGACACATATTCAAGAATCATTAGTATGGATCTTTCCATTAAGTTATGTCATTTTTACGTTATTTCATAATTAGACAGTATTGAGCAGGTTTTGCTACTTTTAGTAATCTAGTTAAAAAAGCAAAAGAATAAAACAAAAGCAAATTCAGGTGAAACACGCAATTTACACTCTAAAAATTAAACTATATGGGGTTTAGATAGTGAAAAATGTTACTATTTTTGCTGTTAATGACATTTATGACTGGAATTAGTTAACATGCATTGTCATTTGCATAATGTAAATTGTTCTCCACCATTCAGTGGTCTGCACATGCTCAGACTGAAGGAGGACTGTTTCATATCTGCATTACTAAGGAGAAGGACCTCTGGAAGCTCAGAGCTCTGGGGCCAAGTAGGGGAAATAGAAAATTATGATGTGGACTTTTCCAGAATGCCTTTCCATCAAAAATTCATTTTGTTTCGTGGAGAAACTATCAAGAAATCTGGGTGGAAATTGGGTTTAAATGATATTTAGAATTTTATTCTTGGGGGTGTTCATGTTTAACCCTAAAAGTACTCTCCCAAACTAATAATACCTCTGTTCAGAAGAAAGTATGGCGATCATAAATAGTACTAATACTTTGTTATTTTAAAGCCACTTCCATCTTAGGATCTCAAAGCACTTTACAAACATTAATGAATTAAGCCTTGAAACAACATGCTCAGCTTTCAGAGAGGGGATCTATGACAATGTGTCCAACATCACAATGCAACTGTGGGGTAAAGCAGGAAACAGGACCCCAGATCTCTTGATTCCTGTTCCTATCCTGCTGCTGCTTTTCACAGTGCAGTAGTATTAATGTGAACTCCTACATAGTCTGGCAAAAGCTGAGACACATGAGGTGGGAATGATCAGTTTGGATTTGCACTGACAGCAACAAGATGTAGGTCTGATCCCCACTCTCTAGGAATCCAGGGAGGCAGTGGGGGTAGGAAAGTACACAGGAAAATCTAACAGCAAAGGGTAAAGGTCAAACTGTGTGTGACAGATAGTTCTGGGGTAGGGAAACTCTGAAAGATTTTGTGATTCTTGTTTAAAAGCCCACAATTCTTTCCTGGGTGTCTGGCTGGTGAGTCTTGCCCACATGCTCAGGGTTTAGCTGATCGCCATATTTGGGGTCAGGAAGGAATTTTCCTCCACAGCAGATTGGCAGAGGCCCTGCAGTTTTTATGTCTTCTTCTGCAGCAGGGGACACGAGTTACTTGCTGGAGGATTCTCTGCACCTTGAAGTCTTTAAACCACAAATTGAGGACTTCAATAGCTCAGACATAGGTTAGTGGTTTGTTATTGAAGTGGGTGGGTGAGATTCTGTGGCCTGCATTGTGCAGGAGGTCAGACTAGAAGATCATAATGGTCCCTTCCGAGCTTGAAGTCTATGAGTCTATGAGAACAAGGAGAACACATCCTATAATTTCAACAACTTCAGACCTTAAAAAACACACGCACTTCCGCAGGAGCGGCGCCAGGGTTTTTGGAGCCCTAGGCGCAGGGCCGGCTCGCCGGTCCCGCTGCTCCGGTGGACCTCCCGCAGGCGTTCCTGCAGACAGTCGGCTGGTCCTGCAGCTCCGGTGGACCTGCTGCAGGCATGCCTGCAGGAGGTCCATCGGAGCAGTCTGCCACCTTCCCAAATCCTGGCGCCCTAGGCGACTGCCTAGGTTGCCTAAATGGAAGTGCTGGCCCTGCACGTCCAGCTTCCTCCAGAGACTGCTCTAATGTACACTCCAAAGCAATGGCTCCCTGGCAGTGGTGGCGTAGTGATCACGCAGAGCTTAAGGTGCTTGCAAGAGCTCTGTTTTATTCTGTGTCTGGTTGGAACTGGCTGTTCTGCTGAGCATAGCAACAAGAGCTTCACAGCACCCCGTTCAGACTTCTCTGTCTGAGAAGCTCAGTCTTAATGACACAGCCCCGAAGACCACAGCACCATTGCACAACATGCTCTGGTCACACACCTTTCCTTCCTCAGCATGCCCACTTCAGCTGTGGGGAGAGCATGACATACAGTCTCAATGTCTCCTTGGTGATCCAGTCCACTACCTCTATGTGCCAAAATCTAGCACACCAGCCACAAAATTCAGCATAGACTCCAAACCTTCAGAAAATCCATCTCAGTGGCTAAGGAACCTCCAGGCTGCATCTCTCATTTACCTGGACTTTACTCAAAAGTGCTGTATTTGTATTGCCCATTTTTTTCTCCTAATCTTTCTGGATTGCCTTATATTTCTTACAAAGCTCACCCAAGGCACTGAAGAAGTTGTTGGAGCAGACCTTCTTGACCCTCTTCCAGTTGCCCTTTTCTTTGGTCCCTGCTTACCTCCTTCTCCTTTATATTTTGTCCTCAACTTCTTTCTATTCACTGTCACACCGTGCTGCCTCCAAAGGGCAAATCTAGCAGCACAGCATGGCACCAGCCAAGAAAAGCAGTAGCAGTGACTACAACAAGGGTGGATGATAACAATTATAAGCCAGTTTTATAGATGGAGAGTTGTATAAATGGACCATGTCACAACTGTACTAAAGAGCTGGATATATTTACATGTGATAAAAGTGAACCCATTACCTCACTTGTCTGTAATGAGGTAAGCATTATCTTGTCACCCTAATACACACTATTCCTTATAATTTTCCTTTCAAAGGTAGTAGTTAGTAATAAGACTTTCATCAATGTATAGTCTATTTTCCAGCATTGTCTATACTCAAGAGATCTCTATTACTGCAGAAAACATATCTATTTTTACCTCTCATTTCAGGACAGGTGTAGCTGTCACTTAAAGAACTTTAATTAAGATGGATCCATTGTGATTTCAGTGTAGCTTTTGCCTGAGCTTGATAAATTTATCACAGACAGCCTTAACAATACATAACGAGTTATGTCTGCACTTTCTGCAAGTGTATGCAATTAATTTTCTATTTGTGAAAGGTAATAGAAAATGAAATATTGTTGCTTTTTTAATGCAGAGGCAGGTGTAATGAATCGGCTCTGGCAAACAGTAGTCAAAGTATGTTAACCTGCATCTGGAAATCTCGCCTCCCTCCCCACCCTATCACCACCACCCCCAACAAGTTTTAGAGCTGAGGATAATTCACTTCTTCCTTTTTGTCTTGCTGATATGGCACACAGCAGTGAAGCGGGGGGTGGGGGGGGACTTGTGCTCAGATAAAAAGAGAAGCAGCATCATTCAAACCTTGAACATAATAGGATAGATGGTAGGCCCGTCTTACCAATTTTGTTTGCCATCAGCTGGAAGGGTCCCTGCACACCTGTGGTCACAGGAGGCCACATGTAGGGAGGTTTTTTGTTGTTGTTGTTTTAAAGATGGGCCCTCCCCCACGGATTCTTCTTCCTCAGTATTCCCAGGAGGGAACCAGATTTTCAACAGAAGTCAGGCTATCAAAAGCTAGGTAAAAGCCCTGGCTGTGGATGAGACTACCAACAGCTCCCACTTCCTTCATAATCCCCCCATTACATGAGAAGAGGATGCTTATATCCTGCCCTTCTTCCCAACATACCTGGCTGTGAAGGCCTACAAATTCCAATAGCCCCTTGAACTGTATTTCCAGGGAATCCTTCTGAATGAGAGAGGAGTCTTGTGCTACCCACATGTCAGGGCTCCAGTCCTGGGCTTTAGACAGAGTCAGAAGCTTGGTCTCTCTCTCAAACTACAAACTGCCACCCTGGGATTATTTAATGGGCTGAGGGGTTGCCCTTGTGCCCCTGGGCTCTGTTTTTGCAGTATAACCCCTGGCATAGGGGAGTATGGCCCCAGGGACTTCTCTTCTTAGTCTTAAAGGGCTACTATATCCCCATTAGAGTCCTCAACAAAGCTACCAGCAAAGGGTCTCAACCGCCTACTATGTACCTGGTTAGAAAACCCCTTGCATTCCCAGATAACAGCACACAGGACATGTGATCTGCTGGGGCTGGGAGGTCAGAGACCTCCCTAGGCCTTTTATGTGGGCAGTGAAGTCCCCTCCCTGGAAACAAATTCCAGCTCACTTTGTTGCCTTCTGGTCTCACCACTGCAATTGAATGGCCCATTATCAGCAGCTCATATGGGGTCAGGGAGGAGAAGAGTCAATCCCTTACCCCTTCTTAAGGCAAGCAGTTGTGTTATGATAGATAGCTTCTCAATGAGGGCGTTACAACAGTATTATTATGTATAAGGTCATATTTAGAAATTAAGAGAGCTCATTTTCAGGAAGTGCTTGATGAGAGAGGGCTGTAAATGTGGAGGAAGGACTAAAACCTGAATGTTTCACTGTCTAGACTTTTTCCTTTTAAGCTCACGTGATGGCTGCTCTCTTGGCCAGCACACCAAGGTCTGAAGCAGGGTCCTCCAGAGCTCAAAGCATGAGCTGCTACATCCTGAGCAAAAGAGCAAAGCTCCGTGATCAGCTTTGAGGACAACTTGGAACACACACTCACCAGTAGGTTATACTCACACACAGAATATGGCATCGGAAGTGAGTCAGCTCCTGAAGGTATGTGAAATCAGAAACAAAGAGGAGGGGGAGGAAGACAGGGGACACAATAATCATGGCAGCATGATCTCTGATCTCTATCCCCAAGCAGATGGGCACGAAACAGGGTGTGTTTAGCGCTTGGATGTTCCTTAGAACACAGTGGGAAAACTACAACATTGCAACAGGAATGAATAAAAAGGAAAGCAAAATAAGAGCAACCACGCTATTAGCTGTAATTGGCAAGGGCTGCCGTGAGCTCCAGCAGCATCTGGCTAGGTCAGCAGCAGACCAGGAGGACTCGTGTAAAATCACAGAAGTGCTCCACATACATTTTTAACCCACAAAAAATGCCATGTACAAAAGGTCTGTTTTCAACAAGTATAATCTGAATCTGGAGAAATAGTAGATCAGTATATTGCCAAATGGTGCAAAGTGACTGACTCATTAATATCAAATCTTAACAGATGAACTAATTCAGACTAGGCTAGTAACTGGGATGAAAGATGCAGGAACTCGAAGGAGAATGCTCAGGG
Source organism: Gopherus flavomarginatus (assembly GCF_025201925.1). Taxonomy (NCBI): domain Eukaryota; kingdom Metazoa; phylum Chordata; order Testudines; family Testudinidae; genus Gopherus; species Gopherus flavomarginatus. The sequence goes on along the minus strand of NC_066620.1, from coordinate 21,463,365 downwards.
AGCCCACACTAACTACCAAGTGCTATAGATGGCAAAACCAGAGAAAAAGCTCACATCAACTGCAGAGAATAAGTGGCACAGATACAGAGATAATTCACCAAGTAACACAAAAAAAGCATGAAAATACAAGTAAAAGTACACCACAACTAATGCAAAAGGAAATGCAAAAATTACAAAACAGAGACAACAAACAAAATTCAACCTCTGGGTACTGGGGAAAAAAATGTTATAACACAAAATGTCCCGCATAAGGGTCAAAATAGGTAGGGCTGGTAGCTCCCGTTGGCTGGGAACAGCGAACCATGGCCACTGGGAGCTGTGAGTGGCCGTACTTTAGACACTCAGGTAAACAAAGCATCTCGCGGCCTGCCAGGGGCTTATCCTGAACAAGCCATGAACCAAGTTTGGGAACCCCTGGTGTGGTGGATCTAAAGGTTCCAAACTTGCTAATGAACCATGCGAGTGTCAATATAATGCAACATAATAAAATGTTTGTGGTTTTGAGTTTCTTTTTTTAAAAACCTAGGAAATTACACATACAAAAGCTACATTAAAAGAACATTATTGAGATTACAAAGTCAAGTACTCAAAAGTTAGGAAATGCCAGAATTAAGGTTGCCTGTGCAATTGCAATTTGGCTTCCTTGTGTGTATACATTGTGACATAATCTTTAATTACATGATCATATACTATTTTTTCCACAGGGCTCCTGTCTCATTCCATGGCCAGGATGGATCTGCTCTGGGGATGAATCAGTGTTGTGTAGTAAAGCAGACTGTTGACTGTACCATCCCTGCCTTATTTGTTACAGAAGTAAGAAGGTATGTAGGGAACGAGGCAGGGGCTGGCAGAAAGAGAAAGAATAGTCTCCTGGTTAAGGCAGTTGAATGCTGCCCTGAAGAACTGGTTTCTATCCTCGCGTATGCCACAGCGTTCCCATGTGATGCTAGACAAGTCAGTTAAAGTCACAGTGTTACAGAGGTGGTCACAAATTATGTGTTCCTCATTTTTCTGGGTGCGTGACTTGAGACCCAAGAGTCTGATTTGCAGAACTGCTTGAGCACTCACAACTGTAACTGAAGTCAATGTGCTTTGCACATATAAAGTACTACATACTCTGAAAAATCAGGTCCTAGGCACCTCAGATTGAACATCCAAAATGAGTGGCTACTTTTGACCTTAATTTCTCTGCGCCTCACCTCCTCATCTGCAAAATAGGGATAATAGCACCCCCTCACCTCACTGGGGTGTTGCAAAGATAAATTCATGAATGTTTGTGATGCATTCAGATACTATAGTGATGAGCATTATATAGTAGACACATAAGGAAAACAAAAGCAGAGCAGACAATGCACAGTGGCATCCCGGCAGCAAAGCTGATAAAAAGATTACCAAGACATTTTGAAGGACTGGGATATCTTGTATGCATGTTGCATCTGGAAATAGATAAAACAATCCAGCCAGTACAACACCTGCCTCACAGAGTACCCATTGCATTATGAGAAAAAATAATGGGAGCAATAAAGCAAATGGAAAAAGAAGGCATCATTGCTAATGTCACAGAGCCCACAAGCTATATAAGCAGCATGGTAGCTAGTGAGAAGCCAGGCAAGCTGCACAGTTTTGAGGACCCAAGCAATTAAAGAAAGCACTAAAAAGAGAGCTCACTGTCAAGTGCCTGAAAAAATATTACCTGACTTGGCAAAAGCAAAAATATTCTCAGTACTTGATGCCAAAGACAGATATTGGCAAGTGTTCCTGGATAAGGAAAGCAGCTACTTCACCACATTCTGGACACCAGCAGTTAGATACTGATGGTTGAGAATGCTGTTTGGACTCAAACCTGTGGTGGAAATATATCAATACTGCCAGCTAAACATACTAGCAGGACTTGAAGGGAACAGCATCATAGATGATGACATTCTGGTGCACAGACACAGTGACAGCATGGCAGAAACTTTGGCAGATCACAACCACAACCTCATCTGCCTGCTAGAAAGAGCCAAGGAAGTACATCTAAAAATGAATAAAAGAGATGGGACTGGGAGAATCATTCCTACAGAAGAGAGAGCTGGTAGCTTCATGTCAAGGTTCCTATTACCAACAGAACAAAGATATGCTCAAGTTTAAAAGGAATGTCTTGTAGCTGTGTTTGCATGTGAAAAATTTAACAAATATGTTCAAGGATGGGAAGCCATTCAAGTAGAAAGTGACCATTAACTGTTGCACAACATTTTTAAAAGCCACTGTTTGCTAATGGCCCCAAACTGCCTTCAGCCCATGCTACTGAAACTGCATTTGTAACTTAGACATACACTACAAGAAAGAGACTGAGATATACATAACTGACTTCTTATCCAGAGCAGACATGTAGCATGAAAATATGGCAATTGAACAAGAATCAAACCCTCAACCTGATAGAAATATGGAAAACACAGAAAGACAGAGAAAGCATCAACCAAGCCAGTTATGTGCCAGTTTTAAGAATCTGAGAACAAACTAGACAAGACAGAAATTTACAAGTGTTCACATCCGTTTTTCTGTCAGGATGGCCATCCACCAGGGGAGAAGCCATACCCGCTTCTTAAGAATACTTGCACTATTAACATAACGTAAGAACTTAAGAATGGCCATACTGGTGAGACCAAAGGCCCATCTAGACCAGTATCCTGTCTGCCGACAGTGGCCACTGCCAGGTGCCCCAGAGGGAGTGAACCTAACAGGTAATGAACAAGTGATCTCTCTCCTGTCATCAACACCACCCTCTGACAAACGGAGACAAACCAAGTGTCCCGGACACCATCATATATAAAAGCAGTCAAATCATAACACCCCAGATCATTCACAGAAATTCTCTCAAAAATACATCAGAGCCATTCTGAATAGAAGCCTGTATCTGGAAAGCCAGAGACTCTATATACTGACCAGATTTGACCAAGATATCTGAAACCTGGTAAGCAATTGAGATATCTGGGTGTAGACCAAGCAGCCAAAAGAGACAATGAAAATACACAGTATTCCCAATAGACCTTGGAGTAAAGTAGGGATGGATCTTTCCATTCAAACCACACAAACTGCATTATTATTATAGTCTACTTTTCAGAATTCTGGGAACTAGACAAATTGTTAGACCGTACACAGCGATCATCATAGAAAAAGCAAGGAAGTATTGCAGCAGGCGTGGTGTCCCAAACCCTGTAACTTGAAACAACAGATCCTGCTTCAGTAGCACTGAGTTTGTGCAATTTACTCAGGAATAGAATTTCAGTCATATCATATCATCATCATAGACTCATAGACTCATAGACTCTAGGACTGGAAGGGACCTCGAGAGGTCATCGAGTCCAGTCCCCTGCCCTCATGGCAGGACCAAATACTGTCTAGACCATCCCTGATAGACATTTATCTAACCTACTCTTAAATATCTCCGGAGATGGAGATTCCACAACTTCCCTAGGCAATCTATTCCAGTGTTTAACTACCCTGACAGTTAGGAACTTTTTCCTAATGTCCAACCTAAATCTCCCTTGCTGCAGTTTAAGCCCATTGTTTCTTGTTCTATCATTGGAGGCTAAGGTGAACAAGTTTTCTCCACACTTCCTGATGACATCATACCACAGCCAGTGACATGGCAACATCAAAATGGCATTTAAAATGGCCAGAACTATTAAATAAAGCTGAAAAACAAAGACAAGAAAACATTTCTCGCTACTATCACCGGTTGAGTGTCTAGGAGTACAGTAGGACACCATGGCTATATGCCACTCTCATAATCAGTAGGTGTGATGCCCTCAGTTAAAGAGTAAGTTAAGTCTTCAGCCAGCATTTCACAATGTTTCCCCCTTACATCCATCATCCCTTGGGTTGAGTTTTGGCCATTTGCTCTTCATTCACATGTTTTTCTTACTCAGGCAAATGTGGTGATGACTCTGTCCTCCTTTGTCTAAAGATGTAGACTGGTTCTTGTCAATGTTTTCCTGGCACTGAAGTCCATAATGTCTCGGGACTTGCCCTAGAGGTTTGACATATATATTGAAAATTACTCATTTCCAGAACTAAATTTGACACTTTCAGGCAGGAACCACAACAGGACCCATCCTTTCAACAGCTTGCAAAAGTAACCCTAGATGGAAAGTCAACAGAAAAAAAGCCCAGATTTCTTCCAACATAAAAATTTAGTGAAAGTATCAAGACAAAATTAATGCACATGATGGGATTCTATACAAAGGACATTAGGTCATAATAGCACAGTGTGATGTTGAAAATAATGGCTAAGTATAACCCACAGTGCTCATCTGAATATAGAATAGTGTTTGAACAAAGCCAGACATGTCTTATACTGATCAGATATGATGTTCTCATTAAAAATAAAGTATCCAAGTGTGAAATCTGCAGTAAACACAGATGTTAAAATAGAAAAGAGCCACAGAAACCACTAGATTCATGCTTGCCCTTGATCCAAGATTGGTGCAGAACTATTAGAATTTAAAAGGAAAGATTAACTCTCATTATTGGACTGTTATTATTGGACTCTTTTTTTTTTCAAATTGAGCTGTTGCACCACACATCAAGTAAAATTAAATTCAATCAATATCTATCATATCAAGTCAAAAAGAATACATGCTTTGTTTAATTTGAAGAAATTATCAGAAACTTTCTGATAAGGGCAGTCATTTTGTAAGCAGGTGACATAAGGGCTGATTCCGTACACATACACAATTTCTCTGCTGCTCACACAATGAATCATAAGGTAGTCTCCCAGCAGTTCTTAAGCGCTGAGGAGAGAGGGAAATTGTAACCTGTTCTGCACGTCAGTCCAGACCCTGAACTTGAGGCAGCAAGCCCCAAACACCTTCCTGAGACCACTTCCTCTTTTGTGGTAAAACAAAATTTCTGCTTCTCTCTTCCTTCCTCCTTCTTTGAGACAGAGCAAGAGTAAAGTGGGTTGGAAACAGCCACAGTCTTTAAAATGCTTCCTCTTCTACACAGGAGAAAGGAGAGCCTTTAAACTAGCAACAACAACTCAGTCTCAAAACAAACAGAGATCCTGTCTTTACTGGGATTTTTTTTGCACTGTTGTAGCTATGCTGATATAGCTTTAACAGTGCAAATGCCCACAAAAGATGTGATTTGCCCTAGTGTGGCTTTTCCCAGTAAGCTCCCAGAGTTAGTTACAACAGGGTAAGCTGCATTTTACCTCAGTATAGTGTGTCTCCATTAATTACACCAGTGTACTTTTCCCTGGTCTAGACAAGTTTGCAGCCTTTAAACTAAACAGACTTATACTGAAGTTAGTTGCATCATCTTTCCGAGAAGCCAAACATCTCCAGTCCAGCCACTGGGATGCTTAGCTACTCCCAGCTCCTTCCTTCCTGAACATAATCTTCAGAAAATGATTACCCTCCTTTCATGCATACTGTGATCTTCAGTGAAACAATTAATCTTGACATTTATATTCTGGATAGGCTTCAGAGTTAACAGCCCATTTGTTTCTCAGAGCTTCAAGCTTCTTTGCTGCCATCGCTGTGTCAATTTACAATGAGTTCACATTTTTAATAGTATCTTCATGATCATAAGGGCTTGCAGTAAATGGATTTTGCCAGCAGAGAAGCCAACAACCCTCAATGTTTAAAAAAAGAAATGCTTAGATTCTGGATCACAAAATGGCAGCCACCAGGGCAGCTCTGCTTGTGTATTAAAGCCCTGTATGAAAAATCCTTATTATACTTTGTGACAGGGATCATCTTTCTGTTCTTTGTGCATATCCACTAACCCTCTTTTTGAATTGATAATCAGTTTTGTTTCCCTTTCCCCCACTTTCCAAGCTCAACATCTTACATTAAGTGGATAGACTAATGACTCAGCAAATTTCATTAAAAAAAATAAGTCATTTTTGAATTATCAGGGTGCAAAAAGGTATGGAAATAATCAAACATCTGTTTTATTATTTGAACGGCACCATAAGTGGACAAAGGACACAGAAGTGATAGCTCATGAGCTTTGCTTATGCTGCATGTACTTCTGAGTTCCTTTTTTGAGAGTAGGCAGGGGGATTTGCGTTCCTTGAAAATAGCTGCTTTCAAGCTGAGATACTATAAGCCTGGTTTCAGCTCCTCATGTTTTTGGTTTTTATTTACATCTCAAGTCATAAACTCCTACAAATAAGAGGATTATAATGAAAAGATTGACAGATTCTTAGCTCTAGTAGAACAAAACTTGTCAGTAAAATTCTTAGTCAGGTTATAAGAGCATTAGGGAGAAGTAGGGGAAATATTTCATTAATTTTTATTTCCACAATGTGTGTGACATTCATCTTCAGGAAGTATGATAAGTTACACAAACACAAACAGTTGTCCACCTAAAATTAGTCATTTTGAAACTCATACGCTGCTATGTTACCGCCACAAATACAGAAGAATAACGCTGGCAGAGAGTCAGTGGGTAATATAAGATGTGCTGAGTGCAAACAAGGAAGGCAAGTAATCAAAGTGTTTACGTGACTTGAGTGAAGGGGCAAAAACGGCAATTTCATTTCAAATACATCTAGAATTTTCTTATTGGGCCATGAAACTCCCAGGTATTAATCATGAAAATAAATGTTCCTTGCCCTTAGGTACAACACAGTTCTTACACAAGAGAAATGACCAATACAACTCTTTCTCTCATCAAATTACTGAAGATTAAATGCATTTTAAAACAATATCCTAGGCGTATTATACATTTAGCTACTTAAGAAGAGACTTTTGTAAGGATTCCCATTTATTATTTTGAAAAGCAATGCTAGTTACTGCCAATAATTAAGCACAGTCCTGTTCATGTCGCACTTATTTTATAGGCTTTGGAGCTGAGGAGTCTATGGCTAGTAGCCAGTCACCCTATTGTTAACTTGAATTTATCTTTGAAAAAGTTTGGATAGCTACAAAATGAATCAGCGGTAGTGCCAGACGGTGTATTTCAGAAAGATTTGGTGTTTTTTTATGCTAGTCTATGGAGGGGTGGGGAGGAAATAAGAAGGAAACACAAGGATTTTATATCTGTTATTTTGATTCGGAAACAAAGGCCCCAATCCTGCAAGCATTTACATACCTGCTCACTGTCATGTACACGAGTAAAACACTGAAACCATAAAGAAGTGGAAAGTCATTTTTGACCCACCAGTTAATGAAGTTTGACTTCAGTTGGAGTACTCACGTGTGTAAAGCTAGGCAGCTGTGTATTTGCTGGATTGGGACAACATGTAGTTCATGTACTGATTTATGTGCTGGCACCAACCTCCACCACTGAAGTCAGTGTGACTCCACGCAGTCATAGCTTCCCCCCACATCCTACATGGTGCCTTAGCTTGTCAAAATCATGAGAGCCAATCTCCTGAATTCTTTGCTGCTGACCCAGTTCCAGAATTGCCAGCCCCCAAGCCTTCAGCAATCATGAGTCATCCTTGCAAAAATCATGAGATTTTTTTAAAAATCCTGATTTTTTAAAAAATAAATTTTAAATTTTTATTTAGTTCCTCATTTTTGAACTGTAGGGCAAAAATCTGACCCTGGTGAAGTCAATGGCAGAACTCCCATTGACTTCAATGGGGTCAGGATTTTACACTTAGGGTATATTCGTGGCATGTTTTCAAGATTTTCTCCTCAATATGAGGGCAAGAAATGTAATGTACTGTTTTTTGAGGTTATCACATAATCCCATGACACCAGGAGCTGGACACTAAATACAGCAAGATTTGTAATGAAATCATAAAAGTTGGTAACAATGCCAGTCTAAAACTCATTTGATTGTAGTCTAATTAGGCTGAAGTATCATGCATACAAGATATCCAGAACAGTAGGTAATTTGCCTTTTTAATATGTTTTCAAATATTTCCTAAATACATTAGATCAAGTTCTACTTTCAGGTACACCATTGTAAATAAGGAGTAACTCTAAAGAAGCAAAGATATTCAGATATGCATTGGTGCAACTCAGAGGAGCATTTGGCCGGTATAGCATAAATACAACAAGGGGGATGTTTTAACAAAGCTAATAAATCCATGTCTGAAAGTTTCAATCCAAGGGTCTCTCTAAAATCACAGCTTTTATATGAACAGGTTAGTAAATATGGGAAAGTTTATAATTATGTCTTACTCGTGGTCAAGTCAATTGCAACAGTTCACCTGCTCTGTAACAATGTCTTTAATTTTAACTCAAGCAAATAAAACTAGTTCCTTGCCATGTTGTGTTCTAATCCCGCCAAATCCCATAAATAAACCAGGTTAAATCAGCTCAGTACTTTGATGGGAGGCCTCCAAGGAACACTTAGGGCTTGATCCAAAGCCCACAGAAGTGAATGGGAGCGTCTCCTTTGACTATGAAGGATTTTGGCTCAGGGCCCTAGATGAGTGCTTCAGGTACTTGTAGTAGTGATTACTAAGTAAGTGGCACGCTTCTATAGAAAAAAATGCCTCAACATGGTGTATACAGAAATGATGATGATGATGCCATCGGCTTTCTAGCAAGATGTTAAATTGAGGTCCGGGACTGCTTGCATGATAACAACAATAAATAATAAATAATAATTATTAATAAATATCTAGATTATATAAATTGAAGTTTACATGCACTTTTCAAAAGATTAGCCATACTAATCCTGGCTAAATTCTAACTGGGGTATTTACATTTCACCCTCTCCAAATTCTCCCTGTCATCATGCCTGTATCTCTTCCTAGCCAAATTGCAGCGTAGCATTGCTGTGCACCATTAAACAGTTGCTTTCTTTCAACTAGGTATTAGGTGATGGGCTCATTCTATCCAGTTTGTAATGTACTTTGGGATGGAAAAGCACTATAGAAATGAAGACTCATTATCACTAAAGAACCTAGCAGTGGTATTGATCTGTATGGTCCTTTCGTTAGTGTTTTCAGCCATCTTGCACTGGCTGTATTAAGGAAATGGTCAAGAAAAATTAATAGAGAAACAAAAGAAACACTATAGCCAAAATCCCCCATAATGTAAGATTGTTCAGCTATGGATTCACGAAACTTTATGCTGAACGGTAAGAGCAAACTGTATGATGGACTATAATTAATTCTAAAGCTAATTCATATGCTTGTGCAGTACTAAAATCGAAAGTTGCTATTCCTAAAGGATTTCTATTTTTGTTAACACTTTAACTAAGGACAAAAAAAATTAAAAGACATTAGAACTATTATCTGTTGCTAAATTACACAGTATAGGGAATGTAAATGTGATCACAGCACACTTCAATTCTTGTAACAATAAACTATTCTGTTTTCCTCCCCCCTGACATTTACAAAATTCATTTGGAAAAGCAAGATATACCTTACAGAGATTAGTGATAAATCATGTATTTTTAATGAATATCAATAGGAGAAACCCCATGACATAGCCCACCATCTAATTTGATTAAACTGTGCTTAAGGCAACACTACTTCTCTAGCTAGGGAATAGCTCTATAATGACTTTGTGAGCATTATTGCAGGCTGTTTTAATGATTTAATGAACTGCCTCTATATTTAGTTCAATAGCCTTAAAATGATTAGTGTTTAAGAAAAATTAGCTCACTTTGATTTGATTCTAGTTGATGGTAAGTTTAAATAACCTAACCCTTCAAAACACAGTGGAAATTTTTTTCCTCTAGAATCATAGCCAGCTAACTGCTAGAAAACATTATGGCAATCATTAATAACGGTTCATTTATGTTTAGCTACAGTACATGGGATGACATGTTCATCCCACAAGATGGGCTGCAGTGATATATATTATATTGTATTTCATAATTTTCCTACATATTTTTCATGTGAAAAATGAAGAAGAGAACAATCACTGTCTGCCTATTTAGTGCAAAAAATATTATTCATCCTTAGGCCACACACACTCAGAATTTTAACTCGGGAGTCCCAAGCACATTTCCTCTTTCCAGTGATACCTGTGCAGAAACCTCCTAGCGAGGAAAAGGAGGGTCTTCAAAGACCTTATGTGGTTGATTTGGCAGGGAGGCCGCTAGGTGTATAATGAGTTGCTTGTCAGGCACTGTGGTATAAGAATATGCTTTGTTGACTGGCATCTCCAGCATATAAAAAGACATCATCCCATGGAGGTGGGGAAAAAATTGAAAAAATGTCAAAGTAAGCAAAATAGCCTTGTCATAGAAATACATTTTATTTCAGTATGATTACTCATAGTACAATTACTCCTGTTACTATTACTGCTGCAAGGCAATGTGGCCAATTGGCTAAAGCACTAGCCTGAGAGCTAGGTTCAATTCCCAGCTCTGCCAGTGACCTTGGTCAAGTCATGTCACTGCTCCAGTCCTCAGTTTCCCCATCTGACCTCCTTTGTAAAGACCTTTTGGGTCTATGGATGAAAAGTGCTATATTATATTATTACCACAAAAACACCATAGGAGTGAGAAGATCTAACATACACCCAGTATATTTTCTAAGATGTTGAGTCTTTATCTTCAATTTAACCACAAAAATATCTTTTAAAACTATGTTAATTTGTCTAACTCATGCCACAAGGTACACTCTTCTGGAAGCCATTCCCACTTGAAGCCTAAGGGATCCAACAGAGCCTGTGAGATTTAACTTCCACTGAAAAACAAACCACTACCATAGGAAACGGGGCATCTGAGTGCACACGAGCACCTTTTCTCAATGGTCTTTTGTAACTTAGTCATGTGACACTGTTGCAATACTGTAACAATTCAGTGTGGTAGTGAGCTATATGACTTTCTAGGAGACTGCTAGCTCTTTTATAGGTCCCTTCATTTACTCCCCTATCTTTTTGCCTTAGCCCTCAAATGGCCAAATCCGTAGCCATCATCTAGACTTTTTCTTCATCTGTTGCTCTAGTATGAGAGATGTACTGAGCTGTTTTATATACTCTGTATTATGGAGCAAATTCTTGCCCCACTGAAGTAAAGGCAGAAATCCCATTGACTTCACTAGAACAGGAGTCTGCCCTAAGCGCAGGCTTGCTAGGGTCTTCCTGGTGCTGTCATTCTTTTACTTTATTTATCAGAAAATGTTGTTCACATTCTCATCTTCTTGCACAGGGATAAATGCTAATGGGAAACACACACAGAAATTGAGATAATTTACCTCTAAATCGTTAACAGCTTTCAAGCTGGAATACACAATAGGTATGTTTGGGCGGAAAGATCTCTCTCACCAGTGAATCATAGGTATCTAGTACTTAATAAAATTCCACTCATATAGGCATGCTGTTGAAAACTGCTACTGTCATTTAGTTTCACAAACAAATGGGCATACAAACCATTTATGTTTTGTTGTGGTCTTAGAAATAGACCAGATTCTGCTGCTGTTAGATTGCACAAGTGGCAATGCTGCACATGCAGGTCTGCAGCTTTATGACACAGCTTTAGATATTCTCACAGCCATGCTCCGGAAACAGGTCCTGGATGGGTGGTAACACACGCCCTCTTCAGAGGTCACCGTGAGTGAGATGATACACCCTTTCCCCCCATCTCTTTCACATACAGTATGATATGTGTGCCTCAGGCTCAGAGGCACACATAGATGACACTCCTGCCTCTAGGCCTTACAGACTCCAGACATTGATGGGTTTGCAGTAAACACACAAACAGTAATAATAAAAAAAGGAGCTTTATTATGACTGGCAGTAAAGAAAAGGTGCAAATAATCTAGGTGCAAAGGGCCAAATTCACCACTGGCACAAATTCCTGCTACTCTGTTGATGTCAGTGCAGTTGTATCAGCTGTCACAAACTGTGAATTTAAGCTAAAATCCTAGGGGCCCAGTCTGACTCCCATTGAAGACAATAGAAATTTTCCATTGACTTTAATGGGAGCAACATCAGGCCCTTAGGTGCAGTAGCTTTTAAATAAACGCCTCTGGCCAGGCAGTATCCCAATATGATATCCCTGCATCAATTTACCATTGTTCCTCGGTTCTGGTACCCAAGATGCTGACCCTTTTCCCTCAGCTGTTGCCTCCTGACTTCTCCATAGGTTTTGACTGTTCAACCTAACATACCCTACTTGCAGCAGCTGGGCTGCCTTCCCTCAGCCTAGCTCTACATAAAACCATCTCATGGTGGGCCTATTCCACCCCACCACAGAACTGTTCATCTCATTCCACAGAGTTCCTTTCCTCTTTCTGAGTATTACACCAGCTTGTGGTCACTTCCCCAGTCTTAAACCGGCTGCTCCATCTGCCCCCAGGCTTAACCAGCTACTACCTATCAGGCCCTGTAGCCTGGTCTCATCTCTGCAACTGAGCTTCCAGGCCACTGCTTCCAGTCACCTGCTCATACAGTGCCTTCTCTCTGTCTTCTCCAATTCACTTTTCCTGTTCACTAGAGACATCACATTGCCTCCTATTGGCCAGCTAGTCACTTGAGGAATGAAGTTCTGGAACAGCCTTCCAAGGGTAGTAGTGGGGGCAAAAGACATATCTGGCTTTAAGACTAAGCTTGATAAGTTCATGGAAGGGATGGTATGATGGGATAGCCTAATTTTGGTAATTGATCTTTGATTATCAGCAGGTAAGTATGCCCAGTGGTCTGTGATGGGATGTTATATGGGACGGGATCTGAGTTACTGCAGAGAATTCTTTCCTAGGTGCTGGCTGGTGAGTCTTGCCCACATGCTCAGGATTTAACTGATCACCATATTTGGGGTCGGGAAGGAATTTTCCTCCGGGGCAGATTGGCAGAGACCCTGGAGGCTTTTTGCCTTCCTCTGCAGCGTGAGGCATGGGTCACTTGCTGGAGGATTTTCTGCTGCTTGAGGTCTTCAAACCACAATTTGAAGACTTCAATAACTCAGACATAGGTTAGGGGTTTGTTCTAGAAGTGGATGGGTAGGATTCTGTGGCCTGCTTTTTGCAGGAGGTCAGACTAGATGATCATAATGGTCCCTTCTGACCTTAAAGTCTATGAGTCTGAGTCCCTCCTCCTCCTCATCTGACTTGGAAGGACTCATCATCACCTTCTCTGCTGACAGATTTGATCAATGTCAGGTCTCATTTTTCACTCTGCAAGATTGACATATGCCTTAGAGCACATGTTGGAAACTGGAATGTCCATTCTGCAGGATCGTCCAACCTTTCACAAGTTGTTTTTGCTCCAAATCGGAATGAAAAGCCAAAATTTCCTGAAAAATGAAAATTCTGAAAAATTTAATTTGAAACTACTGAAATGTTTCCTTTCAATAATGTCAGATTGTTTTGTTTCAATAATGTCAAATGCTTTGGTTTTAGAATGTTGAAACAATATAAAATATTACATATATTATGTTAAATATAAACATGTAATATGTTACCATTAACATTTTACTATCATATTAAAGTCCAAATGAAATTAATCAAAATATTAAAGTTTAAATTACATATTTTTACCTCATCAAAATGAAACAAGAAAGTCAAAAGGATTTATTTTGACTTTCTCCCATCAAAAATGTCTTTGAAATCGGCACATACCTATGACAATTTTTACTTTGACTAACTGCATTTTCTGACAGAAAAACATTCCATCAAAAAAATTCATCTCTAATGTGTCTGACATGTATAATTGACAAAGTTTCTAGGTAAAGCTTTGATCACAGACAATTGCAATCTCTTCACAAGTCCTTGCCCTCTAGACCATCCTAAAGGAGTGTGGGCATCCAATAATAAACCCAAAGGTTTATTAACCCTACCTGATTTTTATCTCTAGTCATTCCTGAGAGTTTCCTGTGAGTTTAAGATCATTCGGTTCAATGGACAGTAGCACCCTGGAAAGTCAAGCCTTTGACAGATAAGAATTGAGACAAAATACAACATGGTTTTACAAAAGGTAGATCATGCCAAACCAACCTGCTCTCCTTCTCTGAAAAGGTAACAGATTGTTTAGACAAAGGAAATGCAATGGATCTAATTTACCTTGATTTCAGTAAGGCATTTGACACGATTCCACATGGGGAATTATTAGCTAAATTGGAAAAGATGGGGATCAATACGAAAATTGAAAGGTGGATAAGGAACTAGATAAAGGGGAGACTACAATGGGTCATATTGAAAGGTGAACTGTCAGGCTGGAAGAAGGTTACTAGTGGAGTTCCTCAGGGATCGGTCTGGGGACCAATCTTGTTTAATCTTTTTATTACTGACCTTGGCACAGAAGGTGGGAATGTGCTAATAAAGTTTGCAGATGACACGAAGCTGGGAGGTATTGCTAACACAGAGAAGGACCGGGATATCCTTCAGGAAGATCTGGATGACCTTGTAAACTGGAGTAATAGTAATAGGATGAAATTTAATGGTGAAAAGCACAAGCTCATGCATTTAGAGATTAATAACAAGAATTTTTGTTATAAATTGGGGACATATCAGTTGGAAGTAACGGAGGAGGAGAAGTACCTCGGAGTATTGGTTGATCATAGGATGACTATGAGCCGCCAATGTGATATGGCCGTTAAAAAAGCTAATGCGGCCTTGGGATGCATCAGGAGAGGTATTCCCAGTAAAGATAAGGAGGTGTTAATACCGTTATACAAGGCACTGGTGAGACCTAATATGGAATACTGTGTGCAGTTCTGGTCTCCCATGTTTAAGAAGGACGAATTCAAACTGGAACAGGTACAGAGAAAGGCTACTAGGATGATCCAAGGAATGGAAAACCTGTCTTATGAAAGGAGACTCAAAGAGCTTGGCTTGTTTAGCCTAACCAAAAGAACGCTGAGGGGAGATATGATTGCTCTCTATAAATATATCAGAGGGATAAATATCAGGAGGGAGAGGAATTATTTAAGCTCAGTACCAATGTGGACATAAGAACAAATGGATATAAACTGGACATTAGGAAGTTTAGACTTGAAATTAGACAAAGTTTCTAACCATTAGAGGAGTAAAGTTCTGGAACAGCCTTCCCAGGGGAGTAGTGAGGGCAAAAGACATATCTGGCTTCAAGACTAAGCTTGAAAAGTTTATGGAGGGGATGGTATGATGGACTAGCCTAATTTTGGCAATTATTTGATCTTTGCTTATCAGTGGTAAATATGCTCAATGGCCTGTGATGCGATGTTAGATGGGGTGGGATCTGAGTTACTACAGAGAATTCTTTCCTGGGTGCTGGCTGGTGAGTCTTGTCTACATGCCCAGGGTTTAACTGATCACCATATTTGGGATCGGGAAGGAATTTTCCTCCAGGGCAGATTGGCAGAGGCCCTGGAGGTTTTTTGCCTTCCTCTGCAGTGTGGGGCATGGGTCACTTGCTGGAGGATTCTCTGCACCTTGAGGTCTTTAAACCACAGTTTGAGGACTTCAATAACTCAGACATAGGTTAGGGGTTTGTTAAAGGAGTGGTTGAGTGAGATTCTGTGGCCTGCATTATGCAGGTCAGACTAGATGATCATAATGGTCCCTTCTGAACTTAAAGTCTATGAGTCTATAATTCACATATAGAAAATCATGGACAGGCTGAGTACCTCAAGCTATTTGGTAACTAGAGCAGTTCATGAAGCAACAACTCCAGTTCTTTATCTCAGCAGCATGCTAATAAAATACACATATAGACTTTGATCCTGCCAAGCGCAGATGTGAAGAATTGCAAGTTTAAGTACATGGTAAAAAGGGATGTGCAGGAAAGGTTGCAGAGGGGAGCCAGATCCTGTGTTAATAAGAGCACGGCTTCATGGCCACCAGATTACATCTAGTAGCAGGAGGTTCAAAAGGAAAAAGTGCTACTAGCTGGTTTTACCCAGGGCTGAACATAATCCATGGTCTTCCAATAAGGAGAAACCATCAGAACATAAAAAGGCTAATAAAAATCAAAGTCAGCTCTGATGCTCATTTATAACTAACATGGAACATGTGCTTAGTTAAACTATCCCCATCACACATTTTCTCCAGCAAATAAGAAATATTTTTCCAAACACCCTGATGTACATTATGCAAAAGTTCAATGCTAGTGTAAAAATATTTTCACTCCTCCCATATATTTAAAGCCTTTCCTTATTTTGGATTCTTGATTCATAATTCCGCTAATAATACAATTGCTTCATTTGCCTTTAACATATTTACACAAAGCCTGTACCAAAGAGTTCAGGCACTTCATGTGAAGGAGAAGCATTTTTCCAGCTCATTTCACTCCTTTACTCCTGTTTTATGCATATTGAATTCCAATCTCATCTTAGCTGTGCCACCACAGTTACACTACGTCTAACTTGAAAAATACATTTTAGCTTACAGTCTTTTCATTTATGCAACCCTTCAAATCTTTTTTTTTTTTTGGCAAGTATCCTACTCAAACTCCAAATGCTGATCTTATTGTCTCCTGCCCCTCCTTCCAGCATTTAGAAATACACGATTTTGAGGCACCTGTTTGCACATGAATGCTCATTGTTTTCAAGGATTACAGTGAAACCTGTCTTTGAACTAATTTTTTCTCTTGATTGATCGCTGCTGCAATGTGTCTGCAGCATAGCTCTCCAAATATATATTTCAAGCACTGACTGCCCTGCACCTACTCTGCAGATAGACTTGATTAATGTAAGGCTTTATTTTTCAGTCAGCAAGAATTACATGTATCTAAAACATGGTTTCTAAATGCATTTCTGACCACAAGGAATCCAGCTCTTCTAGCAAGGGTCCAACTGTAGAAATCAA
This sequence comes from Gopherus flavomarginatus, assembly GCF_025201925.1. NCBI lineage: Eukaryota > Metazoa > Chordata > Testudines > Testudinidae > Gopherus > Gopherus flavomarginatus. Next base: position 21,446,732 of record NC_066620.1, on the reverse strand, counting down.
GCCTTCTGGTACAGCTTGATAAAACATACTTTTTTAAAATGCAGGGTTCTTGACAGCTAGCTTTCCTTTGGCTGTCCATACGTTATCACAAAATTGTCTCCGTCGGGGGCTGTGTGCACTCCACCCTTAGCAAGGAGTCCCATGGGGGGGGGGGGGTGAGGAAATGCCAACCCTGTTCCAAACGGAGTGTGTGGAGGGCAGGGCTTAGAACAAGGCCTCACTAAGAAAGTGCTTTAAGGGGGATCATACTCTGCTCTGGGTATGGGGCTCTACCTACCGGGCCAAAGGGCACTGAGGGTGGGAGACTCTGAGCACAGGCTGCTTTGGTCTCATGGGACTGTTGTAGTTCCCTGTAGAACCAGGTGCAGATGTTAGGCGTTAACCCCTTTGGGGGGCTGGAATAAAACTTTGCTCAGTAGCTACTCCTGTGCTGTGACTTGCTGTAGGAATTCCAAAGACACCCAGACTCTGGCCCCACTGCTCCCAAAGTCCCCTCTTCAGACATCAGTAACTGTATGTCCATCAGATATATTAAAGAAGCATTCAAAACCTAATTTTCATAAAGCAAGGGTGCTGACAGGCTCACTGTATGCTTTTTACAGTGGCAGTGGCTGTAGGGTACACGTAAAGCAGGATGCATCCACACTGCAATGTGTATCTACACACAGCAGTGAAAGGCTCTGGCAGAGGGGAGGCAGCCCTGTTGTTGGAGCCTTTTCCAGCTGCTTCCCCCCTGCCAGAGTCTTTCTCTGCAGTGGCTGGGGGGCACAGCAGGACACTACACTGCTAACAATGGCAGGGTAGACGAGGGATGCACTGCTTGGGCATATAGAGAACTGTATAGGGTACATACCATAAGGTTTGTCTTGTCTTTACTCACCTAAGTCATGCCTCACTGCTTACCCTGCTATTTACACCTGTGCTAGTGGGGAATGCAGTGTCAGTACTCTACATGCTGCCATAAGTGTAGACATAGTCACAATGTGGCCGACTTCTTAATAGAGAGAGTGTCTTGAGGATCACCATTCACAAGGGCGCACACCAGCTCCCATCCCAATCACAACTGCATAACATCCCTCTGGCAATTGCTCCGGGAGAGAAGTAACATTAGAAAAGTCCTTAATGTATTCGTAGCTGTCTTGGATACAAAGCTAGCATCTGGAAACAAAAAAAGAGGCAGCTGCATATAACCAGTCAGCTCTCCATGGTCTCTTCTGCGGACCATTGGCATCTACAGACTACAGTTTGGGAACTAGTGCCATAAGGCAAGGCTCATGTGTAATTTTTGAGTGCATTTACTGCAGTAGCGTATGTAACTTGGTCATTTGCATGTGAAATTAATTTAAACCTATTTGTGCACATAAATGCCTGATTGTGCATACAGTTGTGACATTTGCACATACAAAAGTAGGTACCCAATGGATGTGCCTGGATCTCAGGGTTCACTTTATGACTATTAGGCCCTCAGAACTTTTAGCCCCTTATTATTCATGATGTTTCAGATTGTTCAGGGATGGTTAAAGACTGAATAAAACTGGTTCCACAAAACACCTTTTTGTCTCTTTTCCTTCACTCCATTTAAGGAGAATTTTCCTCCCATCTTTCCTTTCCTCGCTCCATCAGACTCTCTTCCTCCCCGACAGGGGTGGCTCTAGCTTTTTTGCCACCCCAAGCATGGCAGTCAGGCAGCCTTTGGCAGCTTGCCTGCAGGAGGTCCCCGGTCCCGCCAAATCCAGGAACCTCCCACAGGCAAGCCGCCGAAGGCTGCCTGGCTGCCACCCTCACAGGGACCGGCAGGACACCCCCCACGGCTTGCCGCCCCAGGCATGCGCTCGGAGAGCTGGTGCCTTGAGCCGCTGCTGCTACCAGATCCCACATGAACTTGTGTCATCCTCATGTTCCTGATTTTCCCTTCAAATGATCCAGACCAAACCTGTCACCCAGTTCCTGAGGACAGCCTAAAATGAACAGAGTATAGTTGCAGTCAGCCATGTGCTATATCACCACCTGCTGGTCTGCCTACAATTCATCAGTGAGCCAAGCCCCTTTGTCCGCAGGACCCAGAATCCAAGGGCCTTGTCTTAATTTACCACTTAGTATTCTAAAGACTGTTCTAGCCACTAGTCAGTCAGTAACATACTCACAGCTTTTTCCAGATAACACACTTATCTTTTATGCTTTCTGGCACCATTCTGGCATCTCCTTTTCTCTATAGGAGCCTTAGTAAGTCTTTGTATGTAGCCAAAATAGCTTTTTTATTCTGCTTCCTCTTTCTAGTAAAACATTGTTCTGAAAAATAATGGGTGCAATATATCTTGTCTTACAGTTTTTGTCTTGCTACAATATTTTCGTTGGGACTGTTTTGATAGAGAAATAGAACTTTAAAGTGGTAAGATAAAACTCTTCCTGAGGATTACATTATTTAAGTACTGGAGAACTACTGAGCTAATCAAGGAGTCAGTGGGTATTGATCAACATCAGGGGACTCAGCTGTAGGGATATGTCTGCACAGATATTGCTGCCTGAGATCCTAAAAGAAAGAATGTGGTTAGTTTAAACCAGAGAGGTGTCTACTGGTTTAGCAATTACTTACATTTCTCAGAACATGATCTGAGAGTGGCTGGTGGAGTCTCCCGTTGCAGGGAAGTGGGCAGGAGCTGGTGGCTCCTGGAGAGAGTGGTAATTTTCCTGCTCCATACTTTGGCCTTGTGCCTAAAAAAATACATGGCTTGAGGACATCTAACCTAAGGTCACCATAACGTCCAGTATTAAACAGTTGCAGCTGTTGCAGATTTCCTAATTCCAGATTTACAAGAGGCTGTGAAATTGCTTGTTTAAATTCATGAAGATCCAGGAATAAAAATGTAGATTTAAAAAACTGTAAAAATTGCACTGGACTGTACAGACTAAAATTGTGATTTTGTGTATTTCAGTGGAATTACAACAAGACTGTCCTTGTATTACAATGTGTTTCCCATTGCTTTTAAACAGAATCACACATACAGAAGGACCCAGGAACAAAGAAAAATAAAAGAAACATGTATTCTTTCAAGGCTGACCTATTTTGTTCAGGTCATCCTCAATTACTTCTTGTTGGCCAGACAAGCAAACCTGTTATTTGACAATGCACCATGATCCAAGATAATAAACTTTATCATGCTAGGGTCATGAGAAAATGGCCAAGGGTACAGTTTGCTAACCTTCACCAGATAATTTTTCACAGTTATCATCTAAGCTCTGTAAAAGCACAAAAGATATCTTATCTTGGAGCTTAGTTTATTATAAGGTGTGGGTGAGAATCCCTATAAAAGCACTTACTAAGTAACTGTTGCACGTTCTTCAGCACAGAAAGTCAAATCAGTAAGACATCTTTTTGATGCTGTAAGACTCTGGAATAAAAGGACAATCTCCTACAGGAGAGAAGCACATTATTTATCATTCCACTCTGCTTTTACCTTCCCTCCCACCCACCTGCTCTCTCCACAAAAAAGCCTTCACTGCTTCATTTGCTATTTTCTAATTTTTATTTTTTTAACACGTTAGTTACTCCAGAATAAATATTCCACGTAATGTTACTTGAAAATAGAGATGAGCCTGAGCCAAGAAGTTCAGATCTAGATCCAAATTTTCTCATCATTTTGCAATGTTTCAATTCAGGATTTTGATCTGGGGCTAGATAGGAAATTTTGACTCATCTTTGAATGTCTCAAAAGTTCATAGGTGTCAAATTAGAGTTTTCGATTCAGGCCCATCTCTGACTTGAAATACTAACTGTCCTCAGTTTCATTATGGACAAAATAGTAAGCTAAATTCACTTCTAGGGTAACTCTATAGACTTCAATATTGATATACTCTGCTTGCTTTTGTCTTTCTCTGAATATTCTTGATAGTCCAAGATTTTGTTGCCCACAAGATCATGTGTTTTAAATAGAGACCAATTGACCTGAGGGATGTTTACTGCTAAATTGAAGTGTAGCCTGGCAATAAAGTTCTACACTGTCTTGGAACAGAATAGCAAAACTCCTGAGCCAGATTCTCTTTAACTCTAAGGCATTTTTACATCACTCTAGCAGTCACCCTTTTCACTGCTTGCACGTCTGTTAATATACATGAAAACCAAGCCCATCGAATCATTTTTTGATACCTCGTAAGTATTGTTGAAGAGCCAAAATTAGCATGGCAAAGTTCATGGCTGGCTGAAATTAAAGCAGGAAATTGTTAATGAAGAGTTATATGCTGAGTGTTCTTCACAGTTCTGCTGTTCTCTACAAGCACATGGCACATACGTATTATAGTCATTATTAGTATGGTGATAGTATAGCACCGACAGCGGCAGGCGGGATCGAACCTGGGACCTCTGGAGCTTAGTGCATGAGCCTCTATATCCTGAGCTAAAAACCAACTGGCTGTTAGCTAAGGCTGTAGAGCAGACTCATTTTTACCTCTCTCTCTAAGTGGTCTCGGTGCCGCTAGATGGGACAGAACACGACACCCACGAGGTGTGTGGGTTACAATAGCACCCAAGGGTCTCAGTCAGGATTAAGGCCCCATTGTGCTGTGTACTGTACAAACTTAGAAGAGAGACAATCCTTGCCCTGAAGACTGGCTACAAAGTGTAAGTAAAGGGGCCAGTGCTCTGAAGCACTGAGCTCCCTCCACTTCCATCAAGGTAAATGGGAGCTGGGGATGCTCAGCCCTTCACAGGATGCACGCAGCACCTCATTTTGGTACAACAGTACAGCATCGGATCATTTATGGCTCCTTATGTCAGTGCAGTTTCACAAATCTGGGTTAATTCTTTTAAAGGGTAGCTTCTATCTGTATGGGTTACTCCCTTGTTGTAACAGACTTTTCAGTAGTGTAGGAAACCAGTGGAGGTTTCAGTTACTCTTGAATCAATTTTTGTATCATGGAAGCTCATAATTCTGCTCTATAGTGAGCTTGAAACAAGTTCTCTGCAGCTACAATATTTTGTGGCACCGTAGCTGGCATTACCAAGACGGCTTGGATTGCGTGAATTTACCATTGACTGTAGACTTCCTGGATGTACTGCTTATTTGATGCAGTGCTGCTGCACAGTACAACCATGGTTTTCACATATTTCCTGTTTAGATCTGGCAATGATAAACAATTAATTCTGAGAGTCTAGGGCAAGCATTTTCCATATGTTCATGAAAATTGTCAGGGAGACCACTGCAAATGTGCATAGTAATTGGTAGTTAGATGCCTAACTATCTGGTCTGTAGTAGAGTGACCAGATAGCAAGTGTGAAAAATTAAGTTGGCAGTGGGGGCATGGTAATAGGCACCTGTATCAGAAAAAGCCCAAAATATCAGAACTGTCCCTATAAATTTGGGACATCTGGTCACCCTAATTTGCATATGCAAATCCAAGCTTCCTAAGCAAACAAATACTTATGCCCCCAAATATGTGCGGGTTGAGAGTGCTCAGCAGTTTGCAGGAGACACTTGACATCTCTCCGTATCAGGCCTCAATATACTTCTGAAATTTCCCCTCTCAGAAGCAGTTAACTTTATACAATCCTTAGCTCCAAATCATCCTGTGGCTGGAGTTGATAATTTAAGTCCTTAAGTGACAAGTTTTCAAATGACCTCAGGCCTGCTTCTAAACTTGCATATAGTTTTTGGTTTCAGAGGGGTAACCGTGTTAGTCTGTATCAGCAAAAACAATGAGGAGTCCTAGTGGCACCTTAGAGACTAAAAAATTTATTTGGGCATAAACTTTCGTGGGCTATAACCCACTTATCAGATGCATGGAGTGAAAAATACAGTAGGCAGGTATAAATATACAGCACATGAAAAGATAGGATTTGCCTTACCAAGTGTGGGGTCAGTGCTAACGAGGCCAATTCAATCAGGGTGGATGTGAAATGGACATATTTTGAGACAGATATGTATGGTTGCTGCCCAGGATTGGATCAGATTAAATGCCATTCCCAACAGTTGACAAGAAGGGGTGAATATCAACAGAGGGAAAATTACTTTTTGTAGTGACCCAGCCACTCCCAATCTTTATTTATGCCTAATTTGATGGTGTCAATTCTAGTTCTGTAGTTTCTCATTGAAGTCTATTTTTGAAGTTTTTTTTGTTGACGAATGGCCACTTTTAAGTCAATTATTGAGTGTCCAGGGAGATTGATGTGCTCTCCTACTGGTTTTTTAATGTTATAGTTCTTCATATCTGATTTGTGTCCATTTATTCTTTTGCGTAGAGAGACAGTCCAGTTTGGCCAATGTACATGGCAGAATGGCATTGGTGACACATGATGGCATATATCACATTGGTAGATGTGCAGGTGAATGAGCCCCTGATGGTTTGGCTCATGTGGTTAGGTCCTATGATGGTGTCCCTTGAATAGATATGTGGACAGAGTTGGCAATGGAGTTTGCTGCAGGGATTGGCTCCTGGGTTAGTGTTTCTGCTGTGTGGTGTGTAGTTGCTGGTGAGTATGTGCTTCAGGTCGGGGGGGGCTATCTGTTAGCGAGGACTGGCCTGTCTTCCAAGGTCTGTGAGAGTGAGGAATTGTCCTTCAGGATAGGTTGTAGATCTTTGATAATGCACTGGAGAGGTTTTAGTTGGGGGCTGTAGGTGATGGCTAGTGGTGTTCTGTTACTTTCTTCATTAGGCCTGTCCTGTAATAGGTGACTTCTGGGTACCCTTCTGGCTCTGTCTGTTTCTTCACTTCCCCAGGTGGGTGCTGTCGTTTTAAGAACGCTTGATAGAGCTCCTTTAGGTGTTCGTTTCTGTCTGAGGGATTGGAACAAATGCAGTTGTATCTTCGGGCTTGGCTGTAGACAATGGATCATGTGATGTGGTCTGGATGAAAGCTGGAGGCATGTAGGTAAGTATAGTGATCAGGAGGTTTCCAGTAATAGGGTGGTGTTTATGCGACCATTGCTTATTTGCACTGTTGTGTCCAGGAAGTGGATCTCTTATCATTTTGGGGCATCTAAGTATTTGTGAACCCAGAACACCTAGGTTTGTGCATGCTGATGAGGTTATTAGATACTTAACTATGTAGACAAAGGGATCTTCATTTAGGGCCTGATCCAAAGCCCAGGGACATCAATGAGCTGTGGATAAGACCAATCATCACAAAATCTAAACTGGAAGTAAGTGGAAAGCCATGGTTGTTTGTGCTGCGACACAGTGATGAGTTAGCAGTATATCCAGGAACTCCATAGCCAATGGTAAATTCAAGCAATCCGAGGCATCTCAGCAACGCCAGCTACAGCTCAATACAACAATTACAGAGAGACAGCTGTACTGTTTCAAACTCACTATCACTTATAGAACAGAATCACACCATGAACTTCAGTGATAAGAAAAGCGATAAAACAGCAGCGAAAATCACCAACAGTTCATGGCGCCACAGGAAAGTGTGTCTCTCTCTAACATCCTGGGACCGACATGGCTTCAGCTACACTGCATACAAGAGTATAACACAGACAGAGGGAAGTGATGGTTTAGAGAGAATGAACGTAGACTTGTGAAACTGCAGATTGCCATAAGTGGAGAAACTTAGGTTAATTTCAAGAACAGACTAAAGATCTTTCTGCCAAATTTACACCTGAGGCCTCATTCCCCACTGCCTTGCTCCTTGTGTAGTCATTTAGACCTAGCATTTAAATACATACTTACCTTTAAACACACAAGTTGTTCCAATGAAGTCTACTTATTTGCTTAAAGGTAAGTACACACGTAAGTGCTTTATTGGCTCAGGGCTCAGCACCTAGCAGAACTGAGCCCTAAACTAGCCAAATGTGCAAACTGTGGAAATGATGTCTAGGTTAGAGTGCTAGCAAAAAGGACCAGAGACTCACAGAAGTAGCTGTTGAAAAAAGGTGCTCTCTGATTGAGTCAACTGAAGCATTTAATCTGATCCAGTTCTGTGCAGCAACCATACATATCTGTCTCAAAATATGTCCATTTCACAGTGCAAAATAAATAAACAAAACAAAAAACAGCTTATAGCCTTTATATTGTTAAATATCTTAACAGTATATGCCAGCAAATGTATTCTCAATATGAAATTTTTGGGGGTGTTATTTTGTTCAATTGCTACTGAAGATAGATTCATATTTTTAAAAACCTCAGTGCAATGAATTATTGTCTTGAGACACCCACTGATTCGTGCTGAAGTAAATCTGCACTTGACCCACACACCTGGGCATCATCTGATCCAAAACAAACCGGCAATCTTTGTATTTATATCCTGCTGCAGTCAACCTGAAGGAGCATCAGCTGGTGAAAGGAAGTACAAAATAGCCATGAAATGGAGAAGAATTTTTTTTTTAATGCAGCAGTCAGTAATCCTGAAAATGATCACATTAGATGAAAAAAAGGAGGTCTTTAGGGCGGCATCCTAGCATGTGTATGGTCATGCACCAAGCCATGGAAGAGCCCTGTCTCTGTCACCTCTTCATTTTCTACAGGAAACATACATACATATGCCACAGTATATTTTTCATCTACTCATTTAAAAAAAATTGGTTATCTTAATTGTAATTCCTTTTCATTTATCTGCATTTTATTTCAATTCTATTCCAGCTACTGGTCTGGATAGATTATACTTAATGGCTTTCCCTGTTATATTTTCAGGTTTTCATTTTTTATAATCCCTTGTTTTGTTTTTCCTTCTCATTTTGACTCAACTCCCTTTTCAAGTTTTAATCCCTTAGGCCTGATTCTCTACAGCCTTGCAACTTGGGTGACTATTTACAGCTGTGCTAAGTGAGTATAGAGTAACCCAATGAAAAGTTACACTTCACAACTTCTGTTGCTTTTCTTACCAACCCTCATGTTCCACTGCACTTAATCAAAATGTGTAAAACAACAGAATCTGAGTTGGAATAAAAGTGGATTTTTTTTTAAACACAATGGTAACATTTTAAAATCTGAATGTAGACAGGGAAAGTCATAGTTTTAACACATTTTAGCTGAATGAGATGAACCCCTAGGTGAGGGAGAGAAAAATGAAGATATACATGTAAGACAGAACTATATGATCTCATAAGATTTCAAAGGAGAAATACAGCTCATATACTCATATTCCACCCACAATACTAATAGCTATACATATGAATCATTTTACACGTAAATGATTACCTGATCTACTCATATGGGCAATATCTAGTCAGTATTTTCTTCTCTAGCTAGAACAAAAACTGGTACAAATACCTTGATCCTACTTGTGTTCTGACTCCTGTAAATAAGACGCGGCCGCAGTGAAGTCATTGAGATTACACCAGTATAAATGTGTTCTCAGAACAGACTCAGATTTCTTATGTATAGCTACCATACAGTGGCAACTGGAGGTGATGACAATTCATACAGCTGATAGTGGTCCCCAAAATGTTCTTCCTCGGTCTTTCTCCTGCCTCTTTTCTCTAAGCACCGAAAGGCTGGGATCACCAGGCAAACCTGCACACATTACAATGAAACCATCAGACTGGTATGGATGAATGCAAATTTGTAACCAAACCGATAAACGTTTTCATTGAGTATCAGAGGGGTAGCCGTGTTAGTTTGGATCTGTAAAAGCAGCAAAGAGTTCTGTGGCACCTTATAGACTAACAGACGTATTGGAGCATGCGCTTTAGTGGCTGAATGCCCACTTCGTCGGCATCCGACGAAGTGGGCATTCAGCCACGAAAGCGCATGCTCCAATACGTCTGTTAGTCTATAAGGTGCCACAGAACTCTTTGCTGCTTCATTAATTGATGCACTCTGGATAAACCTTACATGAGGTCAGATAGATAAAGTCCACAAAAGGAAAAATTAGATTAGTCTGTGAACCAATTTTGATATTTGATATTCCATTTGTTCTATTTGCATTGGCTAAAGACTCTGTCCACTCAGGCAATTTCTAATGGTTATCAAAGTGAATATAACTCTAAATGTAACAATTTATTTTATGGCCTATTTTTCATTTGTCTGAAAAAGCAAGGATGGCCCCCTTTTGACAACTTTAAATGTTTTCCATATAATACCAGGAGAGAGAGCAGTAGGTATATTTTCCTTAAAAAAAACAATGTTGTTTGCTTAGCAAACATTCTATTCCTCAGCAGATTAGGGTTTAATCTCCAGGTTTCTTAAAACCATATGGAGAACTTTGCCAGTTAAGATGCATATAAAGAAGAAATTGTCTAAAATTACTTTTGCCAGGTAGCAAGGACTGTAAAAACACTCTCTCAAATCAATGGAGAGACAAAAGACGTGTTGGGAGATAAATATACCAGTGCAGCATTGGTCCATTATCTATTAATCAAAGGATGCTCTATGTATCAGAGAGGTAGCCATGTTAGTCCATCTTACAAGTGGAGAACCAGTACTGACAAAGTCAATTCAGTCAGGGAGGATGTGGTCCACTCCCAATAATTGATCAGGAGGTGTCAATACCAAGAGAGAGAGAAAATTGCTTTTGTAGCGAGTCAGCCACTCCCAGTCCCTATTCAAGCCCAAATTGATGGCACTAAATTTGCAAATGAATTGTAGCTCTGCAGTTTCTCTTTGAAGTCTGTTTCTGAAGTTTTTTCATTGAAGGATGGCTACTTGTAAATCTGTTATTAAATGTCCAGGGAGATTGAAGTATTCTCCTACTGGCTTTGGTAGGTTACCATTCTTGATGTCTGATGTGTGTCCATTCATTCTTTTACATAGAGACTGTCCGGTTTGGCCAATGTACATGGCAGAGGGGCATTTCTGGCACACGATGACATCTATCACATTAGCTGATGTGCAGGTGAATGGGAAGCAGGTTTAAAACAAATAAAAGGAAGTTCTTCATTGCATAGCACACAGTCAACTTGCGAAATTCCTTGCCTGAGGAGGTTGCGAGGGCTAGGACTATAACAGGGTTTAGAAGAGAACTGGATAAATTCATGGAGGTTAAGTCCATTAATGGCTATTAGCCAGGATGGGTAAGGAATTGTGTCCCTAGCCTGTTTGTCAGAGGGTGGCGATGGATGGCAGGAGAGAGAGCACTTGATCATTACCTGTTAGGTTCACTCCCCCTGGGGCACCTGGCATTGGCCACTGTTGGTAGACAGGATACTGGGCTGGACAGACCTTTGGTCTGACCCAGTACAGCCATTCTTATGTTCTTAATGATTCCCTGACAGTGTGGCTGATGTGGTTAGGTCCTCTGATGCATGGGATTTGTTACAGGAATTGGTTCCTGGATTAGTGTTTCTGTAGCATGGTGTGTAGTTGCTGGTGAGTATTTGCTTCAGATTAGGGGGCGAGGACTGGCCTGCCTCCCAAGGTCTGAGAGAGTGAGGGATCGTTTTCCAGGATAGGTTGTAGATCATTGATGATGTGCTGGAGAGGTTTTATCTGGGGGCTGTATGTGATGGCCAGAAGTGTTCTGTTATTTTCCTTGTTGGGCCTGTCCTCTAGTAGGTGACTTCTGGGTACCCATCTCACTCTGTCAATCTGTTTCCTCACTTCCCTAGGTGGGTATTGCAGTTTTAAGAATGCATTATAAAGATCTTGTAGGTGTTCGTCTCTGTCTGAGAGCCTGGAGCAAATTTGGTTGTAACTTAGGGCTTGGCTGTAGACAATGGATCACGTGACGTATCCTGGATAGAAGTTGGAGGCATGTAGGTAAGTATAGCGGCCAATAGGTTTCCAGTGTAGGGTGGTGTTTATGTGATCATCACTTATCTGCACTGTAGTGTCCAGGAAGTGGATCTCTTGTGCGGACTGATCCAGGCTGAGGTTGATGGTGGGGTGGAAATAGTTGAAATCCAGGTGGAATTCTTCAAGGGGCTCCTTCCTGTGGGTCCATATGATGAAGATGTCCTCAATGTAGTGCAAGTAGAGGAGGGGTGCTAGGGGATTAGAGCTGAGGAAGCGTTGTTCTAAGTCAGCCATAAAAATGTTGGCATACTGTGGGGCCATGCGGGTACCCGTGACAGTGCCCTGACTTGAAGGTATAAGTTATCCCCAAATCTGAAATGGTTGTGGGTGAGGACAAAGTCACAAAGCTCAGCCACCAGGTGTGCCGTGGCCTCATCAGGGATATTGTTCCTGACAGCTTGTAGTTCATCCTCATGTGGAATATTGGCATAAAGAGCTTCTACATCCATGGTGGCCAGGATGGTGTTTTCAGGAAGATCACCAATGTATTGTAGTTTCCTCAGGAAGTCAGTGATGTTTCGAAGATAGCTAGCAGTGGTGGTTGCATAGGGTCTGAGGAGAGAGTCCAAATAGCCAGATAATCCTGCTTTAAGAGTGCCAGTGCCTGAGATGATAGGGCATCCAGGATTTCCAGGTTTATGGATCTTGGATAGCAGATAGAAGACCCCTGATTGGGGCTCTAGGTATGTGTCTGTGTATATTTGTTCCTGTGCTGTAGAAGGGAGTTTCTTGAGCAGATGGTGTACTTTCTTTTGGTACTCCTCAGTGGGATCGGAGGATAGTGTCCTGTAGAATGCGGTGTTGGAGAGTTGTTTGGCAGTCTCCTGTTCATAATGTGACCTGTTCATAATGACACAGCACCACCTTTGTCAGCCCCTTTGATTATAATGTCAGAGTTGTTTCTGAGGCTGTGGATGGCGTTGTGTTCTGTGTAGCTGAGGTTATGGGGCAAGTGATGCTGTTTGTTCACAATTTCAGCCTGTGCACGTCTGTGGAAGCATTCTATGTAGAAGTCCAGTCTGTCACTTTGACCCTCAGGAGGCGTCCACACAGAATTCTTCTTCCTGTAGTGTTGGTAGGAGGGTTCCTATGGGTCAGTGCACTGTTCAGTGGTGTGTTGAAAATATTCCTTGAGTCGGAGACGGCGAAAGTAGGCTTCCAGATCACTGCAGAACTATATCATATTCGTGAGGGTGGTGGGGCAGAAAGAGAGTCCCCAAGATAGGACTGACTCTTCTGCCAGGATAAGTGTTTGGTTGGATAGATTAACAATATTGTTGGGTGAGTTAAGAGTACCACTGTTGTAGCCCCTGTGGCATGTAGAAGTTTAGATAGTTTACTGTCCTTTTTCCTCTGTAGAGAAGTAAAGTGTGCATTGTAAATGACTTGTCAGGTTTTTGTAAAGTCCAGCCATGTGGAAGTTTGTGTGGAAGGTTGGTTTTGTATCAGAGTCTCCAGTTTTGAGAGCTCATTCTTGATCTTCTCCTGTTTGCTGTACAGGATGCAGATCAGGTGGTTCCTCAGTTTCTTTGAGAGTGTGTGGCACAATCTCTCACCATAGTCAGTGTAGTATGTCGATTGCAATGGATTTTTTTTTTACCTTCAGTCCATTTAGTATGATGTCCATCTGTTTGCACTTGGAGAGGAAGATGATGTCTGTCTGTATCTATGTGAGTTTTTTCATGAAGTTGATGGATTTCCAGTTCATAAGGCTAAATTCAGTGCTTTGCATGGTGCCAAGTATCAGAGGGGTAGCCGTGTTAGTCTGTATCCACAAAAACAACATCAGAGGACCTAACCATATCAGCCACATCATCAGGAACTCATTCACCTGCACATCTACTAATGTGACTGTAGCGAGGCGGTGTGGCTCCCCTCCTCCCCAGGGAGGGTTGAGCCCCATCAATCACCCCCCAGGGCGGAACCGCGGGGAGGAAGTGCCGCCCCTCAAAGGGTGAGGCAGCGACCCGGAAGGATAAAAGCTGGGCCCCAGCCCTCAGTCAGGGCTCGGCCGCCGGCAGGAGCAGACGTGCCCGCTGACCCTCATCACCGGGAAGCCGCTGAGGCCCGAGGCCGGTACGACGAGGAGCTGCCGGAGCTGCCCCGCAGTTGCTACGACGAGGAGCTGCCAGAGCTGCCCCATCCCTACTATGGCCCCGAGGAGCCGCCAGACCAGACCTGGCCCGCCGTCCCGGAGGTATTCCCGGACCTACCGCCCTGCCCTGGCTGGAAGGAACCCATGGTGCTGGACACCCCAGCGGACCAGGTAGGAACTGGGGGGGTAGGCTGGCAGTAGCCCGGGGGCAGCTGACTACAGTCAGGCTGCAGAAGGCCCTGCGCCTATGTCAGTGTGTTTCGATCAGGACCCCCCCCACTGACCGCCACTAGCGGTGGCAGCCGCTACTAGGGCCCCGGGCTGGAATGCAGAGGAGTGGGTGGGCCTGCGTTCCCCCTGCCACCCGTAACCGGGTGGCAGACTCCTCCTCTTCCCAGCCTAGTGCCACTGCTCTGCCCTGCTCCAAAGGCCAGAGCTAACTGCTGTGTTTGTTGGTGCCCGCCCGAACCAAGGGCTGGGCCCCTTTGACTTTACCACTGCCCTGCCCTGCTCCAAAGGGCCAGAGCTAACTAGACTTGTGTTTGGTGCCCCGCCCGAACCAAGGGCTGGGCCCCTTTGACTTTACCACTGCCCTGCCCTGCTCCAAAGGGCCAGAGCTAACTGCTGTGTTTGGTGCCCCGCCCGAACCAAGGGCTAGGCCCCTATTATGTAACTGTGTAGCTGTTCAGTCCCGCACACAGGGTCCGAACCACTGGAGCGGACTGCGGTCCCAAGGGCAGAGGCCCTCGGACGACGAGAATAGGCCAGTGCGGCTCCCCTCCTCCCCAGGGAGGGTTGAGCCCCGGCACCCCCCTCGTCCACAGTGATATATGCCATCATGTGCCAGAAATGCCCCTCTGCCATGTACATTGGCCAAATCAGACAATTTCTACGTAAAAGAATAAATGGACACAAATCAGACATCAGGAATGGTAACCTACCAAAGCCAGTAGGAGAACACTTCACTTCAATCAACAATAGATTTACAAGTATGAGAGGGGTAGCCGTGTTAGTCTGGATCTGTAAAAGTGGCCAAGAGTTCTGGGGCACCTTATAGACTAGTAAACATATTGGAGCATGAGCTTTCGTGGGTGAATACCCACTTCATTGGATGCAAGATTTACAAGTAGCCATCCTTCAACAAAAAAACTTCAAAAACAGACTTCAAAGAGAAACTGCAGAGCTACAATTCATTTGCAAATTTAACACCATTAATTTGGGCTTGATTAGGGCCTGGGAGTGGCTGGCTCACTACAAAAGCAATTTTCTCTCTCTCTTGGTATTGACACCTCCTCATCAATTATTGGGTGTGGACCATATCCACCCTGACATAATTGACTGTGTCAACACTGGTTCTTCACTTGTAAAGTAACCCCCTTCTCTTCATGTGTCAGTATATTTATGCCTGCATCTGCAATTTTCACTCTATGCATCTAAAGAAGCGGGTTTTTTACTCATAAAAGCTTATGCCCAAATAAATCTGTTAGTCTTTAAGGTGGCACTGGACTCCTCATTGTTTTTCTGGTATATCTATGTAAATTCTGTTCTTAGTTACACAGCTGGTTGTCTACTATGGAGTTATTGCGACCAATAAATGTAGCCCCCTCTTCACCTATATACGGTGTAATGAAACATCTGAAGGAGCTACTCCAGCATCTCCATCAAAGCTTGTGGCATTTGTACTGTTGATGACTAAGAGAAAGCTGTGGGCTGCTTCGGGTCCAAATATGAAGACACTTAAAAGCTGTTTCACACCTTTGAAATTTTCATGATATTGAACCTAGTTTATAATCACTCATCAGATGCTCTGTGGTGCTCTGCTCTGTTCAATGTTGATATCAATCAGCTGCGTGCATGTGTTCCCTCTGTGTGCTGCCCCAGCTCTGCACAGATAGCTGACACAGCAGACCCTGAGAGAACCCCCAATGACCACAGGCTCCAGTAAGGTACGAAGGCATGTTGGCCAGGTTTATTGTCAAAGAGAGAAACAGTCTCCAGCTCCCTGGCAAACGAAGTCCAAGGTGCTGCTAAGGTGCAGCTAGCCAGTACTTATGTGCTTCCTGGCAATAGACTCAACTCAGTCAGTGGCGGGACTTTCCACTGCCCCCTAGGCTGGACAAAGACACTGCCCCAGGGATGCATTCTTATACACAGGTACAAACAAGTTACACATCACTCCTGACATATTGAGGTGCAACCCTTCTACGCAGCAAGGTACAACCCCTCTACGTAGTAAGGTGCCGCCTCTCACGTTGTACATGTCGGTTCGAACAAAACAACTCTATGCATCATATTCCCCTTTTGGCCCTGTCATTGGGATGGGTCAGCCTGTTCCTTGTTATCTGTGTGGAGTGTGCAAGTATGCGAATGTTCTGATATCTGGTGTTCAGTACCTTTTAGGTATGTCTCTTTTTGCAGTACCAGCCCTTTCCTTGCCAGGCTCTGTGAGCAGGGCCTGCCTCTGGCTCACAGCTTAACTTTGCTTTATGTTAGCAAAGTCTTGACCATTACCTTAGTTCAGGCCTTAGGCCTTAAACCAGGCCTCTGATACCAAAGTTTATATCTCAGGGCCTCCTCTTACTTCAATCACAATTTAATATATACTGAATCTGAAGCCAATTTTGAACACAAAAATCTCTGCAAAGTTCAAGTCTATTCAACCTCTCTCCAAAAAACAGAATGTTTGTGAAAAGCCTTGTAATATTGCTTAAGGCTTAATTGGGTATGGACTTGCCCAGGTCCATAACTATTTCTCAGGGGAGACCACAGTATCTAGGGTACTTTTGCCATCCTTTTCTGCTCCTACCATGCATCCATCTTCTCTTCTAGGCCCTGCTATCAGGGGCTAGTATAACTCCCATTGTTCCCCAGGATTGAACCAATTTCATTTAAACAAACCCTCCGTACAAGGCTCACAGGACTGCAACTTAGTTTTCCAGCTAAGACTCATGGCAGCTAATATTTAATTTATGTATTTATTTTAATTAAGATCCAAAAATTGTCCTAAATAAATGAACACAAATAACAACTTAGTGACTTTCATCCAGAATTCCAAAGAGGTATACAAAGTGATTACAAAGTAGTTTGTTCAGAACCTCACACCTAGCATCCTGAACCCTAGTCAGGAGACCTTGGGTTCTGTTCACAATCCCAGCTCTACCACTGTTGTGTATCCTGAGGCAAGTCAATTCATCTCTCTGTTCCAGTTTTCCCACCTGCAAAATGAGGTTAATTATACTTACCTTCCTTTGTAAGCCACATTAAGATCTATGGATAAAAAGCACTATATCAGAACTAAGTATTATTGTATATTACTTCTAGAGAAAATTCAACCACTTCTAGAGAAAAAACACAGCAGCTGTTTAACAACGCGTAGCAACACTACACAACCATTTTATGATAGAAAGTCCAGAATCCTTTGGCCAATTGAAATAAAGGGAATTGTAGGCCAGCAGAATGGAATAACTGAAACTAGACTTTGGTCAGTCACTAGGGCTAACATCCCTACAGTTTTTACTTCAGTTTCACATCTACTTGGCCTCCATACACAGCAGTAATTCATCATTACTGATCCTGTTCACTGATCCTGAAGTTCTTACTCTACCCTTACTCAGTCCTACCTCAGGCAAAGTCAATGAGACTTTTGCCTGAATAACTAAGGAAGGATTGCAGAAGTTGGCCCATTATTTATTATTTTTTATCTAGATCCTTAAGAGTCCATATCACACACTGCAACTGCATGCAGCCAGCCACGGGAGAACTCCCCAGGCACAGGCCCATTCATTAGGCCTGCCCTGGGCAGCATGCTGGGTGCAGAGCCAGGAGGGCGGTAGGAGGTGTGCAGTGCTATGTACATCCTGATGGAGGCTGCTTCAGCCCCCACGGCAGCCCAGAATTGTCTTGAGGCTCCCAAAAGGTGTATCACAAAATCTAATTCTATACTTTTTATCCTAAGGAAATGAAGTCTCCTTTTGCAATACTTGATAGAGTGAAAAATGACTTCACTGTCGCTTTCTGGCTTTTTAATTTCAGGTCAATAAGTGGGTTTCCTGGGCCAGCAATTCCACCTACAATATTGTTTTTGAGGTGCACTGCTGTGTTCACCAGGGTCACTATGACCTGTTTCAACCCAGTTACTACATTTTCAAAGAGTTGCATGGCTATTTAGCCACACACATCCCATTAAAGTCAAATTGTCTTAGATCAAAAAATCATTGTGTGTCTAATTACCCGTGCACTCCCAGAGAAATTGTGAGAGACTATATTTACATTATAGTCTCACTTTTCTCTTAACGGAGCCAAAGATTTATCAACCTATTTCTTTCTTGAACAAACTAAGGCCTGGTGTACACTACGATTTTAGGTCAAATTTAGCAGCATTTCCTCAATTTAAGTCTGGACCTGTCCACACAATGAGGCCCTTTTTTCGACTTAAAGGGCTCTTTAAATCGATTTCTTTACTCCACCTCTGACGAGAGGATTAGCGCTGAAATCGGCCTTGCCGGGTTGAATTTGGGGTAGTGTGGACGCAATTCGACAGTATTGGCTTCCGGGAGCTATCCCAGAGTGGTCCATTGTGACCACTCTGGACAGCGCTCCTAACTCAGATGCACTGACCAGGTAGATAGGAAAAGGCCTGCAAACTTTTGAATCTCATTTCCTGTTTGGCCAGCGCGGCAAGGTGCAAGTGAGTGCAGATCTCATCAGCAGAGGTGACCATGATGGAGTCCCAGGATCGCAAAAGAGCTCCAGCATGGACCGAACTGGAGGTACAGGATCTGCTTGCCATATGGGGAGACGAATCCCTGCTAGCTGAGCTCCATTCCAGTAGACAAAATGCCGAAACATTAGAAAAAGTCTCAAAGGGTATGAAGGACAGAGGCCATAACAGGGACGCTGTCAAGGGTTTTTCCCCACTTTGAACTTTAGCATCCAAAAACTGGGGACCTACATGATCACTTTTAAGCTTAATTACTAGCTTAAATTAGGTATGCTGCCACCAGCCAAAAATATAGTGTTTGGCACACTTCCTGTTCCCCAAAACCTTCCCTGGGGAACCCAAGACCCAAACCCCTTGGGTCTTAAAACAAGGAGAAATAAACCATCCCCCCTCTTTTCCCCCCCACCAGACTTTCCCCTCCCTGGGTTGCCTTGGGAAGCTACACAGATCCAAACTCCTTGGATCTTAAAACAAAGAGGAATTAACCATTCCCTTCCTTCCCCCCACTCCCCCCAATCCCTGGTGAGTTTAGACACAAAGTTCCATGAAAGTGTCCTTTACGCATGCGAAAGTTTCACAGCCACTGGGAATCGTTCCAGACATGCAACACTACATGGTCCCACCAGTCTGTGCTTGTTTCCTGGGCCCACAATCGGCATTCCACAGCATGAACCTGCCCCATTAACACCATGATGTGCACATTGCTGGGGCTCATACTTTGTGAGAAGTCTATGTCCATGTCTATGTCCGCATCACTCTCATCACCGCGCTGCCATTACAAAACAAAACAAATTGGGTCTCTTTCTTGTTTTGATCCACTCCATCTATCTTTTACATCTTTAGGCTGGCAGCAGACAGTGCAGTTCGACTGCTAGCCATCATCATGTCCTGGGTGCTCGGCAGAAGATGCTGCATTATGACTGCTAGGCATTGTCATCTCCTGGGTGCTCGGCAGAGGATGGGAATGACCTGGCTGAGTCACTCCCACGTCTGCCCAGGTGTCCCTGACTGACCTCACCAAGGTCAGCTAAAAGAGCACCCAGGAGTACGACGACAATGGCTATCACTCATAATGCACCGTCTCCATGCTTGCCGTGGTATGGCATCTGTGCAGGTAATCCAGGAAAAAAGGCATGAAACAATTGTCTGCTGTTTCTTTCATGGAGGGAGGAAGGGTGGGAGGAGCTGATGACATGTACCCAGAATCACCCACGACACTGTTTTTGCCCCATTGAACATTGGGATCTGAACCCAGAATTCCAATGGGCGGTGGAGATTGCAGGAACTGTGGGATAGCTACCCACAGCGCAGCTCTCTGGAAGTTGATCCTAGCCTCGGTACTGTGCACACAGTCCACCGACTTAATGTACTTAGAGCATTTTGTGTAGGGGGACACACAATCGACTGTATAAAAACAATTTCTGAAAAACCAACTTCTATAAATTTGACCTAATTTCATAGTGTAGACATATTTCATGCATGTTTTCATTAGCATGTCATTCACTAATAGCACTGGCCTTGATCATTTTTCATTAGCAGCACTGGCCTGACAATTGAAAAATTCTAACCTAGTACAGTGAAGGGATCTTGGTCTAGATCATATGCTGATGTAAACTGTCAATGGAACTATGCTGATATATACAAGCTGAGGATCTGGCCCATTATTTCTAAGCAAGGAAGAGATGAAACAAAAAAATAACCAAATTCTCTATCCTGTCTAACATTTATGCAAACAGTGTCATTATAATAGCCCACATCCAACAGAGCTGCTTCTTCCAAGTGCTGTATCAGCACAAATATCAGGTAAAACCTGGTGACAGAAAATTAATTCAAGACCCTTTCCCAAAGGTATTTTCTGTGTTGTCATTGTAAGGAATCTCTGTCTGCTTAAATAGAGAAGTATTTGCTATTCTGTAAGCAAATTAAGATCCTGCAGTTAAAGGAGGTCACCTTTCCTAAAGGTTCTCCATCCATCATTTAAGGGTCAGATCCTATATGGCCGTAAGCATAACCTGAGAAATGCTGAGTGCCCACCTCTGGAAATCTCAGTTAAAGCAAATAAGCACTCAGACTCTTTCAGGAGCAGGTTCTAACATACAGATATGACTGGCTAAATCCAATAGTCACAAAACAGTCACAAAAACCAAACTTCAGAGTTCATTATTTATTTACTTTACCTTGATTTGATTTAATATATAGTTAGATTTTTTTAACACGTCTCTTCCAATGCTCTAGACCACAAGTTCTCAGACTAGTGGGGCATGCCAGGGAGAAGAGGAGTTGAGACGCTTTAGGGGAAAAAAACGTATTGTGCACATTTTACCCACAGCAATAAATAACAAAGCTAATTCCTCCAGCATATCAGCTCCTCATATGACAATATGCATTTGATCCTAGATGGCACTGTGCATTTTGATGGATTTCTGTTAAGCTTGCATAGCTTTATACAAAGTCGTTGCCCTCTATACATTAATCCATTTTCTATGATGTGGTGTGCACATTTAAGTGTAAGCACTGACGACAACCACAGTTTTGCTTTTGCTCTTATTACAATGGATCCTTGGCTCTGTTTGAATCAATGCTTACTGTTTTAATAGTAAAAGTTGAGTGTTGATTTTTTTTTTCAGTATATGTTCTTGTGTAGTGGGGGTGGGGGAATAAACTACTACAGACACACAGAAGGGGGACACGATCAAATCAGTTTGAGAACCACTTGTCTACACTCATCTACTAACATTATAAACATATACATAGGAAGTAGGGTCTAGAGTTCCTAAATAGCAAGGTCCTCCTAAAATCCAACAGCTTAAAAACCCTCTGCATTTCAAAACATGCCTTTCCCATCAACCTCACCCACTTTTCATCCCTCTTGCTCCCCAATAGAGTGGAGAGCTTCAGTTGTAGTGGAACGTGGAGGAAATAAATTCAGGTTAACTGCAATTCCAATCTCGATGTGGACTCATACCACCCCATGCCAAACTTCAGCAGGGCATTCATTTTTGTGGTTTTCAGTTTAGACCTATCTTTAATTGCTGGTTCTACAGGTCCTTATTTTATTTATTTATAGATTAGATTATATATATATATATAGAGAGAGAGAGAGACACAGACAGACAGACAGACAGACAGACTTCCTTATGCTACCCAGGCCTTTAGCAGCTTAGAGTGGTTTGTATTTGTTCCCTCCCTTGCCTAATACTGCTATAAGAGGTTTTACCCTTCTCTTTCCTAATATTATTCACATTTATACTTAGTTTGGTTTCTGGTTTTCTAAAGTAGGGCTGTATTCAGAGATAGTAATCACTTGATAGATTTAGAAAATTAATTTAAATCATTTTAGCCTTTTTAGAGCTCCAAGAACATTCACTGCTATGCTTCTCTGACCACTCTTTCATTATTAAGTAGCTTAGGGATGAGATTATTCTTTGACTTAGAGAATATATTATTGGCAGCAAGTTCCAAGGAGATCCTTTCTTTTCATATTCAGTGTGTTTAGCATTCACTATCAGCTCTGGGATTTACTGCAAACTCAGAAAAGTCTGTTCTCTTATTTTGTCAAAGATTAGAAATTTTAGGATTTTCTATAGACATAATGAATTGGTTTCTAGAAATCTCTATCACAAATGAACTCTGCTTTGCTGAAATTAAACTCGTATTGTTTAGAAAATTCTCAAGATCATATAGTCAGTATCAAAGGGATTGAATCAGTGGCTGCACAACCTGCACTTATTATACCCCTCTGTTTACCAGAAAAGAAATGGTTACCTACCCCTCATAACTGTTGTTCTTCAAGATGTGTTGCTCATGTCAATTCCAATTAGGTGTGCGTATGTCACATGCACAATTGTTGGAAGGCTTTTCCTCTAGCAGTAACCGCCGGGTCGGCTGTGGAGCCCCCTGGAGTGGCGCCTTTATGGTGGTTTATATAGGTTCCTGCTGACCCACCACCTGCTCAGTTCCTTCTTGCTGGAATACTCCAACAGAGGGGTAGGAAGGTGAGTATTGGAATGGACATGAGCAACACATCTTGAAGAACAACAGTTAAGAGAAGTAGGTAACTGTTTTTATTTCTTCAAGTGTTTTCTCATGTCCATTCCAATTAGGTGACTCCCAAGCCATACTCTTGGAGGAGGGGTCAGAGTTCATCTGGTTGCAGATTGCAGCACTGCCCTGCCAAACGCTGCATCATCTCTGGACAGTTGCGAAATTGCATAATGCGAGGTGAAGGTATGGATAGAGGACCATGTGGCTGCCCTGCATATATCCTGAATGGGCACTTGAGCTACGAAAGTGGCAGTTGTAAAGTGTGCCATCAATGTCAGGGCTGGAATTTTGGCCAAGTCGTAGCAAGTCCTGATGCATGACATGATCCAGGATGATATGCATTGGGAGGAGATCGGAAGCCCTTTCATCCTCTCTGCAACAGCAATGAAGAGCTGTAGGGACTTCCAAAATGGCTTTTTGCACTCAATATAGAAAGCCAGGGTGCGTCTCACATCCAAGGAATGAAGCATGTGATCTCTGTTATTGGCTTGCAGCTTGGGAAAAAACACTGGTAGGAAAAATGTCCTCATTTATGGAATTGAGAGACTACCTTAGGGAGAAACACGGCCATGGGCCTAGTTACACCTTGTCTTTATAAAAGACAGTGTAAGGGGGCTCAGATAGTAGCATAGCTGGTGGGATTCAGCAGAAGGAGCTGCTTCTGCTCAGGCCGGCAGGCGCGGAAGCGGTGCCTGTCGGCCACACGGCCAGAGGAGCCGTGGGGCAGCAGGCCAGCTCGGAAACGCAGGAGGGAAGGTGAGCAGGGAGGAGGGTCTGGTCTGGGGGCATAGCCAGAGGGGGAGCCAAGGGGGGCACCTTTTTATGTTTTTTGCTCCCCCTACCCTGAAAACCTGGCTATGCCACTGGGCTCATATGTCAGTGCCTTGAGTTTGGAGACCCTTCTGGCTGAGGTGATGGCCATGGAGGAAAGCTACCTTCCAAGACAGACAGAGCAAGGAACATGTCACCATGGGCTCAAAGTGGGAATGGGGGTATCCATGAGCCTGGAGAGGACTAGATTGAGGTCCCAAGGAGGAAGAAACTGCCTCACCTGAGGATACAGTCTATCAAGTCCCTTGAGGAAGCAGCTTACCATTGGGTTTCCAAAGACCGACCTACCCTCCACCCCTGAGTGAAAAGCAGAGACGGCAGTCAAGTGAACCCTGATCGAAGAGGTCTCCAACCCCTGCTATTTCAAGTTGAGCAGATAGTCCAAAATAAACGGGATCTAGGCTTGTGGTGCAAAAGTACCCTTCTGTATAGACCAAATAGATAACCACTTCCACTTGGCAAGGTAAATGGCTCGAATAGAGGGCTTCCTGCTTCCAAGAAGGACCTCCTGAACTGAGTTGGAGCACTGAACTTCAGACTGGTTTAACCATGGAGCTTCCACGCCATGAAGTGGAGGGACTCCAGGTTGGGATGTCGTAATCTGTCGTGGTCTTGTGTGATGAGGTCTGGGAACAGGGGAAGGGCTAAGGGCCTGTTCACTGATAGGTCCAACAGCGTGGTGAACCAGTGTTGGCAGGTCCATGCTGGCACTATGAGGATCAATGAGGCCCTGTCCTGGCAGACTTTGAGGAGGATCCTGTGTATGAGAGGGAAAAGCAGAAACATGTAGGGCAGGTGATTCGCCCATGACAGGTGAAACACATCCATGATGGAACCTGGGCTGTGGTTCAGGAAGGAGCAGAAGTGCAGAAACTTCTTGTTGCTCCATGTCACGAATAGGTCCAAGTGGGGAAAGCCTCACCTCCAGAAGATGTCCAGGACAATATCCACTCTAAGGGACCGTTTGTGCCCACTGAACGAGCGGCTGAACCAGTCTACTGGCTCATTCTGAGCTCCCAGCAGATATGATGCCTCCAGGTGGACAGAACGGGCGACGCAGAAGTCCCACAGGTTGAGGGCTTCCTGGCACAGGGGAGAAGAGTGAGCATCATCCTGTTTGTTTATAAAGAGCACTGCTGAGGTGTTGTCCGTCAGTACCAACGCACAGGTGCCATGAAGATGAGCTTGGAATGCCTGGCATGTCAGACGGACCGCCTCAACTCTCTGACATTGATATACAGCAATAGTTGTCAAGTATCAGAGGGTAGCCGTGTTAGTCTGGATCTGTAAAAGCAGCAAAGAATCCTGTGGCACCTTATAGACTAAGAGACGTTTTGGAGCATGAGCTTTCGTGGGTGAATACCCACTTCCTCAGATGCATGTAATGGAAATATCCAGGGGCAGGTATATATATGTGTGCTAGCAAGCAAGCTAGAGATAACGAGGTCAGTTCAATCAGGGAGGATGAGGCCCTGTTCTAGCAGTTGAGGTGTGAAAACCAAGAGAGGAGAAACTGGTTCTGTAATTGGCAAGCCATTCACAGTCTTTGTTCAATCCTGAGCTGATGGTGTCAAATTTGCAGATGAACTGAAGCTCAGCAGTTTCTCTTTGAAGTCTGGTCCTGAAGTTTTTTTTGCTGCAGGATGGCCACCTTAAGGTCTGCTATAGTGTGGCCAGGGAGGTTGAAGTGCTCTCCTACAGGTTTTTGTATATTGCCATTCCTAATGTCTGATTTGTGTCCATTTATCCTTTTCCGTAGAGACTGTCCAGTTTGGCCGATGTACATAGCAGAGGGGCATTGCTGGCATATATTACATTGGTGGATGTGCAGGTGAATGAACCAGTGATGGTGTGGCTGATCTGGTTAGGTCCTGTGATGGTGTCGCTGGTGTAGATATGTGGGCAGAGTTGGCATCGAGGTTTGTTGCATGGATTGGTTCCTGAGCTAGAGTTATTATGGTGTGGTGTGCAGTTACTGGTGAGAATATGTTTCAGGTTGGCAGGTTGTCTGTGGGCAAGGATTGGCCTGCCACCCAAGGCCTGTGAAAGTGTGGGATCATTGTCCAGGATGGGTTGTAGATCCTTGATGATGCGTTGGAGGGGTTTTAGCTGGGGGCTGTATGTGATGGCCAGTGGAGTCCTGTTGGTTTCTTTCTTGGGTTTGTCTTGCAGTAGGAGGTTTCTGGGTACACGTCTGGCTCTGTTGATCTGTTTCCTTATTTCCTCGTGTGGGTATTGTAGTTTTGAGAATGCTTGGTGGAGATTTTGTAGGTGTTGGTCTCTGTCTGAGGGGTCAGAGCAGATGCGGTTGTACCTCAGTGCTTGGCTGTAGACAATGGATCGTGTGATGTGCCCGGGATGGAAGCTGGAGGCATGATGGTAGGCATAGCGGTCGGTGGGTTTTCGATATAGGGTGGTGTTAATGTGACCATCACTTATTTGCACCGTGGTGTCGAGAAAGTGGACCTCCTGTGTAGATTGGTCCAGGCTGAGGTTGATGGTGGGGTGGAAGCTGTTGAAATCATGGTGGAATTTTTGTGCCTGGGACCACCTGCCCTGTGTCCTGATAGTGCTCAGGTGTGCTTCCACCCAAGCGCCAAGGCATCCATGACTAACTCTAGTGAGGACTGTGGTTTGGCAAAGGGTACTCACCCGCAGACCACCCAAACCTGCAACCACCAACCAAGGGACTCTAGAGCCTGAGAGGGAAGTGTGACTATTTTGTCCAGAGAGTCCTGACTGGGCTTGTATACCTGTGCCAGCCACATTTGTAGGGTACGGAGACGCAACCTGTCATTGTGGACCACACAAGTGCAAGCTGCAATATGCCCCAACAGTTTTATGCAGTTTCTAGGAGTGGTTGTGGGGAATCAGTGGAGGTTCTCAATAACGTCCCTGAGAGCTTATAAGTGGGCTTTGGGCAGGGATGCCCTGGCTTATGTGGAGTCCAGGAGAGCCTCAGTGAATGCTATCCTCTGCACTGGGGTCAGTGCGGACTTGGGAACGTTCAGCATGAGGCCCAACCTGAGAAAGGTAGCACGAATGAGGGCCAGGTGTGCCTCCACTTGTGCTTGCGACCTGGCCTTGATGAGACAGTCATCCAGGTATGGGAAGACTTGGACCCTATGTTTGCGGAGGAAGA
The DNA here is from genome assembly GCF_025201925.1 of Gopherus flavomarginatus. Classification (NCBI taxonomy): domain Eukaryota; kingdom Metazoa; phylum Chordata; order Testudines; family Testudinidae; genus Gopherus; species Gopherus flavomarginatus. Next base: position 21,420,236 of record NC_066620.1, on the reverse strand, counting down.
CCACCATGACGACCATGCATTTTGTGAATACCCAAGGGTCTGCTGAGAGCCCGAACAGGAGCACGATAAACTGGTAGTGCTGGACGTTGACCACAAACCAGAGAAATCATCTGTGGGCCAGGATGATGGAGATGTGGAAGTATGCGTCTTTCAAGTCGAGGGCGGTGTACCAGGGAAGGAATGATGGATATCAGGGAGACCAAGCAAAACTTCATTTTCTTAATGAATACATTGAGGTCTCACAGATCTAGGATAGCTCTGAGCCTGCCCTTGGCCTTGGGGATGAGGAAGTGTCGGGCGTAGAACCCTTTTCCCCTGAACTCCTGAGGAACCTCCTATCATAACCTAGTCCCAGATTTGGACCTTAGCGTCCAAAATATGGGGGTTAGCATGAAAACCTCCAAGCTTAGTTACCAGCTTGGACCTGGTAAAGCTGCCACCACCCAAAGATTTAGAGTGTTTTGGGGCACTCTGGTCCCCCCAAAAACCTTCCCTGGGGACCCCAAGACCCAAATCCCTTGAGTCTCACAACAAAGGGAAATAAACCTTTTCCCTTCCCCCCTCCAGGTGTTCCTGGAGAGAGACACAGAAGCAAGCTCCGTGAATCTAAACAGAGGGATTCCACCCTCCCCGTTTCCAGCCTTGGAAAACAGAAGTACCGAGAGCTAATCTCTCTTCCCCCCTCACCCAGAGGGAATGCAAAGTCAGGCTAGTAAATCTAACACACACAGATTTCCCCCTGATTTCTTCCTCCCACCAATTCCCTGGTGAGTACAGACTCAATTCCCTGAAGTTCCCCACTAAAGAAAAACTCCAACAGGTCTTAAAAAGAAAGCTTTATATAAAAAGAAAGAAAAATACATAAAAATGGTCTCTCTGTATCAAGGTGACAAATACAGGTTCAATTGCTTAAAAGAAATATGAACAAACAGCCTTATTCAAAAAGAATACAATTCAAAACACTTCAGCCACTATACCCATGTAAATACAAAAGAAAAACAATAGAAACCTTACTGCCTTACTATATTTGTACTTACAACTTGGAAACAGAAGATTAGAAAGCAGGAAATAGAGAAATCCTTCCCATAGCCAAGAGGGAGTACAGGCAGAAGACAAAGAACTCAGACACAAACTTCCCTCCACCCAGACCTGAAAAAGTCTGATTTCCTGATTGGTCCTCTGGTCAGGTGTTTCAGGTTACTTTTTTTCAGGTGAAAGAGACATTAACCCTTAGCTATCTGTTTATGACACCTCCTCTATCACCTCGAGAGCAAGGAGCAATTGCACCTCCTGTAAGAGGAGTTGCTCATGAGAGGGGTCCCTGAAGAGGGATGGGGAATGGGGATGGGAGGGCAGGAACAGAATTGAATAGAATATCCCACCTCTACCATGCTCAGTAACCCAGCCATCTGAGGTAGTCTGGGCCCAGGCACGGAGAACTGGGACAGACGGTTCGCAAAGGGGGAAAAGGATCCGAGAGATGGACTGGTGCTCTGTCCTCGGGCACACCTTCAAAAATTAGGCTTAGGGCCAGGAGGCTGTTTGGATGAACCATGGCCCTGATAAGAAGAGGAGCTTGATGGCCTCCTCCTCCTGTCCCTGCCCCCCCTTCTATTGAAGTCCTGCCTCATGCTTCCTGAGTAGAAGTGCTGGGGATGTTGGGACTTGAAGGACTTCCTCTGCGGAGCCGGGGTGTGGATTCCCAGGAACTTAAGGGTTGCCCTAGAATCCTTCAAACTGTGCAGCCGTGAGTCTGTCTGCTCTGCAAAAAGACCAGCACAGCAGAAGGGGAGGTCCTGGATGGTATTCTGGTCCTCCACAGGAAGGCCCGACACCAGAAGCCATGAGCTTCTGTGCATAGTAATTGCAGGGGTCATGATCAGCGTTTTTGTGGTTTTCACTTTAGACCTATATTTAATTCCTGATTCTACAGATCCTTTTATCTGCTCTAGAGGGATGGAACTGAATATGTGGTTGCTGAGATTCAAGGCAGCAAGTTAGTAGCTCCTGTTCTGTTTCTGTATTAACAGTAAATATTACTTTAATCCCAACCAATAAGAGAAGTTTTAAGACAAAGCATTCTATAGTGCTATAAAAGCTATATGAGGGGAAGACTTTTTTAAAAGATGCAAAGAAGAGGGACTTCCCATGTGAACACCTTGCCTCCACATTATAGAATTTGCATCAATGAGTGAGATATTTGACAAGTTGGCTCTCTTTTTCCTCTGATGAAAAACTGCATCTGTGGGTGTAATTTAGGTCTATTAGAGGTCTTGGTACTTGATAGCACTCTACTATTTTGACATTTAAAAATTTACCTAAATTGTGCCTGCAAGTATTGGCACCACTATATTGTAGGCACAAACAAGGAGACTCATTTAAAGCCAGGATGAAAATCAGCCTGTATGTTTCTACCTTCACACCACTACAGACAAGGTCAAATCCTGTACCCTATGAAAGGGTCACAAAAGGCCTCAGAACAGCAGAACCTCTACAGTTCTGCTGCTGGAAGCTCCCAGCTGTGAAGTCTATCCAGAGGCACTCTGCCCCTGCCATGCAGTACAGAGCAGTGTTTTGTAGTAACTCTCCATGCCACTGCGATCAGAGGCAATTTCAGGAAGCAACAGGTGTGCAGCAATTAGACCACACGCCAAAACCTCCCATGAAGGCAGTGATAGAGGCTGCAGATACTACTGCAACCTTTAGGGTGCATTAACAGCCATGGAAAAGCCCCACAATGGGTACTCTGCTGTGTAGGGAGCAGAAAAGCTTCCATTCTCCCACTGAGAATCCCTACACTCTTCCCTGTTAATAAGTTTTGCATAGGGCTCAGGATTTGGCCCAAAGTGATTTTAAAAATCATGGGGAAAACAAAGATGGATAATGTGTGATGATTACCCAGATCATGGTTCAGATCTCTAAATCAAGTGTTAATAGACAATCCCCAAGACTTGAAGAGTTTTCAGTTTTTGAAGTACCTTTGAAGTACTTTGGGGTTCACTTCAGTAAAAAATCATCCCAATAGAGAGCCACTTGTCTTATTCAGGGAATCATTGCAACTGACGATTATTTATTTGTTATTATTCCCTGTTATTAGCACGCATTCCCATAGTTCATAGGTGCCATTACATACATTAAAAAAAGCAAATCAATGATCCATCAAGAGAAGGAAGCTGTGGTTTGTCAAACAGGATATTGGTGTGGACATGGGTCACATCCACTTGTAAACAAACAACACCCCTTTTCCCTGTGCCATACATTCACCTACTGGACACATGGGGATACATGTCTGTTTTTATCCCCTCAGGCACAATTGCAGCATCATGTATTTTCAGTGTCTAGCAGTTTTCAGTTATCTTAAGTTGACATACTCCTTTATTTTCATGCCTATGTCCATGTGGCTTTTCTGCCAGAATTTGTTCTTCATTAAGGTGCATATGGATTTAGCTATGTAACACTCTTTAATCCCTGTAAATGCTGGTTGTTTGCACAAGTTATGTAGCAAAGGCAGAAAAGTATGTACAAAAAGCAAGTGTTGAAGTGTGACTTTTTAATCTTGTACCTGTCCCCAGCCTCACACTATAATAAAACATCCCCAAAGCTTGTCAGAGGAGAACATAATTAAAAACAACTATGCGCAAATTAATTAATACTGTTCCCTAAATATCTGCAAAGAATGAAATATTACTGTATAAAATAGCAAAGTGCAGAGCAGCAAGAGACTTGCCTTTGAACAGTGAACTGATCCATCCCAAGAGCTGCTACCATATCTAGTTCTCATCAATTAAACAAGAGCTCCTTAAGGAAAACAAAGTGCTTCAAAGATGGAAACCTTATCTATTGACAAATTCCTACTGCATCAAGAAAGAGATTACTTGAAAAACAATAATACAGTACATTGGAAAGCAATGTACAGGCATCTACACTGCAAACACTTCCTTTTTTATTACATTATCACAGACAGCAAGTAGATTAAGTGGAAGGTTTTAGATTAAATTGGAATCGTGTTCCCTAAAAGAAAAAAAGCAAATATACATTATTTAACAGGATGTGGATGGAACAGAATGGTACAAATCTAAAAGTGACTGACACACATACAGTAGGGATGCACTGAGTTATAGCACCTGAATTCTGTGGGCCCAATTCTCAGGTACAGTAAGGTCACTTTACATCATTCTGGTAGTGCAAAGGAGTCTTAAAGTGAGAGTAAATTGTATTTATACACCCTCTAATGCCTCCTTTGCATTGCTAGCACAGTGGAAAGTGACCTTAGTGTACGTAAGAATCAGGCCCTATATTTCAGTAGTTCCCTGCTTTCTTTTCTGTTGGAGCCCCTCACCCATTGTGAGATTGATAGATAGACCCACATTTGCTCGATTCTCCAGCAGGTGTCATGACTGTACATCTTTCTGTCCATTCTCTCTTTCTCTCCAACCCCTTTCCATTCACATTCTTTTTTCCCTTCTCCTCCATCTTTTCTCTCTCTCTTTTAACTTCTCTTTTTATTTAATTTTATACTTCTCCTTGGTTGTGGGGGTTATTTTAGCTCCTCTCTCCTGATTGCTCCCCTTACCTGTTGTCACTTACCAAAAGCCTACATATTCCTTGTGGAGGGGGATCTACTGGAGCTCTGTGGAGATGGCATACAGGTCCTTCCAGCTGAATTACGTGTTGCAAAGACAAAGCTTTGAACCTCTGAGCTGCTTCCTAAGGTCTCAGTTTAGTCGAACACTGAAATACACGCCTAACTTCAAGCACATAAATAATCCCTCCATGTTGAGGAAAGCACTAAGGCATGTGCATAAATTTAAGCATGTGCTTTAGGGACTTTGATGACCAGAGATGGGATTGTTCATATGCTTTATATTCATGAGCTGTTCCTATGACCAGCTGTATAGGGAACAGCACAGAAGAAATGTAGGTTGGTGGGTTTAAAAAAGCTGCTCACTGCTTTTCCCAAAGCAGCACATTTGCAGGCAACAGTTGGAGATTCATTAGCTCAATATGGTACTTCTGTGATTAGAAGTAGAGTGCAAAAGTTAAAGTTATTTAGCTTGGAATGGAGAAGTGCAAAGGGGGATTTGATTGAGGAATTTAGAATTATGAAGGCCATAGTGAAAACTGATTTGTCTTTCCTTTTTACAATGTTAAATAATACAAGAACAAGAGGATTTTTAACGAAGTTAACAGGCAGCACCAATAAAGGGGAACAGTGCTATTTGCACTGCACAAACAACCCATGGAATTCAATGCACAGGTAATTCAGACGATATGAGGGCTAGAGCTAAAAATCTGAGATAACAAAATTAACAGCTGTGCAAGCAAAAAAAATCCAACAACAGGATGCAAAATTTCTCCCTAGTACAACATCTGAGATTCAGGATACATGCAGGAATCATGGAGTAATGTGTCCCTTATGTATAGTTTATACCCACTGGCTAGATGCATTTTTGTCCTGCCATCCTTTAGGGCACTAGGCTACTGCTAGAAGCAGGATACTAACCAGACTGAATCCGACGAAGTGGGTATTCACCCACGAAAGTTCATGCTCCAATACGTCTGTTAGTCTATAAGGTGCCACAGGACTCTTTGCTGCTCTAGCTAGACCAGCGGTTCTCAACCTGTGGGCTGCATACGACTAAAAGCAGGCCTGCGTGCTGGGGTCTGCAGCGGAGGTTGGGGCAGCCGGTCACCCCAGTGTGGTAGGGGGTCTGGGGCAGGCAGCCAGCTGGCCAAGCGCAGCGGAGGTCCGGGTTGGGACTGCTGGCCTGCCCAGCGGGGTCTGGGGCTGCCAGCCGGCCCCACGAGTCCAGGGTCTGACTGGTGCAGCCGTGCGGTGGGGGTCTGGGGTGGGCAGCCAGCCAGCCCCACATGGTGGAGGTCCAGAGTCAAGGTCCAAGCTACCGCTGCCCTGCCACCCAGCCCCTGCAGCCCAGGTAATACATTGTGTAATAAGATGAGAACCACTGCAGTCTTGGGATGCATCAGGCAAGGTATTTCCAGTAGAGATAAGGAGATGGTAGTACCATTACACAAGGCACTGGTGAGACCTCATCTGGAATATTGTGCACAGTTCTGGTCTCCTATGTTTAAGAAGGATGAATTCAAACTAGAACAGGTATAGAGAAAGGCTACTAGGATGATCTGAGGAATGGAACCAATGGTCTGATCAAGTCCCTGGTGGACAGGGAGGAGTATAACATACTGGCTATTAGGTCCCTTACTTGTAACTGAAAGAAGACACAGTGAAGGGGAACTGTGAAGCTTTTACATAGCTGAAAGCACATACAGGAGCTGCTTTCCTACTTGCATACAACGTGCGCTCTGCCCCCTTGACCTCTGTTTACTAGTCATCAAGGCAACAGTGCTATGTTCATGTATACATATTTATGTACAAACATGTAAAACAGCTTCAGGATATGCACATAAAACTATGTAAACCACATAACCTTATTCTGTAACCGTTTCCTCCCTTCCCAAGTTCCTTGTCACGTCGTTTAATGATAATTACACAGCAAATGCATCCCATTTATGTCTATCAAGAGTGGGAGCACAAAATGGAGACAGACACAAAGGAAACAGCTGGAGTTTGTAGAGCCAGCCTACACTCTTTTGATCCCCCTGCACCTCCGGCATTGACCAGAAGTGTAAGTAGTTGGTGAATGCACGCAGTAAACAACAGAAACTTTAAAAATCCAGAACAAATCTGGAATTTACCTAATAAGAGCTGAGGAAATCTTCTAGGTCAATGGGACTCCACCTACACAGGTGTCCACCCACAGAGAACTCATTGTGGGATGAGGTCTCTGTCTCTGACAGCCTGCAGGTTGCATCCTCCTGATCACACTGACTATGGGTCCGATTCCAGCTCAATAATTTCTAACTTTTTATACAAGGAGCATTTGTAACAAGTTCTCATTAGTGATTTAGTGTTTTACATTCAATCAGATCCTTGGAAACTATTTTTTATTCTCCTGTAGCTTTCCTTTAAATCGTGGGCCAAAACCACATGCCTCGTGGCATACTCCCATTGATTTCCATGGAGCTCTGTTAATTTACACCAACTGAGGATCTGGCCCATGGTTTCCTCAAAGCCCAAGAAACAACCAAGATACAGCAGGAAGCCAGGGATTTGAGAGTTCCTCACTATGAGTATGTCTGCACTGCAATGTAAGCCCAGTTCATGGACCAGGGTTTGAAAGCCCAGGGCTTGACTCTCCACACTCATTGGAGACCCCAGGTTAAGAAAGTTTGAGCCCAGGTCTCACACCAGGACCCCAGAGTCCACACTGCAGTAGGCAGACCTGAGTCCAACCAATCATATCCAAAACAACCTAGTGCCCTCCCAAAATGTGGCCACTTTAGCACTTAGTCCATGGTGTTGTGTGGGAAAACTTAACTGTCTCCCTGTCAGACCACACTACATCACAGGAAGTTTTTGTAGCCTGCCAACACATCTTGTCGAGCCATCATTTTGTTCTGCACACTCCCAGCAACCAGAGTCAGCAACGTGGAAGAGTCACCATTTGAAGAATTTCTCTTGCTTAGGCTTTTACTCCTATTTCAGGAGACAGGCAGAGCTGAAATGAAATGCTGATGGACCTTTTGGTGGTGTTTTCTGACCCACAGAAGGAACCTGACAGAACTAATGATGGAGCAGGAGGAGGAGAAGGATATAGACATGGAAGATCCCAACTGGCTGATGCTGCTTATGACTCTCAGAATAGCCACAGATGCCCCCTGCACAGACAGGCACTTCTGGAGCAGAGCCACAAGTGCAGACTGGTGGGATCACATCATCAAGTGGACCTGGGATGACCAGCAGTGGGTCCAGGATTTTCGCATGAAGAAAGCTACATTTCTGGAGCTTTGCGAGCTGTGTGCCCTGACCCTCCAGCATCACAACACACATATGAAGGCAGCCATATCAGACCAGAAGCGGGTTGCTATAAGCATCTGGAAGCCAGCTACTCCAGACTGCCACAGATCCATTGCTAACCAGTTTGATATTTGGAAGTCAACTGTAGGTAAAGTGGTGGCAGAGGTTCTGAACTGATGAGGCATGTGGTTTATGCAAAAGTGATGGGCATAAACAATACTCCTAAAATAATTACTGCCTTTGAGAGAATAGGCTTTCCAAATGGAAACCCATGTGTCCATGGTTTAGCCTTCTGGGGGAAGCATATACCTCTATACCCAGAGGCAGATTAAGCTTTTCTGGGGTCCTGAGCCAGAGCAAGTGGGGGTCTCTCCCCGACCTTTCTGCCTGCATCCCTGCCCACTCCTGCTTGGGAGCAGAACTGGAGTGCAGGGGCTTTCCCTGCTCCCCGGCACAAGTGCCGGGCAGGTGGAGCAGGGCAAGCCCTGCACATCCCAACCCCACTCTCCAGCAAAAGCACTGGGTGGGCAGAGCAAGGCAAGCCCCCACGCCCTGACTCCATTCCCTGGCAGGATCTCTGGATGAGTGGATGAAGCGGGTCAGGGTGTGGTGGTGCCCATTTTTCCAGGGCCTCCCAATTGGCTTGGGCCCCTGGGCACGGGCCCTGTTAGCCCAGTGGGTAATCTGCCACTGTATATACCCTGTATTTATCTTTATTATTCAAAATACAAGTGATAAGATATGATGTAGTGACCACATCATTTGTATTACAAAACTAACAATATTAGAGCATTGCTCGGCTACCCAGCTGCCACTAGAACACCTAAACAACAGTAATTAACCCACACAACAACCAGTTATCAAACACAGTGCACAGATCAAATGTTGAACAGTGCAAACAGTGCTGTCAAAAAATCCCCTAATTTTGCATGTCCCCTGGCATGTTCTCCTTTCCCTACCTTATGTGTATAACATGCATTTTGGGCCACTGCACAAATGTGAAGACTTGCTTCAGATCCTAGAAGCATGGACACAACTGGGTTAATTACAGTGAAGACTGCACAGAGAATGGCAAATTAAAAATCACAGTTTTGTTTAAAAATTGCAGACAGTTTTGTGGTGCACATTTTCTAAGTTATTTTTGTTGTTCTTACTGATTTTTGTTTTAGCTCTAACATTTTTGAAAGGTAATATACACTAAAAACACTGATAAATCCCTTCCATCTTAACTTGATTTTAACAAAAGATTTTTGTATTGGATTACATTTGTCTTCTAATTTCAGGGCTGCCGGGTGGGGGGGAAATGGGGCAATTTGCCCCAGACCCCAAGCCCTGCAGGGGCCCCCCATGAGAGTTTTTCAGGGCCCCTGGAGCGGGGTCTTTCACTTCAGCAGTGGGTCCCGGAGCAGAAGGACCCCCTGCTGCTGAATTACAACGGAAGTGGGGGTCCCCTCGCCGCCAAAGACCCCAGGCCCCCTGAATCCTCTGGGCAGCCCTGTCTAATTTACTTTTTCCATTGTCATGGGTTCTAAATGAAACATAAGAACAAGTCCCTCTCCTGATTTTGCTGGGAGGTTGTCCACTTCTAATGTAATATCCTCTAACACTAAGGCTATCAGCCATGAGGGATTCAAAGTCATAACTAGCCATCTATATCCACACAACTTTTAGTTTGACCTCTCTGCTACCGATGTTAACTTGAGTCTGATGCATTACTTTTCCCTGCCCATTAGCAAATTATCAACCCTTTTTACAGAAAACAGTAATCAAACTGCAGCTGGAGTCAGCGCCATGAATTATTAATACTGCACTATCACTTTGAGCAGGGGTGGGCAAACTTTTTGGCCCGAGGGCCACATCTGGGTTGCAAAACTGTATGGAGGGCCGGGTAGGGAAGTCTGTGCCTCCTCAAACAGCCTGGTCCCCAACCCCTATCTGCCCCCTCCCACTTCCCGCCCCCTGACTGCCCCCCTCAGAACCTCCGACCCATCCAACCCCACCCTTGTCCCCTGACCACTCCCTCCCAGGACCTCCTGCCTCTAACTACCCCCCCAGGGATCCTTCTCCCTGACTGCCCCAACCTCTATCCACACTCCTGCCCCCTTACAGGCCCCCTGGGAATCCCACACCTCTCGAATCCCCACCCCTGTTCCCCATCCCCTGACTGACCCCCCCAAAACATCCGCCCCCTGCTACCTGTCCCCTTACTGCCTCCCGGGACCCCCCACTCCCCGCCCCTTTAGCATGCTGGAGTCAGCCACATTGCCATGCTGCCCGGCGGAGCGGTGGCCAGAGCACAGGCAGCGCAGCACGCTGAGGCTGCTGGGTAGGGGAGACATTAGGAGATGGGCTGGGAGCTAGCCTTCCTGGCCCGGACTCAGGGGCCAGGCAGGGGCTAGATGTGGCCTGCAGACTGTAGTTTGCCCACCTCTGAGTTAGAGGCTGTAATCTGGGGCCCATTGTGCTAGGCACTGTACGTACATGTAATGAAAAGACAGTCCCTGTCCAAAGAGGCTACAATCTTTGCATATGACAAGAGACAAATAGCAGAGAAAAAACAAACATAGGTTTATAGACTCTAGGACTGGAAGGGACCTCGAGAGGTCATCGAGTCCAGTCCCCTGCCCTCATAGCAGGATCAAATACTGTCTAGACCATCCCTGATAGACCTTTATCTAACCTACTCTTAAATATCTCCAGAGATGGAGATTCCACAACCTCCCTAGGCAATTTATTCCAGTGTTTAACCACCCTGACAGTTAGGAACTTTTCCCTAATGTCTAACCTAAACCTCCCTTGCTGCACTTTAAGCCCATTGCTTCTTGTTTATCCTTAGAGGCTAAGGCGAACATGTTTTCTCCCTCCTCCTTATGACACCCTTTTAGATACCTGAAGACTGAGAGGGGCCATGATAGCAGTTTTCTCTTTTCCAAACTAAACAAACCCAATTCTTTCAGCCTTCTTTCGTAGGTCATGTTCTCTAGACCTTTAATCGTTCTTATTGCTCTTCTCTGGACCCTCTCCAGTTTCTCCACATCTTTATGAAATGCGGTGCCCAGAACTGGACACAATATTCCAGTTGAGGCCTAACCAGCGCAGAGCAGAGCGGAAGAATGCCTTCTTGTGTCTTGCTCACAACACATCTGTTAATGCATCCCAGAACCACGTTTGCTTTTTTTGCAACAGCATCACACTGCCCCCTGACCCTCTTACAGCACTCTAGAAATAATGAACGCTAATGACATTGTCATGGTATAAACCCCTACTCTGAACCTTAGCATCCAAAAGATGAGGTACCAGCATGAATTCCTCTAAGCTCAATTACCAGCTTAGTATTTGTAGCGCTGCCACCAACCAGGAATTCCAGTGCCTGGTACACTCTGGTCCCCCCAAAACCTTGCCCGGGGACCCCCAAGACCCAGTCCCTCTGGATCTTAACACAAGGAAAGTAAACTCTTTCCCTCACCGTTGCCTCTCCCAGACTTCCCCTCCCTGGGTTACCCTGGAAGACCACTGTGATTCAAACTCCTTGAATCTTAAAACAGAGAGGAAAATCCACCTTCCCCCCTCCTTCTCTCGACTCCCTCCCAGACTCTCCCTGAGAGAGAAAGTACTCCTAACACAGAGAGAAAATTAACCTTTCTCCCCACCAATTCCCTGGTGGATCCAGACCCAGTCCCCTGGGGTCTCACCAGAATAAAAAAAAAAAACAATCAGGTTCTTAACCAAGAAAAGCTTTTAATTAAAAAAAGAAAAAAAACAGTAAAAATTATCTTTGTAAATTTAAGATGGAATATGTTACAGGGTCTTTCAGCTATAGACACTGGGAATACCCTCCCAGCCTAAGTACAAAGTAAAATCCTTTCAGCAAAATACAAATTTGAACTCCTTCCAGCCAAATATACATTTGCAAATAAAGAAAACAAACATAAGCCTAACTGGCTTTATCTACCTAGTACTTACTATTCTGGACATATAAAAGACTATATTAGAGAGATTGGAGAGAAACCTGGTTGCATATCTGGTCACCCTCAGAACCCAGAGAGAACAACCACCAAAAACTAACAGCACACACAAAAACTTCCCTCCCTCAAGATTTGAAAGTATCCTGTCCCCTGATTGGTCCTCTGGTCAGGTGACAGCCAGGCTCACGGATCTTGTTAACCCTTTACAGACAAAAGAGATATAAAGTACTTCTGTTCTATTAACTCCTACTATCTGTTTATGACAGACATAATATAGAAAGTATCAGAGGGGTAGCCATGTTAGTCTGGATCTGTAAAAGCAGCAAAGAACCCTGTGGCACCTTATAGACTAACAGACGTTTTGGAGCATGAGCTTTCGTGGGTGAATACTCACTTCGTCAGATGCATGTAGTGGAAATTTCCAGGGGCAGGTATATATGTGCAGGCAAGCTAGAGATAATGAGGTGGTTCAATCAGGGAGGATGAGGCCCTGTTCTAGCAGTTGAGGTGTGAAAACCAAGGGAGAAGAAACTGGTTTTGTAATTGGCAAGCCATTCACAGTCTTTGTTTAATCCTGAGCTGATGGTGTCAAATTTGCAGATGAACTGAAGCTCAGCAGTTTCTCTTTGAAGTCTGGTCCTGAAGTTTTTTTGCTGCAGGATGGCCACCTTAAGGTCTGCTATAGTGTGGCCAGGGAGGTTGAAGTGTTCTCCTACAGGTTTTTGTATATTGCCATTCCTAATATCTGATTTGTGTCCATTTAAATAAGTGCTGGCCACATTACCACCACCCTATACCGAAAACCTACTGACCTCTATGCCTACCTTCATGCCTCCATCTTCCATCCCAGGCACATCACACGATCCATTGTCTACAGCCAAGCACTGAGGTACAACCGCATCTGCTCTAACCCCTCAGGCAGAGACCAACACCTACAAAATCTCCACCAAGCATTCTCAAAACTACAATACCCGCACGAGGAAATAAGGAAACAGATCAACAGAGCCAGACGTGTACCCAGAAGCCTCCTACTGCAAGACAAACCCAAGAAAGAAACCAACAGGACTTCACTGGCCATCACATACAGTCCCCAGCTAAAACCTCTCCAACACATCATCAGGGACCTACAACTCATCCTGGACAATGATCCCACACTTTCACAGGCCTTGGGTGGCACGCCAGTCCTCACCCATAGGCAACCTGCCAACCTGAAACATATTCTCACCAGTAACTGCACACCGCACCATAGTAACTCTAGCTCAGGAACCAAGCCATGCAACAAACCTCGATGCCAACTCTGCTCACATATCTACACCAGCGACACCATCACAGGACCTAACCAGATCAGCCACACCATCACCAGTTCATTCACCTGCACATCCACCAATGTAATATACGCCATCATATACCAACACTGCCCCTCTGCTATGTACATCGGCCAAACTGGACAGTCGCTACGGAAAAGGATAAATGGACACAAATCAGATATTAGGAATAATCAGTAATCTAATAATCAGTCCTAGTTTGCTCTTACTCTGAAGTGTATGAAGTGTGTTGAGAGAGACACACTTCTCTTTTACAGAGCAGCACCAGAGTTGAGCAGTGTATGGAAAGAGGGAGTAGAGTAAAAGGAGGATGAACAATTTCTTTTGGATTGGGTAAGTGTGCAATAGAGGTGGGTCAGAGAGAGCGTAGCAAGGAGAGAACTAGCAGCTCCTTACTTCCCCTCATGATCTTCTGCTGGAGACCATGACATTTTAGGAATTGTTTTTTTTCTTCAACCCATGGGGTAGCTATCAGGAAGCAGCCCCTCACAACCCACCTGTGGGTTGCACCCCATCTATTGAAAAGTCTTGCTTTAAATGGAACAGAGGAGTCTTTCAGAAGACTGGCTCAGGTAATCAAAGTAGCAAACTACCAGCCATAATACTGCCAAATGATTAGAAGAGAACTGGTTGTAAATTTAAATACCACTTTTATTCATTAATCTCCAATGGCTAAAGACAAACTAGAAGCAAAATTAACATGATTGTAAACTAAACACTGGTATCCTGTGGCTATTTTTTGGCCTGCTGAGAGAGAATGAGTTGATCAAAGGAAGAGACCCTCATTGAGAGCAGTGAGATTAGTGCTGCTTCAGTGAGCTCACAGAGTTTCTATAACCTAACTTGTTTTAGAAGCTGGTGAATACCACAATTAATCTTGGCTTCAATTTGGAGTGAAATGGGGGAAAATGACCTGTTCAACACACTAATCCGAATGTCCACTGGGATCCAGACTAAGTAATGTACAGTCTCCCGCAAAGATATTTCCATTGAAGGGGTGAAAAAAATATAGAAAATCTTGTGGAACTCCATGGGTGCCAAGTAGAGCACAACATTAAGAGACTTCTCTAGGCAAGATGATCACTATTTGTCTCTCGCCGATACAAGCAGAAGCCTAGCTGTTCAAGCTGGAGTCTTAACAAGCAATTGAAAACAGGCAAGGATTCAACTACAACAGTCAGTACTAGACATGAATAGCTCACGCCACTAGTAGAAAACTAGCTCAGTCAGAAAAATTACATACCACAGGCTAGCAGTGAAGTCCCTTTCTTGGCTAAATATCCAGAGCCATGTTCTTTGAAGACAATTTCTGAGTACGTATTATAGCAGAGTGCCAGTTCCACTATAGTTAAAGTTAAGAGTCACTTTCTGTTTAATGGATGACTCTTCTAAGTGCTCTAAAATCTGCATGGTTACTTGGATTGCTCTGAAATTTGGTGTGCCTTATGAGGGCATGGGTTAGGGTTAATGGGCTAATTTTGGGGCCATTTGAGTACGAGGTGCTTGATGTACAGTCTCCCCAAAAACATCTTTCCTTAAGCATGGCAGATTCTATGAACATTTTTTGCAAGCCAGGGCTCTGACTGGGCCCCAAAGGGTCTCAGACACTTAACATCTAACCCAGCTAGTGCTTGCCATCCACTATCCTGTTGGAGCAGCAATACTGGAAATACTATTCAAGAAAGAGTTAGGTTCTACAGACAGGGTCATGCCTAATGCTCACACATCAAAAGGAATACACAGATCGTATGCAGATAGAGTGCCCAAGAGGGTGGCTAGCCATCCGCTATTCACCGGCTCTGTGTGGCTGGGACATATTATGCCAATTAAACTGCACACCATTCAAGCACCGCAAATTCAAACCCAACCTTGGGCAGAAATCTGAAAATGAAATGTAGACATGTTGCTACCATCGGCCTCTGACAAAGGCTTTTAGTGGGGGAGAAGAGGGGTTATGCTGAAGAAATGTAACCCTACTACAAGCAGAAAATTCAGGACTCCCAAAGTATTTTCCAAAAGAAAAATAAATGATATACATAAATGCTTGCTGGGAGAGGAGAGGGAAATGGAGGTGGGGGAATAGGAGGAGAGGGCTTTGGGGCTACAGCAAGCGGAGGGAGATTATGGGAAGAGGGATGCATAGGAACGCGTGATAGGAGATGGGGACTCCGGTTGAGGGGAGGATGTGGGGATTAAGGAAATGGGAGAGAAGAGGTGAAATACTGGAAGGGGTGACATGTAGGCAGATAGCAGGATGAGTGGGGGGCATTAGGGGCTTAGTACCCCCCCTCCACTACACCTACCTCTGGAGGCCCCATGTGAACCAGCATCTGGAGAAGCCCTGCCCCTCTGGAAAGCTGAGTGGAGAGCTGAGAACAGGCATGCTGGGAGCATGCACCAAGAATACACTGCTGAGTCTGGGGTGAGGAGTTGAGAACGGGCATGCTTGATGCATATCACAGGTTCTCAAGCACTAGCATTGAGGTAGGTGTGGTGGAGGGGGGAGAGTACTAAGACACCCATTGAGATGAATGGAGAAGTTCCTATGTCTCAGAGCTATTTTTCAGGCTGTATTCATCACAGCAAGGTGTTCTCATTCATCTGAAAATATCACATTGAGATGACTGGCCACTTCACACCTCTCCAAGCCCCCTATGTTGTAGATGGATGTGTAGAACCCCACTCAAGTCATTTTTTGTGCCTCAATTTCCCCATCTGTACAATGAGGATAATTATGTTTTCCCTTCTTGGTAAAGTGCTCTGAGCTCTACTGATGAAAAGCACTATGTAGCAGCTAGGTATAATTATCATTACCTGGCCACAATAGCATGTCAATTGCAAACCTACATAACAACTACCATTGCCTAAATGACCATTAACTCCTACCAACAATACTTCTTTCTGCTTATAAAAAATTAATGGACAAAAACTTAATGCAGAGTTAAGATTGCCCAATGATATCTCATACCCTCTCAGAATGCTGAGTTCTGCAAAACTCAGACTTCTAAAACCCCGGAAATAAAGAGTTACGGTAACCTTAATTCTGCCCTCTTTGAGCAGTGCTCCAATACAGCCAACGCACATACTTGTGTAACCTTGGGGTGGGCTAGAGTTCACTCCACTGCCCTTCTCCAGTGCCTAAAAAAAAAAAAAAAAACCCAACTCCCACAGAAAAGCAGCTAGAAACCAGAGTTTCTAAGGATTTTCAGCAAGGATTGCACAGCGTCAACCTTCTCATATTCAAGTCCCAAAAGGAACTAAAGAAATGAAGTTAATTAAATATCTTTATAAAATCTTATAATAAACAAATCTATTTTTTACAGCATAACATGGCTGTTTTATAACCCACAGACATTATGTTTATGTATAACTGTGAAAACAAAGAAAGAAAACAAACCAAAATCTGAACAGTTTAGTCCCTGAAGAAACTGAGAGTTCCCAAAAGCTTAGGTTTAGTTCACCTAAGTCTCAGTTAGTCTTTGATAACCAAATCTAGACAGTCTGCTAAGTCAAAAAAAATCTTCCCTCCACCTGTTTGTAGGAATCTTCAGTTGGAATCCATGCAGATTCTTCCTCTGTTGAAATCACCACTAGTCAGTCAGCTAACTGATTAACCAATCACGCAGTCACAAATGTACAGGTTTAAAGAAAACCCTACTGCAAAATGCTTCCAAGTTAGGGACAACAACCTGCTTTCTGCTCCTTGGCTCAGCTTCTCCCAACTCACATATGACACATGGCCTTTACTAAACCAGCTACCCTGACTGCTTGCCCTTATGGAGTCTGATCCCAGCAACAAGGGAACCCATTGGAGCATACTACCACACCCAATTCCAGAAGCTTCTGGATGTGGAGTACTAAAGCTGCCTAGCAATGATGACTCAGACTCAACTCACTCCTACCTCCCCTCAATGGGTCTCTTAAAGAGCTCTCTCCCTGTTAGGCACATGGGTTACACTTGCACTCTGCATTTGCACTGTACTGAACAGGAGCTACCTATGCCAGCCCTCCACTCAAATTTATATTTAGCCTACGCCACAGAAAGAATATATGTTAAATTTTACAATCCCTTCATCCTTATGCACATGATGCCATCTAACATTGCTTATCCTTCATTAAACCCACAGACCATACTCATCTCCCATCTAACTGCTGACAATCCCCATGGCAGGAAGACCCCTGTGCCCTATTACTGAAACAACCTACACAATGCAGTGCGGAAATTAGGCATTCTGGATCTCTCAGTGTACACGTGCACCTCTTTCCTTTGATCACACAGATAGGGATCTGGGAGAGGGACTCAACCTGCTCCCAGAGGGGCATGCGCCCCCCGACTCACCTCATATCACAAACACAGCTCTAACAAACTGCTCCAACTAATCCTTTCGCCATGCAGTACAGCTACACATAATACAGTGAATGCAGCTGGAGTGCATGCAGAAAATTCCCAGTAGCTATTGCCAGCTTCACAGGGCAGAGTTGAGATCACATTGGCATGTACCTTAACTTTACATTTCCTGGTTTTCAGAAATTTGAGTTTTGCTGAAGTTTATGTTCAGGAAGGACATAAGATATCACCAGGTAACCTTAACTCTGTGTTAACAATGTTTTTTGTCAGTAAATATATTTACATATGCCTAGTAGTGTGACAGGCAACCTTAATCCTGGCCTTTCCTAACTTTTGAGTGCTTGACTTTGCAACCTTTATGTCATTTCCTAATTAAAAAAAAAAACAAAAACAGAAATACCATGATGAGGAACCCTACAAACCCATAAGTTGGGTCATTAGCAGAGCTCAGGGTTTAGATCCACAGCACATACCTCTACCACTTGAGCTAATGGTAACAGTAGAAGCCTGTTATCCTCTATGTGAACCAGTCACTAGAACACTTTGCCAAAAGGTTTCTCAGCTCTTTACTGACAGGACTCATGAGCTCAATTTCAGGTTCTGCATAGGAGTGTGAGATAGTGGTTATAGATACTTCTGCCCTTAGCCCATCTCCTCCTACCCACCCATCCCAACACAGCTCCTGTCCCTACCCCCATCCACTCCTCCATACCAGCTCCTTGCCCTTCTCTCCCTCTGCTTGTATCCCCCCACATATCCAAACTCCGTCCTGTCCATCCACTTTGCTCCTATCCAATCCCCTTTCACTCTGACTCCTGTCCCCCTCCTCCATTGTTGATCCTTTCCCCTCCTCTTCCTGACCTCCTCTGCTCCTATTCTACCCACCAAGCCAGCTACTGCCACCTCCCTGTCCTACTCCTCTAGGGAAGTGGTTCTCAACCAGGGGTCTGGGATCCCCGGGGGGGGCTATGAGTAGGTTTCATGGGGTCCATCAAGCAGGGTCAGTATCAGACTCACTGGGGCCTAAGGCTGAAAGCCAAAGCCCCACTGCATAAGGCTGAAACCCGAGGACCTGAGCCCCACCACCTGGGCTGATGCCAAAGCCAGAGCAGCTTAGTTTCATGAGGCTCCCTGTGGTTCCAAGCAATTCCCCTGTTTGCTACCCCCTAATGCCAGCCCTGGCTTTTATATGCAGAAGATCAGTTGCTATGACACAGGTGGGCCATTGAGGTTTTATAGCATGTTGGGAAGGCCTCAGAAAGAAAAAGGTTGAGAACCCCTGTTCTAGGGCCTTCTCTACCTATATAATCCCCTATCGCTTCTGCTTCTACTACACCCTCCCCACTCACGTCATCCAACCCCCATTGAAGGCAATGGAAAGACTCCCAATATCAGGGCCCTAATACAAATTAAGGCCCCAATGCCACAAAAACTTATGCATGTGTTTAATTTTACTACTGTTGCCCCTTTTTGAACCAAGCAGTCAAAGTTGAGGGTGGAAGTAGAGACTGATGGAGTCTGGTATTTTCCTTAATTCTTATTTATTTACAGGGAACATATAAAGTCCTTCTCAGAAGGCAGGAGGAATCGAGACAAAAAGAAGCAGTTTCTTAGCTTACCATTTTAAGCCTCTTTTACCAAGCGAGGCAAGCCCTGGCTCTCTATCTTTTTCTAGGGTCACTGTCAGGATGGGTTGAGAACTTGCAGCTGTAGCTGCCCAGTCTAGAAGCAGCCTATGAGCACAGCTGAACCACAGCAGGGCTACTTGATTGATTCCACTTCCTGATTGGCTGGGGAAGTCAGCAAACCTGCTCTTAACCCCAACAGCAAGAGGTGCTCTCTGGCTACTTAATGCTTGTGCTATCTTTCCCCTCCCTATGGGTGCTGTAATTCTAATGCTGATCCCTTGGCTTTCGTTTCCTGGTGATGGCTGTGACCTCTGGCTGTGGTTCCTGACTCTTGCTCCAACCACTAGGCCTGAGCCCCCTCATCCTGGTTTGTGATGTTTGCATGGTCACATTACTTTTGCTTTGCTTTTTTTCTCCCCTCTGCAGTAGTGCTGGAATATTTTTAGTAGTGGAGGGGTGCTGAAATCCAGCCCACTTACTCCTATCTGTCCCCCTGCCCTGCTAAGGTTGGGAGTAGAGCTGTATCTCAGGGTGGAGAGGGAATCTGGATGGGGTAAGGGGGCCAAGGCCATAGCTGTGAGTGGGGCCAGGAGCCCTGGAGTCAAGAGCAGAGAGCCCTGGGAGCTTAGGGCCAGGCATAGGGCTGGAAGCCAGGACCCCAGAACCTGGGCCAGGATGGGGGCTGAGCATGGAAGCCTGGGAGCAGAGGGTGGGGCCAGGCATAGGGCTGATGGTTGGGGCCGGGAGTAGGGCCTTGGGCACAGGTGCAGTGCCTGGGGAGTGGGGCTGGCGACCAGGACTTGAGCCTGAGGTGAGGGGTTGGGGAGCAGAGTGGGAGTGGAGAGCTAGGAATAGGGCATAGGCATGGGAAACACCCTGAGGATTTATGTGCCAAGCCAGAGATTGGGGTGTGGGGTCAGCAGCCCTGCATAAAACCTAGGGGTGCTGCAGCACCCTATACTTCTCATGCCTATGCCTTTCTGCCTCTCTCTCCTTGTCTTTTTCAGTCTTTTGTTTTTTCTGCCTTACCACACACCCAAAACAATACTCAGCCAACAGCTCCTGGACTGGTTCAGATGCTTTTTTGGTCTTAGGTGGGGGTTTATGCTTACACTTAATTACAGGGTGAGCTTGCACATATCAGTATCAATGGGGGTTTAATGCAGCCTCCCGAAAAGATTCCACCCAGTTCATTAATGCTGCCATGAACAGTTCCAGTGATTTTTAATGGGCTTGTGTGGGATAGTAAAGTTAAGCACTGGAGTAAGTGTCTAAAAGAGCTCCCCTTACTTTCTTCTTCCATGGGATTGATATTTGTATTTACTACTTTAGGCATCTAGCTTACTTTGATTTAAATAACAAGCTCCAGGGGAGACCCCCTTTGGTATAAATAAGAGTCTGTCCTTTTCAATATTAAAGGTAATAATAAAATACCATTGATTTTTTTATTCCATTTACTGTTTTAAGATGAGCTATTTTTATTAAATAAGAGATCAACAATGCAGAAAGGAGCATTCAGTGCACAGAATATAAATATAAAGTGCATAATAACTGACTTCAAACATATTGATAATTCTGTGTATACTACTGCAGAGGAGATACATGAAAACAGTATCTTTTTTGTAACTTATTACAAAATGAGGGGGAAGGAACAAAATAATGAAAATATCACATAGATCCAGAATTGTGTCTAGGCAGATTGTTATAAACATTTTCCACAAGGCACTAGCTACTCTTTAATAAGTTGTTATATCTTATCTGTATCTTTAGTAAAATGTGATGTTTAAAACTCTTGAAGAAGAATTTATTTTAAATGGAGTAGAGTTAAAAATTAAGAATTTTTCCTAAGTGGGACTGGATAATTAACATGGGCCTTTCACTACTTAGTCAGCAGTAACCCAAGCTTGTTACAATCTGATGATTTTTGGTACCCTGCTGAGAAATGAGTTTGCTTTCTGTTCAGATCCCGGTGGCCACATCACAAAAATGACCAGTTAGTATTCTCTGTCAGTTTCATCAAAGAGACCAAGAATGACCAAGTATGAGGACAAGTATTAGAGGGGTAGCTGTGTTAGTCTGGAAAGAGTCCTGTGGCACCTTATAGGCTAACAGAAGTATTGGAGCATAAGCTTATGCTCCAATACTTCTGCTAGTCTATAAGGTGCCATGGGACTCTTCATTGCTAAGTATGGAGACTGATCTACTCTTTCACCTTGAGAGATTGCCATTGTTTCAAATCTGACCTAGGGTGACTATGTGCCTAAGCTTCAACTGCCACTGCCATACTTGTTCTGTGAATATATACAAACGCATGGGTGGCAAATGAACCACCGGCTGGGGGAGGCTAGCCCCAACCCCACCTCTTCTGCCTGAGGCCCTACTCCTTCTGCACACCCCCCCCATGGCTGCCAGTCCCCAGCCTCAGGCTAGAGCCCCCCAGCCCCAGAGTGCCAGGAGGGTGGACAGTGCAGCCCCCTGCTTGCCCCGGAGCACCAGGAGGGCAGGTGGCACAGCCACAGGGCCCATCCCGGAGCGCCGAGCCGGGACCACTGCACAGGGGGAACTGCAGTGGGATGCAGGAGCAGGTCTGGGTATGAAGCATGGCTGGGGCTGTGCCTGGTTGTTTGTGGAGACACAGCCTCCCCCAGCCTATGATACCCCCCTGCCCATAGACTTAGGCCCCAATCCTGCAAGTTGGTTCATGTATGCAGATGCCTTATAAAACTCTACAATAGACAGATACTGCTATCAGTTCTGTAACTTTCACAAGCACTAAATTTACACAGACACAGTATGACTTAAGGAGAGCAATGGAAAGTAAGAATCTTTATCCACCCTTGTAAAGTGTACTGAGAGTTTCTGTGGCAGGTACTGATCCTGTAAAATGATTCTGCACAGGCAGAAGGGTCAGCTCTTGTGGATCACTTTCCAGAATTGGTGCCTAAGTGAACTGAATAAAGAAAACTGAACTACTAATATTCTACCATTAGATGGACCTTAAAATTACATTTACCCTTTTCCCTGAACTGAGATGAATTAGTGTGCAAATCCAATAAAGATCCCTTCCACCTGATTTTCCAGACAAGAACTGTGAGGCTAAATAGTTGCAGTGTAAACCAGTAAAAGACTTTCACAAAGTTATGTCTTATCTTTGTGAAAGATGTACAAAATTATTATTTTGGTGAGCACTCGGGCTTTCTGTTTGGGACAGAATGAAACTCAAGAGTATATTACATATTTGCACACAGATGGCTTTTTAAAAATTAATGCTATTGGCTTCTTTTAGACCAACAATTTTCTGAAGATATTATAAAAGTTATGGTGTATATGCTTGAGAGGGTTAACAACTTAATACAAAAAAAAATTCACAGATTTTTATGAAAATTTTCAAAATGATAATAACATTGTTCTGCCATGTTGTGAGCCCCAGCACTGCACTGGTGCAAGAGAAGCAAGAAATAATCATGACCACTTTGGTTTCCCCATCCAAATACATTCAGTGAAATACAATAAACCATATATATATTATTTAGTTTTAATTTTAATTATCAAAAGCTGTTAGGGCAAGTAAGTACAATGAAAGTGAGTGTTAGCATCTTTTGTGTACACCTTGGCAGTTTCCACTGTGAGAACAATGTGAATGGGAGAGATTCAATATCTCTTTGAAAAACACAAAGGCAAGATGCACAAAATATGCACTGCATACTTGAGATACCAAAATAAGGTGTCACTTTCAATAGATTGTGCAGACTTAAGTTCTTTGGGAAAGGAACTGCCATTTTCTATACGTCTGTGCAGCGCCTAGCATAACAGGGTCCTAGCCAGGTCAGTTTCTAGGCACTACTTCAATATAAATATTAAAAAAATAAGATCATGTGTGCCCTAGGGGCTCTGTTGATTCCCTCAGGTTAACTTCCCTCTCCCTTGACAGTGGGACTCAGAAGTGCATCTGGGCTGCTTGGGCTTGATTCTTTGCAGAAAAAATAAGGGTGTCTTCACTGCAGAGTTAACCTGAGTTAGCCCGGCCCAAGTGTGAGCTATCTACAGGGGAAAGGGGGAACATGGCAGAAAGCCAGATACCTAATGCCCAATGCCCCACTACCTATGAGGGAAAGGGGGAACAGGACAGAGACACACACACCCCAATACCCATTCTTCCCACCACCCTACAGAGGAAAGTGAGAACATGGCAGATCGATAGATACCTTGATCCTCTCCTGCCCCAGCACCTACTGGGGAAGGGGAGAATACAGCAGAAACCTTACATCTCAGCAGCTACTGGAGAAACAAGTAACATGGCTGAGAGTCAGACACCCCAACCCTCTTCAATCCCACCACCTAGGGTTTGTCTTCACTGCCAACTTTGCCCAAGTGACCAGCATCCAGGTGTGAGCAGCCACATTGCAAAGCTCTGCCTGAGTTACTGTGTCCTCACTGGTGCTGCACTCCCCCTTGTGTGTCACTATAACTTCTGAGGACACATCCCATGCTTCTTTGTGCTTCAGCTCTATGATTCTTCCCCGGTAAATTGTGAGAGAACTTGTCTGTCCCTCCCTGGGCAGAATTGTGGGACTATTACTGCCAAGGGGGTTGGTAACCAGCTCAAAGCCTTTACTTCACCACTAATAGAGGTGTGTTTTTATACTGCGGTAGCTAACATGCATGAGCTATCCTGAGGTAAAACCATTGTGAAGACAAGGCACTTTAGTTTTAACATGAGGTAAACTAGGTGAGGTCAACCCCAGGTAAGGATATTGTGCAGACCTCACCTGGTTTATTATGTGGTAAAATTAAAGTTCCTTGTTTCACCCTGGTTTCACTTTGGGATATCTCACAAGCCTGTTACCCAGAGATTTAAAAACACACCTTTTTAGCATTGAAGACAAGGTCTCAACAAAAGTCTGACTCTGGTTCTCTTCTAGCTCCAGATAAGCTGGTTACCCTCAGTTAACATTAACAGCATCTCTCAACTTTGGTGAGAGGGATTTGTGTCGACACAAGGGGGTTAGGAGCAACTCCTGAGTCAGAGCCCAAGTTAACTCTGCAATGGAGTAATACCCTCCCCAAGACATTCTCTCCCAAGCTGATGGCACCAAGAAGAGTTGTCACTCAGGTAGATTGCTTAGAGTTTCATAATATGATCTACTTCTTTATTACATGCTTTGATGGGCAATGAAATAGTCAGCATTTAACTATTGGCATCTGAGTCAGCACTCACTGAGATGAATGGGGCAGATCACACTTGTCAGTACTGTGGCTGCAAGCTCTCCACAGACATGTCTTTACCCTTGTTTCAACTCTTTGGAGAGATGCTGGTATGCACTACTGCCAAGGACAGCCCCAGCTCATGCTTTCCTTCATAAAGCAACATCCTCCAGCTGCAAAGGAGAATCACCAATTTGAAGCTGAATCCTAATGAGTGAGGGGAGCCTGGAGCAGTATCTGTGGGAGGGAGTCTCCTTCCTATAAGCAAGAGGGGTTCAGGACTGGGTCTGTATGAGAAAGTGTCCCCCTGAAGAGTGAGGAAGCCCAAGACAGGGTCTCTGTGAGGGAATGTCCCCCTGAGGAGCAAAAGGGGAAACAGGACAGGGTTTGTGTGAAGAGTCAGTCTCCCTACATGAACATGTGCATTTCCCATCAGAGACTGTTTACATTCCCCAATAGGCAGCAGGCTGAGGGAAGGGCGGGGCAGTCTTTGGCCTCTGGGGCTACTGGGAAAGCTGTGACTTGAAGAGGCGTGGCACTATATAAAGGCAGGCAGGGGCTAGCAGCTGCTTGCTTTTGGAGAAGAGTGTTGGTTGATTTCACGTGTGCAGTGCTTGGAGTGGAGGCGATGAAGGAGATGTGTGGGTGAGGATTAGCTGGACAGCCCTGGGGAGCTACTTTATTGTAGCTGCAGTGAAGTTTTGGGGGTGGTCCCTGCCCCCCTTCTCTGGCTATATCTTGGTGTCCTTGGACTTGGCTACTTTCCCTGGGGTCCTTCTTTTTACCATGGCTGTTGAGGGTGGGTGGAGGTTTCACTAGAGCTGTTTGTTCTCCCTGGGCCCTGCTGTCTGAGGTTTTGGGGTGGACTTTAGGAGGGGTAAAATTAGCCGCTAGCTCTGCTGTGTTGAACTGTATGACCAGGCTCTTCCCAATGTCTAGTTGTCTCCATTTCTCCCTATACCCCATCCAATCATGCTGCTTTATGCCCCCTTTCTCCTGCCTCCTTTCTTGGAAGAGGGGACCAGTTGTGGCCAGTTTCCCTGTGAGATTTTTTCACAGCCCTGAGTGATGCAGCTAGGTCAACCTAAGTTTTAGGTCTAGACTAGGTCTGATCTGCTTCTTTCTTATGTGCTTTGATGAGCAGTGAAATAGTTAAAGCCCCATCACTGGCATAAGAGTCAGCACTCGCTGAAATGATTGGGGCAGCTCAGGCCTATCAGAGCTATGGCTATGAACTTTCCACAGACATGGCTTTACTTTTTGCTCCTCTCTTGGGAGAGGTACTGGTATGTGTTCTTGCCAAGGAGAGCCCCAGTTTATGCCCTCTCCATAAAACAACATCCTCCAGATAAAAAGGACTGTCCTCAATTTGAAATTAATCTCCAGTGATTGGGGGTGGGGATCTGGAGCAGAGTCTGTGTGAGGGAGTCTCCGTCTCAATGAGTGAGGAGGTTTGGGGGAAGGGCTGTGTGAGGGAGTCCTTCCTCCCCCTCCACCCATCATGAGTGAGGGGGTCCCAAGGCAGCATCTGTGTGAGAGTTTTTGCTTCTCTCTGCTGATGAGTGAGGAGGGCTGAGGGCAGGGCCTGTGTGAGGAGGTGCCCAGTTCAGAGTCTGTGTGAGGGAGTATCCCCACCTCCCCCCCAAAATTGGGGGAGCAAGTCAGGGTTTTTGTGAGGAGTCATGAGTGATGTGGGGACCTAGGCCACAATCCGTATGGGGTTTCCTGGATAACCACTCAATCTCCCTGCATGTGCATTTCCTGCCAGGGACTGTTTACACTTCTCAGAGGCTTGAGGGGGATGGCCTCTTACTGCAGGGGCTGCTGAGATGGCTGTAACCAGTGGAGGTTTCATTATGTTGCAGATGGTGCTGCACTGCACCATATAAAGGTAGGGCAGTGGGGCTGGGTTGTTTTTGGAGTGGAGTGTTGGTCTGTTTTGCACTTATGGAGTTTGCAGCAGAAGATGTGAAGGTGAGGATCTGCTGTGCAACTCTGGGGCAGGGTGGAGGCTGCTTTATTGTAGTTGCAGGGTAGCTTTGGAGGTGGTCTCCAGGGCCCTCCTCTCCTGGCGGTTTGAGTGAGGTCTTCGGACTCGGCTGCTTTCCTCAAGCCTCTGCTTTTTCCCCAGGCTGGTGGGGTTATTCCTCGACCCAGCCACTCTTTCTGGGACCTCCAGTCTAGGGTCATGGTCACACTTACTAAGCCTTAGACAGGGTGAAGTGAGACCCCAGAGGAGCTCTGCTGTGGAAAACCATATATGGCCTTTCTTTAATGCCTGCTTGTTTCCCTCCCCTCCATCCAATCATGCTGCTTCACATCCCTTCCTCCCCATTTTTGGGAGATGTGGGGGGGCGGCACAGGGTCTGCTTGAGGCCAGTGTCCCTCACCTTCCTTCTGACTGATTAGCCCAGTCCACACATTCCTGATCAGCATGTGTGGGAGTCCTTATTGTCTTTCTTTCCCCAGTGATGGCTATAGGGTTCCTTCAGCCCTTTTTTATTACTCATCTTCCACTGTCTCTTAACCTGTGTTTAAAGCACCCCTAATCTAGAGTGACAGGGATTTGTGTGTGAACAGGTAGGAGCAACACCTGAGTAAATGCCCAAGTTAACTCTGCAATGGAGAAATATACTCTCCCAAGCTGACAGCACTGAAAAGAGTTTCAGTGATTGCTTAGAGCTTCAATATGATCGATTTCTTGCTTTCATGTTTTGTTGGGTAGTGAAATATATGCCAATTGATACTTCGAATGTTATCTATTTTAGCACTAAGATGAGTGGGGCAGTTCACACCTGTCAGAGCTATGGTGCAAGCTCTCCACAGACATGGCTTTACACTTAGGTGATTCAGCTCTTGGGAGGGATGCCTGTGCCCTGTGAGGGCAGTAGAACACCATCCCCTTGTTCTTTTCCCCACACACCCCTAGCACAGGACAACAAAACATGACTGATTGGGGGTAGTGCACTCCAAAACAAGGGCACAAGTGGTTAACAGACCACCTGGGAGGGTTTGAGCCATTGAGCAGGGTTTGGAGGGGGAACAAAAGAAGCTGGAGCTGCCCCAGGTGGACTTCAGCAGCACAGAAAGATGCTGAAGCCCAGGGTTGTGTGAAGTCAGAACTGAGAGCTGCTTGAAGGAGAGGTAGCTGCTGTACTGGTGATTGTGCCTGCACGGGTCCCCTTTTTGCAGAGTCAGACTCACCCTTTTGAGCTTTCAGCGCACACCAGTGTCTGAGTGCCTGGAAAGATTGGACTGACCCGAGGGGGTTGCATTGATGTGGGGCAGAAAGTCTGTGTGTCTTACACCCCACAGCCCTGACCTCTAACCTAGTATGTTGTGCTGGAGCTATAATGTCTGCTAGAAATTCTACCCTGGATTTACTCCCAACTTTGCCTGGGTTAGATAAAAGTGGTGTTCTGTTATAGTGTGGTACCTTTTACAGGGGTTAACTCTGTCCCCTAGGAGTAGGGTTGGTGTTTATGCAGAGGCATATGGCTAGGACCCTTTCCCCAAACTGGGGAATCCCACACCTGACATGCTGGTATGTATTGCTGCCAAGTAGACCTAGCAAAATCCTCCAGATGCAAGACAGAGTCACCAGTTTGAAATTAATTCCCAGTGAATGGGGGCAGATGGCTGGGGTCTGTGCGAGGGAGTCTCCCCACAGTGAATGAGGGGAACTGGGTTAGAGATTATCCCCCAAGGAATGGGGGGGAGGAGGAAGGCAGGCCAGGCCAGGCCAGAGTCTGTGAGGGAATCTTCTCCCAAAGATTGAAGGGAGCTAGGGACAGAATCTGTGTGGGGAGTCCTGGACAACTACTAAGTTGCCCCTGACTGTGCACTTCCTGTTCCCTACTCGACTTGTGGGGGACTTTCTAGTCGCACAAAACAAACACCCCTGCCCCTTCCCTGAGGCCCTGACCCCTGCTTGCTCTCCCCCACCCTCACTCACTTTCACCAGGCTAGGGCAGGGGATTGGGGTGGGGGGGGGGCTGAGGGCTCTGGGTGGGGCCAGAAATGAGGGGTTTAAGGTGTGGGAGAGGGTTCCAGACTGGGACAGGGAGTTGGGGTCTGGGGGAGTGAGGGCTTTGGATAGGGGTGTGGGCTCTGGGGTGGGGTTGAGGATGAGGATGAGGGGTTTGGGTTGCAGAAGGAGGCTCAGGGCTGGGGCAGAGGGTTGGCGGGGTTCAGGTTGTGGGCTCTAGGAAGGAGTTTGGGTGGGGAGGTACTCCAGGGGGTTGGGGTGAAAGAGGGGGTTCTGGGCACAGGGTCCTGGCAGCACTTACTGCAGCTCCCAGGAAGTTGCCTTCAGGCCCTTGTGACTGCTAGACATATGGGAGGCTCTGCATGGTGCCTGCAGGCGCTGGCCTCCAGCTCCCGTTGGTCATGGTTTCTGACCAATGGGAGCTGCTGAGCTGGCCCTGGGAAGGGGGCAGTGTGTGGAGCCTCCCTGGCTGCCCAGGGACCTGGCATCTGCTTCTGGGAGATGTGCAGAACCTGGGCGAGCAGGTAGCCTGCCTTGACCCCAGGCCCCCACTGCACCACTGACCGGACTTTTAATGGCCCAGTCAGTAGTGCTGACTGGAACCACCAGGGTACGTTTTTGACCAGGCATTCCAGTTAAAAACTGGACACCTGGCAACCCTAAGGTTGAGGTGGGAGCAGTCTCCCTGCAGAGGTTGTTGAGAAGGCTGAGCTGTGGCCGTGTTGCTGAGGTTGCTGACCATGCTATACAGAGGCTGGCTGTGGGAGCAGGTTGTTTTTGGAGAGGAGCATTGGTCAGTTTCTCACACCCACAGCTTGTGATGAAGGCCATGAAGTAGATGTGGGGGTGAGGATCTACTGGGCAACATCTAGGGTTGGGAGCGACTTTATTGTAGGTTTGGGAGTGGCCCCTGGACCCTTTCTTCTGGCTCTCTGGGGTGTCATTGGACCCAGACACTTTCTTTCTGGGACTATTTCTCCCCTCCAAACCCCCCCCAGTCCCACCCCCAGGGCAGCCTGCACCCCAAACCCCTCATCCTTGGCCCGCACCCCCCCATGCCCCAATTCTCTGCCCTAGCACTGAGTTGCGTCCTACACCACAATCCCCTCAACCCCAGCCCCACCCCAGATCCAGCACCCTCAAACAGAGTCCTCACCTCCCTTCCCTCCCCCTCCCACCCCCCGGCATCCCAGACCTCAGCCCCATCCCCACCACACATCACCTCCATATTGGTGCACATAATAAAATTCATTCTGCTTGTGGGCATAAATTAAAGGGAATGCTGCCCAGTCCATACATTACTGGTAAGGGAGTGTGGGGATCCCCATTGGGCCTGTGTCACACTCAACAATGTCTGTTCTCAGTGATGGCTACAGAGTCCCTTCCATTCATTTTTTTTGTGTTCATCTTCTGCTGAGTTCAGCCTTGTCTAGATTAGGAAAAAGATAATTTTAAACAATAGATGACAAACTCTATTTTCGATATCATGTAGGCTTTGTTTAGACTAGGATATAAAGGTGAGATTTCACTGACAAAATAACATGGACAAGGCTCCCTACTCTCAAAGCCACTGAAAGCTCAGCCAGTTTTGCACATGTTAAATGCAATGTGTCCTGTTGTCAAAATACTCTTTCAGTATATTAGCTATGCCATGACTAAGAGTTGGCTGAGGAGATCTCTGGCCTGCTAATACTGTCTTTTATTAAACCTTGGAATACCAGGAATATTCCAGAAGAGGGTTAATGTTGTACCTGTGTTCAAAAAGGGTGAGCTCGATGACCCAGGTAATGTCAGTTAGCCTGATATCAGTCCTAGCAAAATATGGGATTTAATTGAGAGAAATATATTTCTCTCCTTTTAATTAATGCCAATCAATGTGATTTTATGGAAAATGTCCTGTTATACAAACCTGATTCTATTTGAGATGACAAGATAAATGTAATTGCATAGATTTAGTATACATGATAATATGAAATCACTGCTGATAAAATCTGCAGATGTGAAGATTGGCAAGTCGTAAATCAGGACAGGGCAGTCACACAACATGATCTGCATCATTTGGTAAATGGCTGTATTAAAATGCATTTTCTTGAATGTGCCAAGTGCCAAATTAGAAATTTAGGACAAGGAATGCAGGCCAAGCTTACAGAATGGATGGAGGCCAATATCCTGGATGATGGGTGGCTCTGAAAAGGATGTAGCACTTATGATGGGCAAGCAACCCAATACTAGCTCCCAGTGCAATGCTCTGGCAAAAAAAGGCTAATCCTATGCTTGGATATATAAACAGGGGAGTTAGAAAGTGGAAATAAGGAAGGAGATTTTTACCTCTGTATATAGCACTGAAACGACTGGTACTGGAATACTTACTTGCATATAGTTCTGGTGTCAATATTTTAAAAAGAATTGAACAATTGGAATGTAGGAAAGAGCCACAAAAATGGTCTGAGGGCTGGAGAAACTGATTTATGTAAATTCTCACTGCAAGGCAATCTGAATTAAATAGCTACTTCAAAAGATTGAGGTGACTTGATTACCCTGTAGCAGTTCTTGTGCTGGAAGAAAATACCAGGTGCTAAAGAGCTTTTTAATCTAGTGGAGAAAGGCATAAGCAGCTGGAAGCTAAAACCAGAGAAACTCAAATTAGAAATAACTAATAATAATACAAATAACAGATTTGTAAGGGATGGTGATTAACCATGGAAATAAAATGCCAAGGGAAGTGGTAGATTCTCCATCTCTTCGTATCTTCAGATCAAGACAGGATGCCTTTCTGGATGTTATGCTGTAGCTATACACAAAATATTGGGCTCAGTACAGGGGGTAACAGAGTGAAATTTAACCTCCTGTGATATACAGAAGGTCAGACTGGATGATCAGATGATGTCTTCTGGTCTTAAGTTCTTTGTTTAAAAGTCTGTTTTAGCAAGCGTTAATAGGAAACAGAAGCTTTTATGCCACAACTGAAATGTTATGCCAAAATGCTGCTATAATTCCCATTTTTACAGCATTGTTAGCAATTTTTGACTTGCAGTACCATATCTACTTCTAGAGGGGCATAACTGTCCAGTTATTGACTTGAATGTGGACACTGACCTGTTGACACTCCTCATGCGAAGGCAAAGACACACATTTGGCCTGTCATAAATATTGACTTTGTACACACTTTACAATGGTGCATACACATTGGAGAATAACACATTTTATATATATATATATATATATATATATATATATATATATATATATATATATATATATATATATATATATATATATATATATAAATAAAACTTAGAAGTAATCTTAATTTATTAGAAATATGATGCCTTCATAATCAAAATAATTTCACTTTTAATGAGACTTTAAAAGGAGGGTAACACTGAAGGAAACAAATTCACATAAATACTTGATAGACCAGATCTGAGGCACCTACAGATATACATTCCAAATAAATAAATAAATGCTCTTACTGAGGGAGATTAGCTTTCAAATCCCTAATTATGTCACACAGTGCTGCTGCATGTTCTATTAACTTGATTTTATCATTGATAAACCTTAAGCTAATCCACAAAAAATGCGTGTGTTGTCCATTTTGTGAATTGTTCACTTCTAAAAAATAAATCAACTCAGGAAGATGCAACTTTAGTCATTGCTTTCTACACCCCTCCCCCAGAGACTGCTTTCCTATCCTCCTCTTCTGGTGTTAGAGAATGAGCATAGGGATAATGATTTACAATCTTTACCAAGAAGTGGTTGAACTAGCTTTCCTTTCTCTTCCCCCTCTCCTCCCCTCTTTCACAGCTCCATTAATACCTGAGTTCTGCCACTGTTGATCAGCTGTTCTCTCCAGCTGATATGTTATGATGGAGCCACAGAGAATTCTATAACCGTGAGAAGAAAAACTTTAGAACTAACACACATTCATTCAGCTTTGCTTCTCTTGCAGACACATACCTTCACTATCAACTTTCTCTCTAGAGTCTTGTTTTCCCTAGGAAAAAAGTGTACTTAACTTGTTAGCTAACTGAAATTAATACACTTCTGTCAGGAAAGCCTTGTTGAACCTGAGAACGGACCACTTTATACCTTTGCTATCCTCCTGTGCTACAGTTGGGTGTGCAGTGCCTGTTCCCCTTATGGTAGGGCCAGGTTTTGAGTGAGGAGTCTGTATCTCCATGCTCCTTTCCCTTCTTGGCTCCAGCTGGTACATATACTCTTTACTGCCCCCACCACCTTCCCTTGTTGCATAACCCCTCAAAGTTTACCAGTTGCATGGAGAAATCTGTAAGAAGTGGGACTTGGTAGCTGAGTGGTGAAGTATGTCCAGATGTGCCACTGGGACATGGGTGGTGGCTGTACTGCAGGTTTATGGTCATTTGGTGAAGGGGGTTCCTGAGATACAGCACCTCCAGAATGAATTGCTTATAAATTTCATAGTGCTTTAAAATTGATATGCAAAAGGAAATAGCTTTAAAAATTGGGGTGGAGTTTGTGCTTCAAATTCAGTGTTACTTGATGATGTTCCCAAAATGCAGCCCCAAAAACTACTTTTTAGTTTTAAAAATGTGCTAAAATTCACATGGATAGTTAAATTGTCTTGAATGTTATCCTGCAACAGGGGCAGGGATATACTTTTGGTGAAAATTTGGGATCATCTGGCCAAAGGTACAGATACAGCCTGCTAATAAAGAGCTCATTTTAATACTTGATTTAAAGCCCATCTGCATAAGGAGATTCATTTTTAAAATTGGTATGCTGCAACAGTGGCTGGGCTAGGATACCTTTTATGGGGGGTAGGGGAAGAACGCTCATTGCAGATGTGCAAAATGACTCCTCCATCTCAATCCTTGTATGCTGCAGAAAGTTATGCAGAGCCCCTTCTCCTACACTACCCCTGAAGTGAAGCAGGAAGTCTGGAGCTCCCGCTCTCCCATTTACTGGTGGTAAACATGCTCCTCACAGCCCATTTCTTACCATTTTCCTTCTTCCCTACGTCCTCTCCAGCCCTACTTTGGAGCTGGTAGTGGGGTCTTCCCAGGAAGGCACTTCATTCCTACCACCATAGGTACTTCATTCATGCCCCCAGATTACCACCAGTTTTCTCTAAAATGGTTTATAAGGCTAATTTTGCTGAACTTTAAATGACTCTGGTTTACTGTATCTAATACGTAACTAAAAGTAAACCAGTACTGAGATGTTTGCTGCATACCTCTTCATCTTGCTGGGTGTGGAGTTAGCAGGAAATTGAAAATGACTAGAATTTGAAAAAGAAGGTGGGGAAACAGAACAAAAGTAAAACTTGAAAGTAGCCACTGTTATCTTTACTGGCCCAGTGACCAGCTTCATCCACCTGATTCTATATGTAAATGGCTTGAATTAAGGTCTTGAGTATGGCAGCAGTAAATTTCTTTTCTTTTCCTCCTACATCTATATAGGTTACTAAAATATAATGCTTTCATCATCATTGCAATGCCATTAATTTGACCTCTTGCATTTGGATATGCTCATGGATAATCATTACTTTCTCTTCAGTCAGGATTAAGTCTGACTTCTGATTTTGCACCTGCTTGTCACCATGGGTGAAAGAGCAGAGGTTGGTTTTGAAAGTGTAGGCTAAAGTGGTGTAACCATTGACTACAGTAAGAGTACCATTTCTGGCATTGGTTATATTTAACATTACTGTTTCCTTCAACAGAAATTCTATGCTGGAGAATCCGCCTCAGAAGCACTATGGAATAACATCTCCAATTAGTTTGACTCCTCCTAAGGAAATAGATTATATTAACACTCAGAAATTAATTGAAGCCATGAAGCCATTTGGAGTATTTGAAGATGAAGAAGAACTAAATCACAGGTATAACTTTTTAATATAATTGAAACACATTGCTTGAATATTTTTTAAAACTAAGTCTAATGATGATTCTCATTGCAGGCTGATTGTTCTTGGTAAATTGAATAAATTAGTCAAAGAATGGATTTCAGAACTCAGTGAGAGTAAGGTAAATATTTTTAAAATTCCAATTCAAATAATTCTCAGTCTTGTATTCTGGATTCTGTCCTCTGACAAAGGAATAATAAGTTTTCCATTTACATATTGGGCAATAGACTTGTAGCAATTGTCACTCACGTTAAGGTTTGGAAGACTTTTAACTACCTAGATCCTTAAACCTTTTTCTAGCAATTAAGTGAATTTGTAAATTGTCTGTAACTAAATCTGTGTTTAGCAATACAAATTAGAACCAGATCACTATCTAATGAGTATAGGGCCTGGCAAAATGAGATTTTTTTTTTCTAACTTCCATGATCTTATCAATATGTTAAAGATTTTTTGCTAGTAAATATTTTTATTTTTATAGTTACAGGGGGTGGGATGAGGGTAGTTCAGACAGCAGGGCTGCAGGGGGGCTCCTGATGTGGCCAAAGGTCCATAGCCACTGGGGCACAAGATTTGGGGGTAGGTGCAGTCATCCTGGCTCAGAAAAGTATAGGGCCCCCCTGCCAGGACTGTAAAGAGCAGGAAGAGCCCCAGCTGTGGGTGAGGCCACCCTGCTGCTCAGTACTTCCTGCCTGGGGATAGCCTCCATGCTCCTGGCTGGTGAGTAGGCGAGTGGAGCTGCATAGGGTTCCCTGCATTGTCACAGAGCTGGTGACACTGGATCCCTGGAAGGCTGGGATCCTGGTGGGTCAGAGCAGAGAAACCCTGGCCAGAGCTGTGAGGAGGAATCATCCCTAACCAAGGAGGAGGCCACCTGCTGCTAACTGGCTCCTTCCCAGGGATGGCTCCTCCTCTTCCACCCAGTCCTGATCAGCAGGCTCTGCTCAGCCTGGCCAGGATCGCAGCCTTTCTTCACCTTGTTCCTGTGGAGATTAAGTGTCACTGGCCCCACTCAGTTCCCAGCCAGCAGTGTGGAAGTTGTCTCTAGGCAGGAAGTGTTAAGCAGCAAGGTGAGCGCTGCCACTGCTTCCTTCTTGCAGCCTGAAACGGGGGGTTCTGCTCTGCCCTGCCAAAACCACAGCCAGCCTGTCTCCATCCCTCATCTCCTCCCCCACACCACTGCCTGCAAGGATCAGATGCTGCCAGTCCTGAGGCAGTTCAGGGAGCCCTCTGAAGCACTACTGCCACAGACTCACTTGCTCCAGTAACAACAAGGCTGCAGAGGGCTCCCTGCATGGCTGCAAGACAAGTGACACCTGATCCCAGCAGGCACGCCCACTGTTAAAACTGATAACTTTTTTGTCAATTTCAGCATCAACCGAAATTGACATTTGCTGACCCTTATCGATTAAAATGTAATCCTGCAGAGCCTCTCTATAGGGCAGAGAGTGACAGTCTAGCCTTGACCAATGTTTTAAAAGTATCTCAGTCTAGCAGTGAAATAACTACTGGTAGCTCATCAGTTATGACCCAGCTTATATCCTATACTGGCTGTATTTAATTTTTTACATGGCTCTTCAAATTCACATAAATGGAAGTATCTTTTACCTACACTGCAGATGTTACTTTTATAGTAATAAATGCTTCCATTCTATTTTTGTAACTCCACTAGGAAATGATTGCCACTGTGATTTCTTATTGCTGTTACTTCAGTTGGCTAGAGAAGATTGTTAGGAAATGGGTAACAAAAATTCTTACTCCAGTGATAACCTTTTGTACCTGAGCAATCAGTGTGTTGCTGTTCATCAAGGCAGCCTAAGCTAATGTCCCTACATAGAGCAATTTTTATTTGTTTAGAAATTGCTGAGATCTTATTCTCAAATTATTTCATCTGTAGTAACTGCACTTTATCTGTTGGAATCTTACTAACTGCCAAAACAAGCCAACTTAAGCTCTTTCATAGTGCTAATATAGCTTGTAGGGCTTTTGACCCTGGGAACCAAGAGCTGTATTTTAAACTTGTATTTCTGCTCTATTTATAGAACCTCCCACCTTCAGTTGTAGCAAGTGTTGGTGGGAAAATATTCACGTTTGGTTCCTATAGACTTGGAGTACACACCAAAGGTATTTCCTTTTTAACAGTGTCTAGTCATGCACTGTTTCAAACTAACTGCGTGATTAACTGAAGATGTATGGGATATTTTTGCAGGTGCTGACATAGATGCTCTTTGTGTTGCTCCTAGACACGTGGAAAGATCAGATTTCTTTCAGTCATTCTTTGAAAAGCTAAAGGTTCAAGATGGAATCAGAAATTTAAGAGTAAGTTTTCTACTTGTATTCAGAGTAATAAACTTATCCATGTTAAAGGGACACTGTCAACTAAACTCTTAAACTGACCATTTTCACAATTACAGTTGCTGACAGCAGTCTTCAAATAGTATTGTACATAAACTCTAAGGTTGCAAAGTCAAGCACTCTAAGTAGGAAATATCAGAATCAAAGTTGCCTGCGCAACTTTAATCAACCCCTTTGTATATATGCATTATGACAGTGGTTAGTTAGATGATCACATAGTATACTCTTTCTACAAATTGTGTGCCCAATTTGAGACACCCTGAGAAAAAGCATGTCTTAAGTGGTTAGCATTATACTGCACTTATGTTTAAATCACAATGCCCATTGATTTCACTTGCAGTTGAATGCTCAGCATTTCTGCAAAATCAGGCACAAAGATCTAAAGTTGGGCATCCAGACAATGAGAAACGCACACATTTAGTGAAATTTTTGGTTTTATGTAACTTGCCTAGATTACATAGGAACTGTGCAGCAGAGACAGGGATAAAATTCAGTTATCCAGGGCAGCATTCATCTGATTTAACCAGGAAACTGTCCTTCCTTCTTCTTACGGTCCCCTGCCTCATTCACTACATGCCTTCCAGCTTCTGCAACACACGGCAGAAG
The DNA here is from genome assembly GCF_025201925.1 of Gopherus flavomarginatus. Lineage (NCBI taxonomy): Eukaryota > Metazoa > Chordata > Testudines > Testudinidae > Gopherus > Gopherus flavomarginatus. The sequence continues at coordinate 21,383,059 of NC_066620.1, read as the reverse complement.
TCCTATAGGAGCAGCCTCCTTTAATATACATCCCAAATTCATCCTCCGAACATGTCCATCCTGTGTACTGAATGAGGCAAGGGTCCTGCAGAAAAAACTAAAACTGTATCATAATGCAGGCACACAAGGGGGTCAAATGAAGGTTGAACAGGCAACCTTAACTTTGGCATTTCCTAAATTCTGAGTGCTTGATTTTTAAGAGCATTAAGGTTGCCATGTTTTTGTAACTTCCTATATTAACAATAAAGGGCAAACTGGAAAAACAAACTCCTTCATGTTGCATTATAGTGATAGCCACAGGGGTCATCATCAGGGCTGGAACACTTAAACCTGCCACACAGATTTTGCCCATTTAAACTAACTGGGTAACTGATACTGTAACCATTGTGGAATAAAACTAAACTGAAGCATGTGAAAGAAGGCTGGTGTGTCTTTCTCCTCTTCCCGCTATCCCCAACAACATATAATATACCCTGAACCAACAGCTCAGGTGTGTGAACTGCTCCATTCAACTCAGTAGGTGTTCACCTCTCTCCCCAAGCCTGTGATAGGAATGAAGCTGGCTGGTTCTCATTCCAGTCTCAGCAGTGTTCTTGGTGCAAGCTCCCACTATGCTTGTCCTCAATTCTCCATCCAGAGGGACATGGAGGGACATCTCCATCCTCAGATGACAGCTTGGGGAAGGAGCCGAGAGAAGGGGAGATCTGGTGAACCTCCATTCTTCCAGATCTGAAATGGAGGTTGGACACGGGCAGGAAAAGGGGTTTAGATACCCACATGGGCAGGTGTCTTCTAGATCCTGGCATACATAGGAGACTATGGGACTGATAAGCCTCACCACCCACTTCCATATCATCCCTTACCTTACCACTCCCCTTATACCCAGGGCTGCCCAGAGGATTCTCAGGGGGCCTGGGGCAGAGAAGGGTCTTCGGCGGCAATTCAGCGGTGGGTCCCTCTTGGAGAGAAGGATCCACCACCGAAGAAATGAAGCGGCGGCAGTAAAGCAGCCTAAGTGCCACCGATCACGGCTTTTTTTTCTTTCCCTCAGCTGCTTGCAGCGCTTGTACTCACTGGGCAGCACTCTGAGGCTTTGGCAGCACTTCAGTGGCGGGTCCTTCATTCACTCCGAGTCTTCAGCTGCACTGAAGGACCCGCCACCAAAGACCCAGAGTGAATGAAGGGCCGGCCACTGAACTGCCACCAAACACCCGCAGTGGCTCACAGGGAGGGGGTGGGCCCTGCAGTTCCCAGGGCTTGGGGCAAATTGCCCCACTTGCCCCCCTTCTCTCTGGGTGGCCCTGCTTATACCTGCTCCTCATCCTGAGTCCCCCAACCCTTCTCCTCTGCCACCCTTCCCCATGTATCTTCCTCCCCTCCCGGGAAGCGTTTTCTTGTGCAATATTTTCTTTTCAAAGATAGTTTGAATCCACTCATAATACATGTTCCCAAAATTTTAAAAAAAATCCTTTGACAGAGGCAGATTTTTAGAAACATGCTTACATTTTTGTCCTGATTTATATTTTTGGCTAATGGCCAGATTAGAAGTTACTGTGCTCGGTGTTGCTCAGGTTCAGTGGTAGTAATATGTACCTTTGAGCTGCTCAGGTCCTGTGCCTCATGGCTGGCTAGCAAGCCTTTGGGGCTCTTTCTGCACATACACAGTGTAAACAGTTGGCACATGAGCATTAGGCATGTACATCCCTTGAGAGCTAAGCTTCCTGGGAAATACTATTCAGTTTTGCTCCCCCAAAAGTTTAGTGGGTGCCTTGCACTAGCTGGAATAAATGACAAGCAACTGAGACCATTTTGCACATGATGAGAGCCATGGCTTGATTCCCAAGTCTGTGCAACAAAGTTGACTGACTGGCAACCTTAAGACAAGCTTTTTTGGGGCAGAGGGGGGGGGTGAGGGTGCGATGGAAGCTGTCTCTTAGGAAAATGACCCTAAACTTGGTTCAGTAATTCTGACCAGTGCCCCTCTGAGTTAATCCTAGTTTCAGTATCTAGCAATTGGTGGAAACCATAGGCAGGACCGGTGCTAGGGGTTTGAGCGCCTTAGGCGGACAGCAATTTCGCCGTCCCGCGGCTCCGGTGGGGCTGCCGCAGTGGTGCCTGCAGAGGGTCTGGCGCTCCACGGCTCCGGTGGAGCTGCCGCAGTCGTGCCTGCGGGAGGTCCACTGGAGCCCCGCAAGGAGCCAACCGTCCGCAGGCACGACTGCGGCAGCTCCAACGGACCCTCTGCAGGCACCACTGCGGCAGCTCCACCAGAGCTGCCTGCCACCCCCTCCAGCAAAATGCCACCCACCAATTATTCTAGCGCCCTAGGCAATTGCCTAGGCTTCCTGAATGGTAGCTCCGGCCCTGACCATAAGAGAGAACAGAATTCAGACACATAGATAAATGCTATATATTGGGGAAGACTGTAATGATCTTGGGGTTCATTAAATAACAAACCAACAACAAGAAAGGAATAAAACTTTTAATAAAACAAACTGGAGAGCTTCTGTAGTGAGCTGCTGAACACCAAATTGGCTGTGTGCCCAAGGCCTGCCTCCAGGGCACATCTCCAAATTCCTATGTTCACAATACCCCTTATGGGGAGCATCTCTAAATTATATCCTTCTACAAACATCCCTACAGACTCAACATGGCTTTTGTAAAGGGAAGTCATGTTTACCAATCTATTAGAATTCTTTGAGGGTGTCAGCAAGCATGTGGATGAGGGTGAACCAGTGGATGATAGTGTAGTTGGATTTTCAGAAAGCCTTTGACAAGGTCCCTCGCCAAAGGCTCTTAAGCAAACTAAGCCATCATGGAATAAGAGGGAAGGTCTACTCCTGGATCAGTAACTGGTTAAAAGATAAGAAACAAAATGTAGGGATAAGTAGTTTCAATAATGGAAACAGGCAAATGGTGGGTTTTCCCCCAAAGACCTGTACTGGGACTTGTGAGGTGGCAAAATTTGCAGACAATACAAAATTAGTCAAGATAGTTAAGTCCAAAGCTGACCAAGAAGAGTTAAAGGGATCTCACTTGACTGAGCAACAAAATGGCAGAATAAATGCAATGTTAAGTGCAAAAAGAAAAAAACAAAAGACCCAACTACACATATATAAAGGTGGTGTCTACAGCTAATTTAGAAAGATCCTGGAGTCATTGTAGATAGTTCTCTGAAAACATCCATTCAATGTGCGATGGCCATCAAAAAAAAAAAGTTAGGAACCATTAGGAAAGAGATGATAAAACAGAAAATATCATAATGCTACTATATAAATCCATGGTATGTCCACCCCTTGAATGCTGCATGCAGTTCTTGTTGCCCCATCTCCCAAAAGATGCATTAGAATTGGAAAAGGTATAATTTTTGTTGACCTTCTTTGTTAAGGATATGGAATAGTTTCTATATGAGGAGAGATTAAAAAGACTAGGACTGTTCATCTTAGGAAAGATGACTAAGGGGGATATAATCAAGGTCTATAAAATCATGAATGGTGTGAAGAAAGTGAATAAGGAAGCGTTATTTACCCCTCCACATAACACAGGAGCCACCCTCTGATATTAAGAGACAGCAGGTTTAAAACAAACAAAAGTAAATGCTTTGTCATACAATTTACAATTAATCTGTGGAACACATTGCCATAGGATGTTGTGAAGGCCAAAAGTATAACTGTGTTTAAAAATATTAGATAAGTTCATGGAGGATATCAATGGCTATTGCAGAAGATGGTCAGATGCAACTCCATGCATGCTCTGGGTATCCCTAAACCTCCAACTGCCAGAAGCTGGGACTGGATGACAGGGATAGATCACTTGAAGTTGCCCGGTTCTCTTCATTCCCTTTTGGTCATTTGGCACTGTTAGAAGACTGGATACTGAGCTAGATAGATGACTGAACTAGTATGGCCATTCTTATGTTCTCTCATACGCCAAATTTCAAGGCTATCCAAGTAATCATGTATATTTTATAGCACCTAGAGGAGTCACATTTCAAACAAAGCTTTTCTCAACTTTGAAGATAGCTGAGAATTAATTGTTGTCAGTTGCAATCTTACTGAATACAGTAGGCAAATGGAAACACCTTTTTTAAATAAAGTGGACTTTCCACCTTCCCAGGAGAAATGGGAAGACTTGTATTGTATTGCATATATACAAAGTGGTCTAGCAAATCAATTTGTTAGTATTTTTAAATACTGATAAAATACTTTTTTCTGGCCTTACACCCAGGAGTAACAAAAGGTCAGAAGGTGAAACACAAGACTTGCTTTTAAAAATGCAAAAATTATTTGCCTTTTTCCCTTCCTGCTTTACAGGCAATAGAAGATGCGTATGTACCAGTTATCAAGTTTGAATTTGATGGTATTGAGGTAAGAATTAAAGCTTAGTGTCTAGTTAAAATGCAGATTATTGTTTTTTTGCTTTGGAATTTGGATGATATAACATTTGTTCTGGTCTCACTGGCACAACAATCTATTTTTCAAGGTTATTCATTAGTACTCCAAGGTCTAAGGGCTTGTGTACACAGCTCTGCCGTTCAGATTACGGGGGTGTGAATTGCAGCATGCACCAAAGTGCTACACTGTAACTGCCCCATGTGGACGCTGCTGGCATGAACTAAAAGGCTCCTGGCTTGGGTTAGGACTATGTTAACATGAGCTAGGTGCCTTTTAGTTCATGCCAGCAGTGTCCACATGGGGGAGTTGCAGCGCAGCACTTTGGTGCATGCCGCATTTCAGATAAGCCTTAAGGGATGTCTACACAGCAAAGAGAACCCCCTGGCTGGCCAAGTCAGCACACTTGGGCTGTGAGGCTGTTACATTGCTGTGTAGACTTCCAGGCCTGGGCCTGAACACCTAGGACTCTCCCACCCTGCAGGGTCCTAGAGCCCAGGCTCCAGCCCAAGCCCAGAAGTTTACACAACAATGAAATGGCTTCACAACCTAAGCCCAAGTCAGCTAGCACAGGCCAGCCACAGGTGTCTAATTGCTGGGTAGACATACCCTAAGAGCTTGTCTCCACAAACATCAAGCTGGGGTGTGAATACAGCCCGCACTAGTTTGCTGCAGTCTCATTGTGTGCCCCCTGCTGACATGAATTAAGTCTTGTTTCCAGGGCCGGCTCTAGCCATTTTGCCACCCCAAGCACGGCGGCACACCGCGGGGGGCGCTCTGCCACTCGCCGGTCCCGCAGCTCAGTGGATCTCCTGCGGGCGTCCCTGCGGAGGGTCCGCAGTCCCACAGCTCCGGTGGACCTCCCGCAGGCAGACCAGCGGACCCTTCCCAGGGACGCCTGCAGGAGGTCCACCGGAGCTGCCTACTGCCCTCCCAGCAACCGGCAGAGTGCCCCCTGCAGCATGCCGCCCCGAACACGCGCTTGGCGCGCTGGGGCCTGGAGCCGGCCCTGCTTGTTTCAAGGAGGACTAGATCAAAGCATGTTAACAGACTGTTACTATGTCAGCAGAGTACCTGAACAGATAGTCTTAGTGTGGGCTAGATTCACACCCCAGCTTGCCACAAACTAAATGTTCACATTCTTAAACTACTGCAAAGTTGTCAGGCTCTCACGTGGGCCATGCCTTTGCCCAGATTGCATTACACTAAACTTCTATGTTATGGTATGTCTACACTAGAAATGTAAATTGAGCTATATTAGGTTGATTGACAGCCACCACAGTAATTACTGCTGTGGTGCATGTCCACACTACCCTCCTTGAGTCAGTGTTGCATGTCCTCCCCAGGCATGCTTCCACTGACCTAAGAGAGGCAGTGTGGGGAGTTCAGAGCCCTGTGTCTCAGCTCCTCTGGCAACTTGGCCCACAGGCTCCCAGCAGGCTGCCTCCATCCCCGCTTCCCACCAGGAATGGGAGCTGGGGAGAAGCTGCTCACAGCTTTTTGGCTCCCTACATGGGAGCTGAGCAGCCTAGTCAATTTCCCGGTGGGGAGCAGGAGCATGGTCCAGTAGTGCAGGGATTTTTGCCCCAGCTCCCAGCCAGGAGCAGGGTCTAGCCACCCAGGATTCCTGCCGTGAAACTGACAGACAGCCAACAGCTGATGCAAGTAACACACACACTGCATTGCCCTAATTACATGGACGTAAGCCCTATGCATCTTGTGAAGGTGGAATTATGATGTCAATGTAGTAGGGCACGTGCCTCATTGGGAGCAAGGCAGACGCGTAGACACTGACATAATTAGGTTGACATAAGCTGCCTTATGTAGACCTAACTGTGTAGTGTAGACTAGGCCTTAGTGGAAAAAATATCTGCAGGATAAAAATAAGAGCTAGGGTTTTGGGTTACCCCCTTTCTTCTCCCCTCTGCCCCTACAATGTGTAGCATGAATTGACTGGAGTAAATGTGGTGAGACTTTCAAGGAAGAACATATCACGTTAATGAAGCAAAACAGACTTGCCACCTTTTTAGAACAGGATTTTCCAGTTTATGTCCCTGAGGCTGCTTGTGACCCTTCATAAGAAAATGTGTATTTAAGTAAGTTTCCTTGAATTAAAAATGTGTTCCCTGAGCCAGAGACTTTTAAAATGAAGTCTTTGAATTAGCTCTCCCTGCAGTTGGGGGAGAGTGTTGCAGAGCAAGGCAGTTCTGTGGAGTAGTTCTAGTGTGAGCCAGATGTATGCTGAGCAGCTAGTGTCCCTTCTCTGCTGTAGCCACTTAGCTTCCTGCTGGCTGGCTACCATATTCCAGCAGAGGGAGACAAGTGGCTCATTTGCTCCCGTCTGCCAGAGACCCAGAGCAGGATTTTGTCTCCAGAAACTGTCCCTGAGCAAGGGAAGCGTTTTCTAAGAGCAAAAGCTGGTTCTCCTCCCACATGGTTATCCTGGGAAAGACAAAGCTGGGAACTAGCAACCAGTTCTCTCTGAATCTCAGCCCCAGATTCCTTGAGTCATCTGGCAAATGGGCCCTTTATGACTAAGACTAAGCAGGGGAAAGGTGCAAGCATATTCCAGCAACTCTTGGGGCTGTGCAAGGGGAGCCATATGAGCTGGTTGAATACATTAGTTGAGCAGAATAATAAGCAGGTAGTTGCAGAAACTAGTTGATCAAACAGCGAGATAGCGACATGGGACAAACGTGAAAGTTTGAGGCACAAAAGTTAAGGTGGTGTCAAACAAAGACTTCTAAAAGTTCCTCATTTAAGTCCTGGTTCACGGTGTCTGCCAGTTGCGGGAAATGCTGTCAGAAGTAGTGTGTCTGAGGATCAGGGTGCTATTTACTTGTTCTATGTGCTAACATACTTGTTCTATGGCTAATACGTAAACAGTACATCACCAGAAAGTCTTGGTGCTGTGTATTGGTGTAGACTTTAACTCTTTACAAAAGTAGATTATTGTTTACAATTCCACTTAAACTGTCTAAATACTAAATATACATCAAGGAACAGCAGCTGCAAAATGAGAGGGGGTTTCAGAAAACTTTGGTAATGACTGGGTTTTTTTAATCTTTCCTGTTTTGGATCACTATCTAAACAAGATATTGTATTTTGGGTCCTTATTTCCTTGAGATTAAGCACTGCTTTCATATAAGTAGGTCATATTGCTATTTCTCTTCCACCAAAAATGAATTGGATTACTTTATTGCCTTAATGTGTTGACAGGACAAGTTAGAATACTCAAAGCAGTACGTCTATTCTGATGGGCAGATACCTTCTAGAAAAATGAAGCTGTTGGCAGAGCAGTATAGTGTTGCTGGCATGACTAAATCAAAATCTAAAAATTCAGAGGATAGGGGATTAAGAAACAGTACTGAAAACTGTAAAAATTGGTTTTAAAAGTTAACTGGTTAAATGATTAAAATTATATCATTTAACCAAGGTCACTCTGGCCGGTCTGGCATGGCAGGGGCTGGGATAACGGTTAAGGTCGGTTAACGGTAAGCATAATGCTTACCGGTTAACCTTTTACATTCCTACTGAAAACAGCATCTGGTAACTGTTGCTTTTTTTTTTTTTTTAAAGCAAATCTTCCTTGTCTGAGTCTAAATACTTCCTGACATAGTGGAAAAAGTACACATGGCTGCATAGCAAAGGATATAAAGTTCAAGGCCCACATTCTTCAAGCTGAGCTTTACATGGCACGTGTTAATGGGAGGAGCATGGGGGCAAAGGTTGCTCTAAGCTACCTTTTGCCTTCCCCCAATTACAGTTGTGCTGGTCTATTGCATAATAGGGGTCTACAGACTCATGGATCTTATGCTAGCTGTTCCTGCATGCAGGGATCAGCCCCACAAACACCTTGACTGTGCCCCATATGCTGGGCCCAAGGAGGGGGTGGCATAAGATTATTATTTTTATTATGGTTCTATGTCACTCAAGGATTCCCAGATGTAGGGAGAATGTGATGCTCTAATGGCTCAAAGAAGCTTTAACAGGCAGAAGAATCTGGTCCTGAAACTTAATCGCAACATATGAACTGTAACACAGACTTTTGTGTATTTAAAGACTAGTCTCATCATGAAAAGAGACACTTTTGTAGAAAGTACAAACAGGGGCGGCTCTAGGGATTTTGCTGCCCCAAGCATGGCAGGCAGGCTGCGTCCTGTGGCACACCTGCGGGAGGTCCACCGAAGCCACGGGACCAGCGGACCCTCTGCAGGCAAGCCGCCAGAGGCAGCCTGCCTCCTGGCCTCGCAGTGCTGGCAGAGCACCTCCCGCAGCTTGCCGCCCCAAGCACGCGCTTGGTGTGCTGGGGCCTGGAGCCGCCCCTGAGTACAAAATAAACATAGCATCTGTAATATCACAGGAACCATTAATGCAGAAAGAAAGTTACCCAGCCTTTAGTCATGTATAGCAGAGCTGGTCAAACTCTTTAAAGAAAGGGGCTGATGTCTGGAATAGAAAAGTTCCATTTTTGGTTTTCAATGAAACGTCAATTTGTTTAGAAAACCTCCACTTCCTGAAAATTTTGTTTTGAAACTTAAATTATAGGCAAAATGTCGTCTTCCCTTTTAAAGGGCGGAACAGTGGAGAAGAGTGGCCTTTCCTGTCAAAAGAAAAAATGTGAAATTTCAAACAAGGCAAAAAAATGTTTTCCATGAAACATACTTCTTGACACCTCCAGTATATGTCCTGTTTTCTTGATGTATCTAATGCATTAAATCCTAATAATCCGGTGATGAACTCTCCAGACTTGCACAGTTGTAGCATTTGTTGAGGAGAATTTAAAATTGTTACTTCATCTTATACTTCTCTATAGATGCAAAGTATAATGCACTTAAATTTTTCTCCCTAAGATTGATCTTGTGTTTGCAAGGCTGGCTGTACAGAATATTTCTGATAACTTGGATCTTCGAGATGATTCACGTCTAAGGAGCCTGGATATAAGATGTATACGAAGCTTAAATGGTAACTTCTGTTTTAATCTTAAACATGATAACTTTTATTCATGTGAGATACGAACATATTTTGTAAAATGTTAAGTTGAATTAGAAATAGACATGTTTTGTTTACAAATTACTACCTTTTCCAATTTTATACAAAAAAGACATTACTCCTGTTGCATAGATTCCTAATGTTCTCCTGTATGCTTTATTGGATAAGATCTGAGATATTCAGATACCCATCACTGTGGTAAGTTAAAAAAAATTCTTGATAGATCAAGGTTTGGTTAATTCTGGATATTAGACGCTTTAATAAGTCGGGCAAACGTCTGACCATACCCACCATTTTCCTACTTCTTTGTTCACTGTGCTTATGTCAGTTGCCTCTTACACAACACACTGGAATACGGCTCGTGTAGTGGATTTGGTAGTCATGGTTTTTGTTCCTATGGCAACGGAGTTAGATTATTAGGGGATAGCCCAGCCAGCTTCGGCCGGTTAGGCAAGCTCTGTGTCTGTAAATAAATGGTAGTTTTGTTAGCTGTCTGCTGTCTGGCCTCAAGAGATTTCTTCCTAAACCGGCTGCCCCCAAGGATATAACACAGTGCTGCTGTATGTAAATAGCTAAAGCATTTGACATGAGGTGATACCTATAAAAGTAAACTATTGCTATGAATTACTTGACATCTTCTGATACTTCGAGCTTAACCTCACTACTCAGCAATCCTGAGTTCTGTCTAATTGTGTATGGCTCTTAAAACTGACTGACTTGACTCTCAGATCCCCCCTACCCCCAAATGATCTCATGCAGATGGCCTTTCACTTGTTAAAAATCGAGTGATTATAGCTGCAGCCTAAACTCTAAAAACCTGTGATATTCACAAGGTATATGGATGCATACTGGAGGATACTAACATGTCTAACTGGATTTATAGTAGTAAAATATGGATTTCATTTATAAAAGCAATGTTATCCAATACTTACTTTAGAAACCTTTTCACCAAGACAAAAAAGTGGTAAACTAGTAAAAACCTGAGATGATTAAATTTGCAATTTAAATCTCTCTTGCAGGTTGCAGAGTTACTGATGAAATTCTGCATTTAGTGCCACACAAGGAGAACTTCAGACTAACACTTAGAGCAATTAAACTGTGGGCAAAACGTGAGTAAAACACACAATCGTTCTTGATCTCTACCCAGAAGCTTAATTGTGCTTGAAAAAAGTTCATGAAAAGTCTAGATAAGTACAGGCTGAGAGTGACATGTCTAACCACTTGAGGAATATTTCATGGGGTAACTCAGGAATCTTTTAAAATGCCAAACTTGCCATGTATGTGATCGTGAATAAGAACCGTGATCTTATTTCAAAACTAGATTTTATTCTGACATGCTAAAGTAGTAAACGCTCATAAATAGAGTATTGAGTAGTCATGATGCTAGTAAATAGTCATGCATAGAAGATGAGGCAAATGTCTCCATGGAGGTCAAAGTAGCTTAAGCATGTTCATATATTTGTCATGAGAATGGCTGAACACAACCTTTTTTACACAATAACACTCTATTTTTCATGTGCCTACTTGCACAATGGATTATATAAATTTAACTAACATTCTTCTTTGAGTGTCCTCTGCATATTTTCACCCTTGGGATGTGCCAACCAGTGCAATTTGGATAATGCAATTTTCTGGTAAGCGTACTCCATTAGAGTGCTCCCACACCCTTCCTGCCCCTCACCCCAGTGTTTGAGTACGTTCTGAGGCTTTGGCACCAAATGCTGCCTGAGCCTCTTCCAACAGCAGCAGACAGATGGATGTGGACTTATCTAGATCTCTCAGAGCCATAGTTCTTTAAGTGCCTTAGTGGTAGATGGGAAGGAATGTGTTGGTTTTTTTTTTGTTCTTTGTTTTTTTAAGATGAATCAATTAATTGTAAGTTTAGGTTTTAGAGTAGTTCAGATATTCAGCAGGACTTTTTACAGGTGTCCACGGCAGATCTGAAAATGAAGAAACATGGCTTTAAAAGATGTCATGTCGTGCAGTCAGATATCCTTACCAGATGTCTTAAATACCTTGGGAAAGGCATTCCCCTTTGCCTTGCACTATTTATAGTATGTTCATTCCCCAGGCCAGAAAGAGGCTAAACAGACTCCAAGCTACCTTATTGAAGGAGGCTTTGATTGCCAGACCTCTGGGATTGTAGGTGTTGAAGAGATCTGAAGGAAAGGATAGGAAGCCTGAATAGGCTCAGAGTATTTCTGCATCCAAGCAGAATACCACGGTAAAAATGTCTGCCTTAGCACCAAGTTCTGGTTCCAAATCAACAGAGCCATCGATACCCAAGACGTCAAATCTGGTTCCAAAACACTGGAGCCCCTCTGACATTCTATGGGGCAATCCAGACCAGGGGAGGCTGTCAGCACTACCCTGCAAACTTAGGTGCCTCACAATGCTTTGCTGCTGTAGCTCTCAGCTAGGCCACTCAGATTTCCAGCACGCAGGTAAGATCCTGAGTATCTGTGTATACTGAAGCCTGTCATCCACACATCAGTCACACTCTGGCTTCCACCAGGCTTGGTTTTCACTTTCAAGGTGACCCCAACATATTCCCACTCCCGAAGTTTCCCCCAAAACATGTTCTGTACTGTCCTGGACAGTCCCAATAACTTAGAGGGGCAATGGATCCAGTATTTCTACCCTAAAAGGAGTTACCTGCACAGTTTAAAACACTGGATTGGTTTTGATGAAAGAATGAAACCAACTTATTTAACTACAAGGAGATAGGTTTTAAGTGAGTACAAGTCTAAAGCCATAATGTCAGAAATGGTTACAAGAGAAACAAAGATAAAATGCTTCCTAGTACTAAAACTTAATAAACTAGACTTGTTCAAGGTGAAGTCCGTTAACATGTGTTCCCAGTAACATTGCTGACTGATTTCTCAGGCCAGAATCTGCTCCCAAAGGCTGTTTCTTTCCTCTTAAGGGAAAGAGGTGAGAGATGGTTAGGGAAAGCTAACTTGGGGTCTCTGTGACTGAACTGTAAAAGTGAGGGGCACTCTGAAACATTTTACTGAGGGTTACCCCCAGATAAAGTTAATTCCCACTGTGAGGATGGAGACAAGGAGTCTGATGGTAAGAGGTTCCATGCTGTTTGCTAAAATGTAGATTAATCCGTTCCTGCCCTGCTTCTTTGCCACAGAAACACCATTTGACAGGTGATTGCCCATTAATTTTGACAACTGGCTAGAGGCATCAGCTTGTCCTTTGTCTTTCAGGAACTGGCTTACCCAGACTTATCCGGTAAACACATTTCAAGCCTAATTTCAGCTTATGTTCATAACTTAATATATAATGTTGCTATATATATTTCACTATGATCTTATTCAGCAGCAAGTTGTTAGTTTTCAAATTATACCTCACAAAGCATATTTTGTACAAAGATTACTACAATGGTTTGTAGGGAGGCAGTTTCAGATAAGGGACCCAAACAGCCAGATAACATACCAGGACAAAGTATTTCAGTTCCAAGGAAAAGGAAAGCTAAATCAAAACATGTCTGACCTTCCCACTCTGGTGACTCATCAAAAAAATTCTCACTAATTTTCATTATTGGATCTACATTTTGAAGAAGTGATAAGTTGATAAGTGATTTCAGAGGTAGACTTTTTTTCTTCACAACACTGTTCCCCTGCTCAGTTTGAGAATGACATCCTGTTCATTTTATGAAATAATGCCAGATTGAAGTAAATGGCCAGATTGGCATATGCTGCCACAGGCATCCTGCCTGACTCCTAGTTGCCCTAAGCATTCTCAAAAGCCAGGATTCCCGGTTCCAGATCAAGGGAAATCTAGCTGTATAGACTTGAGACAATTGGATCCCCAAAATTTGGAACAAACATTTGGAATGCTTTCCCACTTTAGAGTCTGGTACACCTTCTGAAGAAAAGGAGGATCCACCTCCTCAAGTGGAGTTTCAGAACAAGAGTTGGAGAGATTCTCCTCCTGATGAGAATGTGAGTGTTGCTTCTGCAGCATCCCCTTCTGAAGACATTATCCAGTTTCATGAACTGGTGAACAGGAAGGTGCCAGTTTAGAAGTTCTTCCAGTGGTTGCAGACATGTCCTCCACTCAGGTGTGCACACTTAGTGCACCAAAGCTGGGGAACTTTACTTAGTAGTACATGGCAGGGTGGCACTCACATCCTCTGGCCCCTTCTAGCTCCTCCTCATGCTATTTAAGGGCAGCCCCCTCAGTTCCTTCTCACCACTATGCAGCTGGGTTTGGTGTATTCTGTGTAAGATCATCCCTCACACTTCACTGTTTGTGCTTTGCTGTGAGCTTGTGTATATAGTTTTAGAAGTACCCTTAGGCTAAATCCTAACTAAATAAATACTGATGTGATGCCCTCACCAGGTTTTAAATACTGCCTGTTGTGTGGGGTAGCTATCGGTAATAGGGACCTCCACACACACTGTATTTACTCTGCCTTGGAGAAGGGCACATTTTTAAAGGAAAGTGCTCCGTCAGTAAGTCATTCAAAGACAACGCTTTAGAGACCTGTGCTTGAAGCAGCACCTTAAGGAGCAGGCCGTGAGCTTGCTTTGGTACTGGAGACCTCTGCCAATTGTCCAATCCCTCAGCCCACTTCAGAGCCGGTAGGGACAGCTGTTCCACAGCCAGATTTTGATTTCTATCTTAACTGAGAGAGAGATCATTCTCTGAGGAAAAGGAGTCACAAAATGGAGGAGAGCCATTGCAAAGCTAGGAGAGATTCCTCCTCCTCCTCCTTTCCTAAGAGGAGTGCAGACTGATACACAGGATAGAGGGGGGCTGTCTACCTACACTCTGGTACCAAGATGAGAACAATTGGACAGCATACTGTCAAGTCTGGTGCCAATGACATTGGTGTTGTCAGACCAGAAACAAAATCGGTGTCATATCAGGCAAATCTGATTTGCTTTGCCTTTCAGCCCCAGACATTCTATTAATTCAGCACCACTCAACTGTGGTGGCCACTTCTGTGTTATCAATACCTTATAGACTGGGTTACAGAATATTCACTGTCAGCACTGTCTTCTGCACCGCTTAAAAATCAGGATGCAGAGCTGAGTTTGAGCCCCTTTATTGGTACTGTGGGGTCATCCCTGCAGCTACCATCTTCAGTAATGGTCAGTTTAGAAGCAGACCACATCTGCAGGACTGGTACTGGGCTTGACTTCATGACTGATGTCCATTCCAGTGTCGCGTGAGTGCAATACCCTCTACTGCTATTCCAGACACCATCGTCAGCATTGATGCAGCCTGCACGTTGGGCTTCAGATGAGTCTGGATGTTTGCTTGCTCTACCTGAGTGGTTCCTCCATTGCCACAGGACTGCTTGGAAGATTCTTCAAGAGAGGATTTGGGAACATCGTCTGCCTCTCTGGTACTTTGAAGGTGACGTTCTCAAAAGTCTTTGAGACCTCCTGGGGATCACTAGCAGTACAAAGATTAGCACTGCTCCCACAGTAGGGATAAGGGTTTTGGTCCAGTTCCCACTGGCCACCAATCTTCAATGGCCTGTCTGGGATGTTGCTCTCTCTATCTGTGAGGTCCCAATGCTTAGGTCAGTCCAGGGCAAGGTCACTGATCTTTGTTCATCTCCATTCTGAGCAAGGTTAGCCTCAACCATTGTTATAAAGGCAGGTGTTTTTACAGGAGATTTCATCCTGTACCTGAGGATCTTAAGTCGTATCAAGATCTCCTGAGGTGAATGGCTACAGGCTTGGGCATTCAGATAATTTGTTACAGACAGTACTAATAAGTTGGTATATTTTCTCCAGTTGTTCTCTCCGGGGAGAGTAGCTCTCCCTATAAATAAAGCACTTTTTGGAGCCTTCAAAAATGTACCCTAAGTTCCTTACCACTTGCAGTGAAGCATACTGAAAAGAGATATTGTGCTCTTATGCAGGGTTTTCAGTGCTTCTACTCTCATCCAGCCTCTAACTCACTTGTCATAACAGCAGCAAGTGAGAGGTTGCGTCAGGCGAGATATAAGTCAGCACCTAAAGACTGAGTCTAAAAAGTTAGATTTAATGGGAAGGAAAAACTTACTCAACCTCTTCTTTAGAAATTCACATTGCTAATCAGCAGGTGCTGTTAGCCTCCTAATTTACAAAATCGTATGTCCAAATTTACATATAAATGGCTAGAATCCTCCAGGGAAGAGTTTAAGACATTCATTGTGGAAGGTCGTCTGGTGGCCAAGATGTGTCTGCAATACATGGAGGACACTTCCCACCCCCTACTCCCCAAGGATTATTGTCTTGGCTGTAACAATGAGAATAGCCTCATGGTTACAGAATTCTGGCATAGCTTTTGAGGTCCAACAAAGCATAGAGGGCTTAACTTTTGATGGTTGTTTTTTTGTTTCCAGAAAAATTGATATTCCATTCTTTTAAGGACTGTCATACTACTTTGTTAATTGGGAGCTTATATTCCAGTGATAGAGGCATCATGGAAGTCAGCAGAAGCAGCGACACCACTCAGTCAGCTTCTCCCACTAGGCAGCAAGACTTTTTTTTTTCTGGGAAGGGACATAAGTCCCAGAAGAGGTGGTTTCCTGGTCCCAATGGGAACCAGCCAGCCCCTTACCTATCAAGAGCAACACTCCAGTAATCAACTTCCTGACCATATCGCCTCCATTTGAGGGCAAGCTATTTCACTTTTACAGGGCTTGGGGAAACAGTAACTATCATAGAATATCAGGGTTGGAAAGGACCTCAGGAGGTCATCTAGTCCAACCACCTGCTCAAAGTAGGACCAATTCCCAGACAGATTTTTGCTCCAGATCCCTAGATGGCCCCCACAAGGATTGAACTCACAATCATGGGTTTAGCCGGGAAATGCTCAAACCACTGAGCTATCCCTCCCCACTATGAACAAATGATCCTAAGTACTGTGGGATCAGGTTATGCCATCCTGTTCCTGTCCATTTTCCCCCTTCTTACCCCCTACCCCATCCCTTTTCAGGGACCCCTCTCACAAGTCACTGCCTCAACCAGCTCTGTCCTGGAGCAATGAAGTTCTGGCACTTTTTTGCATCAAGGAAGTCATCATTCCCACAGCGGCACTCTAACTGGGTGCTCAGAATCAGTGGCTGATCACCTTAGCAGGCATTTCTCCCAGAATCACAATCAGTCCATCACCAGGGTTCCGAGGTCCATCTTCAAAGAATGGAGTAT
Organism: Gopherus flavomarginatus; assembly: GCF_025201925.1. NCBI lineage: Eukaryota > Metazoa > Chordata > Testudines > Testudinidae > Gopherus > Gopherus flavomarginatus. The sequence continues at coordinate 21,366,510 of NC_066620.1, read as the reverse complement.
TCTGATGACTTGCCTGCTAAGAACAAAAGACAGCAAACAGTGCTGTCAGTTTTGTTCTTGAGCAGATCTCAGTCCAGGCTCTTTAACTGATGCCTTCCATCTGAACTGGGGATTAGCAATGATGTATGCCTCTCCCATCCCCAGCCAATCCCACTCATTCCTCAGATTATTCTCTAACTGAAGTGAGATTATGCCAAGCTGATACTCGTTGCACCACTGTGGCAAAGGCAGTGTTGGTTCTCTGATTTACCTCAAGCTATCTGACCTCCCAGATATCTTCTGCTGTATCCCAACCTACTGATTCAACACCATAGTCAAATCTGGCATCCAGCACTAGGCAGTCTCTACCTCAGTGTAGATGCTGTATGGATAGACGAAGAGGAAGGACACTGTTCAGAAGCAGTTCAGTGACTTTTACGTAATAGTAAAAAACATTCCACTATGATGATTGATTTGGCCAAGGGGAAACATTTTTTCAATTTGGTCACTAGCTCAGGTCCTGAATGTGAGCTAGACTCACCTGAATTCCACTTTGGATTACCTGATTACACCTTCAGTCCTCAGGTTTATCTCTGTTTGCTGTCTATTTACAAGCAATCTCTGAATTCTATCCTCTGATTCAGTGGAGGTCCATTTTTTTCTAACTCCATGGTAGTCATATTTCTGAAAGGTGCTGTCCATCTCTTTCCACCTCCAAAGAAAATTTCCATTGTGGGACCTGAACAGTGTATTAGCTGCCCTCATGGAACCTCTGTTTGAGCCACTAGCCTTTTTTTCCCCTCTCCCTCCTTTATTAAAAAACAGCTTTTCTTACTGCCATAACATCTGCAAAGAGAGCAAGCAAACTGAATTCCCTAATGGAAGGACCTCCAAGTATTTCAAAGATAAAGTGACCCTAAGGCCACATTCAAAAAAATTTTCTGAAGTGGTTCCACAGTTAGCTATTAAGAGCAATTTGCTTACTGGTATTCTTTCCTAAGCTACGCTCAAGTCTAGATGAACTGCAGCTTCATATGTTGGATGTAAGAAAATGCTTGGCATTTGTCAGGGTTCCCTCCCCACTCTGAACTCTGGGGTACAGATACGGGGACCTGTATGAAATCTTGTATTCTACCAGTTTAGGTTAAAAACTTCTCCAAGGCACAAATTTCTTTTTGTCCTTGGACAGTACTGCTGTCACCACCAAGTGTTTTATACAAAAATTTAGGAAAGGGTCACCAGGAGTTCCTATTCTCCCAAACCCCTTCATCTCCTTTCCTGGGGAGGCTTGAGAATAATATATCAACCAATTGGTTAGCAATGTGAGCACAGACCAAACCTTTTGTCTTAGGACACTGAAAATCAATCAGGTTCTTAAAATTTTCTTTATAAAGAAAAAGTAAAAGAATCTCTCCTGCAAAATCAGAATGGAAGGGTAATAAAAAGATTTAAAACAGAAGATTCCCCTTTGGCTCAGCTTCACAATTACAAAAACAGGAATAAAACTACTTCTGTAGCATAGGAAAATTCACAAGCCAAAACAAAAGAACTTAATGAATTTCCTTGCCTACTTACAGTTTTTATAATTTTAGATGGATCATTCCAGGTATATTTTCAAGAGATGTTATTCCTGCTTGGCTTCTCTCCCCGTCCGGAGAGGGAACAAATGAAGAGCCACAAACAAATCCTCCTCCCCCTCCCCCCAACTTGAAAGTATTATTTTTTTCTCATTGGTCCTTCTGGTCAGGTGCCAAGTAGGTTATTTGAGTTTCTTAACCTCTTACAGGTAAAGCAACTCGGTACAGCTGCCCCAGAGGGATTTTATGCTAACCTCATTTCTATGTTTGACAGCATTCTATGTGGAGAAGGCTAGACCATCTCGTTCATCGCCTTGATTCTTTGTCTCCTATGCAGGATGGATGAAGTATCAGGCAATTTCTTCAGACAGTTTCCAGGTGGATAACTTCCTGCTTTACCACGGCATATGGAGTAATTCAGACTACAACAATCATAGTCTGCAGAAGAGAAGAGTGAGGGGGGATTTGATAGCAGCCTTCAACTACCTGAAGGGGAGTTCCAAAGAGGATGGAGCTAGGCTGTTCTCAGGGGTGGCAGATGACAGAACAAGGAGCAATGGTCTCAAGTTTGAACAGGAGATTGGACTAGATGACCTCCTGAGGTCTCTTCCAACCCTGATATTCTATGATTCCTCAGCAATGTTTTGATATTGGACATTTGCAAGACCTTCAATGCATATTTTTACCAAAAACTATGCTGTTACAACTGCATCTAGATCAGATGAAACTTTCACAAGTTTGGGAAAGTTCTTCAGTTGTGCTTTAAATAGACTCTGAGCCCCAAGTCCTTCTGTTACTCCTTGTGAATCAACTGAGTGGAATACAAATCTGCAACCACTCAAAGAAAAAAAAACTGTTACCTACTTGTAGTGTAACTGATATGTGGGTGTAGATGTCTATTCCACAACTCACTCTCTGTTTGATGTTCAGTGTGAAGGAACTAAGAGAGGTCAGGGTGGTGCTGCATTTAAATAGCCAGTGGAGGACTATGAGGGGTCAGAGTACCACCCTGACAGGTAGTGCTAAGCAAAGGTCACCAGCGGCCGTGCGCTGGGCATGCAAACACCTGAATGGAATACGTACCTGCACTCTCATCTTGAAGACCAACAATTACATTTAAGGTAGATAAGTTTTTACCTTCAGTGGCTTTTGAAGAGGTCACCAATCCAGTTTTTGACATTTTAGATACCATTTCAAGAAATCAAGTACTTTTCTACCAATACTAGATGGACTTTGGGAACCAGATAAATCAATATGGTCCAACCCTTCTTCCTATCAGCCAGTTTCAAAGAAAGCTGACAAGTCATATCCAATTTGCTGTTTTCCTGTACACCTTCTTCTTAACTGACTGACTTGTTGTATCAGCTATGGTTAAATGATCCAAAACTGGTCATTTTACTCCTTGTCAAAGAAAAGGGAAAGTTAATTCTCTAGGAAGAAAATTAGACTCATAAACTTTAAGGTCAGAAGGGACCATTATGATCATCTAGTCTGACCTCCTGCACAATGCAGGCCACAGAATCTCACCCATCCACTTCAATAACCAACCCCTAACCTATGTCTGACTTATTGAAGTCACCAAATTGAGGTTTGAAGACTTCAAGCTGCAGAGAATCCTCCAGCAAGTGACCCATGCACCATGCTGCACAGGAAGGCCAAAAAACCTCCAGGGCCTCTACCAATCTGCTCTGGAGGAAAATTCTTTCCCGACCCCAAATATGGCAATCAGTTAAACCCTGTGTATGTGGGCAAGACTCACCAGCCAGCACCCAGGAAAGAATTCTCTGTAGTAACTCAGATCCCATCCCATCACAGACCACTGGGCATACTTACCTGCTGATAATCGAAGATTAATTGCCAAAATTAGGCTATACCATCCCCTCCATAAACTTATCAAGCTTAGTCTTAAAGCCAGATAGGTCTTTTGTCCCCACTATTCCCCTTGGAAGGCTGTTCCAGAACTTCACTCCTCTAATGGTTAGAAACCTTTGTCTAATTTCAAGTCTAAACTTCCTAGTGTCCAGTTTCTATCCATTTGTTCTTGTGTCCACATTGGTACTAAGCTTAAATAATTCCTCTTCCTCCCTAATATTTATCCCTCTGATATATTTATAAAAAGTAATCACACACACCCCCCAACCTTCTTTTAGTTAGGCTAAATAAGCCAAGCTCTTTGAGTCTCCTTTCATAAGGAGACTCCTTCCTCGGATCATTCTAGTAGCCCATCTCTGAACCTGTTCCAGTTTGAATTCATCCTTCTTGAACATGGGAGACCAGAACTGCACACAGTATTCCAGATGAGATCTCACCAGTACCTTGTATAACAGTACTAACACTTCCTTATCTTTGCTGGAAATACCTCGCCTGATGCATCCTAAAGCTCCATTTGCTTTTTTAACGGCCATATCACATTGGTGGCTCAGTCATTCTGTGATCAACCAATACTCCAAGGTCCTTCTCCTCCTCCGTTACTTCCAATTGATGTGTCCCCAATTTATAACTAAAATTCTTGTTGTTAATCCCGAAATGCATGACCCTGCATTTTTCACTATTAAATTTCATCCTATTACTATTACTCCAGTTTACAAGGTCATCCAGATCTTCCTGTAGGATATCCCGGTCCTTCTCCGTGTTAGCAATATCTCCCAGCTTTGTGTCATCTGCAAACTTTATTGAACATGAGTGGCCAATTACTAAACAGTTTCCCAAAAATGAAATTTGTACCTTGACATGATTGTCTCCCTTTTCACTAAATCTTCCAGAGATCAACAAAACTAGGTAATGCCCTCCTAAAAAAGCAAACATCACAAAGCATGTACTTGAAGCATCATGTGAAGTATCTGACACTGCATCAGGATCAGTTCCTTCATTCACTGATCTCTGCAGATACGTGGCTAAGATCTTCTTCCTCTTCTTTCTTCTTCTCTGCTTCTGGAAACAGCCTAGGAGGAAGGATCTTCCTTTTAGGGGTGACTGTTTATGTAGTGTCAAAACTGATGAAGTTCTAGAAAAGACAAAAACAGTTTTTTCTGCAAGGTCACTGGAAGTGTTTCACTCCTTTAGATGGTCACCTGGTCCCATGTTTAGATATCCTAGCAATACTACCTTCCTTCATCCTACTACACTCAAACAGTATCAGCATCAACAATAGTCCTCCTTTGTCTTAGTAGAGGAAGAGAACCTTCAAGCATCAGAGGAGGATGAAGAATTCTTTGTTGCCTTATGTTAGGCTGCAGGTTTGACATAAGGTTTGAGTGCTATGAACCAATCCTGGATCAATCTATCCTTGTTTTAGGAGGAGTCTCTTAGAATTCCATGAGTTGTAAAAATATCACTTCAAACAGGAGTGAATGTTGGACATAATAAAGGAAGGCTTATACCATCCAATATGAATACCTTCCTCCTTACAACCCCATCCCCACTCCTCCCTTTCTAGGGGGTCCATCTCACAAGAGGGTACTAAGAACATACATACAAAGTGTTACAGGCAGGAGCAATAGAGGCGGTCCTGGAAAAGTTCTGGAACCAAGGAGTTTATTGCAATTATTTCTAATTCCAAAGAAAAAAGGAGTCCCAGACCAATCCTAGAGCTGGACAGTATGTTCAAAGTCATCACCATTTCCCTCCCCCCCAAAGCCACTATCCTCTCTAATATGGTGGCTGAGCCCAGAGAATGCTCTCAGAGTAGTATCGTTCTACCTCCCCCACACTCATGCTACATCAAATGTATCCAAGAAGGGATAGAGGAGGGGTATCTCAATCTATTCAAGGTCTCTGGATTTCTCAGAGTCACACTTGCACATGAACATTAGAACTGAAGGCCATCTTTCTGGCTGTCAAGTCATTCCTCCAAGTACAGGACAGGGTGGTTCAAGTCACCACAGAAATATGTCCGCAATGTTTTATGTGAACCAACAGGGAAGCACATGTTCATCTCAGCTTTGCAAGGAGGCAAGAAAGCTATGGAACTGGTGTATTCTACACAGTCTCTGATCGCTCTGCGTGTAGTGGGAACTCACAAGCAGTTCAAGGGTAAGCTGAACAGAGATTAGACTAAGATGCTTGAGCGCTTAGTAAAGGACTCAGTAATTCAGGACATTTTCAGCCTTTGCAACTTTCTGGACAGGGATATTTTTGCACCAGGTTCAATACAAAATTCCTTTGTTTTTGTTCATGTGACAGATGCCTGCCTTCTCTGCTGGGGGACCAGTTTACTGTAGGCCTTTCCTGATTTCCCAATAATGTTAGCTAGTGAAAAAGATATATCAAACTTGGTCAAAATTATGCAAGTTACTCTAGCATACCTGAGACTGCAATGGTAGATGCACCTAATTCTTCTTTCCAACAAGAAATGCAAACTTCTACAAGTAACACCAGTCCGATTGTCCCAGCAGAGAGGGAGAGTTCTTTATCTAGCTCTCCAATTGTTATGCCTAACTGCTTTGGGCAATAGGACTTTAATAGATCTAGAAAGATCTTGCTCTGCAGAAGTGCAGCATGTCCTAATTCTAGGAAACAATCATTTTGAAAATGTTATGATTCTAAATGGAAAATGTCTGATAAGGCTATTGATCCAGCATCTGCTCCAATTCAATGTATTTGAGAATATCTGAGTCCTGTGGCACCTTATAGACTAACAAATGTATTGGAGCATGAGCTTTCGTGGGTGAATACCCACTTCGTCAGATGCATCTGACGAAGTGGGTATTCACCCACGAAAGCTCATGCTCCAATACATTTGTTAGTCTATAAGGTGCCACAGAACTCTTTGCTGCTTTTACAGATCCAGACTAACACGGCTACCCCTCTGATACTTAGAATATCTAGTACACCCAAAATGTGTGGGTTTGTCTATTTCTTTGCTTAAGGTCCATCTTATGGAAATAGCTGCCTTTCATAATCCTATTGATGGTAAATCTATATTTTCACTTGACTCTGTTTTTAAAAACCTTTTAAAGGGTTTTTGGTCTTCATCCATCATTAGATAACCATGGAGGAACTGGATTTCTTAAATCTGTCATTAATATATTTTATGACTGTATATTTAGACATCTCTCAAATTCATTGTTTCATCTCTCCATTAAAAACAGCCTTTATAATAGCAATCTCTTCACCTAGAAGAATTAGTTAATTGTAGGCCTTGATGGCTGACCCTCCTCTTACAATTTTCTGTAAAAACAAGGAGGCACTTAAGCCTCACCCCAGATTTCTCCCTAAACTTATTGATTGGTTAACATGAAAATCCGTTTCTCTCCCCCTTCCCTAACCTAATGTTGATACGTGAATCTGGATTGCATTATTTAGATTTTAAAATCTCCTTATTTTATTGCCTAGACAGGACTGAGGAGTTTAGGGTTTTACCCAAAACTATTCTGACTGCGCCGACAATTGCAAATGCCGTGCTTTTTCTGTGCAGACATTGTCTAGGTTGGTTAGACAAAGTATAAACTTATAAGAAATCTTGTCTCTCCAGCATTTGGTCTCAGAACTATCTCTACTAAAGCAGTTTCTACCTCTGTAGTGTATGTTAGATATGATCCCCTTATTGATTATATATATATTTTTATATATATAAATAAATGCCACTTTAGGGTTCAATTCACACTTTCACTAAACCTTATGCTTTTAGATTTCTAGTAGATATGATGCTCAGTTTGGCAGGGCAATGTTTCAATCTCTCTATTTAATTAGGACCTTGTGTCCCTCCATCCTTTGAATATTGCTTGTCAACACCAAGAGTGGGAATATGCAGAAGACGTTCAAAGAAGGAATGAAGGTAACTGGAGTTCTTCCAGATGGACTCAGCATATTCATGCTCTCCACTGACCTTCCCCTCTTCTGCGGACTCCTAACTAAGTAATACTCCTGTACTCTGCACTAGCTGTGGGGAGAACTAAGCAAGTGCTCAACACCAGGCTCCTTTTTATAGCCACACCCTTACAACATGCTTGAACACTGAGGGGACTAGTAGGAGGGGCATGTGGGCACTCACTGGCCGTACTACCAGAAAGTTCCATCAGATGGTATATCACAAAAGTGAATATGCAGAGTCAGTTTCAGAGAAATTGGGTCATGACTGAGTAACCTTCATGTATAACAAAAAAAAAGACACCAAGTTATTGCCTTCAAGATAAATGTTATGAGAATTGAAATGAATTGGAGCAGTAAACTGGATGTTTGATAGATGACTCTTGACCTGAACAGACTTAATCTTGTCTGATTTCTAAAAGTAAACCAGTCTGACTCTGGCTAATGTTTAAATGGATGACTGAGAACTGTTGCTGTTCTAGGCTTGTTGCTGCTTTTGTGATAGCAATGGCTACTCTTAATTTGTCTTGCCTATGGGCAATGTGAAGTGTTCTGAGATCTGCTTTTGGTCTTTGAATGAAAATTACAATCTCTCTAGCCTATGATCTTGGTCAGCCTGAAATATGACAAGATTAGGATGGAAAAGTCCATAGGTAATCATGTGCACCAGATTATATATGTTAACTTGAGAAACATTCTATGATCTTTGAGATGGGAAAGAATTGCAATCTACCTTCACAGGAGGGATCTCGGTGCTGATCCAAAACTGGCAAAACTTTTCACAATTCATGAAAATTCTTACTAGGCCTCTGTCAAAATATTGACCAGCTCTAGTCTCTGAGCAGGACCTGAAATCCTGTGAAGTCAGGGAGATGACTTGCTGAATCTGGCTACAAATGCTTTCCTTCCCTGGCATGACTGGGGTCTGAGGAAAGCTGCCTGGAAAACACTGATGAAAATGCTCATTGACTAAAGCAGCTACAAATACACTGTTGGCACTTGTCTGTATTCTTAATGTGATGTGGTTCAGGCCCATCAGCCCCAAGTCTTGAAAAGGAAGGCAATTTTTAAAGGCTCCCCTCTCCAGCTGCCAGAACAGTGCAAGAATCAGTGCAAAATGAGCACAGCCAAAGAGCACTCTGGTTCTGCAAACTGGAAGTATGAATGGGGCCTTCAGTATATCTTACTATGAGAGAAGGGCAACTGGAATCAAATATCTTTTTTGGCTTATAAATATGAATAAGTAGACATAATATAAGTATAATCTGTAACGTTTGAGTTGTAACCAGTTTTGGAAATCTTTTCTAGAGCTCTAAGTTTGGAAGGAAACATACTTACGCACTTGAAAAATAAAGGCTAACTTTAAAATGTATCTATTCTAGGACGTGGTATTTATTCCAATGTGCTGGGATTTCTTGGTGGTGTTTCCTGGGCGATGCTGGTAGCAAGAACATGTCAGCTCTATCCAAATGCATTGGCATCTACTCTAATTCACAAATTCTTCCTAATTTTTTCAAAATGGTAAGTTTAAACACTTCTCATAGCAAAAAAAACAAAAACAAAAAAAAATTAGCTAAGCATTGTCTTGTCAAACTAGCTCTACACCTTAATTAGACTTAAGCTAAATTGTCTTCAGTTTGTGTAATTTTTTTAAAAAATTACTTTAAATGGACAAAACTATGCATAATAATCATTCTTTGGTCTCTGTACAGGGAATGGCCAAATCCTGTGTTGCTCAAACAACCTGAAGATAGCAATCTAAATTTGCCAGTCTGGGACCCTAGGGTATGATGATGATGATGATTGATGATGTATTTTCTTACCGGTAATTTATAATCCCTTTAAACACAGTACTTGAACCATTCTAATGCCATAGGTAAACCCATCTGACAGATATCATCTAATGCCCATAATCACGCCAGCCTATCCACAGCAGAATTCTACATATAATGTGTCTACTTCAACACGAGCAGTAATGGTAGAGGAGTTCAAGCAAGGTAAAGCATTTCAAACCTCTTCATACTTTTTACATGATGTAAAAAAAGAGCCAAAGTAAATAGATGCCAAGTAAAAATTTGTTCAGTCTTTCCCCTTAAAAGAAAACACATTTACATGTTAAACAATTATATCCTGGGAGAACCAGTCCTGCGCTGGTGGGAGGATGGAAGAGATTAGTTGAGTCTCTTCTGTTTCTCACTTCTAGGAATCCGTTTGGACTAGCATGGTGATGCAAGAGGTCAATTTTCCATAGTGTATTTCATTAGGGTAGTAGGTGACCCGTTCTGTGCAGTGGCAGGAATTCTCATTTGTTCTATCCTTTTAACAGTGCAGGATGATAATTACTAGCTTTCATATAGCCTTTTTTCATACATAGATCTCAAAGGAGTTGGTATCCAAGATCTGGGTAGAAATTTAATGTGCTAACCTGACCAGGTTAACTGTCTACAAAAATAAAACATAGCAAGCTTTTTTTAAACATAGGTCTTGCTGTCACAGATGAAATTCTCCAAGGAAAATCAGACTGGCCAAAACTCCTTGAACCACCAAACTTTTTTCAAAAGTACAAGTATGTATGACTCCATTGTCTGTTTGAAATATTTTGAACTACAGTGCAATTGGAATAAATTTTTTGCTCTGATTTAAAAAATAAAAAAAGAGAAATTTTCCGAGTTAGTACAACTGCCATAATTTGCTGTTTGCCTGTAGGGACTTCATTTTCTCCCATCCTCATTCTGCCCAATGAATTAGAATGCAGTAAAAGTAAAATGCAAATTACTCTTCAGTAAAAGAATGTGTAACTTTTATATTATGCAGAAAAGTTTTCAATACCTCTAAATGTGGCTTGAAAATAGTTTGAAGAAAAGGCAATTGGAAGAGCCTTATTTCCATTTAGGCTGAAATAGCTGAACTGTTCCCCACATTTATTCTAAAGCTATGAAGAAGCATTACCCAAAAGAGCATAACTCCTAGCTTATGGTGGCATGTAGAGTACAGGCACTACACATGTAGCTACATGTGGTAGTGAAAGGCTCTGGCAGCAGGGAAGGGCTCCGGCAGTGGGGATCCTAAGCAGCTAAAAATAGTGTAGATGTGGGAAACACTGTGTGCATGTGAGAGCACCAAGTAGGGCAGGAGTTCTCAAACTGGGGGTCAGGACCCCCCAAGGGTTATTACATGGTGGGTCATGAACTGTCAGCCTCCACTCCAAGCCCTGCTTTTCCTCCAGCATTTATAATGGTGTTAAATGTATAAAAATGTGCCTTAATTTATAAGGGGGTGTCGCACGCAGAAGCTTGCATGTGAAACGGGTCATCAGTACAAAAGTCTGACAACCACTGGTGTAGGGTGCATACCGTAGGGCTTCAGGTGTGTAGAACTCTTATTTCTACACTACGAAATTAGGTCAAATTTATAGAAAACTATATAAAAATTGATTTCTAAAAAATTGACAATTGTGTGTATCTCCACCTAAGACCATTAACTCGGCAGAGTGTTCACAGTACCGAGGCTAGTGTTGACTTCCAGAGCATTGCACTGTGGGTAGCTATCCCACCGTTCCCACAGTGTCTGCCACCCATTGGAATTCTGGGTTGAGATCCCAATGCCTGAGGGGTCAAAAACATTGTTACGGGTGGTTCTGGGTATATGTCAGGCCCCCCCTCCCTCTCTCTGTGAAAGCAATGTCAGACAATTATTTCAAGCCTTTTTTCCTGGTTTACCCATGCAGACGCCATACCATGGCAAGCATGGAGCCTGCTCAGCTCACCATCACTGTATGTCTCCTGGATGCTGGCAGATGTGTTACTGCATTGCTACACAGCAGCAGCTCATTGTCTTTTGGCAGCAGATGATGCATTACAACTGGTAGCTGTCATCATCTCCTGGGTGCTCTTTTAGCCGACCTCGGTAAGGTCGGTCAAGGGCACCTGGGCAGACGTGGGTGCTCCTGGAAAACCTCTGTGAGGGAAGCCTGGACACAAATGGGAGTGGTTCCAGGTCATTCTTTTTTTAAGTTTCGTCTCATGGAAATTCAAGTCCTGCCTGCAGTCGTACTGCAGTGTCTTCTGGCGAGCAGCCAGTAGACAACGGCTAGCAGTCTTACTGCACCATCTGTTGCCAGCCTAAGATGTATAAGAGAGATGGAGTAGATCAAAACAAGAAAGAGACCAGATTTTTTTGTATTAATTTGCTTCTCCCTCTCTCCATGAATAGTAGGGTGGTGGGATAGCTCAGTGGTTTGAGCATTGACCTGCTAAACCAAGGGTTTTGAGCTCAGTCCTTGAGGGGGCCATTCTGTGTGACAGTTGTTTCTCCCTGATGCAAACCTGCCCCCTTTGTTGATTTTAATTCCCTGTGTCATAAACAGATAGCTAAGGGTTAATGTCTCTTTCACCTGAAGCACCTGACCAGAGGACCAATCAGGAAACCGAATTTTTTTTCAACTCTGGGTGGAGGGAAGGTTGTGTCTGAATCTTTGTCTGCCTGCTTTTCTCTCAGCTTTGAGGAGTGATTTCTGTTTTCTAATCTTCTGTTTCCAAGTTGTGAGTACCAAACATGGTTTTGTTGTTTTTGTATTTACATGTCTATAGTGGCTGGAGTGCTTTGATTTGTATTCTTTTTGAATAAGGCTGTTTATTCAATATTCTTTTAAGCAATTGACCCTGTATTTGTCACCTTAATACAGAGAGACCATTTGTATGTATTTTTCTTTCTTTTTTATATAAAGCTTTCTTTTAAGACCTGTTGGAGTTTTTCTTTAGTGGGGAACTTCAGGGAAATTGAGTCTGTACTCACCAGGGAATTGGTGGGAGGAAGAAATCAGGGGGAGATCTGTGTGTGTTGGATTTGCTAGCCTGATTTTGCATTCCCTCTGGGTGAAGAGGAAAGTGCTTTTGTTTCCAGGACTGGAATTACAGAGGGTGGACTCCCTCTGTTTAGATACACAGACACAAGCTCTGTGAATCTCTCCAGGAGCACCTGGAGGGGGGAAGGGAAAAAGGATTATTTCCCTTTGTTGTGAGACTCAAGGGATTTGGGTCTTGGAGTCCCCAGGGAAGGTTTTTCAGGGGGGCCAGAGTGCCCCAAAACACTCTAATTTTTTGGGGGGTGGCAGCTGTACCAGGTCCAAGCTGGTAACTAAGCTTGGAGGTTTTCATGCTAAACCCCATATTTTGGATGCTAAGGTCCAAATCTGGGACTAAGTTATGACACTCTGTAAACCAGCCATGTAAGCCATGTCATCAGTCGCCCCTTCCTCCATCAGAGCAACAGCAGACAATCATTTTTGCATCTTTTTTCAGCGCAGACGCCATAGCACTGCAAGCATGGAGCCTGCTCAGATCACCACAGCAATTATGAGCACTGTAAACACCACGTGCATTATCCTGCAGGATATGCAGAACCAGAGCCTGCCAAAGCAAAACTAGGCGAGGAGGCGACAGCAGCACGGTGACGAGAGTGATGAGGTCATAGGCACAGACTTCTCTCAAAGTACGGGCCCTGGCAATGTGGACATCATGGAGTTAATGGGGCAGGTTCATGCCGTGGAATGCTAATTCTGGGCCCTGGAAACAAGCACAAACTGGTGGGATTGCATAGTGTTGCAGGTCTGGGATGATTCCCAGTGGCTGCGAAACTTTCGCATGCAGAAAGGCACTTTCACAGAACTTTCTGACTTGCTTTCCCTTGCCCTGAAGCACAAGAATACCAAGATGAGAGCAGCCTCACAGTTCACAAGCGAGTGGCGATAGCCTTGTGGAAGCTTGCAACGCCAGACGGCTACTCATCAGTGGGGCATCGATTTGGAGTGGGCAAATCTGCTGTGGGGGCTGCTGTGATCCAAATAGCCAACGCATTCAAAGAACTGCTGATATCAAGGGTAGTGACTCTGGGAAATGTGCAGGTCATAGTGGATGGCTTTCCTGCAATGGGATTTCCTAACTGTGGTGGGGTGATAGACGGAACCCATGTCCCTAACTTGGCACTGGAGCACCAAGGCAGCGAGTGCATAAACCGAAAGGGGTACTTTTCGATGGTGCTGCAAGCACTGGTGGATCACAAGGGTACATTTCGCCAACATAAGGTGATCAGATGAGAGGGAGAAAATATTGGGACACATGGGGGGGGCGGGGTGGTCCACTGGCGGAGCGCAAAAAAAATAGTGAGTGCTGCTGGCAGAGCGAAATATCAGGACAAACACCTACATATTTTATAGGGACGTCTGGTCACCCTACACCAACATCAACATGAGATGGTCAGGAAAGGTACAGGATGTTCGCATCTTCAGGAACTCTGGTCTGTTTCAAGAGCTGCAGGAAGGGACTTTCTTCCCAGACTAGAAAATAACCATTGGGGATGCTGAAATGCCTATAGTTATCCTTGGGGACCCAGCCTACCCCTTAATGCCATGGCTCATGAAGCTGTACACAGGCAGCCTAGACAGTAGTCAGGAGCTGTCCAACTATAGTCTGAGCAAGTGCAGAATGGTGGTAGAATGTGCATTTGGATGTTTAAAAGTGCGCTGGTGCAGTTTACTGACTTGGATAGACTTCGGCAAAACCAATATTCCCATTGTTATTTCTGCTTGCTGTGCGCTCCACAATATCTGTGAGAGTAAAGGGGAGATGTTTATGGTGGGGTGGGAGGTTGAGGCAAATTGTCTGGCTGCTGTTTATGTGCAGCCAGATGCCAGGGTGGTTAGCAGAGTACAGGAGGGCTCAGTGAGCATCAGAGAAGCTTTGAAAATCAGTTTCATGACTGGCCAGGCTACAGTGTGACAGTTCTGTTTGTTTCTCCTTGATGAGGCCCCCCCTCCCCCTTGGTTCAGTCTACTTCCCTGTAAGCTAACGACCCTCCCCCTGTCCTCCCCCCCCTTGATCACCACTTGCAAAGGCAATAGTCATTGTTGCTTCACATTCATGCATTCTTTATTAATTCATCACTAATTCATCACACAAATAGGGGTATAACTGCCAAGGTAACCCAGGAGGGGTGGGGAGAAGGGAAGGCCACACTGTGTTTTAAAACTTATTGAATGCCTCGTCGGGGGAGCAGTACAGAAATTGATTTTAAGAGCCCTTTACGCCGAAAAAATGGCTTCATCGTGTGGACAGGTGCAGGGTTAAATCAATGTAATGCTGCTAAATTCGACCTAAACTCGTAGTGTAGACCAGGGCTTACTCTATTAAACTATATCCATGCTAGCAGGGCATGCAGTGTCTGTACATATGTATATATGTATGTCTCTACATACCGCCATAAGTGTGTAGATGTACCCCTAGACACATGGGTACCTATCCCAAAGGAAGAGAGAGCTTTCTACATAAGTAGAGTTCTTTTAAGAGCCATCCTAGAACAGTTAAAATATTCCACTAGTTTGGAGAGATTAACCTTTCAAACTGCATTCATGTTCTAGGATTGCTCCTTCATTAAAATATAGTATAATGCTAGATGAGTGGTTAAGCAGTAAGGTATTGTATTAGTTCATTAATGTATTACAAGAGCAAATTGCATGTGTATGTTTTTGGTTCAGTGGAATGTGATCTTTCAATCTGTTTTTCAGTTACACATCTACTCCATGTAGATTTATTCTTCATAGTTCTGGGAAAGTATGATCCATGACTTCTTTCATGTCAAGAAGTCTTGGAATTGTTGCAGTGAGTTTTCTATTGAGTTTGACGACAAAGCTCTCTGATCCCAGAAATGGACTAAATAAATATTTTAATGTTTTTCAGGCATTATATTGTGTTGACTGCTAGTGCCTCTACCGAGGAACATCATTTAGAATGGTAAGTCATTCTTAAATATGGGTTTATTCTTTTTAATTTGAAACATGGTTTAGAGTTGGATTTTCTTCATGTAATGGGGAAAATGGTAGAGCACTAACTTCTCCTTTGTCTAAAACTATACAACTTAGAATTAACTATTGTAGTGTAGTTGAAAACACAGGTATGGATGCTAAATGTGGAAAAGCTCTGTATAAATCTCTTGGAAAAAGTAGATCAGTGTTCTAACCCAGAAGGTTGGAGGGTTTTTTTTCTCAAAACCCCACAAGCAATGATGAGCGCTAGTAAGATGAAACAATGTGCAGTTTAAGTGCTGCCTGACTGTTTGTTTGGCAGTATGCAAGAGGAAGACATGCTATCTGCACCAGATAACCTGCAATTAAAACACACAATGGAGAGCAATAATGCATCAAGTGACCAATTTAATCATAAAACTAACCATTTTTAATATAGGTGGTGATAAATTTTGGCTGATCAAACTTCTGCACAGGCCACCAATACTGATGAGGAATTTGAAAGAGGATAAAGGATTGGGACATAAGCAATATGTGAAAGCATACAAAGAAAAATATTCTTGAGTGTTCTGTGGTTTGTGTTTTGTGTTTTTGTGTTTTTTGGTTTTTTTGTTTGTTTTTTTTGGCCCTGGGTAAACCTGCTCCTCTCTAAAAAGCTCCATTGGTATGGTGACTCTGAAGCAAGTGGGGAGTGTTTGGTGGTGTAGTCCTCTTATGTTATGCCACCTGTATGGTCACTTCTCTGAAATTGGCTCTTCAATTCATATCTTTCCAAATGCACGATTTCTCCTTATTACTTTCTTCTGAATAGCAAGTGTATGCTGGGGTTCAGAAGTAAGCTTCGGTTTCAAAAATTTTTCAGTAGTTATAGTATCAACATATTACATGATTTGTTCTTATAGGGACTTGTGTTTCAATAATCAACCATTTCTCTGAGCTCTAGGTGTGGGATCACACTTCTGAGGCTGAGAATTTAAACACTGACATGGTGATGGACTTTTTCCTATATTAGCCAACAGCATTGCCTTCAGATCAAGCTCCTCGCTATTCAGTGCTAAAAGCAGTCAGGATTCAAAAACAGTTGTGTAGCCATATGCTTTTAAAAGGCTGCAGAATCTTAAAATATCAGGGTTAGAATGGACCTCAGAAGGTCATCTAGTCCAACCCCCTGCTCAAAGCAGGACCAATCTCCAGACAGATTTTTTGCCCCTGATCCCTAAGTGGCCCCTCAAGGATTGAACTCACAACCCTGGGTTTAGCAGGCCAATGCTCAAACCACTGAGCTATTCCACCCACCACTAGCAGCTTTAAACTAATCTGCAGGACTCATTGTGAGAGCACTATATCAGAATAGCAATTCAAGAAAAAATTGGTTGGCACCACTTGCTATATTCTAACCTATTTCTATTTGTTCTAATGAAGTTTGGTTATAATAGCTTATTTATCTTATGTGTAGCAACACCAGGTAATAGGTACATATTTCACAATATCCTCCTCTTTGTTCTGTAACAATCCAAATGTGTTCATTTCAATCAAACAATACCATATTTAATACCAATCATTTTTAAAGCCAAAACTATGTATTATGTCATAATAGCCTACGTTAAGCATTAGTTTTCGTTTCTCAAATGAAGTGCTTAACTGTGTTAAGGCTGCATGTTAGAGTTAATGGGGGCGCCCTGCTAGAAACTC
The DNA here is from genome assembly GCF_025201925.1 of Gopherus flavomarginatus. Classification (NCBI taxonomy): domain Eukaryota; kingdom Metazoa; phylum Chordata; order Testudines; family Testudinidae; genus Gopherus; species Gopherus flavomarginatus. The sequence goes on along the minus strand of NC_066620.1, from coordinate 21,349,656 downwards.
CATAGTTAGGGTTCTGTTTTAAAATGGAGCATAAATCTCTGTTACTGCTCTAAAATTAAGTGGCTTTTTGATGCAAAACTGTTTGGTTTTTTTTTAAGGCCCTTTGATTTTTCTGTGCAGCCTTGGCTTTTTCTCATTTTAATAGGAAGGATTTTGAAGTTTGGCTCTCATTTTCCTTGGCAGTCTGACCATCCAATGGCAGCTTTCTTTTTATAAAATGGATGTATGTTTGCATGCACACATGCCAAAACAGTACAGTATATGCCACCATTCATTCATTCACTCAGACGCTGCTCCCCTCAACCTTCCCTTCACACGTTCCTTTACCAAATGACCCTCTTCTAGTGGTGTGTGTTGTGATCCACTGGGAGGGGATAACTCAGAGGTAATGAAAGGCTGGCATGTGTAGGGGAAAGAGTAAAGTTTGTAGTGTAAATAATTGTGGTAATGATAAGGTGTCTGGGTATCAGAGAGGACATGTACTGTTGAGTTGACACATCCATTTGTTTTTGTGGATTTGAGTCACGTATTAGTGTAGCAACCCTAACTGTGTGTGTGTGTGTGTGTGTGTGTGTATATATATATATATATATATATATATATACACACACACATACAGGCAGGAGTAACCTACGACACACTATATAAATGCAGTAACATGCTCGTCGCAGTTTCAATAAAATATTGTTTTAACTGAACTAATAGTTGTCACAGGTGGCTACTCGAGCAAAATCTATCTGTAAAACATGGCTGTTCTGAGGCTATAACTTATGCTATGTTGATTAATAGTATAACTGATTTCTTCACTAAACTTTTGGTTCATTATGAAAAATGTTCAAGCCCAAATAACCAAATGTTACCAAAATGTATGGCCCATAGACAAGAAATACAATACAAAAAGGAGACAGACAGACATATCCACCTTTCAGGAAGCAATTATTACCTTGCAGCATGTTCACCTTCTGCAGTAAGTGTATGTTGAAGAGGCATCTTCAAAATTACCTCTATTTATATCATGATTGTTTACAAGTTTTAAAAGCACTTTATACATCACCTACAATCCAGCCCACCATTCTTTAACATGTTGTTCTGTACCTTTCATTATCTCTGTTTTGGAAACCACATTCCAAACCAGCTGGACTTAGAACAGGTTGAGATTTACCTATAAGACACACCATTTGCATAATTTGGCTTTGACAGGCTTCTTATTTTCTAATGCCAAAGCTGACTTCAGCTTTGCAGTGTTGTGGGATACTTGACATGAGTGAACAGGATTGTGGGAAGTGTATAATACACCCAATTAACATAACTTTCCAATACCTATACATATTAACACTGTGTACATAATACCAATTAATGTAGTGTATACTATGCCTAACATATATGTATGTATTGGCTAACAACTGTTACCATACACTTAAGGAGTTTCTTTTGACATGATCCATGTAGCTTTTTAATTGTAGCATGACTGATATCTAATGTTACAGTTCTAATGTAGGATGAAACAATTTACATACAATAACATTCTAAGGAACAAGGAAAATATATTTATTTTAAATCACTCTTTATGTAATAAAGCAACATAAGGACAAGTTTGGTCTTTTTCCTGTCCTTAACACTTCTTTTCATGGTATCATGTTTAATTGTTTGACTTTTTAAACTTACTGGTTTATGCAATAGTTACGCTAAAGTACTAATGAAAAGGGGGAAATTAGTCAATTTGTCACTGTGAATAGAAAGAGATGTCAAGTCTTTCTTCCTTTTGTTTGTCTTCCACACAGACATAAGAGTTAGGAAAATATAATTTAAAAGTCAAATAATTTTCAGGTGAATTCAGGGGTCAATACAGTGCCTGAATTCTATGGAATTGACTAGAAATTTTGATTTTTAATTTTTTCTTTTTAAATTTTAAACTGGCTTCAGGTTAACAGCATTCCTTTAAGTAACTGAGGAAAACACACTACTGTTCAGGTCTTCAACATAATGTTAAGTGTGTTCCAGAATAACTTGGGTTATTCTGCCCTTATCCTCGGGGGTGGCTCCAAGCACCAGCACACCAAGTGCGTGCCTGGGGTGGCAAGCCACGAGGGGTGCTCTGCCAGTCGCCATGAGGGCGGCAGGCAGGCTGCTTTCAGCGGCATGCCTGCGGAGGGTCCGCTGGTCCCATAGCTTTGGCAGACCTCCCACAGGCGTGCCGCTGAATCCGAGAGACCAGGGACCTCTCATTGGCAAGCCGCCAAAGGCAGCCTTCCTGCCATGCTTGGGGCGGCAAAATACCTAGAGCCGCCCCTGCTTATCCTCATTACAGACTTTCCTCTTTGGTTTGGAGATGAAGGCATTCTCCTTACACTTTCATAAGGATGGACAGCTAGAGCTAATTGGGTGCTGGCTGGTGACTCTTGCCCACATGCTCAGGGTTTAGCTGATCGCCATATTTGGGGTCGGGAAGGAATTTTCCTCCAGGGCGGATTGGCAGGTGCCCTGGAGGTTTTTCGCCTTCCCCTGCAGCGTGGGGCACGGGTCGCTTGCTGGTGGTGTCTCTGCAGCTTGAGGTCTTCAAACCATTTTTGAGGATTTCAATAACTCGGTCCTGGGATAGGGGTTGTACAAAATTGGATGGGTGGGGTTCTGTGGCCTGCCTTGTGCAGGAGGTCAGACTAGATGATCAGATTGGTCCCTTCTGACCTATGAGTCTATGAGAAAATGCCAACCAACTGTTTTGCTGGCAAAATCTAAACATGTTGGTTAGATTTAGGCAAGGTTCTGATGGGACACAGGAGAAGCTCCAACAGAACCCAAGTATTCCACTGCTTTCCCTTTTATGGGGAATTTTTTGCTTACCTTCCAAATCAGAACAAGAACAAATTTCAGAATGTCTAAATATTTCAGAAACAGAACTTTCTCTACTTAGCTCTAGCAAGAACTCTGCTCTTCCAGCTAAAAAGCTCTAAAGTGCAGTTTTTAAAACACAATTCGCCCATGACATCTCAAGCTACAAACTAAAGTACCTTTCCAAGTATCGTTTGTTTCAGACTGGCTTTCCTGCCTACCTACAATCTAACCAATGTTAACTTGCAACCTAGTACCTTGATCCTACAGCCCCCTGATGACATAGGCTAGGATGGTAAGGGCTGTATTTTAACTCCTTTAGAGGATGATGGTTATGAACTTGTCACAAGTTTTTCAGTCTTGTAAAGCAATATTTATTTTCTAAAGGGAACTTCCTCTAGTCCTAATTAAAGTGAACATAAATTTTGAGAGATCCAGCCTTGGGTGGTTGTATTTAAATCCCACTGAGCTACGTGTCATGTTGGGCCGATTGTACTGGTCTTACACTTTTTAAACTAACTAGTAGCTCAAACTATTGTGTTGCGCCTGATTCAGTAAAACCAAACTAACTTAACACTTGATGTTTTTATTAGGGTTGGTCTAGTTGAATCTAAAATTCGTGTACTTGTTGGGAACTTGGAAAGGAATGAATTTATAAACCTTGCACACGTTAATCCTCAGTCTTTCCCTGTCAACAAGGAACATTGCAAAGAGTAAGTTTCATTTTTTTTAAAGTTTTTAAGAATGTGGTTGTTTGGTCACTGTTAAAATTAAATTGAAATCTGATAGTCTTCAGTCATTCTAGATATCTTGCAAGAATGCATGTTGAGCAGGGCCAGCTCTAGGTTTTTTGCCACCCCAAGCGCGCAAAAAACAAAAAAACCTCCGGGAGCGCAACTGCCGAAGCGTGCCAAAATAAAGGGGTGGGGGGCAGAATGTCACCTCTGAAATTGTGCTGCCCCAAGCACATGCTTGGTTTGCTAGTGCCTAGAGCCAGCTCTGATGTTGAGGTATTTCAAGCTAGTCAAACATTGCTTCACAGCTGTGTATCTTCAAGAAAAGACCATCTAAACGTGTCATAACATTGAAGAATGAGTGAAATATTGTACCTCTGACTAGTACTTACATGTTTTGGTATACTAAACTACAGATTAAATCTGAAACTCTAATATTAATGAACAGCTAAATGATGGAGATTATTTTATTTAATCCACTGCCTGAAGGTCAATTTGAAACATCCAAATAGAACTGAAATTAACACACAAATGAGACACATCTGTGATTGATTTATTTTATTTAAAGGAGCAACTATGTATCAATGTGGTTCCTTGGAATAACTTTTAGGAAAATGGAAAATGCAGAAAGTGTTAACATTGACTTAACATATGACATACAGTCATTCACAGATACAGGTAAGCTTATATTTCACTTTAGTCTTGGCATAGTTTTTTTAATTTGACTCTCTTACAAGATTATATTGGCTATCTAGACAATCAGTTAAACTCTTCTCAAACTCTGCCTCCTCCAGAGTAGTTATGGTGAAGCTCTCAGCGCAGAGCATGTGGAGGTTTCATTTTAAAATAGGAAGTTTACTGTTTTGACCACAAAACAGATATCTATCTTGGACATGTACCTGCTATAGCCATACAATAAGTGAGAAGGAACATTATTTGTCAGATACACGAACCATATTAGGAACGTGGTGAAGACTCTGAGTTGAAGCACTCTATAGTATAGTCTTTTACTCTAAAGAGTTCTGCTAGACTTGTAAATATGACACTGTTTACATCCATCATATTTTCTTTTTTTTTCTTAGTGGTAGAAAAATCATAACATAAGAGCTACCTGTAAAACAATTAAAATACATATTCTATCCATGTAGCACAGTGGGTAATGAGGGAAAAGCTAAAACTCAAGCAGCACAGTAGATGTGTGAACCTCTTCTCTGGCATAGTTGGCACAGCTGGCTCAGTGATGTTAACCCTGCACTTGCTAGGCCAAAGGCAGCAAAGCTGGTGCCAGTGATTTGAAATAGATGCCTGTGAAGGCATCATATGTATGGAAGTCAAAAAGGGGCATGAAGTTTGGGAACCCATACTTAAGACCATCAGAACAGGATTGCTGTATGTAATTTGTAATAGGAATTGTCAAAAGTAGCAACCAAGAACTTAGAACCCAAAATTTTTATACTATTGATAGTTCTGAACTAACTCCCGTCTGAGTCTTAAAACTAGATTGAACATCAGAAAACGTATTGTATTGTCATGGACACTTCATGCCTTTACCAATGTAGAATACTCTTCTCAAGATTTGAGTACAGAGTTATTCTAATGTTACAAACATACAACCTTTAGTAGCCACCTTGAGCATCAGGTTATCAACTCTTCCCTTCTCTTCCCTTTCATTTGTAATATGTTGGAGCCACTGAAATGTAGATCTGAATGGACAACATTCATTTAATCCCATAATATTTTACTTAGTATTGTTACAAGTAATTCCCAAGGCTACTGTAATTGGGGGAAAAGTTTGTGTTTTTTTGTTTTTGTTTTAGTTTGATCATTTGACAGTAATCTGGCTCATTGCTCTTTGACTTAGTTTCTCAGTATGTTATTGGAGCTATGGTGAACGTATTGCCTTGAGTGCAGGTGACTGGACTAGATGACCAGTTCCAGTTCTATGATTCTATCTGAAAAATAAGTTAAATTCCACATAGGCATCTGATGGGTAATGGAAAAGGTGCTTGTTAGACTTCAGTTGTGAATGAGGTGGCAGTGGTGCTTGGATAACATGCAAAAAGAACAAGAGTACTTGTGGCACCTTAGAGACTAACTAACAAATTTATTTGAGCATAAGCTTTTGTGGGCTACAGCCCACTTCATCAGATGCATGCAGTGGAAAATACAGTAGGAAGAAGTATATAAAATATACATAGAGAACTTGAAACAATGGACGTTACCATACACACTCTAATGAGAGTGATCAGTTCAAGTGAGCTATAGCCCACAAAAGCTTATGCTCAAATAAATTTGTTGGTCTCTAAGGTGCCACAAGTACTCCTGTTCTTTTTGCGGATACAGACTAACATGGCTGCTACTCTGAAACCTGGATAATATGGTAACTTCTAAAAATTCCTCAGGGCAAGAGTCACTGAGAGTTGAAGCTTGAAGAAATCTGGCATACAAATGTGTAAGCATTTGAAAATCTTAGTGTGGAAGCCCAGTATGCTAGTTTTAGACTTAGGAGTGGACTGTCTGATACTTACACTGCAAAAACTTTTGTGCATGTATATATTTGAATGTCAACTGTCTTATTTAATCTTTTAAAACTTTAATAGTGCACTGATGTATTTTTTTATTGTGTTTAAGTTGTTACAATGATTTGGCCAGCAAGTTAAAGTAGTATGGGCTGGATGAATGGACTATAAGGTGAATAGAAAGCTGGCTAGATCCTCGGGCTCAACGGGTAGTGATCAATGGCTCCATGTCTAGTTGGCAGCCGGTTTCAAGTGGAGTGCCCCAAGGGTCGGTCCTGGGGCCAGTTTTGTTCAATATCTTCATTAATGATCTGGAGGATGGCATGGATAGCACTCTCAGCAAGTTTGCAGATAACACTAAACTGGGAGGAGTGGTAGATAGGATACAGAGGAACCTAGACAAATTAGAGGATTGAACCAAAAGAAACCTGATGAGGTTCAACAAGGACAAGTGCAGAGTCCAGCACTTCGGATGGAAGAATCCCATGCACTGCTACAGACTAGGGACCCAGTGACTAGGCAGCAGTTCAGCAAAAAAGGACCTAGGGGTTACAGTGGATGAGAAGCTGGATATGAGTTAACAGTGTGTCCTTGTTGCCAAGAAGGCTAATGGTATTTTGGGCTGTATAAATAGGGGCATTGCCAGCAGGTCGAGGGATGTGATCATTCCCCTCTATTCGACATTGGTGCGGCTTCATCTGGAGTACTGTGTCCAGTTTTGGGCCCCACACTACAAGAAGGATGTAGACAAATTGGAAGCAGTCCAGCGTAGGACAACAAAAATGATTAGGGGGCTGGAGCACATGACCTATGAGGAGAGGCTGAGGGAACTGGGATTATTTAATCTGCAGAAGAGAAGTATGAGGGGGGATTTGATAGCTGCCTTCATCTACCTGAAAGGGGGTTCCAAAGAGGATGGATCTAGACTGTTCTCAGTGGTAGCAGATGACAGAACAAGGAGTAATGGTCTCAAATTGCAGTAGTGGAGGTGGATATTGAGGAAAAACTTTTTCACTCAGAGTGGTGAAGCACTGGAATGGGTTACCTAGGGAGGTGGTGGGATCTCCTTCCTTAGAGGTTTTTAAAGCCAGGCTTGACAAAGCCCTGGCTGAGATGATTTAGTTGGGAATTTGGTCCTGCTTTGAGCAGGGAGTTGGACTTCCAACCCTGATATTCTATGAATGCATTTATGGATGTCGTTATGGATGTTTTGTTGTGCAACTGTTACCAGACACCAGTTCTGAAGTCATTTAGGCAAATGTTGGGCCTTTCTAAACAAATTGTACCATTTTAATTATAACCAGTATAGTTCAACACCTAAATTGGTATAACTGCATCCACATTAGAAATTTGCTTTATATGATACAGCTTATTCCTTGCTTACCCAAACTCTACCCTGAGGCACAGGTTTTCCTAATCAGATTGGCAGTGGGGAGGGGAGATACAGAAACCCTGTGTTTAGGTAAGCCCTTAAGTCTTTTCTACTGATTTGAAATCAATATAGCTAAATGGGTGCAGCTCACTAGTGTATATGCAGTTATACCTATGAAAAGGGGTTTACATTGGTAAATAAGCTATACATAAACTTACCAATATTAACACCTTTATACTAATAGTACATAGTTAAATTGGTACATAAACCCACTGATTTAGATTTAGATGTGGGGGTTTTGAGTGGAGCAGGGTGACCAATTGAAGCCCAGGATCTTTTAATTCTAGTATTCCACATGCTCTTGGCAGCCTATTAACAACAAACTTAAATTGCTATACATCAGTTAAACAAATTCAGAATATAAAGTCCAACAAGTAAACCCTTAAGACTGAATATCCACAAATGTGATGCCCAGTATTAAACTCTGAATCAGTAAGAGTAAGGATGGTATCACTGTACTTGGTTTATAGGGGATGGAAACTGAAGATGCTGTCTTAAAGAGACACTATCAAAAAAGATGTGCCTAATTTTAACTTACGTTATCAGTTCTATTTTTGTCTACCTCTGCTTTGCCTGTCTGCTCAATTTGTGGTCAGTCATGCTAGTAAAATGAAATAAACTGCCTCAAGCTTTTTTGGTCTGCATTTTTAGATTTAAATATTTAAACAGCTGAGTTATTTGATCTGCAAATTACACATTTGAATCCAACACTGTTTGCAGAGGCTAAAGTTAACTGAACTTTTAGTCCAGTGAATCAGAGGGAATTAAAGTTAAGATTATTTAAAAAACCTACATTCCTCCTACTTTCCACCATTGTTTGCAACCTTTTTAAGCAGCACAGACACCTGTAATTAGTTCTTTTAAACAAAGTTTAAAATGACTACAGGATGGTGACAGACTACAAATATCAAATGGATCAAGTTGGTTATGAAATGTAACAGTTTTCCCCCATTTTTATCAACTAGCATGAATTTAGAAACTCTCTCCTGGTAACCTTCTGTTATTGAAGCTTTAGTTTAAATGAGCTTCAACATATTATTGACAATATTGCAATATATGTTCAGTGTAAAAACACTTAATGAAGGTCTGCTGTTGGCTTCTTCATTCAGAAACATAATTTTACAAAAATATAATTTAAGTTGAGGGAATTGGAATCAACATGTATTGTGGCTTTAAACTGGGTAATTGCATATTACAGTTCATAGGCAGGCAAATAACATCAATATGCTAAAAGAAGGCATGAAGATTGAAGCAACTCATGTGAAGAAAAAGCAACTACATTATTATTTGCCTGCTGAAATCTTGCAGAAAAGAAAGAAGGTATGAGGAAGTTTTGATCCTTCACATAACATTTTCATGTGTGCATCTCTTTAATTTAAAAATATACATTTATCTTGATATCTTGTAACCTTTGTTTTCAGCAAAGCATACCAGACATTGGTCGAAACTTTAGTGGACTTCCATCCAAAAGGGCTTCAGTGGATGTAAGCTCTTTGGATGGTTCCACAACCACAGACGCAGGAACACAATATAGCTCCCCTTCTTTGTTAACCAGGATCTCTAAATTGGACAACAACTCTCTGATAGAAACAGAAAGGTTAGTAATTTGTAAATTTGGATAATTCAAGGAGATTGTACACTTGTTACTAATTGATAGACTAGCTTTGTAACCTAAAATGTGTATGAGCATATACAATGCTTATTTAACAGGAACACAGCACTTCAGAGAACCAGTGCTGCTACCAATAGAGAGAAGCCATTGAATGTAACTATGCCATCAGTGCCTGTTAAAGGACTGTCCATTCCAGTTATTGGTTCAAGTATGTATCCAAACATAGTGAGGAAAATGTAACCTTTAACTCTATGTAATTATATTTTTAAAGGCTGTTTTCTTTGTGCAGAGACCCAGATTGCAGGTACAACAAAAGCAGTCCTACCTCCAACTGGATACACCATACCTACAGTAGTAGGACGAAATGTGATTCCTCGACTTATTACACCTCCTTCTGCACAGGGACAACAGCTCCTAAATGGAATTTCAACTATAAACTCTAAAAATGCTGCACCTAAAAGACCTCATTCACCTTCCTCAGAAGAATGCACTAAAAGACTTAAAGATATAGAAAAAGTAAAAACACACTTCAATATGGAATCAAAGAGAGGAGGAGTTGGAGAGATGTGTATAGATAAACTCCAAAAGACTCTGCAGGTAATCTTATCTTCAATTTCTTATACTGTCCTTTAAAAAGAAAATACTGGCTGCTAGAATTACCCTAGTGTTTAATGTTCAGAGTTCATGTATGTAGAATGCATTTTCAGATCTGATATGACCATTTCATTCCAGCAACCCAGTGACTGAATCCTAAACTTTGATTATAGGCTCTTGGAAAGTTTGAAACCATTGCTATACCACACCTACCACTAGATACTATAGGAAGAGAGAAACTGTCTCATAAGAATAACATCTAATCTGAAGCTTTGAAACATTTAAAAATAACCTGGACAAGATGGTTGGTTGGTTGGTTTTTTAAACTAGCTTGTGCCCTTTGTTGCCTAGTGATTTATAAAGAGGGCCCAAAGTTCCTATTGTTACACTTATTTTAACCATGGAAATAGTCCAGAATTAACAATGATGATGATTTTTGTTGAATGACCTAGATGCATATTGTTAGTGCCTTTCATTATAGGGGTGGTATTGAAATATTTACCAAAGCCTTTCTTTCTCCAAAATGTTCATTAGTCACTGAAGTTTGACTAAAGAGTCTAAATTTCTTCTACTTCGAGTGATGATCCCTATTGTATTCCACTGTGGGTTAAGCATGCACACCATGCATCTGGAGCTAGAAATTTGATTGTAATTTCTGTTGGTCTGCACATGCACTCTGATTCTCCTGTGCCTCTGTCCGAGGGGATAGAGAGCAGGGCAGATTGATCACCTCTTCAGTTTCTTCTCATCGCTGCATGGTCCAGGTTGGAATCTTCAGTGTCTGCAGCTTTGGCTACATCCTACAAAATAAGAATGACCTAGTTTGTAAACAGCTTTAACAGTCTAGTGTTTTATAGATCAGTTTCCTGGGGACAACCAACCCATTTAGGTACAGGGTTATGCCCAGGACTCCAGGCATCAAATGCCATGCTTCCTTCCCATGATCCTTCTTGGTCAGCGATGAACAACCCAGTCTGTACTGCCTTGGGAAAGCCCACATCATGATGAGGTGCAGTATCTGCCAATTGTCCCTCAGCCATACCAAAGAAAGGCACAAATACCTCATTGAGTAAGCCATGAGGCCCCAGTCAGATCCACCTCTGAGGGAATTGACCATGAGAAGGAGTTTATCACCCATCCCATACACAGAACACATCTCCCCTCCAACGGCACTGACAGTACCACCACTGAAACCTGAATCAGACTTCTCTTCTTCAGGGGATTCTGAGTCATCCCATGAACTTTTCTTCCCCTACCCATGTGTTCACCACCACCCAAGAGACCTGCACCAGTTTGGGACCAACCTCTCCCTCATCTAACTTGGAGCCGCTGGTACTTCATGCCATGGGGGCCCTCATGACCACTTACTGACCCTTCCTACTGGGGGCCTTGGGACCAGTAGTCCCATGCAGAATCTAGCCAATCTGCCAGGGAGTCACCCCTTGCTTCCCCTCTAAAGGGACACTCCAATTTTCCCCCAGATCTGGCATAGGAGGAGGAGGGACATTATGCTATGGATCAGGTGGTTCCACTGGAACCAGTAAGATTGCCATTTTCATCCCTGGACGAAGCGATGACTCCTCCGTCTCCTTCCACCTCTCTTCCCCCAATGACTTCAGGAAGTTCCAAGATCATCTCCACAGAGTTGCTGGAGAGCTTGATTCCTCTCCAGGAGATCCAGGACTCTCAGCACAAATTCTTAAACATCCTCCATGCATCCAGGTCCCCCTGCTAATGAAGCCATACTGGAGCCATTTAGAACAGTTTGGTGCTCCTCTGCCACCTGCACTCCTACCCTGAAAAGGGCAGAAAAGCATTATTACATACCAGCCAAAGAAACAGAATCTCTTTTCTCACCCACTCCCAATTCTGTGGTGGTCCATCCCACTTCTGAAAGGGCCATTCAGAAGTCCAAATTAACACTGAGGACTTCAAGGAATCACACCTCTTCAATCAGAAAACAGATGAGTCCCTCTGTACCCTGAAGGACTCCAGGGCTGCCCTTTGTTTGCTGGGGATATACACACCTGCTTCTAAGAGGAAGTTTCACTGCACATCGGTCACACATAGGCACATGGCTCAGCTGTGTTTTTTTCCATCAGAGGCCCTATGAACCATGTAAGAGACAGAGGGTTCAAAAGCCCTGCTTCATACATCCTCTTCAACAGGTTCAGCATCTCAGTATCAGCTCCTGGCTCAGTGCTATTTTTGACGGGTGCTTGAGAGCCACGAAACGCCAAGCTTCACACCTCCTGACCCCTCCCCCACACACACATACCATTTAGGGATCTTTCTATGCTACTGCAACATTTGGACTGCTGCAATAACAGATAAGTGGGTGCTGAATGTCATCCACTAAGGCTATGATAGTATGCATCCGTACCACCTTCAAAAACCCCTGCCCGCTCCCTTTAGAAGCCACTCAAACAAGAGGTGAACTCCTTGTTGCAGCAAGGAGCAATAGAACTTGTCTTGCCTCAATACCAAGGGAGAGGGTTTCACTTGACTGACTTCCTGGTACTCAAAAAGAAGTTTGGTTGGAGACCACTCCTGTACCTCTCCCATCTCAACCACTTCATTTGAAAACTAGGATTTTGCATGGTCATGTAGGCAGAAATAATTCCATCTTTAGAAAAGGGCATGTGGTTTATGGCACTCAATATGAAAGACACTTCCTTCCATGTAGACATTCATTCCACCCACAAATGCTTCCTCAGATTCATGGTGGGCTCTATCCATTTTCAGTACAGAGTACTCCCCTTGGGAACAGCGACTGTCCCCAGAGTCTTTTACCAAGATGTTTTCTGTAGTAGCTGCCCATGTCAGACACTGGTCTCATTGTCTTCCGCTACCTTGATGACTGGCTCATTGTTATCAAGTCCTGCAGGGAAACTTGTGTGTTAACTTCCATGATGCTACACCTGCTCTCCTCACTGGGAGTCAGTGTAAACACTGAAAAAGCTGTTCTCACCCCCCACATGATCTCCGGATTTCATCCAAGCAACCTTGAATTGTACAGCAAGAGAGTACAGGTTCCAGACTATGAACGATATCCTAGTCTACATCACAAACAAGCCTCAAGTACTGGTCAAGTCATGTGTCTCTCTACTAGGTCATATTGTCTCATGCAACTACAGCACTCCATTTGCAAGACTTCACTTTCATTGCCTTCAAATGCAGCAGTTGGTGTACTTCCCAAAATGTCAGTGTCAATAACCTATTCCCAGATTTGGACCTTAGCGTCCAAAATATGGGGGTTAGCATGAAAACCTCCAAGCTTAGTTACCAGCTTGGACCTGGTACTGCTGCCACCACCCAAAAAATTAGTGTTTTGGGGCACTCTGGTCCCCCCAAAAACCTTCCCTGGGGACCCCCAGACCCAAATCCCTTGAGTCTCACAATAAAGGGAAATAAACCTTTTCTCTTCCCCCCCCTCCCCTCCAGGTGTTCCTGGAGAGATACACAGAAGCAAACTCCGTGAAGCTAAACAGAGGGATTCCACCCTCCCCGTTCCCAGCCTGGAGAACAGAATTACCGAGAGTCAATCTCTCTTCCCCCCTCACCCAGAGGGAATGCAAAGTCAGGCTAGTACATCTAACACACCCAGGTTTCCCCCTGACTTTTTTTTCCTCCCACCAATTCCCTGGTGAGTACAGACTTCATTCCCTGGAGTTACCCAGTAAAGAAAAACTCCAACAGGTCTTAAAAAGAAAGAAAAATACATAAAAATGGTCTCTTTGTATTAAGGTGACAAATACAGGGTCAATTGCTTAAAAGAATATTGAATAAACAGCCTTATTCAAAAAGAATACAATTCAAAGCACTTCAGCAACTATAGACATGTAAATACAAAACAAAAAACCAACTTTGTACTCACAACTTGGAAACAGAAGATTAGAAAGCAGGAAATAGAAAAATCCTTCTCATAGCTGAGAGAGATTCAGGCAGACAGAAGACACAAACTCAGATGCAAACTTCCCTCCACCCAGAGTTGAAAAAATCCTGTTTCCTGATTGGTCCTCTGGTCAGGTGCTTCAGGTTACTTTTTTTTCAGGTGAAAGAGACATTAACCCTTAGCTATCTGTTTGACAGTCAGTCAGTGACCCTCATGATGACCGTTCTGGCCAGTGTCTTCCCTCCTATGGTGAACACCTCCAAATCCTTGTCAGCTGTGCATGGGCTCCTTTTTTCTCCCTTCCTCTCCAGACAGGACCATTACTACAGATGCATCCCTGTGGGATGGGGAGCCCACATGAACAACCACACAGCTCACAGTACCTGGACATCTCGAGTCTAGCACCCTCATGATGTCATTGTCCTCCTCTTATATCTTTCCACTTGCTGGAAAGCTCTCTTGCTGTGACATGGGTCAAACAGCACTGTACAATGGGAACTATCTCTGAGAGGTTTCTATTGTACACAGTTCCTGGGGTAATCTTTGTGCTTGTGTGCTTTTCTTCAATAAGCCATTACCATTGTTTGGCCTTTTTACTGTTGTACCTGAAAAGCTGCTTTTGGGTGTTTACCCTCACAACAAGTTTCAGTAACACATACATAGCCTAACTTCACACGTGATGATAGCACACACAGTCCAACAAGATATTAATGTCTAGCAGATCAAGACTTTTATAACGATACCTCAAAGATATACTTTGTACAAAATGTGTCCTAATTACATGACAATGGTGAATATTGGGTAGGATGACCAGATGTCCCTATTTTATAAGGACAGTCCTGATATTTGGGACATTTTCTTCTATAGGTGCCTATTACCTCCCCACCTCATCCCGCTTTTTCACACTTGCTGTCTGGTCACCCTAATATTGGGGTGTCAGGATGTCCAGAAGGTTATCCTGATTGCCCTCTTCTGTTCCACAGTTCTGATTTCCCGAACTCCTACACATGTTATCTTGACCACCAATCATCCTTCCAACATTTTTTGAGCTCCTGACCCAGTGGAATGGCAAGATCAGGCATCCGGATTCACATCCTCTTCACATCAGGATTTGGTATTTGGATGGGCATCATCATTATGTTCATGCTCCACAGCTGTAAAAGACCTCCTCTCTAATAGAAAGGACTCTACTAGAAAATGTTACCTAGCTAAATGGAAGTGCTTTTCTTGCGTACATCAAAGAAGCATTCTCCTAGAAACTAGATATTCCTCTCATCTTGGACTAAACCTCTTTTGAAGACATCAGGTTTGTCCATTAACTCCTTGAGAGTCCACCTGGTGATAATCAGGGCATACCATCCACCTTCTCAGGGCTACCCAGTCTCGGCAAATCCTCTGACCATTAGATTCTGGAAAGGCCTAATAAGAACTTTCCCAGCTATTCAGAAGCCTACTCTCCAGTGGTACCTAAAACGTGTTCTCTTGGTACTCAAAGGTGCCCCCGCCCCCTTTCTGAACCTTTAGCTTCTTGCACCATATCTCTCCTTTCCATGAAGGCAATTTCCTTGTAGCC
This sequence comes from Gopherus flavomarginatus, assembly GCF_025201925.1. Lineage (NCBI taxonomy): Eukaryota > Metazoa > Chordata > Testudines > Testudinidae > Gopherus > Gopherus flavomarginatus. Next base: position 21,334,468 of record NC_066620.1, on the reverse strand, counting down.
ATCACCTCAGCTAGAAAAACTGGCAAACTTGGAGCAATGATGGCAGATTCTCCATACACTATATTCCATAAAGATAAGGTTTCTTTGTGTCTACACCCCAAATTCACCCCTAAAATAGTTTTTTGGAATTTCACATTGATTCACTTACCTGTGTTATTCCCAAAACCACACATTTCCACAAAGGAACGAAAACTCCACTCCCTTTTACCTGCACAGAGCAAAACCAATCAAGAAATCCCTGAGACTATTCATCACTACAGCAGAAAGTCAGAAATCTCCACCCAGAGAATTTCTAAATGGATCTCTGGCTGCATTCAATTCTGTTGCTATCAAATCTTCTCTCCAATGATGGGATAAGAGTTCGTTCCACCAGAGCACAAGCAACAACTATGGTACTTCAGAAGGTACCCCTCCTGGACACCTGTAAAGCAGGCACATGAGCAAGACATTTCGCTCTGGTGCAGGACTCTTCTGCTTATGCCTCCTTTAGGACCACAGTGCTCCTCTCAGCCCACCGTCTACGTCCTTGCACCCTTTTCCTACTTAAGTACTGTTTTGTCGATCACCTCCAGTGGAATACAATAGGGACCATCACTCAAAGAAAAGGAAGTTATTGAGCTGTAATTAGAGGTTCTTTTAGATGTGTGGTCACTATCTATATTCCACTACCTGTCCTCCTTCCTCTCTGCTTTTGGATCTTATCTGATTCACTGTAGAGAAGGAACTGAAGAGGCAATTGGTCCACCCAACCCTGTATCCCTTCAGAAGGAGGCAATGAGGTGAGCCAGGCTGCATGTATGCACCAACGGACGCTATTTTTCTCTGGCTCTGAACGTATGATAACGACTACATATCTCAAAGAACTTCCAGTTACAGGTACGTAACCTCCACTTTCAACTGCTCAGCTGTCACCAACTTTTGAAATGCTGTCATTTAACTAGTTAAGTCAAGCTTCTAAGCAAAACATCAATTTTTATGACAAAAGAATGAAGCCCGAAAGGGCTTCTTCTATGTCAAATTATCAAAAAATACAAGCCAAATGTTTTGCTGATCATCTTTCAAAAATTAAAACCTCATTGGTCTAAGCAGCAGTTATGTAAAGAAGTATTCCATTTCTGCAGTCCAGTTGCATAAAGCCACACTTGTTTACTCCATAATTGCTATCAAGTATCTTAAATATGGATTATAGAATTAGTTATAGAAGCATTAATTATGCATTTTGGCTGAAGTAAATAATTCCTGCCCCACCACTTCTAGTAGATATAGGTGTTGGTAGTATAGCAAAATTATAGATGAAACTGATTGTTAAGAAGGCTCATCAGCTATTCGGATTAGCTGAAAATTCTGTGGAGTGTGAGTCCTGGTTAATCTGTAAAATTTGCACTGACAGGTAGCAGACCAAGAAAACTACAGAATCTTCCCTACACAACGTTAACGATTAAACCACAAAGATGGGTTAAAATGGTAGAAAATAGAGTTCATTTGTCCAATGTTGCACAGTTGACAGACACAGTATGTGTCTTCTGATACCCTTATAAAAAGGGTAATACACTGGAGAAAATGGCTGTAGGATGTATTCCTACTATGATTAATCTTCCCTGTAGTGTTTGTTTTTTGTATAATATCAAGTGCAGGTGGCATTTGGGAGCAGACGCTTAACCTGCTGGACAGGTTATCAGCAGCTGACATTGACAGAGCACTACGTTGTTTTTTATCAATTCCATTTCCCTGGGGGAAAAACAGCTTTTGCTAATTCTACCTCCATTTTTGTGGAAAGGCAAGCAAGAGCTGGAAAACAGTAAATTTTTGGAATTCGTTTATACATTTCCAAAAATTTAAACTTCTTAATTCTCAACTAATTGAAAGTTCCTATTGGGCCGCAGAACAGGCCAACTCCTCTGGTTCTTGCTTGTGTTTTGTAGTCAAACAGCAATGCTTTCTTCACTAAGGACTGTTTGTGCTAGGTCAAGTTCAGCCTCAATATGTTCTCACAATTCCTACTTGTTTGAATGAAAGCTGTACTTGTATCTGAGTGTAGTTTGGTCCATGAGCTCTAACCATATAAATGACTTGATACTATGTATCCTATCTTGGACTGGATTCAACATTCAAAGATTGTCACATCCAAAATAATGTAAAGAGAGAATCTGCAGGGAAAAAATATAATTTGAGGCATTCATCTTAACTTTTTTTAATCCTGAATGAACTAGTTTAAGTGAAAGTCCTTAGATATTCTACTTAATGACATGACTAAGAATAAATTTCAGTTAATCACGGTTAGACAAACTTTTTTGTATTACTTACAGCTCTTATCAAGCTTTATCCATTTTCCTGTTTCTCTACACATCACACCCAGAAATTATTTGCTGGGAAGCCAAAGTGTAACCTGGTTTAGTTCTCTCGGAGCATTTGAATTATTTCTAGACCTAAACTAGAACTGGGTGAAATTTTTTTGACAAATAGCTTATTGGACGAAAAATTCAGTTTTGGTCAACTCTAAACTATTTGAATTTTTGATACGAATTTGCCCAATGATTTCAGCCAATGTTTTTAGCTTAGGCACCATTCACAAAATGGTGGGAGGAGGTGGTGCCTTCTTTTTATATGATAATGTTGCATTATGCCACTGGGCTATGGAATATTATGGGACAGGTCTCTCAATCTCTTAGTCATTGGAGCAGGGACTTGAACTTGGGTCTTTCCCTTCCAGATGAGTACCCTAATCATATGGCTATAGTCTGTCTCTCCCAATGACTATTCAAATATTTTTGTATACCAAGAGGAACAGCTTCAATAGGAGCGATTGAGACACCCAGCCCAGATCATGCTATAGTATGGTCGTTTGGGCACTTTCCTGCAATGTGGGAAACTCAGTTCGGGAGCAGGGGAAATTGAACCCCAGTCTCCCATATCCCAGCTGAGTGCCCTGACCAGTGGGATAGAAGGTATAAGGGAGGTACAACCACTACCTCTGGCTATCTTGAGAATCCTTTCCTTTGCTGCTTTATTTTTAAAAGTGCCATGAAATTAAATATTTTTGGATCAAATTAAACATTTTGTATGACCTAAAGTTTTTTTCACATTGGCAAAAACTTTTTTGAATTTAGGTCGACCCAAATGAATTTTTTTTTTCAGAACTGCTAGTAAACCAAAAAAGCAGTTACTTGCTCAGCTCTTCTAACTCTTCGATAACAAACAAAATTTTAAATCTTGTCTCCTTCAAACATTTAAAGAAAAGGCAGCCAACCTATAGGCAGAAGCTGGGCACTGCTTAGGTAAGTTCACAGAGCCTGGATTTATATATAAAATAACCATGTCAAATGAATGATCTGTTTTATGTAAATTCAAATTTTGAGCAATTTTAAAGACACTCTCTCTCACTTCCCCTTTCCTGTGAAAAAGGTCTGAATGTCTCATGTAACAAAAGTCTAGCTAAAAAGTATCATGTTGAGCGGGCACACCCTGTGATTCATCTCTTTGGGTACATACGTAGGCCTTCCTTTACAGAAGAATAAAATAACCCAAAATGCCTTCCACATAAAGAATAGATGTCATGAGACTTCTAAAGTTTCATAAATACTTTCTTGCCTGCTGTATCTATATTTCTGGTTCCAGCTAACATTTGTTTGTTAGCTGATATTTGTGCTTTCCATATAAAGGAACTTACTTGCAATGCATTCAGTACGCCATTCTTATATACTTTTGGGTTTTTAGGATAGCCGTGGAGGAGGGGAATCCATGCCTATTCCAACTATTGACACATCAAGATCACAGGTACTGTCTACTGAGTCTTTTGCTTTATCAGTGAACATAAACTAGTGAATATTTCCTGCATACATTAAGGTAATATTTGTTTACACACACAAGCTATCTGACAGTGTCAAGTACTTTTCTGTTGATTTACTATAATTCTTTAACTCTTGTGGCAACATATGGTAACTGAGATTCTCACTTACACACTATGCAATGGTATTTTGGAGAGCTGCTTTAGCAGCTCTCAAACAGACAGAAGCCCCAAACTGCCATACTTACTTTAAAAGGTTTAGGCATCCAGCCAAAGATTGAAAACACTTCATTTGCATGCACAAGCATCTGTCTCCTACCATCTCAGGCATTCAAACTTCACAACCCCTTCAAAAAACTAGACAAAGCCCCTTTCTTTCCAAACTGCCTTCTTACCCCTGGTCTACACTGGGGGAGGGGAGATGGATCTAAGTTGTCATACTTATACCTACTCACGGCAGTGTCTTCACTGCAGTGAGTCGACTGCTGCCACTCCCCTGTCAACTCTGCCTGCACCTCTTGCAGCGGTGGAGTACAGGAGAGTGCTCGGGTCGATTATCATGTCTAGACTAGACACGATAAATCGACCCTCGCTGGATTGATCGCTGCCTGCTGATCCGGTAGGTAGTGTAGACATACCCTTAATGTCACTAGAATCTATACTCTGCCTCAATCACATTCTTTACTGAGTGCTCTGAGCTGTTAATCAACCTTCATATCAACCATGCAGGACTTGAATGTCAAAAACTGGATATGCTCAAAAACATCGGTAAATTATAGCAATACACTTCAGATTCTGAAGCCTACTTTTTTTCATGCAGTCTTGATCTAAAGCTAGGCTAATCAAGATATGCAGTCTGAAATTTAATATTAAAGACTTTTACACCACTCTTTAAACTCAGCCAACAGTTTGGACTCTCCTATAGGATTGCCAACTTTCTAATCACTCAAAACTGAACACCTTTGCCACATCCCTGCCCTGCCCTATCTCCAAGGCTCTGCCTCCACTCACTCCATCTCCCCTCCCTCTATCACTCACCCTCACTTGCTCATTTTCACTGGGCTGCGGTAGGTGTCTGGGGTGGGGCCAGAAATTAGGGGCTCAGGGTGCAAAGGGGGTTCCAGGCTGGGGCCAGGGGTTCAGAGTGTGGGAGGGGGTTGTGATCTGGAGCCGAGGCAGTTGGGGAACAGGAGGAGGTGTTGGCTCCAGGAGGGAATAAGGGTGCAGGAGGAGGCTCAGGGCTGGGGCAAGGGATTGAGGTGTGAGATATGGGCTCTGGGAGGGAGTATGGATGCAGAAGGGGTCTCAAGGCTGGGGCAGGGGTGTAGGAGGGGGTGAGTGGTGTGAGCTCAGGGTGGCGCTTACCTCAGGCAGCCACACTGCCTCTGCCCATAAGCACTGCCCCTGCAGCTCCCATTGACCACTGTTCCTGGCCAATGGGAGCTGCTGAGCCGGCACTTGGGGCAGGAGCAGGGGCAACACGTGAAGCCCCCCCAGCCGTCCTTCCACTTAGGAGCCAAGGGACATGTCACCACTTCTGGGAAGCCACACCGAGCCAGGTAGGGAGTCTGCCAGCCTCAGAGCAGCCAGGGTCCCTTTTTGACTGGACACCTGGCAACCCTAACATGACGCTTGATGCTGGTTTGCCTAATTCAGTTGAACTCTTGAGGGAAGACTGTGCAGGATGGGGGAATGTCCCTTCCCTACACTATTGTAGTGAATAAATGCCATCACAGTGAGAAGCAGACACTTCACCTGCAAGTGTGTAACTTCTAGTAGAGAATTGGCAGATAATCACTATGGTGGGGGGAATAGCATATTCTAAACCTCTTGGTTTGGTGTGGTAGGTCATGGAATTTAATCTGTAGGTCTTGTTCATAGCTGAAACAGTTTCACTTTCTACCCAACTTCTGTTTTACATTATGCGTATTTAAAAATATTTTCCCCTTCTCCATTTTTCTATTGTAGAGACTTGCCAGTAAAGAACTACCAGATTCATCTTCTCCTGTTCCAACAAATAACATTCGTGTCATTAAACATTCGATCAGATTGACTCTTAACCGGTAACTACAGTGCCTTTTCAGGTAAAGATAATATGCACTTGTTTAGTGGTTTACACAAGCAATTAACTTTGAAACTGCAGTTGCTGTCCCACATAAAATATGGAGTTACTGCCACCGAATTGGAGATTTTTCCAGTTATTAATTTTTTGTCTGCATTTTGACCTGCAGATGCTGTAGGATACTTCCATTACTGTATAGCTTTTCCAAGATCGCCTGCTGACAAGCCACTGTCGACAAAATCATGGCTTGTCTTTTTTAATTGCCTTTAGTTTAAATATTTGCTACTTCTGACTGATCTACTTCTCATTTTGAACACTCTTCCAACAGCAGTCCTTGTTTTTTTTAAATTCTTGTTATAATCCATTGTCTTGAGACGAAAAAAATTGTTCTGAAAAATACAAAAAAAAGTCCCGTGATACCATTTTTCTGAATGTATGTAAACATGTTTACTTTAGTCACTGGAGCTACCTTCTGGTTAGAAGTGTAAGTAAGTCCTAGTATTGTTTCTGCTTTCCTAATGGTGTAGATATACATTATTTTGTGAACTTCAATTTTTTTTCCTGGTTTAGCACACATTCTTTTCTACATCTGTCACGCTGATGCTCCGCATCTATAGGCAATAGCTTTATGGTATTTAGCACGTAGCCAGGCACTGCCCAAGTTTTACAGACTGCCTCCCATGGAGGCCCAAAAAATCAATCCGTAATATAAAAATAAAAATTCAACCATTAAGGATATCTGCCAAGATACTGAAATGGTAGGGATGTCTTACGCTATTGAATCTGATTCTTGTAAATCTTGCTTTGAAACAGGCTTAGGACTTCTAGTTTTCACTGGTTAATTAAACAAATTTCCCCACAGCAGCAACGTTTCTTACCCAAAATATTTTAAGACATAGCTAAATATTGAGACTAGAAAAAACCTGTTGTGACATTACGGTCTACTCATTCTGCAGTTATGCAGAACGATTCTTCACTGATTAGGCATGCAGAAACAGACATTGGTTTCAATAAAATGCCTGAAAACATTTCCTTTTGAATAACAATGGTTATGGAACTCTGGCTTAGGACCATTGCAGTCTTCATGTAAACAAACATAATCATAATACAACTTACCCAGTTAAATAGAGTGAAGTTTCAGGGGAAAAATGCATCTTCTACAAAGCAAATCCTAGACTATGTAATTTCTCTTGTAATTTATTTAATGTTTTGTAAATGAAGTTGTATGTATTTTCAGAGTATTTTTGTATGTACTGTAAGATAACATCTTTTCAAAAAGAAAAGTTTAAAAACTTTACAGTTTCTTCTTCAGTTCACTTTTTTTTACGTAGGTCAAATCTTCTAAAAGCCCTTAACATACAAGCATTTTGAAGAACATACAAATATATGCAATACCTCTGCTTTGAATAGAATTCTAATTTGCAGATACTCCTTAATGGTAGGTTTCCCTCAGTACCACAGCTTTCATGTGTCAGCTGTATAAGGCAACCAGAAACGCTAATAGTTTTGAGACAAATACTAAATAAAATCTTACCATGCAGTGTGTGCCTTCATTAGAAAGTAGTAACATCTGGTGCAGCTTGCTAAAACGTATATACAGTAAAAGCTTTATCTGGCATGTTGGGGGTGGGGGGAAATGGGGGGGGGGGGATGCCGGTAAGTCAAAAATTCCGGTTAACTAAGAGGGAGGGAGTTTGGGTGTGAGAAGGGGCTCTGGGAGGGAGCTTGGGTTCGAGGCAGGGGCTTGAGGCATGTGAGGTGGTGCGGGGTGCCGGATCCAGGTGGTCACCTCTGGCAGCTCCCCAAAAGTGGCAACGTATCCCTGCGACTCCTAGGCAGAGGCGTGGCTAGGTGGTGCGGCCCCCATTGCTACCATTGGCAGCAGTTCCTGGCCAATGGGAGCTGGGGAACCAGTGCTCAGGGCAGGGTGGAGGCAGCACGCACAGCTGCCTAGCTGTGCCTCTGCCTAGGAGCAGCAGGGACATATTGCTGCTTGCGGGGAGTCGCCAGAGGTGAGCACCACCTGTATCCTGCACCCAGAAACCTCTCCTGCGCCACAACTTCCTGCCCTGAGACTCCTCCCACACCCAAACTCCCTCCTAGAGCCTGTGACCTGCACCCTCTTCTGCACTCCAAACCCCTTGTGATCATTCCTCCACCTAGAAGCAGCAGGGAGCCAGATAGGGAGCCTGCTAGCCCCATGCTAACCAGACTATATAAACCAGACTTTCATTGAAGATCAGAAATACCAGTTTATAGATCTTTCGAGCTGGTAAAGTGCCAGATAACACAGCTTTTCTTGTACTACAATCCCTACATTTTGCATCTGACAGCTGAGTTGATGGCTGAGGTACTAGTTCAGCATCCTGATCATAGTGTGTCTGGATTTTTTTTTTTTTTCAAGAATAAGAATTGCTTGAAATAGATCACAGCTCTAAACTTCAATTCATCTAATTTTAAAATCCCAAAGACATAATGGATGGGAGCAAGGGAGAGAAATACATGTCTTGCCAGGCCTCCTCTTACCTTATTTCCACACAGATATGGAAACTTATGTCCAGCACAGAAAAGTTTCATCATGTCTTTTGGCATGATTTTACCTAAAGCTCTAACCTATAGATTTTGGTTCTCAAATGTGCCTCATTGTGCAGGTCTGATCTGAGAAATTACTGTAAAAATGACATTAGGATTCTATATTTCTCTCAAAGGCTACTTAATCAGTTGTCCTTTTCAACTGCAAGCTCTCCCTGGTATCTGAATCTAATTTTTGTTTTTTGAGGTGGATGGGGTTTGTCTCTCCCCCCCCCCCACCCCCACTCCCTGGCCCACTCATCAATGCAATGTGACTTTCACGCATCATGGCAGGTTTGCAGGGCTCTGTTTAAGAAAAGCTGAAATGGGAATTTAATGTGGAAAGAGAAACACACTCATGCCATTTTAGTGGCTTCTCGGAATGGAACTACACTTTAAAATTATAAATGTGGCTACTGCTCACTTTTGTAATGCTATAATTTAAATAGCCTGATTGAAATTGTCAGATCGTCATACAAAAACTATAGGTTTGACTGTAATTTATATACATGCTAAACATCTGTATATTGTATCTGAAGATTTATGAATTTAAAGATTAGAGAACTGATTTAAAGGTGATCAAAGTGACAAACTGCAAAACAAATACTAAAACTAGTCTTGTTTTTAATATCTACCAACCAGTTGTGCCATACCAGAACGCAATCCAGACCAGTGGTGGGCTGTCACCCATGCTTGCAACCTGGGGTGCCTTACAATGCTTTGCTGTAGTAGCTCCCACCTCACTGCTCACAAACAGCCTTGCAGCATGCAAGCCACACCCTGAGTGGCTGTGTAACTGGAGCCTGCCAGCTCCACCCTGTTTCTCACTAGCCTAGGTTATACTACATGGTGACCCCAACATACCACCAGTCCCAGATCATCCCTTCACAAATATTATGTCCTATACTTCCCAGCTGTCTCCTGAACAGTACAAATATATTGTTATTCCTCTGAGGGACTAATATGCCGGTTTATTACCATAAATAGTTACCCAGACACTTCCATTTAAACACACTGGCTGAGAATACAGTAAAACAAGTTTATTAACTACAAAAAGATTTTAACTGAATATAAATAATGAGGCAGAAAAGTCAGAACTAGTTACAATAGAAATAAAAACAAAAGGCTTACTAATATCTCCTTAAACTATCTTAGTTGTAAAGCAGACTGTCACCATGGTTCCAGTAAGTGTACTGACCAAACTCTTCAGGTCAGGACTCCTCCCACAGAGTCCAGTGGCTGTTCCTTTTTGTCTTCTCAGAGGTGGACAGAGAGAGAGAAAGAGAGAGATGCCTTAGCATGTTGGTCCTTCTCTTTTATAGCTTGTCTGTCTTCCCCCCCCCCTCCCCGAAAAACATTTCCAGCTGAGAACCAGGAGACAGTCTCTTTTGTGGAAGGATATTCCCTGCTGTTTTTGCACCTGTCTGAATTTCCTTTGTTTTCCCTTCCTGGCTGATGACTGTTTACAGGTTAAATGCAAAATTAAGAAAAGCACACATTCCTTCTTTTTGTTCAGAATAAACCTGACTTCTGCCTAGACTGTGCTGGGGGGTTGGAATATGTGTTGGTAACATAATATAGGGGAATCTTTTAACTTCATGTACAGTGTTGCCACGCATTTTACCAGAACAATACTGACTAGCAAATTATGAGTTTGCAAATGGTACCTTACAAGGCATACTTTGTAATAGTGTGTAGGGTGTGAATACAGGGGTGTGTTCCATCACACCAGCATGTAGAATAATAACAAATGTAAAAGAGTTTTCTTATGAAGTCGGCTTGATATCTTGAATGAGGCAGGAGCCATCTATAATGGTGTCATGCACAGGGTTAGTACTGGGTCCAGTAGTGGACTTGGATAATGGAGGAGGGAGTGTGCTCATAAAATTTGCAGATATCATCAAGCTGGGAGGGGTTACATGCACTTTAGAGGTCAGGATTAGAATTCAAAATGACCTTAACTAATTAGAGAATTGATTTGAAACCATCAAGATTAAATTCAGTAAAAATAAGTGCAAAGCACTACACATAGGAAGGAAAAAATCAAATGCACAACTACAGAATGGCTAAGCAGCAGTTCCGCAACACAGAACCTGAGAATTACAGTGCATGAGAAGCTGGATGAGAGTCAGTGTGCCCTTCTCGCCAAGAAGGCGTACGGCATATTGGGCTGCATTAGTGGGAGCACTGCCAGCAGATGGAGGGAAATGATTATTCCCCTCTACTCAGCAGTGGTGAGCTTACATCTGGAGTATTGCTTCCAGTTTTGGGCCCCCCACTACAGAAAGGATGTGGACAAACTGGAGAGAGTCCAGCAGAGGGCAATGAATATGATCAGGGGCCTGGGGCACATTACTTATGAGGAATGCAGAGGAAACTGGGCTTATTTAGTCTGCAGAAGAGAAGAGTTTTGGGTGGGGATTTGATAGCAACTACCTGAAGGTGGGTTCCAAGGAGGATGGAGCTTGGCTGTTCTCAGTGGTGGCAGATGACAGAACAAGAAGCAATGGTCTCAAGTTACAGTGGGGGAGGTCTAGGTTGGATATTAGGAAACACTATTTCACTAGGAGGGTGAGGAAGCACTGAAATGGGTTACCTAGGGAGGTGGTGGAATCTCCGTCCTTAGAGGTTTTTTAAGGCCTGGCATGACACAGCCCTTGATGGGATGATTTAGTTGGTATTGGTCCTGCTTTGAAGAGGGAGTTGGACTAGATGACTTCCTGAGGTCTCTTCCAACACTAATCTTCTATGATTCTATGAATGGGGAATAGCTGGCTAGGAGGTCATACTGCTGAAAAGAATGTGAGTGTTATAGTGGAGCACAAATTGAATGAGTCAAAAATATGATGCAGTTGTGAAAAGGGCTAATGTCATTCTGGAGTATATTAATGGGAATGTCGTATGTAAAGACATGGGAAATAATTGTCCCACTCTACTTGGCACTAGTGAAGCCTCACCTGGACTACTGAGTCTAAGGGAGCCATTCTTTAGGAAATGTGAGTAAATGGGAGACAATGGGGAGTAGAGCTTCAAAAATAAGACTTAGAAAACCTGTGAGGAAAGGTTTACAAACGAGCATTTGGAAAAAAAAGATTGAGGAGAAGACCTTATAAGTCTTCAACTATGTTAAGGGCTGCCAGAAAGAGGATGGAGATCAATTCTTCATGAGGAGCTAGTGAACAGGAGCGGCTAATGGGAGTTTTGTGAGGGAGTTTAGAGCAGGAGAGTGGGGGGCTAGATACTCATAACATTCTTTAAAGTTAAGGCCAAAAACACTCCCTTATGAAAACAAAACATCAACAATGAAATGAGCTGCAGGAGTAAAAATAGAATGCAGGCAGAAGTCCAGCAAGAGAGTGGGGGATATCCAGTTTATTGCACCCAATGCAGCATGTATGATATCTGGCAGATGGCGTATGTGTGCATTTGGTGGAAGGAGCTCCTGGCCTTCAAAACCCATACACAGGCTCTGGAGACCAGAGTGGCTGAGCTGGAGGAGCTAAGGGAGACAAAGAGGTGCATAGATGAGACTTTCTGGGATGCAGTAGAACAGTCCCACCCCCACTCTGACAGCCTCTGTGCTGTTCAGGAGGATGAAAGTCTCAGGAAAGGAGAGCATCAAATTGCAGCAGAGGAAAACAATCCATAGTTGGGACCCTCCCAGGTGATGTGGTATCCTCTCGCACTGAGGATACTTCTCCAGCAGAGGGAACTCCAGTTATTAGGAAGAGACGAGTAATGGGGGGATTTGATCATTAGAAACATAGATAGCTGGGTATGTCATGACCAGGAGCACCTCATGATGCCTTGCGTGCCTGGTGTGAAGGTTGCAGATCTTTCAAGACACCTAGATAGACTTGTGTTTAGTGTAGGGGAGGAGCTGGTTATATATATATATAGGTACCAAAGACATAGGGAAGGAGAGGAGAGAGGTCCTGAAAGCCAAATTTAGCCTGCTAGGTAAGAGATTGAAGTCCAGGACCTCCGTGATAGCATTCTTTGAAATGCTTACAGTTCCATGCACAGGGCCAGTTAGGCAGAACTGCAGGGTCTCAATGTGTGGATAAGACGATGGTGTAGAGAGCAGAGGTTTCACTTTATTAGGAACTCAGGAAACTTTGGGGAAAGGAGGAATCTATACAGGAAGGATGTGCTCCACCTAAACCAAAATGGAACCAGATTGCTGGCACTTAATATTACAAAGGTTGTAGAGCAGTTTTTAAACTAAGGGCTGGAGAAAGCCAACAGGTGCAGAGGAGCATGTGGTTCAGACAGAGACATCCCTTAGGGGAGGATCTATTAATGGAGATCCTCTATGTCCTAGTAAGGAGAGGATGGAAGATGATTAAATACAGTAGGCTCTTATGAGAAACAGTCAAATGAAAAAGAGTCCTGTAATGGCAGACAGCTGGAAAGTGACAATTTTTATGTGCTTATATACAAATGCTAGAAGTCTAAATAATAAGATGGGTGAACTAGAGTGCCTCATATTAAATGAGAATATTGGTATAATAAACATCACAGAAACTTGGTGGAATGAGGATAATTAATGGGACACAGTAATACCAGGATACAAAATATATTGAAAGGACAGAACAAGCTGTGCTGGTGGAGATGTGGTACTATATGTAAAAGACAGCATAGAACTAAATGAAGTAAAAATCTTAAATGAACCAAACTGTACCATAGAATTTCTGGCTAGTGATTCCATGCTTAGATAAGAAGACTATAGCAGTAGGGATATACTACTAACCACCTGATCAGGATGATGATAGTGACTGTGAAATCCTCAGAGATTAGAGAGGCAATAAAAATAAACAACTCAATAATAAAGGAGGATTTCAACTATCCCCATATTAACTGGAAACATGTCCCCTCAGGATAGAATGCAGAGATAAATGTCCTTGACACCTTAAATGACTGATTCTTGGAGCACCTAGTCCTGGAACCCACAAGAGGAGAGGCAATTCTTGATTTAGTCTTAAGTGTAGCACAGAATCTGGTCCAAGAGATGAATATAGCTGGACCACTTGGTAATAGTGACCATAATATAATTAAATTTAAATTTAACATCCCTCTGGCAGGGAAAACACCACATGAGCCTAACACAGTAGCATTTAATTTCAGAATGTGGAACTACACTAAAAGGAGGAAGTTAAACAGAAATTAAAAGGTACAGCACCAAAAGTGAAATCCCTGCAAGCCATGTGAAACTTTTTAAAGACACCATAAAGAGGTTCAACTTAAATGTATACTCCAAGTTAAAAAACATAAGAGAACCCAAAAAGTGCTGCTATGACTACACAACAAAGTAAAAGAAGCAGTGAGAGGCAAAAAGGCATCCTTTTAAAAAGTGGAAGTTAATTCTAGTGAGGAAAATAGAAAGTAGCATAAACTCTGGCAAGTGAAGTGTAAAAATATAATTAGGCTCAAAAAGTAATAGCAATTTTTTTTAAGTACATCAAAAGCTGGAAGCCTACTAAACAACCAGTGGGACAACTGGACAATCGAAATACTAAAGGAGCACTCAAAGACGATAAGGGCCTTGCAGAGAAACAAAATGAATTGTTTGCATCGGTCTTCGTGGCTGAGGATGTGAGGGAGATTCCCAAACCCAAGCAATTCTTTTTAGATGACAAAGCTGAGGAACTGTCCCAGATTGAGGTGTCATTAGAGGAGGTTTTGGAACAAATTGATAAATTAAACAGTAATAAGTCACCAGGACCAGAGATAGTATTCACCCAAGAGTCCTGAAGGAACTCAAATGTGAAATTGCAGAACTACTAACTGGTTAGTAACCTGTCATTTAAATCAGCTTCTGTAACAAATGTCTGGAGAATAGCTAATGTGATGCCAATTTTTAAAAATGGCCGGTAAGCCTGACTTCAGGACCGGGAAAACTGGTTGAAACTATAGTAAAGAACAGAATTGTCAGACACATAGACAAACATAATTTGGGGGAAGAGTCAACAGGGTTTTTGTAAAAGGAAATCATGCCTCACCAATTTACTAGAATTCTTTGAGGGGGTCAATAAGCATGTGGACAAAGGGGGTCCAGTGGATATAATGTACTTAGAATTTCAAAAAGCCTTTGACAAGGTCCCTCACCAAAGGCTCTTAAGCAAAATAAGGTCATCTCATGGATCTGTAACTGGTGAAAAGATAGGAAACAAAGCATAGGAATAAATGGTCAGCCTTCAGAATGGAGGGAGGTAAATAGTGTTGGTCCCCAGAGGTCTGTACTAGGCCCAGTTCTATTCAACATATTCATAAATGATCTGGAAAAAGGGGTAAACAATGAGGTGGCAAAATTTGTAGATGATACAAAACTAATCAAGATAGTGAAGTCCAAAGCAGACTGCAAAGAGCTACAACATGAACTCACAAAACTGGGTGGCTGGGCAACAAAATTCAGTGTTGACAGATGCAAAGTTATGCAAATTGGAAAACATAATTCCAACTATACTTATGAAATGATGGGGTCTAAATTATCTGTTACCACTCAAGGAAGATCTTGGAGTCATCGTGGATAGTTCTCTGAAAAAATCCACTCAATGTGCAGCAACAGTCAAAAAAGCTAACAATGTTGGAAATCATTAAGAAAGGGGTAAATAATAAGAAAATATATTGCCTCTATATAAATCCATGGTGTGCCCACATCTGGAATACTGCATGCAAATGTGGTTGCGCCATCTCAAAAAAGATATATTGGAGTTGGAAAAGGTTTAGAAAAGGACAACAAAAATTATTCAGGGTATGGAACGGCTTCCGTATGAGGAGAGATTAATACAATTGGGACTTTTCAGTTTGGAAAAGAGACAACTATGTGGGAATATCATAGAGATTTATAAAATCATGACTAATGTGGAGAAAGTAAATAAGGAAGTGTTGTTTACTCCTTCTCCTAACACAAGAACTAGGGGTCACCAAATGAAATTAACAGGCAGGTTTAAAACAAAAGGAAGTATTTCTTTACATAATGCACAGTCAACCTGTGTAACTTTGCCAGAGGATGTGAGGAAAGTCAAGACTATAACAGGGTTCAGAAAGACCTACATACGTTCATGAAGGATAGGTCCACTAATGGCTATTAGCCAGGATGGGCAGGGATGGTGTCCCTAGCCTCTGTTTGCCAGAAGCTGGGAATGGATGATGGGATGGATCACTTGATGATTACCTGTACTGCTCATTTCCTCTGGGGCACCTGGCATTGACCACTGTTGGAAGACAGGATACTGGGCTAGATGGATCTTTGGTCTGACCCTGTATGGCTGTTCCTATGTCCACTGAAGGTAGGTGAAGAAGTAATGGGCTTAGTCTGGAGCAAAGTTTTAGATATTTGAAAAAAATTTCTAACTGAAAGGGTAGTTAAGTTCTGAATAGACTTCCAAGGGAGGTTGTGGAATTCTCCATCACTGGAGGTTTTTAAGAACAGGTTGGACAAACACCTGTTAGGAATGGTCTAGGTTTAGTAGGTCTTGCCTCAGCGCAGGGAATTGGACTTGATGAATTCTTGAAGTCTCTTCTAGCCCTACATTTCTATGATTCTGTGATCCCAGTGTGTGATGTCATAGTAAAAGGATTGCAAATTATAAGAGTTGTCCATCTAGCTCAGAAAAATACCTCTGCAGTATGAAGTAACAAGACAATTACAGTGTAATGGAATGAGTATTTGAAAAAAAATGTTGGGCTCAAATACCCCACCTACTATCCAGGCATCTACTTACTCATTTTTCAATACTGCTTTCCAGTTCACATTTTAAATACATTTATTCAATTTTTTTCCTCCTGCTTTTCAAATGTTTTAAACAGATTGTGCCTTATATGGAAATAAGCTTCTAATTAAATACTCACTGGGATTTGCTCCTGCCTAAACAGGATCATGTATTTTCTCCGTTTCTTAATTATACCCTGAATTAAATACCACCTCCATATGCTGGACCAAGAATGTATTTTACTGTTGTGGAGTTTCCAGTAGATGTTGTAAAAGAGCATTATTACCCCACTGTTATCCAGTAATCTGGTGGTTTCATCACTTACTCTGAACTTTGGTCTCTCTTAGCTATCGCCCATTCCTTTTGAAGGGTAAGATCTAACAGCTCTTCAAATAGAGTTTATTACAGTAATTTTTGTTCATGCTTTCTGTTCTAATATGGGTGTAATGCTGTGTATGTTGAACTAACTAGGCTATGGGAATTGCCCTTGTAAAAAGACTGCACAAATGGGAGTTCGTGTCAGTATGCTTATAGCAAAAAATCTTGCAACACTGTGCTTTCCCCTCAGTTTCTCTAGCTGGCCACTTCTGGTGTAGTGATTTTCTTGTGGGCTTGTTTTTGTTTGAGCAATGCAGCAAAAGGAATTTAGTTACCGTATATACTCATTCATAAGCTGAATATTTTTGGTAAAAAGTGATGTATCAGAGAGCGGGGTTTGGCTTATAAACGGGTCGACGCCAAAATTTGATGACTTTAAACTTTATGGAATAATTGAATTGAATATCTAATGCATTGTTATTTTGTTTACCTGGAGCATTCACAGGCACGGAGCCCCTCAGCTCCCTGTGGCCGTGGTTTGCTATTCCCAGTCAGTGGGAGCTGCGTGAAGTGGTGCTAGAGGCTTACCCTAATGGGCCAGGAGCCAAAGTTTGCCAACTCTTGAAATATAGGGTCAGCTTATGAAAGGTTCATACAGTTTTTGCTATTTTTACCTAACGAGCCGGGGGGGAGGGGTTGGCTTATAAATGAATGGACTAATGAGTGAGTATATATGGTAACCTGTCAAAAGAAAAAGCCTATGTAGAGCTTTAAACTTAAACTGTGCCTTGTCTCTAACCGTTTAAAAAAAGGGCTTCTTACAGCCATTAAGATAGTTCAGGAGTATTTTTTTTTTAATAAGAATGATTTTCCTAACAGTGAGCCAGTCTCCATGTTTTGCAATTCTCTACTGTAGTTTTTGGGTAATGCAAGGTGAAGAGACCAGCTAATGAAAATCATCTACATCTTAGTACTATTGAAATGTTTCTGCTGCCACAGGGCCACAGATAAAAGTGGCCAAGTAAAAATGAACATTGCATGCAGGGCTGGCTCTAAGTTTTTTGCTGCCTCAAGCCAAAACATTTTTGGCTGCCCCCCACCCCAGTCCTGGGCTCTCACGCTCCCCCACCACCTCTTGCCACCCCAGCCCTGGGCTCCCCCTACACTGCTGACTCCGCCTACTCCCCCCCTTGCCTCCAGCCGGTCCGGCGCTGGCAGGGTTGGAGTAAGCAGTAGGCCTCCCAGGCCATGCCTCAGCCCAGAGTCTTTTCCAGAGGATGTGGGGAAAGCCAAGCCTATAAAAGGGTTCAAAAAGACCTACATACATTCAAGAAGGCTATTAGCCAGGATGGGCAGGGATGGTGTCCCTAGCCTCTGTTTTGCCAGAAGCTGGGAATGGATGATGGGATGGATCACTTGATGATTACCTGTACTGCTCATTTCCTTTGGAGCACCTGGCATTGACCACTGTTCGAAAACAAGACTGCTGCCTCTGCCTGCTTCCCTCTTGCCTCCAGCTGGTTTGGTGCTGGCAGGGTCGGGGTAAGCAGTGGGCCTCCTGGGCCATGTCTCAGCCCAGCGTCCCTCCAGAACTGGCTGGGACCCGGGAGGGCAGAGCCAGAGGACATCCCCAGCAGGAGGCTGAAGAGCTGGGGCAGAGCAGCCCCAGAGAGCGGGACACAGGACCTGCCCAACAGTGCCCCACCCTCTGTGATCCTGCTGCTGCTTCTGGCACCCTGCTGCAGTCCCTGGGTGGCTGGGGCTGCCTCACCTGGCCCTGGCTGCAACGCTGGGGGGCGGCCGCCCTGCAGCACTTGGAGGTAGCTCCATGTGCACCCTGGGGCAGCTCTCAGCCTGAGTGTCCCCCACTCGGAGCCTGCCTGACTCAGCCATAAGGTGTGGGCACTGCTCCCCTGCAGTGGCCCCAGGGTGTTCCCCCAGCGCACAATGTGCTGCTGCTGCCAGGGCTGGCTCTAGGCTTTTGCTGCCTGAAGCATAAAAACAAAACACTGCGGGAATGCCACCCCTGAAAATGTGCTGCCCCAAGCACGTGCTTGGTTTGCTGGTGCTGGCCCTGATTCCATGCACTCAGTAAGTTAAAACTTAAAAGGAGCAAGTAAAGGATCGCTGAATGCCTCCGTTTTTTTAATTATAATATAGCCTTGAACACACATTCTTAATTCAATGCTTTGAGCTGTTTAGGTAATAAACTAGGAGGACCCTTGCACCTATCTATGTCATTTACTGTGTAGTCAATTTCCTCCTTCCACTTGCTTCAGAGGCAACAGCGGGGTCTCCTATAGCTTAACTGACCTCTAATTGCGGGGGGCCCTGGGGATGCTGATGCATAGAGGAGTTGCGGGGAGAACATGACAACCCTATTGGCATTCACAGGGCCGTCCTTAGGCATAGGCAGAATAGGCAACGGCGTAGGACCCCACACTGCCTGGGGGCACCACTCTGCAGGCAGCCCAGACAGTGTAGAAGCAGAGCTGCTGGGTCCTAGAGAGAGCCGAATGCAGCACAGTCTGAGGGACGGGATTGGCTGCTGGGGTCTCTGGGAAGGGGAGGGGGTGGGGGTTGGGAAAGGAGCTCACCTGTGAGTGTGACTCTTTCCCCCCCGGCTGAGGTCAGGTGAGGCAGGCTCTGTGGCTCTGGAACCAGTATCCTTTGTTGTCTCCCATAACATCCATTCTTCTCCCCCCCCACCCCACAGAGCACCCCCTCCTTTCTCCCTCCTCCCCAGGAGCACCCCTCTCTCTCTCCTGCCTCCCCTCCGTCAGGGCTGGGTTGGGTGAGGTGCTGGGGGGAGGGGATAGGAGGCAGCTGGCTGCCTGCCTGCTGAGGAATGAAAGTGAAAGTAACTCACTTCCTCAGCAGGCAGCCAGAATTGGAATGTCACACAGGGCTTGGCTGGGGTTAGCCAGATGTGTGACAAATCAGGACTTGGGGTGGGGTGAGCAGATATCCCTATTTTATAGGGACAGTCCCAATTTTGGGGTCTTTGTCTTATATAGGCTCCTTTTACCCCCTCTCCCCCTGCCCCCACTGCCTGTCCTGATTTTTCACACTTGCTGTCTGGTCACTCTAGGTGGGGGTAATTGGTGCCTACATAAGACAAAGCCCCAAATATCAGGACTCGCCCTATAAAGTCAGGACATCTGGATCTGGCCACCCTAGCTGGGAAGCACCTCTCCCCGGGCTGGCAGCTGCCAGCGATTCATCTCATCCAGGGGGAGCTGCACAGGGCAAGATGAGCTGCTGTGGCTCCATGGGTGACCTGTCTGAGATCAGATGCTGTGCTAACTTCACCATGGCCCGTAAGGCTGGTGGTGGTGCCCATTGGCGTGTGATTGCACCTGAGGGTTTGCTGCTTCTGTTGCCACTCTGCACCCCAAGAGGTGGATTTTGGGGTCCTGCAGTTTTCCACCTATCTCCTCCTCTACTGCAGCTGTTGGACCAGCAGGCTGGGGGGTGAGCCAAGCATGAAAGCAGTACTGTGTTGCCATTTAGATTGTCATTTAACAACTTCGTTTGCCAAAAATTCTTGCTAACAATCCTGAATCCACTTTCAATGTGTTTTTTTTTTAATCAATATCTTAGCCAAAAACAGAAAATTAAGTTGTTGACAATTATTAGTGACAGGTTTGGTTTGAGGCAAAGAGTGGGTCAGTTTTCATCAGAGAAACAAAAAATATTGACTGACTTTCATATAGCCTGTTACTCCTGATAAGAACCCTCCAACAACTGTAATACGCTCATCTTCTTACTAGTGTATAAAGCAGGGGTCGGCAACCTATGGCACACATGTCAAAGGTGGCAGGTGAGCTGATTTTTGATAGTATGCAGCAGCAGGCTGAGCGGCTCAGCCCATCACTGCTCTGGGGTTCCGGCTGCTGCCCTATTGCCAGCTGGAATACCAGCCATCGGCCCCACTCAGCACTTGCTGCTGGCCTGGGGACCCCCAAGGAACCCCAGGCTGGCAGTGGGCTGAGCAGGCCAGTTGAACCACTCAACCTGCTGTCAGCCTGGGGTTCCATTCACTCAGCTGGCAGCGGGCTGAGTGGGCTGGTGGCGGGCTGAGCAGGGCTGGTGGGGGGTTGAGTGGCTCAGTCTGCTGCCAGTCTGGGGTGCCAGCAGCACTCAGCCTACTGCTACTCCGGGGTTCCAGCGGCCGGCCCCTTGCCAGTCAGGAGCTCAGCCGCCAGCCCTACTCTGCCTCCTGCCAGCCTGGGTGAGCAGAATCCCAGGCTGGTAGCGGGCTGAGGGGGGGGTTGGCGGCCGGGATCCTGGCTGGCAGGAGTTGGTGGTCAGAACCCCAGACCAGCAGCGGGCTGAGCAGGGCCTGGGATCCTTGTCTAGGGTTCCAGCCACCAGCCCGCTGCCAGTTTGGGGTTTCATTTACTCAGCTGGCAGTGGCCTGAGCAGGACCGGTGGCCAAGACCTCAGATAATAACAATAGTTTATTTATATAATATAGACATAGAGAGAAACCTTCTTGTGACAAACTGGGAATGTTCTTGATGTTTCCTCTGAATACTGTGTTGGTGCCTCAGTGTCCCCTATGCAGTTCTTAAGTATCTAGGTGGTGGGATAAGGGCATGTGATTGCTGAAGAGCAAAGGGACAGTGCACCTAAATGCCTGGCCCTCTGTCTCCTAGCAACTGATGGCCTAGGCCCCTTCTCTGCAAAGGTGCCAGCTGAAGGTGTTGGAGACAAAGGGATCAGGTGACCTCCTGGCCTGGGAAAGGGGCTGAGGAGAGAGTAGGGGCTGGGAGGGGTTGTTAGTCTGGAGCTGGCTGGGATCGAGGAGTGAAGTGCAGATGTGGGGGGTCTGGTTCACTGCCCCCCAGAATAGACCTGGCCGAGGGGTCTGGTTCGCTGTATCTACAAGCTCTGTTTTAGACCTGTTCCTGTCATCGAATAAACCTCTGTTTTACTGGCTGGCTAAGAGTCACATCTGACTGCAAAGTGGGGGTGCAGGACCTGATGGCTTCCCCAGGACCCCACTGAGGCGGGCTCACTGTGGGAAGCGCACGGAGGGGCAGAGGATGCTGAATGCTCCAAGGAGAGACCCAGGAGGTGAACTTCTTGCCCTGAAGAAGTCTGCTCCAAGGGACCTGAGGCTCCCCAAAGTCCTGACTGGCTTTGTGGGGAGCAGTTCCAGAGCATCGCCCGGTGACTCCGTGACACTTCTACAAACATTAAAATGTATTACTGGCATGAGAAACCTTAAATTACAGTGACCTTGGCACACCACTTCTGAAAGGTTGCCGACCTCTGGTATAAAGTGACCATATGTTGTACTAAGATTCTCCTGCTTTTTTTTTTTCCCTATGAGTCAGTATAACTTTTGCCAGCCCAGAAGTTGGGCAGCCAATGTTTTACGTTTTCACAATGTTTTCTCCAACTTTCATAAAGTAAATACATAGTTAATATGAGTTTAAAAGGCCAGGGACACTTCTTTGTGAAGAATCTGTACAGCAGATCATTCCCATATACGATCCAGAAAATAAATTTGAGGTTGAATTTTTTAATGTTGTGATGGATAAAGCAGTATCTGCTGTTGATGAAAGGTTTAATACCTTGCAAGTACACCATGAACAGTTTGGATTTTTGTATGACATAACTAAATTCAACGAAATAGGAAAATGAGCAACTAATGACAAAGTGCAAGAACCTAGAGAGCCTCCTGAAGCACGGTGATAGTTTTGATTTAAATGGACTTGAACTGTACGAAGAATTGAGTACACTGTCATCAATATTGCCACATGCAAACTCGGTGATGGACATTGTACAGTTTATTCATACCCGCAAACTTGTTGACATATATCCTAATGTGTATATTGCCACTTGTATTCTACTGACAATTCCTGTAACAGTAGCATCAGGAGAACGGAGTTTCTCAAAACTAAAGCTCATTAAAAACTATCTCCGCTCTACCATGAGTCAGGAACGCTTAAGTGGTCTTGCTAGTCTTGCAATCGAACAAGACACAACTTTGTCTTTGTCATACGATGACATTATTACTGATTTTGCAGCCAAAAAAGCCAGAAAGATTGCTTTTAATTAAAAACAAATCTTTGTTTCAATACCTTTTCATATAAATTTCCAATAAAATTTTGATAAATTAAAAATATATTATTTGCATCATTGTCGTATCAGAATTTTTTCTATAGTGCTGCTTCTTTAGTGCTAGTCTATCAGCATTACAGTGTGCTTAATTAACTTAAACTGGTTTTAATAACATGAATGTGGCAAGTTTTCCAATACTGTAAGTTTATGTTTGTGTTGCTAAGAGCAGATCAGGCACAGGGGCACCAGTTTAATAATCTCGCCTAGGGCACCATAAATCCTAAGGCCGGCCCTGGGCATTCACTTCTCCTGCCTCAGGCCGCCCTGGGCTGGGGGTGTCCTGCACCTCGCGCAGCAGCTGGGGGGGGCGGTGTGCTTCCACCCTAGCGCCACGCTGAGCCAGGCGCCCTGCGGCGGAGCCCAGCCCTGCCGCAGGGGCGGGGCTGAACGGAGGAAGCCCAGCGCCCGGGGGCGAGGTGCGCGGCTCCCGGGGCGAGCCGGGGGCCGGGAGAGCGAGAGCAGCGACGTGTCAGCGGGCGCGTCAGGCGCACATGACGGCTCCTGGCCCGGCCGGCTGGGGGCGGCTGCCGCAGTTTCCCTCTCGCAGGACAGGCGCGTGGGACGCACCGAGGCTCCCCCTCGCAGCAGCGCCAGACCGCGCCGACGTCGTTCGCCTCCCACGCGGGCTCGCTCCGCGGTTTCGGGCCCCTCCGCTCGGGAGCGCGGCCGCGGGCTGCGCTGCTGGCCGCGGGCGCCGCCGCTCTCGGCCGTGGCTTCCCGGGCCGTCCCACGGCTGCCTGGGTTTCCTCGAATTCAGGGCGGGGTGTTTCCCAGCCCGGGAAATGCCCCGGCAGCGGCGCGGGGAAAGCTGGGGAAGCCTGGTTGGGAAGAGCGCCCGCTGAGCGCACAGTCTCCGCCCGCTCGGCCCCCGCCTCCACCCGGGAGTCGCGCTGAGGCGGGCTCGGGGAGCCAGCGGGTGAAGGGCTCCAGGTCTCCCGCTGGAGCAGCGGCAACTTTGTCTCTAGGTTTCGTGACTTTTTGGTTTTCCTGGCTAGAAAATAAGCGTGGAAGTGAGCAGTGAGAAATCCAGCCTCGTTCACTGCCAGTCACCATGGTGGTCACAGAAAGAAGTCCCCGATCTGTATATAGGGAAAACTCAGTCCAGTCTGGTGAAGTTTTATGAAGCCTTCTCCTGCAGGCACGTCTGTGTGTGTTGATTTACCTAGTAACATCACACACACAAAACTACATTAAAAGAGCATTCTTAAGGCTGCAAAGTCAACCTCTCGGAAATTCAGATGCCAGAACTGAGGTTGTGTGGGCAACCTTTGTTCTACCTCTTTGTGCATATGTATTATGATGAAGTTTTTAATTATGTGATCACATACTGATTTTTCCATAGGACCTTTTAGAGCACAGGCTGGTGCTCACTGAATGGGTAGTTAACAATATTTTGTTCTGTTCAATTTGTGGCCCCTGCCTTATATACTGCACACTATTCAAAATCTGAATACATAATTACTAATTTCCTCGTGAGCTTTACTGTGGTTTTCATCACTGTGTGTGCTTCACAAATATTAATTTTTTTCATAACTCTTCCGTAAATTGAAGGGGCATTATCACCATTATACAAATGGGAAAATGAGGCACAGGCAAACTTAATTCTGGCAATTCCTAACTTTGAGTGCTTGACTTGGCAACCTTAAATTAACATAACTTCATGTGTAGTGTCCTGGGTTTCTGAAAAAGGAAACCGGAAAAAAAAAAGTTTCAGCCTGACACCCACATGGGCCATTAGCAAGATTATAGATCTGCAGCACAGACCTCTGCACATTAGATAAAGGAGTAATTAATAACAGTAATAGGTTGTCAGCCTCAATGTGAACTGGCACTGGAGGGGATTGAGATGTACAGTTTGTCAGTAGGTTTCATATATATTTTCTGACAGCAGAAGGATGGTAGGACTCAGATTCTGTTCCAGGTTCTTCAGGGGAATATGACTGAGTGGTCACAGACCCTTCTTTGTTCTCCACCTCCATTCCCCAAGCCTGACCTCTTCTGCCCTGTCCCGGTCCTGTCTCTCACCCCACCCTGGCTCCTGATCCCGGTGTCTCTCCATCCCTTGGCTCCTCATCTCTCCTTCTTCTAACCAAGCTCCTCATTTGATTTGCCCCCCCCCATCACCTTTGGGTTCCAGTCACCTGTTTCCACTCCCAGATGCTTGTTTAACCACAGTCTCAACCGCTGACCAATTACCCTCTTTCCCATCATCTTGACACATTCCCAGTCTCTTTGGCCAATCAGTCCCAGTCTTGTCTATGTACACATATCTATCTCTTGTCCCCTCTGTATTTGAATCAGGTGACTTTCTCCATCAGGCTGCCTGCATGCCATCAGGGAAAGCATCGAGAGCACAGGAGAAACAGTCTTAGTTCCAGTGCTATCATGGCCCACAGCAACCAAAAGAAGCAATTGCAGGGAATGTACCGTTCAGTCCCTGCGTTCCTAGGCTGGAGCATACTCAGTGGAGACAGAAACGTCAGAGAATTTAACTACTAAACTCAAGTGTCTACTGAGCATGTACAAACTGAGATTTTTGAAAGGCTTAAAAATTGGCTAGTTGTGGGTGGTTTTTCATTGAAATAGCAAAAGGCACATCCCTGATGCTAGGGTGATCTCCCTGTCAAATATCAAATTCCCACTGCATAACATGTAGGTGCCAGAACTTAACAAAAGTTTTAAGAATCTTTTTAATATAGGTAAAACAATATATTTTCCCTTAATGTCATTCTCAAAAATGACTAACTTTACAGAAAAATTAAGACTGAACCAGACACCTAGCATGGGAAATTTCAGTCCATACATTAAAGTTTGCCAAAGTTATGAGCAACTGAAAATAGTCATATAATGGGAAGTGTTTGGCAACCTAAATGATAGGCAGCATTACCAGCTCTGCCTTTAATAACATAGCAAAAATCTTTGTTAAAAGAACCTTAGTAAAGTCACAAAAGCCAAGGACTCAAAAAGTTAGGAAATGCCAGAATTAATGTTGTCTGTGCAACTTTAATTCTGCACCCTCATTCACTGAATGAGGCATAGTCATGTGGAAGAAATAGTATGTGATCATGTGATTTCTTATCAGAATGCATACACACAAGGAGGCAAATGAGGGTAGCATGGTTATTAATGTGTGAATGTTTGATTTTGCAATATCATATTGTACTTTTAATATGGTTTTATGTATATAGTTCGCAAGTTTTTTAAAAGAACAGATCTGTGCTTTATCATATGCAAGAACCTTCTTTGTTAGTGATCAGCACAGTTTGAACCCAGGAGCTTCAGCACAGCAGCAATACAGATGTCTGTTACTTAAGCTAAAGGAGTAACTATATTAGCTGACAGCAGATCTGGTCCTCCAAATTAGGCAAGTCCATGGCCATGGGGAGTCCAAAAACTGGTTCTGGTTCTGAATCTTCTGCAAAGAAACTGAAGACTTTTAATTGGATCAGTGGCTGTTTTTTTGCTACTGGTTGCTGCAGGCATTTTTTGCTCATGTCTGGATATCCTGGTATATGTGACTCGGGGCTGGTTTACACCAGGGGTTCTCAACCTTTTTCTTTCTGAGCCCGCCCCCCCTACACACACACACACGCTATAAAAACTCCACTGCCCACCTGTGCTACAATAACTGGTTTTCTGCATATAAAAGCCAGGGCCAACATTAGGGGATAGCAGGCAGCGGAATTGCGTGGGGCCCCATACCACAGGTACCCTGAGCTACATTGCTCAGGCTTCAGCTTCAGCCTCATGTTGCAGGACTTTGGCTTTCTGTCATGGGCACCAGTGAGTTTAAAGCTGGCCCTGCTTGGCGGACCCCCTGAAACCGGTTCGCAGACCCCTGATTGAGAATCATTGATCTACACTACAAGAGTAGGTTGTCTTAACTATATTGCTCTGGTTACGAAATATTTAATGTCCTGTGCAGTATAATTAAGCCAACTTAAGCCCCAGTGTAGACATTGCTGGGTAGATGGAAGAATTCTTCTGTCGACCTAGCTGCCACTTCCAGACAGGTGGATTTACTACAGTGACAAAAGAGCCCCTTCCACTGACGTAGTAAGTGTCTTCAATACAGTGCTGTAGCTATGCTGCTGTAGTGGTTCTAGTGTAGACATACCCTCATACGACTCATTTTTGTAAGCATTTTTACATATGTTTCCCTCACTGTAACTTTTTTTTACTATAAAAGGGACTTGATTAAAATTTGTATAACTATTTACACTTCATTCAGAGCATTTACATGCAAGAACCACTTTCATGTTATTCATGATTTGTAATATAATCTGACAGCTATGCAGTCATAATTTCAATATAATAGTTGCTCACAGAGATTTATTTGTGCAGTTACTATTGGGGGAAGAGCAACACATAGGTGTGGAAGCCACAGACTGAGGTAAATTAATGTTATGTGACGTATTCAGCTAAGTTAATATATAGAGGAGAAAAGTAAGTAGCAGACAACAGAGAGGGGGAATTCCCTGCTCTGTTTCCCAACTAAAAAAATCACTCGTGTAACAGAGAATGATTGGTAGTATAAACACAAAGACTTTTGTAATTCAGGGTGGATACTTAACATATACCTGCAAAGTTATGAATCCTATTCATCAAATGATATTCCTTTTGTATGGGAATGTCTTATCACTAGTTTTTAATCCTATTTCCCTCTTTTATTAAGGCCTGGTCTACACTGGGCGGGGGGATCGATCTAAGATACGCAACTTCAGCTATGAGAATAGCATAGCTGAAGTCGACGTATCTTAGATTGACTTACCTTCCGTCCTCGTGGTGCGGGATCGACGGCCGCGGCTCCCCCATCGACTCCGCTTCCGCCTCTCGCCCTGGTGGAGTTCTGGAGTCGATGGGAGCATGTTCGGGGATCGGTCGCTACCCGCCGATCCAGCAGGTAGTGTGGACGTACCCTCATTGTTGATTCAGATGTGAGAAACTCAGAAAAAGAAGTGTCCACACCCTCTCCAGGCATAGTATGCTGAGTTATAGCTGTTCTCATATCACTTACCAGTAACAAAGAAGGGCTGAATTTCTGTTAGATGGGCCTACATAGGGAAGCTCAGGTCTGGATTCTAATGTCCCGAAAATTCACAGGTGTTCAAATTCAAGTCGTCATTAATTTTGGTGATTGCAATACAGGAGGACCTTTATTTATCTTTGACTATATTAAGAACTAAAACATCAAATAGAAGAGCAAAGCTGTAAGCTGAGGTCTTAAGTTTAGCAATTACCACAAACTCTTAATAAGTGCCAACATTTTCCGATAATTAACTAAGGATTGGATTACTTATGTTATTCCTCTTTTGTGTGTATGTGTGTATTAGTGAATTTAGTTCTTTTCTTCATCCTTATTCTTTTTCTTAACAGAGATTTTCTGTGGGAAAACTGTGAAAATCCTCTGCCAATGAGAATTAATAGATTGAACGTAACTGCTGTCTGCACAGTTCTGAAGTCTTCACCTGGAATGTAAGCCCAAGATACCAGAAAAACATTGCTAATAGCTGCATTTTTCTCTAAAAGCACATGATAATACTGTGTACTTTTTTTAATACCTTCCATCTCAGGTTCTTAAAGTGCTTTACAAATATTAATTAAGTCTTACAACACCCCTGAGAGACAGGAAATTGAGACAAAAAGAAGTTAAATGACTTATTCAAGGTCACACAGAAAACTGTGACAGCATCAGGAATAGAAGCCAGATTTCCTGACTGTTCTGTGCTTTAATCAGAATGTGATCCTTCCTCTTTAATGTCATCGTGTCTACATCAGCAGTGGGGATTTTTAACAGAGCAGAAAAGACCACAGCGTAGGTCCTTGTTTATTGCTGTCTGTCTGCAACAGCATAATTAATAATAGCCAGGAGCGCCGGCATCCTTTTTGGTGCCCTAGGCAGCGGAAGGTCCCGCCCCCAAAGTGGCACCCCCGACAGAGGCGGTGGAAGGTCCCATCCCCGAAATACTGCCAACGACTGTGGCAGCCAGATGTTCGGCCGCCGCAGTCGCCACCCCCCAAATGTCAGTGCCCTAGGCTACTGCCTAGGTCACCTAATGGGTTGCGCCGGCCCTGATAATAGCAGCAAGAATGGGCACCACCTTGGAAATAGCATTTCTGAGTTAAGTACTCACTTTGTGCCAGTGTGTGAGCTCTCACAGTTTAGTTCTGGTGTATTTTGGGCTGGGGGTGGGGGTTTGAAAGGGGAGTTGGAAGATGAAGTGATTCTCAAAAATAAAGTGGTGCAAATTTTACTAATAGTGAAATTTTTCCTAAGAAATCACCCAAGGCCATAGCAGAAATTGATTGTACAGGTGTCTATTATTTAAAATGGGAGGTTGCGTATTGGAGGTTATGTCCTTAGTAAAGGTTTTCAGAGTGTGTGTGTGTGTGTATAAAAACTCCCCTTGACTTTAGTGGAAACAAGATGCATTTATTTAGGAAAGAGGAAATAGGTACTGAGTCATATGCATATCTAAAGTAAAAATGTATTAAATGTTTGTAACTGTCTGGAGATTAGATTTAGTCATTGGTATCCATCTCTTTCACTACATTGAAGTGAGTAGAGTATTTTCTTTATTAGGGCCTCATTCAAAAAAGTTTTGTGTCCATCCTCACCCAAAACTCCCATTAACTTGATGGATGTTTTGACTGCAAAAGGAGTGTAACATTAGGCCCTTAATTTTTAACTTAAATGTATTGCATGGCTTCAAAGATAAACAAATGTCTTCCTGTTACTAAATTATATATAGTCTAATTAAGTCTATCTTAGGCCTTGTCTATACTACCCAGTTTTGTCAACAAAGGTGATGTCGACACTCAGAAATCGGCATAATGAAAACTGAAATGTCATGTTCACACTCGCTCCCTCTGTAGGCAGAGTGTGTCCACAGTTAGAGCACTATCATCGACAGTGTGAGCAATGCACTGTTAATACCTATCTCACAGTTCAGCTCAACACCTTCTGTTGCTAAGTGCTGTGGGAAGGTGGAGTGGATCGTAGTGCATCTTGGGACTGGGCTCCATACCCTGTGATGCATTGCTTTCTGTCCCAGCACTCCCTGGGTTTTCTTTTGTGGCCTTTTTTGCAACAGCCTTCTTTGCTGTGCACCTCAGCATCTTTGTGAGAAAGGTTGGATCCCACACTGTTCTCCTATGCGCTGTAATTGTCATGTATCAGAGGGGTAGCCATGTTAGTCTGGATCTGTAAAAGCAGCAAAGAGTCCTGTGGCACCTTATAGACCAACAGACGTTTTGGAGCATGAGCTTTCGTGGGTGAGTACCCACTTTGTCAGATGCATGTAGTGGAAATTTCCAGGCGCAGGTATATATATGCAGGCAAGCTAGAGATAATGAGGTGGTTCAATCAGGGAGGATGAGGCCCTGTTCTAGCAGTTGAGGTGTGAAAACCAAGGGAGGAGAAACTGGTTCTGTAATTGGCAAGCCATTCACAGTCTTTGTTTAATCCTGAGCTGATGGTGTCAAATTTGCAGATGAACTGAAACTCAGCAGTTTCTCTTTGAAGTCTGGTCCTGAAGTTTTTTTGCTGCAGGATGGCCACCTTAAGGTCTACTATAGTGTGGCCAGGGAGGTTGAAGTGTTCTCCTACAGGTTTTTGTATATTGCCATTCCTAATATCTGATTTGTGTCCGTTTATCCTTTTTCCATAGCGACTGTCCAGTTTGGCTGATGTACATAGCAGAGGGGCATTGCTGGCATATGATGGCGTATATTACATTGGTGGACATGCAGGTGAATGAACTGGTGATGGTGTGGCTGATCTGGTTAGGTCCTGAGATGGTGTCGCTGGTGTAGATATGTGGGCAGAGTTGGCATCGAGATTTGTTGCATGGATTGGTTCCTGAGCTAGAGTTATTATGGTGCGGTGTGCAGTTACTGGTAAGAATATGTTTCAGGTTGGCAGGTTGCCTGTGGGCGAGGACTTGCCTGCCACCCAAGGCCTGTGAAAGTGTGGGATCATTGTCCAGGATGGGTTGTAGGTTCCTGATGATGCGTTGGAGAGGTTTTAGCTGGGGACTGTATGTGATGGCCAGTGGAGTCCTGTTGGTTTCTTTCGTGGGTTTGTCTTGCAGTAGGAGGCTTCTGGGTACACGTCTGGCTCTGTTGATCTGTTTCCTTATTTCCTCATGCGGGTATTGTAGTTTTGAGAATGCTTGGTGGAGATTTTGTAGGTGTTGGTCTCTGTCTGAGGGGTTAGAGCAGATGCGGTTGTACCTCAGTGCTTGACTGTAGACAATGGATCCTGTGATGTGCCCGGGATGGAAGCTGGAGGCATGAAGGTAGTCATAGCGGTCGGTAGGTTTTCGGTATAGGGTGGTGGTAATGTGACCATCACTTATTTGCACCGTGGTGTCTAGGAAGTGGCCCTCCCGTGTAGATTGGTCCAAGCTGAGGTTGATGGTGGGGTGGAAGCTGTTGAAATCGTGGTGGAATTTTTCCAGAGTCTCCTTCCCATGGGTCCAGATGATGAAGATGTCATCAATGTAGCGTAGGCAGAGAAGGGGCATGAGTGGATGAGAGCTGAGAAAGCGTTCCGCCAACGTGCACAGGCAGAAATTGTGGAAAAACAACATCGCTTGCCTCATAACCTAAGTCATGCAGAACGCAATGCCATCCACAGCCTCAGAAACCACCCAGACATTATCATCAAAGAGGCTGATAAAGGAGGTTCTGTTGTCATCATGAACAGGTCTGACTACCAAAAGGAGGCTGCCAGACAACTCTCCAACACTAAATTCTACAGGCCACTTCCCTCAGATCCCACTGAGGAATACGCTAAGAAACTACAACATCTACTCAGGACACTCCCTACACTAACACCGGAACAAATCAACATACCCTTAGAGCCCCGACCAGGATTATTCTGTCTGCTATCCAAGATCCACAAACCCGGAAATCCTGGACGCCCCATCATCTCGGGTATTGGCACTCTCACTGAAGGACTGTCTGGATATGTGGACTCTCTACTCAGACCCTATGCCACCAGCACTCCCAGCTATCTCCGTGACACCACTGATTTCCTGAGGAAACTACAATGCATTGGTGACCTTCCAGAAAACACCATCCTAGCCACCATGGATGTAGAGGCTCTCTACACAAACATCCCACACACAGATGGAATACAAGCTGTCAGGAACAGTATCCCTGATGATGCTACAGCACAACTGGCTGCTGAGCTCTGTGCCTTTATCCTCACGCACAACTACTTCAAATTTGATGACAATATGTATCTCCAGATCAGTGGCACAGCTATGGGCATCTGCATGGCCCCACAATATGCCAATATTTTTATAGCCGACCTGGAACAAGGCTTCCTCAGCTCTCGTCCACTCTCGCCATCTCGCAGATGGCAGTGTAGTTAATCATGAAGTTCCTAGCTGAAGAAGACTCCCAGGTGCCTGACGTGCTGCGTGATATGGATAGGAGCAATTTTAGATTGCTTTCGGCATTCACAGAACAGCTGGATAGGGTAGGCCATCGCTTTTGGGCTCAGGAAACAAGCACTGACTGGTGGGATCGTATCATCATGCAGGTGTGGGATGATGAGCAGTGGCTACAGAACTTTCAGATGTGGAAAGCCACCTTCCTGGAACTGTATGTTTAGCTTGCCCCTGCACTGGGGTGTAAGGACACCAGATTGGGAGCTGCCCTATCGGTAGAGACGCATGTGGCAATCACTGTGTGGAAGCTGGCAACTCCAGACTGCTACCGGTTGGTCACAAATCAATTTGGAGTGGCGAAGTCGACCGCTGGGGCTGCATTAATGCAAGTGTGCAGGGCAATAAATTGCATCCTGCTATGAAGAACCGTGAATCTGGGAAATATGCGTGAAATAGTGAATGGGTTTGCAGAAATGGGTTTCCCTAACTGTGGAAGGTTGATAGATGGCACACATATTCCAATTTCAGCACCAGACCACCTTGCAACAGAGTATATCAACAGGAAAAGGTACTTCTCCATGGTGTTGCAGGCACTTGTGGATCACCATGGGCATTTCACTGAAAGCAACATGGGATGGTCCAGGAAGGTGTATGATGCATGCATCTTCAGGAACACCGGCTTGTACAGAAAGCTACAAGTGGGGACTTTCTTTCCAAACCAGAAGATTACAGTGGGAGATGTTGAAATGTCCATAGTGATCCTGAGAGACCCGGTGTACCCCTTACAGCCATGACTCATGAAACCTTACACACATATGTGCCGACTTTGTGGGTGCTCCAGGGCTGGCAGACCCATGGAAAAAAAATAGTGGGTGCTTAGCACCCACCGGCAGCTAGCTCTCCCTCCCTGCAGCACTTGCACCTACCCACCTGCGGCATCCCTGATCAACTCCTCCCTCTCCCTCCCAGTGCCTCCTCCACATCACAGAACAGCCTTTCAGAGGAGTGCAAGAGGTGCTGGGGAGGAACGGAGATGGGGTGTGGTCAGGGGAGGGAGTGGAAAGAGGGAGGAAGGGGTGGAGATAGGGCAGGAAGAGGCAGGGAAGGAGTGGGGCTTTGGGAAAGGGATGGAGTGGGGTGGGGCCTTAGGCAGAGCAGGAGTGGGAAGAAGCAGGGCAGGGGTGGGGGCTTGGAGGAACGGGTGGAGTGGGGGCAGGCATGGCATGGAGGCGGAGTCGAGCACCCCCTGGGTAGAGAGGAAGTTGGCACCTATGCTTACATGGGTCACTTGGACAGCAATAAGGAGCGGTTCAACAACAGGCTGAGTAGGTGCCAGATGACAGTTGAATGTGCCTCTGGCAGATTAAAGGTGTGCTGGCGATGCCTTTATGGCAGGTTAGATCTTAATGAGGAAGATATTCCCATGGTTATAGCCGTGTGCTGTACATTGTATAATCTCTGTAACGCTAAGGGTAAAAAGTTTGCTCAGGGGTGGAGTGTTGAGGCAGATTGCTTGGCTGCTGATTTTGAGCAGCCAGATATGAGGGCTTTGAAAGGAGCCCAGAGGGGAGCAATTTGAATCAAGGTGGCTTTGAGGCTACACTTTGAAAATGAGATTACAGTAATGTATGTCTCTGTGATTGGTGCTGCAATGTTACATTACATGTAGTTTTCCTAGGAAGCCATGGTGACATTTGGGACCTTACATTCCAGTAAGCAAATTATTAAAATGCCTGTGCATGTATTGGTAGTGCCTGCTATCTCAATTTGTAGGAAACAAATAAAGATGAGTTATCATTTAAAAACTTTGCTTTTATTGAACAAGAAACAGTGCACACAAACACACAAAGATGCTTGGTGGGAAAGGAGGAACCAGGGAAGGGTATACTTTCGTAGCTGTGTGTAGGTCCAGCTATCATTGTGAAAGTTGTCCGAAGGGGGGGAGTGAAGAGGAAACCAAGAAGTTTGGGAGGCATGGAAGAGAGTTCTGAATGTGCTGCAAGGGAGGGCAGGCATGGGTCTGTTCATTCTGCAGCATAATTAAGACTTCAGCTTCTGTGTTTGCTCCTCCATTACTTTAATTCTCTGCTCAGCTGAGTCCTTAACAAACTCTTGATTCTCTTTTCTGTCCTGCCATTTGGCTTCCCAGCACTCCTTGCGTTCCCTTTTCTCTGCATTGGAGCAGTTCAGTACCTCCCGGAACATGTCTTCTTCACTACATCTTGGGTACTTTTTTATCTGGCTGAGACACTTGGCTGGGGTGTGTGGGGAGTTCCTGAAGGTCACATCTGCCAAAGCATAAGGGACAATGCACAGAAGCAGGATTGTTAAATTCACGCACAACATTGAAAAAACTCAGTTAAATAAACCTTTTGCAACATAACAGTCACTCTCTCACTGACCCTTGGCAGGCACACACAAAGCATGGTGAGTGTTGGAGGGGGGCAGGGCACTCCATATGGGGAAAAGAGCACACACTCTGCAAGGGTTGTGGTGCAGCCAACTAGGGGAAAAAAATAAAATTCTCCCACATTTTTCCACAGGCGGGGGGTCATTCTAGCAGACATCTCACTACTAAGGGTAAAGCAGGGAAATGAGGGTACATCTATTCCATGCTTCTGGCTTCCACCCTGCTCCTTATGCTGCTCGCCTATGTGCCACTTTGGTCCCTGCACAAGTGATTGCTGAATGGTGTGGGAAAGTAACAAAGCTGCTCTGCCAGGGAACCTTCGGCAGAGGATTACCAAGTACTTCCAGAAAACTTTCCTGGAGATCTCGCTGAAGGATTCCTGTGAGCACGGCCATCCCTAGGTGGGTGTGGGGCCTGGGACAAATCATCCCCCACCATAGGCACGGGAACTAAGAGTGCCAGGGGTGCTGCAGCACCCCCAGGCTCCCGGCTGCCAGTCCCATACCTGGGGTCCCGACTGCTGGCACCACAGGCCTGGGGCTCTGCTACCAGCTGGTGCCCAGGGTCCCAGTTGCCAGCCCCACATGCCCGGGGCTCTGCTACTGCCTCTCCTCTGGCTGCTGCCCCATGAACACAGGGTCTCGGGCACCGGTGAATCACACTGGCCCAGGGGGCCCCCCAGAGCGTGAGGCCCAGAGTGGTGGCCCTGATACTCTGCCTGTGAGATCTCAGCGTGCATCAACACCCTGTTCCGCCATACTGATTAGATACACAGGGAAATGTCCAGCTCACAGAAACACAGCCAGCCTTCCACATTTCTATACCCTGAACCCACCTCTGCACTACACAAGTCACAGCCACTTACTAGGCTTCTCCTCTCCTGCTTCTAGCTCACTGGAGAGCAACTGCTGAGACTGGCTAGACACCTCTGGAGTGGAGGGCAGTTCCTGACTGCCTTCCCCACTGCTGGGAGCGCCACTCTGTCATCTAACTCCACCTCTTCATCAATAACTTCATCCTCTGGGCTAGGTCCTCTTTCCACCACCTCCAGGCCCACCAAAGTATCCACGGGGCTCTCGGCAATGGAGGTGGGGTCGCCACCGAGGATAGTGTCCAGCTCCTTATAGAACCAGCAGATCTTAAGTGAAGCACTAGAGAGACAGTTTGCCTCCCTCACCTTAAGGTACACCTGCCTCAGCTCCTTTATCTTCACTCTGCACTGCAGTGTGTCCCGATCATAGCCAGGGCCATCCCTACCCATACACAAAGTACGTAGCTGCGCAGGGCACCAGGTGGTTTCCCCCCTGCCCTCCAGACCCTGCTCCTGGAGGCCTGGGGCCAGCCCCCCTAACCCTCCTCCACGGAGGCCTGGGGCCTGTGTAGGGCACCAAAATGTCTAGGGACAGCCTTTTCGCACAAGCCTTGAGAAATGTGCCCATAGGTATCCCAATTCCTACGGCTCAACCGCAGCTGTGACTGCACAGCCTCCTCTCCTCATATACTGATCAGATCCAACATCTCTGCAGTGGTCCAAGAAGGAAAGTGTTTGCTGCGATAACCCATCATGGTCGCCTGGGAAGATACGATGAGATTTCTCCATCCCAAGGCAGCAGGAAATGGAATTTCAAAAATTCCTGGGGCTTCTAAGGGGGAGGGGTGAATGATTGTTTTCCTGGCTGCAGGGCAGTGGAGTTCAAACTGCTGAGCAGAGTGATCACGATGGGCATTGTGGGACACCTCCTGGAGGCCAATTAAAGCAATGAAATCAAGTGTGGTGTCTACACTGGCACTTTGTCGAGCAAAATTTAGAGGAAAAAGACGTGTCTCTCATCGGAATGGTTGTATTTTGTTACCAAAACCAGGCATTTTTCCCTACAAGAGTCGCATCGCACTTTGTACACATTCACTGTTTTGTCTACAAAAGGCAGTTTTTTTCAACAAAACTTGGTAGTGTAGACAAGACCTTAGGAACTGATAATAATTAGTTGCTTAATGGATAAGGCCTTCTAACAAAGGTGAAGCAGAAATATACTCGGATCCTCAGCTGGTACTGATACAGCTGAGCTGCTGCAGTGCATCTGGTGAAGACGCACTATGCTGACAGGAGAGAACTCTCCAGTTAGCATTAAAAAACACCTCCATGAGTGGTATAAGCTATGTCAGTGGGAGAAGCTGTGCACACGAGCACTTATGTTGGTGTAACTTATGTCACTCGAGGTGGAGTATTCACACCCCTGAACGACATACATTTTGCAGACATAGGTCGTAATGTAGACAACCTTACTTCCGTGTAATTGTAAACATTTTAGTCCTACTATACTAGAGAGACAAGGGGTCGGGGGCGTGAGGTAATAATTTTGTATTGGAGGGACTGCTGTTGATGAAAAAGACAAGCTTTCAAACTCGACAGAGCTCTTCTTCATGTCTGAGAGCAAGTCTATACTACAAAATTAGGTTGACATGAGGTCTTGTCTACACTACAGAATTTTGTTGACACTGGAGCTGTTGGATCTTATAGGGAGAAGAGGCTTTCCAGTCACAGCTTCACACCAGCTGTAGAATTGCAATACCTACAGGCTGATTGCTAGTTGCATGCAGGAGAAAGGGCACAAAAGGGACATGCTGCAGTGTCATGCTAAAATCAAGAAGCAGACGCAGGCATACTAGAAGGCAAGGGAGGCCAATTGTTGCTCTGGTGCAGTGCCAAAGATATGCTACTTCTATAAGGAACTGCATACCATCCTCAGCGGCAACCCTACCTCCATCACCAAGAGCCTTGTGGATATTTTGGGGGGACTGGAGGCAGCAGCCAGTGGACTCAATCACAGTGAGGTGATGGCAGAGAAGGTGGAGCTGGAGTACAATATGGAGCACACGGCAAGGTCATCCAGTGGTGCGGTGAGTCAGAACCTTTTTTCCACTCTGCTAGGGTCTAGCCAGTCCCAGCACTCCAGTTTTGGTGCACAGGACGCAGGAGAGGGGAGCTCCAGTAAGTGCTCGTTTTGCTTTGATACTGCACGTTGAGAGGAAATTGAACTGTCGTGTACTTGGTTATATGGTAGAGGAGGGATAAGGGACAGAAATTAACAACAGAGCCTGTCCATCTATTCAGTGGGACCATGGTGGAAAAGTTTGTTAATGTACATGGTTATGTCTCTAGAATCCTCCACAGTGATCTCCAGGAAACTTTCCTGTAGGTATTCTGCAATCCTCTGCCAAAGGTTCCTTGGGAGATCTGCCTGGATTGTCCCCCCACCGTAGGCAATTATTTCTGCAGGGAACCATAGTAACACACAGGCGAGCGGCAATACGGAACGGATCTGAAACTACACACATTCAGGAGATGCTCCCTTGCATCCTGGGTTACCCTGAGAGTGAGATATCGAGTTTGATTACCCTAGCCTGCAGAAAAGGGTACCAATATTCAGAATAGGCTCCCTAGCCACTTATAGTAACTTCATTTGCAAACCACCCTTTGTCTCTTTCTCCCTTTGCCTGCCCCCTCCTTCCCCACAAACTCATCATAATTGGGACTTGCAGCAACCTGTGTGCTAGCCAAGAGACAGTGAGAAAAAGGTGTGTTTAACTTTTGTGATTCACAGCTGTGAGCACAATCACAACACTGTTCATTGTTTCTTTGCCTTCTGCAGATGTGCCCTTGAGAACACATTCCTCCACACTGGCAGAGTGCCTCCATCCGTTAAGGCAGTGACCCAGGAGGAGTAAGGAGGATATGTTTCACAAGGTGCTGCAGTCAACAGATGCAGCACAGAGTGAAACAAGAGCACGGAGGGAGACAATTAATGAAAGACTGAGGTTGGATAGCCAGGAAAGGACACAGGAGCAGGAACTGTTGATAAAGCTCCTTGAGGACCAGACAGAGATGTTGAAGTCCATCATTAACCTGCAATTGCAGCAAATCTGTGCCCGACTCCCCCTCCAGCCACTACAGAACTCTAGTCCCTGCCCTCCCCAAACTCCCCCACATCATTCCTTGCACGTTCCCAGTCCCTTACAGTACCCATGTACTCCACACCTAGGGAAAGGTTTCCTAATGAAAGCTGGAGTTACACCCAGTTGTGAGATCCCTAACCGCAAGACTCTTCTTCTTCCTCATGTCACGTGTTTGACCAAAAGTTTGTGTTTGATCCTGTTATTAAACTTGAGTCTTCGAAATTAAATGAGTCTTTATCTGTGAAATACATACATCGTTCAGTGCTAACATTGAAACACATCGGCTATACGTAGGACTATTTTGCTTCTTGCAATTAATGCCCAAGAAGCAAGTACCACAGGAGTAATTCATGGTGGCAAGTAAACATTGTCTGGCAGAATGCATCACATACAGACATGTTACTGGGAATCATTGTCAAAATGCTCCTTCAAAGCCTCTCTGTTTCGAATAGCTTTCTGCTGTGCTCCTCTAATTGCCCTTGTATCTGGCAGCTCAAAATCAGCAGCCAGCTGATCAGTCTCAGTGGCCCACCCCTGAGAAAAGCTTTTCCCTTTCAATTCACAAATATGTAGACTACAGCAGGCCACAATGACCATCAGAATATTTTCCTCATGGAGGTCTAACTGGCCAAAAAGACAGTGCCAGCGACCTTTCAGTGAGCCAAAGACACATTCAGTGGTCATTTGGCACCTGCTGAGCATATTGTTGAAGCACCCCTTACTGCTGTCTGGGTTCCCAGTGTAAGCATTTATGAGCCCCGGGAGTAAGGGGTATAAGGGGTCTCCCAGGATTACTATGGGCATTTGCACATTCCCCAATGGAATCTTCTGATCTGGAAAGAAAGTCCCAGCATTCAGCTTTCTGTGCAATTCAGTGCTCTGAAAGATGCATGCATCAGGCACCTTCCCTGACCACCCTGCCCAAGTGATCCACCAGAGCCTGCAAGACCATAGAGAAGTAGCCTTTTTGGTTGATGTACTCCACGGCAAAATGGTCTGGGCCAAAATTGTGATATGCATCCCATCTATCGCCCCATCGCAGTTAGGGAATCCCATTTCCTAAAAGCAATCAATTATTTCCTAGACATTACCGAGTCACAATGCTTTGTAGCAGGAGACAATTAATCATAGAATCATAGACTCATAGAAGATTAGGGTTGGAAGAGACCTCAGGAGGTCATCTAGTACAACCCCCTGCTCAAAGCAGGACCAACACCATCTAAATCATCCCAGCCAGGGATTTGTCAAGCCAGGCCTTAAAAAACCTCTAAGGATAGAGATTCCACCACCTCCCTAGGTAACCCATTCCAGTGCCTCACCAACCTCCTAGTGAAATAGTGTTTCCTAATATTCAACCTAGTCCTCCCCCACTGCAACTTCAAACCATTTCTCCTGGTTCTGTCATCTGACACCACTGCGAACAGCCGAGCTCCATCCTCTTTGGAAGCCCCCTTCAGGTAGTTGAAGGCTGCTATCAAATCCCCCCTCACTCTTCTCTTCTGCAGACTAAATAACCCCAGTTCCCTCATCCTCTCTTTGTAAATCATGTGCCCCAGCCCCCTGATCATTTTCGTTGCCCTCCGCTGAACTCTCTCCAATTTGTCCTCACAGGGCCGGCTTTAGGAAGTGTGGGACTCGATTCGAATACCTGGCGGCAGTCTGGGTCTTCAGCGGCACTTTGGCGGCGTATCCTTCACTCACTCCGGGTCTTCCACGCCGAAGACCTGGAGCAAGTGAAGGACCCGCCGCCGAAGATCTGGACCGCCGCCATAAATTTAAATTATAAAAATTAAAAAGTTAGGTGCTCTTCTTTACGGCGCAGGGCCATCTTAGGTGCGGGCGCAGGGCCCTCTTAGGCGCAGGGCCCAATCTGGGGGAATCAGGGGAATCGGCCTAAAGCCGGCCCTGTGTCTCTTCTGTAGTGGGGGGACCAAAACTGGACACAATACTCCAGGTGTGGCTTCACCAGTGCTGAATGGAGAGGAATAATTACTTCCCTCGATCTGCTGGCAATGCTCCTACTAAAACAGCCCAATATGCCATTGGCCTTCTTGGCAACAAGGGCACACTGCTGACTCATAACCAGCTTCTCATCCACTGTAATCCCCAGGTCCTTTTCTGCAGAACTGCTGCTTAGCCAGTCATTCCCCAGCCTATAGCAGTACATGGGATTCTTCCATCCTAAGTGCAGGACTCTGAACTTGCCCTTGTTGCAGACTTGCACCACCACAATCCCCACAGTGTACTTTCCAACTCCAAACTGATTCATGTTTGACTGGTAGCAGTCTGGAGTTGCCAGCTTCCACAGAGCGATCGCTACCCAGGTTACCACAGTGAGGGCAGCTCTCATTCTGGTGTCCTTGCGCCGCAGTTCTGGGGAGAGCTCCACACATAGTTTCAGAAAGGAATTATTTGTTTCCATGGCAGACAGCAGGACAGGCATCACTGATTCACTCTGTTTTGCTGCTCATAAAATACTGCAGGACCAGCCGCATTGTGTTCATAATTCTCATCACCACAGTGGTCAGCAGCTCAGAATGTATGCTGTCAGGCAGAGATGGTGGATGCACACTTTACAAGGGCTGTTGAAAAACAGCATGAAACAAAGTAGGAACTACGAAGCCCATGGAATGAGATAGAAATAACTACATCATAGGATGGTGAGTACATCTCCATGATGCATTGCGATCTGTTCCCAGAGTTCCCAGCAGCAGAAAGTGACAGAGGATGGGGAGTTGCACTGTGGGATAGCTACCCATGATGCAACACTGTCTCTGTTGATGCAAGAGCAAAACTGTGGATACACACATCTGATACAAGGCGCATTGTGTGGACATGCTCCATGATGTTATTAAAGCAACTTATGATTGTCAACAAAACTTAAGTCAACCTAACTCTGTAGTGTAAACCAAAGCTGAGAAAGGTACTCAGTGTCACAGCTAACTACAAGGTGGAACAGATTGTTAGGCATAATAAGTTAACACATATTGCAAGAGACCATTCAAAGTGAAGTGGGCAGTTAACTCCTCGGTAGTCATAGGATAAAGGAGGGTTAGTGGGTTAAAGATTGTTGTAATGAACCATAAATCTAGTGTATTTATTGAGTCCATGGTTTCTAGTGTCTAGCAAAGTTATATGTCAGCTATGGAATGATCATTTTGTCATACTGTTC
Source organism: Gopherus flavomarginatus (assembly GCF_025201925.1). Taxonomy (NCBI): domain Eukaryota; kingdom Metazoa; phylum Chordata; order Testudines; family Testudinidae; genus Gopherus; species Gopherus flavomarginatus. The sequence continues at coordinate 21,292,946 of NC_066620.1, read as the reverse complement.
ACCCATGGATGATATAGTGTTTTTGTTTTTTATCATTTTTCTGCATTCGAGAGCATAGTGACTGGTTTCACCCAGATAGTTGTTATTGGAGCACTTAGTGCACTGGATAAAGAACAACACGTTGTGAAAGGCATGTGTAGGACCCTTGGATTTTGAAAGGTGTTGTGGGTACTGAGCAGTGGAGATAAGTTGCAGGTTTTGCATCTGTTGTTATGGGAGGGTCTGGTGCTACTTTGAGTTGGTTTGTCCTGGTCCGTGGCAGCCTGCTTCTGATGTTGAGCTTGGGGGATTGTTTGAAGGCCAGAAGAGGGGGGTTAGGAAATATTTCTTTCAGGATGTGGTCCCCATTGTGGATTGTTACTGTTGAATTATACCCTATGTCAAGGTTCCCTCCCCACTCTGAACTTTAGGGTACAGATGTGGGGACCCGCATGAAGGCCCCCTAAGCTTATTTCTACCATCTTAGGTTAAAAACTCCCCAAGGCACAATTTATCTCTTATATCTTGGATTAAGTAACGCTGCCACCACCAAGTTATTTAAACAAACATTTAGGGAGGGCCACTTGGAGCCCTACCTTCCCCAAATATCCCCCCAAACCCCTACACCCCCTTTTCCTGGGGAGGCTTGAGAATATATCCTCACCAATTGGTGCAAGTGAACACAGATTCAAACCCTTGGATCTTAAAACAATGAAAAATCAATCAAGATCTTAAAAGAATTTTAATTAAAGAAAAGGTAAAGAAATCACCTCTAGAAAATTGAGATGGTAAGTACTTTACAGAATAACAAAAGACTCAAGAACATAGAGGATCTCCCCCCTAGACAAGGAAAATCACAAGCCAAAATAAAAGTAAGCTAATTCATTCCTTTATTATTACTTACTAATTCTAATTGAGTTGGATTGCCCGCCTTCTCAATCTGTCGCCCACACAGAACAGACAGACAAAGAACAGACAAAACAAAGCCTTTTTCCCCTCCCCAGATTTGAAAGTATCTTGTCCCTTTATTAGTCCTTTGGGTCAGGTGCCAGCTAGGTTACCTGAGCTTCTTAACCCTTTACAGGAAAAAGAATGTTGTGCCTCTGGCCAGAAGGGATTTTATAGTACTGTATACAGAAAGGTGGTTACCCTTCCCTTGATATTTATGACACCCTATATAGGTTGCAGCGTGGAGTGATAGGTGACAACTAGGGCCATGAGGTCATTGGATTTTCCGCCCCCCCCCCCATATTAAAGCAGGTACTCTTGGGGTATTTGGGTGGCCCATTCCGTGGTGTGATCTACTTCTCTGGTGGCATGTCCTTGTTTTGTAAAGGTGGTTTTAAGTGTGTTAAGATATGTATCCCAAACTTTCTCTTCAAAGCATATTATGTGGTATTTGAGTTGTAGAAAATAGATTTTTTTTGTGTGTGTTTCAAATGCTTTCTTGGATCTGTGAAGGTACGTGTGGTGATCCATGGGTTTCTTATATATAGTTGTCTGTAGGGTTCCATTGCTGAATCTAACTGTGGTGTCCAGGAAGTTGATACTGCTGTAGAAGTGTTCTAGAGAGAATTTGAGAACTGGGTGGTGGTTGTAGAAGTTGTGGTGGAAATCTGTGAGGGAATTAAGGTCTTCTATCCAGAGGATAAAAATATAATTGATGTAACTCAGGTATATCATTGTGATTTTTTGGTACATTTGTCCAGAAATTCTTCCTCAGTTGTGGCCCATGAAGATGTTGGCTTAGTGGGGAGCCATCCTAGGACCCATGGCTTTTCCCATGATTTGGACAAAGCATTTGTTACTGAATGTAAAATTGTTATGGGTGAAGATGAAATGGATGAGTTTGGCAATGTGTTTGGGGTGGATTACCAGAATATTGGCAATTGTCTTGTAGATATTTGAGGCAGGCAGTGATGCCCTCATGGTGAGGGATGTTGGTGTATAGGGAGGTGACATCCATGATGGCAAAGATAGTGTTCCGAGGGAGGTTATTTGTGTTGTGAAGTTTCTGGAGGATGTTTGTTGTGTCATGGAGGAAACTGGCCTTTTGCATGGTGAGTGGTTTGAGGATGGTTTTTGAGTCCTGATAGTCCTTCAGTAAGAGTGTTGTGGCCAGATATGATGGAACTGCCTGAGTTCCCTTGTTTGTGTATCTTGGGAAGCATGTGAGGTGGGTTTGTGGGGGATGAGCTTGTGGAATTTCTCTTGGAGGTGTTGGGGAAGGACTTCATGATATCCTTAAATTCCTAGGTGAATTGTGGTGTGGAGTCTTCTTGGAGTTTTTTATAGTATGTGGTGTTGGCGAGTTGATGGTTGGCCTCGTTGATATAGTCGTTATGGTTGAGGACTATGATGGCACCCCCTATGTCTTTTGGTTTGATCACTATCTGGTGGTTGGATTTCAGAGACTGAAAAACTGTCCTCTCATTGGAGAGATAGTGGTCGATGTGATATTTCTTAAGGATTTCACAGTCGATTTTTTCCCCTGAAGCAATCAATATAATGATTAAGGATACGATTCTGTCATGAAGATCATGGATTCTGCGACTTTTTGAGACCTCCATGATTTCTTTTGGAGCACAGCATGCCAAAACAGCTGGACAGTGACCAGCCTTGGGGCTGCCACATTAGCTAGCCACCAAAACAGCTGGCTGCATTCAGTCCTAGGGCTGGTCACTGTCCAATGGGGGCTGCGGGAAGCAGCATGGGCCATGGGATGTGCTGGCCATGGCTTCCCACCACCCCCATTGGCTTGGAGCTGTGAATCACGGCCAGTGGGAGCCGCTATCGGCCAAACCTGCGGAAGGTTAAAAGATAGGGAACAAAGGGTAGGAATTAATGGTAAATTCTCAGAATGGAGAGGGGTAATTAGTGGTGTTCCCCAAGGGTCAGTCCTAGGACCAATTCTATTCAATTTATTCATAAATGATCTGGAGAAAGGGGTAAACAGTGAGGTGGCAAAGTTTGAAGATGATACTAAACTACTCAAGATAGATAAGACCAAAGCAGATTGTGAAGAACTTCAAAAAGATCTCACAAAACTAAGTGATTGGCAACAAAATGGCAAATGAAATTTAATGTGGATAAATGTAAAGTAATGCACATTGGAAAAAATAACCCCAACTATACATACAATATGATGGGGACTAATTTAGCTACAAGAAGTCAGGAAAAAGATCTTGGCGTCATCGTGGATAGTTCTCTGAAGATGTCCATGCAGTGCGCAGAGGCGGTCAAAAAAGCAAACAGGATGTTAGGAATCATTAAAAAGGGGATAGAGAATAAGACTGAGAATATATTATTGCCCTTATCTAAATCCATGGTAAGCCCACATCTCGAATACTGTGTACAGATGTGGTCTCCTCACCTCAAAAAAGATATTCTAGCACTAGAAAAGGTTCAGAAAAGGGCAACTAAAATGATTAGGGGTTTGGAGAGGGTCCCATATGAGGAAAGATTAAAGAGGCTAGGACTCTTCAGCTTGGAAAAGAGGAAACTAAGGGGGGATATGATACAGGTATAGAAAATCATGAGTGATGTGGAGAAAGTGGATAAGGAAAAATTATTTACTTATTCCCATAATACAAGAACTAGGGGTCATCAAATGAAATTAATAGGCAGCAGATTTGAAACAAATAAAAGGAAGTTCTTCTTCACACAGTGCACAGTCAACTTGTGGAACTCCTTACCTGAGGAGGTTGTGAAGGCTGGGATTATAACAGTGTTTAAAAGGTAACTGGATAAATTCATGGTGGCTAAGTCCATAAATGGCTGTTAGCCAGGAAGGGTAAAGAATGGTGTCCCTAGCCTCTGTTCATCAGAGGATAGAGACGGATGGCAGGAGAGAGATCACTTGATCACTGCCTGTTAGCTTCACTCCCTCTGGGGCACCTGGCATTGACCACTGTCGGTAGACAGATACTGGGCTAGATGGACCTTTGGTCTGACCCGGTACGGCCGTTCTTATGTTCTTATGTTCTTAAGGGGCCGGTAAACAAATTGGCCCAGCCAGCCAGGGTACTTACCCTGGCGAGCCGCATGCCAGAGGTTGCCAATCCCTGCTTTAATTGGTCTCTCGCAACATGTTAACTCCTTATGCTTAACAATCTGTTCTATCTTGTATTTAGCTGTGACACTCTGAGTACCTTTTTCAGACCTGAAAAAGTAGGGCTGCCCAGAGGATTCAGGGGCCCTGGGCAAAGCAATTTTGGGGGGACCTTCCATCAGGGCCAGTTTTAGACCTATTCCACCAATTCCCTTGAATCGGGCCCCATGTCTAAGAGGGCCCTGTGCCCAGTGAGAATCCCTTCCCTGGCCAGGGGAAGAGGCACCTTTTTAATTTTTATTCACCTGGCGGCGCTCCGGGTCTTCGGCGGTAGGTCCTTCAGTGCCACTGAAGACCTGAAGCGAGTGAAGGACCTGCCACCAAAGTTCCACCAAAGACTCGGAGCACCACCCGGTGAGTACAAGCCCCACGGGTTTTTTTACATGTGGCTTTTTTTTTTAAGTCATCCCTGCTGGGCCCTGTCGAAACTGTTCAAATTGGGGCCCACACTTCCTAAAGCCGGCCCTGCCTTCCATTAAAAAAAGTTGCAATACTATAGAATATTATATTCTCATTGCTCCACTTGCCCCCCACCTCTGGGCAGCCCTGTGAAAAAGAGCTCTGTGGAGCTTGAAAGCTTGTCTCTTTCACCAGCAGAAGTTGGTCCAATAAAAGAGATTACCTCATCCACCTGGTCACTCTTATTTCAGTTTGAGTGATGTATTCTGTGTTTGGTTTAAATCTATTCCTAATTGACTCAAGCTAACTCAGTATAAGCCACCATTCACTGTTTTGCAGTTTAACTACATTGATTTTAAATTACACTTTTAGTTAAAGTGGTGTGGCCGCATATAGACAAGCCCACAGTCTTTTATTCCTTCTACTTCCCATTTCCTCTCTTTCTGTGTCCTCCCAGATTAGTAGGAGACAAGCCTCAGGCAAAATTCTCGTTGATCAAGTATAACAGGCTGCTATAAAACATAATTATCAGTGGTAACTTAACTGAAACTGCTGTTGTCACTTCCCCAGGTCTCACACTTCTAACAATAGTGAATCACAAAATGTCAAGCACTTCTGATTAAGTGTTTTTTATAAATAAATGCTGGACTTTACAATCACAGTCACCACAGTTGATTTACTGCTATGGGAAGATGTTAATTTGTCTTTTTAAAAAATGTTTAGCTCTTACTATAAGCACAAGGGAAGAGCTATAACAGCTATGAACTGGGCTAGCAATTTTAGTTGGAGTCTTTATCATCTTCTGTGTTACAAGCCTTTTCATCATCTTTGTAGTCATTTGGGCCTGATCCAAAGCCTATTTGTTCAGCAGCCTTTCAGTGACTTCCTGGTCTCCAGCTAATTTTTCTGGTCACTGTTATTGTACCGGAGGCTTCCTTAGTGGGGTCCCCTGGAGAGGGCACCATCAGCCATCCCTGGGCACTCTTCTTGGGGAGAAGAACCCTGGACGCACCCATCTCTGCTTTACCCAACAAATTCCTTTCCCTACATTTTGGAGAGGTGAGAAACCACCCAAGAATGACCAGCTGTCAGAAGCAGATGCAGCGAACAGATTTTATGGGACCCCGGTGGAAAACAATAGATTTTCATATGCTTTAAAAAAATATTTTTAGATAGTGACCATTAGGAGACATTGTATGAAGAAGCCAAGGACACAACATTATTATGAAATCACAAGCACTAGGTGGAGTTGCATCAAGAAGCCATAAAGTAAAAGAGCTCTTATGATGGCAAGGGCAAGCTCAGAGACAAGCAGGCACTTATACCATAAGCTCCCCACTTGAGTTCCTGCTCCCTTTGACTCTAGTACTGGGAACTTTAATGCTTATCTTCTGACACTGCAAGCTGAAGCTGTTGTAATGGAAAATTCTGGCTAGCCGGTGCCTGGTCTAATCTCCATTTACTAATTAGTTCAACAAGTTAGTCTCCAACAATCCTGGCCTTGCTCGCAGCCCAAGGTCTCATTTGACATTAACTGGATGTGCTGCTTAGGCATCAATCATTTCGCTAGGTGTAGTTAATTTTCACTATATGTGCACTCCAAGGGCCACTTACACAGGACCAGTTCTAGGGCTGGGGAAGCAGGACAGTCACCTTGGGCTGTGGGCACCAACTTCCAGGAGGCACTCAAACTGTTGTGTCACATGTTTTAAAAAAAAGTTTTAGTTGTTCTGCTGATTTGGCTGCCTTTTTTTTTTTTTTTTTTTTTTTTTTTTTTTGGCCATTCCTGCCCTCACAGTAGGCAGCTACCTGCTTTGACTCCACCTTTCCAGCCCCAGGCACCACCATCACCATCCATCTGGGTCTTGTCTAATTACTCCTTTTCTCTGTTGGCCTGTTTTTTCTCTCTCATGGTGGTAGGTATTCCCCTTTCCTTTACTTCCTGAATTCAGCTTACTTAAACAAGCTAGCAATGGTAATTTGTCCTTCCTCTGTCTCCACTATCATAAGCTAACCATGCAGATCTACGTTTTTGCCTGCCTAAATCCCTCACAGAAAAAAGATACAGTTCACTTTCCTTGTCTCACAACTTGCTGCTTATTATCCCCAGAGAGTCAGCTGTTCCATAAGGAGAAGGGTATTAGCCTCCATCTTGGAAAGTGGGGTTCAGAACCACAGGGGATAAAATGGATTGTAGCAGGCTCCAGCTTATGACAGACTCTCATGGCTGTTTTTTTTGTAATATTCAAATAAAAATAATACAATTGTTTAATACTAACTCTACCTAACTAAATAAGAACAATACACTGACTGAGAGAAAGGTGTGTCAACTTCCCCAATTAACTGCTGAGAAGCCTCCAGTAACCAAAATTAAGCTACAGGTACCCTATCCCCTTCAGTACCCTTGTGTGCTTAGTTCCCAATGTAGGGGAGCTCTTCTCCCAGTGAATAGATATTGATGGTTTGGCTGGAGCACATTCTTCTTTAAGAAGGAGGGTTTTTTTAAGAGTCGAAAGCTCTTCTTTTCACACAGGCAGTCAGGCTCAAATTAAGGAAGACTATAACATGCTATGTTACCTAAGGCAGATTATTTTAAATTTAGAGTCTCAGCACTGCATGGCAGGAGTTTTTATCGATGATTTTCACAGACACATTCGGTTTAGTCTTTCATCTCTGAGCATCTTCCCCTATGTCTAGTTTAAACAGCTGAGGAATGCGTGTCTTGAAGCCTGTTATGAGGTAGGGGTTAGATTTGTGCAAAACTTTGACAATTTCCTGGGTTTTGACATGCAATGATTTGAACCGCCTGAATTTTGCTTTGAAGAAACCCAATATCAGACAGTATTATCATTTTCAGATTGTAACTATCATTCTAATTCTCTCACATTTTGACATTACAGTTGTTTTATTGACCTTTATGAGGTGTCCAAGTAAGATGTGGGCTACACTTAAAATGCTGTAGCAGCACAGCTGCACCACTATAGCGCTTCAGCAGGGACTCTACCTACAATGGGAGAGATTTTCCCATCAACATAGGTAATCTACCTCCCCAAAGGGTGGTAGCTAGATTGACAGAAGAATTATTCTGTGGACCTAGCGCGGTCTGCACGGAGACTTAAAATGGGTTTAACAATGCTGCTCAGGGGTATGGATTTTTCAAATTCCAACCAACATAGTTAAATTGACCTAATTTTCTAGTGTAGACCAGGCCCCAGTTATAAGTATGTTCCATTCTGCTTTCTGCCTCTCCCTGTCCCTTAGCCATGTCAGCTCGTTCTCTAAGTTTTTATACCGCACTTTATTTTCTTTTATTTTTATACTGCGCTTTATTTTTTGCTGCACTATTTTCACTCCATGCATCTGATGAAGTGGGTTTTTTACCCACGAAAGCTTATACCCAAATAAATCTGTTAGTCTTTAAGGTGCCACCAGACTCCTTGTTTTTGTGGATACACGCTACAAACTAACACAGCTACCCATCTTATACTGCACTTGTTACATTGTATCTTTGTTCCAAGGTTTCTGCTTTAAACCCGATATCATTTGTGTGAGTGTTCACTTGCTCCAGTCTGTTATCAACTACTCTGACTAGTGTCTTAGTCTGGGTAAGGTTTTTGGTTGATGTGGGCTATGTAACTGTTATGACTTTGTTTTCTGTGTTCCCCACCTTTTCATTTCTGGGAAATCTACAAGACAGTGGTTATTTTGTTAGGCAGAGATGGTACATACTGTATTATAGACGAGAGAGAGAGAGAGAGAGTGTGTTCTCGAGATTTTACTTTGATTCTTTCTTAGGGCTTGGCTACACTTGTGAGTTACAGAGCATTAAAGGAGCCCCAGGCGCACTAGCTCACTACCTGTCCATGCTGGCAAGGCACGTAGAGCACTCTGACTCCATGGCTAGAGCACTCCTAGTACTCCACCTCAGCAAGTAGAATAATATTTGATGCGCCCCTGCTGGAGCGCCCCAGTGTCAGTGTGAACAAGGTGTTACATTACTGTGCTCAGATCAGCCTCCGGAAACGTCCCATAGTCCTCTTAAGTCAAGTGGCCACCCTTGTCATTGTTTTGGGTATGCCCTTTGAAAGCTCCGTTTCTGACAGCTGGCTGCTTATCTGCTCTGAGACAAAGCAACCATTACTGTGGAATGCTGTGTGAGAGAGAGAAAGACGGGAGGGGAGGGGGAGGTCTGCTGTTGTCTGAACTTACAGGACAGCATGCTGACATGCTGTCAGCCCCCCAAAAACCCACTCTCACTCCCCCCACATACACACAACACACTCTCTGTCACACTCCACCCATGCCCTTTGAAAAGCACATTGCAGCCACTTGCTGGGATAGCTACCACAATGCACTGCTCTCTGCGGCCATTGCAAGAGCTGCTGATGTGGTCACACCAGTATGCTGTCAGCTGTCAGTGTGGACAGATTGCAGCGCTTTCCCTACTGCACTCTACAAAGGCTGGTTTAACTCAAAGTGCTGTACATCTGCAAGTGTAGCCACGCCCTTAGTTTGTTTTCTTTAGTCTAAAATTAAAGTCACACAGATTGAAAGTGTATAGTTGATTTTCTTATATAGAAAAGTGTAACTCTTTATTCTTCCCAGGCATCTGAGGCCTTGGCTACACTCACACTTTACAGCGCTGCAACTGGGGTGTGAAAAAACACCCCCCTGAGCGCTGCAAGATACAGCGCTGTAAAGCGTCAGTGTAATCAGGGCAGCAGCGCTGGGAGCACGGCTCCCAGCGCTGCACGCTACACCCGTAAGGGATGTGGTTTACATGCAGCGCTGGGAGAGCTCTCTCCCAGCGCTGCCGCTCTGACTACACTCACACTTCAAAGCGCTGCCGGGGCAGCGCTTTGAAATTCCAAATGTAACCATACCCTGAGAGTGTTGTCCTGTAAGACTCCTGGCACGTCAAACCTTTTACTAGGCCTACGGTAGTGACTTAGAGCAATGAGTAAAGCTAAAAACTCTGAGCATTGTTTACTTCCTTTCAGCATTATTACTGAGTAGAAGGATCTATAAGCAGAAATAATGTGCAGCTAAATGCCTATTTATCAAATTGTTCATGTTTATATAAAAGAGGGGCCAGCCACTACATCAGATTACAATGACAAGTGAATACTTAATTTTTTCCCTACATGTGCTAAATATAATTTAAAAAAAAGTTAACAGCCATTCAGGAAACTGCCATCTTGACAGTCACATGATGCAGAGCAAGGCTGAGAAATAGCAGAACTCTTCTATATTTCATATGCATGATAAAGCAGGGGCTTTCAAACTTGTTAAAAGGAAAGTTCAAATTAACAATGACCAAACAACAAAAACCCAAGCCTTAGCTTTACTATAACTTTGAAAGTTCCCTGTTAATAGGAATTACTATTATATTTAATTGTAATACCAATAGTCTATTAGTACTTTACATAATTAAGAGACAAGGTCCCTGCCTCGGAGTTCATCATTTAAGGACTCAGTCCTCTTACCACTGTGACTTCAAAGGGACTATCCACAGTAGTAAGTCTTTGCATGTCCAAGCAGTAGTGGGTTATATAGACCCTATGCAAAATGAGAGTAGAGAAAGGGTTAATACTGGTCCAAGGAGAGGGAGGCGGTAGGACAGCTGGGCTCAGTTACAGCTTCACTCTAAACAGGCTTTAATTTCAGAGTATATAAAGGTTAGAACCTGGGCCCACAAGGTGCTGAATACATGGACTGAGGAAAGGGATGTTATGCAAGGTAAATCACTTCTGAATAAAGGCGCAAAGCCTAGAATAAAGACTTGGGGCTAGATTTTGGTCCTTTTATGCAGCTCTGGTAATGTGAAGAGCTCACAATTACTTATCTATATGTGTAGGGGTGAGAGTTGGGTGAGGGGGTGAGGATGGAAATAGCTCCAGAGCAGGAATAGTGTAGTGCCAATATGAGACCCTATGCTGAATGCTTCATCTCCTAATGTAGGAGTAGACTGGGAACAGGAGTAGGCAGGCACCTCCTGAGAAGCTCAGCACAGAAGTAGGTCTTTGGTGATTCTTGAAGACAGAGAATCAGCTAAGAGACGTGCCTGGCAGAGGGAGTCTTCCACACAGATGCTAAAGAGCTGATGTACAGACAGAGGCTGGGGAATGTGCTGCAATGAAAGGTCACACAATTGACCTGACAGGGAGGTTTAGCTAGTCTTGTTACTGCCATGGATTTTCTGTGTTTTTGTTTTTTTAATTTAAACAACAGTTTTATATTTCTCGCTGAAGTACATAAGCCTATAGGGAGAAGTGCATTTTAAGGAGGGACCTGCAGGTGGCAAGGGCTGAAGCAGGGTGAGAGGTGTTATTTTGTCTCAGTCCCTCCTGTATCCTCTGACTGGCACTCACATTGGTAAGTAGCATTAGAAGCACATTTCTGCAGCTGCTTCATATGAGACATCTCCCTAGGTTTATACACCACACAGCATAATGGTGTGTGAGCCCCAATATTTTACTTCTCTTCCCTGACAACAAGTAGGTAGGATTGTTCTTTATATTACAGTAATGCCTAGAGGAATCAACTGAGATTGCAGCCTCATTTTACTAGGCACAGTACATAGTTATGTAGTCCGACACAGTTCCTGCCCTGAAATACTTGCATCTTAAATAAATAATACAGACAAGACTAGGAGAAACGAAATATTATTCCTGTTTCATAGCTGAGAAAGTGCAACCCAGAGAGACTGAGTGACTGCTTAAGTCACACAGGAAGTCTGGCAGAGCCAAGAATTGAATCCCAATCTCTCGAGTCCTATCTAGTGCCTTAACCACAGCATCATTCTTCTACGGCAGTGTTTTCCAAACTTGGGACACTTCTTGGGTAGGAAAAGCCCAGGCGGGCCAGGCTGGTTTGTTTACCTGCCGCGTCTGCAGGTCCGGCCGATCGTGGCTCCCACTGGCCGCAGTTCGCTGCTCCAGGCTAATGGGAGCTGCTGGAAGTGGCACGGGCCAAGGGACGTACTGGCAGTCACTTCCAGCAGCAACCATTGGCCTGGAGCAGCGAGTGGGAGCCACGATCAGCAGGACCTGCGGACGCAGCAGGTAAATAAACTGGTCAGGCCCGCCGGGTCTTTCCCTGCACAAGCAGCGTCCCAAGTTTGGGAAACACTGTTCTATGGGTTAAGACTTAATTTCTCTCCTTGTTCTTCTCTCTCTCTCCCATCCTGAGAAGAGGTAGGGTACCATGTTTTGTCTTGTGTTCAATGTATTTATAGTGTATAAAGAACAGGAGTACTTTTGGCATCTTAGAGACTAACAAATTTATTTGAGCATAAGCTTTCGTGGGCTACAGTCCGCTTCATTGGATGCATAGAATGGAACATATAAGAAGAGTGTGTCTGTATATACAGAGAAGATGCCATACAAGCTCTAAGAGGCTAATTAATTAAGATGACCTGTTATCAGCAGGAAATAAACTTTTGTAGTGATAATCAAGATGGTCAGTTACAGACAGTTGACAAGAGGTGTAAGGATAGTTATCATATGGAAAAAGATTCAAGTAGTGTAATGACTCGGCCATTCCCAGTCTCTATTCAAGCCAGAGTTAATGGTATCTAATTTGCAAATCAATTCACGCTCAGCAGTTTCTCCTTAGAGTCTGTTTTTGAAGCCTTTCTGTTGCAAAATTGGCACCTTCAGGTCTGTTACTGAGTGGCCAGAGAGGTTGAAGTGTTCTCCTACTGTTTTTTGAGTGTTATGATTCCTGATGTCAGATTTGTGTCCTTTTATTCTTTTGCGAAGAGACTGTCTGGTTTGGCCAATGTACCTGGCAGATGCTTTGCATCTGGTCCCTATCTTCTGACCTGTCTGCCTTTGGTGGCTTTACCAGGGCTTAGAATTCCTGCTGGCCATCAGGGTCACTAGAACATTGGAGCCTTCCCAGTCTGTCCCTCAGGAAAGGTTCTATGCACATAAGTTATTAAAACATTATAGAAAATGCTACAAATAAAACAATATATTAAGCAGAAAAGGAAAAAGGTAACACTTCGGTGTGTAATTATTTTTTCTATCAGGATCAACTGTGGAGAGATCTCAGTTTCACCATACAAAAATGACTTAAAAGTGTCATTCAGAGGGGAACAAATCTGCAGCTTTAAAGACGAAATAAGAATTTAGCTATCAGTATAAAAGTAAAATTTTCTGATGAGAACACTAGTCGCAAGAGAAAAGGATGATTAAATAATCTCTATAAGCACCTTTCTCAAGACAGTGCATCAGAGCAGAAAAAGTGAATTGTCATCTGATCTGTTGCTCTCTACATCTTTAAAGAAAACACGCCACATACCAAGCTGGTTGTTTCAAGGGTGACTGATATGTTTTTAGCCTGGAAGTGGAGAACATAGAGCAGCAGAAACAACTTAATTCTTTAACCTTTCAGCGATGTTTGGATATTTTCTTATTCATCATCAATATGGGAAACAGCTCTACAACCAAAAGCAGAGTGAAATCCAAGGGAAGGGACCCAGATCCAGAGAGAGAGAGAGAAGGCACAAACTCAGCAAAGGAATCTTTTGAGTGAGTAGTTACTGATCAATAATAGTATGATGAAATTCAATCACTGGGTTATGACATTTAGACACCTTATACATTGCTACATTAGCAGTTCATCTTACACATGATTCAGGATCCCCAGACTCCCACTAGCCGTGACAGGCTTGCCAGCAATCCCCATTCTATGAACCTTTGGTTGGAAAAATTCTTTTTGTGTTCCCTTTCCATTGAGGAGCCTCTCTAGTGGTCAGGTTCCCCTTTGAGATCTGTCTGTGCAGGGAAAGGGAGAGAAGTTTCCTCCTCTTTTCATTTGTACTGAAACTATATAAGTCTCTCAGTTCTGTGACATTATAAACTGGACTGCATGCTCAGCAGCTGGGGAAGTTACAATTTACTTCATGTTTCTTTCCTCAGAGCTTGCTTTATGGAAGAGGACTGTTGCTCCCTTACTAACATTCAGTGAGGGTGTTTTGGTTGCTAGCTCCTAGCACTAAAAGGGGAGGGGTCGATGGGAAATCAGGACCCTGAGATTGACAGTCCCCAGGAACAATGGCGAGAGGCCAATGCCCCAGGTCAGCCTGATTGACAGGGTGGGCAGACTCATCAGGGAGACAGAAGGCCAGGGTGGGTCTCCTCCTCCATGTGAGCTGGAATTGCCTGGGTCAGACAGAGTGGGGCCTAGCTAAGGAGAAAGCAGGGGCCCAAGCTAAGCTGGAGAGTAGAGCTGTGCCAGATCCAGAAGGGCCAGAGCTGCAGTCACAGAGCCAGAGACACAGCCCAGGGAGAGCAGATCCTGTGCTGGGAGCCAAGCTGTAGCCACAGAGCCAGAGACATGGCCCAGGGGGAGCAGATCCTGTGCTGGGAACAGAGCTGCAGCCATAGAGCCAGATGTGGTGATCAGCTGGGGCCAGCCAAGGGGGGACCTTAGGCAAAGGGCCCAGTGCAGAAAGACACCCCCAGCCAAGGCCAGGCTGGGTGGGGATTCTTAAGTTGACGGGGGGCTGACGCTGGGAAGAAAGGTCCCACCACCCAAAGCCCAGAGATGTGTGGCCACCACCATTGCAAGTGTCCAACCCACAGCATCCCTGCAGCACAGCCTGGGACCTACGAGGAACAGACTGTGAACTGCCTTGATATCCAGAGACACTGTTTGTGGTGTTCCCTGCCACGGAGCAGGGTTATGTGTTTTCCTTTAACCTTTCCCATTTTTCCTTATTCTTTTTTAAAATTAATTGTTAATTAAACAACTTGTATTTGCTTTAAATTGTATGGAATAATCAATGGGTCAGGGAGGTGCCCAGTGGCAGAGTGAGAACACCCTAGCCCCTGTCCTAGGTGACCACAGCAGGGTTGGAGGTCGAGTCCCCCAGGAATCCTGGGCCTAGCCTTGTTGGGGTTACGAGAACTCTGCCAGACAGGAAAGTGAAAGGGGAGTCCTCAAGGGCAGGGAGGCCTCTGGGTAAAGGAAGTGGGAGCGAGGACTCAGATCCTTTCGCTAGCCCACTTCACTGGGGTAGTGCAGAAGCCAGGAAAGTTCCTCACGATAGCGAGACCATTCCCCCGCTTATATTTACTTCCAAAACCAAAATTCCCGCTCTCCATAAAATAACTCCACATGGGGTCTTTCCAGCATCAACAACTGGGAGGAGTGAGGATGCAGCCTTCCCCATTCCTTTTTATAACTCTGTCCAGATCAGCCATACCATAGGCAGGAACCTGGTAACCCTTTGCATACCAGAACATCTTTTCAGCTTGTCTCACATTCTGAATTAAGCTCACCAGTCCAGAGCAGACATTCCATAGCAGTCTTACCAATTCAAAAGTAAACTAACTTTTGACATTAGAATTTAATCACCAAATTTTGATGTTGGACACAGGATCTCAGCAAGGGAAAGACCAGATTTTATCTTAATTCTCTCTTATTTTCTGGGTATTTTTGTTTGTTTTTTGTTTACTACAAAGTGGCAAAAAAATAGAAGAATTTTTGAATTCTGCAATCCTCTCTTTCCAAGCTGCCAAAGTTCTGGAACCCCTATACAAATCACTTCAAGTTCGATAGAAAAATTCTACCTTCATACCACAAAATTCTACTTTCTACCATCACCCTCAAAATTCTGTGTAAAATCAGACTTGTATTAGAAAATCTAAACTATGGAGTGGCTCCAATGCAAATCTGCCTTTCTTAGGGCTCTTTATATAGCATCTGGTAGTATCTAAAGCCCAGATTTCAAAGGCATTTAGATGCCTAACTCAATCAGCATCTTACAAAATCCACTCTTATCTCTGTAGAGCTTTAGGATGCAATATACTCGAAAAGTGCTGTACAATCCATCTGAAGTTTTGATTGGGGAGAGGGAGAAAAAAGTAAAGCTTGTGTTCCCATTCCAAGCAAGTCATGGTGATTGGAGTCAGTATGGGATCTGAATCTGGATTTCCCCAAAGTTCAAGGCGTGTCCTTAAGATGGGTTCCAATTCAACTCATTATAGTCATAGGACTGAATAGAGAAGTTCAGATCCAGGTCTAGGTCTGGATCTGAAATTCCTTGAAGTTTGGGGAGATTTAAAGTCATGGTTGCAATTTGCTCATCTTTATTTTGGTTGACTTTAGTTACTGTGGAAACAATGATGTCAAGGGTATGCGGCACTTAATTGATGAGACTGTGAGTGCTCCTGAGCATCATCCCCTAATAATGCAGCTCTGTTGGGAAGAGCTGGGGACCGAGGCCTGGATCTCAGGAAGGTGTATGGAAGGAGGACCGATGTGGTGGGCCTGGAGATGGGGAGGCACATAAGGCTATTAGGGGGTATGAGGACATTGGGGAAGTAGGTGTCTTACTATGGGCAGGCCCGGCTCTAGGCACCAGCTAAGGAAGCAGGTGCCTGGGGCGGCAAATCTGAAGGGGCGGCACTCCGTCCGTTCTTGGGGTGGCATTCCAACTTTTTTTCTTTTTTGGTGGCAGTTCAGCAGCAGCTTTTTCATTTTTTCTTCTTTGGCAGCACTGCTGCAGCCACTTTTTTTTTTCTTTGCTTTGTTGCTTGGGGTGGCAAAAAAAGTAGAGATGGCCCTGACTGTGCGGAAAGAGGGAAGTTGATTTTTGAAATTGATAAGCCTTCTGGTCAATCAGATTATTGAGTGATTTATCTTTGCACGGAAAAGGGTGAGAGCCTTATACTTTTTTTAATTAAATGAAATATTCCTCAACATCCTGTACTAAATGTTGGAGCTGACATTCCCTATCAATGTTCCAAAATCAAAAGTTGTTAACTTTTGGAAATTAGACTTCTGTCAACTAAAAGTTTGACCTGGGCACTAGATCTCTATGAGAGGAGTCTAGCAAGTGAAATTGTTTTTCTCTTCTTTCTTTTTTTATATTGGGACAAAGTGGCATAAAAATGTTAAACTCTCTGAATTACTTGCATAATTCAGGAACCAATTGTCCAATTTACCAAAAATATCATATTTAACCTACCAATTTTGGCTATTATGGTCTGAGAAGGGGCACAACCTTGGGCTCATAATGGACATTCAGTTGCAACCATGATTATGGAGCAACTGCAACTGCTATGGCTGCTTTTATTAAACTGCTGCTGTGTGTTTGAGAGAGTGTGTTGGATTGCACTGGTGTGTGGCCATTGCCTGAGGTGGGGTCCTGTGTCTGTCTTACACATTGGCAACATTTGTGAATTTTGCCATGCCAGTACATTACTGTCCCATCTGAGCTTCGCTTTCTTTGCAATTTCTAAAGCACTTGGTATCAAAATGTGAGTACCCCGGGTGTGTATGTGTGTGTAATTATATATGGGATGCCTGTGTGGTGTGAGCAGGGGATGGCTTGTGTGTGTGTGTATGAGAGAGAGGAGGAGGAAAATGTGTGCCTGCCCAGCAGAGAGGGCACTCTCGCACCTCATCACAAGCTGACAGTGAAGAAGGAACAGTCGGTATTGCCAATGCTCGCAGAGCACAGTGCCCCAGCCAGCGCTGGGAGGGGAGGCCTGTGTTACGTACACTCTGGCAACCAAGCGAGGTCAGCCTGGCATGCTAGGGGTGCAGCTGGAGGAAGTGGGTGCGGGGAGCAGCCAGCCCGTTGCTGTGCGGAGGTGTGTGTGTGTGCGCACTGCGATGTAGCTCTGCAGCACACAGGGGGAGGGGAGAGATTGCTCCTATTGTAGGAGTATCCCCGTCGAGATCAGACCCTCCTCCCCGGCTCACAGCGCAGTAGGCGTGTGGGGGAACCGGGCTGCCGGTGCTACTACGTCACCCCAGCGGGAAATTCCCACTCGCGGGGAGGAGCGTCCGAGGTAGAGCCGGGAACGGCGGAGCAGGAGCAGCAGGAGGGCGCGGGGCTGCTGCTGCCGCCGCCGAGCGTCCCGGGCTGAGAGCGCGTGTGTGTAGCGGGCACCATGGCCGGTAAGTGTCCCCGGGGCGCTGCCGCGCCGCCGGGCGGTCTCCATCGCGCGGGACCCTGCCCTGGGCGCCGTGGGGCCCGCTGCCCTGCAGCCCGAGGTGGGCTGCCCTGCCCCTTGCGGTGTGGAGAGCTGTCGTGATACACAGGTCGGGTTTGCCGCGCTGGCTGCAATCCCTCCCTGCTTTACGCGTTAAAAACCTCTGAAAGCCGGGGGGGAGGAGACACTAGGTTGTCTGGGGCTGCCTGCAAATAACGAACACTTTAAGCATGTGACTACATGTCTATACCACGGAGTGAGCTGGGCTGGCGTGTCCTCCTCAGCCAGCCGGGGCAGGGCTCTGGGCTTGGCAGAAGGCATCAGCCTTCCAGTCATGCCGTGGAGAGGGCACCAGCTGCCGCCAGGCTTGACTGACATTATTTGACCTCGCCCCATGGCAGATCTCTGAGTCTGACATGGCTGTTCACTCAGGGACTGCTGTGGGTGCAAGCCCCCTAAAGAGAGCTCCCCCAGAGCCCTTGTGGGAGTACGCTTCAGTGTGACACACAGGAAGAGGTGAGGTGGGGAAGGAAAGAATTAATTTTTGTTGTTGTTGAAGGGAAGTAGCAGTGTGAGAGCTGGTCGATGAGGCAGTCTATTCACATGACATGCGGATTTCAAGCGTGTGGCTTTTTGTGAGGTGTTGATAGAATTTAACAGACCAAATTCATCCTGGGTGTAAATGGCAGCAATTCTGTTGACTTTCATTATAGTTGTGTCCCCAACATTTTAAATCCCCCCTTCTAGGATAAATCATCAGGAAATCAAAGAGAATAATATTGAACAAGTGTAAAATATACACAGAAATGTCCCTGTCAGTGTGTTTTTGCAGCAGGAAGTGGCTACCCTTCCTGAGGCAGTGGTTATTAACAAATGGTCATAATACATTAAGGCAGAGAGACTGTAGGCTGCCTAAAGTAATGGGGAGGAGCTTCTTCATAACTAACTTAAATGAAGCTTTTAGTTGAGAGCTTCTGTGGTAGAGGAACAAAATTAAATAATCCGTTTATTTAAACAATACATTGTATATAAATTGTGTATATATTTTCAGACTTGGGTACCTAAAGTTAGGCACCTAAATCTGGATTCAAGCAATTAAATATCTGAGTTGGCCCCCAAATCCCTGTTAAAATGTCTAAAATAGGTGTTCAGGTGTCTAATTGTGAACACTCACATTTGAAAATGTGGCCCCAATGTTCCATTTTGTTTGCAGGTGACATATATAGGGAAATATAATAGCCATATTGTTTATAGGACAGTTGCATTCACTTTCCCCTGGACCCTCACTTGGTAGAAGGTGGGAGAAGCAAGGCTGGTTATTTGACCAACATGGGCATCCTTTAACAAAAAAACAATTGTGGTGGCATGGGGGTTGGGCCTGGTTTAGGGAATATTGGGAGAACCTGCCTCTTACGCAGAAATGAGCTCCATCCGCTGCTCTGACATCTGGGGTAGGGATACTGGGCACTAACCCACTTTTCACAAGCATTTGTCTGTTTCGTTTGTATGAAGCCCCTCTTGGGAGCCACTGTTTCTTCCCTCCTTTGATGCTTAACATCTGGGAGGAAGGCACTGGTTCCTACCCTGCCTTACCTTCCCATTAATAAAGCAGATTTTTTTGAGGGGGGCAGGGGGGATGGAGGAGAGTAAATGCCTGCCAGCTGCAGGGAGCTTTAGAGGAGAGTCTCCCCTTTCTCATCAGGGCAGCCAAGAGGCTGCCTGCTTTGCAAGCTGCTAGGAGCCCAGGCTCCTTCTCAGCAGTCATAGCTGGGAATGGGATTTATTCCTGCTGTGAGGATGGGTACTCCCAAGGGATCCTAATGTGTCATTTTACCCCTTGAAAGGAATGAAACAAAGCGTTTACATTTAAAAAATGGCAGCCATATGGGACAGTTGCTGCCTCTGATCCTCATGGCTTGTGGCAATCTGAGGGTCAAGGGTAGAAAGCTGCACTTTAAAGCAATCACCCAGAACTTGCCTCTCACAATAGAAAATCTCCCAATTGCAAAGGTTAATATGACATGAAAAGCCCCAGTTGTTTAAGCGGTGTATCCTGGCTAATGCATTTGTGCAGTAATTTATGAGGATCAATATATATTGCACATGAACAGGTTGTCAAATTTTACTAGTGATTTTTGGCTGCTTAAATGTTTAGGTGCCCACCTTAAAGAGACCTGAGTTTCAGTGGAGGTTAGGTGTACAGTTCCTATAAATTGTCTCAAGTTGAGCACCTAAAAACTGACTGCCTCCCTCCCCAAATCACTAGTCACATCTGAAAATCTTGGCCTATTTTTCTTATTCTGCCACTTAAGACTATATTGCTAAAAAGGTGACAGTTGTGATTTTTAGAAGCAATATTAAATCCTTGTCCAAGTTGCCCTTAGGTGACCATAAGGAACAAGTTAGTGAACAAACATAACATTTGAATTAGTTTAAGAAAATGTTTAAAAGATTCTGATAACTTTCAAAATGGCTCATTGAAATCTAAAAGAAAAATGAATCATTGTTCAAACATAGAGGCTAAATTTACAGTATAAGTCTCAGATCTGGGGAAGACATCAGTTGGCTAACATCAGCTTAGTGCTCAACTGAATCCAGTTCACATCAGAACAGGTCATGGCCAAAATAAATTAGTATGAAAATGAGAGGCAATACCACAGTAAGTGATCACAGATTTGGTAGCCAAAGGAATCCAAAGTTGTAATTTAGTTTCTCTTGGTCTCAATGAAGCACTTGCATTCCACATCCTTTCAAAAGTTTGTCCTCCGGAATCTTTCATGGGTATTTAAAATTTTTAATTTTAGAACTGGTTGCGTTAATTAGAGTGGTTGCTGGGAGGAAAAGTGTTCCCAAACCTATATATGATATGTGAATATCTGCTCAGTCAACCATTACCAGTGTACCTGTTTGATCTGCTCATCTAAATACTGGCTCTTAATCAGATAAATTAAATTATTGAATTCACACATAATTAAAAAAAATTATATTGTAGTTTAGGGCAGTTAAGCTGAAACAGTAGATATCTATCTCTGTTATCTGCGACTAATATGTTTTCAACTTATTAGTAATTGATGAAGGAATATTTCAGCAGGGGAAGTTCTTAACTTCCTAGTATTTACAAGGTTCTCTTCTAGTTACTATTCTGTAATGTCACGTGACAAGAAAGAAGTAGTACATGAAGCAGTTGTTCCTCTAACCTACCTCTGTTTAGAAGGTTCACAGTTCATGAATGCTTGGGTAGAGGGTTGATTGCTCTGAATAAAGAGTGTATTTGCACTTGTTTTAGGTTGAATCAGAATATTTTGTAGTAGGTCTGTGACCAGTACTCCTCTCTGGCCTGCTATGGGGGCGGCAAATACTTAATATGTAAGTCCTAATTTTTTAGAAGTGCCTGCTGATTTTTGGGTATGCAGGTTGGGACACCTGATTCACAGATTCCGAACCGGGTATCTGCACATGAGTTGGAGGGGCAGAATTTTCCCACCAATGCCACCATAATGTCCATACCTAATGTACCCCTCTGCATTGGGATTTTGTGTAGTGACTTTGCATTGTTGATAGTCAAACTCTCACCACTCTGTGCCCCGCCTCCCCCTCATTCACACACTCCAGATACTGCATCAGATTGTGTCTCCATAGAACACTCTCTAGTTGAATGCCAGAATTGCAGTCTCGTGGCATTGACTCTTTACGTAGCCTGTGCCCTCTGTGCAGAGGAATCTGTGCCTCCAACTAAGAGAGACAACATTTGATTCCATGATCCAGTTGTTTTTCCTGCAGTGCATTGAAAGATGCATGGTATATCACAGCCAACTTCCCTTTTGTTCTTCACCTTTCCCTGAACTCATCACTGAGGTCCAACCAGATTTCTCCAGATAATTCAGGAATTCCACTTGCAAATACAAATCCTCACTTCAAGACAAATGCTTTGCACATATTTCTCCTTCCCTGTTTCCATTGCATGTTCTTGGGCATTAGGTATTCTAGTCAATGGCAGAGCATCCTTGAAAGCCCTTTGCAGTCACAGCTGCAGTTTTGCATCAGATCTTTGGCAGTCATGGTAAAGAACCTGCTTCCTAATGGGAGACAGGGAAATCAGTATTTGCTTCCATCTTTTAGTTTTAATTCTGATGGCTGGTGATGTATTGAACTGTCTGTGCTTTCTCGGTTTAGATATGCTTTTTTTGTCACTGATACAGAATCAAGTCCCAGATCTTGAATCAGTGTAACTTTCATTCCTTGCTGTACTCACATTGTCATTGATAGTTTCACTAGTTTCTACCACTCGTGTCATTGAGAATTTACATCTCATTTTCTTTTAAATTATGTATTGCAGTTTTCAGTGCATTCATGCAAATACAAATGCAGTATCATAACAAAAAGAGAAATAGGCATGCTGGGATACAGAGCACAATAATCCTACAGCCAACAAACATAAGTACAAATAAAACTATTAGTACTTCCTTTAATATGGATTCTTCCATTTCAGTTTCATGTCTCAGTAGTTAATATGTTGCTTAGTTAGCTTTAGTCACTCTTCCAGAATTAATCCTCGTTGCCATTGCAAGAATGTCCGCTTTTGATGTAGTTTATATTTCTTCTACTCTAAAAAGTACATGTTCCTGTGTGGAGGCCCTTTGTCTGTGAGAGTGGGGATTGTGAAATAGTCTCAGCTGTGTTGCTTTGGCAAGAGCACATTAATTTACAGAAAATGGGAACAAGAAATGGATGTCTAGTATTGCTACAAAAAGTGATGATTCTAAATCTCCATGAGCCTTGGTTCACACAAACCCTTTTGTGTTTCTTGTCTACCTGGTGCTTGGTTTAGTAAAGCTGTAGATGATAATTTGGTTCTTCAAGAAAGAAAATCAAATTAAAATTAAGTTTAATTTCTAATCTCTGGAGGTTACTGCGTCATTGGGTTTTGCTTTCCCACAAGCACACACCTACTGTTAAGCAGTGGGGGTGACTTAAGTAACCTTTATTTCAACCACAAATTAAATCTACATAAAGACAATTGAGGCCTGACTTTTAAAATGCAGTTGATATCATCAATGGGTGAGACACTAACCCTTTAGACGTGTATATTGAGGTAAAATTATAGGTTAAAGTAGAGATATTAAAGTCCTTGAAGCAATTGCTATAAAACAGTCAGAACTGACAAGACTCTATATGGCTTTGACAGGTGACATGGGTGGGTGGGGTTGTGGGCACATCTACGTATATTTGCACGCACATACGTGTATATCTCTATCTCCTAAATTACATGATGATTAGGCACTTTATAATTCCCTAGATAGATACTCATTTCTTTATTTTAATAACAATGCTTAGTATGTGTATAGCAACTTCTAGCTATAGATCCTAAAGTGCTCCACAAAAGTCTGTGTCTTAATCCCTGTTTATAGATGAGGAAACCAAAGCACAGGAGAGATTAAGTGATAATGCCCAAGGTGATAGAGCTGATCATTGGTAGAGCCTCCTGACTCCCTTTATGGTGCCCCAACCACTGGACTATGCTTGTGAGACAAGTATAAGTAGTTTTGAGTGTGTGAGAGACATCTGCACACAATTTATGGGCCCAATTCTGTGAGATGCTAAGAAATCTGATCTCTCATTGAAGTCGCTCCTGTGTTGCTTTTATGGGTTTTTGTTTTGTTTTACCATCTCTGTTTCTATGATTTATTATTCTCTGGCTAGTCATGCTTATTCTGACCAGAAGACAGCATGTGCAAAAGGATATCTCAAGAAGGGGCAGAGCTTAGGAAAGGGACAGTCCTTTTAAAAGAACAGGAGCCAGGGTGATGGCCAGCATGTATTGAATATGTCAGGTCATTTTCTGATGTCATTTCTAAAGTCGTCAGATGTTGACCTGGACATTCCCTGGCTGGAAAGTGGCATATTTGGTTACTTCCATTTTATGAGAAGTTGGCTAAAAACAATGTTAAGGCTCATTCTGTCATTCCAAAAGGATTCAGCAACAAAATACGAAATAGTGGAATCTTGGAAACTAGAGACATGAGACAAAATTCTCTTTGGTTCAGCTGATGGGATTGCACAGGTATAACAATGTTCAGATTACTGTGAAACTCTTTGGTAACTTTCTCCAATTTAGAAACATCCAAATTGTCTCCAGCCTTGTTCATAGATTAATAGATTTTAAGGTCAGAAGGGACCATTATAATCGTCTAGTCTGACATTTTTGCATAATACAGGCCAAAGCACCTCACCAATGGTTCCTGCATCAAGCCCATAGCTGCTGGTTGAGCTATAGCATATCCTTTAGAAAGATATCCACCTTGATTTAAAGACTGTTCCCCCCTCAGCCAGCAACAGAACTTCTATGCACATCACCATTCCATAGCTATCTGTCAATATAAAAGTAAAGGTCAATATGCTGTCACACAGATAGAGTTCTTCTTTTCTCTTACACATTATTCTTTCAAGAGCTGATGTCACTTAACTCCTAGAACAGGAAAGTGGAGTAAACTAAGTGATTTATAGTACTGCAATAAAAGACTTTTTGGGCCCAACAAATCTAGTAGGAAACGACATTCTTGTGAACCAGTACATGCAAGCTTTGAGTTGATGAGTTCCAATATAAGCCATTTTGGCAGCAACAAAAGGTTTTAATACTGAAATGTATCTCTCCTCAAAAACTCGTATAGAACTGTCCAAAATATATGTAGGAAGGAATGAGAGGATCATCCATCTCCTTTAATGTCTACTTTGGGTACAACGATTGAAGTTCCAACATTGTTTTGCTGACATGCTGTAGGATCTTTGCTCCCAAATGTATTTAACTGTGCCATGTTACCATTCTTGCTTCTTTGTAATGCACATCTAGCTTGTCTGTGTAGGATGTTGTTATATGAGCATGAGGTATAAGTCAGTGCAGAATTTGACCATGTGTATGTTCCAACTAAAATAATTCAGTTTCTAAACTAAACCTTTTATTTATTCATTTTGCTTCTCCAGTATTTGCTGCTCACATACCACTAGGCTGTTATGTCACTGCTTGACTGGCTAGCATTTTCAGTGTTGTCAGTGAGGGTGGAATTTACTGTATTTAGACTTAAGTGGGGCCCAGGCCTTGTCCTGGCCCGCTGCAGAGGGTGAATGTCACCCTGAAAAAGTATGTAGATTCCTGCTAAGTCAGGATCTGTCCAAAGCCTTAACTAATGTCAGCTCCACCGTCTCCTGACTCCCATTCCCTGAAAGTTGCCTTCTCACTCACTGGGCCCTTTGACAGGTTCCCAATAGCCTTTACTAAAATCTTGTGAGAACCCTTGCTATTCATGCTGGCTCAAAGTATAGCAATGCAATTTCTGGGACCACAGTAAAGAAACTGAAAGCATTAGGGGATTTTGTCTAATTTGCATAGAATTTATTGCTTCACTGCAGTAGAAGCTAAATCAATCGATTCAGAGGAAACACCTTCATTCTGAGGCGGCTTGCATTCAGAAAAATGTACTATAATTAAAAATGTCATCCAGTCCCTTGGACTAATGATCTGTTCATTTTGACATTATGAAATAATCTTTCAGCAGACAGGCCCTCACCACTATCTAAGAGAAACTGAGCTCCATGGCGAGGGAACCCTACTGATGATTATATTACAGCAGTGCCTAGAAGCTGCCTCCTCTGGGGCTCCCATTGTGTTCATACACACAGGCATGGTCTACACTAGAGTGGGGGAGATCGATCTATGTTATGCAACTTCAGCTATGTGAATAACATAGCTGAAGTCAACGTACTTAGATCTACTTACCGTAGTGTCTTCACTGTGGTAAGTTGACAGCTGACGCTCTCCCATCAACTCCACCTGCATCCTCTCCCTGGTGGAGTACTGGAGTCGACGGGAGAGCGCTCAGCATTCAATTTATTGCGTCTTGACTAGATGTGATAAATCAACCCCTGCTGGATCGATCACTGCCCATCGATCCAGCCAGTAACGTAGACAAGCGCACAGTAAGAGACAGACCCTGCCATGAGGAGCTGCCAGTCCTAAATATATAAGAGAAGATGAGTGAGAGAAAGCATTTATCATCACCCCCATTTCACAGAGTGGGAACTGAGGCACAGATAAACTAAATGATTTACCCAAGAAATCTGTAGAAGATCCAGGAGTAGAACCTATATCCCAGTCCAGTGCTTTAACCATAAAGCCATCCTTCCTTTTGCTTTTTAAGCTGTATTGTGTTGTAACCTTAAACATTTTCATTTTCCTAAAGGTGGGTCTGAACCCTGTGTTGAAATATTTGAGCAACCCAGGCAGAGAGGCATGCGTTTCAGGTACAAATGTGAAGGACGATCAGCAGGCAGCATTCCAGGAGAACGTAGTACCGACAGCAATAAGACATATCCCTCTATAGAGGTAATACCGTTGTTGTTATCTATAATTATTTTTTACATTGCACCATGCTGCAGGTGTGCATGGGACTTTAGACAGTAAATAAAGGGCCTGATTCTCCATTCTGTAATCCTGCTCTTTTGTTTGTTTTTTCTTTCTCTATCATGACTTCACTGAAGCTGATGAAGTTAAAACAACTAACATAACAGAGTGGAGAATAAGGCTCTTGATTCCTACTCTGCAAAGCTTACAGTCTAAATTGACAGCAGTCAGACAAGCTGCAGAGGAAGGTAACAAGCCAGGGTGATGGAAGGAAGGAAGGAACACAGAATATGCTTACTTGGTGGCTTGGGTTGTTCAGGATGGATCGGGTTTATTCTTAGCTTTTTGTTTGTTCTGGGTACTTGCATAACTGTGTTTTTTTTTTTAACAATTGAGGGGGACTAGACTAGAGGACTGATTGCACATTCTGAGGAGGGTTTTGAACGAGGTTGGGGTACAGGGTTTGGGAAAGGTATTCCAGCTGCAGGGAGTAGCATGGGAGAAAGCACAGAGGTGCTTGTTGCAGATGGGAACAAAGGGAACCTGGGGTGAGGTGGATTTGAGGGAATATAGGGATCAAATAGATAGATTCATATAACCAGTGATTCAGAGGTAGAGCTGTACAGAGCCTGGAAAACCCCAATGAGGATTCTGAAGTTGAGGTGGAAAGGGATGCAGAGTCAATAAAGCAGTTGAGAAAGGGGAGAGTGATGTGGTCAGAGCAGCAGAAGATAGGGTGACCAGATGTCCTGATTTTATAGGGACAGTCCCGATTTTTGAGTCTTTTTCTTATATAGGCTCCTATTACCCCCCCACCCTTGTCCCGATTTTTCAGACTTGCTGTCTGGTCACCCTGGCAGAAGATGATGATAGATTGAATGGGAATAAGGTAGATGTCAGTAAGTTCAGAGAGGAGAGATACACAGTAGACTAGGCAGGACGTGATCAAGGCCTGGACAAGGATTTGGGCAGTAGAGATGAAAAGGAATGGGTGGATTTTTGGATCTGTTAAAGGAAACAGTGGCAGGATTTAGCAACAGACTGAATGTGTGGGATGAAGGAACGCGAGTTTGTGAGCCTGGGATATGGGAAGGATGGAGGGGAGGACGGAGAGGTAGATGAATTCCAGTTTTATTGTGTTGTATTTAAGTTGATGATGGGACATCCAGGAAGAACTGTATCAGGGCATGGGGAGGGGAGAGGTAGATGTGGGAGTCATCAATAGTTGAAACCATGAGAGGGGTTAAGATCTCGTAGGGGTTATAGACAGACAGACACAGTCTTGTGGCATACTAGTGAAGAGGAGAAAAGGGGAGACGATGGAGCCTTTAAGGCAAACATTGAAGGAACTGTCTGAGAGAGAGGTGATGTGCCAGCTGCATAATAGCCCCTGGAGATGAGTGAGAGTTGAGAAGGATGGTGTGTGGACAATGGGGCTGAAAGCATCGGTATGCAGCTTCACATCACAGATCAGAAGCAATGCACTGAAATGGAACCCTGTCCCTGGAGCTCTGATTGGCAGGGAAATGAACAAACAGGAGGTGCCAGCCTCCCCCACTCTTTGATTAAAGAGCTGGCAGGAAATCCCACCCTGTCTGTGTGTTGCTGGCTCTCTTGCAATTGGAGAAGGGAAAGGGACTGTATGGGCTGCTTGAGAGAGCATGTGCTGCTGCAGGGAGACAGCAGGCTGAGTCCAGGGAGAGGCCTGAGCATATGGCCCCTTTGATCCTACACAGTGTTGCACTTGAGGATCAGCGAGAGCCTGAAAGGAAAGAAGCCCCTGATTGTGCCTGAGAGAGCATGGGGGGGATGGTAGGCTGCTCAAGGTGACTGCTGCTGACAAAGCTGTGTGTGTTACCAATAGCAGTGTCGGAGTGATTTCTGGGTGATTTCCTGCATCCCCAAAGGCTGTAGGTGGGATTTCCACTCCAATGCCCCGGGTTGGAGTTTGGAACTGACTACCAGCAAAGAGAATCAGCCGCCACCACAGGTGGAAAGGTCAAGGAGAGTGAGGGTAGAGAGGAACCCGTGGGTTTAGTGAGAGCAGTGGGATGGAAGAGGTGAAAATCTGATTGCAAGAGTAAAGGAGAGAGTTAGCAGGGAAGGAAGTCAAAGCAGCGAGAGTTGGCTGGATGCTGAAGGGCTTAGGTGTGAAGAGGAGGTGGGGGAAAGAGGTAAATATTTAGAGAGTCAGGGATTATTCTTAGGGTAAGAGGAGATAGTGACATATCTGAAGGCTGAGAGAAAAGAGCCAGATGAGAGAGAGAGAGAGAGAGAGAGAGAGAGAGAGCATGAATGAGGAGGAAATGAGGGAGGTTTGAGAGTATTATGGAGACCAGGATCAGACAAAAGGTTGGAGAAAAAGAATACAAT
The DNA here is from genome assembly GCF_025201925.1 of Gopherus flavomarginatus. Classification (NCBI taxonomy): domain Eukaryota; kingdom Metazoa; phylum Chordata; order Testudines; family Testudinidae; genus Gopherus; species Gopherus flavomarginatus. Next base: position 21,264,733 of record NC_066620.1, on the reverse strand, counting down.
GAATGCTTCATCCTCAGAGACTGGGTATGGGAGGTGTAGGAAGAAAAGGTTGAGAGGGGAATGGAACTGTTCTGAGGAAGGGGAAGTGGAAGAGGAGAGCTAGTACGTACTACTCTTAACATATCTATGAGATAGTTTTCAAGCTGTTACACTTCAATCAGTTTAGGCCAAACTCTGCCCTTGGATTCACCCACATAACCCTCACTGACTTAACTGGGAGCTATCTGCCTGAGGGCAGAATTTGGCACACATATCTGAAGCGCACTGGGAGTTGGGCTTACAACTGTCCTAAAAAACCTCGTGGGAAAGGGAGGTTTTCTGTAGCTCCATGCACAGGTTGCTGAACATTTCGCCAAAGGCTCAAGAAGATCTTTTCTCTTAAAATGGACGTATGGCTCAAAGCTATAATGTTAACATCGTTACAGGTCCTGTACAGCATACTCTACTTGGGAAAAATCTCCTGTTGCTTCTATAGATTGGAATCTTGTCTGTGTAATGGATCCTACCTTTTTTGGATCAACTAATGGGCCTAATCCAACTCCCACTGAAGTAATGGAAAAACTCCCATTGATTTCAGTGAGAGCTGAATCTTGCCCTTCAGTGGGAGTCCCTGTGTGGCCCTGAATGCAGAATTGGATGCATTTGTAATGAAAATTAGGCATGGTAATAAAATATATCTTGTAACGTCAGGGCAAAATATACCCCATGCAGAGTGTCTGCATGAAGCTTGCTTGGCACTTTAGGCCCTCTGCACAGGGGCAAATTTAGCTTCTAGAGCCTGTTTCAAAGTCCGTTGATCAAACGTAAATATGCCCACTGACTTAGTGGGGCATTAAGTCAGGCCTGTGGAGAGTTCGCTGTGTCAAGATTAGAGAGACATTGTTTTCACAACAGCATGGAGTAGAAAGAATTAAAATGTAAAAGAAATCAATAGTTTGACAATGACCAGTGAATTTATTGACTACAAACCTCTTGTAACTTAGCCAGGCTGTCTAATGATGTGATTTATTTTTCAAAATAAAAGCCTAATTCTTTCTGGATGTTTCAAATATCTATATTTTGTCTGACAAATGGTTGAAATACACTATATTTTTATTTGTAATTGTTCCATCTCTGGCTTTCAATGTGAAATGAATGGTAATTTGATGAAACACAGCCTCTCAATTTTCTGGACACAAGGGTTGGGTTTTCATTTCTAGTGCAATAATTAAGACAAACTGTATTCCCACTTATCCATAGGACCTTGTCAGTGTCACCTGTTCACTATCCAAGTTTTGCAATCTTTTAGACAGACGTGATTTAGAATGTAAGTGCATTTCTCTTTACATTTGTGCAGGTTCTGAACTTTGATGATAAAGTGAAAGTAAGGATTACATTAGTGACAAAGAATGAGCCCTACAAGCCGCACCCTCATGACCTGGTTGGAAAAGACTGTAGGGATGGCTACTATGAAGCAGAATTTGGACGAGATCGCAGAGTCCTATCGTAAGTAGCAGTGTTGTGTTGAGTTTTAGACTAAAAATGCCTGTGATGTGCTGGAGAGGCTCTCGGGGACAACCAGGAAACCTTTGTTAAAATCCCACCGCCAGACTGAAAGGACAGTTGGAATGATTTCCTTGCCAGAGCTGGAGTTCTCTCCCCATTTGTGTATTCTTCTAACCTATCCCTGACAGACACACATCATCCCTGGCACCCTACAAAATATTTCTGAACAGAACTAGGCTTTTTGCCTTTGGAATATGCTATTTGTTTAGTACCTTATTTAGTCTCTTCCTTTCCCATCCTCCTGCCTCTATTTCTATCTCTTTCTTGACTTTATTTCCTGTTAGGCAGCTCCTAATGCCCACCTCTTGTGGGCTTGACTTCCAGCCCTTTCCCACTCTATACACTAAAATGATCAGCCGTGAAATAGGTAAGGATGACATTTAATTTGTCATCATTAGAATCAACACTCCAAGGAAATTAATGGATTTTAGGAGAGTAATAATAATTTCATAATAATTGTTTCAGGCTTTCTGTAGGCTCAGGAAGACAACTCTGCATTGATTAACACTGCATTCACATTTGGAATGTCATCTTTGAAGCCACCTTATTTTTTTAAATGAACACTTGTAACACTAAATGTCATGCGGGCCCATAGATAAATCAAGCAGGCCAGGTGTTTGGGGGCACTGGATTAGAGGATCCCAGCAAGGTTATCTCAGCCTTTCATCATTCTAAAATATATTATTATGTGTGTGTGCTTTTGGAGAGAAGATGAAATGCTGAGGCCCTGTCTGTTCAGCATGGACATTAAGGCCCTGAGACTTCTGAAAATCAAGCCTCTTTCGGAAAGTACTGAGCCACATACCCTCTGAAAATCAGACCTCTTCAAAGTGTCTCCCATTAGGCACCGCCAAATCACCAGTCGCTTGTGAAAATCTTGGCCTAAATTTGTTGAAAGATATATACCATCATAAATGGGCTAGCTATGGTCAAAGATAGAAATAAGATGATTGAAAGGGAGACAGTAGTTGGAAAAGAGCGGTGGGCTAAGAACTGTATCTTGTGAGACTCAGTAAAGGAGTCTCAGCAGCAAAGGAGTCACCACCTGAGCCATATTCCGCCATGGTGTAAGTAGGCACAGCTCCAATTTAATGCTGGTATAGCTACTCGTTTAGGGTGTTATGAACATCTCAGTTAACTGCTGCATGCAACAGAGTTGCTAACAAACATACCTATGCTATGAAAAATAAAGGTAAGAGCATAACATACTGTAGGAGGTATGGACTTTGGTCATTTCTCTATAGAGGAATTCACAACTGTGACTGTTCACTCCTTATGGTCTGTAAACTTTGGAAATTGATTATTGCTCTTGAGAAAACAAAATGTTTACAAACTAGACTGTGCAGAGTGGGGAGACAGGTGAGAAAGTAAAACTAATACACCAGGATCCAGACTGATCAGTTACACTGTATATCCACTATGTTTAGGGCCTTCTGCAGCTATCCAGGCAGGGACAGGATTTGTCCAAGAGTAACTGTCACTGTGTTAAGATTTTTACTACCCCGCTTTGATAATATACTGGCTTTAATATGTTTCTCCCTTTATTTTCCTCTTGCTCCTTCCCCCCCCCCGCCCCTTCTGTTTCCCCTGCTCCTTGCCACTCAGGTGGCACTAAAGTGGTGGTGCCTAATTTTGTTGTGCATTCTAGTCAGTTTCTCTTTCCTGCTCCAGCCCTCTGCTCAGCAGCAGTGATATGGTCACTAGCCAGTCACTTTCACAGTGATACCCAAGCATATTTCAGAAAAGGGTCAGACTTTGTAAGTTTTGAGAACCCATTGGTTAAGGATCTTTTAGTTTAAAAGTCCAGTTTGGCTCACAAAATGATTGGTACTTGATAGTTATGAATAATCTACAGCAGTAGAATAGTTGCAGTCAGTTTTTAAGTAGCAGATAATGTTTTTGTTAGAGGCTGATTTTTTCATGTGTGTTTAATTGACAACTATAATGTACAGTGTTCTGACAGTACAACAGGCAGAGCCTAGAGTGCTGTGTGCTTAGACTGCTTTCTGAGTTGGCGTCCTACTTTCTCCAACTCCCTGTCTGCATTACAAACACAACCGGTTACAACACGGTTGTCCCCCAGTATAGTTATCCTCCTATTTTGTAGTATGGGGGGGCTTAACCCTCTCTCCAAACTGTTCAAAAGCGCTGGGCTGTCAAATCGTAATTTGGGGACATGATCCAGATCCCATCTATACCACTGAAACGTGCTTTAACTGTGTTTGGGGGAACGACTGTATTCTATCCGTGTTTCCCTCAAAACAATTGCATTTGTAGTGTGGACAAGGCCTAAAAAAAGTCATCCCTACACAACAAAATGATACAGCAATAGCAGCGCATTCTAATATTCTCTGCAAACAAAATACTGGAAATCAGAAATGGAACCAGTCATCTAATTAAATCATGAGACAGCACTGCAGCATTTTAAAAATCAGAATTAAGTTCAGTTAGACAAACACCGGTCCATGATGGTCTAGATAATACTTAGTCCTGCCATGAGTGCAGAGGACTGGACTAGATGACCTCTCAAGGTCCCTTCCAGTCCTGTGAGTCTATGAAATGATGCCTATATTAGTCCTTTAGTGAGTTAGCTCTCTAACTGCAGTATGGCTTTAGAGTGTGGTGGGGGTAGGGAAAGAGAAGGGGAGGGAAGATGACTGGATTTCTGTAGAAAGGGATGGATCCACTGATAGCAGGATAGGACTGAGGAACTTGCAGGGCAATATTGGCCCATCATTGAGGGAGACAGATAGCAGTGCTACGTGCTCAGGGAGTGTCTCAGGAAGTCTCCAGGCATGTCTCAAGTAAAGAGTCTTTGTGGGGTTTCAAGGAAAGGGAATTGCCAGTTCTTCTGGAGGCGCAGTGGAACCTGGTGGCATAACTGACCTCCTGTGTTCTAGTGATATTATAGTGTGTTCAGATTCTTACTTCCTACTTCCCCACCCTGCTTTGATGATGTCATGGTTTTTCCATGTGGGAAAGAATCAAGTTGTGGGGACTCCCCCCACCTCCTTTGCTGACTTGAGGTAGTCATATGCAAATGAGGAGGAACTGTAGCTCTTTAGAACTTTTCCATAAGTAGATGAGATTTCAAACTTTATAAAAATTAACTTCAAAATACTGTTGCAGATTTGCATTTCCTGGTGTGAGACACTGGGCCAGCTCCTCAGCTGATGTAAATTGAAGTAGCTCCATTGACATTAAAGGAGCTATGCCAGTTTACACCAGTTGAAGCACTGGTCCTCTATATATTTTTAGCATTGCTAGTTTACTATATTAAAACTCCAGTGATAACTCTTTTTTTAATGTGAAAAAATATTTCTCTGTTTTTATTTTATTTTATGTAAGAATTCTTTTCTTTTTATCATTACCCTTATTTTGGAAATATAAAATTATCTTTTCCAAAGCTCTTTTGCCATCTTTATTTCCTACACAACTTGTTGTTAAGATTTTTTTTGACAAAAGATGTACAATTTGATTCTTTACAGGGAGGATTAGAATTCAGCTTTTGAATATCTGTGCCAGTGATTAAGTGAAATAGGTTTTTGTTGTTGTTGTTGTTTTAATTACTTTGTTACATGTGCTCTAGTTTTCAGAATTTGGGCATTCAATGTGTTAAAAAGAGAGACCTGAAAGAATCAATCTGTTCACGAATCGCAAGAAAGATCAATCCATTCAGTGGTGAGTAGCTGTTAATAAACAGTTTGAAATGCATTTTAAAGAACTTGGACACCAAAGCAATTTAATTTGCAAGTACCTTCTATTATAATGCCCTTGCTCTTTTGATGGAGATGTATTTTAAAATAGAGACTTTTTAGATGCTGCCAAATCTCTTCCCTTTAGCTTCTTTATTTCCCCCTCCTTTCTCACTCTCATCCTGTGATTATTCTATTTAGTAGGTTATGACTTCTAGCAGAAACATCATGGTTTCCTTTGCCAGATAGCAAGGGTGAATGTCCTGGTTTGAGGACATTGGGCTGCAGGAGGAAACTTCCCCAGGAGATCCTCCATGTGTCCCATGAGTGAGGCTCACAAACTGCCAGCCTTGGGAGGCATGGATTGAGTTAGACTATTAGCCGTTTCTTGCTGACACACCGCTTTAATGACAGATTTTATAGTTAAAGTGTGAAAGGTTAATATGGCAAGGAAAATGTTTAAGTCAGTTATTCCAGAACTCATTGAAAAACAACTTTCAGTTTAGCAAACTTGAAAAAAAAAGCGTTAATATAACAGTTAAGTTTCCTAATCATATTTTTGTTTCTCTACTGCTTTTTTGGAAAATATTTGGGTTTAACAAGTCACTTGTTTGCAACTACAGCTGCTGCTGCTGCTGCTTGATCCCATAGTAAAAGCATAATGTTGTGTTTGACATCAGAATCCATTGCCATGGCATTTTGTGAAAACAGCACAAACAGAAACACAAAATTGATAAACAAGTAGCCTGTTCTATATTCACAGCTAACACAACCTTCTGATCCACTGAACTTTCCACAAGTTAAAAAAGGTGAAATGCTCTTGAAAATCCCACCCTTGGTGCCTAAATAAGGATTTAAATGCCTAACTTTTAAGCTTTAAAAAAATTCCATCTATGCATAAAAGTTTGTTTTTAATAAAAATTTAGACTTTCAATACATTAGCATTAAAGCAATTTTGTTTTGAAGTGACAAAGACTTTGTGCCGCTAAGAGGGAAGTTTTTAATACAAATAAAATGATGGGTGGAATAGCTTAACTCCCTCATTATTTATTTATTTATTTATTTATTTATTCTATTCATTATTATTTTTTCATTCATTTATTTTTATTTTATCAGCTCGGTCTGATTTCTGACTCATCAATTTTGGTCCATTGATTTCTGGTCTATGCTGCTTTTGTTTAGCAGGCATGATCTTAACACTGTCTTTGAGTTCTATTAGCAGGTCTTTTTGTTTTAGATTAATTCAGTTTTTCTGTGTCCCTTTTGCACCTTTGCCTACCCTTATTGATTGTTTAAGTTATTGTGACATTTTGTGAACTTTCACTTACTGATGTTAAGGTCACGATCAGGCTAGGCCTAATTATCATAACAGGGCAACACCGAAGTTATAACTCAGGTTAACTTTGCAATGAAGCCTATGTATGTATTGTGAAGAATGTTGGAAAAAATCTCTCTCAGCACAGTTTCCCAGAGGATTAGCACTGTTAGCCAGAGGGCTCCAGTGTGAGAAACCAAGAGTGCTCCACTCTCCTGGCTGCTGGGCGATGGCAGGCTTCCCCACTAGAATTTGGCAAATGGATGCTGCTGAGGGCCCCCATTCACTTGTAATGGTTTTGCCTAGTAAGTGGTTGATTAGGCTTGAGAACCCACTTCCTTCCCCAGTTATTAAATTAAACTTCCGTGTCCTCCCCAGTTTCTCTTTTGTTCTGCCTCTCCTTGCTGCCCCCTTTTACCAGTCCTTCATTTCTTCTCTCACAGACGATCCCTCACTCACTTCACAGTAGTCACGCTCTCCACAACTCCCACTCACACCCACACATGTCACATTCTCAAAGACTCACCCACACACGACTGTCATGCTCCCCTCCCACGCACCCCCGTCACTCTCTCCACAACTTCCCTCATCAGCCCCTCTGCCAGCCACACTCTGCAAGACCCCCTTCCCCTCCACCACGCTCTCCAACTCCCCTTATTTTCCTACCCCAGCCAAACTCTCGGAGACCACCTCCCCTGCACTGCCCACTCACTGCTGCACTCCACTGCTGCTAGGACTGTTTTACACTAAGGCTTACTACAGTCACTGAATAAGCACAAGACCTCTTTTTAGCTCACGAGAGAATCTTTAAGCAGGAACTTTCAGAACATTATGTGAAGTGCAGAACAGCAGAAGTCTCTGCAATAGATATCTAAGATATTTAAAGGAATTATGTCCTTAAAAAACAAGAAGGAATCAGCCTAAATTCTAAAACTGAAGAATTCACTCCATGAAAACCTACCAGTTTGTTTAACACTGGTAAACCCACTAAGAAAAGAGACACACTGGTCACCCAATTACATTTGCTTGAGGAATCCCTTCATTCCTTCACCATCACCACTCCCATGCATACTTTCCTCCCTGTTTAATCTTACTTTTGCTTAAAGTGAAAGCGTTGTAAATTATTTTGAAGTTGGGGGCGGGGGAAAGTTAGTATAAAAAATTGGAAGCATAAAAGTTTTGTTGCTAAAGGAGACACTACGTGGCTAAATTGAAGCTTCGAAAGAGATCTAGCTTAGCTTCATTTGACAGCTGCTGGATAAATTCCTTTGGAGATGGTTCTTCAGTTCCAGTTTTTAGGTTAGATTGAAAACAGGAAGAGAAGCTTGTCTAAAGACAAAATTGTCTACATAGAGTAGGACATTGTGACTCAGGCATTCTCATTTCCATTCTGATTCTGCCACTGACTTGTGTGTGACCTCATAGCTTTTCTGGGCCTCAGTTTCCTCATCTGTAAAATGCTTCCCTACCCTTTGAAGTGCTTTAATATGTGTGGAGGAGAGACAGACTTAGTAATTGCTATTAATTTTAGTTTTTACTGGTTAGTTGGCTTCCTAGATGCTTTTATGATGATTGGCACTACATAAAATCATGAGAGTGTAGTTACTGTAGTGAAATCCCATCGATAGTATATAGGGCCAAATTCTGCCTTCAGAAAGGCGAAGTATCTCTCTTCAAAGGGGTCACTTGTGACTTAACTTCATGTAGCCCTGTAGGGATGTAAAATCCTCACTTCACCCCTTGCACACAATGCAGGACCTACATAGGCATGTGGGGAGAGCAGGGACTGCATGCCAGATAATTTGCTCTTGCAAGTGAGGCTCAGGGAGTAGCTGGAGCCATCTGTTCCCCCATTTTGCACAAGTCTGGAGGTGAGGGGTGGAGTAAGTGGAATCTGGTAGTGAGCAGATGCAATGTAACGCTCAGCCCCTGCTCTAAAGGGATTTTGGAGAAGTTTCTTTGAGATGCAGTCTTTTGGGAGCTGCTCCCAAGGCAGTGCATCTACATGCAATCGCTTACACAGGGCTGAGTAAACACTGAGTGTAGCCCTAAATCTGTATGGCCACATACATGAGCAGTCAGAATGAACCCATAGTTATTAGTGGGAATGTTTGTGACCTAGTGAGTGAAGTACATTTTTTTTTGATCATTAGGGCAGTAGTTATAGTTGTATTTGTTAAAGGGGTAGAGGCTTAATTCGGCTCTGCAACATGTGCACACAACATGTCCTTTGGTAAATTAAGCTGGTATTCTTAACATAGCCCTTCTGCACACTTTGCATTTCATAAAATCAGCACAAGGCCTTTTGGCAGCTTGGCACTTCTGCCTCAGAAGTTTCCATGCATGTTAAGGTTAGATGCTGAGTTGCCTGCCCATCCGTTCTAGACTGGGTGGCCTCCACAAATCAACTTGATGATGTTGCTTGGGGTAGGAGGGAGGAGTTTGATATTAATCAGGTATGGTGACATCTAACAAGCTGCACCTGCCTCATCTATACTTCTTTTCAATATTCCAAATAACCGTTCACTTTCCCTATGCAATCTCTTCATGAGAGAACTTCAGGCTTTAATCCCAAAATAATTTCACCTGGTAGCGTATTGGTCCTTCTGGCAGCTTTAGGCCATGTCTACGCTACTACTTATGTTCACAAAACGTATGTCGCTCATTGATGTGAAAAAAGCACACACCTGAGCAACATAAGTTTAGCTGGCAAAAGTGCTGGTGTGGACAGTGCTATGTCAGTGGGAGAGCTTCTCCTGACAACATAGCTACTGCCCCTCCTTGAGGTGATTTTATTACGTTAATGGGAGAGCTGTCACCCATTAGCAGAGAGGGGCTACATGAGCGATCTTACAGCGCTGCAGCTGCATCAGTAAAGCTGTACCACTGTAAACTCACTAGTGTAGACATGGCCAAAGTGTGTCAGTAAAAAAGAGAGGTCTTGATATTACCAGTGGGTTGGTTCAATTTTATGCCAGGAACCTGGAATTGCAGTGATGAATCAGGCCCAGAATTTTTGCAGATTAATGTTACAGAAGCAAAAAAAATGAGCTCTCCAGAGATGCATAACCCTTGGGAGCACATTTCTAGTGAGAGAGAACATTCCTTTCTGTCTGCTTATCTTGACCCCATCACCGTAGTATCTGGGCATCTCACCCAAGTTAGTGGATTTATCCTAGCAAGACCCTTGCAAGGTAGCAAAGCATTATTCTCCATTTAAGGATGGGGACTGAGACATAGAAGGACGCGTGGTGGAATTTTCAAAAGAACATCCCAGTGTAATAAAACAGATTTACCAAAGGTCATCCATGGAGCCTTGCAGCAGACCCAGGTCCCCTAAGTCCTCCCAGGCCAGGCCTGGTCTTCACTACAAAGTTTTGCCAGCATAGCATGGTCAGTCAGGGGTATAAAAAACATATCCCCAGTCTGCATAGTTCTGTCAGCAAAAGCCTCAGTGTAGATGCACTGTGCTGACAAGATCTTCTGTCAGTGTAGCTAATGTTTGTGGAGGGATGTTGTTACCATGCTGACAGAAAAACTCCTTCTGTCAATTTACGCTCTCCATTGGGTCCTCTGCCAGTTTAGCTGTACCAACAGAGCATTTGTAGTGTAGACAAGGCCTTAGGGTATGTCCACACTTTAAGCTGGAAGTGTAACTTTGGCTTCAGGAGACGTATTCCCACTAGCTCTGAATTAGCTCACTAAAAATAGAGCAGCTCTCGCTGCAGGATGGGCTATTTGCCCTGATTATGTACCTATCCGAGACCACAGGCACGTACTCAAGGTGGCTTGTCCTTCCTGCCACTGCGACTATACTCTGAGCTAGCATGCTGAAAATAATCAGACCATTTTCCTCGCCGTTGTTGGCAGAGAAGCTCCTTGGGGATAACTGTGCTGCTCTCATCTGTTTAGAGCTTTCCCTTCATCACCCAACTACTTACCTGCAGGAAATTATTCCCTATTCCATAGATCCTGATTTTTGGATGGTCAAGCAGAAGGCAGTAGCCAGGAGTGCTATTTTTCATCTATGCTTGGCAAAGAAATTGCAGTTGTTCCCTTCAGAAGCAGACATTGCCACAGGGATCCATGCCTGTGGATCACCTCCAGACTGGGGTACTGCAGTGTGCTCTACCCTGGGGCTACATCTGAAGACCACCCAGAAACTTGAGTTCATACAGAGTGCAGCTGCCCACTTAGGGCCTCTCAAACACTAGACTTCTTTTATGTCAAGTTTATTGATGGGCAGTTAATTTGAGGTAATTGATTGCCAAATAATTTGAGGTAGTTAACGTATTTGTAAAAGCCCCCAGATATTTCTTTCAATCGCAAACATTTTAAGTTTATCTTAAGGGCTAGTCTACACTTAAAACACTACAGCGGCACAGCAACACAGTGTGTAGTAACAGGAGGGGTTCTCACATCAGCATAGCTAATCCACCTCCCCAAGAGACGGTCACTAGGTCAATGGAAGAATTCTAGTGCTGTCTACACCAGCGGATAGTTCAACTTAACTAAATTGCTCAGGAGTGTGGATTTTTCACACCCCTGAGCAACATAGCTGGGTCAACTTAACTTTTGAATATAGATCTGGATTTAATCTGATCACATTGTTGTATTTGGTTTTCCCCAGCCCCACAAATTACCAGTGTTTCGGATTGGATTTTAAAGAGCGCTCAGCATTGGTTTAACTGCACTGGTCTAATGTTTGACTTCAGCGGGAGCAGAGTTAGTCCACTGCCAAATGTTTTTGGAAATGGTGCCCTCAAAGATGGGGAGCTATTGCAGCATATAGATTTGAAATAGTGATTTGTAAATGTTCTCTTAAGATCTGTTACTTTTTAATAGTCCACCTACTACCTCTTCAAGCTGAGCGATCCATAATCCTATTTACTCTTTCCAGGTAGCATAATTTTCCACCTTTCTTTCTTTTAAAAAGGGACAGACATTTGGAGGAACTAGTTGTCACTGAAGCTTCACTACAGAGGTGGAATTTAGGGCTCCTTGCTGAAGTCAATGGCTTTGGAACTTTTCGGAGTTATAACTCCTTGTTAGTCTCCACCCTAGCTGCATGGATGCAGAAGTGGAGAGCTATTACAGGTTTTATTATTTTTGACACATATAAATAAGAATCTCTTTCCAGCAGTTGTATCAGAGTATCTCTTGAAACAGTGGTAAGTAGCACTGAAGTGACAAATTAATAGAAAAATCATTTATTAATGAGTGTAGCCTCTTTCATGTAACAGATTGATTTTAAACAGCTAACCATTTTCAGTGTTGCTGACTCCCACAATTTTATTGCAAGTCTCAGGATAGTTGATGTCCTTTTTTAAAATCCCCAGTGCCAGGAGTAAAGTGATAGGTGAGAATCTTTCTTTTATTTAAAAACGTAAGGTACATTTCTAGCTCTCATGATTGTAGACAAAAGTTTGACCCTAAACCCAGAAAGCAGATGATAAAAACCTTCACATTTACTATTTTTGAAATCTGATGATATTTAAGACAATCCCAAGATTTATTGAAAACTTGGGGTTAGTAATGCAGCATTTTTTTCAAATTTATTCATTTAAAATTAAAAGTTGAATAGCCTTTTTTTTTTTTTTTTGGTAGATTGTGAGCTGTTCTTGGTGAGAATTTGAATAGCATTGACTGACTGGTTTTGATTGTGTTTGTGTATATAGGTCACATGACTTTTTTTGTTCTATGATTACATGAGTAATTCTGACAATCAAGTTTCTGATGCACATAACTGCATTTTATGAATTCAAAATATGTTTTCCATCAATATTCTTAAAGTTACTTAAAATTCACTGTTTTCACAATCATTCCTTCATGTACATCTGTGTGTTGGAATAGTCACAGAAGGTAAACTCCGAAGAGGTGTGAACTCAGCTGCAGTGAGATCAGGTTTTAATTAGAATGGACAGTCACAGGAAATTTGTTATGATGTTGGGCCAGGCCTAGCTGTAAAGCTGCTTTGCTTGGTTCCTATGATGAGAATAAGGTGTGGTGCCATTTACAAACAGTGAGTTTAAAAGTAAGAAGTTGTTGAACTGAAGCCAAGAAATCGGGCACGTTCTTTTATAAATATAAAGTTGTGCAGAAGCTTTTCTTACCATATCTGTGCTCATCAAACCCCAACATGCAATCCGTCCTCTGCTTTTTGAGTACTTCATCTGTGTACTCCTATTGACTACTTCAATGGGACTATTTGTGTGAGGCTCACACAATGAGATTAGATTTTTTTTATCCTCTCGGCTACATATTAGAATGTTCAGATATTTGGGATGGATCCTCAGCTGGATTCTTTCAACACTGAAGTCACTGTAGCTACAGCAAACGACACCAGCTGAGGATCTGGCTTTTCATGTAGAATGAGTTACTGTCATTTTTGTTTTATTTTTAAGTAGTCTTTACTTAGAGCTTGACCCTGCCTCTATTGAAGTCAACAACAAAACTCAGATTGACTTCAGTGGGAGCAGGATGAGATTCTTAATTCCCACTCAGGTCAAAAATAAGGATTTGTTTTCTTTGAGGTTGTAATCTGTCCTCAACGGGTGAATGCTATTCCTGTTGACATTAACAAGAGCTGTGTGTTTTTATGAAAAGGTGGCATTTGGCCTATATATTTGGGTTTTTTTTAATATCACAAGATGGAGTTAAAGCAAAAAAAGAGAACATGATTGCTGCATTATATTCTGTTCATCTAGTAAGAAGTGAAATTTAAAAATAGACAAGAGGAATCGGTCTTAACTGAACACTTCCTCATTCAAATGGCCAATTTTTTTTAAATGTTAAACTACTTTTAAGAATATGGGAAACACAACACTGATGTCTCCAGTAAAAACTGTTCTTCAAATGGATTTCATATTTTGGCAATATTAGTCCATTGTACCCTTTCTGTATTTCACGGTAATGAACAGCTTGGTCAAGTGGACTGATTAGGAAGCAGTGAAAATTTGAAAGCTCATTTATATGTTGGGAAGATACATTATTTGAACCTTACTATTAGCATATAAATTCCCACATAATCTAATACATTTTTGGAACTCTGGAGTTGCTTTAGGCGCTAATCTTGCAACTTCTTGTGCATGGGCAGACTGCTGCACCTGTGCAAACCACAGTGCATGATCGGAGCCTTAGTTTGTAGTAAAGGCCGCTGATCCGCAGCTGTGGATTCCAGCTTTGAGGTGGTACGGTATCAGAAACCAGATCCAGTTTGTCATGCCTGGCTCCACATATCTGTAATGAGCTAAACCACAGCAGATCCCAAGGCTGTCAAGTCCACGGAGAGAGGTTTGTAGTCTGGATAAAGTTTGCTGCCACCTTTTAGTTTAATAATTTATGATCCAGGAGCTCTCGAATGAGCCTGGGAAGCCCTCATCATCAGGGTTTGGGTTATCACCAAAGGCTAGTGCTGAAACGCCAACTTCAGTCCCTGAACCTGAATGGTACTGAGATGTTATTGCTTGAATTTTTGGAGAGTGGATGAGATACCAGAGACATTGGGACAGCTAGTATGCCATTCCCTAAGACTCAGTGAAGAGGGGAAAAACTGCTTTGGAGGACAGGGTCAAAATTCAAAATGATCTGGACAAATTGGAGAAATGGTCTGAGGTAAACCGGATGAAGTTCAATAAAGACAAATGCAAAGTGCTCCACTTAGGAAGGAACAATCAGTTTCACACATACAGAATGGGAAGAGACTGTCTAGGAAGGAATATGGCAGAAAGAGATCTAGGGGTCATAGTGGACCACAAGCTAAATATGAGTCAACAGTGTGATACTGTTGCAGAAAAAGCAAACGTGATTCTGGGATGCATTAACAGGTGTGTTGTAAACAAGACACGAGAAGTCATTCTTCCGCTTTACTCTGCACTGGTTAGGCCTCAACTGGAGTATTGTGTCCAGTTCTGGGCACTGCATTTCAAGAAAGATGTGGAGAAATTGGAGAGGGTCCAGAGAAGAGCAACAAGAATGATTAAAGGTCTTGAGAACATGACCTATGAAGGAAGGCTGAAAGAATTGGGTTTATTTAGTTTGGAAAAGAGAAGACTGAGAGGGGACATGATAGCAGTTGTCAGGTATCTAAAAGGGTGTCATCAGGAGGAGGGAGAAAACTTGTTCACCTTAGCCTCTAATGATAGAACAAGAAGCAATGGGCTTAAACTGCAGCAAGGAAGATTTAGGTTGGACATTAGGAAAAAGTTCCTAACTGTACGGTTAGTTAAATACTGGAATAAATTGCCTAGGGAGGTTGTGGAATTTCCATCTCTGGAGATATTTAAGAGTAGGTTAGATAAATGTCTGTCAGGGATGGTCTAGACAGTATTTGGTGCTGCCATGAGGGCAGGGGACTGGACTTGATGACCTGTCGAGGTCCCTTCCAGTCCTAGAGTCTATGAATCTATGAAATTAAACATTTATATCAGCCAAGCAACGTCAAAAGGATGAGTGGACTTCATCTGTTAGGCCTGAGCTAGGTTGAGCAGCCACCTGTCCAATTAGAGAAAGGAGTTTGGGCTCAGATCTCATCTTTGCAACATATTGAACCATCCTAGTAGGAAACTGTCTTCAGGCCCAATTCTAGCAGCAGAAACAAACCAGTAGTCATTCCCTCACATCTTTGTTGCTGTTGTATTTCTACCAGAGCTTGCTGCAGAGAGCAAACCAGTGTAAAAAGGTCTGGATAAGCCTACAGGCACCACACACTGCTCTCCAAGAGCCATACCAGTGTAGAGGAGAGACCATGAGCGTTGTTGCAAGGAGGCTCTGCCCCACTGCAGATTCTATGGAGTGCACAAGTTTGGCATTGCCTTTCCCTGTAGATCTGAGCTCTGCAGGGCAGGGGGGCTATGCTTTCTGCCCCATCCAGAGCCCACAAATATCTTCCATGAAGATAGCATTTGTCAGAAATTCTACAAGGTGCACCTTCGAGTCATAGAATCATACAATATCAGGGTTGGAAGGGACCTTAGAAGGTCATCTAGTCTAACCCCCTGCTCAAAGCAGGACCAATCCCCAACTAAATCATCCCAGCCAGGGCTTTGTCAAGCCTGACCTTAAAAACCGCTAAGGAAGGAGATTCTACCACCTCCCTAGGTAACCCATTCCAGTACTTCACCACCCTCCTTGTGAAAAAGTTTTTCCTAATATCCAACCTAAACCACCTCCACTGCAACTTGAGACCATTACTCCTTGTTCTGTCATCTGCCACCACTGAGAACAGTCTAGATCCATCCTCTTTGGAACCCCTTTTCAGGTAATTGAAAGCAGCTATCAAATCCCCCCTCACTCTTCTCTTCTGCAGACTAAATAATTCCAGAAGAGGATCTGCCCAGGTGATGCCAGGTTTGGATCCAAAATTTTTAAAGCTGTAAAGGGGCTGATTTTTAACTTTCAACTCCTGGTGCATTTATAGATAAATATCCCATGTTTAAAATGAAAAGATCAAATTTATTTTTAAAACTGAGATCTGGAGGGACTGAGATATTCAAATAACAATTGCAAATGAAAAATGCAGAGGAACCCCTTTTGAATTTGCTGCATGTACTATTTCAATAATACCAAAATGAAGAAAAAAAATGTCACCAGAGTGGGTGGTGTCACCTCCTACTCTTTGTGGGGGCGGACACCAAAACGCAAGTGTTTGACGTTTATCAGTACAGTGTGGTCACTGGGGTTTTTTTTGTTTTTTGTTTTGGTCCAGGCATGTTTCAAGCTTCACTCTTGACATCCTCAGTACTAAGGTGGTAATGAAATTTGTAGGTGGCTTTTGGAGGATGGGTGAACTGGAAGAATTATTATGGTCTGCTGATACTGCAGGCGTTTGGTTTGTGATTCTTTTGAATGGCTAAATGAGACCATAAAACTGTTATCAGGCTAACAATAGGTTTGGAAGAGAGAAAAGCTTCTTTAAATAGCTCTTTAACTGGACCTCCCATTCTAATAAGTGAAATCAGATTATCTTTTCTGTGGTGTCATTTAAAAAAACTCAGCAGATAATTTAATTCGAGACTTGAAAAGAGAATATCGTCAAATTCAGATAACTCTTTTTTCTGGCATCAGATTTTTACAGTAAACTAACAATAGATGAGGTATTTAATCATAAATATCTGAAGTAGGATATGTCCCAGTATGAGATTTTGAAAATTAAAATGATGTAGAAGGCTGGACAAAACTAAAATGCTAGGCATGGGTTATATAATGTCTCAGTTTACACTGGGGAAAAGTATATGAGTAAAAATCCCTACAGGGATTTACTTGTTGTGTCACCTAAATGTACCATTATGTGATACCAGTAGTTGCTATTCCCAAAGATACGGAACTGACACAAATCAGCAGAAATACATCTTCTTTTTTCAGTTAAAATATGGTTTCCAATAATTGTACCTATCACTGGAGGCAGGGAGGTTTGGTTTTGTTTTTTTAATAACAAGAGGTATTAACAGGCATCTTTAGAGCCAAATCTTGTTATTTGTAGTTAGAGGCACACCGGGAATGGGTCAAGAGCAGAGATGGTGCCCTGAAGCATTGTGGGCACAGACTGCTGTTTTGGTGATCTTTTTTTCCTCTGGATTTTTCGTTTCTTTTCTTTTCACATCCTAAGAAGAAAATAACCTAACATTGTGCAGAATCCCCTAGCATTGTCTATTGGCAAGCCGTTGGGACCCAAGGCCTCCTACACATTAGAAGAATTGTGCTAAGGCAAAATTGTCTATGTTCTCATCTTAACTACGCATGGAGTTGGTGGGGGAGAAGAGAGAAAATGGAGGCATTGAGAGAGAGAGAGAGAGAATAGGGAGAGATCTGGAAAAGAGAGGGAGAAACAAGATAGGGAAACTCTAAGGCGGAGAAGGACTTGAGGGAAAACTTGGAGAGAATGAATAAAGACTTTGAAGGGGAGAACTAGGAGAGGTTGTGGGGAGGGAATGAACAACCGCAGGTGAGACAATGGCAATTGTCCCCACTGCAGACACCTCACAAACAGGGGAGCCCCCAAAAGGTTGGGAACCATTATTTTGGGATGCGTTGCATTGCCTTGAGCATTTGCTGGCTAAACAATTGGGTCTATACATTGGCTGCCTCCTGTTCAGAGTGCATTGTGGTGGGGGAAGACAGGCTCCATCCCTAGTGCTTGCTTGCTGTCCTCACGGGCAGCTGCTGAGGGGCAGCCACAGTTTGGCCCATCACATTTAATCCAAGAGGCAGCTTGGATGAATAACACACTTTCATTGCAGCAGCCTTGGGATTTGTAACTGAAGGAGTAAGGGTTAGAGGCTACTGTTCCACATGCAAAGGATTGATACATACAGCTCCTGCGGGAGTTAGTGAGTGTCACAGGTGAATCCTCCATGCATTGGTGGCATTGTTGCTTCTGCCAGCAGAGATTCACCCCAATTTCTTTGTGTGATTGCTCCCTCTGTGTGATAACTCTTA
The DNA here is from genome assembly GCF_025201925.1 of Gopherus flavomarginatus. Classification (NCBI taxonomy): domain Eukaryota; kingdom Metazoa; phylum Chordata; order Testudines; family Testudinidae; genus Gopherus; species Gopherus flavomarginatus. The sequence goes on along the minus strand of NC_066620.1, from coordinate 21,246,742 downwards.
CTCTGCCATCTCTCTCCATCTTGCAGTGCCCGAAGAACAGCTGCTCAATGTTGATGAGTATGACCTCAATGTCGTGAGACTCTGCTTTCAGGTGTTCCTCCCTGATGAACATGGCAATTGTACGATACCAATTCCTCCTGTCATCTCCAACCCTATTTATGATAACCGTGAGTATCCCACCTGGACTTTTAAGTGATAACTTTTCCCTTGTATTTGGGTCAGGCCATCTTCCCAGCCATTTGCCTCTCAGCTCTCCAGCTCTGTTATGCTATCCAATGCAAACACAGGGCCAAAGATCCTAGCACTAGCTTTGAGTCCTACTGCTTAGAGCCAAGGCCAGAATATGGACTGTAGATTGTGTATATACTTGTTGGATATCAAATGGGTGGGAGTGGTGTGTTGACATTGGGTAGTAGGAGGTGCAGTATCTGTCTCAGTCATACTACTCGTTAGATCCTTTCACAGCCCTTGGTTATGTATTGCAGCAGTAACCACAGGAAACCCAGTTTCCAATAGGCAAGGCGTTTAAAATATTTTGTAGTGATAAAGATTGCTGAGGAAGGCCCCAGCTTGGACTTAGCTGTCATAAAACTCGATCTGTGCTCCAAGAACCTGACCCAAAGCCTATTGAAATAATTGGGGAATCTTTCTGTTGACTTCTTTGGGGCTTTGGATCAGGCCCAGTGTGTGAAATTCACCCATGCAGAGAGTTAGCATAAAGCTCTAAACCACTTATGTCCCATCAACCCTTATTTTGAGGGCCTGGGCCAGAACCTGAGCTGGTATAAGTTGGTGTAGTTTCACTGCCTTCAGTGGAGTGATGCCAGTTTAGAGCCGGGTCTGCCCTGTAAGTGGTGCATAGGTCTTGTGCTGACTCACTGTCCAGGATGGAATTTTACCACAAACAAATATCTGTTTTGCAAAGGATTAACTTTTTCAGAGGATTTGTAGTGACTTCACTACACTTTAATGGGATCGTCTGAAAAAAGAGGATGAAATATGTGATGTATATATTTATATCCTGTCTTTGCAGAATAGCCTTTAAGAATTGTTGAAGAATTTGGAAATTATTTTTGTCATCTTTCTGATAAGACATTTCTGTGCCAAGCTTTGTAGGTCATGAGACCGATTATTTTAGCAGAAGTCACTGATTTTAAAAAAGTGCATTTATGCAGTTGATGAGGAGAGTTATGCTATGAATTGCCATAACCATTATGGAAGTATTCTGTTCTAAGCAGCGTTTTTGTTATTTTTATCTACTTTTAAAACATGCTATAAATCTCTTACTTCTGCCAAATGAAATGCTACACAATGTTTTATTCAGGGACTTTATAGCAGAGCTGGTGCTTTGCCATAATAGGTGAGGCTGAGATGAAATTAACAGCTAAAAGCAAGGTGTCTCAGCTACCATTTAGAAATATGCTAGGTCATAACTACAAGTGCCTTTCAGTTGACGTCAGTCTCTGCTAAGCTTTGGTTTTAGCACGGTGTGTGTGTGGGTGATTTTGTTTTGCACTAGGGTGTTTGGAGTCCTCCATTGTAGCGTAGAGGTACTGTAAATAAAACATGATGCATAACGTCAGCCACAAGTCAGTAGAATTGCTGTGACATCTCGTTTTAGGAATGGTGGCTTCAGATCTGCGTTCCTCAAAAAAACTGAATTTGTTGACCTTTTCAAACTAGTTCTGCTATATAGAATTAAGAAAGGTCAGGTTTTGACCTTTGTTAAAAATATGTGTAGTGCGTATGCACTCTCTCTCATAGAATATTATGAAGTGACGAAAATTATGCAATTGAATACATGCAATAAACAGCCACTTTGTTCAGGTAACACAAATTTTCCTCCTACTGAACGGTGACTCTCAGTATATTCTCATGTTTTATAGACAGAAGATCTGAGTAGAGTTTGTATTGCTAGTGACTTTAGGATACCTACATTACTCACCCAGAGCTTTTGCAATTCTGCTCAAACAAGTAGCAATAAAAATATTTATAGTTCTTTCTGCATATATTTTGTTCTGCCCACATGCATTCAGTATAATAATTTGTCTTCACTTTTTGTCATTTCTAGTCTCCACCAACTTACTCATTTTTGAAATATATGAATTTAATGTGGAAGCAAATGGGTATCGACGGAGCTGGAGACAGTGTCAGTTTATAAAATAGATAGTGCAGGTGGCACTGTCTATAGCTAAGATGGCTCCTGTTTTCAGTTGCTTGTAACTTTGCCAAACTTTAATTGCTTAGGCTGAAATTTCCCATGTTCGGTGTCTACCTCAGGCTGACACTTTTGGGAAGTTTCTGCGAAAATGGTTCAGCCATTTCTGAGAATGAGATCAGGGAGAAATATGGTTTTTTGGTGTATGTTTAAAAAAACCATTCTGACAGCCATTTTATTGAGAGCCTAGGAGGGGCCAGGGGCAGGGGCGGGAGAGCAAAAAGTGGGATAGAATGTCTATAACCACTGGAGAATACTCCTCTGCTGAGCCTGGAACTGAACCCAGGATTCCTGAGTCTTAACAGTCCTTTGCTGTCATCAAATAGTTGTGAAACAGACTGGCAGAGTGAGTCTCATCTGCCTCTAGTGACTGGAACAAATAGAAAATAACAAGTTATTCTTAGCTCAAGTGGCAGTGGTCTGTACTGTAGATCTGAACGCTGATGTCCAGTGCTGGTGGTCAGTATGGTTCTACGTGATGGAATTTCTGTTCTTTCTATTTGCATTTTAAAAAATTTAGGAAATTACATCCCAGAAAACTATGTTAAAAGGACATGCATGTTGGGTGTCTACCTCAGGCTGACACTTTTGGGAAGTTTCTGCGAAAATGGTTCAGCCATTTCTGAGAATGAGATCAGGGAGAAATATGGTTTTTTGGTGTATGTTTAAAAAAACCATTCTGACAGCCATTTTATTGAGAGCCTAGGAGGGGCCAGGGGCAGGCGCGGGAGAGCAAAAAGTGGGATAGAATGTGTATAACCACTGGAGAATACTCCTCTGCTGAGCCTGGAACTGAACCCAGGATGCAACCATGCAACATGCCCATGCAACCTTAATTCATCCTCTTGTGTGTATGCATTATGATACAGTCCTTACTTACTTGATCACATACTAGTTTTTCCACAGGATCCCTGATTCATTGAGTGATAGAGCTAAAAGCAATGTGTCTTGGCTCAGTGAATGAATCAGGCTTGTGTAGTGAAGGAGGCCCTTTGTAGGATACCTGCCTTGTTGGGGAAAGTGTGAAGTGAATGAGACCGGAAAGGGACAGTTACCTGTTCCGTAACTGGTGTTCTTCGAAATGTGTTGCTCAGGTGTATTCCGCAGTAGGAGTGCGTGCTCGCCACGTGCATCGGTGCCAGAAGTTTTTCCCTTAGCAGTACCCGTAGTCGGGGAGCACCGCTGCGACCCCTAGAGTGGTGCCTTTTATATTGTGCTATAAGGAGAGCTGTGCATTCCCCATGCCCTCAGTTCCTTCTTGCTAGACAACTCTGACAGAGGGGAAGGAAGGCGGGGTGTGGAATACACCTGAGCAACACATCTCGAAGAACACCAGTTACGGAACAGGTAACTGTCCTTTTTTCTTCCAGTGATTGCTCATGTGTATTCCACAGTAGGTGACTCCAAGCTATATTTCAGGGGTAGGGAACCTATGGCACATGTGCCGAAGGCGGCACCCAAGATGATTTTTAGTGGCACTCAGACTGCCCAGGTCCTGGCCACCGGTCCGGGGGCTCTGCATTTTAATTTAATTTTAAATGAAGCTGCTTAAACATTTTGAAACCTTATTTACTTTACCTACAACAATAGTTTAGTTATATATTATAGACTTATAGAAAGAGATCTTCTAAAAAGGTTAAAATGTATTACCGGCACGCGAAACCTTAAATTAGAGTGACTAAATGAAGACTCGGCACACCACTTTTGAAAGGTTGCCGACCCCTGCTATATCTGATGGAGGTGGGTAGGAGTTTAAGGGTTTCCAGGACGGAGTACCGCCCTACCAAACCTGGCATCATCTTGTGTGTGTTAGACGATTGCATAGTGCGATGAAAAGGTGTGGACACAGGCCCATGAGGCAGCTCTACAAATGTCCTGAATAGGGATGTGAGCAACACAGGCGGCTGACGAGGCCTGAGCTCTCGTAGAGTGCGCCTTCACGATAGGTGGCAGGGGAATCCCTGCCAGGTCGTAACACGTGCATATGCACAAGGTGATCCAGCGGGAAAGTCACTGGGTAGAAACCAGTTGCCCGCTCACGTGTTTGGCCGATGCAACGAAAAGTTGTGGGGATTTCTGGAATGGCCTGGTTCAGTCTAGGTAAAAGGCCAGCGCCCCATGCACATCTAGCATGCGTAGGCGTCATTCCTCATTGGAGGAATGGGGCTTGGGACAGAGTATTGGAAGGAAAATGTCCTGCTCCATATGAAAACTTGAGACCATCTTCGGCAGAAAAGCAGAGTGTGGGCGAAGCTGGACCTTATCCCTGTGGAAGACTGTAGACGGGGGTTCCGAGGTTAGGGCCCTAAGCTCCGAGACACGGCGGGCTGAGTTGATTGCCACCAGGAATGCTACCTTCCATGATAAGTGGGACCAGGAACACGTGGCCAAGGGTTCAAAAGGGGGACCCATGAGGCGGGAGAGCACTAGGTTCAGGTCCCATAGCGGGACCAGGGGCCTGGTGTAAGGGAATGCCTGATCCAGTCCTTTCAAAAACGGGGATGTCATGTGATGGAAAAATACCAAGTGACCATGCACCGCAGGGTGGAAAGTTGAAATGGCCGCTAAGTGTACCCTGACCGAGGCAGGAGCTAGCCCCTGGGCCCTAAGGGACTGGAGGTAATCGAGAATGAGTTGGAGCTATGTGGATGATGGGGAAGTACCCTTTTCTCTTGCCCACCTAGAGAACCTAGACCATTTGGCCAGGTAGGTCCGTCGTGTGGATGGCTTTCAGCTTTCCAGCAGAACTTGCCTGACATCCACCGAACACCTCCCTTCCTCCTCGTCTAACCATAGAGTAGCCACGCTGTCAGATGAAGCACGGCCAGGTTGGGATCGAGGAGGCATCCCCCGTCCTGGGAGAGGAGATCCGGCTGAAGCGACAGCCTGCGCTGGGGGGGGGCCCGCTAGGAGCTGCAGGAGGGTTCCGTACCAATATTGTTGGGCCCAATCTGGGGCTATGAGGATAACCCTCGATTTTTTTCTGCCCTCACTTTCTGTAAGACCTTGCCTATCAGGGGAAATGGCGGAAAGGCATAGAAAAGGTGGCCTGCCCACCCCGGCCCAGGAGCAGAACTGGGGGCAGAGACAATTCTGGGCAGTAGCAAAGAGATCTACCTGGGGAGCTCCCCACTCTTGGTAGAGTTGCCAGGTGACCTCTCAGTGGAGTGACCACTCGTATTAGTGGGAGAAAACCCTGCTGATGTGATCGGCTCGCATATTACGACTGCTGGGTAGGTGAAAAGCCCTCAGAGAGAGATCGTGGGCTGTGCAGAATTCCCATAGGTCCAGGGCTTCCTGGCACAAGGCCAAGAAGTATGTGCTCCCTTGCCTGTTGATGTAATACGTCGCAACTGTATTATCCATGTGTACTTTGACCATCTTTCCCTGTAGGTGCAGGCTGAAAGCTATGCACACCAAACGTACCGCCCTGAGTTCCCTGACGTTTATATGCAGGGACGCTTCCAAGGTTGACCATCTGCCCTGGGTTTGGAAGCTCCCTGTGTGGGCTCCCCACCCCAGGTCCAAGGCGTCCGACACCAGATCTAGTGAGTGGGGGGTCTCTCGGAAGGGAATCCTTTGTAACATATTGCTCGGAAGGGACCACCATTGCAGGTCGACCACTACATTGGGAGGTAATCTGACCATCTTGTCCAGGTCGTCCCTGGCCTGGGAATATTGGAAGGCCAGCCAGAGTTGGAGGGGCCTCATTCTGAGCCTGGCATGTCACACCACGGATGTGCATGCTGCCATGTGGCCTAAGATTTGAAGGCACATCCTTGCTGTCGTCACGGGTCTAGGGATAGAATAATAGAGGCCAGGGAAACCATATGGAACTTGTAATGGACCATAAATTGGTTGAGGTTCTGCAGGTCGAGGATGGGCCTGAGCCCGCCTTTTGCTTTCGGAATCAGGAAATACCAGGAGTAAAACCCTCTGCCCTGGAATTCCTGAGGTACCTTCTCCACCACGCCCAGGGTGAGGAGGCGCGTCACCTCCTGGTCTAAAAGAAGGGTGTGCTCCGGGTCCCTGGGGGCAGGAGGTGGGGGGGGGGCGAAGTGAACTGCAACATGTAGCCCTTGGAAATGATGCTGAGGACCCAGTGGTCCAACGTTGTACAGGGCCATTGCACTCGGAAGGCAGATAAACAGTTGCAGAACACAAACTTTATTAACTGGGGGGCTTCCCTGGCAACACGCCTGGTGGCCCCCCGCAAAGAGTCAAAAGTGCCTCTTCCTCAGCCTCTTGCCCTTTGAGGGGCCAGGTCGCAGGGCTGAGCGAGACTGGCACTGGGACCTGTGTCTCTGCTCCCTCGGCCTCTTAGGGTAGGGGATTATATCTGCCTCTAGCTGGAAGGGCTGAGGTCTGTGGCCTGGGTTTGTCCTTTGCTGGCAGGACATATAGGCCCAGAGTTTGCAGGATGACGTGGGAGTCTTTCATCCCATGCAGATGGCTGTCTGAAGGGCAGGTCCTGCATGAGGCACTGGGACTCCACGGACAGCCCCGACAGCGAGAGCCACGAAGCCTTGCTCATGGAAATGGCCAAGGCTATCGAATGGGCCGCTGTATCTGCCACGTCCGAAGCCACTTGAAGAGCCACTTTTTCCGCCGGTGCTCCTTCATTGACCAAAGCTCTGAACTCCCTCTTGTCCCTTTCCTGGAGAAGAGGTTCAAACTTTCGCAGGGACCCCCATAAATTGAAATCATACTGACTCAGTAGGGCTTGGTGATTCGCTGCCCTGAGCTGGAAGCTGGCCGATGAATAAACCTTCCTGCCGAAGGTATCCAGTCTCCTGGTGTCTTTATCCTTGGGAGTGGGCGCGGGTTGACCATGTCTCTCTTGGTGTTTTACAGACTCCACCAGCAGAGACTTGGGTGCCGGGTGAGAGTACAAGTATTTGTGCCCCTTTGCTGGCACAAAATACTTTCTCTCCACCTTTTTAGAAATAGGTGTCAAGGAGGCTGGGGTTCGCCAAAGTGAAGTCGATATGTTGGCCACCCCCTGGTGGAGAGATAGGGCCACATGGCCCAGTGCTGAGGAGGACAACACTTTGAACAGGGTGTCTGACAGCTCCCCATCTCCTCAGCCTGAAGCTGGAGGTTCGAGGCCACTCGCTTAAGGAGCTCTTGGTGAACCTTAAAATCTTCCTGTAGGGCGGGTGGTGATGCCGTTATGGATTCCTCTGGTGCCGGTGAGGGGTTCTGCCCCCAGGGTGTCGGGCGGTACCCAACCCCCAATTCCGAGCCCGTATGTGGTGCCACTGGTTCGGTACCGGTTGACTTTTCCTGGTGCTGAGGCCTGGATGTAGAGTGTATCTGTGATGCCACGGCCACTGAACGGGGTCTCGCCGATGCAGGTAATTGGGGCCACGGTGCCCACTGACACCACTGCCCTTGCCAAGGCACCCCTTGCCATTGACCCGCTTGGGGACCGAGCGGAGCCGTTTGATCATGGGGGGTGGCGCGGCCCAGGGATGGGCAGCTGGGTGCCAAAGCCGAAGTTGCTGAGGAACGCACGATGCCATACGAGCGTCGGAAGCGTCCACAGCCGTGTCAGTGCCGACTTCAATTTAGACCTCGACGACGAATATGTGTACCCGTCGGAGATGCTGCTTCTAGATTCCCCTCGGTGACCATGGCTACGACGCCTGGGTGCCGATGACGGTCGAGGGGCGTTCCGAGCATGACGCATATTGGAGTGAACACTCGAATCTGAGCGTTGGTACCGATGGCATTGAGACCTGCTCCTATAGCTTTAGTGCAAAGAGGAGCTTCGACGCCTCTTGTCTCGGTGCCTGCAACCTCTGTGGGTAGTGGAGGGCCCTTGAGACTCCCTCTCAGGCGAATCAGCCAACAGAGTGGAAGTCTGGTGCGTGCTCCAGGATGGCCCCTCGGAACAGGTAGGTATCATCCTCGGAGCAGAGACTATGTCGGACCGGGGAGGGTTGATGAGCTCCCACTGGTGGCTTGCCTCGGGATTGGGGACCCATCTCAGGCGGCGCACCCCGCACCGGAAGGGCAAAGATGATGCTGGAGGCAGCACAGACAGCGCATGACAACGGCATTTTCACCGCAGGAGAGGCTCGTGCGGATGGGATTGGACTACTCCGCTCAGCGTGAGTCGACGGTCTGGTTCCTGAGGGGGATCGTGGGCTGCCCAACTCAGGACCGGCTTCATCCCTGTCCTTCTCTTGGCACCGCTGAGTCTTCCCTTCTTGGCAGGGGAGCGATGCCAACTTGTGGATGGAGCCTTGCTCCGCACCGATGATGCGGTGCCCGGCGCCGAATCAGGTCGGCATGCCGGTGCTGGTGCCAATGCCAACTCCATTAGCAGGGCCCAGAGTCGGATATTTCTCTCACACTTTGTTCGAGGCTTGAATGATCTGCAGATTTTACTACGCTCACTTATGTGAGTCTCGCCCAGACAGCGAAGACACAGAGTGGGGTCGCTTCTGGGCATAGAACTGTGACAGGAGTTGCACGACTTGAAGCCTGGGGCATGCCCCAAGCCAAGCAACTAACTAGAGAAGCAATCTACGAAGAAGAGTTGTACTACTAAGGCTAGAAGCGCTACAACGGAGCTGGAGCACAAAGTTCTGACTACCTTCACTGGTGGCAAGAAGGAACTGAGGGTGGGGGCAGTGCGCAGCTCCCCTTATAGCATGATATAGAAGTGCCATTCTAGGGGTTGCAGCAGTGCCCCCCCAGTATGGCACCGGTGCATGTGGCGAGCACGCACACCTACTGTGGAATACACATGAGCAATCACTCAAAGAAGAACTGCAGGGACAGCATTAGAGTTCCTGTGTGATGCAGTGCAAGTTATGTAAACCAGAATTTTCACGTGGTGGTCACTGCATGTTCCTCATTTTCTGAATACCCAACTTGAGACACCTGGGGTCTGATTTGCAGAAGTGCTGATCACTCTGAGCTGCAACTGAGGTCAATGGGAGCTGTGCCACGTACATATAAAATGCTACATAATATCAAATTCTCTGAAAAATCAGGTACTAGGCCTCTCAAATTGGACACCCAGAATTACTGGGCATCTATAATATGGGGCTAGTAATTATGCATCACCTCACAGGGCTGTCGTGAAGACAATTCCATTAATGTTAGTAAAGCACTAAGATATTACGCTGAGAACGTCATGAGGAAATTAATTCTGTACTATTATGTAGAGAAGGTTTTGAATAGTGTGCAGCAAGGCATGTGGTCACACACTGAATGATGAGAATGAAACAAAATATTGAAGAGTTGCTCATTCAGTGAGCACAGTCTGTCCTGTGCACTGAATGAGTCAGAGAAAACCAGCACGTGATCACATAGGTAAAGATTGTATCATAATGAATATGCACAAAGTGGCTGAATTATAGCTGCACATGCAGCCTTAACTAGATTTCCTAACTTTCAGCTCCTTGACTTTGCAACCTTAAATGTTCTTTTAATTTAAGTTTTTGGGATGTAATTTATAAATGTATTGGACCTCCTTTTGCCCAGCATACTTATTGGATATATATGAATTATGATATTATTTATGAAGTATATCAATTTGAAACAGTATCATAATCTTCCACATTTGTTCATGAAAAGCTACTGTTAATATATTAAACTCTGACTTGTGGTAGATTGAATAATTACTTTGGGCACTGAAGACTCCAAAGCTTTGCAGGTCTCCAGCATGACTGTGCTGCTCAGGGCTAAACAGTTATGCTATCCTAATTGTATTGATTATTTTGTAATGATAAACAGTGAGGCTACCAGAGGTAATCTTGCATAGGACAGTTCTTGATCCCGTACCTCTGTGAGCACTGAAAGAATACCGGAGGCCTTCTGTGTCTGCACATCTTTAGCCAGATGCCGAAGTCAGTAGAAGTTGTATGGTGGTTGTCTTTGAGCCCAATCTGGCCCCGTGTATAGAATTACAGACAATAATATGCAATATTAGCAAGATTTTCAGAATTTTCTATACTTAAGTGCCTAAATGAGGCCTTGATCCAGCAAAGCACCTAACCCATGCATAAATTTAACCATATGTATATATGTTGATTTATTGAGATTGCTCGCATGCTTAGTTAAGCACATGCTTTAAAGTATTTTGTTGGACTGGGGCCTTGGTGGCCAGATTTCAGAAGTGCTGAACACCCAGAAATTCCTGTGGTCCCTATTGGGGGCTGTTGGGTACTTTTTGAAATCTGGCCACCTGTTTAGATACCTAAATCCAAAATTTGGAATTTTAACTTTAGGAATCTATTTTTGAAAATTGTGGCCATTGCCTCCAAATGTTAAAACCCTGTTAACTATTTATTAATAATTATTTTTATTAAATATTTCTATAGTGGTAGTGCCCAGCAATCCCAGTCCTATCTGGGACCACAATGAGTAGATGCTATGTGTGTATAGGAAGACTCATTGACTCTTGCCCCACCCTCATTTGCCCATCTCTTTTAGGCCAAACTTAGCCTTTTTTTTGACCAAATATGTCAATAAGTAAAAATTATAATCTGCTGTGCTGAGGTGGGGGGAAGGGGAGGGTATCACTTTAATGAATTGCTGACCCAACCCTTTCCAGCAACTCCAGAGTGATGTGTAAGGGTCATTGACTAAACCCTTGCATGTGAGTTCTATGGGTCAGAGTTGCTGTAATGTTGAGTAACAACTAGCTAAGTGGTGAAATATTTGCAACAGTAATCTGAGCTGGCTTTGAAATAAATATGGAAGATAAGTCGTTAAGAGTAGCAGTAGCAGCATTGGTGTTCGGTGCCCAAGACAGGAAAAGGCTACATGACCAGAGCCTTCATCTTTCTTGCCTTCATCACCAGCTTACTGATTTCATCTTGGTCTAGGAACATGCTTCCAAATTACTTTCATGTGGAGGGTATTTTGAATGCCAGGTGCGCACTGTCCCTGCCCCAGTTACTGCCTTGTTAGGTCAAGCAGGATGGAGACCTTCATTTCAGTTTATATGTACCAGAATTTCTCCTCTGCACTTTCATTCTATGGCAGCCTCTAATGCTTTACAAAATTATGTAGTGGAGAGGGCTAGATGGAGCACCCCCTTCAATACAGACTTTAATATCAGGCCCAGTACAGACGTGCATTCGAACTCACCCCTGCCATTCACATCCCTTCATATTGATAACACTGCTGTTATACCTGCCCATCAGTCATCCCAGGGCACTTTCATAAAGCCTTCTCTTTTTTATTAGACAACATGGGCAGGGATGCAACCCCAAGCTCTGGGTGTTCCTAAACCTCAACTGCCAGAAGCTAGAACTGGATGACGTGGGGTGGATCACTCAATAAATTGCCTGCCTTTTTCATTCTCTGTGACATAATTGGCATTGGTCACTGTTGGAAGAGCAGATACTGGGCTAGATGGATCATTGGTCTGACCCAGTGTGGCCATTCTTGTGTCCTTATGTCCTATTGCTATTTCCTGTTTATCTCTAGGAGCTCCTAACACAGCAGAGTTGAGAATCTGTCGTGTGAACAAGAATTGTGGAAGTGTAAAAGGAGGAGATGAAATATTTCTACTGTGTGACAAGGTTCAAAAAGGTAACTGTGATTAGTTTCTCTCCCTCTTTCCAGAATACATTTGAAATGTATTCAGCTGCAGAGGCCAACATTTTTGAGCTTGGAGGCCTAAAGTTAGGCCCCTAAACCTTCAGTTAAGCTCCTAAATAAGTGGCCTGATTTCAGAGTTGCTGAGCACCCTCAACTCCCATTGAACTCAATAGGTCATCAGCACCTCTGAAAATCAGACTAGTTAGGAGCCTACTTAAGGACTTAAATGCCTAACTTTAGGCCTGCAAGTTTGAAAATGTTGGCCATAGGTTTTATTTTTTTTCTTTCTGTACTAACTGGTATCTTCTTTTTCTGATGGACTAGATGATATAGAAGTCAGATTTGTCTTGAATGAGTGGGAAGCCAAAGGTAGTTTCTCACAAGCTGATGTACATCGCCAAGTCGCTATTGTATTCAAAACCCCGCCATTTTACAAAGACATCACTGAACCAGTTACGGTAAAGATGCAGCTGCGAAGACCCTCTGACCAGGAAGTCAGTGAGTCGATGGATTTCAGATATCTTCCAGATGAAAAAGGTACAGTTCCTACTAGGAGAATTCTTAAGAGTATGTCAGCGCTGTATTTTTACGAGAGAACAACTTTGAATCAGTAAAAGTTTGTTTTTAGTAACAGCACCCCAGCATTGTGCTTCTTTAGAATAATCTTAGGGGTGGTGGGTTGTGATTTTTTTGTATCAGCACTTTAGATCACATATCTATGAGAACTACATTTGGGAAGACCCCTGCCATTATAAGCAGAAGGCATACATAAATTCTGGAAACTTTCTTTACAAAACACAGTGGAGAGCATTCTTATCACCAATACTCTTTTCTCCTTCCCCATGTAGATCCTTATGGTAATAAAGCAAAAAGACAAAGGCAAATATCAACATTGGCTTTGCAAAAGCTCATGCAGGAATATGGTAAGGAAAACATTTGGTACTTTGCCTCCACGATCTTTTTTTTTTAATTTGAGCAAAGATTTTTTTTTTCTTTTCTCTTTTAAAAGAGCAATCCTATTCTTAAATAACAGGGTTAATGTCCTTTTCCATCGCAGGTCCCAATGTGTCTGAGAGGCCCAAAGCAGCTCCATTCCGGTCTATCCCTGGTGACGGGAGGATAATTAAGAAAGGTAGATCTCTCTGCATATGTCAATCCAGCATCAGTTTGAAACAAACAATGACTCTCTGATTTGCAGTGTCCATTTTCCATAGCAGAGAATATGATGAGAGCCCTTAGCTTTTCCAAAAACTGGAGGCTAGTTTTCAGTGGCCAGAGGCACTGGTGGGATGACGTTGGCGTGTACAATTGCCACACATGCATATTCAGAGAAATCAAAAAGCCGTTTCACTTTCTGATTCATGCATGCTGAGTTGCAATAACTTGACATGTAAATGCAGGTGCACAGCACCCCTCTATCCACCGGGACTCTAGCACTTAAACTTCAAGGCAGTAGTATTACCTGAAGACACTTATTCTTTGCACCTGCCCGTCTCCCCGTTTATTCATGGTCTCCCGTAGGGGCACAGTGAAATTGTAACTGTCACCCTCATAAGGCGTATGCTGTAGTTTCTCCATCCTGAAAGTGCTGCTGTAGGCCTGCCCCTCAGGTGGAAGAAAATACCCCATGTGAAGCTGTCTAAAACAAATGGTTGGGGAAGATTTGTGGGGTCTTTTCCCCTCTCAGCAAGAGCACTGTCCCTTGGCAACGAGTTGTCTCTGGAGTCTGCCCCCTGCTGATACTATGAGGCGCCAGCCCCTAATGCTCCCTCATGACAGCAGCAGCAATGAGGGGGCAGTTCACTGCAGGAGAGAGCTCTTCAGTAGCAGGGGTAAGAGGGGAACAAACACCAGAGGACTGCAATAGGCCCCACCCCCAAAGTCCATCACTGAGCCCCTGACAGCCAGCAGGGAGAGAGCAAGCAAGCATGTACTGCCCCTTTTCAGTGAGAGGGAGGGGTAGGGGGCTGGTGCCAGGGAGAGCAGCAGGAGATTGGGTTGGAGGTAAAGTTGTTTGGACAAATACTAAACATTTGAGTAAAGTTTTCCAAAGCACCTAAATGTCTTAGGAGTCCCATTGTCAAAGCGTTAGGCACCTAAATACCTTTGAGGATTTCAGCCTTGGGAGATTAAGTCTCAAAGTCATTGGGACTTAGGTTCCCAACTTATTTAGGCCTTTTTGAAAATCGTATCTGTTATCTCTGCTTATCTCTGAGCTTTCAGACATTTGGGTCTTTTCAGTGAAGTTTAACTTTAAATTTCCAGGCTTTCCGCACTATTTGCTTAAATATTCGCTAGTACAAGTCTGTGGATTGGGGCTGGAGGCTTGCTCCCAGATGCAGAATAGACATGCCCTAAAATATTGAGAGTACTTACTATATCGCCTCAAAGCCAGCCATATTTTTATTGTAAGGTTCTCTAGCGTCCATGTTTCAAGTAAAGAGAAGGGTGATGTGTACAGCCAGTCTAACTGCAGGTTGGACATTTAGGGTTTGTCCTGCAAGGTGCTAAGCACTGTGGCCTGATCCAGCAAAGCACTTAAGTAGCTGCTTAACTGCAAGCCCATGAATCATCCCACTGATGCAAATAGGATTGCACGTGTGCTTGAAGTTAAGCCTGTGCTTAGTGCTTTTGATGTACGACTTTGGCAGGCTTGACTATTTGAATTGCCTGCCATGTTTTTCTTTCTTATAATTTCCATGCATTAAGAACAGTGTTTCCTTTTCACAGAACCAAATATGTTTTCTCAAACTGCAATTATGCCGCTGCAGAGAACTCCTGTAAGCACCAGTCAAATTCCGTCTTACTATTCCCCACCCACATGCAATTCAAATCCAATCCCACATCAGCCTACGAATGTGCAGGCCGTGGGACCGGTTAAGCATGATGAAGCTCTTTCTTCATGTTGGCAATCCCTGTGCTCCGCTTCATCAGGCAACACAGTTAATACACACCCACAGAACAGTTTTGTGATGGATGCACTTCACCCTAACCCACAGAGCAGCAGTTCGCTCTCAGCTCTTCATGAAAATGTTCTGCACTGGACTGATCAGAAGGAAATAAACTACTATCGAGATTTCACCAGCACAAATGGTATAGGAGCATCAGCAATGTCACAGCAAGACATGCAGAATGTCTCTGATAGCAGCATCATGCATCAGGCTCACACCATAAACGTCACAGCACCCAGCATTGTTAACATGGAGACTGATGACATGGGATGCATGAGCATGAACGTAGAAAAGGCATCATTTAATCAAGTTTTAAACCCAAATGATCACAGGAGGCAAATCCATCAGGTGCCTTCTATCAGTACATCTCTAGCAGCTTCTTGTAGCTCATCTTTTAGTTCACAATCCAACGCATTTCATTCAGCTGCTTACGGTTTCCTAGACCCTCAAGTTATGAACGAATCAAGGTCACCCAGCAATCTTATTCAGAATAATCAAAATAGTGCTTCCAATAGCCAGTACTATACAGATGGGACTCAAGGTGAAGAAGAGCTTTTGAGCGCCTTTGAAGTCCATTTTGAGGCTCTATTTCAGGGCTTCAACCCCTGAGCCTCTGTTTTGCCGTCAGTCTGATAACCAGTATCCAAAATTTCTCTAATGGCCAGAGACAGAGAATTTATATGTAGTCGAATATTAATACTCATAGTTATGCTGTGGGAGCCTAACTTTTCCTCTCGGAATGTTTGTCAGTGCAACTTATTATGCACGTTTCAGACTATAATTAGGGCGGCTGATCAAAAGTTGATGCCACATTAAATGTGACATTAGGGAACAGGGTTTGGGAATTTGTACATCAAAATAACCTCATATAATTTTTTTACACTGCTGGAAAGGGGTAGTGAAGGGGGCTGCTAAGTGCTAAAGACCTCCTGCGCTCAGCA
The DNA here is from genome assembly GCF_025201925.1 of Gopherus flavomarginatus. NCBI lineage: Eukaryota > Metazoa > Chordata > Testudines > Testudinidae > Gopherus > Gopherus flavomarginatus. The sequence continues at coordinate 21,231,065 of NC_066620.1, read as the reverse complement.
GAAGCTCACTCATGGAAACAGGTATCTTCAGAGGGGCTACGTTTATGTAATTTAAGGGAAAGAAGTAGTTGGAAACGAAAACAGTTGTTGCTCCTTAAAAAATTTAATATAAATTTGCTAAATAACAAACCAGACAAATCCAGGAGTTGTCCTGCTGGTGCACAGCAGTGGCCCATTTAGTCCTCTTAATATTTTCTTCTTACCTGATAGCGCTATCTCAACATTTTTTATATACATGTTTTTACTGGTAAACTTAGCTTATGCACTGATTTTTTTTCACATTTATATGTTCACTCTATTTGCTTACAAAGCAAATTTATTCTTAAAAATGGTAATGACTATGTCATTGTTAGATCTATTTAAAAATATTAGCATGTTCCCCGGAGTTCTTAACTAGTGCAGCTATGGTGTGACATGAGTTACTGAACAAAGAAGCAAAACCATTTTGCACTGTTCTCTCAGTATTTTTTTTACTGTAATGTACTGGATGCTTTATGAATGGTAGCACGGGATTGGTACTGTAATGAATACACTCTTTTGGACTGCATGTGTTTATTTTGAACTACATAAAATATATTGGGTCAGATCCTCTTACATACACTTCCTTTCTGGTGACTGTGGGCCAACCTAAAAGTCCCCTTGCATAAAAGAATCCTGGGCGATATAAACTTCTGTAGCACCTACTTCTGGCTCCTGGCATCATAGGGGGAAGGAGAAGGTGTGGCCAAAACATGCTGTGCGCTGGGCATCCAGTATCATTCCACTCAGTGCTAATTAAGATCTCCATCTGCACCCTGAATCAGGGGCTATGCCCTACCCCCTTAGCTCCATAGGTTCTCAAGCATAACTCAAGCATATGTGAGGATCTAGCCCATCATGTCCATACATGATATTTCTGTATTGTGTGGGGTTTTGGGGTTTTCTTGTTTTTGTTTTTATACCAACAAGTTCTCTAATCAGATTCATTCACTTTTTTAAGCTATTTAAATAGGCTTATCCACTGACAAAGGTATCACTAAACTTTTAAAAACTTGTATAAGTCTAATTACTGTCTGGCAGTCTGACTCCCAGATGCAAAAATAAATAAATCTGATTCAGAACAATAATTTGAAGGACATAGGTCAATGGTTTTCAACCTGTGGTCTGTGGACCTGCAAACTAAGTCTAAGGGCTGGTCTTCACTATGGAGAGATCAACATTGCTGCAGTCGATACAGCAGGGGTTGATTTAGCAGGTCTAGTAACCCAGGCACGCCACCTCTCCGAGAAGAGTAAGGGAAGTCAACCACAGAGCGTCTCCCATCAATGCAGCTCAGTGAAGATCAAAGCTACGTCGACTCCAGCTTTGTTATTCACATAGCTGGAGTAGTTGAAAACCACTGGTGTAGGTGATTATGCACCTCCAGTCATAATGCTCAGTACAGGGCAGGTCTGTGTATGTAGTTCTGCAGATATTTTTAAACTGTATTTATGCAGCTGGAGCTTGGACAGGTGCTTTCTATAAATCTAATGAGAGGAAATGCAACATGCTAGTCTTCAGCATTTTTGTAATAGCTTTAAAATAAATGAAAGGGAGCAAGGAACATTTTTTCCATGTGATTTGTAGGTGTAATAACCAAACAGAGCATGACTGAGGAAATATAGAAATCAGAATAAAGCTTGAAATGTCTGTTCAATCAGTTTCTTTAAAGTTCTCAATTAACATTTTAGTAATTTTTTTATTTCAAAAATTCTTGGGTACAGTTTGTTTTATTGTGTATAATTAAATATTTTCATTCACCTCTGTGTTTTCCTTTTTGGCTCCAAGATAAGCTGGCTTTGTGTTTATACTTCATCCCTGTAGACAATTCAAGAACATTGGGGGGGGGGGGAATCTGATCCTAACAGTTATTCAGCCCCTCCAACACTCCTTGACTTAAATGAGGCTACTCATGTGAGGCCCCAAAAGCTTAAATCAGCTCGAGAGACGCTGCTTTTGTTTTGTTCATATTAGGAAATTTGCTTTTAAAGCATTTTCCACAGCTGTTGAGTATTGTTGGCTAGTGGGAAGCCTAAAGTGACTTGTACATGAAGAGCATCTCTACATAGTTTTTGCAGTGATTGCCTAAATTGGTAGAAAAACAAATTTAGTTAAATCAGCACACCTCCCTAGTGGATAGGCAGTTACACTGGTGTAAAGGTGTTTATTGGGATCGCTACAAATATTAATACCTTTACTAAACCTACCAGGTTAGATCCGTGCAAAAACTCTGTGTAGGCCTAAGTCCTACTTTCTGAAAAATGACTAGGGATATTTTGGCAGGGGCTCAGTTTTTGGATGTCTTTGACACCATCAAGAAGCCTAAGTTTCAGAGGGCAGCTGCACAGCTATTGTTTGAAATGTAACGTCCAGGGGACCTTTTCCTTAGAGTAGCGAATACTAGGGGATGATGTTCTCTAGATTTACCACATATCACCCACTCTAGTTATTTTAACATACCTTTTTCTTCTGCATTATGGGAGTTGATCCTGCAAATCCTATTCCCACACTAAGTCCTGTTGAGTTAAATGAAACATCACTCAAGTTTAAGGATGCTTAATACTGGGTTTAATGTCAGTTTTCTTATTGGCTGCCCTACTTCCTATGACCTTTGAGGGACAACAGTGCCATTAGATTCTGAGTAGAATAGGAAATCTATTTTCCACATAGCACAGACCCAATTCTAAAAAGCTGTGTGTTTTGTTCGGAAAGATAAATTTAGGACAGATAGGGGAATGAGTAGTTTTAGTGATGCCTAGAGTTCCTTCTGAGTCAATGTTAATAACTTTTTATATATACTAAGCTGTCTGGCTTTGGGCTGAAATGTTGCAATGTATGAAAACTTTTTTTTTAATGGTTTGCATAGTTCTGATCTGATAAGTTTCTATAATAGACTAAATCCTGCTCCCTTTGTTCACACAAGCCATCACCTTAATTCAGTGACGCTACCTGAAAGAGTAAAGGTGAGTAAGTTTTGCCCTGATGTTATTTTTCAATTAAAAGTATAATTTATTTTAGTTCCAGTTCTGCAATGTAAATTAGAAACACACACAGAGGCTGAAAGAGAGAAGGGTTTATTTTCTTCTAAAACCTGCAGATTTTAACAAAGTTGCAAAACAAATTACATTAGCTTTTCAGAATTTTCTTTATATTTTGTGATCACTTTCACGACACAGCCAATGAACATAATCGGATGGTTACATGTATAGGCACCTTAGCTACCAGCTTAGTTTCATGTGCATTATACCCAGAGGTGAAAGTAAGCTGTAGCAGTAAGAAGGTGGCCACTGGTATGCAGCTGACTGTGTGGGAAGGGGCAGCTGCCCCAGGGCCCGGCGATTTTAAAAGGGCCTAGGGTTCCAGTCGCTGGTGTGGGAGCTCCAGGGTCCAGCAGCAATTTAAAGGCTGCTGGCTGCCACTAGCATGGTAGCAGCAACTGGGAGCCTTGGGCCCTTTAAATTGCTGCCGGAGCCATGGCTGGCATGGGCTGGGCAGCGCTGAAAGGCTGACTAGGGAAGTCTGGCCCTGGCCTTAGCGCTTCCAGGAGCCCAGAGGCCCCTTCCGCTACCTTGCCCAGGACCCCGGCCACCCTGCGTACTGGTAAGTCTGTTAAGTTACTTTCACCCCTGATTATACCCCAATGCAGATGTATTAGGGAAAGCCTGTCTTGATTTAAGATCTTTGGGAGCTCTGCAGATGCACTGAAGGGAGATTAGACCTTGTATTTTAAAATAGCCCTTACAATCTCATCATCCATCTATACTCTAGCTCTCAACTTCCATAGCACAAGATATATTAGAGGAATATTGGCGATAATGGTGACCAGAGTGTTTTTCTGTACTAAGACAGCATTAGCAGATCTCTCTCTCTCTCTCTCTCTCTTCCTGTTTTGCCTTGTTAGCTTTGTAACAGACAGGAGGGGCTGTTGTGTGATATCTGCTGTCTATTCCTGCTGATTTTTCCCTATAGATTTTGGAATTTAGAAATCATTTATCTAGTTCACTTCAATAGGTTCTTTCAAGAAATCAAGACAATTGCACTGGGTTTCTCTTTTGTGAATTCAATTTCTTATGTTTTCCATCATGTTGCTTCCTTTCTTAGCCCTGGTCTACACTACGCGTTTATACCGAATTTAGCGTTAAACCGATTTAATGCACCCATCCACAAAACGAAGCCCTTTATATCGATATAAAGGGCTCTTAAAACCAATTTCTGTACTCCTCCCCAACAAGGGGAGTAGCGCTGAAATCGGTATTGCCATGTCAGATTACGGTTAGTGTGGCCGCAATTTGACAGTATTGGCCTCTGGGAGCTATCCCACAGTGCACCATTGTGACCGCTCTGGACAGCAATCTGAAGTCGAATGCACTGGCCAGGTAGACAGGAAAAGCCCTGCAAACTTTTGAATTTAATTTCCTGTTTACCCAGTGTGGTGAGCTGATGAGCACAGGTGACCACACAGAGCTCATCAGCACAGGTAACTATGCAGTCTGAGAATCGAAAAAGAGCTCCAGCATGGACTGCACGGGAGGTACTGGATCTGAGCGCTATATGGGGAGAGGATTCCGTGCTAACACAACTCCGTTCCAAAAGACGAAATGAAAAAACATTAAAAAAATTTCCAAGGCTCTGATAGAGGCCACAGCAGGGACTCAGTACAGTGCCATGTGAAAGTTAAGGAGTTCAGACAAACCTACTGGAAAACCAAAGAAGCAAACGGAAGGTCCGGGGCAGGGCCGCAAACATGCTGCTTCTACACTGAGATGCATGCAATTTTAGGGGGGGTCCACCACCACTACCCCACCCTTGTCCATGGATTCGAGGTGGGGGTAATCTTAGCCTTGCCTGAGGATTCTGTGGACGGGTAAGATGAAGAGGAGGAGGAGCTTGCAGAGAGCACGCAGCACTCCGTTCTCCCCAACAGCCAGGAGCTTTTTCTCAGCCTGACAGAAGTACCCTCCCAGCCTTCCCAAGCCACTATCTCAGACAATGAAGCCATGGAAGGGACCTCTGGTGAGTGTACCTTTTGTAAATATAAAACATGGTTTAAAAGCAAGCGTTTTTTAATGATTAATTTGCCCTGAGGACTTGGGATGCATTCACGGCCAGTAAAATTACTGGAAAAGTCTATTAACACGTCTGGGGATGGTGCAGAAATTCTCCAGGGACATCTCCATGAAGCTCTCCTGGAGGTACTCCAAAAGCCTTTGCAGAAGGTTTCTGGGCAGAGCAGCCTTATTCCATCTTCCATGGTAAGACACTTGACCACATCATGCATGTAGCAAGTAATCTGGAATCATTGCATGACAAAGCCTAGCTGCATACGGTCCCGGTGTTTGCTGGCATTCAAGCAACATCCGTTCTTTATCTTGCTGTGTTATCCTCAGGAGCGTGATATCTTTCATGGTAACCTGGTTGAAATACGGGAATTTAATTAAGGGGACAGAGATGGTTGGGCTGTTTGCCTGTGGCTGAAAAGAAATCCTTCCCTGCATTTAGCCAAGCGGAAAGGGGTGGGGAGGATTGGCGCTGAGCTTTTTCGTGTTTGGCTAGTTGGGATCTTCCCTGCTACCAGCCACGCGATGGGGGGAGGGTGACTAGCAGCAATCTTCTATGATACAAACCACGTGGTGGGGGGAGCGGTAAAGCGATCATCCCAGAGAATTGGATGGGGGCGGTTCTGGTGCTGCACGTTAACAGGAAAGAAGCAGCACTCAACAGGCTTTGCTTGCTATTTGGAAAAGGAGGGCGCTGGATATATGAAGGCTGCAGAAGCCGAAAGACAATGGCTTACCATGGCCACATGCAAGCCGAATTCTGATGCCCAGACCTGCGTCTGTGAGATCTCTAACACCAAAGCCACAGGCACTCAATATTAAGATGCAAAATGCGACCTTGTAGTGAGATCACATGTGCTACGAAAGGTGAATAGTGGTGTTAACCGTGGAAGAGTATAACCATTGTCCTGTAAAGTGTATCTCTTTAAATACTTCTCTCCCTTTTTTCCCTCTCTCCTGCAGCTGCAAATTTTTCAAGTCTCCCTCCTCCATCCCGAAGGCTATCTCAGATAAGGCGGCAGGAAAAAAGACGTGAGACGAAATATTCTCGGAAATCATGGAAGTGACCCGCAATGAAAGAGCTCATCTGAATGAGTGGAAGGACGTGGTATCAAATTACAGGAAAGATGCCAGTGACAGTGAGGACAGGAGGGACCAACGTGAGGAGAGGAGAGACGCTCGAGATGAGAGGTGGTGGCAGAAAGATCTGAGGTGTTGGGATGCAACTCTGGGGCTGCTGCATGATCAAACGGACATGCTCTGGCGTCTGGTGGAGCTTCAGGAACGGCAGCAGGATCACAGTGTGCTTCTGCAGCCCCTGTCTAACCATCCTCCCCCCTCATCATGTTCCTTAGCCTCCTCACCCACCAGAGGACTAAGAACGTGTGGGGGGAGGCTCCATGCACCCACCCATTCCACCCCAGTGGACAGCCCAACCAAAAGGCTGTCATTGTGAAATTTTTTTAGTGGCCTTTTCCTTCCCTCCTATCCTCCTCCCAAACCCCACCTGGGCTACCTTGTCAGTTCTCACCCTCTTTTTATAATTAATAAATAAAGAATACATGATTTTTAAATGAGTGATTTTATTTCCTTAGGAAGCAAGAGATAATCGAAGGGGGATGGTGGGTGGCTTACAGGGAATGAGTCAATCGGGCTCGGGGTCATCGAGAAACAAACACAACAGTCACACTGTACCCTCGCCTGTGATGAAACTGGTTTTCAAAGCTTCTTTGATGCGCACCGCTTCCTGGTGTGCTCTTCTAATCGTCCTGGTGTCTGGCTGCGCGTAATCAGCAGCCAACTGATTTGCCTCAGCCTCCCACCCCGCCATAAAGGTATCCCTCTTACTCTCACAGAGATTGTGGAGCACACAGCAAGTAGCAATAACAATGGGGACATTGGTTTGGCTGAGGTCTGAGCGAGTCAGTAATGTACACCAGCGCGCCTTAAACGGCCAAATGCACATTCTACCACCATTCTGCACTTGCTCAGCTTGTAGTTGAACAGCTCCTGACTACTGTCCAGGCTGCCTGTGTATGGCTTCATGAGCCATGGCATCAAGGGGTAGGCTGGGTCCTCCAGGATAACTACAGGCATTTCAACATGCCCAACTGTTAATTTCTGGTCTGGGGAATAATTCCTTTGCTGCAGCCATTTAAACAGAGCGTCATGAACCCTTCCCGGCCATCCCACTTGGATGTTGGTGAAACGTCCCTTGTGATCCACCACTGCTTGCAGCACCATGGAAAAGTACCTCTTTCAGTTTATGTACTTGGTGCTCTGGTGCGAAGAAAGGGATATGGGTTCCATCTATCGCCCCACTACAGTTAGTGGATGGCTTTGCTGCAATGGGATTCCTTATGACCTGCACGTTTCCCAGAGTCACAACCTTTCGTAGCAGCAGCTTAATGATTGGGGGCTGCTGTGATGCAAGTAGCCAAAGCACAGTAGATTTGCCTACTCCAAATTGATTCCCAACTGACCGGTAGCTGTCTGGCGTTGCAAGCTTCCAGAGGGCTATCGCCACTCACTTCTCAAATGTGAAGGCTGCTCTCATCTTGGTATTCTGGCGTTTCAGGGCAGGGGAAAGCAAGTCACAAAGTTCCATGAAAGTGCCCTTACGCATGCAAAAGTTTCACAGCCACTGGGAATCGTCCCACTCCTGCAACACTATGCAGTCCCACCAGTCTGTGCTTGTCTCCTGGGCCCAAAATCGCCCCATTACCAGCATGATCTCCAAAGCGCAGGGGCCCATGGTTTGAGAGAATTCTGTGTCCATGTCCTCATCACTCTCGTCGCCGCTCTGCCATAGCTGCTGCCTCCTCGACTAGTTTTGCAGGTCCTGGTTCAGCACTGACTGCACGAGAATGCGTGAGGTGTTTACAACGTCCATGATTGCTGTCTTGAGCTGAGCAGGGTCCATGCTTGCCATGCTATGGCATCTGCACAGTTCACCCAGGGAAAAAGGCACGAAACAGTTGTCTGCTACTTGCATGGAGGCAGGGGTAAGGCTGTACCCAGAACCCCCCACGACAATGTTTTTTGCCCCATCAAGCACTGGGATCAACCCAGAATTCCAATGGGCAGGGGAGACTGCGGGAACTATGGGATAGCTACCCACAGTGCAACGCTACGGAAATTGACACTAGCCTCGGTACATGGACGCACACCACCAAATTAATGTGCTTACTGTGGCCATGTGCAATCAACTTTATACAATCTGTTTTAAAAAACCAGTTTCTGTAAAATCGGAATAACCCTCTAGTTTAGACATACCCTTAGTGTTAGATAATCATCTGTGTGGACAGTTAGTTACAAAGTCAACTATTGCTGGAAGTGTTTGCTCATAGTTACTTTTATATTAGAAACAAAACTTGTAGTCTAAATTATGCTGCTCTGATTCTAGAAAGAAACAGGAATGTACTTTTGAACTCCTGCATCCATGTTTACATGTTGGAGATAGTGGAGAAGAGGAACTAATTTAAGGTGTCTTAAATGAGCACTGACAACCAATCATGGGCAAAGAGGAAGAATTACTATGAATATTCCAGAAAAGCTCCTCAGACCTCTCTTGACAATAGAACTATGCCAACTTGCAGACTCTTGAGGTCTGGCCCTACACTGGAAACTGACATGCTGTGCCACGCTGAAATCTTTAAGGGTAACTTTCCTGACCCTAACAGTGGATATAGTCCACCCAACTGTTCATCCCACCACCACCACATAAATAGCAGTATGTCTTGCAGAATACCTGACATATTTCTGAAACACTAAGAAAAAACCTCTAATAATCCCCTCAATTTCTTCCTGACTATGTATTATTCATCTCTTTTTTGTGCTTCATAGGCACAGAAACAGCTCTATGATGCACTCACTCAGTCTTGATTTTATCAAACAGCAAGACGTGTTTTAAGGAATTCCTCTTAATTTCTGATTTGGGTTACAACTGTGAGGCCATTTCACACTCGCATATCAAAGTGGGGGCTCAATTTATACACAAGTTTTCATACGCTTCTATATACTTCAGCTACAGTGACAAATCTGGGCCTTGTGATTCACCACTGGCAGTGCAGACATAAAATGTTTTTGCTAACATAAAAATGCCAGAAAACCATATACACGACAGCCTCACCAATCCTACTACTGGTAAAGGTATACGGGTAGTGAATTAGCTGTCTTGCTGTAGATTGGGCCCTTAGTCTAATTCATGCTAAAATTCTATCATAACTTAGAACTTTTTATCTGTCTTGCACTTTTTGTACAAGAAGTGGGATGTGGTGTAAACCTGCAACTCTTTATCCTGCCACGCAAAATGTAGCACAAACATATGGCTACTTTTACAGCTCTTTCACAGAGGAACTTGGACCTGCCAGTATTATGCCGAAGAAGTAGGTCACTAAAATAAAATTAATCAATGACCAGAGTAAGCATAGCCTAGGGATGATAAAAAAATCCACTGAAACACTTTTTCTGATGGAAACTTGAGTTTTCAACTAGATCAATTTTTAAAAAAAAAATTAGCTACTTTCTGTTGGAATTTTAAACTTTTGTCAAGAAAACCCCCAACATGCTGCTTTGTCAGCCAAAACCTCAAATATTTCTTTTCATTAATGCCACTATGGTACATCAAAGAGTTCTGGTTCAGAAACCTCTCGTCCCCATTCTCCTTCATGTGCTGGATTCCCCAGCTAGACTACATCTCTCATGCTGCACAGGGAGGCTCAGCAAGAGGGGAGATATGGAACATGTAGGCTGGTCAGGGACCCGGGCCTACAGAAGATAATAGGAGTATTAGGTACCTCCTGAATTTCTGGGTGTAAAGTTTTCAGCCGCCCCCTGCAATAATCAAAATCTAACCAGCACTTGTACATATATGGGGAAAATATTGTAGGACAGATTCTGCTGCCCCTACTCATGCTGAGCAGTACCTCACTCCAGGAGTAGTCCCATTGATTTCAGAATTCCAGATTAACAATATACAATTGATTTATGGTCTGATCCTGACAATCCTCATTTACATGAATAGTCGTTGGCGTACTTAGAATCAGGCTTTTAGACTGCTGCTCTGGGAAGTGGTACAAATATCTAGATAAGAAGATTATGCTTATGGTATCTGATACAAACATGCATCTACATTTTTTTTCTGGTTGAGAACAAAATTAGATGATGTATGGTATGTGTGGTTTCAGGGAGGGGAACTTCTCTTTTCAATCAAAGGGTTTCAAACAGTATTCAGGAATGCATATTTGGTATATCTTGCAAAGATCAGGGTTTGACCATCTCTCTAAATAATTTTTTTTTTAAAGAAACCATTTACTGCTGTTAATACAGCTGCCTGTCAGAGACCCCTTTACATGGGACAGTAATTTATTTACAATAAGGCTGCAAATTAATTGAACAAACATCAACTGATCCTGAGTTTTTAAGCCAATTAAAAAACCTGACAGATCAACATGATCCAAATGTTCAACAGAAATATTTTGCAGGGGATAAACAAGTTATCATACGGTGCACAGTTCAATTTGTTGTCAGCTCCTGATAAGAGAGTCAAGTCACTCTTCCTCTTCCCAGCTTGAAAGACTCTAATCATTCAGGGTTGGAGGCCAATCAACATCAACAGACTAAAAGAGAAGGGGGGTGGGGGTGGAAAGCAAAATCACTAGATCAGGAGAGCTGGTGTTTTAGAAGAGACTTGCCACTAATGCTTTCTGCATATTAACAAAAGAATAACTTTCATACAAAGGGGAACAAATTATTAAACAGACATTGCAAAACAGCATAGCACAAGAGAAAGATGGAGTGAGCTAGGACACAGTGGCATGGGGTATCTGCATTTCTCTGGTGGCCCATACATTTCTGCGCAGTGTAAGACTGCATTTTGAAAAAGCCAAAAAGCTTTTAACCTTTTCAGTTTACACTAGGCTTTTCCAAGTGTGACCTAATGCAGTGATGTTGGTCTGCGGCTGCAGCCAGCCAGCTCTAAACAGTATTTCAGGCTGATTAGGGTGAGTTAAATATGATTAATAACTATTGTTATTGCTGATCAATACAGCAGAAAAACATTCAGGTATTATGGGATTGAGGATGGCGTTTGGAACTGCGGGCAGAGTTTGAGTAAGGTCTGATCACTCCCCAAATATGACTCCTCACCATGTATAGTTCATTCAAAAATTAAGATGGCTGATTTTATGTAGGTCAGATGATTAAGTCATCATTACTTCTGGTCAAAATGCACAAATCATATTTGACACATACTTTATTAGCAGCAAGTCTTACAATTAATGAAATCTGGATTATCTTTCTCCCCTGGCCTAACAGAGGCCCCAGGGCCAATTCCCTTTGGGTGTAAATTTGTTGCCAGCTCATTCCTGAGGCAGCACTGAAGCATCAGGCATTTGTCAAGTAGGGGTCACAATGATGGCACATTAAACACACTGGCTTCAAGACTGCCTAAATTAATCATACCTACTCCTTACCTAATCTACATCTTCATAAAAAGATTAGGTTCTTGGGCTAGGCTAAAATCCATTATTAGTAAAATGACTAATTATTTTCAAGTCCCCAGACACCATTCATAGTTGTGTGCAATAATTGCACTGACACCATTCAGCGTGAGAGCAATGCTTATCAACTGCAGTCTAGCAGTAGTTGCTCATGTTCAGCAGCTGTCTTTGTAGGCTCCTTCTCCTCACCCCTTCCCCTTTACAGGGATACAGTTAGCAAAGATAAAATCCTGATGCTGGCTGTTTCACGTTAAAAAAAAAAAGTATTAAACTGCAGCCATTTGTTTAAATATTAAACCCAAGCCTACGCTGTTCTCTGCAGTTAAAAATATGACGAAAGCAGAATCACCACAGCATCAATAATTTTTTACAATTATATTTCAGCAATTCCATTAGAAATTCCAGAAACTAAATAATTTATTTTAGTCCATCATTTTCTTAAGTAAATCACTGTATTTTAAAATATATGTAGTCAGATGACAATACTGATTATGACAGTAGAATTAAACATTTCTAGCACGTGTGCAGTTCCTCAAATGTAGATGGGTGAAATCCTGGCCATGCTGCAGGCCAAACTCCTACCGATTTCAATGACGCCAGGAATTCATTTATTATTTAAAGGATTTCTAATTGGGATTCCAAACAGACGACTCTGTGTGTTTATTCTGTGATAGAGGCTTAAGTTATCTGATCCTAAATTCTTAAGTCATTCTCTATTTCCTTCTTTTCTTTTTTACTATGAAATTAGTGATTATGCCTGTTTTTTAATACTTGCAAAATCTTCCCTTCATCCTAAGATCTGGTAGAGCTAGGGCGACCAGATAGCAAGTGTGAAAAATCGGGATGAGGGTGGGGGGTAATAGGAGCATATAGAAGAAAAAGCCCCAAATATTGGGACTTGTCGCTATAAAATCGGAACATCTGGTCACCCTAGGTACAGCCCAGGCTTCCTCCCATACTCTGCCCTACCAATGTGTCTAACTCCTGATTTGCAGGGACCATCTTTTGGTACAAGAAAAATTTAGTCTTCATGCCCATTTGCTATCTGGGTACTGAGATTGTAATATGGATAGGTATCAATTAGAAACCAAGCTGAGGCTACCAGCAAGTAGTCAGCTGTTATCCAGCATTGCATTTGAATCAGTGGCACTGATACAAAAGGTTACATTGCTCTTATTTCTGATCCAGTCCCACTTCTCAGAAGTTCTGTTAAAGGGAGAGGGTATGGTATGCATAATATGCAGAGCAAAACTCCCTATTGCTAAACTACACTCCACCATGCACTGCTGGACATTATAAAGCCAGAGTTTAAATAAGCACGATATATCCAGGAGACCCTTCCTCGGGTAAGCAGATTCCTGCTCCCATAATGAGCCCCGAAGACGTCAGTGAAGGACGTCTATGACATCATCGGATTATATGGCTCAATTATGAGTTTAAAATTTTAACGATTATTTTGTATTAACATCATATTTGGCATTAATGGTAGTAAGGATTATTAATTAGGCCAAAGCAAGAAAGTTTATACATACAGTTTACAGGCTTGTCTACACAAGGCATAATTCTAGAATAACTATCCTGATCAACTCCATACGTGGATGCTCTTATTTTGGAATAAAACTGTCTTATTCCAAAGGAACGTAATGCATTTTGCAATAGTTAATCTGCTTAAAATTCATACTGTACCTTATTCTGGATTATTTTTCACGTGTAGACAAACCCTTATAAATGCAACTGCTTTGCTGACATCAAGATAGGATATATTACAGCGGTGGCCAAACTTACTGACCCTCCAAGCTGCATATGACAATCTTCAGAAGTTTGAGAGCCAGGGTGCGCCTGCTGGGGCTCTGGGCTTCCCCATTCCCTGCAGGACTGTCTCAGGGCTTCAGCACCCAGAGAGGTGCCTTCCAGGGCTCGGGCTGAAGCCCCATTCCTGCTGAAATCCCGAGCCCCAGCAGGCTGAATCTCCAAGACCTTCTTCTTTCCTGTCCCCCCACATTGAAGCAATGTGGGGGGACAGGATGTGGGATCCTGTTCCCCCGCCCCCGATTTTTGCCAAATGTTGCTGGCCCCACTTCGTCACATGGTGCTGCCATGCCCCTCCTTGCATAGCAGCTGCTGGAGCCAGCAAGCTGGGAGCTGTGGCTGGCTGTGAGGAGAGGCAGAGGCCTCTCCCTGCAGCTCCCAGCTGTTTGCTACTGTCTCTCCACACAGAGCTAACACTTGGAAGCTGCAGAGAGGGGCCACTGAGGGTAAGGGGGGGCATGATTCAAGCTGTTGGGGGGGCCAACCTTTACATTGTGCCCTCACGCTCTCAGCAGGCATCACTCATCTCTGGCACTATGATACAGGGCAGTAGCCCTAAGCTCTCCCCTTCCACTAGTCTGGTAGGTGGAGAATGGGGATGCATGGAGGGGGGACACGACTCTGTGAGCCACACTTTAACTATAAAAGAGCCACATGTGGCTCGCGAGCCACAGTTTGGCCACCCAGATATATTATGAACAGTTTACCTCTACATCCAGCTCCAGAATGTCAGCAGTTCTCTTCAGTAGGAAGCCAATATTGGGTTTTGTTCTTCCAAAATCTCCATGTACAAACTCTTTAATGTAACTAGATCTTGCTTAAGGAAAAGTGAGTGTGGGCCCTGAGTGATTGGAGCTGATTAATGAAGAAAGGTGAAAAGGATATGGCGAAAAACACAAAGCAGAAATACCAAAATCTATTTCTGTTTCCGATTACAATCCATGCTTTGGTTTGTTTTAAAGTGGGTAGTGACATTTTACTAAATTCTAAACCTGTTACAGTAAGTAGCAACCACTGATACTATATACCAATATTCAGTCATTAGAATGGTTTCATTTTAAAAATATTATATAACTATTTCTCAGATAATAAATGAGTGAGTCATACTGCTAACTGTTCTTAATCAGACTCTTAGAATCTAAGTATTAGGCAAATATTAAAACAAAACTAAATACATTTAACCCAGGATCTAACAAACTTAGAAATATAAATTAATTACATATCTTGAACCTCCCTCACGCCCTCCACTGCATCTAGAGAATGAAACACATTTCTCCTGATTCAATGGAAGCTGGAATAGGACTCTTGGTATGTTTATTCACGCAGTTTTGGAGGCCCATATAAGAACCAGAACCAAGAGGATGGATTAAAAAGTGTTTTTCAGGCAAAACTGAGAATTTCTTAACACATCCACTCAGAACACACAGCAAGTGTATACTGCTACTAGCCAAATCAATGTGAAAAGTACTATTGACCATGTCTGATACTTAACTTCAATACTGAGAGGTTTTACTTAAAAAAACAAAACAAAAAACAAAACAAAACAAAAAACCTGAGTGCTTATACTACAGATGCAGAGCCAAATGCTGCCCTCCAAACACCACTGAAGACTTCAGTGGAAATACAGGCAAAAAAACGCAGCAATTGGCACAGATCTTTATCCCAATCTAGAATATGCCGAAGGCTTGCAACACTCCATTTTTAAATTACAGATAAATAAAGGGCCTGATATCTGTGTATATCTATACATTTGCTGCTCTCCTGTACCTTGAAAATAATTAGGGGCTTCTTTTGTTACTAAGAAAAACAATGTATACCAATTGCATTTCTGAGCTTGTAACTTGTATATGTTTCAGCTCAAAGCAAACTTGAGAAAAAAAGCTTAAAACCCAATGTATGAACTGCTGAAAAATCAGGGGCTTATAATGCAAACAGACTACACTAGCACTTGCAAAAGAAAACACTGCCTGTATGACCATGGTAACAATGCACTGGTTCTAAAATTTATCAGGCAGTAGGTCCAAAGGATACGTCCCTGCCTGAGTTTTCAGATGCAGGCGAAAGTGATGGTCATCTATGTACTCAGATTTCATGGTGTGAATGACACGAGATCTTACAGCTAAAGGCCTTCTATGAAGAACCCGCAGAGGTGTTTTTTGATCAATCTTTAATTCCTTTTGGAGAATTTAAAACAAAGAACTGTCCAACACAGAGCACACACAAAATTAACACATATATAGCTTTTGCTTTTCATATAAGACTACTTTTTAATAATATACTCTGGTAGTTGAAGGATCTTCTGAGAAGTGTTTCTTCTTTAAGTCTTCCTCTGAGTATATCAAAGAAAAAAGGGTGCAGCTATGTTTTAAAGTCTTATTGGGAAGGCCTCATGCGGATACAAGCTAGTGGAACCACAAATGCAGAGGCATAACCACCTTGAAATCTCCAGTCTCTTGCTGGAATAACTCCAAGATTTACAAACTCAATGAGAGCCTCAGGGCACTCTAAACAAAATTAAAGGCTTTTGTCTAAACTGCATCCAACTCTCTACAAATAAGAATTAGAAAGCAGAGCTGAGTCGACCAAAGATTTCATCACATTTCTTTAAAGAGCTTTTCTCTACAAAAAGAGGCATTGATTTGGGAAGCATCTTTTTCTAGTGTGATAAAAAAATTGTTGAGCACCAATTGTCCTTATGCATTTTACTACTTCAAGCCAAAACACACACAACTTTTGGAGTAAAGACTAAGTAACAGTAGTCTCTACCTGAGAATGCTCTTGCTATCAGACTCTTAGGCCAATGTTCCAACACTACAAAACCTGAACATAGAAATGGGCAGTCTACCAGCCAGCATATCTCAACACAACGTGTCTCACTGACTGACACTTGGGACAATCTATAGTCCACCACTGCGGTCTCTTCACTTCAAATACTTGCGTCAGACCTTTGGTTTCCATGATTTTGCACAGCCATCCGAATGTGGATTTATTTGCTGTGACTGTCCCCAAAGTGACTTCGGCTGGGGCTGGACCGAACAAGAAGCTAAAGCTGCTAGTTCTGGTTTAACCTGCTTCTCTGTTTTGCTCGTCTACCCTTAGCAATGTTGAGATGGCATGAAGGGTCCCTGGGGAGAGAGACCTCCAGAAGCACTTTGTGCTGTCTGATAATTGGCACAACATCTGCCTCCGATAGGCTAATAACTGGTCATCCTGGGTGAAGGAGAAGCACAGCAAAAGTGACTGTGTAGTAGGAAAGATTAGACTTAAACAGCATAAGAGGAATGGCAAATGGGAGAGTGGATACAAGCAGCCCTAGAATAAAAGGGTGCAAGGAACCTGTGATCAATGAAACACAGTGAGAGAGAAAAAGAGAGAAACATGTACTACCTACCAAGAGGAAGGTGCTCTATAAAAGCAAGAAAAATACAGATACCTTCATATCATCTAGAAGTGCAATATCTTCCTTCTGTATTGCTTTGTCTGTCCATATTAAGGCACTGTAGGTCTTTGTCTTTTCCTCCTCACCTTCTTTCATATGTCCAATTGCCTCTCTAAACAAAAGAAATGAATTACGCATAAGCATAACTACACAGCTGTATAAATGAAGATGTTTGCAGAATTCCCAAAGCATCGTTCTAAAATCCCTTGCCAGAGACAGTAAATACTGACCTGGTGACAAGCTGTAAATCTCGAACTTTTATTTTGTCTGAAGAGTTATTAATTTTCTGTGATGTCAGAAAAGGAATTAGTTAGCAAAGCTGCCCTGTTACAAAAGTACATGTGCTTTATGATTTTCATGAAGTGCAAATGATTTACCTGCTGAAGTTCCTTCATTTCCATGGCAGTAAAATGTATTCTATGAGGATTCACAAGCTCAATTGCAAAGGGCCTTCCTGGCAACATGCATAGAGTCATAAAACATAAAAACATGTTGTTCTAAATTAATGTTTGGATTTATGCATTAAGGTCGGAAGGTGTGAAAAATGTGTCTACTCTTATGCACACACATATGGGGTTTGAGGTTTTCAGAGACATGGCCATCAAATGGAAGGAAAGAAAAAAAAAAAGACGTTTTTTGGCTACTAAACCTAAGTATGATCAGTAAGTGCAAATTACTGCTTCCCAGAAGACATCTTGTACAAGTCTGTGCTAATTAAAAAATAAAATAAGAAAAAAGTTAATTAGCTTATTTTCTGTCACCTACAGCAATGCCCAGGTGCAAGATGACATTAAATCCAGCTCCCTCAACTAAACATCTGTTGAAATGGCTGTACTTTCTGTGCTCTGGGCCAGCGCTGATCCCAGGATATGCAATGCCTGGAATTACATCACAAATTAGCCAGTGTCTGGTACACCTCATTATTGATTTTTATTCTTTTTGCTACAGTTGTTTCAGTGTAGCTGAAAGCTATTGGAAGTATCAGCATAGCTGATTAAAGGAGCTACATCCAGAAAGTGAAATGATCATCTTGAAAGAGCAACAGGCATTTTTCTAACTAAAAGATGCAAAACAGAATTACATAACAGAAAACAATATATTTATTAATGTGACATAAATGGATTAAAATTAGGAAATGCAAGATAGAATATTTATAACAAGCTATGGATTTCTAAATGTTTATATTTGTTCAGTCAAGAAGATTATGGTGAGGTCTATTCTCTCACAGAGTTCTTTTTATGAAATAATGTCTGTCTGTGTCTCTAAATAAATATGTCAGTACAATTACTGAGAGAATGCTTCAAAGTAGGATTTGTGTCACAAGCTAGCTTTCCATTTACAAAGAACAAAACATGTCTGAGTAGCTCCGAGACACCATTTTGTTCAGTTTATGCCTTTAATGAAGGGACATTCCAACCTTACCGCTGCCGAGCGTTCTCACATCCACATCTTCTCTTCCCGAGGATGAAAAATTAAAACCTTTAAAAACAAATATGAACAGAAAATGAGAGATTTTACCTTTACATTTTTTAATCAATCTGAAGCTTTCTCAGCTTGTTTGTAGAAAAAGAAGAAAAACTGTTTAAACTGATTTTAAAATGTAGTCTGCACTCTATTTTAACAGAACCGGAGACAGTCACTGTCTCATTCCTCAGACACTTCCTAGTTCCTCTGCCTGAGTGAGGGACATCACAACCTTGAGAAAGTTTGGAAGAGCAATTTAATCCTAAAAGGAATCCCACTTGCTGCTAATTCCTACTCCTTTTTTTACCCAGATGGAGTTAAATACCTCAAGGTTGTGATTAAACTCAATCTGAGACTCCAGCCTTTTGTTTTCCCCTCACGCTGTGACTGTTATCCTGAACACACTCATGAGTTCCCAAGATTTCAGCGAGATTCCTTATCTCTGAAGCTATTTGTCTGTTAGCCATACACTTGGCCAGAAGTGGAAGAGAACTTCAGGTGTCACCTGCAAAAATAGACTTATTTTTTCTCTCTCAAGATATGGTAACGATTAGATTGGTACTTAATGTCCTACCTCTGACCCCTTCCCCAGTTAACCTGCCCCAGGAGCAGTCATACCTCCATCCCTCCAAGGAAGAACATGGAAAAAATTCACACTCTGGATATGACAGTAGCTTTGTGGAGCTGTCTCAAGAGAACTCTGGAGGCCACACAAACTGGACATCTCTCTTCATTGTGCATGGGGTTTCCTCAGCTTCCACTGCCAGGTGAGTGAGGGACAGAAGCAGTGAAGTCTACTCAGCCATCTCCATCAACCACTGGGGTACTAACTAGTTCTATCAGGTCACTAACCACATCAGCAGCAGAAATGGGAAGGTGATCCCTTGCTTGAGTTCTGCAAGCTACCAGTTAGAGCAGACCTTCATACCTTTTCTCACCATTAACGTACAAACTGGTGTGGATAGCAGCTGTGGGAGTTCTGCATGCCAAAATCAGGTGCCTCTCAGTACCTTCTCTAATAGTATGCTGTGATTACTACTTTGGGATTTTCCCAGTGTCCAGTCTGATATATACAACTGCAGGGGGAAAGGAATTTTGCTAATTTTGAATTAAATTTGTCCTTGTAGCTAATGGTCACTATTGCTGAGTCTGGGGGCCACGAAATGGACAATAAGCACCCCAGCCCTACAGATAAATTCCTATTTAATTGATTAGTGTTTAGACAGTTGATCTCTATGCATAGCAGAAAGGCAGTGTAACAAGACCAAGAGAAAAGGGTCAAGGTAGGTATTCTGGAACACTTGAGATAGAAGCAATTAATAAACAAGGCTTTCCAGCTGGGAGTATGAGGATCCACAGCTCTAGAACCTGCTGCGTGCACACTATCTCCCAACAGCTCTGGCAGAGCATCAGTCAACAGGCTGCGAGCCTTGCAGGCCCAAGCACCACAGGATGTGCTGCCCACAGAGGGCCTAATTGGCAGTGCTTCCAGGGTCCCTGATGGTCCAGGTGCAATAGTTAAGCCTGGAGGAGACACCAACCAAGAATCTGTCTGTGCAACTAGGTGGATCCCCAGCAAGCTGCTACGACAGACCCCGCTCCTTTCTCTTCCTCTGATTCCTGGCTTCTGACTCCTGGCTGCACCCTTGGCTCCAGCTCAACCCGCAAGATCTGACTCCACACACTAGGCTTGACTGCTCACGCCCCAACCATGCCTGGGATTTAATCCCCACTCACCACTGAATGAGTACATTCACACTTCACTTTCACACTGCAATAGTCAAAGGATAAGATTATAAACCAATATGTTATTAATCTTTTTAGCATTTCTTAATTGTTAAATAGTGTCTTCTGTAATGAGCATTCATTTATAAATTGTTAAGAAAGAGGTGTAGGAGTTACACAGACTACCATACATGCTGGACCCACTGGCACTATAGGCTCAGCTGCAGAACTATTTGAAAAGGGTAATACTATACAAAATAAAGAAAGCATTCAATTATTTAATGATCAGGCATAACACAGGCTATGGAAGGACCAGCCCTGGCTTGCAGGGACAGCTGAGAAGGATGTGAGAGTAGTTCTCTCTCCATGTGCATTCAATTTGCCTGTCTATTGAGGCTGATAACCAATGGGCCAGTTGTGGGAGTTGTTTTCAGGATATGTAAGAAAAATTAACCCAAGTACTACGAATTAGATATACAATACTGAACACTCACTATCTGCTTTAAACGCTGTCATTAGGTGCTCTGAAATCAGCTCTTCCACTGAAGACTCCAGCTTTCGCTCTCCATCTATAATCCAGGGAGTTTGTGGTAAATTCCTTGAATATTTATTGTACCTTCCTGTCAATAGAACAAGTACGTTACAATTAATTCATCCAACACAGTGGTTCTCAACCCCTGTGGCCGGTGAGCCACTTGCGGCCCAATCAGCACACAGCTGCGGCCCATGTGACATCCTCAGTGTCATACAGGTAGTATATATAGTGTGTGGATGTGGCCCACATAACACACAGAGTGCGGTATATGCAGCCCACAATGGTAAATTGGGTGAGAACCACTGAGCTCACATAATGGACCGATGCTTTAAGTTGTAGTGTTTCACAGCACATTTTACCTAGTCTTACAGGGGTGTTGGAAAGATAAATTCTCATGTTTGTTAATTATAATTTACATACTATCGGGAGAACACAACAGGAAGGCTCAGGAGGAAATTAAGAATGTTGTATTCAGTGCAGGGTTTGGATGATATATGTTAAATAAAGTGGGGTCCACAACTGAAAGAGAGGGGGTAAAAGGAAATATCAAATAACTTCTCATTCACTGAATGAGGCAGGGGCACTGTGTCAACAATAATATATAATTATGTAATTAAAGGTTGTATGATAATACACCTGCTCCAGGGGGCCAAATTAAGGCTCCACAGCAATCTTAATTCTGGAATTTTTGAGTACTTGACTTTGTCACCTTATTGTTCTTTTTAACATAGTTTGTTGGATGCAAGTAGTATATGTATTCCTGCATCATATCACATTTCTCTTTCTTTTTCTTTAATTAAAATTAAATGCAAAAACCAAAGCTAATACATTGTTTACGGCTAATATTTTACATCTTACGGATAGGAAATTCAAATGTAGGGATTCTCCAGCAACTGTAACTCAGCAATATTGCACACCCATATTAAATCATTAAAATTAACACCATGTACTAAATACTACATAGGCACAAAGGATCTCCAATTGCAGTTGCGATGGAGATCCCAATTTTGAATTTCTGATTTCTGTGCATAAATAAAAGAGATAGGAAAATACTAAATCAGAACGGTTCTCTCCATTCTGATAGCTGATATGTGCCAGAGAGATCACAGTTAGAGCTGGTTAGAACATCATTTAATTAAAGCCAAAATGTTTCAGGGACGGGTTCGGTCACAGAGACTGTCACCTGACGTGCTGGAATTACCTCTGCACCCGTTTTCCACTGCCAGCTTGGGACTTCAGAACCCTGCCTTGTCGAGCCAGACATGCTAGTCTGCTGCAACACAGACCCAGGTCTGGTCCACGCCCCCAAAGCTGCCGACTTTAACCAAAAACAGCTCAGCAAGTCACCTATCTTCAGCATCTAGACACCCAGCTCCCAAAGGGATCCAAATCCCAAATAAATCCATTTTACTCTGTATAAAACTTATACAGGGTAAACTCATAAATTGTCCGCCCTCTAGAACACTGATAGAGAGATATGCGCCGCTGTTTGCTCCCACAGGTATTAATCACTTACTCTGGATTTACTAATAAACAAAAATGATTTATTAAGTATAAAAAGTAGGATTCATGTGGTTTCAAGTAAAACAGACAGAACAAAGTAAGTTACCGAGCAAAATAAAACAAAACATGCTAGTTTAAGCCTAATACCTTTAAGAAACTGAATACATATAAATCTCACCTTCAGAGATGTTCCAATAAGCTTCTCTTACAGACTAGACTCCTTCCTAGTCTGGGCCCAATTCTCTCCCCTGGTACAGTTCTTGTTAGTTCCAACTCAGGTGGCAAGTAGGGGATTTCCCATGACTGGCAACCTCTTTGTCCTGCTCCACCCCCTTTTATAGCTTTGGCACAAGGTGAGAATCCTGTGTCTCTCTGGGTCCCCAACCCTTCTTCTAAATGGAAAAGCACCAAGTTTAAGATGGATTCCAGTACCAGGTGACATGGTCACATTTCCTGTGACACCCCAAGCCTCCATTCTTCCTGGCCTGACTCACGAACACAGGAAGGCTTCCAAATAAACAGAGCCCTTTACAACCAATTGTCCTGGTCAATGGGAGCCATCAAGATTCTAAGCCATCATTAAGGGCTCACACTTTGCATAATTACAATAGGACTTCAGAGTAATACTTCACATTTCTAGCTTCAGATACAAGAATGATACATTCAAATAGGGTGAACACGCTCAGTAGATTATAAGCTTTGTAATGATTCCTTATAAGAGACCTCTTGCATAAAGCATATTCCAGTTACATTATATTCATACTCTTAAGCATATTTCCATAAACACATGGAGTGCAATGTCATAGAGACATATCCAGGAGGGTCGGGGGAAGGAGAGAGAGAGCGGTGTAGCACCTGATGATTAGGTCAACAGGAAACTCAAGCCTCGTCTACACTAGAAAATTAGGTCATTTTTACTACAATGGGCAGGAATGTGAAAAATCCACCCTCCTGAGCAGCAGTTACGCTGACCTAAGTCCCCAAGTAGACAGTGCTAGGTCAACAGAATTCTTCCATTGACCGATGTACCACCTCTTGGGGAGATGAATTAACTACATCAATGGGAGAATCCCTCCTGGCACGACAGGTAAGTGTCCACACTGAAGCACTACAGTGGGGAAGTTTGTACCTTTTTAAGTGAGACAAGCCCCCAAGTTCAATCCCTGTGCCTCATTCAGAGTGATTTGGGATGAAAAACTTTGCCCTGAATCAGGAAGAGCAGCGACTTGAACCTGGGTCCCTCACATCTCAGTACTCTAAGCACTTACTCACATGTCATTTTTCCAAATCACAAAGCTCAAGTTTCAATCAGAGAACATACATTTCAACACAATTCCATTTTCATGAAAACATTCAGAAGGTTTTAGTTTTGTTTCAATGTGGAACAAGGCTGAATTTAGAAACCTCAAAAGCTGCCATAAAACAGAACTGTCTTCCTCTGATCTGCTCTAGTCACAGCCTCATGTTATCGCATGTTAATACAAAACCTCCTACAGAACATAAGGAATGTTTCAATCAAGGAACAATCCTGAACTGGCTGGGAGATGGAACTGGGTTATCTAAAAGGTCTTTTCTATCTCTCATTTCTAGGAGAAATAAGTGTGCGTGTCATAGCAAGAACTGATTTATGAAAAACTGCAGGGTGCAAAAACCCTATTTTAATATAAAGTTAGAGAGACTTCTTCAAACTGAAATCTAGTTTATTAAAAACATAAGAGTTCAAAGCAGTTACAGATACACCACCTTCCTCTCACTCCCCGGTTAGCTTTTATGATTTTACTATCACATTTTCCTGTTTTTAAAAGTGTTCCTCCCTCCCCTCTTTGCTCCCTGAAAAACCCCACACAAACAAATGAGGAAACTGACTAATACTTCTTCCTTGGGTGCAAACAGTGAAATGAATATCTACAAAGCATTGTCAAATGCACAAAGTAATCAAAATGTTAACATAGAAAAATATTACATCTCTCTCAATTTTAATAAACTTAGGTGTTACTTGTAACAATAGTAGACTAAAGCCAAGCCAGACAGCCATGATTTTCAATTGGACAGTTTCCTCTTAATATTGCCAATTTTTACTAAGAGTCAGGAAATGTAAAAGTGAAGGTCCTGAAAACATCATTAACTCTCATACACTCCACTCACTGGGTCAGATTCATTTACAGTGCTGTAAAATAAGAGTAACACCACTATAGTCTTTGCTCTACTCTGGATTTACAACAGCCTAAACTGAGAACAGAAACCTGCACATTGTATGTTACTGGATTTACATAACAAATAAGCAGCGATGCCTATCCAAGGCTGTAAGTGCCCCTGCCATAAGTTATAAAAACAATATGAGATCACTGGCAGAACACCAAGCCCCTCTCTTTCCTCCATGTCATAGGTGCAGTTGCCCTGAACTATATTTCCTCTCATTGATCCCGCACAGCCACCCACTCTCAGGCTTCCAGCTGTCCAGCCGTAACCTTTCTCGGGTGGAGACCCGCATCTCAGTTCCTTCTGACTGGGGTATTTCCAGGCTGCACAGTTCCCTGCCTTCACTGTGTTATCCCCAACAGAGACAGGCTGCCCAAGCAGAACCTGACTGGTTTCTCTTCAGAGATGGTTAACAAGTGTAACTGCTGCAGTTATAAAGTACCATACAGGTTTCTATGCAAGACTGTATTATTCTTAAGGGAAAAGCACGACAGAGAAAACATATTAAAAACAATAAAAGAACCTACATGCATACTAACAAGCTTACAAGGAACACCGCAATCCTAACATGGATTCTGCCAGGAGCAGTCCTTCAAATCCCCATCGAAGGGGATTCCTTGTGGTTATAAGTTCATCATAGTTTCAGCTCAGACTGAGCACCCAGTGCTATGAGGCCTCAGTAGACTCAGTCTTTCCAAGCCTAACCTAAGAATTGGGGCCCTTCATGTATCAGGGTCTCCTGTCCATTTGCTGAATCAGGAAGAAGGTCTTGAGCCGGATTAAAACCAGGCTATTTATCCAAAAATCATTGGTTTGTCTCTTAGTCCCTGGAGAATCCAGTCTGAACTAGCATATGCATACCTCTCAAGGCGGGTGGCTTCAAAGGGATATTAAAGATAATGGAGGAACTACATTAGCATCTCCCTTCTAGTAAAGAAGGTATATGTAATTCCACAACAGATACACATTTGCATTTTTAATACAATGACCCCGCTAAAAGTATTAAACCTAATTCAATAAGGTTTAACTTCATTCAATAAAGTTTATTCAGGATATTGCAGGAAACTGACAGTCTGTCACACTCCACACATGAATTTTCTCAAAGGCCTACCTTTGCAGCAGCCAGTGAAAATAGATGTGTGTGTTTTACAGCATACTTTGAAGGCCAACAGACTTGGACTATTTTGGTCCCATTAAAACAAATATTTCACAGCTCAATTAGTAAATTAAAATATTACATATATGCAGTATGGAAGAGCTAGCAGGCCATGAGAATGTTAACTTTTCCATTTTAATATGTTATTTTATATCCTTTTTTTCCTCTTTAAATGTTCAACCTATCATACTTTTAGTTCTGTATTCTGATAATGATTATAATGCAATCTCATGCTTCAAGGCTTCAACCAGTTGCCTATGAGGCTCAGGAAGGAAGGGAGTATATATGGATCACCTGCTAGGATCATCTGGATATATCTCACCTAATTGATTCCCTGACATTGCAGGGGCCTCAGGTATTGACAGCACCTCAATCCTCTGTCTTTAGGGTACGTCTACACTACAGGGTAATTTCGAATTAACATAAACCGGTTTTATAAAACAGATATCATAAAATCGAATGCACGCGGCCACACTAGGCACATTAATTTGGCGGTGTGCGTCCATGGTCCAAGGCTGGCATCGATTTCCGGAGCATTGCACTGTGGGTAGCTAACCAATAATAACAATAACTTCGATTTGCGGCCACACTAACCCTAAATCGATATGTTAATATCGATTTTAGCGTTACTCCTCTTGTTGGGGAGGAGTACAGAAATCGATTTAAAGAGCCCTTTAAATCGATATAAAGTGCATTGTAGTGTGGATGGGTACAGCGTTAAATCGATTTAACGCTGTTAAAATCAGTTTAACTGCGTAGTGTGGACCAGGCCTGGGTCTCCTGAGGACTAAAATGCTTTTATTTAACTAAAGTCACTAAGCTCAACATAGGAGTATATGGGTGACGTTTACTGGCCTATGACATGAAGAAGGTCAGACTAGATCAGTCGTTTTCAAACTGTGAGTCGCGACCCAGTACTAGGTCGCGGCGGTTTTGGTTTGGCTCTGTGCGCTGCCCCTGCCCTGAGCACCGGCTCCGCACTGCCAATTGGAGCTGGGAGGGGCGTGCCTGCAGATGAGAGCTTAAGAGTTGGGCCTGCTGCTGACCGTTTCCGGGGTGCAGCACAGTCCACGGTGCCAGGACAAGCAGGAAGCCTGCCTTAGCACCCCCGCTGCACCGCAAACCGGGAGCTGCCCGAGGTAACCCCATGCCCCAACCCTGTGCCCAATACCCTGATCCAGCCCTGCACCCCAACCCCCTACCCAGAGCCTGCATCCTCAGCCCAGAGCCCTGACCTCCTCCCACACCCCAACCCCCTGCCCCAGCCCTGAGCCCCCCCCAAAGCCAGAGCCCAGTCATGTACCCCAACCCCCTTATCCCTGGCCCTACCCCAGAGCCTGCACCCCCAGCCCAGAGCCCTGACCCCCTCTCATACCCTGACCCCCTGGCCCAACCCAGACCCCCCTCCCACAACCTGAACCCCTCATTCCCAGCCCCACCCTGCAGCCCTCACCCCATACCCCTCATCCCCAACTCCATTGGGTCACAGGCATCAACAATTTTCTTCAACTGGATCACCAGAAAAAAAGTTTGAAAATCACTGGACTAGATGATCTAATGGTCTATTCTGGCCTTAAATGCTACGAAAGTGTGAAAGGCAAGTTAAAAGTACTCTCTTTTCCTCTCTAGGGAAGTTCATTAGAACTTCACTCTTGTAAATCTGTTTTCTTTTTCCCTATGCTTAATAACAAGAATAATAATAAATAGCAGGAGTCCATTTGGTTACATAGTAGGGACTGTACAGCATATTTTAAAGAAAATAACAGCAAGAGAAATATTTTACCAGCCACAAAAATTGCGCCATTAGTGCACTGAATTTCCAGAGCAGCACAGATATTCTTTGGTGAACTTGGGGGACATGGAAAATGCCTGAATTAAAAAAAGAAAAAAAAGAGAGAGAGAGAGATTAAAAGACAAGCGATTTCAAAACATGATGCTGAATCATTGGAGCAAAAATTAATCCCTGGAGTTGTTTCCATGTAAACAAAGTATGACTACATTATAGCCTCCCTATTCATATTAAAAACTGCAACACCCCTTGCGAATCATTAAGGGAAGAAACATGAAACACATTGAGCATAATACACTGCAAAATGTACTTTGTTAATTTATTTTGTCAACTGATATTATAACTGTATGTATACTTCAAAGTATACTAGCAAAATGTATTGTACTACGTTTTACAGAAATAATGAAATTCTTAATACTGTACAGAACCTACCTACATAATCTGCTATTAAATCTTCGCTGGGAAGTGGGGAAAAGACCAATGATTTATGTGCAGTTCAGCAAAGTTGCATATTAGAAAGTTTTTGCTACCATGTTGCCACCTCATAATTTTATTGAGTCTCAAAATATTTAGTATTTTTCTTAAATTCCCAGCTCCCAGAGTCATGGAATTATGTGAGAATCTTAGCATCATTTTTAAAGTAAGTAATCCTCACTGTTTCAGAGACAAGCTTGAAAGCACGAACTCTCAGGCTCAAAAGCCAGAAGGCAAATAAAAAAACTAAAATATATTTTTTAAAATCTCTTGATTTTTTGGGACCCGACACATGATTGTCAAATAGCCGGGGTTGGCAATATTGCTACTATACTATATTTTCAGTTTAAAGCATTCCAAGCACAGAGCACATAGTAATTTACTGCTGGTACAACAGGGGAGAAGCAATGGAATTGTGGCAGTTTGATTATGCAGTAATAATCTAAGATTGTGCTCTTGTGATACAATCTAGCCCTAAATTTGCCAATCATAAAATAATCTGGGGGAGGGAAGAACTGTTTTCAGCATGTTCACTTTTTCAGTTCTTTGTGATCTAATTGAAGCATTGTGAGGTTATTTCTTAAAAGATAATGATGACACATTCTAATGTCATCAAAAGACATGCAAATGCAACATTTCCTGACCAATACATACATATGATTATATATATCAGTAGATTTTTAACAATTAACGATGCTTGTGTATTTCCCTTTAACATTTTCCTCCCCATCTTAATTCTGTACAGAAGCAGCCCAATACTAAGAAACACACAATTTCAATGTATACTTACTTACGGAAATCCTCTTCTTTTATCTTGTCCAAAGCCTTTATAATTGCCATTCTTGTGAAAACAGACTGCACAGTGAAATGAAAAATAAAATATCTGAGTCAAGGAAATATGAGAGGCTGAAGAAAGGATGTGGGTAGGGTAATTACATCATTTTGCCATATGAGAAAAAAAAAGAACTCAAATACTCTTACCAATATAGATTGGGTTTTTTATACCTAAAGTTTAAGTATCCTATTTTCCTATGCCTGAAAATGTTTGCAATATCAGCATGTGCTGACACCTTACTAATCATGATTGTTGTTCTTTTAACAATACACGCTGGTCAGTGTGTCTCTGATCTTGCCAATACTTAAGCACATGAGTAACTTGACTTGTGTATGTAAAGCTACTCAACATTGGCATCTGCAGGATTGAGGCCTACACATTTTTAAAGTGTATGTGTAAGTAAGCATTGAAAACTCATAATAAAATCAAAGGGATTTAGGCTCTTTTCTACCCCCATCTCTTTGATTCTAGAAGATATTCAAAAAATATAATTACATGTTCTATCTCATTCCATGGTTTGTATCCAACTTCCTATAAATTGAAATACTGGGAGAGGTAGCGTGGAAAATATCACTACAAAGTATGTTCCCTTCCACAAATTGTTTCACAACAAAACATAAAACTTTTCCCAAAAAATATTTAATGTTTGTTTGTATAAATCTGGGAAGGGATTTTCAAAAGTGCCCAAGTGACTAGGAGCACAAGACTCATGACTTTCGATAAGACTTGTGATCTTAAGTCATTTAGATGCTGTTGAAAAATCCCATCCCAGAACCTTCAAAGGTTCAGGGACACATAATCGCTAGTTCAGTCCCTCCATAAGCTGAAGGAGCTGCCAGACACATCTCTAACAACTTTCTTCATTTTAGATTATATGAAAAAATATGTAAAAGCAAGAAAAAAGGTCAGTGGGACTGGAGGGCTCAGGCCAAAATTTTCAAAAGTAGAAGCCTAAAATTAGACTTGTACGGCCATATTTAGGCACCTAAATTAATGAAGTCGTTTTCAAAAGGGCTGAGCATCCACTCGCCCCCATTTATCTCACTGGGAGCTGCTGAGTGCTCAACACTTCTGTAAATAAGGCTACAAATTTAGGCACCTATATACGGGCTTTGGAGTCTATTTTTAGGCTCCAACTTTTGAAAATCTTGGCCCCAGTGTACGCTTAATAATAGTAATAAATGTTATAGATTGATATGTACTGTTTACAATGGATAGTAGAAAGTGATGTTATGTATGGAAGACTAAATATGATTGGGCTAACGTATGTCTCAGATTTTCCATGGTGGAAAGGACTTTTGAGAGAGAAAACAAACCCTTAGGAAACAATTACAGTCTACTGCTAAGGAAAAAATATATACAACTTGCCATTTAAGTACATGACTAGGACACATTCCTCAGTTTAATTTCTTTGAAAACAGAATTCCACTTGGATTTACCACCACCAAAGTGATATTTCTGAGTGCCTGCTCTGAACAGCATCAGATGTGCACAGCACAAGACAAGGTAGGTGACTTGTGAGCCATGTACATGTGCCTACTGGGGATTTGTGCACACACATCTGGTAGTGAGGCAAGATATCCAGCAGGTATGGTGCTAGCCTGGGTTCAATTCCCTGCTCTGCCAAAGGCTTCCTGTGTGATCTTGGATAAGTCACTTAGTCTCTCTATGGCCTTGTCTACGCTGGTGGTGGCATTTAAGATATGGGTAGCTACGCTGCAGTGAAAAGCTGGCTGTGTTCACACTGCAGTATGTGGCTACATGTGTCAGTGAAAGGCTCTGGCAGGGGGAGGCAGTGGAGGAAAGCAGGAAGCTACTGAAACCTTTCCACGCTGCCTTCTCTCTGACAGAGCCTTTCCCCACTGCTGGAATCGTTTACAGTGGTGGGAAAGGCTCCGGGAACAGGGAGGCAGTGGGACACCACAGTGCTACAAATAGCAGCAGAGATGTGGGAGGCACTGTGTGGGCCTGTGGAGAACCATGTAGGGTACACAGCCTAAGGTTCTGGAGTGTTTTTACTCACCTAAGCCATGCCTCTCTGTCTGCACTGCTATTTATACCTGTGCAGGGGGATATGTAGTGTATGTACTCTACAAACCATGGTAAGTATAGACATAGAGAAGTGAGATATAGGCTGAGTGTAAAGTGAGGATAACAGAATTCCTCTACCTCACAGAGGTGCTGTGAGGTTAAATGTATTAAAGCTTGTGAGGCACTCACACAGTAGGGGGATAGAAGGCATATAAGTATCTTAAATAGATTTGTACTTAACAGACATCTTAATATATTCTGTAAAAATGTACATTTATAGGTGATGAACAAATAAGATTGGCAAATTTAATTTACTTCAGAAATGTATACTGAATCCCCTTCTCTCCAGGTGCATAGTAATTATCTGCCTATGTACTTTCAATGTGCTCATCTCCATGGTATCTAGCCTCAGTCAGCACATAAACACCTATCTAAAAATGAAACTTTCCCACTGTTTCTAGGCTCCTCCAAAGTCATGCTGTCAGCTACACTGCGAGAGTCAGAATGTATCATTCTGGGATATCATAGCTACCCAGGAAGAGCAGTAGGGTAGAATACGCAGCTGGCCTATATGGGTTCAGGTAAGTTATCATCATGATTGGATAAAGAGTTTCTTTGTTAGTTCCTATCCCAAATATATAATGTCTCTTAGCAAAAGCCTTCTAGGTGGTATTTTAAAAAATATTATTAGTCTCACTGCACTATATTTTTTCCATTGTGTTACACAAGTAGCACTATAATTACCAGAGCTAGTCAGGAAAATATTTTTTTCTTCTGAAATTTTTTGACTCAAACCAATTATTCTTCTGTTTTTGTCAAAAATTTCCTTCAACATTTTTCAAGTCTAATAAAAAAATGAATTTATTTTAGGTTTTGGTTGCTGAAAAAATTAAAGTTTTGGCAAAAATAGAAATTGCCCACAAACATTTCCATTTAACTGAAAAGCCTTTTTACATCAGAAAAAGTCTGGACAGAATTTTTTTTCCAGCTCTAAAAATTACTTTCAGCCACTGGCATTAACGCAGCTCCACACATGAAAGTGACTGTACAGAGTAATGTTTACAGTTTCATATGGAACACTGTGTTACACAGACTGATGCCCATTCCTGCATCTCCTAAATCATGTGTGGCTATGTTACATCTTTGGCACTAAAAGGCAAGTCCTGCTCCCTGCAGGCACAGAGCTCTGAGAACAAAGTGGAATCTGTGCACTTCATTGCATGCAAGGGGAGGAGAGGACGAGGAATATGGAAAACCCACACAGGGTCTGCCTTCCCTGTGCTTCACAGGTGCTCTTTTCATGCCACTACAGGGATGAGTTTAAGATTGGGCGGAGGAAAGGTGGATTCAGTGGTGACACTATCTGTTGGGTAGTGTATAACAGTTGTGGGTACTACTGCAGACATGTGGTCCCGTAGTAAACAGGAAGCAGCTACCATTCTGCATATGTTTTGTTTAATTTGGAAGGGTGGCCTGGGGAAAATGCTCTAGGACAATTTGATTTTTTTTCTCTTTTGCTAAGACTAGATTCTCTTTTTTTTTTTTAAGCCTAATTTCAGCCATATCCTCCATGGACAGTAGGTAGTGGTCCTGCTATACTGATATTTTTTAGTGTATCCAAACCAAATTCCTATATGTATTGGGAATGTTTTTGAAGTGATAGCTTTCTTCCTGTAGGTCTGGGAATGGAGTACTGAGCCATCCTAAACAGACGAAAAGTTGAGAGTTGAGTGAATAAAAGGAGGCATATGAAACAACTGGAGAACCTTTTAGAGAGAGGCAAAGAAAAATAGGCATTAAAGTAATTACTGAATTTCAAGAAACCTTCCTTTATTTTAACCATTGACACAAGAATTCTGATCCCAGAAGATGATGCTGATGAGAGATATGGGATTCTTACCTGTTTATTCTTTGCTGGCTTGAAACAGTCTGGACATACTGTGGCTCTAAATAGAAATAGAAAATTATTTGATATGATCACTTAAAAAAAAGACTCTTATCAAAATGAAAATACCCAGGTACCAGATCTAATTTTTGAGCAGCAATGCCCTACACTTTCTCTCTTTATCACTCTCCAGTCTGGGATGGAGTTGATTTTTCAGTCTTAAACTGACACCAGAAGGTGCCAGTCTTTTGACCTACATAAACTAAAATCCTCTGATTATCCACAGAATATGTACAGCCTAGGTAGTGGCTGTGCAAACCTTTCTCATTTTAACTCCTACCCATGTCCCTCAGTTTTGAGCTGGAATGAGGAGGTATGTGGGAGATCAGTCTCCTATGACCTTTCTTCTGAGACTGCCAACAAAGATGACTGACAATATTGTGCACCTCGGCAAGGTGCACTGACTTCCCTAGCTCTCTATTGGTTCTTTTCCTGTTCCTGTTCCTAACCCATGCATCATGGCTTAAAATATAACACCCTGACTAGTGGTGTCCCAATACACCTCTGAATGTTATTACTGAACAGGAAAATCAGTCTAATGTAAAAAAGGTAACATCAGGTCATCCAGATCTTTGAGATTCTTTCTAACACTCCTAAAAGGAAACTATTTATTTTCTGTTTCACAGTAGTAAAAATTCTAATTAGTGAAACATTTAGCACTAGAGGCTTTTCTGAGGACTGGATGTTTGTCAAGGAAGTTTACAAATTAGTGGATTGCTATGTATGCAGTTAGATAACAATTTCTTTTGTCCATGCCACATCTTTTGTATTCTCTCCTGCTGCTGCTCTTCAGGTTGACAGCATCACCTCGAAGGCTACTTCAGGGTAAAACAAAACTGGTTGTAACAGCAGACCTCTTGTGACTTTTTACATGTGTCATTTGTGGGAGATAATATAGAGTACATTGACTTCCTTTTTCCAGGATTTAAATAATCATTCTTATTTTAATCTAGTTTCCAAGTGTAAGTTAACAAAAACAAGTTAAATATTCCACTTCAAAACTACAGAGCACTACACACAAAACAGATCACTTTCTCACACAACTTCTGCAGATGTTAGCACAGGAGCAGTTTGAGAA
This sequence comes from Gopherus flavomarginatus, assembly GCF_025201925.1. Classification (NCBI taxonomy): domain Eukaryota; kingdom Metazoa; phylum Chordata; order Testudines; family Testudinidae; genus Gopherus; species Gopherus flavomarginatus. Next base: position 21,197,505 of record NC_066620.1, on the reverse strand, counting down.
GGGACAGAAGAGACAGTGGTGACTGCTCCTGAAACACTTCTCAAAAGGGTGTTCCCAATCAGACTGCTCAAAAACACCCTATTTTTTACCATGTTCTCTATTATTGAAACTGACACATAGCCTGTTCAGGAGAATCAGCTGTCGTGCAGAGAAAGACCACTGGCCATGGAAGGGCCTCTCCAGGCTCAAACAAGAACCTACTTTCTTACCACACAAAAAAATCCACTATCAGTTTTCAAGCCTTGATAATTAAGGTATCAAATTTTATCATAGTCATATTAGAAGTAATCTAAAATGCACTAAAATGTGTACACAGTCCTCCCTAGACACAGACCTCTGTCTGAGAAGACATGCACATCTGGAGAACTATCACTTGAGAAAGTTCTCCGAGTTACTGGCCACAGTGCATAATATATTATATTACCTAAAAGTCTCACCATAGCTCTCCAATCTGGCTGCACTGAGAAAGCAAGTGGAGGGAACTCCTTCCTGAATTCAAGCCCCTCATGATGCTGGATGAAATGTGGGCATCATCCAGATCCCAGGGTTGCTTTACTGAAGGAGTCTCAAACACGCGGCACATGGCGTTATTTTCTGCAGCCTGCAATAGACGCTGACTCAACCGGCAGCCAAGCTCCCCTCACTCCCAGCCCCCTCATCCTTACCCTCCCAAGAGCGCCACGTCCCCCTCCTCCGCCTACCTCCCAGTGCTTCCCGCTGCCAAACAGCTGTTTGGCAGCATTTAGGGCTTTCCAGGAGGGAGGGGGGAAGAGTGGGGACGCGGTGGTGATTTGGGGAAGGGGTTGGAATGGGGGCGGGGCCTCATGGACTAGACAAGCAGTCTGAGGTATGAAGTTCAGCATGTATGATTCTTTGCTGTAAGTAGTTGGGAAGAATGTTTGTTAAAAGTGGCAACGTATTTTGAATGAATAGTTACTTCAAAAAAGTTCCTACCATTACAGATGTGTTGATAGACTGTTAGTGTAGAACATCATCGGTGTTACTGACTGCATAAGGAATAGGTACAGGTGTTTATATTTTATTAAAACCCCTCTTCGCATTACGGTTTTTAAAAAGTTAACACATTGACTTTTAATAGCATGCTATATTATGCTTCTTTTTTTTCTTTTTTGACTATACTTTTGTATCATTGTATGAAAAGGTTTCAGTGATGCGGCCCTCAGGCCAATATACTAATCCTCACGTGGCCCTCGTGGTGATTTGAGTTTGAGATCCCTGCTTTACTGCTTTCTCCTCCCCCTGCCACCACTCCCTCCTCAGCTACATTATACTGCTAGCTGCTAACTTGTCCTGAATAAACATTTTCAAAAGGTGTCCAACAGAAAGGGAGGAAGTAAGAGGGGAGGGTAGAGAGCAAAGGGAACAAGAAAGACTGGGGAGGGAGAGGCAGGACAGCGAGGAGGGTAGAATAAGGACAGAGATGCAAGGCCTGGACAGTACCACAGCAGTGTTTTGCCAGCAGGACTCCAGTTGCCAGTAGTCAGAATTGTGGGCTTCCCCTCCAAACTACTGAAAGCTGACTGGGGAGGGAAATAAGGGAACTTTGATTTTTCCCTGTTCCCCCCGGGTCACCTCCTAATGTGAAGTCCTCTCAGTCAGAGAAGAAGCTCTTGTAAAATGAGACACGTGGGAGGGACTAGGCCTGTGGGCAGCAATAAACTGAGGCTTGGTCTACACTACGCATTTAAACTGATTTTAGCAGTGTTAAACCGATTTAACGCTGTACCCGTCCACACTACGAGGCCCTTTATATCGATATAAAGGGCTCTTTAAATCAGTTTCTGTACTCCTCCCCGACGAGAGGAGTAGCGCTAAAATCGGTATTACCATATCGGATTAGGGTTAGTGTGGCTGCAAATCGACGGTATTGGCCTCCGGGCGGTATCCCACAGTACACCACTGTGACCGCTCTGGGCAGCAATCTCAACTCGGATGCAGTGGCCAGGTAAACAGGAAAAGCCCCGCGAAATTTTGATTTTCATTTCCTGTTTGCCCAGCATGGAGCTCTGATCAGCACGGATGGCAATGCAGTCCCAAATCCAAAAAGAGCTCCAGCATGGACCATACAGGAGATACTGGATCCGATCGCTGAATGGGGAAACAAATCTGTTCTATCAGAGCTCTGTTACACAAGACGAAATGCCAAAGCATTTGAAAAAAAAATCTACAGGCTATACAATGCTGCGTGACAAGCATAACGGGAAGCCAGAGACTCAAATGGACGCTCATGGAGGGAGGGAGGGGGTACTGAGGACTCCAGCTATCCCACAGTCCCCAGCAGTCTCTGAAAAGTATTTGCATTCTTGGCTGAGCTCCCAATGCCTGTAGGGTCAAACACATTGTCCGGGGTGGTTCAGGGAATAGCTCGTCAATTTACTCCCCCCCCACACGTGAAAGAAAAGGTAAAGAAATGGTTTCTTGACTTCTTTCAATGTCACCCTATGTCTACTGAATGCTGCTGGTAGACGCGATGCTGCAGCAGTGAAGAGCAGTATCCGCTCCTCTCCCCTCCCTGGTGGCAGACGGTGCAGTAGGACTGGTAACCGTCCTTCTTATCAACCCGTGAGTGCTCCTGGCTGGCTTCAAGTGAGGCTGGCCGGGGACACCTGGGTGAAAATAGGAATGATTCCCAGTAGATGGTACAGAATGGCTGGTAACCGTCTTCATCATAGCAACCGGGGGCTGATGATCCCTTTTCCTGGGTAAAGAAAAGATTCTGTCCTGCCTGGACTGTCATAGCACCGGGAGGCTGCCTCCCACTCATTTTATCTCACTAACAAGTCAGTGTTTCTTATTCCTGCATTCTTTATAACTTCATGACACAAATGTGGGGGACCCTGTCACGGTAGCCCAGGAAGGTTGGGGGAGGAAGGAAGCAACAGGTGGGGTTGTTGCAGGGGCACCCCCCATGAATAGCATGTAGCTCATCATTTCAGCGGGATCTGACATGGAGCAGCTGTGCTCTCTGATACACTGCTTCTCTAGTACACTTGCCCCATATTCTAGGCAGGACTGACTCTATTTTTAGAAACCATAAAGGAGGAATTGACTCGGGGAGTCATTCCCAGTTTTGCCTTTGCGCCCCCGGCCTATCTCAGCCAGGGGCACCCATGATAGCAGCAGACAGTACAGAAGGACAGATAACCATCATCTCATTGCCAAATTACACTGGCAGCAGACGGTACAGAACGACTGGTAACCGTCTCTGCTATCATGCAAAAGCAAATGAATGCTGCTGTGTAGCACTGGAGTATCGCCTCTGTCCGCGGCATCCAGTACACATACGGTAACTGTAAAAAAAAAAAAAAAAAAAAAAAAAAAAAGCTTAACGGGCTCCATGGTTGCCGTGCTATTGCGTCTGCCAGGGCAATCCAGGGAAAAAGGGTGCGAAATGATTTTCTGCCGCTGCTGTCCCGGAGGAAGGAATGACTGACGACATTTACCCAGAACCACCCGTGACAATGATTTTTGCCCCATCAGCCACTGGGCTCTCAAACCAGAATTCTGAGGGGCGGGGGAGACTGCAGGAACTATGGGATAGCTACGGAATAGCTACCCACAGTGCAACACTCCGGAAATCGACGCTAGCCTCGGACCATGGACGCACACCGCTGAATTAATGTGCTTAGTGTGGCCGCGTGCACTCGACTTTATACAATCTGTTTTAAAAAACCGGTTTATGTAAAATCGGAATAATCCCGTAGTGTAGACGTACCCTGACAAATCAGGCATTCAGAAGAGGAGTACGTAAGGCAGCAAGGGCAGCAATAGATGAAAGGAAGTCAGAAAGGCCAGAGATATGCTCTAGTTTCTGATCTTGTGGGTAGACAGCAGCTGCCAACTGACAGGATCCTGGTCAGAGAAGTTGTATGGGAAGGCATCTTCCATGCTCTGATTTAACACCTACCAGGAACATGCACAGTCAAACTGCCTGAAGCTCTAGCTTTTGGGGAAAAAAACAGCAAGCAAGACGACCATTTTCTCACAACATACTCCCTCTAGCTGTTAAGGGATGTGACTAAATGGTACCCAGATTTCCAGAAATGCTGGATTTCTTTGCCAGTGGGAAAAGGATTTCTATGGCAGCCACTCTGCAGAGCAAGACCAAGTGATTATGTAGCACTTTGTCTGAGTTTTTTTTTTTTAAAGTCTTGTCTTTAAGTAGAACTAACTCACTTCTGATCCCTCCCTCCATACCCAAATCCCCAAAATAAGCAGAAAACCTCAGTATTATATAAACGGATTTTTTTTAACATATGCTCAAAGGTTATCAAAAGTACTTCACACACCAAGTAAAGTCATCATTTATTATAATATGAACAGTACAAACAGGCCTAAATCAAATGCCTGACCCAACTTCATTTCTCTGTAATGGACCAAATCAAAATTCTAGATCCACACACTCTGACATAAGGCTGACAATCCAGATCCAAACATTTCCAAACTTTAGGCTGTTTGGATTTAGTGTGCAGATTTGGCCCCTCAGAGATACCATAGATTTAAGCTGCAAAGATGAACCTGGATTTGGGGTTTGGATTCAGGTCAAACTCTAGATCACAAATACTGGAGACACTGCATTTGCTACAGACAAACTAACAATATTGCACAATATTAAGATACACATCTTACTGTTGGTATTGCAACTTACAGGAAATGGCAATCCTCATCAGTTTCCGGGTGAGCAAAGACCACACTCACTTCGAACAAGCTCTAAGACAAAAAAGAATAGTAACAATTTCCTTTTACTAAGAGCTAGCAATTTATTAACCAAACGTATAACAAATGGTTCAAGGATCATTATTGATATATTACAGAAAAACAGTAAAGGAGGAGGAGAAGAGGAAAATAGAATTGCAGCATAAATGGGAAACTTTTTAATGGGTCACTGAGAAGCCATTTCAGAAATATATCATGAGATTTCTATAGCACTCAACCATCTCAATGCACTTTACAAGCATTTTGTACATGGGGGAACTAGCACAGAGAGAGAATAACAGCCCAAAGCCAATTAGGCTTGGAAGGATTAGATCTTTACTGGTAAATGTTAGAAAACACTGATTTCACCGTACACACACAAACCAATCGAAAATTGAATAATAGAAATTTACAGATAGGCATAGTAAGAAAAATGCTGCTTGAGAACATATTAGAGTTTGATTTAAGGATATTAACTTTGCATATTTTAACATGTGATATTGACAATTGGTATTTTAACAGTTACAAAGCTTAAACTTGTTTGAGTCTGTCATTAAATGATTATCTGATCCCCTTGCTGTCTGACCTCCCGCATAATTTCCTATAACTGTGAAAATTTAAATTGAAAAAAAAAATGCTTAAAATAAACATTGATATTATCTGTCAAAATTACATTTAAAAAATCAAATTCTGCCAAGCCTACCTATTATGGTCACTAAGCCTAGCAAATCATGAGACAAAACCAAACCAGTCAATCTTGTAAGCAATTCACCCCAGGATTTAGTCTGCAATGACTGGATGCCTTTAAACCATAAAAGAAAAGCAATGTGGTTTATTGGATTGACAACAGAACCAGGAACTTTAGAGTCATCTCAATGCTGCGTGTAAGGGTTCCCCTGTCGGGGGAGGGGGCGCCTGGGAACCAGGCCACCTCACTACACAGCAAGCAGTTCAGTCTATAAAGCGACAAAGCCCGTCCTGGCTTGGGGCAGGGCAACAAGCACAGATACAGGGCTCGGATCCTCAGGCAGGGCTGAGCAGCAGTTCAAGTCTATAAGCCTATAAAGCCCAAGCCTTGGCTCAGGGCGGGGCAACAAACACAGGTACAGGGCTCAGACCCTCAGGCAGGGCTGAGCAGCAGTTCACGTAGGTTTAAAGGCCTCCTCAGGCCAGGGAGAGGGGGAGTCTGCCACCCCTGGAAGGGTGGCAGAGGGGGACGCAGGCCCTCCCACTCCATTGCATCCCAGCCTGGGGTCCTAACAGTGGCAGGCAGTCTGCTGCTGGGTCAGTGGGGATCCTGGCCGCAACACACTGACATCGGTTCTGGCAGTGCTGCAGCCAGACTGGGGTCAGCTGCCCCCGGGCTACTTCCACTCTCCCCCTCCGCGAGTACTTGAGTCGTCGTGGTGTCGGCAGAGGGGTCAATCACCATCGGCTCCTCAGGGTAAGTGTCCACAGGTGGGCTCAGCGAGTCCTCCGGGTCGACGGCCCCCGTCTGGCTCGGCCAGTCCTCCTCCCTCCGGGTAGCGGGAGCGGGGCAGGCTCGGCCAGTCCTCCTCCCTCCGGGTAGCGGGAGCGGGGCAGGCTCGGCCAGTCCTCCTCCCTCCGGGTAGCGGGAGCGGGGCAGGCTCGGCCAGTCCTCCTCCCTCCGGGTAGCGGGAGCGGGGCAGGCTCGGCCAGTCCTCCTCCCTCCGGGTAGCGGGAGCGGGGCAGGCTCGACCAGTCCTCCTCCCTCCGGGTAGCGGGAGCGGGGCAGGCTCGACCAGTCCTCCTCCCTCCGGGTAGCGGGAGCGGGGCAGGCTCGGCCAGTCCTCCTCCCTCCGGGTAGCGGGAGCGGGGCAGGCTCGGCCAGTCCTCCTCCCTCCGGGTAGCGGGAGCGGGGCAGGCTCGGCCAGTCCTCCTCCCTCCGGGTAGCGGGAGCGGGGCAGGCTCGGCCAGTCCTCCTCCCTCCGGGTAGCGGGAGCGGGGCAGGCTCGGCCAGTCCTCCTCCCTCCGGGTAGCGGGAGCGGGGCAGGCTCGGCCAGTCCTCCTCCCTCCGGGTAGCGGGAGCGGGGCAGGCTCGGCCAGTCCTCCTCCGGGTAGCGGGAGCGGGGCAGGCTCGGCCAGTCCTCCTCCGGGTAGCGAGCGAGGAGGAGGCTGGGTCGGCCGCTGCGTTCTGCGGCCTCCCCAGCGGGAGCTCGGTCGTGGACGTCCGGCTTGGCTGACGGCTGAGGCCTTACTGAGCTCAGAGGGCCCGCCTTTGTACTTCCGGGTCGGTGCTTGACACTTTGCGGGGCAGGCCCAGAGCTCTGTAGCTCCGCCCAGTCCGGCCTCCGGCTGGGCTCTTGGTCCTCCAGGGCGCCTGGGAATCAGGCCGCCTCACTACACTGCCCACAGTTCCTTTGCCTTCGGCAAATCATTCTCTCATTACCTCACTTATTCAGATAACAACCTACCTCACAGGGCTGTTGAGAGGATTAGATAATGTTTAAATGTTTTTAAGTTATAAAGCTATGTCTACACTACAGAGTTAAGTCAACGCAATTTATACCGACGATCATAAATCACAATAGTAATATTGCTTGTGCATGTTCACACAATGCTCCCTGTGTCAGCGGCACGCGTCCACAGTTCTCTAACATTGACAGAGAGCAGTGCACCATGGGTAGCTATCCCACCATGCAACTCGCCACCTTCTGCCTCTAATAGTTGTAGAATAAGGAATGGATCACAGTGCATCATGGATTTACCATCCCATGATGCAGTTTTTTCTGTCCCATTATTCCATGGGGTTCTGATCACATTTCGTGCCATTTTTCAACAGCCACTGTAAACAGTATGCACACCATCTTTGCCTGAAATCAGGAATCCAGCACTGCTCTCTAGTCTTGTAATAAGAGTTGTGAACACAACACGATTGATCATGCAGTATTTATGAGCTGTGAATCTGAACAGGAATCCGTGACGCCTGCCGAGCTGCATGCCATGGAAAGAAACAATTCCAGATTACTTTTGGCATTCATGATGTAGTTGCACAGGGTGGACCATCGCTACTGGGCTTGGGAAACAAGCATCAAGTGGTGCAATCGCATCGTCATGCAGCTTTGGAAAAACAGCAAAACTTCTGGGTGCGCAAAGCTAGCTTCCTGGAATTGTGTGCAAAGCTCGCCCCTGCCCCGCGGTGCAAGGACACTAAAATGAGAGTTGCTGTCACGGAGGAGAAGCACGTGGTGATCGCTGCATGGAATCCAGCAACTCCAGACTGCTACCAGTCGGTTGCGAATCAGCTTGGAGTTGGAAAGTCCAACACTGAGTTTATGTTCACACAAGTTTTCAGGGCCATTAATCGCATCCTACTATGAAGAACTGTGACTCTTGGAAATGTGTGTGAAATAGTGGATGGTGTTCCAGCAATGAGATTCCCTAACTGCAGCGGGGTGGTAGATGGGACGCATATCCCCATTTTGGCCCCAAACCAACTTGCAACTTAGTACATCAATAGAAAGGGGTATTTCTCTATGGTATTGCAGGTGCTTGTGGATCACCGGGGTCATTTCACTGATATCAACAAGGGATGGGCAAGGAAGGTGCATGCTGCACAAATCTTCAGGAACACTGGCTTGTACAGAAAGCTGCAAGCAGGGACTTTCTTTCCAGACCAGAAGATTCCAATGGGGGATGTTGAAATAACCATAGTGATCAGGGAGACCCAGTATACCCCTTACTCCCACCACTCATGAAGCTTTACACAGGAAACCTGGACAGCAGCAAGAATAGGGTGAGCAGATGCAAAGTGATAGTTGAATGTGCCTTTAGCAGATTAAAGACTCGCTGGTGCTTCCTTTATGGCAGGTTAGACCTTAATGAGGAAAATATTCCCGTGTCCATAGCAGCCCATTGTACACTGCATAATATTTGTGAAGCTAAGGAGAAGTTTCCCCAGGGATGTAGCATGTAGGCAGATCACCTGGTGGCTGATTTTGAGCAGCCAGATACTAGGGCTATTAGAGGGGCACAACAGGGGGCTATTTGAATCAGGGAGGCTTTGAAGCAGCATTTTGACAATGAGCCCCAGTAACCTGTCTTTATGTAATGCATTCAGCCAGGCTTTGTTTACTTGTGCTAGGACTGCACAGCCTCCTCTCCCCATAGAGCCAGCAAATCCATCAACTTCAGTGCACTCCATGCGGGAGATCATTTAGTGTGTGGAGCTGCCAGGGTCAGCTGGAAAGATGCAATGTGAGCTCTCCACACTGAGCAAACAAGAAGTGCAATTTCAAAAATTCCCAGCCCTTTAAAGGGGGAGGGACAGACACCTGTATACCTTGCTGCAGGGCAGTGGAGTTCAAACTACTGACCAGAGCAATCAGGATAGGCATTGTGTGGCACCTCCTGGAGGCCTTTATGGCAAAATAAGCAAGCAGTGTCTACACTGACACTGCGTTGAACTAACTTTGCCGCTAAAAGTTCTACGCCTCTCATCAAGGTGATGTTATTTTGTTGACGTAGCAGGGGAGTACATGGGCGTGAAGAGCATTGACGTGCATACACTTCCACTACTCTGTTGACAGAACTGTGTATTGTAGACAAGGCCTTAGATAACTTATTTTATGGTACACTTTTGACTAGAGGGACTCAGTGCTTGTGGGCTCTAGAAGGTCTCTTGCTATCTTTAATGTTTAAAGACATTTGTTTCTATATGTCATGACTAAGAAAAGACTCCTTAGTCTTTAACTCTACCAGCTAATATGTATAAAAACTACTGCTTGCCTTGTCTCCACTAGGATTTACTTGATAGCTAACTTGAGGTAAAAGAGCACTTTTTTTGTTTACCTGACAAGACCAGTGACAGACTTGTCTGTCTAATTAGAACCCATCAATGTTATGAGTAATTTATATGAATTCAGGAAAACAACAACTTTATTATTTATACAACACCTTTCCATCAGCAGGAACACCCAGCTCCTCCGAGAACAGGGGATGAATAATCCATTTGTATGTTTCTTTCAGCTGAACAATGTCCTCTTTTGCCAGTGACAGGCCCTGTTTTCTGAATCATAAAAAAACAAACAATGGAAACTTGTATATGAGTCAAACAATCATATCTCTGACATTTCATACTAAAAATAAGTGACCTGTCACTAACATAAAATTTGTGTATAAACAGGCCAAAACTATAAAGTGTACAGAACATGGTGTGAAGGACATGGTGCTGCTCTGTAATAATTTAGGAATACTATAAACTTGTCTGAATGTCACAAGGGATGCTTACTATGTCTATATTGGATTAAATCAACAAGGCTATGAGGAAATAAAAAGGAACACAAAAGAATGACTGGAGAAAACCCGCCAGGGAAACACTTCAGTGTGTTTGTGATATTGCCTGAGCTATTAACTGTGAAGATCCTACCATATCAGCTCCAGCCAAATTACACAGCTTGTTTAGCCTGGGTTCCAATTGCCAATGCTTGTGTTACCAATATATCAAAAGGACTACAAAACAGGTATGAAGACTCTCTTTGTCCAAAGGTCAGAGTGTGTTGAGGAGCTGTTTGTGGGAACAGACTCTCTCACCTGGACGCTGGCTGATGGATATGAAGAAATTAGGCCTTCCAAGACTCTCCTCACAGAGGGTAGGGGGTGAGGACTGAGGTAAAATAAATGAGTGTAGATGTGACCTTTCATTGTTTTAAAATTCTTTTTCTCTTACATTATGCTTTATTCCTGCTGTTAAAATTAAATAATACTTTGGTTTAAGAAGGCTGTCTGGTCCACTGGCCACAAACTCTGAAGGGGAGAACTGAAGGTGCCAAACTTAGTCAAACCTGCTGGCATGAGCACTGAATCTGTGAGGTAACAGCCTCAGGACTAGTCTAAGAACAGGAGAATCAACCAACTCAGGGGAGGTGAAAGCATGAGGTCTGTGATGTGTGGAGGTGAACTTGGACAGGCAGCTAGCCCTCTCATTGTGAGACAGGGCATATACTTGTTCAAGTTACAAGAGTATGTAGGCAGTACACCACATAATTAAGGGCAGTGGAAAGTGTACCTAACCAAAGATGCCAAAAATATTAAGAGAAAGCAGTACACACTTTTTTCAGCCCAGCAATCTGGAAGTTCACATTGTGAGAACCATTTGCCACACAAGTAGCACGTTTCATTAAAAAAATTATAGTATTACCACTCTTGACCCAAGCGCCAATGACAGGCCAATTTACTAAGAACTCACACCTTCCTTACAGGAGCTCACTGTGAAAGCTTCTCTAATGCTGATTAAACAATAAAAAGATGTTTTTAGAGATTAATAATTTACTGTTTAAGCTAGCATTAAAGTAGGATAGAAATTGCTTTTCCCACCTCTAAGTCTGCATTCCCATACTGCCAATATCTCAAACAGCACTTCCCAGCATGATGGCCTCTATCAGAAGATAGCTCAATAACAATGAACTTTGAGCCAAATAGTTCCCTTATGCTGATAAACCCACATCGGGAACAAGAATCTCCAAAGTGTTCCTCTGATGATGCTTCTAACAGATCGTTTTACTGGGGAAAGGTCTGGGAATGGGCATAGAGTTTGTCCCTTAGAACTCCCAAATCACAGGAAACTTGCTGGAGACCAGAGTCGTCTATGCCGAAGTCTTATGCCTCCGTTCCAACACTGCCTCCCAATCCTCCACAAATTTCTTCTTCTCCCAGCCTGAGACTGTATGCCTTTCTTGTGGATTACTCATTGGTTTGTGAGGGGAGGACATTATGTCCCTGTCTCTCCCCCATATTGTGGAGTACCCTCTGAGTGGTCTGGGACAAGAAGATACATCACAGAGGTTGCACACACTCTCTTCTTACGTACTGGATAGATACTCCAAATCATTGATGTATAAACAAAAGATCTCAATACTAATCTAATCACTGCATTAATATTTCTGGTTATATATTTTAATACCTATTACAGCCAGTACTCACAGTCTTTGTACCCTGTTCACTTAATAATACTTTTGCTGGAGACAGCTCAGTATCTTATAGGTTTAGTCACAATTAATGTGATCCTTATAAGATTCAAAAACTTCACCCAAAATTATAAGAGATTAATTACTTACTGAAGGTAGTTTAGCCATTAGTACAAATTGTTCATGTCCCCATGTGTTACATTATTGGGAGAATTTTAGAATATTTAAAACTGATGTCTCACAAAAGGTTTAGATTTATATGTCATATCTGAATGCAAATAATCAGTGTCATCAAACTATACATGATAATCATACTTTTTTCACCATAAGTGGAAAACAGCCTGTGAATCAGCTAGTCATCAAAGGTAAATTCATCAACTTAAACCCTATGTTCTTGAGAACAATACAATTAAAATATTGTACATTAACACAAAGTATACGAAAAGCCATTTGTTAATAACCTCATTAGTAGCTACCCCAATAATAAAAGTGAAATGGAAGAATCATTAAAACACAGATGAAATTGTGTACCTTCAAACTAAGCGTGCACTAAATTCAAATCTATCTTCAAAAATTGAGATTGCTGAGAAATACAGGACTCCTGGATTCCTTAAGACCTACACAGCTTTTAACCTAGATGACTGTTTTATACTCTGTCCCTACCCAGGTCAGTAGTAACAAAGACATTACCTTCTGATAGTAATTAACTGGCTGATATTAAATGAATCGATGGACTTAGTCCAGTCTGTATTTACCTAGTGTTATTAAAACAGAATAAATACCATTATATTTATTAGTACTTTGGTTGGCAGTCTAAGGGTCTGTCTATATGGGGAGTTGCTCCAGAATAGTTATTCTTGATTAACTCCACGTGTGGTTGCTCTTATTCTGGAATAAGAGTGCATATTCCAAATTAGTTCAGTCCATTTTGGACATAGAAGGCACTCTTATTCCAGAATAAGACCATCCACATATGGAGTTAATCAAGAACAGCTATTCTGGAATAACTAACTCCCCATGTAGACAATCCCTAAGTCATAGTAGTAAGGCTGTGAAGGAAAGTTTAAACTGCTTTTGCTGTGCTCCTTCTTTTAAAGTGAATGTAATGCTCATGAAAAGTACTGGCATGACAGCTTGGAGATGAAATTACTTCTATTTAGTCACAGAACAGGTATAGTACAGATAACTATGCATGCTTCCCTTCACAGCCCCACCAATATGTACTGCTCTTCTCTAGAAAGAACAGTTCTAAGAGTGATAGGATAGTTCAGTCTCTGATTATTCAATCCTCAGCTTTTTAGTCAACTGTGATGGTGGCTTCTGTCTACTGGGAACCAAACAAATGAATGACTCTACCATTAGCGAACGTAACAGTTTTGGACATTACTGATCTGGGCTGGCTCTGAAGTGGTGACAAAGTGAAAGGCTCTGTTATCCTTGTCATAAACAGAGTGTTAAGGGTTAATGTCTCTTATACCTGTAAAGGGTTACAAGCAGGAAACTGGACACCTGACCAGAAGACCAATCAGAAGACAAGATACTTTTAAATTCGGGTGGAGGGAAGTTTGGGTGTGAGTTCTTTGTTCTTCTCTCGGAGGGTCTGAGAGAGACCAGACATTACTACAGGCTCTCTAAGTTTCTTTTCATATAATAAGTAAAACAGGCGGTTTAGGCTTTTTAATTGTTTTACTCTATTTGAATTTGTGGATCTGGCTGGTTAACTTTCATATGTGTAGTTGCTGGGAATATTTTGATTTGTATTGGTAGTGGGGGGGAAGTCTCTTTCTGGTGTCTGTAAGCTATAAGACCCTGTAATAGTTACATCTTGAAGTTACAGAGATAATTCTTTACTTTTTCCTTTCTTTTATTAAAAGATTTCTTTTTAGATAACCTGATTGATTTTTTTCTGTTTCCCTTGTGTTATTCCAGGGGATTGGGATAACTCACCAGGACGGGTGGGGGAGACAGAAGGAGGGAGAGATAAAATCTCTCTCTGTTTTCTTTGAATCTGTTTGCCTCTTTGTGGAAGGGAAGGGAGATGCTTCTCTGTATGGTGATTTAAGAGGTTAGATCAGTATCTCAGGATAGCCCAGGGAGGGAAGTTCTGAGAGGGGGAAAGGTGGGGGAATGGTTTATTTCTCCTTGTTTTAAGAACCCAAGGGATCTGGGTTCTTGGGGTCCCCAGGGAAGGCTGGGGAGGTCAGAGTGCCCCAAAACACTATATTTTGGGTGGTGGAAGCCTATCAGATCGAAGCTGGTAATTAAGCTTAAGGAAATTCATGCTAGTATCTCATTTTCTGGACTCTAAGGTTCAGATTTGAGAAGGAATGCTAGGACAATCCTATTATAAATGTACCATCACTGTATCTATTTGACAGACTGAGAACGACTGATTCCAGTGATGTTATTTTGGCAACTTTCATGAGCACTAAATAAATTTCAGAACACTACATTGAATGGATAGCCCACACCCCAAACTCAGAAGCATTGTCCTAGAGATGCTGCAGTCACAATGAACAAACTGAACAAGAAACATCCAATTCAGATGCAAATGTAGGATGTGCACACGCCAAAGCTGAAACTATAATATTTTGCAACTGCTTGGCATTCAGCTAAGTAGTAGCCTTCATATAACTTATAAAAGCAACTACTTGCTTGCTCTATTGCTCAAGTACCTTAAAGGTGCTTAAAGGTGCTTGCCAGCAAAAGGATGAAAGAAAATGAAGCAGCTGAAAATCCTTGTTTACAAGGGTAGATCATTTACTCCCTGGCTTCGTGTTTATTTTGAGTTCACTGTAAGGAAGGGGAGGAAGAAGAGAGGAAGAATCTTGGAGTATAGCTCCAGAGAGATTGCTGCTGATTGCTAGCAGGGATATTTTCTCACTTTTAAAGCACCTATCAAGTGAATCACTTTATTTTCCTACACATGGAAAATACAGTATTAATCATTTAGTCATAAATGTCTCTATCAGTGGCACAATATTCCAGAGAAAGAAGTTCCTCATTGCTCCTACTCTGAAAAAAAGTTATAGAGGTATCTCTTAATTCACTAAATCCAGTACTCTCTAGTATAAATGCCATAAAACGTACTCACCTCATTTCCTCTTTTACCAGCAGCCAGGCAGCATGCTATTAGCCCACAACCACACAGAGGAAGAAGAGAAAAAAAATGCAAGTGAAATCAAGCCTCAACAACATTCAATCATCAAACTATCTGACAGTGTTGTTAATAAAAATCACTTTGTTCTATAAGGGAAACTAATGTTTGCAAAGCCAAGAATTTCCAGATATTTATTAGGAGTTTAAACTACACTTTCATTTTGCTTTGGAACTGAAAGAAAAAGACAGGACTAAACCCTCAATCCCACAGGTTTACCATCTGATTTTTTTAAGAGAAGTTATCAATTTTTTTTTAAGTATTCCCTCTTTGCAGGAATAGTCCCCTGTTAACTAAGTATGAGCTCTCCCCTGCTTACTGTCCCAAAAACATATCCAATAAAGAGCTCTTCCCTCCCCTGGGGCAGGTATTCAGAAGCTAAGGTAATTTTTTTTTAGTTGGATCAATTTTCACTATGGCTATTGGAAATCTATGGGGGGGATTTGAACAAATGTTGCTCTGAGCTTTTATCCCATTTTTTTAAATAAAGTATGTGTGAAAACTGTACATACTTCTCAAATCTTTCACTCAAAATATATTTCTTAAAAAAAAGAGACTACATTTTTTTTTCTCATAACAATGAAAAAAATGGTTACTTACCTTTCTGTAACTGTTGTTCTTCGAGATGGGTTGCTCATATCTATTCCAGTTATGTGTGTGCGCGTGCGCCGCATGCACAAAAGTCGGAAACGTTTCCCTAGCAGCTACCCATTGGGCCAGCAGGGGAGACCCCTCAAGTGGCACCAATATGGCGATCTGTATAAGATCCTGCCAGCTCAACCCCCCTTCAGTTCCTTCTTGCCGGCTACTCCGACAGAGGGGAAAGGTAGGGGGGAATGGAATAGATATGAGCAACACATCTCGATGAACAGCAGTTACAGAAAGGTAAGTAACCGTTTTTTCTTCTTCGAGTGATTGCTCATATCAGTTCCAGTTAGGTGACTCCCAAGCCTGATCTCGGAGGTGGGGTCAGAGTCAAGGAACCGCAGACTGGAGGATCGCTCTGTCAAAGACTGCATCGTCCCGAGAGTGCTGAATGATGGAATAGTGGGACGTGAAGGTGTGAACGGAGGGCCACGTGGCAGCTCTGCAGATTTCCTGGAGCGGAATGTGTGCCAGAAAAGCAGCTGATGACGCCTGAGCTCTCATGGAGTGAGCCGTGACAGCAGGCAGAGGGACATTTACCAAGTTGTAGCAAGCACGAATAAACCAGATGATCCACGAAGATACTCGCTGAGAGGAAACCGGAGTGCTTTTCATCTGCTCTGCGATGGCGACAAATAACTGGGTGGTTTTACGGAAGGGCTTTGTTTGGTCTATATAGAAGGGGAGTGCCCTTCTAACATCCAGGGAATGGAGATGCTGTTCCCGAAGGTCAGCATGTGGGGTTTGGGGTAGAAAACCGGCAGGAAGATATCCTGGCTTACATGGAAGTGGGACACCACTTTCGGCAGAACGGCCAGGTGAGGCCTTAGCTGAATTTTATCCTTATGAAAAACAGTATAGGGTGGATCACAGGTGAGAGCCCGTAGTTCGGACACCTGGCGTGCGGAAGTGATGGCCATTAGGAAGGTGACCTTCCAGGAGAGACAGAAGTGAACAGGTGAACGGTAATGGATAGAATATCCCGTCTGCACCATGCGGAGGACCCAACGGTCCGAGGTAATACGGGACCAGGCATGATAGAAACAGGATAGATGGTTCAGAAACGGGTAACTGTCCGGGGTGAGAGCTAGTAGTCCATCCCTGGGCGCACCTTCAAAACGGGCACTTAGGGCCTGGGGGAAGCTTTGACTGTCCTTGACCCTGTCCAGAGGAGGGGCAAGACGGTCTATGTCGGGAGTATCTGTTTCTCTGACGAGAAAAGTCCTGCCTCAGTCTAGGCGAGAAAGCATACTGCTGAGTGGTCTGGGGTTTAAATGGCTTTCGTTGGTTAGCCCGGGTATGCATACCTAAGGATTTGATAGTGTTTCTCGTGTTCTTTAAGGTATGCAAGCGGGAATCGGTTTGTTCCGCAAACAGGCCATGACCATCAAAGAGAAGATCTTGGATGGTGCTTTGGACCTCAGGCAGGAGACCCGAGGATTGTAGCCAAGCATTCCGCCGCATGGTAATGCCAGAAGCCAGAGTGTGTGCAGCCACGTCCACAGCATCGAGGGAACCCTGGAGCGAGGTCCAGGCCACCAATTTACTTTCCTAAGCAATGGCCCCAAAGTTCCATACAAGCATCCGCTGGGAGAAGATCTTGGAATTTAAGGACCGAAGACCAAGAGTTAAAGTTGTATCTACTGAGGATCACCAACTGGTTAGCAATCCTAAACGAGAGACACCCAGCAGAAAACCTCTCTCCCAAAAATGTCCTTTGATTTGGGCACAGGCCCTTGCTGGTCCTGTCTTTCTCTGGTGTTTACCACATCAGCAAGCATGGGGTGGGGTCAGTGAAAAGATACTCGTAGCCCCTGGTGGGAACAAAGTATTTCCTTTCTACTCCCTTGGCTGTGGGAGGGATAGAGGCTGGGGTTTGCCAGAGAGACTTGGCATTACTTTGAATAGCCTTATTCATGGGGAGGGCCACCCTGGAAGGTCCTTTGGGTCCTGAATGTCCACCATAGGGTCCTCCTCCTCCACAATCTCCTTAACTTGGAGGTTCATATTAAGGGCCACATGCCGAAGCAGTTCTTGGAGGACCCTAAAGTCCTTTGGAGGTGGACCAGATGTGGACATGCTAGCCAAGGCCTCATCAGGGGAGGACAAAGATGACTCCACTGGGAGAGCCGAGGCGGAGATAGCCTCTTGGTCAGCCGCAGGTATCTCCTCTTGGGCCCCCAGGATAATCCCTACCACATGTGCTGACTCCGCGAGTTGGTCCAAGTCCAGAGGAGGACGGGTGTCCAAGCACAACAACGGCTGAGCCCCCTGGGGCCTGATGATATGCCCAGTGGGTCCAGAATTGCCATTGAGGCTGCCAATTGGGCACTGTGGGGTCTTGTCCAAGGCTTCCTGGGCCCAACCGGGAAATATCCGAAGCCCCTGAAGCTCTCTCTGACCTGCCAGAGGGGGATTGGAACCACAATGGCCAAGGAGGGGCAGCGCGTGAGTGGAGTAAAGGGGGCAGCGAGCCCCTTGGTAGCCAAGGGTCATGCGGTGATCGGCATCATGAAGTTGATCGCGACTGAGAGCGGTGCCGCGATGGGGAGCAGTAGCAGGCCGTGGACTTGTGCTGTGGTGACAGTCGACTTGGGGATCGGTGTTCCGTGAAACAGCGGTCCGAATGGTGCCGCGAGGTCACTGAGCGAGACCCAGACCTCAAGAGGGACCACATTCTAGCAGTCGACCGCGTGGGAATGGCTCTGAGGGTCGGGGCTGCGAGACCAGCGCCGTGAGTCTAACCACTGCCGTGAGTCAGACCAGTACGTGGGGCGGTGAAGGGACTCGGAACAATGCCGGGACTCCGAGCAGCATGGAGATGCTGGTCTAGGGGCTGACAGTCCAAATATCGCCGGCCTGCCCTTGGATGGTACCGGAACTCGGGCCCGGGGTACCGGGAATGTCATTTCGATGAGGCCTCTAGTGGCCTCGAAGGAATCCGGAGTGGAAGGCAATGTAATCTCCTCCACTTGAACGGTACCCTGTGCTGGGCTGGCGTGTTGCTCGGTTGGGGCCGGAACAACTGTTTCGACCCTAACAAGGGGTTCTCCCAAGGCTTGCTTCTTTCCAGCAACTGGGGAATGGGAATGGTGCCAAGGTGGGCGTTTTTAGGGCCCGGGAGATTGTCAGTCCCGCAGTGGGTGTGAGATCTTCTGCGGTGCCAGAATTAGCACCGCTGGGGGAGCACTGCGCACCAAGACACTCAGGCCCGCGTCTTTAGCGGGCTGCAATGCAGACTCCATGAGGAGTTGCTTGAGTTGAATTTCCCTCTCTTTTTCTATCCCTCTCTTTTTCTATGGCTTGAAAGCCTGGCAGATTTTACACTTGTCAGCCTGATGGCCCTCCCCTAGACACCTAAGGCAGGAATTGTGGGGATTGCCTCTAGGCATCAGCTTGTTGCAAGACTTGAAGCCCTGGGACGGCATGCCCCAGAGCCCCGCAGGGAAGTTGTTGAGTGCTAAACTGCCCTCAACTACTAGACTACGCTTAACACTACAGAGAAAAACACTTAACACTAACTATTAACCATTAACTAACAACGATTAAGATAAGCTAGGGATTAGTAGAGCACTTGAGAAACCAAGAGACCACTGTTCAACAACCATCACCAGCGGTAAGAAGGAACTGAAGGGGGTTTGGGCTGGCAGGGTCTTATATAGATCGCCATATCGGCTCAACTCCAGGGGGCTCCCCAGCCAGCCCGACAGGTAGCTGCTAGGGAATAGTTTCCAACTTCCGTGCATGTGGCACACACCCACACCTAACTGGAATTGATATGAGTGATCACTTGAATAAGAACAAGTGATTTTATGGCAGTCAAGCAGGCATTTTTAAACAACTGAGTAGTATGCAGAGCACATAATGTTCTAGGACAATCTGGCAGTGGGAAAACTAATGGATGAAAACCAAAATCCAGGTGGATCACAACGACCTGGTATTAAAAGAAGAAACACTAGAACATTTGCTTTCCTATGTTACCACTGAAACCTGTAACCGTCTATTGTTTCTCTAATGCCTTGATGTTCCCCTCCCTTTGCTCTTTGGCCCTGCTATTTTAAATAACCAACATGACTCTTCCTGAGCTAGTTTGCAAGGCCACTCCTTCCACCCTCACTTAAATCTTGCCTGAAAACTGACTTCTTACCCTATATCTACAATAATTAAATCAATAAATTTTTTATCTTTATCTCTAACATTTAAGATTATCAAAATAATCTGTCACCAATCTTAACCCTATCTTATTTTCACCCTGTTCCCGATATCACAAATCCCTCTATTTTGTCCTGCTCACTTATTGTGTTGCATCTGAAATTTCACTATGTCTTTTCTAAAGGACCTAGCACATTTTGGCGTGCTGTATAATTCAGGGCAAGAGGCTGGCCCTCTCTGATTTCAGATACTTCTGTCGAAATTAAAAATCTGCATTTACCATAAAGAGCAGTAAAATCTGAAGGATTATGCAGACTTTCTGTGGTGAGAGTTTCTGGCACCCTCAATTTTCACCCCCTAATACTGTGCCATCATCTTCTAGCCCAAGCTTAGCTGGGCAACAAAAAGGGCATAAAGCCCTCAACTGTTAAACCCTAATTTATAAAATTAGTAAAGTGATGAGGATTTTGTAACTCTGCCTAAGAAGGAAATGCCTTTAACTTGATTGAATAAAGTAGGTTTGGGTGTGCAGGATTTGCTTATGGCTAAATGCCATGGTACACTGGCCCATAAAGGGAAACTTGGATTTATCTGATCTGAACAGAAAGGCCAGTAAAAATGACTTTGTTGTAAATGCTGTCTGCAAAGACATTTCAGAAGTAATAACTGGGAAAGAGGGGCCAAAAACAGAACAGGAGTTCTGACTATAATGAAATTTTGTTCATCTCATTTGAAAATTCTGAAGTCCTGAACACACACAAGCTTCTGAATGACTCTCTCATTCCTCTCAGTTTGAGAAAAGTGAATCAGATTTCTCATCTGACAACACTGGCTCTAGGACAGAGTTAAAATGAAGTTCCCCATTTCAAACATTTCCAGAGAGATAGAACAATAATTCTGTAGATGTCAGTGAATAGGTGGTAGGGGACTAAAAATAAGCTAGTGTTATTTAGCATTCCAAATCTATCTAGCAGTAAACTGGGGGGGGGGACTCAAAAGCAACCAATATGGAATAGCATTTAGTTCTCTGAAACGCATATCCCTTTAAGTACAAAGTTGGATACCTAGCTGAGGTCTTGTTACTTTTGAAATTTAGGCTACATCTATTGACTGCACACACTTTAAATCTTGTTACTGCTATTGTAATTAGAAGTGTACCTAGACTATCCAAGTCAAATGCAAATCACAAGAAACTTAACACCCAAAAATAATCAAATATATCTAAAATTTTATTGATAGAATATTAAATCTAATTCTATATACACATTACATTGTTTAAAAAAAAATCAAATCATCCCCCTGTCTAGGTGTACAAATGTGATTTAAAACACATACCTAACCAGATATCTAACCCTATTCCTCCCACCAAGCCATGCCTTCTTTTGTCAAACCACACATACTTTCTGCTGAGTCCGCTGGTTTGTGGGACAGGGATGGGGTGAAGATAGAAGAAGGCTGGGGAGTGGAGCAAGTGATGCTGGTTAGAAGCCACAGGTACCTTTCCTCTACAGAATATTTCAGGGTTCACATAAATGTTTCACTTATTCCTCTCAGATCTGCACCTTGAGTGTTCTGCTATGCAGATGTTGGGGAGATCTGAGTAGGACCTCTCTTTTATCTGTTCACCATAATCTTTTCAGTTTCTCCATACAGATCTATGGATCCTAAGTTCTGCTGCTCTACACGTACCCACTTACTGAGAAGCTGCACTAAGTAACCTCTCCCCAAAATGAGAGAGAGCTGCATGGCATCTGTATGCTGCTGATATCAACAGCCCCAGGCCCCCTCCCCATAAATCTCACATACACCAACTAGGATAATCTAGCCATTCCCTGGATCAGAGAGTCACTTTTCAGGGCAGATGATCCAAAACCACCACCTTGTGTTTTCCAGCAAAGAAGTCACAGTCCAAGGTAGAGTCAGCATGACTTCATGGTCAATAGTAACAAAAGTCAACAAAAGAGATAAAAGAATCAGCCTGGGCTCTTGACTACTCTCCATCATTAAGAGAAGATCAACCACTAATGAAATCAGTGGAGCATCTATAAAATACATGTGCCTACAATTTGATTGAAAGCGATACATCAGCTGAAGGACTTCAAAGCAGAACAAAGTTGCTTATGCCACGATCTTCTCAAACTTCCAGAAGCATGCCTTTCCTAAACATCAGTAAAATAAGCTGACCACTTTTAGGACTCCATTTCCTTTATTGGTGTGACATGTCTTTCTACTGGATAAACTAAACTATTATTAGATTGCAGTAATTGTTTAACACATTATACCTTCAATCTTGCCTTTGCTCCCATTCACAGTGAATCCCATTTTCTCCATCACAGGTAAACGACTACATCACTAATGACTTGATCCAAAAACCCAGTGAAATCAACTGGACTCTTTCCACTGGGCTTTTGGATTAGGCCTACAGCCACAAGAAGATACAAGATTCTCCAAAACCAGTCTTGTAAAGACTGAGTTCTACTGACTAGGCTTCTAGCAGGAAGTCAGTCCATCTTTAGAAAAGAAAAGCTATCCGTGATTTACTACAATAGCTGGTGGTCAATTTTAATAAGCCATATTTTTTTTTTTGTTAATGAGGAAGAGAAGAAAGCGGATTTAAGCAAAAAGCCGTTCAACCTAAAAGCACCCACTGTATCAATCCAAATTCTGGAGGCCCAATCTTGTAGCTCCAACCAAACTCAATAAGAGTTTTGTTGACAAATTCTGCTGGGAAGGGGAAAATCTAAAGTCAGTTCTGTAGTTGTCTCATTCTCGTCACTCTCCTCGGCTCTCCTGACAATATCTGGATACAGTGTTTTAAAAAAATCTTTGTAAAATAAACTAACCATTCCTATTGGGAAAAAAATCCCTACGAAAAAATTTAACAACAGGATTTGAGAAGGTATATCAAACTTAAAGGGACACAGTCAGGACTGGTTGGCCTTTTGGCTAAGACCAACCGTCAGGTCAATATAATATTTGCCAGGGGATGTATCACTCCCTCACTGATGGAAAGAATGATTTCATAGGTCACTTTCACCCACACAGTGGTAGATGGACTGAATAATCTAATAGGCCCTTTACATCCTTTATTAGGCCTACCCTCAGCATTTCTGAAAGAACAAGCATTCATTCTGGCCTGTCATGAAACAGGGATCTTTAAACCAATGCAAGAAATACTGGAGTAGGGAATAAGAATGCTTAAGACTTTGTTAGACACACAATATACTAACCGATGCACCTACTATATCATTACTGAAGACAAATGTGGTTTTACTGATGAAATATTGTTTACCTGAACACACACTGTCTGATTCATTATACTGTGTGTGTACATAGTATATGATTAAGAGTGCCTCACAAGATACATGAAGTACATCTTAATATTGTTTGCATAATGACTCATGTTAAATCATAAATTAAAACAGTCTACAATAGTAATGAAGAATATACATTTGAATGAGAGAATATGTTGACTGCAGAATATTATACTGCAGCATTTGTTAGATACAGATTTACACATCCTCATTTGCACATCTTCATTTTAGATAGTATTTCTGGGTTTTTATTCATTCACATAATTGTAGTTGCACCTCCAAAATAGGGGAGAATTCTTAAAAAATTACAAGCTAGTGGTTTCTAAGAAAGTTTCCCCAGGGAGTTAACCAATCTTAAGTGCACTCGTGAGTCAAAGTTCGTATCTTCTCTCCTGACTTCAAAAGTGAAAGCCATAAATAAATTGCACCAGAATTAGGAGTTACCAACTTCTCTGCTGCTGGTCTGTTCCAACTAAGAGGTACCACTAGTCAAGAGATTCAGGTAGATAGAGAGACAAGGATGTGTAGTCTGAGCACATGCCTTGGAGCCAAAAGTTTATTGTATTGATTACAACATGAATATTTTTATTCTAATACTGTCTGAGGGACTATGGGAGCCAGATATGAAATACTGTGCCCAGTCCCAGCCACCTTATTAGAAAAAAGATGAAGTGGGGGAAATTCCAAGAGGTACACACAGTTCTGTAGGGAGTAATGACTACAGATATGACAAGGCTATTTGCATGAATGTCATGTGCCAGGATGATGGATCACAACTTAAGCTAGAGGAGGACCAGATAATAATTTATCTAGAATTTTTTACACAAGGAGCAATTAACATTTTAACTTTCTCCTTTATTAAAAGGCATGATTCATTTCCTATTCAAACATATTTGTTCCACACAAAGGTGGCATTCTTACTCACGATTTATTTGCACCAGGAATGCTGATTCATGAAACTGAGGGTAGAGAAGACTTTTTAATATTAAAGATACTAATCCTATGTAATTTCAATTTTGTGGCACTGCTTTGTGTCCTTCATTTTGGGCCTTTGTCTTATGTTTTAGCCTTGGCAGGATGAGAACTATGGTGGTTAATTACAGTTAGTATATTATCAAAAGGCAGCACTTGAAAATCCTTTAGCAGTTGTCTGAAAAGAACTTTACATGCTGGAAACATTCTGTACCACACAAATGGTTAACAAAAGGAAGGATGTCTGTAGGTGGCTTTCTATCCTAAAACAATTTATGTTCTTGTGTAGTAAAGTATGAAAGGAGAATTGAGAGAGGAATTGCATCATTACAGCACAAATTATTCTGGCATGGACAATGTTATGGTATTTTGCTGCTAATGCAATATAAATAAAATAATCCTAAAATACATCATCTTTCATGGCAATATGACTTACAAAATACTGTAACATCATAAAAGGAAAGATACACATTTGTTGGTCTGAATTCTTGATTTGTCAACTCAATCTCCCCAGCTCACATCCGACTGTAAGCTTGGTGTACTGGGGACTAGACAGGATGCAGCAGTTCAAGTCAGCAAAGGGAACCCATATGAGTACAAACTATTTTTCTTCCCATTTGCAGCCAAGCTCGTTTCCATCTGCTTTGCAACAATTACTCTACTTGCTTAAACTAATGTCAAAGCATCACCGAGACAGAATTGCAATGCAATGACGCCCTCTACTGAAGCATTATTGCAAGGACCCATCAATAAAAAACAGCAGCATCATTTCCTTGCTCTTCTATATAGTTGAGCCATTAAATAAGATTTTGAGTGACAAGACAAACTCAACTCAACTAGAGCTGCCAAGCTGTGTGTAGCTCTTTGAATAATATACTTTAGTGGATGATGCAGGGACCTGATGACATAACAGCAAGAGCTGCGATTTTAACCCCCAGTTCAGCCCATCACTTTATTTTTGTCCCAGTGAGGATAAGACAGTTATAGGAGTGAGGAGCAATGGGGCATGGAAGGCAGATGAAGGAGAGGGAAAGGGCTGAGTTAATGCGAATTGCTGGGTACATCACACCTCTGAAAATCAGGCCTCTTATTTAAGTGCCTAAAAATGGACTTAGGAGCCAACCTGCAGACATCCATTTTTCAGAAATTTTAGCCAGGGTGCCTGACATTTTACAGATATCCAAAGAACCTGCTTGGATACATCTGTGCTCCCATTTTCAGCCATCTTGTAGAATGCTTGTTGAGTAATCTCCTTTCTGGATAGTAACAGGACCATGCAGAGGTCAGAAGAAGAAATCAGGCCAACAAGATTACAAGACAACTTGTTTTTATGTTAGTCTACCAGGTATGGCAGCTGTTGGACAGTACACACTGACCCTAACTCGGCCATTTAGAATGGGAAGTGAAAAAGAATCCTATAGCCAACTGCAATTTCAGAGGGATTTTAGGTAGGCAGAATGGGTGGGATCCACAAAAGGACTTAGGCGTTGCAACGCTAAGTGTCACAGCACCTAATTTTTTGGTGCCAAGAAAATCACAGGAACAACGCTCCAATCCACAAAGCCTGAGTTAGGCACCTAGGCAATGCATGGGGAGAGATAGGCGCCTTAGAATGGGATCCACAAAAGCCAGCACGCTAGGTGCAGAGCCACCTAAGCTAGCCAATGGGAGATGCCAGCCAGATGGGGGTTTGCTAAGCCTCACTTTTCTCTCAGTGATAGGTACCAATGTCTTAGCTGCAGGGTGGAGCATATATTAATTTAGCAATCCACGAACGAGAACCTACCATCTCAATTCAGATGGCTTAAGTGCCTACGGTGTTTCCCATGGGAATGAGGCGCCTACCTTGCTCCGCACAAAACAGCTGGAGGAGGAGATGAAGATGGTGCTACTCAGCGTTCCCTCTAACTTTTTACATCCATGTGCAGAATGAATTTTGTTATGTGACATATCACCCTCATACTGGTGCACATAACAAAATTCATGTGGAGGGGGTGGGGCCAAGGGGTTCGGAGTGTGGGAGGGGCAGAGGGTTGGAGTGCAGGTTCTGGGGTGGGGCTAGGGATGAGGGGTTTGGGGTGCACGAGGGGGCTAAGGGCTGGGGCAGAGGGTTGGGTGCAGGGAGTGAGGGCTCCAGTTAGGGGTGCAGGCTTTGGCACAGGGCCGGAGATGAGAGGTTTGGGGTGCAGGAGGGGGCTCAGGGCTGGGGCAGAGGGTTGGGATGCGGGCTCTGGGGTGGCGCCAGGGATGAGGGGTTTGGGGGTGCAGGCTGCCCTGGGATTGCAGTGGGGAGAGAGGACTCCCCGCTGCAGCAGCTCAGGGCAGGAGGAGAGGTGCCTTTCCCCAGCTATGGCAGCTCCGGCGGGCCTGGGCCGGGCCACGGGAGGGGCTCCTCTCCCCTGACCGCAGCAAGACTGGAGCAGGTCCATGTTGGGGCTGGGGGAGGGGCACCTTTTCCCCTGCCATAGCAAATCCGCACTGGGGTTGGCAGGGAGGGCACCTCTCCCATGGCCACGGCAAGTCCAGGACAGGTCTATGTTGGGGCTGGGGGAGGGACACCTCTCCAATGGCTATGGTAAATCCACACTGGGGCCGGCAGGAAGGGGCGCCTCTCCCCCGGCCGCAGCAGGTCCACACTGGGGCCGGCGGGGTGGGGCACCTCTCCCCCAGCCACAGCAGGTCCACGCTGAGGCCAGCAAAGAGGGGTGCCTCTTCCCTGGCCACAGCAGGTCTGCGCTGGAGCCAGCGGGGAGGGGCGCCTGTCCCTGCCGCAGCTCTGAGCCCCTGCATAGGTCTTAATAGGCAGCTGCGCGGCCGCAAAGCTTAGAGGGAACTTAGGTGCTGCCCACCTTAACATTCAGCCAAGTAGTTAGAGCACTGACCTAGGATGTGACCCAGATTCAATTCTCTCCTCACTGCCCGAAGAGTGCTCTAACAATGAGATAAAAGTTATGAAGTGGGCACTAGCACCACCTCTATCTTGTCTGGCCAGATTTTGAATGAGACCCAGTCCAGTAAGCGGCCTCTAACCACACCTACCGGATCGGTCCTGCATGCAGTTAAATAACTATCTTCCCTAGCTCATGAATTACTTGTGGGCTTAAGTGTGTCCGGATGCTTAGAGGGAGGCAGCTCAGAGAGAGTACACACTCAGAAGCGGAAACACAGGAAAAAAAGATTACTTACCTGTACTGTAACTGTTGTTCTTAGAGATGTGATGCAGACTTGTATTGTGCTTAAGTGTGTGCGTGCCCAGCACACCAGAACCAGAGAATTTTGCCTACCAGTACCCATGGGAGGTGGTGCTCACGCATTGTGCTCATAGCTCCTCCCCAGGCTGTATGAAGCAGCACAGCCTAAACTACCATTCACTGAATGCCCAGAGACTGGACTCCGATGCAGAGGGGATGGAGGGTGGGTCGTGAAATACGCCTCTGCATCACATCTTGAAGAAGAACAGTAACAATACAGATAAGTATTTCCCTACTTGGAGTAAATGCAGACATGTGTTCCACTTAGGTGACTCAGAAGCACTACCATCCTAGAAGGTGGGGCTCGGAGTCTATCTAAGCAAGGATTGCAGGACTGCTCTACCCAAGCTAGGATTTGCCTGGATGATGCAGTAATGGCATAATGGTCCATAAACATATGTATGGATGAGCACATGGCAGCCCTGAAAATGTCCAATATGGAGATGTCACGGAGGAATGCTATTGACGTACGTTCCACTCTCGTAGAATGAGCTTACACTTGCTGAGGAGGTGTAGCCAAAGCTATTTCATATGCAGTCTTGATAAAGGATGTTATCCATGTAGAGATCACTTGTGAAGCGACCTCTTGCCCCTTCATATGATTTGCATATGACACAAACAGGCGAAGAGAAGCATGAAACACATTAGTCATAACCAAGTAGAAAGCCAGACATCATCTGACATCTAACACATGGAGATGCCACTCCTCCAGAGACGAATGTGGCTAATGAAAGAACACAGGTAAATATATTGCCTGGTTCAAATGAAACTGAGAAACCACCTTAGACAAAAGTTTGGGTGTGGCCATAAATGTACATAGTCTTTGGAGAATTGTGTATAAGGAGGCTCTGCCATCAGAGCCTGCAACTCAGATTCTCCTTACAGATGTTATCGCTACCAGGAACGCCTGAGCACAGAAAGCACTAAGTGCAGGGATCACCTCTCCACAGGATGGATAATGTCTAAACCCTGGTGACTGCATCACCAGGCAAAAACTTAACTAAATCTAACACTAATGATGCTAGCTAACTATACACAACTAGGAAAAAACACTGAGATAGTGAGAGATTGTGATATTAAGATCCACATAGAGCTCAGACTCCAGTCACGGATGGTAAAAAGGAACTGCAGGGGACAAAGGTGGCACCACCTCATATAGCCAGGGGAGGGGTTATGAGCATGAGGCACGAACACTGCCTCCTATGTGTACTGCTAGGCAAAATTTTCTGGCTCTCGTGAGCTGGGCGCACACACAGCTAAGTGGAACACACTGCTGCATCTACTCGAAGAAACTAGGAAACTTTTACCCTGAAAATTTAGGTGCTGACAGAGTTTAGATGCCTACTGGGTTTGACAGTAGTTTTCTGGAAGGCAGTAGAGCGAAAACTGGGATTTAGCTGCCTAAACGCAATACTTAAGCGCCTAAATCTGGGGTTTAGGCACCTAAGTACCTTTGTGGCTCTGGATCTATGTAATTACCTTCACTGGAATTTGCCCAAGATACAAGAAATAACACCCTTAATCTTAGTAAAAATGCCACAGGCTCTCTAATGATCACTAATGTCCAGGAGCTTCATCCCACTATGTTTACTGAAAAATTGTACTCCATCTTAGATAAGAGATTTATCTTAAGTATTTATAGGTTGCCATTCACAACAGTTAATCTCAATGCCAGTTTAGAATAGAAGGCAGATTAACACTATAAAACATGTTGTAACTAATAAACTTAATACAGCAATAGTTTTAATTAACACTATATATTGTAATCTGTTGATTTGCCCAAAATTATTAGAGTGCCACATCTGTCCATTTTCTGCTATTTTCTAAACAGGAGGATAGGAATGTAAACAGTTCAAATTTGACTAGACTGTCGACAAATTTTAGTACTTCACAACTGCATTCATGTAGATTTCCAACAAAGCATGAGTCAAGCAGCCAGGAAGTCTACTAAAATAAAATATGTACTTTTACCTCTTTTACAGTGCTACACAGCTAGAGTTCATCTTCAAATTCTTTCATTTGTATTCTGCACTACCAATTACCATCTATTTCAGGAAAGGTACCAGCTGTGCTGTTCCTTCCCCGAGACAATCCACACTGCAGTGCTCAAGACTTCACCAAAGGGAACTATACACCAAGGTTTTGAAGAAACTCTTTTTAGTTTTCAGATTTAAAGAAACTCATCCACTGACTAGTGGAGTCATTCAGATATCTTTTTAATTAAAATAATACTTGGCAGGAGGAATGGGAGGATAGACTTTAAAAAAGACTACAGTCTTTCTCTAATCATTTCTGAAGAAGACTTCATGGTTAAAAATAGCACTGCTTAATTTATTCTGTATTTTTAGTGCATATTTAAAGGTACTATTTTATTTTGAAACAAAATCAATGAAATGTAAGCCTTCTCCACTTCTTATATTCCCAGGGCACATTCTTTGTTCGTACACGTTTAAGTTACAACAGTCAATAGAAGTATCTGTAAACACTTACCTCTCTAACAGACAACTGTGGTGGGAGCGACACAGAAAATACAAAGCTAGTAAACTGGTACTCAGCAGAATTAACCTTTTGGCACACCTAAAAGAGAAGGATATGAATCCTCAATAAGGGAGTTAAACTAATAATCTTTTATGATATTCTTTATTCTAGTGCAAACCTTCTAACACATTACTTTTTGGTATACATTCACATATAAAATGACCATAAACTCACTAAATCCTACCCAGTTAGAGACAGGTTTTTTTAAGGTTTCTTTAAGGACTGTAACTTGCAGGCAGATTTTATATTATTGTCACTGTGTACCCTCACTGTTATGTTACTATAAAAGAAACCTAACTCAATATTTTATGTTGAAGCGAATCATAAAAATAAGATTAGCCTTGGCAGAATTAGATTTTTTTAAATAATTTCAATGGATAATATAGATGTTTGTTAAACTTTTTTTTTCTGTTTTTAGCTATCTAAATTTTTCAAAGCTATGTAAAACTGGAGGGAAAGTGGGAGTCAGATAATCATAGAATCACAGAGTTAGAAGACACTGCAAGGGTCATCTAGTGTAACCCCCTGCCAAGGTGCAGGATTTGTTCTGTCTAAACCATTCAAAACAGATGGCTATCCAGCCGCTTCCTTTTGTAAACCTCCAGTGAAGGAGCTTCCATGATTTGAATCTATTTTGCCCCACATAAGGCACCCTAGTAAAACAGACTTTTAAATTATTCGCACTCCATTCACTTTTCACTAATGGCCACCTTGTTTAAACACTCAGTTTTGGAAAGGAACAGCAAAAACATGGCAATCTTCTAAAACTTTAACTAGGTCTACTTTAATGTACAGGCTATGATTAATTTAAAAAAAATTCTGATGCATTAAATTAGGTTTGCCTAAAGTCTGGCCTAATTTGCTACTGTGACTGCTTACAGTATATTATTTTTATATTACTATTCATTAAGAAAGAATATTCATTAAGAGGAATATTTCAGAGCAACACTTGGTAATTATTTAATGGCAGTAGACGCTGCAATTCAAAAAGTTAAAACTTTGTAACTATTAAAACACAAATTGTCAACATCACATCACAAATATACAGAGTTAATATCCTTAAATTAAACTCTAGTAAGTTCTCAAGGAGCATTTTTCTTACTTTGCCTATCTGTAAATTTAGATTATTGTTAATGAAGATATTTTTTCATTGGTTTGTGTGTATACAGTGAAACTGACATTTACAAAAAAAAATCTAATCCTTGCAAGCCTAAATAACACTTATTGAAAGGAACAATCCCACTGTGGTAGAAGAATGAAACAAATATAGTCTAATTCCATCCAGGGGCAGCTCTAGGCATTTTGCTGCCCCAAGCACAGCAGGCAGGCTGCCTTCGGCGGCTTGCCTGCGGGAGGTCCCCGGTCCTGCGAGTTCGGTGGCAGCCTGCAGGAGGTCTGCCAAAGCCGCGGGACCAGCGGACCCTCCACAGGCATGCAGCCGAAGGCAGCCTGCCTGCCGCCCTCGTGGCAACTGGCCTATCACCCCCCGCGGCTTGCCACCCCAAGCACGCGCTTGGCGTGCTGGTGCCTGGAGCCGCCCCTGATTCCATCTCTCGCTGTTGCAATTCTACAATAACACAAATGCAGAAGTTCTTAGGATAGTACACTCACAAACATACTACTTTATTACTTTGAAGATTATGAATTACGTGAGATAAAATACTCTCTCTTATTTTAAAAGCAAATGCCTACATTATTTCAAATTAGTGTGTAATTTTTACAAATATAAGAGGCAGCATCAGAGCCCAAAAAGCTAGCAGGCAGACTTTGTCTTTCCTATCTTTCCCTTTTTTACCCAGATACAGTATGTCCATAGGTACAGAATATATGGCCATTGCCTCCTTTGGTAGGCCCCACACATTGAGCAAAGCCTGTTGCACAGGTGAGCTCCTTCCTTAGGAGGCATCTATTCGCCTCCGATGGGCTCCCTCTCCTCTCAACTATCACTGTTGCTTCTCCTTGCTGGGAAGAGTGAAAATCCCAGTGGCAGCCCACTCGCACATTGGGAAAATAACATCCCAGTGTTGCTCCCAATGACCAGGCCAGAGGAAGGGGAGTGAAAATCCCAATAGCAATCAAAAGCAAATGCTGCTGCTGCTGCCGCCTCTCCTCTCTCACCCTGCACGTCTCCTACTCATCCCCTACACCTAACGGTCACAGCCCCTATCACCCTTCCTCTCTCCTCTCAAATGCTGCCAGCCCTAAGTATTAGAAAACCGTGAATCTGCTCTCAAAAAATCATGAGAGTCTTAAAAATAATACATTTTCAGTTCTTTCTCTTATCCTTCTGCTGCTGGAGCCCTCAGGGTTGCTGCTGCCTCCCTGACACCCTATCCACCCATCTGTGCAAAGGTCTCCTGGTGTCTAGGAAAGCAGCAGGAACGGGAGAGCACTAGCAACGGAGCACCATGCAGAGGTGTGTGACAAGCACTAGTTGATGTAGGGAAGGAAGAAGGATCGCAGCAACTGATTTTTGGGAGCATGGCTATAACTGACTTTGGTTGCAAGGAGGGGAGTATCTGATTATTGGGAGAGAAGCAGTAACAGTTTTGGGATGGGGAACAGGTGCTGGAGAACAGAGATGGGATGAGGGGAAGGGAGACTGAGGAGCAAGAGTCCCTCTAAGCTGCACGGTTATATGGCCACGCAACCTGCTGGCAGGCACTGTACACAACTGTGTGCCTGTTGCGTAAGGGAGCTGCTCTTCTCTGAGCTGTCCCTATCTGTCCCTCCCTCTGGAGAAATGAGGTATGAAAGGGAGCAGACAGGTGGTGAAAAGGAGGCAATAATGAACATGGAGCACAGAATGAATGAGGAAGGAAGGTAAGTCCAAGGAATGGGAGGAAGAAGGAATGAATGAGTAAAGGGGTAGACAGAGAGACACACTGAGCAATCAAAATGAGTTATTTTGATACTCAAGGTCTTTCCAGAATCTAAGCTAACCTCTAATTCAGAATCTTGAGAACTTCAGTCTGTATCTGCTAGTTAAATATTTGATGCTGTATATTTAAGTAACTCCTATTAATCACTGGCTGGTAT
Organism: Gopherus flavomarginatus; assembly: GCF_025201925.1. Lineage (NCBI taxonomy): Eukaryota > Metazoa > Chordata > Testudines > Testudinidae > Gopherus > Gopherus flavomarginatus. Next base: position 21,164,795 of record NC_066620.1, on the reverse strand, counting down.
AATACCAGAGCTGTTAGCTACACACCTCTGCTGGAGTTCACAAACATATTTGGGGGCACTGTCCCAAAATCCACATATTTTAGTAACTATTAAAAACACATGTTTGCTTGCAGTGTTGTTGTAGCCATGTTGGTTCCAGGATATTAGAGAAACAAAGCGGGGGAGGTACTATATTTTACTGGATCAACTTCTGCTGAAGGGTTCTGAAGAGCTTCTCTGTGTAGATCAAAAGCTTGCTTCTTTCACCAGCAGAAGCTGGTCCAATAAAAGATATTAACTCCCCCACCATGTCTCTCTAAAAACAAGTGGTAGCATTCCAATTAAAATCAATACTGTATGTCAATTGCACTGTTAGGATAAGGAGTTTCTCTTAGGAAAGAATCAGTCTTGGCTGTTTTTTAACCAACTGCTGTCAGGTTTTCTATTGCCACTCAATGGCATAACTTTAAAAAGTCAACACTAAAAATCTGATCCATAACAAAGAATATATTTTGCCTATGAAAAAGGAACAAACTCATGCACTGTAACAATAGAAACTGCACAATTCTATCTGGTCCCAGTTTATTGGCTATGTGGAATCCAACGTACATTCTACTAAATCAGGGTTTCTCAAACAGGGGTCGCCGCTTGTGTAGGGAAAGCCCCCGGCAGGCTGGGCCAGTTTGTTTACTTGCCCCGTCCACGCCAGCCGATCGCGGCTCCCACTGGCTGCGGATCACTGCTCCGGGCCAATAGGAGCTGCTGGAAGTGGCATGGGCAGATGGACTTCATGGCCACCGCTTCCAGCAGCCCCCATTGGCCCAGAGCAGCGATCCGCAGCCAGTGGGAGCCGCGATCGGCCGGAGCGAAAGGGGCAGGTAAACACACTGGCCCAGCCTGCCGGGGGCTTTCCCTACACAAGCGGCGACCCCTGTTTGAGAAACCTTGTACTAAATCAACTAGTCTTGTTCATCAACATTATCAAAGCTTCCACTCAGTTTTGAAAGCCCCCCTGCACATTTCACTGTTACCCTAGCAATTTTATCCTTCATATATGGTTTTATAATGCTCTACACACTATCTTTTTTCCTAATTCACACTCATATTTTCTCTGATAACTTGTATGCTTATAATCTTTTGTACCACCAAACTACTTAACATTTTTTCTTAGTCTGTGGCTTCCTAAAGACAAGAATACATTATAAGGGCAATTCATGCTGCTTTACAACTCCTCTATCCAGTAGAAATAAGCACCTAAGAGAAATCCTGAACAGCACAGCACCATCAACTGCATTTCATCTCCTATTTATTCTCCAGTCACAAAGCATAAGTAAAGATGGTCTCACCGTTTACAACCACAATGTAGTAGTACTGTATGCAAGTACCATGGAACTGCTGTCAGTCCTTTGCTTTTGAAACATGATCATGGAGGTCTGTCTGAGGTCTGGTTAGATCAGCTTCAGGAGACAGCTGAAGGCTCATCTGTTTTCTCAGGCTTTTTTAGTTACATTATAGCAAGGCCAGGGTAAAATATGATCTTGAGCAACCCACGGGTAATTCCCCTTTGTTGACTGTATATGAGGTACCCAGACACCACGCCAACAGGTGTCATTTAAATCCTTAAATCAGTAATTGCAGATGAGGAAACAAACCTAAGCATTTCCCCATCTGTTCTTGATTTAAGTTACACAGAGTATTTTAAATCTAGATGGAGCCACTCAACTACATATGGGACTGAAACTGATTAATGATTTAAAAAAACAACAACAGCTAGATCACAGGGTTTGCACTCTAGGATTCTACCAAACATACATTTAACAGCTCAAAGAAAAATGAGTCTACGGAGCAGGAAAAGATCACTTACCTTCTTAACAAAATCTATCTCGCAGAACTCCTGAAGAATTCCCAAGCATACGTTGCAAACCTTCGGAGTAGAGATCTCCATAGCAACATCTGCATCATCTGTCACAGGGGTCTGCTGGAGGGCCCCATTTTGATTCAAATCCTCAGCCCCTTCTCCCATGTTTTCAAGTCGGATTCTCTTACCCGGGGGGTCAGCTATTTCACTACAAAATGTGTCCTCTTTTTCTTTATTGTACTCCAGGAATTCATGCAGCTCTCTAAGCAAATCCTAAACAACAAAGAAATGAACAGTAAAATGTGTGCGTTTGCTTCACAGCTAACACACAGCTTCTCCTCCTAGGTGTAAGATTCATATATGCAGGCGGTCCTACGACAAGCACCAATAACTCCAGTTCCAAAAGGTGATATTAACTTCTAGTTTAGCTTTAAATAGTGCTTATAATTACTAGCTTTTCATACTCTGTGTGGGAAGACTTATTTGCAGACTTCAAAAATTCCAAGTTGAAATATTACAACTGTAAATGGTACACAGAGAAATTAAATTTTGCTGAACAGACAACAGATTTCTTTATAGTCTGTAAATAACAGTAGAAGCACTTTACTGTGGCCCTGATTTTCAGAAGTCCTGTGTATTCGTAACTCCAGCTGAACTCAGTGGAAGCTGCAGGTGCTCACCACTTCTGAAAACTAAACCCTGTGTAACTTAGATTATGTTGTCATTGAATATCTCCATTTCATTGTCCAATAAATATAGTAGAACCTCATTAATTCTCAGGTCGTTAATCTACAGACCTAATAATTCCCTCTGAAAAAATTAGCAGACTCATGCAAGTCTCAATAAAGGTGGAATAATATGTGCTGCAATGAGGTCTCATATAACTCAGACTTCAAAAAATTTAAAATTGTATTTATGTGCAATAACTAATATACTACTACATACACAGTTACAACTAAACAACACTTGGAATAAAATTGTATTTTGACATGCAGTATCATTAATTTATTTTTTTTTAAAATCACATTAGTTTGGCTTACTCACGAATTCCCAACATTTAATAATTTACATAGGCAGTGAATTAGCAAGGTTTTGCCATAATTTTCATTAGGAAGAAATGCAATTGTGTCCAGTAGCTAGATCATGGGATTGGGAGTCAGAAGTTCTGCATTCTATTCCTGGTTCAACCACTGACTTGCTGTGTGACCTTGGGCAAGTTACTTAACTTCCCCTGTGTCACAATGTCTCCATCTGCAATGCGTTATAAATACTAGCCAATAGAGAGTCCTAACTCAGTGGAGTTGTGAGACTTATTTATTTTAAGCACTTGGAAATCTTGATTGATGTACATTTTCTGACATAGCTACCATATTTCCTGTGCATGTTTTTTGTTGCCTGATTTTAGGAAGTTAATATTATTAATTTGGATAATATGGGTTATAGGATTGCCAATTAATCTGATCAAAATATAATAAGGTTCTTGTCTCAGAATCAGGCTACACAGAGTGTGCAAAGATTGTTGGGATGTATGAAAGGTCACACACACTGAGACAAATATAGCCTTAAAGACTTTTATTGAGATAAATGGAATAATAATCAAATAGTAAAATAATCAGAGTTATAAAGGCAATAATATTCTAGAGATATATGTGCTATTATATACTACAAGCTTTTGATTAATATACTCACACCCTTCCTTGAGAACCTGGTCACAGAATATCAGGGTTAGAAGGTAGCTCAGGAGATCTAGTCTAACCCACTGCTCAAAGCAGGACCAATCCTCAGACAGATTTTTGCCCCAGATCCCTAAGTGGCCCCCTTAAAGACTGAACTCACAACCCTGTGTTTGGCATGCCAATGGTCAAGCCACTGAGCTATCCCTCCCCCCACCCCTTTAAGTAAGTACCACATGCTAACCAACTGTGCCACTGGAGACAAAGACATACAAGAAAAAGGACCAGCCTCGCTTCTGGCATGCCAAGAGAGTTCTTGTCCAACTTCCTCAATTCTTGTGTCAGAGGTGCAGAGCTTAGGAGAAGCTAAAGAGCTAAAAGCTATCGAAGCTAACAGAGATTTACTTAACTAACTGACTTAAAACTTACAGTTAAGAACTAACAGACTAATGGACTAATAAACAAAGAAGGTTTGAAACTTGAAGCTTATAAACCCCGAAGCTTAGAACCTTAGAAGCTTCCTTGGCATGGTGGCTCACTGCTCATACAGAGCTTGAGTATTCAGGCCCTCCTTCTATCTCCAAACTTAGTTTCCTCACCCACAAAATGTTAGGGTACCATAGGCTAGTATGTTTGTATGTACTGATGACATACATACATATTAATGACATTAGATCATTCTCACATTTGTTATTTCTGTCTTACCCAGTTATTTTGGTTGTTTCCTTGTGGTGTTCCTGTTAAATTTACAGAGGGTATGCTCTTAGGAAGCCCTCCATGTCAACCTACCTCTACGTACCCTCTATTTGTCTATGTTAAAGGTTGCAGACATATACGGACCTTATGCTTTCTCTCATCACCGCAGCTCCCACTGGCTCCACACCAGACCAGCCTGCCAGGGCCTTTCTCTACACAATCGGTGATCCCTGTTTGAGAAACCCTGTACTAGTTCTAAAATCTTGAAGGATATGGTGACCAGAAACAATCGGTTCAATTCACTAACCACAGATAATATTTTCTTTGTTAAATAAGTTAGTTTTAAACGCAAAACATATTATGATAATTTTTGATAAAACTTTTCTGATATATACACAGCACATTTAAGGTAGTTTTATTTAATTAAAAATTAAAATGTTGGTTTGGGGCATTTTAATTTAATCTTAATTTCTATCCAAATACAGCTTGATATTATTTTTTTATTTGTGATTTATCATCTGGTAAATAAGAAATGCATCATTCACCATTTTCTAACATAATAAAAAATGTAAAAATTAAGAATCTGAATAGTAATATAATTGCTTAAGTAAATATATACAGCTATAGTGTTTCTTCCAAGTTAGCAATGAAAAGCACCAAATTTAGTGGAAAGGCTATATTTAGTTGCAAATCCACATTTTAATGGATACCAATGAGACTCAAACCTTTCTTTTGGAAAATAACTAAAAGTACAAACACAAAATTATTAAAATTTATGATTTCAGTGAAGTTTTCCTGCTTGCTGATTTAAATCATGAGTCAAATCAGTGATTTAAATTGCTTTGATTTAAATCAAACCATCTTGAGTTTGGATTTGATATGATAAGAGAAAGGCAGCCAAAGAAGACATTCAAGTGTGTGATGAAGACAGGGTCAGAGCAATAGAAGTGGAAGATGACTTTGGATTTTGGATTGGGATGTGGGGAGAGTGGTAAGGGTGCGGAGTACAGAGAGAGATTAATTATCAAGTTGAGTACTACATGGACAAATATTGCCAGAGCAGAGAGAGGTCAGAAGTATTGGAACTCAGTGAGAGCCTGGATGTGGGGAGAAGAGGACAGAGAAAACTCAAAGATGACACCAACATTGTGAGTCTCTGAAGTAAAGGATCTTGGAGTTGTCTATGGAAACAGAAGGGTGATGAGAAGAAAGAACGAGGAGTACTTGTGGCACCTCAGAGACTAACAATTTTATTAGAGCATAAGCCTTCATGGGCTACAGCCCACTTCACTGGATGCATGCAATGGAAAATACAGTAGGAAGAGATATAAATATATATACACACACACACACAGGACATGGAAAAATGGGTGTTGCCATACTAACTATAACAAGAGTAATCAATTAAGGTGGGCTATTATCAGCAGGAGAAAAAAAAGATGGTGGAGATGGATCTGAAGTAAAGATAAGCAAGTTCAATGTTGGAGAGTCTGAGTGGTGAGACATCCTAGAGCAGTGGCCCTCAACCTTTCCAGATTACTGTCCCCCTTTTTAGGAGTCTGATTTTTCTTGTGTACCCCCAAGTTACACCTCATTTAAAAACTATTTGCTTACAAAATGAGACATAAAATATAAAAGTGTTACAGAACATTATTTCTGCAAAATTGTTTACTTTCTCATTTTTACCATATAATTATAAAATAAATATTGTACTTACATTTCAGTGTATAGCATATAGAGCAATGTATACTGTAGCAATGTAGTCTGTATGAAATTTTAGTTTGTACTGCTTTCGCTAGTGCTTTTTACATAGCCTGTTGCAAATCAAGGCAAATGGTTAGATGAGTTGATGTACCCCCCTGGAAGACCTCTATATATGCCCAGGGGTACATGTACCTGGTTGAGAATCACTGTCCTAGAGGAATAGTTAGAGAAATCTGGAAAAAGGAGGAGTGTGTGAGGGTGGAGAGGTAGATTTGGAAATCATCTGCATATGGAAGCTAAAAGGGAAAGGGATGACCTCTCTGAGACAAACCGTATAGAGAAAAAGAAAACAGGGCCAAACACAGAACCAGAGGGATGCCAACAAACAGGAACAGAGATGCGGATGAAGAGAAATAAGAGAAAAAGCTGATGGAATAGCCAGTAAGAACTGAAGAAAATCAGAAGAACACAGATACCATCAAAGAGGGAAGTTTAGAGCAATGGTGTCCAGCTTGTGGCCATAGAGACTCTAAATTGTGGGCCTGGAAATACCTCGCCTGATGCATCCCAAGACTGCATTAGCTCTTTTAACGGCCATATCACATTGGCAGCTCATAGGCATCCTGTGATTAACCAATACTGCGAGGTCCTTGTCCTTCTCCTTCTCTGTTACTTCCAACTGATGTGCCCTCAATTTATAACCAAAATTCTTGTTGTTAATCCCTAAATGCATGACCTTGCACTTTTCACTATTAAATCTCATCCTATTACTATTGCTTCAGTTTACAAGGTCATCTAGATCTTCCTGTATGATATCCCGGCCGTTCTCTGTATTAGCAATACCTCCTAGCTTTGTGTCATCAGCAAACTTTATTAGCACATTCCCACTTTGTGTGTCAAGGTCAGTAATAAAAAGATTAAATAAGATTGGTCTCAAAACCGATCCCTGAGGAACTCCACTAGTAACCTCCTTCCAGCCTGATAGTTCACTTCCAGTATGACCCGTTGTAGTCTCCCCTTTAACCAGTTCCTTATCCACCTTTCAGTTTTCATATTGATCCTCATCTTTTCCAATTTAGCTAATAATTCCCCATGAGGAACTGTATCAAATGCCTTACTGAAATCGAGGTAAATTAGATCCACTGCATTTCCTTTGTCTAAAAAATCGGTTACCTTCTCAAAGAAAGAGATCGGGTTGGTTTGGCACAATCTACCTTTTGTAAAACCATGTTGTATTTTGTCCCTATTACCATTGACCTCAATGTCCTTAACTACTTTCGCCTTCAAAAATTTTTCCAAGACCTTGCAGACTACAGTCAAACTAACAGGCCTACGGTTACTCAGATCACGTTTTTTTTCCTTTATTAAAAAAAGGAACTATGTTAGAAATTCTCCAATCGTACGGTACAACCCCTGAGTTTATGGATTCATTAAAAATTCTTGCTAATGGGCTTGCAATTTCATGTACCAGTTCCTTTAATATTCTTGGATGAAGATTATCTGGGCCCCCCAATTTAGTCCCAGTAAGATGTTTGAGTTTGGCTTCTACCTCAGATGTGGTAATATCTACCTCCATAGCCTCATTCCCATTTGTCATCCTACCATTATCCCTAAGCTCCTCATTAGCCTCATTAAAGACTGAGGCAAAGTATTTGTTTAGATATTGGGCCATGCCTAGATTATCCTTAACCTCCACTCCATCCTCAGTGTTTAGTGGTCCCACTTCTTTCTTTGTTTTCTTCTTATTTATATGGTTATAGAACCTTTTACTGTTAGTTTTAATTCCCTTTGCAAGGTCCAACTCTACATGACTTTTGGCCTCTCACACTTTATCCCTACATGTTCTGACCTCAATAAGGTAGATTTCCTTGCTAATCCCTCCCATCTTCCACTCCTTGTAAGCTTTCTGCTTTTTCTTAATCACCTCTCTGAGATGCTTGCTCATCCAGCTTGGTCTACAACTCCTGCCTATGAATTTTTTCCCCTTTCTTGGGACAGAGGCTTCTGATAGTTTCTGCAACTTTGACTTGAGGTAATTCCAGGCCTCCTCGCCTTTAGATCCACAAGTTCTTCAGTCCAATCCACTTCCCTAACTAAATTTCCTTAATTCTTTAAAGTTAGCCTTTTTGAAATAAAAAACCCTAGTCCCAGATCTATTTTTGTTTATCCTTCCATCTAGTTTGAACTGGATTAGCTCATGATCACTCGAACCAAGGTTGTCCCCTACAACTATTTCTTCTGAGGTTCTCAGTACTCACCAAAACCGAATCTAAAATGGCATCCCTCTTGTTGGTTCTTCAACTACTTGGTGAAGGAATCCATCAGCTATCGCATTCAGAAAAATCTGAACCCTATTACTATTACTAGCACTTGTTCTTCAGTCTATATATCTGGGAAGTTAAAGTCTCCCATGATCACACAATTCCCATTAGTGTTTACTTCATTAAAAACATTAAAGAGGTCTCTATCCATATCCAGATCAGATCCTGGCGGTCGGTAGCACACTCCCAGCACTATCTCAGGGGCGGCTCTAGTAGCTTTCTTTCCCAATGTGATTTTTGCCCAGACAGACTCTGTCTTATCCATTCCATCACTTCTTATTTCTTTACAGTCTACCTCATCATTGATATACAACGCTACTCCATCACCTTTGCCTTTATTTCCGTCTTTCCTAAACAACACATAGCCTTCAATACCTGTGCTCCAGTCATGACTACTATTCCACCATGTTTCTGTTATCCGTATAATATCTGGTTTCACTTCCTGCACCAGTAGCTCTAGTTCCTCCATTTTGTTACCTAGGCTCCTCGCATTAGTGCACAAACATCTTAATTTTTGCCATTTGGCTTCACTGACATTCTTTACCCGATTAGGCACAGACATTCTACCACCAGTAGCACCTATTGGACTGGTATCTATACTACCCTTCCTCCTTATGTCCATTCTCATACCCACAGCTGTATCATCTCTTACTTTGTTTTCTTCCCTCTCAATGTTAAATTCTGGTGTGGAGATTACCTGGACATCTCCCAATCATCTCCCTCAAATTCCTAGTTTAAAGCTCTCTTAATCAGTTGTGCCAGCCTCCATCCTAGAAGTCTATTTCCCTCCTTACTCAGGTGAAGCCCATCCCAAGAGAACAGTCCTCTGTCCATGAATGCTTCCCAGTGGCCAAACATCCCAAAGCCCTCCTTATAGCACCACTGCCTGAGCCATCTGTTCATCGCCATAATCTTGGCACACCTTTGTTGCCCTTCTCTAGGAACAGGCAGAATCCCACGGAAGATCACCTGAGCCTCGATTTCCTTAAGCGTCTTCCCTAGCCTGGCATAGTCTCCCTTGATACATTCCAGTGAGAATCTAGCCATATCATTTGTTCCCACATGAAGGACAATCAGCAGATTCTTTCCCGCTCCCATTAAGATCCTTTTCAGCCTCAGGTCCACATCCCGTATCTTAGCACCTGGCAGACAGCACACCCTTCTGTTCTCTGGACCAGCTCTAGTTACAGGCCTGTCTATTCTTCTCAGTAAGGAGTCCCCAATCACGTACACCTGCCTTTTTCTGGTGATGTTGCGATTCTCTGGTCTATCCCCTGTTCCCTCTGGCTGCAAGTCCTCTCGATTTCTATTGTCCCTTGCAATCCTCCACAACCCATCCCATATCCTCCTGGGACTCATATTTGGTGTTATCTCCATTGACTCTTCCCCTCTTCCTATAGGACTAGCTGCTCTTCTCTTCTTTCTTGCCCTCTCACCTTCAGCGACCACATGCTGTGCCCCTTCTTCATTTTCCAACTTGGCAAACCTGTTCCTGAGTTCTATTTCTCTTTCACCAGCCTATCTTTTCTTCTGCCAGGTTCTCTTAGTCACATGCTTCCACTGTACACTTTCCTCACCCAGCAGTCTCCCCTCAGAATTCTTTGGTCCTGCTTCCACCTGCAAGTCTGAGCTTTTCCTTTCAGCCTCCTCATGTCTTTGTTCCATCATCTGCTCGAACCCCCTTCTACACTCAGAGTTTCCACCTGCATCTCCAGTCCTCGGATCTTTTCTTCCATCAGCTCTATCAGGCGGCACTTCTTGCAAACAAAACTCTTATCAGGTACCCCCTCCACGATCATGTACATGCCGCAGCTTCCACATCCAGTCACCTTCGTTGTGTCTTCCACTGCTGCCTCTGTATTGGTCATAGCCTTCCCACCTAAACCCTGTTAGTCCAGGGAACACAAACCAAACGACCACCACCTACAGCAAAACAAACCCTCAACAGGCACCAGAACACCAGCAGAACATCACCCACTCCCTTCACTGGCCTGTCTATTCTTCTGCCTAGCTCTCTTAAGACTCCCCTGCAAACTCCCCTTGCAAACTCCCACTGAAACTCCACTGTTTACAGCTCTGTTTGCTGGCTCTTGTGCCGCTGCAGCTCCTATTGCTTCCCCTGCAGCAGCTCTGAGTCACTGGTACTCTGAGCAGTTGCTGAACCTTCCCTGCTGCAGCTACTCAGCAGCACCCAAACCGGCCACCTACGGCATTGCCAGGAAAATAGGAGAGAGCACTTCTAGCTACTCCATTGCCTGCTTTCCTACGGGAGCCCCAGCGAGAGCAACATAGGAGTTTGACTGGTTCTGCATGAGCCGAGGAGAGCGTGTCGCAAAGGGTAAGTACCCTGCCCACATGCAGCAACTCAGCGCAGCCCATAAGGGGGGTGGAAATGAGAAACTGAGAACTAACAATTAGTTACGGCTCCCTGATTTTCTGCCCCTGCACCAGTCAGAGCACTACTTAGTGGCATCTCCATCAGGAGAGCGGAGCTCTTTCTGTGCTACCTAAGTGGGGCAGATCCTCTGGCCTGTTCTACTCTATTTGTGCCAAAGTACTGATTATGGCCCACTGACCTTTTTGAAATAAAATATTTGGCCCTCAAGCTAAAAAGATCGAAACCACTGGTCTAGAGTTTGAAGCATCATACTGAAATCCCAATAATCCCATAGACTACAAATTCAAATCCTCTAAGGTCAGCTATGCCCATCATCCCTCTGAATTTGATAACTGAGTTCCATACATGTTATTATATAGGGGATCATTTGTAAGATTTAAAAACCAGAAATCCTTTCTAATCTATGTGGACAAAAGAGATGTGTGCCAGTTAATGGTCCCCTTACACCCAAGAGGTGGCCGCATTTTAGTGGTGCAGGTATGGGAACAGCTATATCATTTAATATATCATAAGAATGGCCCTACTGGGTCAGATTAAAGGTCCATCTAGCCCAGTATCCTGTCTTCTGACAGCAGCCAGTATCAGATGCCCCAGAGGGAATGAACAGAACAGGTAATCATCAAGTGATCCATCCCCTGTTGCTCATTCCCAGCTTCTGGCAAACAGAGGCTAGGGACACCATTTCTGCCCATCCTGGCCAATAGCCATTGATGGACCTATCCTTCATGAATTTATCTAGTTCTTTTTTGAACCCTGTTATGGTCTTGGCCTTCATCACATCCTCTGGCAAGGAGTTTCACAGCTTGACCGTGCATTGTGTGAAGAAATACTTCCTTTTATTTATTTTAAACCTGCTGCCTATTAATTTCATTTGGTGACCCCTAGTTCTTGTGTTATGAGAAGCAGTAAACAACACTTCCTTATGTACTTTCATTATACCAGTCATGATTTTATAGACTTCAATCATATCTCCCCTTAGCCATCTCTTTTCCAAGCTGAAAAGTCCCAGTCTTATTAATCTCTCCTCATATGGAAGCCGTTCCATACCCCTTATAATTTTTGTTGCCGTTTTCTGAACCTTTTCCAATTCCAATATATCTTTTTTGAGATGGGGTGACCACATCTGCACACAGTATTCAAGATGTGGGCATACAGAGATTTATATAGAGGCAACATGATATTTTCTGTCCTATTTTCTATCCCCTTCTTAATTATTCCCAGCATTCTGTTCGCTTTTTTGACTGCCGCTGCACATTGAGTGGATGTTTTCAGAGAACTATCCACAATGACCCCAAGAGCTCTTTCTTGAGTGGTAACAGCTAATTTAGACTCCATCATTTTATAGGTATAGTTGGGATTATGCTTTCCAATGTGCATTACTTTGCATTTATCAACAATAATTTCATCTGCCATTTGGTTTCCCAGTCACCCAGTTTTGAGAGATTCTTGTGTAACTCTTCGCAGGTTGCCTAGGTCTTAACTATCTTCAGTAATTTTGTATCAACTGCAAATTTTGCCACCTCACTGTTTACCCCTTTTTCAGATCATTTATGAATATGTTGAATAGGACTGGTCCCAGAACAGGCCCCTGGGGGACACCACTATATCATTAAGGCTATTTCCATTTATGAACTTTTCTATCTACTGACTTTGACAATAAGCTTGAATTTAAATATATGCATAGAGAGAATGATTTACAGCTAAATGTTTAGGACCCAATTTAAATGTAAAAATAATGCTTTAAATTACGAAAATACTATTTAATAGCTTTTCATGATTAGTAATAGAGAAATACTTATGTAAGGTGAATTTAACAAGGCTGCATGAGTTGATTTCCTGGAAACTGGTATCGTATTGAACCTATTTTCCTGTACTATACTATTATTGACTTTTAGCAATAAACTTGACTCATATTGGTTATTTGGTTTCTTTGGTATATTTCATAACATACCGAAATGTGGTCAAGCAATTGACTATACAATATATCAACAGCATTCTGATGAATAGTCTAGCAATAAAGCTACATAGTATCAGAAGATGAGTATTAATTTTTCATAATTTATTCTACTAAACCTCTTCCTCACATCATGTAAGTATCTTGTGTAAGGATCTGTATATTGAATCAATAAGCCGGAACTATCCCAAAGAAAACTTTTTGTTGTTGTTTTTTTAAATACACCTTCATGTTCATAGGTTTTAATTAAAAATAAAACAGGAGACCTTGTATGGATGCCTGTAAGATGCCTGTAACCCCACACAGCAGAATCTGAAAATGCATCGCGGGCAAGTGCCAGTATTCAGTAATAGCTGAGCAATGGATCTGTTCTTTTCTGTCAATGCAAACATTCTGGATAATCCTAATTAAAAATAAAATAAAACAGGGTTAATAAGTGATTTTCATGTTTCACTTCTAAACATAATCTGCATAGAAGAAAACAAAGTTAGAGGTATCTGCATCATCACCCAAACAACCCTCCCTAGAATAAACATCATTTGGTATAAACAGTACAAGGATTCACACACCAGAACAGTATCAGGGATCACTGCACCAGTTTATAACTCTCATAAGGCTTGAATGAAGTTTTGTCTTACGTCAGAAGCATCATTTCTTTGGTGAGGTTAATCTATTACTAGTGACCATTTCTGCACATTACACTTGTTCATTATTTGTAGTCACAGGATTATTGACTCAAGAGAAAATAGCTCTTCTGCTGAAGGCCAGTAGTCATAGCTGTTTGGGGGAAAATACAGAGACTCATAGACATTAAGGGCAGAAGGGTCCATCGTGATCATCTAGTTCAACGTTTTTCAAACTGGGGTCCGCGGACCCCTGGGGGTCCTTGAAGGAACTCCAGGGGGTCTGCGGACTGCGCTGATCAACTCCTCCCTCACCCTCCCTTCCTCAACTCCTCTCCCTCCCTCTATCCCTCAGAGGCTACTGAAGCCAAACCAGGAGATTTTAATTGACGGTGCAGTGGGGCTAAGGCAGGCTCCCTGCCTGCTCTGGTTCCACACCGCTCCTGGAAGCCGCCAGCACATCCCTGCAGCCCCTGCAGGAGAAAGTCTCTGCATTCTGCCCCCGCCCCAGTGCAGACTCCGCAGCTGTCATTGGCTGGGAACTGCAGCCAATGGGAGCTGCAGGGGCAGTGCCTGCGGGCAGGGGCAGCGTGCGTGGAGAGCCCCTAGCCCCTTGCCTAGGAGCCGCTGCCAGAGAGATGTGCCAGTCACTTTCAGGAGCCGCACCCCCTCCCACACCCAAACTCCCTCCCAGAGCCCTAGGGTGACCAGACCGCAAGTGTGAAAAACTGGGACGGGGGTGGGGGATAATAGGAACCTATATAAGAAAGACCCAAAAATCGGGACTGTCCCTATAAAATCAGGACATCTGGTCACCCTACAGAGACCGCACCCACTCCCGCACCCAAACTCCCTCCCAGAGCCCGCACCCCTCACCCCCTCCTGCACCCAAACTTTCTCCCAGAGCCTGTAGCCCCTCCTACACCCCAATCCCCTTCCAGAGCCTGATGAAACTGAGTGAGAGTAGGGGAGAGCAAGCAATTGGAGGGGGGATGGAGTGAGCGGGGAGGAAAGAAGAGGCTGGGCAGGGTAGGGCCTTGGGGGAAGGGGTGGAGTTGGGGTGGAGCCTAGGGCTGAGCGGGGTGGCTTGTGGGTCCCTGAAAATTTTTAAATCAAAATGGGGGTCCTCAGGTTGCTAAAGTTTGAAACTAACCTAGTGCACACTGCTGGCCATAGAACCTCACCCGCCCACTCCTGTAACAGATCTCTAATCTCTGACTGAACATGCTAAATTTCTGCCTAGTCCTATCGCATCTTATATATATGGTGAATTACACTAGCTGACATACTTGTAGGTGGTGCCAGGGAACAAGCGGACTTCTTTGAACAATGTGTCCCAAAGAACAAATTCATATTAAAAAACCCCAACATATATTCAAATCCCAAAAATGGCAGAGGTCATACAGTGAGAGCCAAGTACACGTTTCTCTGTCCTTTAAAGCCTTGTGAAAGTAGAATGAATTATATTGTGAAAATAGAAAGGATTAAAGAAATGCTGTCTGTACCTTTAAGCAAAATTGTTGGAATGCTGCAATCCAGGTATAAGTAATACAGACATTAACATAGAACAATTGCACCGTTTAAGGGCCATTGGTGAAGTATTAGCCTTAAATCGATAAGAATTAGTAAGGAAGTAGGATATACATGCTGTGCCCCAGGTGAATTTTACTGTTTTGCTTTCTTTGTCCCTTTGTCTAATTCCTGCTCTTTTATCTGTATAAATAAGACTGTTTGGGTCTTGCATGGCCACTCACATTATCTGGGTGCTATTGGCGGAGCGCTACGCTAATAAAACAGAGTGGTCTGACAAATTGTGAGTCCTGATTCTAACTTTGACAGCCTACAAAGCCAACTGTCCTTCTTCCCCACCCACTACCCTCTTCCCAGTTTTTGGGATTCCTTGAGTATCACCGTTCATCTCATTTTTTTTTCATTTTTTTTTCATTTTTTTTAAGTACTGTGAGACATTTTCTAGCACTTCCTGTCACAGAGCTGGCCTTCAAAATAACTGGCTAGGACTGGAAGTCTCTATTATTTTTTTTCCCTAAAATAATTGATGTGCCCCCTCCAACCCTGTTTGTGAGGGGATTGGGAGGACTTGACAGATTCCTGATAGAAGAAGAGCATCCAGGAGTCCACTGATGCTGCTAAGGAAGCATGAGATCCCAGCCACAAGCTGTTTGCCTCCAGTTCAGCCACTTCTCTTAGAGCTACCAGTGTGGCCTCCACCCACAATGGTGGGTACACAGCCAGACTGAGTCTGCCCACTCATCATTAACAGTAGGCCTCCACCCCACCCAGCTGCCCTGAGGAAGAAAGGAAGCACTAAGGAAGAAAAAAAAATTCTCAACACTGTTCTTTAAAAATGCACCAAGTTTTAGAGCACCTCCAAAAGTCATTGTACTAAGCCTTCCAATCAACTTTCAGTAACTATTTATATTACAATGGCACCCGGATATCCCAGTAATGGTCAGGGCCCCAGTGTGTTAGGTGCTGTACAAACAGCATTTAGACTGCATCCATTTGAAAGGTGTCACAGACCCAACAAAGACATTTTCTACAATTCTTGCTCAGTCGCTGAGGGGTTCCCTACCTGCTTTACCCACTTCCCCACATCTGGGGGCAGGGTAGCCAATAGAAGCTGCTGCAGAAAACAAAAAAGAACATGGCACCTTCCAGTAAGAAAGAGCCCAGCAGCTCAAGGTGACTCTGTTTGCTCCTCTGCTCCTGCGAGCAATGGGATAGGGCTCCTCTGCTCCTTCCCCCCGCAACACCCGGCAGGGGAAGCAGAATCCTCCTGCTGCAGCTCTCCCCAGGGCAGGAGAGCAGGGTGAAGAATACCAGGAGCTGCAGGAAGAACAGAGGTGAGGCTAGTGGTGCAGAACTGATGTGCGGGCTTGCAGACCCGGGGTGCAGAACAGGTCCAGGAATAGAATTGATGAGGGGCAGAAGAGGCTTAACGGATGATGGTCAGGGATAGACAGGTGTGATGTTGCTTTCATTTCTGTGACACTTCTACCACTGTGTACAGACAAACAGGGAAAGACAGTACCTGCTGCAAAGAGTGTACAGTTTGAAAGGAAACTAGAATTACAAATTTTAAGTCTAATCCTAGTCTTTTCTGTATATAAAAGTTTTTAGTTTCTAATTAACGTAATTCTGTTTCATGAAACTTCAGTCAACTTATCAGGGTAACATCTGTCTCAGGCTGTAATATTTCAAATGAGGGATTTAAAAAACAAGAAATGATGAGGAAGATGACAAAATGAATCACTGAAAGACACACAAAATTCCATTCCCAGAGAGCAGTTTTACATTTAATTCACAAAGCAAGAGGATATCTTTCAAACACGCACACACGTGTGAGACTTGGGGCAGGGCTGTGACAGCAGCACATGAATAAATTTTAATGACTAAATATGCCTCTTTCCAAATCACTAATTTATAGTGCTCACAGAAATCCACCCACACTTGAGAGGTTCTTCCTCAATCCACCCATCCCTGGGGTTACTGTGCTTACTGTAACAGCTGAAACACAGGCTGGAGGACAAGTGCTAGTATTAATGGTAGGACCCAGATACTCCTGGATGTGATAGCTGGCAGATTTCTTCACCAAATAGTTATCGAAACAACGAGATGTGATGCTGTTTTAGTTCAAACAATCATGAGCTAATTTAGTTTAAGCTAAATTGAGGGACACACAAAAACCAGATCTGCAACTAGGGTCCTTGATTGCAAAAGGGCAAACTTTAAAAAATTAAGGGAATTAGGTAGGGAAGTGGACTGGACTGAAGAACTCAGGACTCTGAAGGTGGAGGAGGTTTGGAGTTAAGTCAAAGTTGCAGAATCTATGTGACGTCTCCATCCCAACCAAGGAGAAAAAAATTGTAGGGAAGGGTTGTAGACCAAACTGGATGAGCTAACTCTCAAACAGATTATTAAGAGACAGTAGAAAGCCTACACGGGATGGATCAGCAAAAAAAAGCAACCTCTTGTAGGTCAGATAGTATAGGGAAAAAGTGAGAACTGCCAAAACACAAGCAGAGTTGGACTTTGCAAAGGAAATTAAAATCCATATTAAAAGGTTCTCTGGCCCATATAATAAGAAGAAAACAAGAACAGAAGTGAGACTGCTAAATACTGAGAATGGGTGGAGATTAAAGATAATCTAGCCATGGCCCAACACTTAAACTAGTGATACTCAGACAGTGGCTCACAAATGGGAAGTGGCTCTTTAACGTGTCTCCTGTGGCTCTTTGCAGGAGGATATGAAAACACTGTGTGATTTAATTAACCAATCTAAGCTATTAACCAATCAAGATGCTTTTACTATGTTATTAACCAAATACTTTATCAACTTGCACTACATTATTAACTTATTTGCTGTGAGAATATTGTTTAAATATGAATAGTACTACAGCAAATGAAACAATGAATTCCCATTACTGTAGCTCTTTTGAGTAACGTTGATCGCTAATTTGGCTCCTGAATCACTGAGACCTGAGTATCACTGACTTAAACGGATACTTTGCCTCAGTTTTTAATAAAGAAAACAAGGATCTTAGGGGCAGTGGCAGGATGGTTAATGAAAATGAGGATATAGAAGTCAAAACTATCACATCCAAGGTGGAAGTCAAACAAAAATAGCTTAATTGGACCAAATCAGGGACCCAGATAATCTCTATTCAAGAATATTAAAGGAACTGGCATATGAAATTACAAGCCCAATGGCAAGGATTTTTAATGAGTCTGTAAACTTGAATGTCATACCCTATGACTGGAGAATTGCTAATATAGTAACTATTTTTAAGAAAGGAAAAAAAGTGATCCAGGAAACTATAGGCCCATTAGTTTTACCTCAGTTATACGTAAGGTCTGGAATGAATTTTAAAAGAGGAAGTAGTAAAGGTAAACAGTAATCGGGGTAAGATACAACATGCCTTTGCAAAAGGTAGATCATGCCAGTCCAATCTGATATCTGTTTTCGAGGAGATAACTGATTTTTTTAGATAAAAGCAGTGCAGTAGCTCTAATCTACTTGGACTTCAGTAAGGCATTTGAAACTGTTCCACATGGGAAATTATTAGTTAAATTAGAGAAGATGGGGATTAATATGAGAATTGAAAGTTAATAAGGAACTCGTTAAAGAGGCGACAATGAATGATACTGAAAGGTGAACTATCAGGCTGAAGGGAGGTTACTAGTGGAGTCTCTCAGAGATTGGTCTTAGGACTAATCTTATTTAATATTTTCATTAATGACTTGAGACAAAAAGTGGGAACGTACTAATAAAATTTGTAGATGACACATAGTTGTGAGGTATTGCCAATATGGAAGAGGACTGGAATATCATACAAGAAGATTTAGACAACTTTGAAAATTGGAGCAATAAAAATGGGATGAAATTAAAAAAATGCAAAGTGTAACATCATGCATTTAGGGACAATCAACAAGAATTTTTGCTATAAGCTTGGGGACATATCAGTTGGAAGTGACAGACGGGGAGAGACCTGGGGGTATTGGTTAATCACGGAATGACTGAGAGCCGCCAGTATTACACGGCCATGAAAAAGGCTAAAGCAGTCTTAGATGCATCAGGCGAGGTATTTCCACTAGAGATAAGGAAGTGCTATTACAATTTTACAAGGCACTGGTGAGCCCTCATCTGGAATACTGTGTGCAATTCTGGTCTCCCATGTCTAAGAAACATGAATTCAAACTGGAACAAGTGCAGAGAAGGGCTAATAGGACAATCAAAAGAATGTAAAACCTACCTTATGAGAGAAGACTCAAGGAGCTTAGCTTGTTTAGCCTAATGAGACAAAGGGTGAGGGGAGATATGATTGCTCTCTATAAATACATCAGAGAGATAATTCTTCTCCCTCCCTGGTATTTAAGTTAAGGGACAATCCTGGGCACTAAAACAAATGGATCCTAACTGGCCATCAACACGTTTAGATTTCAAATTAAATGGAGGTTTCTAACCAGCAGAGGAGTGAAGTTCTGGAACAGCCTTCTAGGGGAAACAGTGGGGGCAACAAACTTAACTGGCTTCAAGGCTGAGATTGGTACATTTATGGAGAGGACGGCATGATGAGACTGCCTAGATTGGCAGGTGGTCCATCTGTGACTGCTATTAGCAAATATCCCTGATGGCTGGAGATGGGACACTAGATAGAGAGGGCTCTAAGGGCTTGTCTATACTTAAGTTGATGTAAGCGAAGTCCCTAAGGGGTGTGAAAAAATCACACCCTGAGCCACATAACTTACATCAATTTAAAGCAGTGTCTACACCAGGGGTCAGCAAACTTTCAGAAGTGATGTGCCAAGTCTTCATTTATTCACTCTAATTTAAGGTTTTGCGTGCCAGTAATACATTTTAATGTTTTTAGAAGGTCTCTTTCTATAAGTCTATAATATATAACTAAACTATTGTTGTATGTAAAGTAAATAAGATTTTTTTAAATGTTTAAGAAGCTTCATTTAAAATTAAATTAAAATGCAGAGCCCCCCAGACCAGTGGCCAGGACTCAGGCAGCATGAGTGCCACTGAAAATCAGCTCGCGGGCCACCTTCAGCACGCAGGCCATAAGCTGCCTACCACTAGTCTACACCACGCTACACCAACAGGGGAGTTGGATGGAGTAGGAATCCCAGGGGTGCCATCAGGGGGCACGAAGCAGATGGGGTCCGATCGGGGGGTGGGCCACATCACACCTGGCTGTTCGGGAAGGCACAGCCTCCCCTAACCGGCCCTTTATACAATTTCGGAAACCTAATGTGACTCTCAGGCCAAAAAGTTTGCCCACTCTAGTCTAACTAATCGCCATATTTGGAGTCAGGAAGGCATTTTCCCTCAGCTCAGATTAGCAGAGACCCTGCGGGGGATTTCACCTTTCTCTGCAGCATGGGGCCTGGGTCACTTACAGGTTTAAACTAGACTAAATAGTGGATTCTCTATAACTTGACGTCTTTAAATCATGATTTGAGATATTACAGGAGTGGGTGGGTGAGGCTCTGTAGCCTGCAATGTGCAAGAAGTCAAACTAGAGAATCCTGCCCAAACCCACATGCCTGCTCAGGCCCATTGCCAGGGAGTGGCGCCCTCTGGCGGCTTCCCTTACTTCCCCTACCAGAAAGTATTATTCTGTACGGAAACAAAACCATCTGCGATGGGCAGGGGGAGGGGACACGTGCACAGTGGTGCAGGATTCCCCCAGGAGTATCCCTTCTGACAGCATCCACCCCAGCCAGCTGCATATGGGGACATCGGAATGCATGTTTGAGGGAACACTACAAGTTATTTCATGCGAAGATCATACATGAAGGGGAAACCCTAACACAACTAAACATACCTTGTGTATGTAAGTCAATGGGGAGCAGGGTGACCACAGGTACAAGTGTATCTATATAGGGAATCAACCCGACCCCGCCCTGTACAAGATGTGTACGCACAACGAGAAGGCAGTGGAAACCGTACACATCCCGGGGGCGGGCGCGCCAGGGCAGGCCTACGGGAGGGCTGCAGAAGGGCTGTCTGCGGCACACAGGGGGCAGCGCCCCTCGCTGGCGGGAGCAGACCCCGGGGCTCCGCGTGTTCCCGTTCAGCAGCATGCGGGGGAGCCCCTGCCACGGGCTGAGGGGACTACACACCCGCAGTGCAGACCCACCGCCCCACCCCCCACGGCGGGGGACCCTACGCCGGGCCCAGCGGCGCCTCCTACCTCCTCCCTTCTGCGGCCGGCGCGAGGAGCGGGAGCCTTGCTCGACGCCGGGGGAAGCATTAACTCTCGGCCCCCTAGAGCGCAGCGAGGCGCGCGTTCCCGTCCCCCCGGAAACAGGCGTCCCAGCAGGAAGGTTCCGGCCTCTGAGGAGGCAGCGGTCGCTTCTTCCTCCTGCCGGCGATCCTCAGCCCTTGTCCCGGGGAGGGAAGGTCTCCGGACCGCGGAGACAGCAAACCCGCCGAGCCGGGGGAGACCTGAGCAGCGGCAGCCAGAGACGTCGATCCGCACCTGCGGCCTGCCCAGGAGTCGCCGCACGCTCCGGCGGAGGAACGGCTCGGCGCTCCGCCTGTCAGGCCTGGCAAGGCTGCGATCAGGTGGGGAGGCGAGGCTGGGCAGGGGCGGCTCGGGCGGGCGGGCGCAGCGGAGCCGGAACGGCGGAGATGGCGTCTCAGCCGCCGCCTCCCAAGCCCTGGGAGAACCAGCGCCTCGCGGGAACCGCGGCCCCGGCCTTCCAGTGAGTGCACCCCTCCCCCCTTTCCGGGGATACACCCTGAGAGCCTCCCGCCACGGACCCTGCCCCGCCCCCTGTGCAGGGGGGAGAGGCTCCCTCCCAGGGACCCAGCCCCACTCCTCCTTCCACGGGGGGACTGACTTCCCCGCCACGGACCCTGCCCCGCCCCCTATGCAGGGGGGAGAGGCTCCCTCCCAGGGACCCGGCCCCACTCCTCCTTCCACGGGGGGACTGACTTCCCCGCCACGGACCCTGCCCCGCCCCCTATGCAGGGGGGAGAGGCTCCCTCCCAGGGACCCGGCCCCACTCCTCCTTCCACGGGGGGACTGACTTCCCCGCCACGGACCCTGCCCCGCCCCCTATGCAGGGGGGAGAGGCTCCCTCCCAGGGACCCGGCCCCACTCCTCCTTCCACGGGGGGACTGACTTCCCCGCCACGGACCCTGCCCCGCCCCCTATGCAGGGGGGAGAGGCTCCCTCCCAGGGACCCGGCCCCACTCCTCCTTCCACGGGGGGACTGACTTCCCCGCCGCGGACCCTGCCCCGCCCCCTATGCAGGGGGGAGAGGCTCCCTCCCAGGGACCCGGCCCCACTCCTCCTTCCACGGGGGGACTGACTTCCCCGCCGCGGACCCTGCCCCGTCCCCCCATGGGGGTTGAGAGACACCACCCAGTGACTCTGCCCCGTCCCTCCTTCCACGGGGGGGGGGGGACAGACCTCCCCACCCCAGAGACCCTGCTCCATTCCTCCATGGGGTTTGAGAGACACTTCCCCAGGACCCTGCCCTGTCCCAGAGACCTTGCTCCGTCCCTCCATGGGGGTTGAGAGACACCCCCCCGGGACCCTGCCCCATTTCTCCTTCCACGGGGGGTGGGGCCAGACCCCCCCGGACCCTGCCCCGTTCCCCCATGGGGGTTGACAGACACCCCCCAAGGACCCTGACCCCTCCCTCCTTCCACGGGGTGGGGGGACAGACCCTGCTTCGTCCCTCTGTGGGGGTTGAGAGACATCCCTCCCCGGACCCTGACCTGTCCTTCCTCCCATGGGGGAGAGAGACTGTTTCCCCCCCACCCCGGGGGGTTATGAGACTTCTTGCCACAGCCCCTCCCCCCCCCCGTGGGAGTAGAGAGATGCCGTCACATGCACTTTGCTTCCCTGCCTGCCCACCCCCCCAGTTTGTGAAGATTTTGGGATAATGTTAATATAAAATGATTATGGGTACTGATCTTGAAACTCTGAATTTATTTAGGTCTGCTGATTTGGGTGCCAGCCTGCTGACCAGGCCTGGACAACCCACACTCACAAGAGTACCTCCGCCTATTTTGCCACGACCATCACAGCAGGCAGGGAACAGTAGCCTGAGCAATTTCAGGCCTGCATACAGCAGTTCCTTTTCTCCAGGCTATGGCACATACGGAAACTCTTTTTATGGAAACTACAGCCCTTACAGTTATGGATATGGTGGTTTGGGCTATAACCGGTTTCGTACAGATGATCTGCCTCCCAGCAGATTTGTTCAGCAGGCTGAAGAGAGCAGCAGAGGTGCATTTCAGTCCATTGAAAGTATTGTGCATGCATTTGCCTCAGTCAGTATGATGATGGATGCTACCTTTTCAGCTGTTTATAACAGTTTCAGGGCTGTATTGGATGTAGCCAATCACTTCTCACGACTCAAAATACATTTCACAAAGGTGTTTTCAGCTTTTGCATTAGTCAGAACTATAAGATACTTCTACAAACGGATGCAGCGGCTGCTGGGTCTGCGGAAGAGCTCTGAGAATGAGGATTTGTGGGCTGAAAGTGAAGGAACTGTGGCTCGCATTGGCCCAGAGGACCAGGCAGCTAACTCAGCAAAATCCTGGCCCATTTTCTTATTCTTTGCTGTTATTCTTGGGGGTCCCTACCTCATCTGGAAGCTGCTCTCCACGTACAGTGATGAAGAAACAGGTAAAGGAGATCAGCAAATTGAGGAGAGTGTACGTTAGAAAATAAACTATTCATGTTCTTACCACAAAGAAATTAGTAAATCATACCCTAAAAATGCTGAGTTCAACAGGGAGATGGAGATTAAGGTATTAGAATAGCCTATTCTTTGATGCCATGTTAATTGACCTCTATCAAAGAGGTTCTGCTTCTAGGGAAGGTAAGATTTTAGGGCTGAGTTCTGCAGCTGCTTCATATGTTTACAACTGCAGAATCAGGTTTCTTATGTGAAAGAAACTCTTCTTTGGCAGCAAGATTCAACTAGGTATTACAATATAGCACTTTACTAATAACGTCCTTTAGTGAACTTGGGGGAAAAACTTGGGCGCTTGCTTGCTTTATTCAGTCAATCCATCTATCTGGTGACTTGGAATAGAAAATTCTGCAAACCAGGACACTTACATGCAGAGGCCTAAATGTGGTTAGAAGCCTAACTTGAAAAGCACCTGAAAATGTTGGTAATTGTATAGTGCCATATGTGTATGGCCCTGTAATAAATGTTTGTACAATGCTTTTAAGATTTAAAGTGTTACCTAAATGTTTGTGACCCATTATATTTAGTATATGCATACTTGTGGGAAAATTCAATTTCTGTTACGAAGTACTTTAAAGATCCAGATGATTATGCTGCTTTTTAACTCTTCTGTGAAATAGTGTCTAGTAATTGGGCAAACGGAGATGATGATCATGTAATTGGAAGAGCAGAATATGACTTCACTGCTGTTTCAGAAGAAGAAATTTCTTTTCATGCTGGTGACATGCTAAAATTAGCACCTAAAGGTAAGATTATGATTTATTGTGGATTTATTTTTTAATTTCCAATGACTTTTTAATGCTTGTGAATGGAGTCATATTGACAGCCCTTTGAGATCAAAAGAGACATATTTTAGTTGGCCCAACTCAACAGGTCAGTGATTGGGCATGTTGCTTCTCTAGAGCATCCACACAATCTTTTTGAGTGGGTTTTGCTTAATTTCCCTAAAATGTTGGCCAGTACAGTGACTCATTTTGAGACATGCCCAAAGATCACTTACACAGTGCATCTTCACCAACGACTGTTCTCCTCATATTTCCTCATGGGCCATGCAACAGTGCTGTGACAAAAGTTAGATCTGTGCAGTGCTTTCATTTTCAGAACACTTCAAATATTAATCCTCGTGGCATCCTTTGGAGACAGGTAAATTGTTTGCATTTCTTTCTTACAAAGTCAGTTTCTCTGAGCTGGTATGCATTCTACCTGACTCCCACCAGGACTTCAGTGAAATCTACACACACGCATCTGAGGGCAGAATGTGGCCATTGTAATAATCACTGAGGAAACTGTGATATTCAAAAGAGGATAGTTGTCACATACATACAGCACACTGAATCCTGTAGATAAATGCACATATTCCAATCTTTTGAGTATGTGTAGGCCAAAAAAAGATATACATGGAAATATACTAACAGTAATTTCTTAGAACATTTTGTATTTATACTTTGTGTAATCAGTTGCATGTAGTTAATTACAGTGAAGGGTGTGATCTTCAAAAAGACTTTCAAAGTCCTTTTTTCCTCTGCAGAAAATATCTTTTATCCTTTGGAAAAGGGGTGTACCTTTTTTAGCCTCTAACTGGACTGCTATACAGGAATTGACAAATCCTGTTGTATCTTTTTTTTTATGGCTGTCAAATTATTTTTTAAAATTGTGATTAATTGAGAGATTTTTTTAATTGCAATTTGTCATGCTATTTTAAAAAAAATGATCATGATTAATCATGAGATTTAATTGCACTGTTATAATAAATACCATTTATTAAAATATTTTTGGATGTTTTCTACATTTTCAAATATATTGATTTCAGTTACAACAGAATCCAAATGAACAGTGCTCACTTTATATTACTGTATATACTCATTCATAAACTGAATTTTTTTAGTAAAAAAGAGAAGCATCAGAGAAGGGGGTCAGTTTATGAACGAGTATAGAGCCCCTTTGCCCTAACAAAGGGGGCAAGGAGAGGCACCACAGCCGGAAGAGGCAGGGCCAGAGTCTCTTCGCTTCTGACCATGCTGCTCTCCCCCCAGCCTCCGAAACAGCTGCAGCTCCAGGTCTGGCAGGCTGGGCGGCTGCGCCGCCCAGCCTGCCAGAGCAGCTCCTGCCAGGCCAGAGACATCCTCACCTGGCCCACCCCAGCTAAGGTGGGAAGCAATGGGATGGGGAGAGTGTGGGGCTCCAGGCTAGGGGTGGGGACATGTGGGGGGGTGGTCACAGGCATTACTTCCCTGAACCCCAGCTTCTTCCCCTTTCCCCGCAAAAAGTTTCTGTCCCGGCCCATCACGGTAAGCCAGTGGTGGGCTGGGACACTTGGTTTACTTAGGTTTACCTCCGTGCCTGCAGACACTCGAGGTAAACAAACTGTTTCAGCCCGCCAGCAACTTATCCTCATGGCCCGGGAGCCAAAGTTTGCTGACCCTTGAATTATAGGGTCAGCTTATAAATGGGTTATAAAAAATTTCCATTTTTACTTATCTGTCTTGGGGGGTCGACTTATAAACGAACTGGCTTATGATCGAGTATATACGGTATTTTTTATCATAAATATTTGCACTGTAAAAAGATAAATATAAGAAATAGCATTTTTCAGGTCACCTCGTATAAGAACGGAAATGTAATCTCTTCATTGTGAAAGTGCAACTTACAAATGTAAATTTTTTTCATAACTACACTCAAAAATAAAACAATATAAAACTTCAGCGCCTACAAGTCCACTCAGTCCTACTTATACAGCCAGTCACTAAGACAAACAAATATGTTTACATTTACAGGAGATAATACCTGCTTCTTATTTACAGTGTCACCTGAAAGTGGGAACAGACGTTTGCATGGCAGTATTGGTAGCCAGCATTGCAAGGTATTTACATGCCAGATATGCTAAACATTTGTATGCGCCTTCATGCTTCGATCACCATTCCAGAGGACGTGCTTCCATGCTGATGACTGGTTTTGCTCGATAATGATCCAAAGCAGTGCGGACTGACACACAGGGCCGGCGCTACCATTTAGGAGCCTAGGCAATCGCCTAGGGCGCCAGAATAAATGGTGGGCGCCGTTTTGCCGGAGGGGGTGGCAGGCGGCTCCGGTGGAGCTGCCGCAGTGCCTGCGGGAGGTCCACCGGAGCTGCGCGAGCAGCCGACTGTCCGCAGGCACGACTGTGGCAGCTCCACCGGAGCCGCGGACCCTCTGCAGGCACCACTGTGGCAGCTCTACTGGAGCCGGGAGACCAGCGCGCGGGGCGGCAAAATCCCCGTCCGCCTAGGGCGCTCAAACCCCTAGCGCCTGTCCTGCTGACACACGTTCATTTTCATCATCTGAGTCAGATGCCACCAACAGAAGGTTCATTTTCTTTTGTGGGGTTCAGGTTCGGTAGTTTCTGCATTGGAGTTTTTGCTCATTTAAGACTTTTGACAGCATGTTACACACTCTCAGATTTTGGAAGGCACTTCAGGTTCTTAAACCTTGGTTCATGTGCTGTAGCTACCTTTAGAAATCTCACATTGGTATCTTCTTTGCGTTTAGTGAAACCTGCAGTGAAAGTGTTCTTAAATTGAACAAAATGTGCTGGGTCATCATCCGAGACTGCTATCGCATTAAATATATGGCAGAATGCAGATAAAACCACAGAGCAAGAGACATACAGTTCTTCCCCAGGGAGTTCAGTCATAACTTTAATTAATATATTATTATTTTAACGAGCATTGTCAGCATGGAAGCATGTCCTCTGCAATGGTGGCTGAAATACGAAGGGGCATACGAATGTTTAGTATATCTGGACATAAATACCTAGCAGTGCCAGCGACTATAGTGCCATGCGAATGCCTGTTCTCATTTTAAGGTGACATTGTAAATAAGTGGGCAATGTTATCTCCCATAAATGTAAACAATCTTGTTTGTCTTAGCAATTGGCTAAACAAGAAGTAGGACTGAGTGGACTTGTAGGCTCTAAAGTTTTACAGTTTTGTTTTTGAGTTCAGTTATGTAACAACAACAAAAAACTACATTTGTAAATTGCATTTTCATAATAGAGTGCACTACAGTACTTGTATGAGGTGAATTGAAAAGTACTATTTTTTTCTTTTTTACGGTGCAAATATTTGTACTAAAAAATAATATAAAGTGAGCACTAATGTACTTTGTATTCTGTTGTAATTGAAATCAATATATTTGAAAATGTAGAAGAACATCCAAAAATATTTATTATAAATTTTCAGTTGGCATTCTATTATTGTTTAACAGTGAAATTAAAATTGCAATTAATCATGATTTAGTTTTTAATCAAGTTAATTTGTTTTTAGTTAATCACTTGAGTTATCTGCGATTGACAGCTCTACTTTTTTTTTTAATATATTTTAATTAGGGCCCTACCAAATTCACGGGCATGAAAAATGCGTCACGGACCGTGAAATCTGGTCTTTTGTGTGCTTTTACCCTATACTATACAGATTTCATGGGGGAGATCAGTGTTTGCAAATTGAGGGTCCTGACCCAAAAGGGAGTTGCAGGGTGTTGCTGCAAGGTTATTTTAGGGATGGTTGCAGTATTGCCACCCTTACTTCTGTGCTGACTTCACAGCTGGGCAGCCAGAGAGAAGTGGCTGTTGGCTGGGCGCCCAGTTCTGAAGGCAGCACCCCGCCAGCAGCATTGCAGAAGTAAGGATAGTTCCTCAATCCCTGCTTCCAATAACCTTGCGACCCCCCCCACACACACACACACACAACTCCTTTTTGGGTCAGGACCCCTACAATTATAACACTGAAATTTCAGATTCAAATAGCTGAAATCATGAAATTTACAATTTTTAAAATCATATGACTGTGAAATTGACCACAATTGACTGTGAATTTAGTAGGGCCCTAATTTTAACACACAAACTTCTATATTTGATTTTCTATAAATATTAGCACTTTAAACACCACATGAACAGTAATCTGGCTTGTCATGTAACTGACTAGTTGTTGACTTAATAGCAAGTATTCTCCATGTTTCTGCTGAGTTTTGAATTAGATGACTGTATAATGTCTGGTGAGGTCTCAAACTCTGTGAAAGTGTTTTAAGTTATAACTGTTAGGCATTTTGAATTGCTTTGTAACTACAGCTTAGTTTTCTTATCAGAAAAACAACCCAAAGTACGTGGTTGGCTTTTGGCTAGTCGTGATGGTCAAACAACAGGACTTGTGCCAGCTAATTACATCAAAATATTGGGTAAAAGAAGAGGTCGGAAAACAGCGGAGCTGGAAATTATTGCAGAGCAGCAGTCGGCTTTTGCCAAAACACCACCTGTTAGAGGAGCCACCGATGCGGATACTTTAGAGGAGCAAGAAGCTGCATTTGAGTCTGTTTTTGTTGAAATGAATAAGGTTCCCGTTACCTCTGACTCCACTGTGATAGGTGGAGATAAACAGGATCTCTGATGCACCCGGATAAAATTTAGTGATTGAACTATACTTATCAATAATTCTTTTGATATTCTTAAAACTGTAGAAATACACTGTTAGGACTGTGTCAGGTATCTCGCTGCTGGTGACGGGTGAACAGATAACACAATAGTTTACCCAAACTTTAATAGCATGCTTGAGTCACTTAAAGTTGTACATTTGTGGCCCTGCCCAGCAAACTATTGGCAACTGTGAGATCTCAGGCTGGGGGGAGTTCTGTAGAGGCAACTGGGTAAGCCAATGTGTTGCATCTCTAGCTGCACATTTTGGTCATTTGAAGGAATAGTGCTGATGAATTCTAGAGGTAGCAGTGTCCAGTTCGCCTTACTGGAGAAAGAATTGGCTTGATATGAGGCCTTTGAGACGGGGTGTTGAAAAGGAAAATAAGCATTTCTAGCAGAGGCCTCCAAAAATTGTATATTGAAGAGCCCTTAAAATACTTTATTTTTTTTGGCTGCTTTTTGGTAAAATTAGTGCTTCCACTACCACAAAGAAAAATTAAAGACTTCAGTCCTTTGTTATAAAAAGGTGACTATCTTAAGAAACAGGATTAGCACTATGAGGGAAGGTACATTCAACTGGAATTGTAAGCAGATAAATGCTATTACCAGTATTTATTTGTCCTTTATTCTAATGTTGTTTTCAAGAAAGTATAAGTGTTTTGATTTTTTTCCCCCCACCATTCTGGGAGCTTTTCCTCATAAGAGTCCTGAGGACCACGTGTTTTGTTCTGGTTTAAAATGCACATGCTTTAGGCCCTACATATCTTCCAGCCAAGCACTGTTAAGGATGCTCATTTTTATCCACATCTCTCTAGGGCCTAGTGAGCTAAGTTAGCACAGCCACACTCCCAGCCAGTTTTATAATAGCTTATCAATTTCTAGTAATTATGTATTTTAACAGCTACATCCAAACTTCCCTTGTTTCAATGCAATTTCTTTTTGAACTTTTGTGAGAAAATTCAGCCTGATTTTAACACAACAGGAATGCATCACAGAGTGGATAGGAAACATCTGTGTTGCCATTAAATAGATGCGGTTTTCTGTTGATAATCCCACAAAATAGGAAACAAGAAAAAAAGCTGCCCATTTCATTCTCTTATCATGGAGATGGATGAGTTAACTGCTAACTTGATTATTCCTGCTGAACTAAAGGCATTAAATCGGGTATTTCCCCATAAAATCTGAGGTACATTGAGAACCATAATTGCATAAAGACTATTAACGCTATCCATTTTACCTTCAAATCTATTTACTTTTGTGAGCTCTGTACTGAAGTCATACTTCTCTGGGAAGCAAAGTTAAGTGAAGGTTCCTCTATCGGGACTCACTCGCATTAATATTAGATTTGATTAACACAGAATCATTTTCAGTTCAGGCTGTAGTTCTTATGGAATGCTCTTATATACTGTGTTGAACCCTTCAATGTTAGAACAGATCCATACAGTTCTAATGTACTACAGCAAAGGAAAAATACTGATGGCTGTGTATTAATAAATCATTTCAATTAAGTAGCCTTCTTCTTAAAAACAAAATCCCACAGCAGCACCCAAGCGAGTTAAACTTGCTGTTCCTGGGGGAATTCTGGGCCAAAAAGTTAAAAATTCTGTGCAGAATATTGCAATAGCCCAATATAATCACGCCAGTTTCAATTATTTTGGTAATTTATTTCAAAAGACCTCTCAGCAAGTATGTTAGTAACAATACAGACAACAGAAAAGATTAAGGAAATATTTTTTGACAAATAGATTCCTTACTAGGCATATTAATACATAACTTTCAGTAATAATTCATTTAACCTACAGAAATGTATTTCCCGCCCTCCCTCGGAAGCAGTGCAAAGGTTTGGGAGGAGTCAGGAGTAATGGAGGAGCTAAGGGAGGGGAAAGTAATTGCTGGGAAGAAGCCTGGATGTGAACTTGGAAGGTTGTTGGGTGTGGGTGGGAAAAGTATGGAATGAGGGTTTTCTGGTCAGCGAGGGATTGTTAGGAAGCCTCCCCCATGCAGATGCTGGCTAACCCCTAGCTTCACTCATTCAGTCATGCACATCTGCCCCAGTCCTCATGTGCCCCTGCATCCCCACTCCCATTCAGTCCCTGCCCCAGTCTGTGACTCCCCCAGCAGCCCCATATGCTCCACACTGCCTGGTCCCCATATCCTGTGCCTCCTGAGCTGGACCCACAGAGAGGGCACTGAGGAATGCAGCTTCTTCTCTTCCCTATCTGTAGCTGGGGCTGCTTGCACCGAGAAGCGGATGCTCTCTGTTCTAGTGCACAGTGGCTCCAGGTAGGCGAAAGGTGTAACTGCAGAACTTTTCAGCAGAATGTATTTTCAGCTGCGAGGGGAAAAAAAAAAGTCTGCATGGCACATGAATTCTCTGTGTTGGAATAAGTAGTTTAATAGATTTTGGTAGTTTTAATTCACGTTTCTATAGAGATCTTCAACATCACTTTCCATTGCAAGCTTCATTAATATGTTTATATTTTAAGTGCACTTGCTAGCTGTTAGTACTTAGGCAACTTGTGGTGAACAGAATTGGTAAGATCTAGACAAAACAGTTACAACAAGCTATTGCTAACCTCAGGTTGGGTAGTAGTCTAAGAGTAGCGATCGATCCAGCGGTAAATCTAGACGCGATAAATCAATCCCCAAGCTCTCTCCCGTCAACTCCTGTACTCCAGCTCAGCAAGAGGCGCAAGCAGAGTCAACTCACTGTAGTGAAGACACTGTGGTAAGTAGATCTAAGTACGTCAACTTCAGCTATGTTATTCACCTAGCTGAAGTTGCGTAACTTACATCAATTCCCCTCCCACCCCCCTCCAACCCCACCCCAGTGTAGACCAGGCCTAAGTGGCTGGTATGCTGGAGCCCTGGATTTTAGAATAACCTCTGGACTCTTGCCGTGTACAATGGCAAGGTTAGAAGTATAGGAGATAGGGCCCTGGCTCCTGGGAGACAGTGTAGTGAAGCATTTTTTGCTACTGCTTGCTCAATAAGATTATATGTAGCTGCTATGGGAGAAGGAAAGAAAAAAACAGCCCACATAGAAGGGGTGAATTAAAAACCCAGAGCCAGTACACATTTCTGAGAAATTTTTCTCAACATGCCAATGCACCAGATGAGGGATTAACTAAAATTTGGATGGGACTCCCTCTGCTGCAGAAACAGAATGAAAACTGAGGACGAGAATGTACATTAAGATTGTTAGAAAACTTTACATCAAATGTTCAGTTTCTGCCTACATTCTTTGTTCCTGATGGGTTTAATTATTTTACTATTGGAGCATCAATCTTTCTTGTATCAATAAAGAATTTTAACTGGAGCAGTAAGTAGTCTTTTAAAAGGATAAAGCTTTTTTTAAAATGTCCATTAAATCAGGGTTCTACTTTCCTAATCAAGACTAGATTGGAAACACTTTCAACTGAATGTTAATTAAGAATCTTTAAATCTCATTAATTCTTAATAAAGACATAGTAAAATTTCATGTCTGAGTTTTTCTGATAATCTTTAAAAGTATTCTCTTGGTAGAAAAGGGGTAGCTTTATAAATAAGTGGACATTGACTAACCTGTCTTACTGTGTAGTAGCTTGACAGTCTATCAAATCACTGTAAATGTTATAACTGTGCATAGAATTCTGACCTTTTCAATCACGTTTACTCACTTTAATGGAAAAAGAGGGCTGAGAAAATGGTGTAGTACGTTGTATTTTATTTTAAAAATTCTGAAATTGTATTGACTATATAAATGTATTAAAATTGAGATTTTGGCTTTGTTGGATATAAATTAACATCAGAACAAGAACGAGTTTAAAATGGAATCCTGTGAACTAATTATTTCCCATGCCTCTATGCATATGTCAAGTTCTTGTAAAAACAGTTTGGTGTTTGATTTAGTTCTGAATGAAAACAATTTAATTGTAAACTAACTGTGCAAATATGTAAGAACAAAGTGTTTAATGCAGTTTTAAAAAATATATTTGAGGTTTCCTTGGGAAATAATATTTTAGTCTTTAATAAGAGCCAAGGTAAAATTCTCAATAGTGCCTAAGGCCCATTTTCAAAAGTGACAGACACAAAGGAGCTTAAGTCTTATGGACTTTCACTGTTGTGAAATTGTAGGGGAAAACTCAGTTAAAATTACTCTCAAACAAGAAGCAATTAGTTAAAACTGTAAAAGTGACATGTAAAAATTCTCCTTCCACATTTTACAAGCATCCTTGACTCTAATATACAAAACTTGCTTAGGATCTTTCAGCATATCTATTATCAATATGTGTATAATTTTGACTACATGAATAGTGATGGATATGCTGAATTTGTACCTACTGTTTGTCAGGCAAGGTGGCCTGTGAAATGCATACAGTACATTTTTAAATGACAATAGTGTCATTAACTGCATGTACAAAGTGTCAGGGTACTGGAATACTTAAATTACTTTAACTGATCATTTCCATAACTCTGTGGTTATGGTTTTATGAAGTTTGCATAAGGATTAAATATTTTGTCAGGGAAAGGATACAATACAGATGTATTCAGCACTGTACAGTGGCTAAAGTGTTCTGAAGAAATAATTTTTTTCTTAGAAGTTTAACATAGAAGTCTGTGTAATATAAAAAGGTGGGATGTGGTCTCAATAACTGGAAAGCTTCACAAATATTGTGTGTGTGGAATTTTAGGTTTTTGAAGGAAGGAGTGCTTTCCCAGCATTGACTAGGAGGCTGTTCATGGCTTAAATGGTAGTAGAAAGAAATGGTGGTTAAGGGAGTAGTCATGGATTCAGTGTATGGAGGAAGGTGTAAGAGATGAGAAAAAAGATGTAGGTGAGGACTGCTTGATTTATGCAGTAGACCTAAGCAACAGAACTTGAAATCCTTCTTAGGGCATTTAGTTGTATGTACTTGGATTACCTCTGAATTTTAATCTTAAAATAATAGGCTCTTTGGTACATGAACTGTATCTTCATATATGTATTTGTACAGTACCTAGCATGAGATCCCAGTCTTGATGAGAGCTTCAGGGTGCGAATAGAATATTAAATAGTACATACAAATTCAGAAGCCGAATTTAAGTTTTTGCATAGTATTGCAAACTGAAAGATATTACTTTTTGTCCAGCACAATAAAGAATAAAATAAAAAATTGAAAAATATTAATCTATTTTCCTTGCATAGCCTCAAAAGAACTACTCTTCTTATGGAACTAAAAAGCATCTGAGCCAGCAAGATTATTTTAATATGTTTGGCCTCACTAGAAGCACTTTACCAGTATGGGAATACTGGTATACTATATCAGTGAAGTGTTCCTCATGTGGACACAGCTACACTGTCAAAGCTGTCCTTTGTATCAGTATCGCAAAACCACCCCCCACACATGAAACAAGCTCTGTTGGTTTAGCAGAACCATTCAGCTACAGTCTTCCTGGCTGTTAACCATCAACTTTTCCTTATTTTGCTGTACAAAGTCAGCATTAATTTAATCTGGGAATTGCTGTCAGGAAAATGGGAAATTATGCTATTTATCTCATTCTGTATTTGATTCTATGTCCATAGAAATCAAAGGGAATTTTGTTACTGACTTCAAAGGATGTAAGATCAGGCCCTTAATATACTGATTCTGGTTTTTGTATGCTTGTGTACACTTTTCACAGCCTATTTCCTAATATATCTCAGTTTTTCTTCAACGAAGTTGGTGACAGTGATGATCGTGAGAGTGAGAAAAGGACAGGAATGTAGTATAGTGTATAGGTTTACAGCAATAAGATGAAATTTAAAAAAGGAAAAGAAGGTAAATGAAAAAAATGCAGACAGATTTTTAATAATGTAGGCTAGTCTCCCAAGTGAAGTGGTAGGATACCCTCATCTGGACATGCTAAAAGTTGATTGAAAAGAGAAATGCACCGTAGGGAACAAACCTGTAGTGACTAATAGATTAAATGAATGAATGGATTTCCTATTTCTAGGAATCCATGCACTGTCAGTGCTCTCACTTGTTTGGAAACCTTTTCTTTTTCTAATTTTATTTTAAGAATGCATGCCTTCTCTGATATTCTCCTGAACTCATTTCTTAGTTCATCCACTTGCTGCTGACGTTCTCTGCAAGAAAGGAAAACATAAAAGAGTCAGCTGTCCTTAGGGACAGACTGTAATTTCAAATGTGTGTTGTGCATCATTGCAGTTCTAAAACATTCATTACTCCATCTGCACCTTAAATATGTAGACTTCTCAAGATACTTGTGTGAAATTAGAATCTCTGACAGAAAATACTCAAAAAGTAAAGAAAATACCTCCTTTGCGGGGTTTGGAAGCATTTTTCATAAAGAGGTGCATAAAGCATGAGATAAAATTATTTAAAAAATAAATACCT
This sequence comes from Gopherus flavomarginatus, assembly GCF_025201925.1. Taxonomy (NCBI): domain Eukaryota; kingdom Metazoa; phylum Chordata; order Testudines; family Testudinidae; genus Gopherus; species Gopherus flavomarginatus. The sequence goes on along the minus strand of NC_066620.1, from coordinate 21,129,536 downwards.
ATGTAATGCTAAATAAATAAAATAAAGTTTGAAAAATTTTCCTAATCCTAAAGTCCTGCTTCAAAATTAACTATGGAACAGTTCCGTAAGAATCCCTAGTAGTAGTCTGGTAGCCTAAAGGTTCAAAACAGAATCAAGAGTCTTATGCTGAATGTTGTAAAAATACTGAATGAGATAGTCCCTCTTCCAAGAGCCTATAAAATGTAACCAATCTCTTTCCAAAGAAAAAGTGATGAACAGAACTAAAATACTCTTAAAAAATTCTACTCTAAAACATGATTCTGTAAAAATGACAAAATACTTTGAGGAAAAAAAAATTGGGGGGGGAGGGTGGAGGGGCAAAGGGGGGATTTGTGAACAGCTCGATCAGAATTTGCCTGTCAGTGATACAGGATCAAATGTATTCACATTATAACTTAAATTGTGGTGGTTGTTATTTCCTAATTAACAACTCAGAAAATTCAGCCTGGAATCTGTGTCATTTTTCCTCACACATCAATAATAAATATTTTTAAAAGTTCTGTAGGCTAAGTTAGGTCTTCAGTGTCAACTATGTAACCTTGATCAGTAAGTTTGCATGTGTAACTGATTTGAGCTTAGTAAATAACATTGATGTTGCACATGCAAGGAAAGAATCCTTCCCATCCTCTAACAGTCTATGTGTCACTTTGTAATTTTTTTTCTAGTTCAGTGGATGTGCCATACTCAACAATTTGCACACAAAAAATCACCTGAAATTTTCAGAGAAAAATCTCAAGGGGGTAATGTTAACAAGTTGGGAAACATTTGAAAATTAATGATGAGGTTATGGAGTATTTAGGCAGGCAAAAATCCCATTGATTTAATCTCTCAAAGACTGCAACATCAGGCCCCATCTTTCGATCATATTGTATCTTCCTGCGGTGGGAGAAGGGACTCAGGAAACATCATGAAATTCACCTCACAGAATTCTCCATCGATCTTAACCTTGAGAGGGAGGGATTTATTGGTGCTCAGAGGAGGCAGATGACATCTTCAAAACCATGGAATTTCTGGGGACAAGCAAGGAAAAGAAGCTCCTGTTCCAACCACATTTCTCGAATCATAGAATATCAGGGCTGCTCGAGGGGAGAGGGGGGCAAGTGGGGCAATTTGTCCCGGGCCCCGCAGGGGCCCCCACTAGAGTTTTTTGGGGCCCCTGGAGCAGGGACCTTCACTTGCTCCGGAGGACCTGGAAAACTCTCACAGGGCCCAGTCCCTTGGAGCTTCTTCTGCTCCAGGTCTTCGGTGGCAGAGGGTCCTTCCACTCTGTGGCAAAAGAGACCCCGCTGCCGAATTACCGCCGAAGCAGGACCCACCGCTGAAGTGCAGCCGGGTCTTCGGGGCACTTCGGCGGCAGGTCCCAGAGCGGAAGGACCCCCTGCTGCCCAAGTGCCCTGCAGACCCACAGCGGGGACCCCCCGCCGCCGAAGACCCGGCTGCACTTCAGTGGCGAGTCCCGCTTCGGTGGTAATTTGGCAGCGGGGGGTCCCCGCCGTGTAGAGAAATCTCTGTATTAACGATCTCTATAAATCTATAACGTTGCATTGTGTTATTTTGTATTAAGTATCTTTATCTTTATGATGTATCTGGCATGATGTTATTTTGTATTTCATATGACTTGGCATTGTGCCGCTTTATTTTCATACAACTTTGTATTAGATCCCTATATAGAAAATTGGTAGAAAACTTTGTATCAAAGGTTATAGCCCCTAAGGATAGTATAGTTAAAGTAAAAGAAAACATATGCCTTTTTGCTAGAAGTAGAATAAGATCTTCCCCCCACTCTGTAATCAACTGCCCTATTGACTGAATGAGGTGTGAATGAGTGAGGCTTGGAAGACACCCACCTCCAGACAGCTACAACAATTGAAGAGGGAATGGGAGCCAGAGCAAAGGACAATACAACTTGTCAAGTGGGCCCAATAAAGAAGAGCAGACATATTGACGGCCTCAGGGATTAGAAGCAAGCACCTTCTTTAGAAAACACCCTCTTTTAGCAGCATTGGGACAACACCCAGAGAAAAGCAGCACAAAGACCAACAGACACAGACCAACGGACACAGACCCAGATTTTGAATCTGGTCTAGATTTGCATAAGAGGGAAGCTGCTATAAATGCAAGGTGTCTTGCAGAAGGACCCCAGGTCTCGTCTTGTCACCATTGGAGCATCGATCTGGATCGGCAGAAGCCCGGCTCCACCCCTCCCCCATCTAACTCACCTGGCCAGTGCAGTTAAGGGGAGCAACTAGTTGGTAACAACAGCAAGACGGAGTGTGTTTGTGTCTGTGTGTGTGCGTGAATGCATGACTGTGATATATATCTCATATGCATATCATAGAGTATTAATTGATACCTATATTACTAATAAATGTGGCATTTTGCCTTAATCCCCCTGAAAAGATCCTGTATAGTACTTTGAGTACAACAGCCACGGGTCTTCAGGGCAGTTGGGTGGCGGGTCTCGGAGTAGAAGGACCCTCCGCCACTGAATTACCGCTGAAGCGGGGGACACCGCCGCTGAAGACCTCAGGCCCCCTGAATCCTCTGAGTGGCCCTGTAGAATATCAGGGTTGGAAGGGACCTCAGGAGGTCATCTATAGAGGTGAGAAGCATATTTACATTTTTCTGAACCAAACGTAGATCCAAAATTAACTTGTCTCTCTTTAAGTAAAACCCTCTGCTCACAGTAGGACCAATCCCCAACTAAATCATCCCAGCCAGGGCTTTGTCAAGCCTGACCTTAAAAACCTCTAAGGAAGGAGATGCCACCACCTCCCTAGGTAACCCATTCCAGTGCTTCACCACCCTCCTGGTGAAAAAGTTTTTCCTAATATATAACCTAAACCTCCCCCACTGCAACTTGAGACTATTACTCCTTGTTCTGTCATCTGGTACCACTGAGAACAGTCTAGATCCATCCTCTTTGGAACACCCTTTCAGTTAGTTGAAAGCAGCTATCAAATCCCCCCTCATTCTTCTCTTTTGCAGATTAAATAATCCCAGTTCCCTCAGCCTCTCATGGGTCATGTGTTCCAGCCCCCTAATCATTTTAGTTGCCCTCTGCTGGACTCTTTCCAATTTTTCCACATCCTTTTTGTAGAGTGGGGCCCAAAACTGGACACAGTACTTCAGATGAGGCCTCACCAATACTGAATAGAGGGGAATTATCATGTTCCTCAATCTGCTGGCAACGCTCCTACTTTTAAAGCCCAAAATGCTGTTAGCCTTCTTGGCAACAAGGGCACACTGTTGACTCATATCCAGCTTCTTGTCCAGTGTAACACCTAGGTCCTTTTCTGCAGAACTGCTGCCTAGCCATTCAGTCCATAGTCTGTAGCAGTGCATGGGATTCTTCTGTCCTAAGTGCAGGACTCTGCACTTGTCCTTGTTGAACCTCATCAGATTTCTTTTGGCCCAATCCTCTAATTTGTCTAGGTCACTCTGTATCCTACCCCTATCCTTTAGCGTATCTACCACTCCTCCACGTTTAGTGTCATCGGCAAGCTTGCTGAGGGTGCAATCCATGCCATCCTCCAGATCATTAATGAAGATATTGAATAAAAATGGCCCCAGGACTGACCCTTGGGGCACTCCGCTTGATACCGGCTGCCAACTAGACATAGAGCCATTGATCACTACCTGTTGAGCCCGATGACTTAGCCAGCTTTCTATCCACCTTATAGCTTTCTATCCCCCTTAAATGTGGCCACCACAAGTTTTTCTTGCCTCCTGGGCGATGAGGAGGGAGAGGGCAAAGCAGTGGCCTGGGCTTTCTGGGACTAAGTCTGCTGTGAAAAGTGATATTTGTGCGGTTGTTAATGCCATTTTTCACAGCAGACTTAGTATCTAGCTGGGAGGCCCTGAAAAGTGATATTAAACATACAAGTATCTCTTCACAGCAGCAGACTTACTAGCTAGCAAGTCTAAAAGAAAGCACCCAAAAAGCAACAACAACAAAGATAAGAACATGCAAAGCACCTTATTTGTGTTTCTATTCTTTTTAGGTCCAGTAAAGAATAGAGACAACTGTACACTATTTTAATTATTGAGTATGCAAAAAAAAACCCTACATAAATAAATTACAGTGATTAGGACATGTATGTGTGTGAATTTATTTGTTATTCCTAAAATTAATTAAGTATTTTAGGAAAAATTGTCTCAGAGGCACACCAGCAAGAGGTGGTGGTTGCAGTGTGATGCCACCAAAAATGTGTTGTGAGAACCCCTGCTGTAGTGGCTTCTGCCTCCAGCCCTTCCATCCTTCCCCAGTACCATTATTTGCTCAGGAGCCACAGTTTCCACAGGCTTCCTTTCTTTCCTTCAAAGAGGTCGTGAGCACAGAGCATAAGGCAATGTTACAAAATGTATCATTTACTTACTGCCTCTGAAGGATAGCGTGCCACAGAGCAGGGGTGGGCAACAATTTTCACAGGGGGCCACTCCACAAATTTTGGTATGACGTCATGGGCCACACATTTCTACTATATTAATGGAGCAGGTGTGGGGTCTGAGAGAGAGTTTGGGTGCCGAAGGGAGCTGGTGCAGAGTTGGGGTGCAGGAGAGGGTGAGGAGTGTGGGCTCTGGGAGGGAGTTTGGTGCAGGAGGGGGCTCTAGGCTGGGGCAGGAGATTGGGGTGCAAGAGGGGGTGCGGGGTCTGGAAGGGAGTTTGGGTGCAGGAGAGGATTCTGACATGGGATAGGGGGTTGGGGTGCAGGCTCTGGCTGGGAGGCATTTAGCACAGGCAGCTCCCAGTCGGCAGCGCAGCAGGGCACTCAGGCACGCTGCCTACCTACCATGGCCCCATGCTGCTCCAGGAAGCAACTGCTGCTGGCACGTCTCTGTGCGCCCCTTTGGGGGGAGGGTGCAGGGGCGGCTCCAGGCATCAGCACACCAAGCGCGTGCTTGGGGCGGCAAGCCACGGGGGGGGCGCTCTGCCGGTCGCCACGAGGGCAGCAGGCAGGCTGCCTTCGGTGGCTTGCCTGCAGAGGGTCCACTGGTCCCGCAGCTTCAGCGGACCTCCCGCAGGTGTGCCGAAGGCAGCCTGCCTGCCGTGCTTGGGGCGGCAAAATGCCTAGAGTCGCCCCTGCCCCTCCCCCCGAAACCCGTTTTCTAATCAATGGTTAGGTTTTTTGCTTCCACTATTCACCCCTCCCCCATTATGCTATAGGAGGCCTGACCACCTTCTTAACTGGAAGTCTTTGGGGTCTTGTTTCGGAAGGAGGGACTACTCATGGGAAGAGAGAAGAGGAAGGAAGGCTGCCTGTAGGGAAATAGATTCACCAGTTTCCCAGCGCTGTGAGCTTTCCAGCCCACACTTGAACTTTTGTGAGTCTGAATTTAGATTTGCAAGCATACTGAATCTCACACCAAAGTCTTGGACTAAGTAGACTTGAGGGTCACTGTGAACACTGCACACAACTCTAGTCTATTCTTTGTTTAATATACAGCATAAGTTAAATTACTGTTCACTGTATGCAGCAAACTGAGCTTTTTAAAATTACTGAAAAGCAGAAACGCTTATTCAGGTCTCATTCAGACACAGGCAGCTGGACCTGGAATTTATAACTCTCAGTCTACTGGATCGACATCACAAAGCTTTCCCAAAGGACTATGCACAACCTTGAAAGGTTTACAGCTATATATTTCAGTCCAAAGTTTCACCTAATCTCATGGCTTCTTTAAAAATTCTGCCCACTTTGTGTGTCTTTTTCTGTTGCTATGCATGTTTGCAAATTCCACCATCTTTTCTGCAGCATTTTGTGCAACTTTTCATTGGTCTGCGTGACAATTATTTGAAAAACTGTAGAGGTGAGAAGCATGTTTACATTTTTCTGAACCCAACGTAGATCCAAAATTAACTTGTTTCCCTTTAAGTAAAAATTATTTCCACTGCATAGCCTAAATACTCATTGGTGTTTGGATGCTAATCAGATAGAATAACCACTTGGTAGCCAAAAGATTTAAATTTGTTAACATTAAAGAAAGCCTCCACAATCCATTCATATATTTTCTGTAATACATTATGTTGCTGCCAAAGCCTGGTCAGTTGTATTCATATATGACTAGGTGTAATAGAGATACATCTCCATGTTTACTTACAAAAAATGCGTATACACTAAATGGAAAATTTCTAAAATGATTGTGATAAAAATAGTAAAAATATTGGGGAAAAGTTCATGAAAAATGTGTCCATTTTGAACCAGGTAAAATGGACATACCTTAGAAAGTTCAGTAAACTGTTTTCCCATTTTTCCACATGTCTATGTGTATGTGTTCCAGGCTGAGACAATGGGATAGCTTCCCAGAGCTTCTTAGAATACTCTTAGAATACGGTAGGTGTAGATAGTCAAACACATTTGACATGAAGTCCTGGCATGAATTAAATTGAATACTCAACCATGTTTCTTCACTGAGTGTGTCATGAATAGTTTTGAAAAAACAAACCAGGCTGTACTTGTAGCATAGGTGTGACCCTAATGAACACGAACATTGAACAATATTCCTTACAACTGGACACTACTTTTACTTGAAATGAGCACACTTCAGGTCCAGAGACCAACATTTAGGTGCCTCTGGTAACCACAGAACCCCCACTCAGCTGCTGCCTAAGCCTGTAGGCACCTAAACCTTGTAGATATTAAAATCCCCTAAATTTCAGCAGCTGGGCATGTGCGCAGCTACCTAAGTCCTAAGACCACTGAGCAGCTCATCTCCTATCTCATGCCTAAGCCCAGAAGGGATTCATAAACTAGGTTTTCCCCCCTCACCTGCCTTGCCTGTAGGGCACAAGCCGTAGGCCCTCTCTAAGCATATGTAACCACCCACAAGAGACAGGAAGAAGACACAAGAGTGAAATCACTGTTCCACATGAGGCAAGGGAGGGACTTGAACCTAGGTCTCTTACAGTGTGAGTGAGTATTCTAACTACAGAGCTAATGGGTAAAAGACTGACCTGATTTAGGTACTCAGTTCCAGGAGAGGGGTCATGGTTGTGAATCCTGAATGGAGACAGTTGCCTAAGTTCCTTGGAGTGGCAGGGCTTTGGCCACACTCATCTCCTCAGCATTTCCTACTGGGTAGCATAAGCAGCTGTCTGCTCAGCTTGCAGTCTTCTGTGAATCCCTTTTTAGGTGCCTAACTATTCCCCCTGGACACCTAACTCAGCGTTGTGAATTCCATTAGGTGACCTGACACCTCAAAGTTAGGCAATGCAACACCTAAATCCTTGAGAATCAAGCCCTTATTGCATCAGCCTTGTAAGTGCTGCCTCTTTCCCATTTTCTAGTAGTTCAAATATTGATGCTCAACACACCAAATGTTTGAAAACACCTAAATTCATAGTAGATCTGAGTACATCTCGGAGTAAATCTCTTATTCATAATTCTACTCTATCATATACCTTGAAATATGTGTTAACTACTTATGCTAAACAATCTGTTCCACCTTGTATTTACCTGTGACTCTCTGACTAAGTTTCCCAGACCCAAAGAAGAGCTCTGTGTCTGCACAAAAGGTTCTCTCTCTCTCTCACCAACAGAGGTTGGTCCAATAAAAGATATCACCTCACCCACCTTGTCTCGCTAATATCCTGGCACAGACACAGCTACAAACATTACACACACATAGCTCACAGTCATACTATGTTCATCACTACAACTGGTGAACACTTGTGGCTTATTAGCCACATACTTTGTTGTAGATACTGATGCTGCTAGGTTCAAAATAGCTTTGTAAAACCTATGTGGATTCATTTTAGAGAATGATTGATCCTCAAAGCAATCATCCTGTTTTTATAATGGCTAAAGTAGTTAGAGGCTCATATGATTCCTTCCTGCTCCTTAAAACCTGAGATTTTTCTAGTAGACATATAGAAAACATCAGATTTTATAGGAACATTTAGGCTTATTTACAGTAATTATCCCTTGGTATTGGAGAAACAAGAGATAAGGTCAATTTGCTGTGGAACTTCCACCAGCTAACATATATAGGCTTTCCCATCCATTAGCATAGGTCCTGCTGGTTCCAGTTGCCCTTTCTCCTCCTCCCTCTCACCCCTGACTATAAAACCAACTGCCTCCCTTTTTCCTCCTTACTGAAATGCCTAGCTGTGTCCTCTGGAGTAACCGTTAATTAGTAGCCTGCTTGTAGCTATTACATTCAATGTTTGGTTCCTCATTTCTGCCCCTATGTGCTTTGAACTACAGTACAAGAGGATGGAGAAGAGAGATATGCAAATAGTATCAAGCCAGGGCCGCCCGGGGGCAAGTGGGGCAATTTGCCCCAGGCCCCACAGGAGCCCCCACAAGAATATAGTATTCTATAGTATTGCAACTTTTTTTAATGGAATAGGTCTTCAAAACTGCTTTGCCCCAGGCCGCCTGAATCCTCTGGGCGGCCCTGCATCAAGCAAACTGAGTACTCTCCCAAACCTGGACTGAAGTTTGCAGAGGGAATAAAACCAGAATCCACCTGATTTCAGGTGAGATTCATATGAACCTTTCACACAGCCCTATTCTCTAATCAGAGAGAGACATGCCAGTCTTGTTCTCTCTCACATTCGTTGGATTCTGTCCTTGTGCCCAGGGCACTTAGGCCATGACTCTCCCTCAAGAGCATGCATAGACAATAAAATCAGGGGAGAAAACCATTAAAACATTTATTTTAAATGTAAAATTAGCAGTTTTATAACCACACTGTACAGAGGTTTGTCACAATGTACACACCATGGGGCAATAATGCCCTTATACAATAGGTGCTTTGTGGCGATTAAGCCCTCAAGCTTGTATCTAAATGCATTTCAACATTTACCATTAAACCTACCATCATCCGTGATGGTAGTTTTTAGATTGAAAACTAATGATATTCTAAATTCCACAGGCCCAGCCCAGCAAATTGTATTGTATTGTACCTACCTGTACATATACACAGAAATGTATGCATGTGCAGGGGCATCCATACTACATGTATATTGTATCACACGGGCAGATTGTTTACCCTGATCTGCTCCTTTGGGGCCACTCAGAAGATGTAGATGGAAATGGAAATCACCCACATGTTCCTCGCTGGGAATTCCCCCTGGGTGAGGGAGTCTCTGGCAAGCACAAAGTGATGGAGAGTCTCTCTTCCTGCTGCTCCTAACACTGGGGTAGTGTTGGAAAAAGGAGAGTTCTTTGGGGAGGGAAAGTGGTAGGGATGGGCAGCTGCTGTAAACTGCACTGGAGCTGGAGCAGAGAAGTCAGGAACCTCCTCTGCTCTGCTATGCCTAGCTGGACTATATAAGAGGCTCTGCTATGCCTAGCTGGCAAATATAAGAGACTTGGAGTATCTGCCATTATCTTGTTAGGACACATTTGCTTCCCTTATTGCTGGTTACCAGTACTAGATGCAGTGCTCCACAGTTTGCTTCCAGAAGTATTAAAGAGAAAGCATTGGATAACCATTAGGAAGTTGCAGCTATAGTAGTGAAACTTCTTTTACTTATAGATTTGCATAATCCAGCCCTACTCCTATGGAGAGCTCACAAACTAAAAAGTTTGTGGCATTGGGGTGCTGCCGCATGCCAGGGCTTGAAGTGGCTTCCATCATGTGCAGGGTTTACAGTTTAGTTCAATGGATCTCGGCACCCCCACAGTACAAATTGTTCCAGCACCCCTGGTGTGTGGTGTCAGAAATCACTATTATTAGTCACATTTATCATGGTAGTGCCTAAGGACCAACCAAGAATGGGGTCCCATTGTACTAGGAACTATAAACCACAGATGATCTTTTCCCTGAAGAGCTCACACTCTAAATAGACAAGACAGGCACAGGGTAAGGGTAGGTGCAGAACAGAGTGAGCAATGTGATGGCAGCAGACACCATATTCGTTCCATTTTTTTCAGTGGGTTTCATTAGGAAGGGGATCAGCTAAATGGAAAGAATAGGAAAAGGAAGGGGAAGGGGGCAAGGAGGAAAAGGGTAAGAGGTGCAGGTATGGTGTGAAGTTGAGGTAAAGAGACTGAGGGAGAAGGAAGAAGCAGGTTAGAGCAAGCAGCCAAACATCACAGAGCAGAGAACGTCCAGAGAAGTTTTGACTGAATGTTTGAAGCCCACAGGTTCGGCTGCTTCTGCAGCTGAGCATACTGGCTGGAGTCTCTGGCTGGTTCCTCCCTGCAATTTTTCTCCATGGCTACACAGGTGCTGGGGATGAGGGAGGAACTACTTGCGTCCTAGTGACCACAGAGCGGGGCAGGACTTCCAAAGAGCAAGTGGTGTCAGTGATTCAGTAAGCGACACTCTTCCTCTTCGAATCAATGCCCTACTGCAGTGTTTTTCGAAAGGCGGTGTGGGCCCCTTTGGAAATCTTAGGCATAGTCTGCAGATCCGAGTGATCTGTGGACCACAGGTTGAAAAACGCTACTCTAATGTAATTCCAGAGGCACTGTGCTGTTGGATGTGTAAAACAGAGGATCTAGCCACTTGTATCATTAAAGATTTCAAGCTTCTTTTATAAGAGTATGAGTGTTAACTCCAGAGGCTTGGATAAATGTCAGCTTGAAATATTAGCGTACACAGTGCTACCTAAATCCCACCTGGAATTTCAATTAGATAAGGTTTTGTCCTTCACTTCACTTCAATGTGTAATATTGCTGTGCTCAGCTACAAGCTGTTGCATTGCACAACAGATATGTCTTCAGTTTCATGTCACGTGAAGCCGGATGAGCAAGCATCTCAGAGAGGTGATTAAAGAAAAGCAGAAAGCCTACAAGGAGTGGAAAATGGGAGGAATTAGCAAGGAAAGCTACCTTATTGAGGTCAGAACATGTAGGGATAAAGTGAGAAAGGCCAAAAGCCATGGAAAGTTGGACCTTGCAAATGGAATTAAAACTAATAATAAAAGGTTTTATAGCCATATAAATAAGAAGAAAACAAAGAAAGAAGAAGTGGGACCGCTAAACACTGAGGATGGAGTGGAGGTAAAAGATAATCTAGGCATGGCCCAATATCCAAACAAATACATTGCCTCAGTCTTTAATAAGGCTAATGAGGAGCTTAGGGATAATGGTAGAATGACAAATGGGAATGAGGATATGGAGGTAGATATTACCACATCCGAGGCAGAAGCCAAACTCGAACAGTTTAATGGGACGAAATTGGGGGGCCCAGATAATCTTTATCCAAGAATATTAAAGGAACTGGCACATGAAATTGCAAGCCCATTAGCAAGAATTTTTAATGAATCAGTAAACTCAGGGGTTGTACCATATGACTGGAGAATTGCTAACATAGTTCCTATTTATAAGAAAGAGGGGGGAAAAGTGATCCAAGTAACTATAGGCCTGTTAGTTTGACATCTGTAGTATGTAAGGTCTTGGAAAAAAATATGAAGGAAAAAATAGGTAAGGATATTGAGGTCAATGGTAATTGGGACAAAATACAACATGGTTTTATAAAAGGTAGATCATGCCAAACCAACCTGATCGCCTTCTTTGAGAAGGTAACAGATTTTTCAGACAAAGGAAACGCAGTGGATCTAATTTACTTCGATTTCAGTAAGGCATTTGATACGGTTCCACATGGGGAATTATTAGTTAAATTGGAAAAGATGGGGATGAATATGAAAATTTAAAGGTGGATAAGGAACTGGTTAAAGGGGAGACTACAACTGGTCATGTTGAAAGGTGAACTGTCAGGCTGGAAGGAGGTTACTAGTGGAGTTCCTCAGGGATCGGTTTTGGGACCAATCTTATTTAATCTTTTTATTACTGACCTTAGCACAAAAAGTGGGAATGTGCTAATAAAGTTTGCGGATGACACAAAGCTAGGAGATATTGCTAATACAGAGAAGGACTGGGATATCATACAGGAAGATCTGGATGACCTTGTAAACTGGAGTAATAGTAATGGGAAGAAATTTAATAGTGAAAAATGCAAGGTCATGCATTTAGGAATTAATAACAAGAATTTTGGTTTTAAATTGAGGACACATCAGTTGGAAGTAACAGAGAAAGAGAAGGACCTCGGAGTATTGGTTGATCACAGGATGACTATGAGCTGCCAACGTGATATGGCCCTTTAAAAAGCGAATGTGGTCTCGGGATGCATCAGGCGAGGTATTTCCAGCAAAGATAAGGAGGTGTTAGTACCATTATACAAGGCACTGGTGAGACCTCATCTGGAATACTGTGTACAGTTCTGGTCTCCCATGTTTAAGAAGGACGAATTCAAACTGGAACAGATACAGAGAAAGGCTACTAGGATGATCCAAGGAATGGAAAACCTGTCATATGAAAGAAGACTCAAAGAGCTTGGTTTGTTTAGCCTAACCAAAAGGCTGAGGGGAGATATGATTGCTCTCTATAAATATATCAGAGGGATAAATATCAGAGAGTGAGAGGAATTATTTAACCTTAGTACCAATGTGGACACAAGAACAAATGGATATAAACTGGACATTAGGAAGTTTAGACTTGAAATTAGACAAAGGTTTCTAACCATTAGAGGAATGAAGTTCTGGAACAGCCTTCCAAGGGGAGTAGTGGGGGCAAAAGACATATCTGGCTTCAAGACTAAGCTTGGTAAGTTTATGGAGGGGATGGTATGATGGGATAGCCTAATTCTGACAATTAATTGATCTTTGATTATTAGCAGGTAAATATGCCCAGTGATCTGTGATGGAATGTTAGATGGGGTGGGACCTGAGTTACTACAGAGAATTCTTTCCTAGGTGCCGGCTGGTGAGTCTTGCCCACATGCTCAGGTTTTAACTGATCACCATATTTGGGGTCGGGAAGGAATTTTCCTCCAGGGCAGATTGGGAGAGGCCCTGGAGGTTTTTTGCCTTCCTCTGCAGCATGGGGTACGGGTCACTTGCTGGAGGATTCTCTGCACCTTGAGGTCTTTAAACCACAATTTCAGGACTTCAATAACTCAGATAGAGGTTAGGGGTTTGCTACAGGAGTGGGTGGGTGAGATTCTGTGGCCTGCATTGTGCAGGAGGTCAGACTAGATGATCATAATGGTCCCTTCTGACCTTAAAAGTCTATAAGTCTATGTGAAGTGATCTCTGCTCATAGGGCCTGATCCAAAGCTCACTGAGATCAGTGGAAAGATTCCCATTGGCTTCAGTGGACTTTAGATAAAATTCACAGTTTCTCTCTCAATCTATTCAATTTATAATGTGCTTGGAGCCATTTGGAATGAAAGATGCTATACAAATGCATATTGCTTTCTTTTCTGAGTGCTGCAAAGGTCTATCATCCTACTTTGCTGAAGAGATCAGGCATATTTGTGAAGGCTTGTCAAACAGTATGGATCAGTGCCCCCTATACTGGCAAACAAACAGCCCAGCTGCATTTCTAGAGTTCAGGACATTCACTCCTCAAGAAGTTCTGGGCAGCCTAGAGTCAAACCCAAGAGTTTATAATCTGACCCATGCCCTCTCTGGCTAGTGAAAGAAAGTCATGTTCAGAATCTTATACTTCTCTTAAAGCTGTTCAATGGCCTGGGCCCAGCTGTGATGGTTTGAGGAGTCCATATGAATTTGTGAATTCTGCTTAACATTGGGGATGGGAATTATGTGTGTCTGTGTCAGGCTGCAGACTCCATTTTGACTGTTGAGTTCTTTACCTTCTCCGTTTTAGTGGAATTTGAAAGGCTGGTGGCAATGGGTTGACAATAGAGGGTCATGGACTTCAGTGCTCACCCACTGAAATGGAATTGCTCCAAACAGCAGGTTGGCTCCTACCCAGGAGAAGTGGCCTAGCAGTGGAGTCACTTAGGCCTGGTCTACGCTATGCGTTTAAACCGAACTTTGCAGCGTTAAACCAATTTAACCCTGCACCCGTCCACACAACGAGGCCCTTTATATCAATATAAAGGACTCTTTAAACCGATTTCCGTACTCCTCCCCGATGAGAGGAGTAGCACTGAAATCGGTATTGCCATGTCGGATTAAAGTTAGTGTGGCCGCAAATTGATGGTATTGGCCTCCAGGTGGTATCCCACAGTGCACCATTGTGACAATTCTGGAAAGCAATCTGAACTCGGATGCACTGGCCAGGTAGACAGAAAAAGCCCTGCGAACTTTTGAATTTCATTTCCTGTTTGCCCAGCGTGGAGCTCTGATCAGCATGGGTGGCGATGCAGACCCAAATCCAAAAAGAGCTCCAGCATGGACCGTATGGGAGATACTGGATCTGATCGCTGTATGGGGAGACAAATCTGTTCTATCAGAGCTCTGTTACAGAAGACAAAATGACAAAGCAAGGAAGGATTGAGTGACGTCCTTTACCTAGAATCACCCACGACACTGTTTTTGCATTGGGATCTCAACCCAGAATTCCAATGGGTGGAGGAGACTGCAGGAACTATGGGATAGCTACGGGATAGCTACCCACAGTGCAACACTCCGGAAATCGACACTAGCCTCGGTACATAGACGCACACCGCCGAATTAATGTGCTTAGTGTGGCCGCGTGCACTCGAATTTATACAATCTGTTTTACAAAACCGGTTTATGTAAAATCAGAATAATCACTCAACCTGCTACTATTTGTGAATTCATGCTGAGTTTACAGATACTTTTCACATAACTGAAAATCAAAATGTTTACATAATGTGGTAGTGCCTCTTTATAACAGTGGTGAGGGCACTCACCTGTGATGTAGAAGGCCTTGGTTCAATTCCCCTCGGCCTACTCTGAACTTGGATCTCTCCCTTATAGGAGATGCCCATAGCCACTGAGCTAAGCGATATTCTGGTGCAGGACTCTCTCAGCCTTTGATGTTGAAGCTGTTCCACTTCATATCACTAATTAATAGTCATTGAACCAGGGATGAGTCTCCAACCTATCAGGAGAGTGCCCTAACATTTGGGCTATCGAGTCATTCTTGCTTTCTTTCCCTGGCCCAATCGCTATTCACAGCAACAATTCATAGTCACTTTTCTTCCCTTCCTCCCATTCTGTGAAACTCATCCTCCTTTGCTTTTGTTGAAATGACCAAAATTAAAAAACAAACAACAAAAACGAGTCAAGTCAAACAAAACATTTCATTTGACCTGCCTCAAAATGTTTTCCAATTTTTCAGTTTACCAAAAATTTTGAAAAAAAAATTGTTTTGGTTTGACCTTTCCCCTCCCCTCCCAATTTTTGAAAACTGCCAGCCAACCAAAAAGCCATCCTTTGCCTAGCTCTATATCTAATATACCTCCAAGGTGGAAGGACATTCACCCCATACAAGGCGTGTGCCATAACAACTAATTGGCTGCCATAAATCATAATCATTGATATCTTGGTATCATGAATAAAATAAGTTTTTGTTTTTTAATTTCATAAAGTTTAACCTGTGTTTGAAATTTTGCTAAGGCAGAAGAGATTTAATGCTAGGCTTTAAGTTGTAAGGATTCAGTTAGATATTTCACATTACATGATACATGACAAGCCCTGAAACAACCCAGACCGATCTAACCTGATTACTCCAAGGTTAAAATTATTGCTGCAGAGGATTAATATCTGCTTCTAATCATAAGGAGATATTCTGATCAGAATGTGCTGATTATCACTTTCAAGGAGAAAAAAGAGCTGGGTTTGTTTTAGGCAAATCTGCTAATTATAGTGCTATCATGAAGAGCAAGGTTGTTGGATAGGGTTTTAATTGCCTGCCTCCGGGCCAAGTTTATTTATTTATTTTTATCATTCATTGAGTAGATAAATGTTCCTGGATGCATATAGGGCAAAAATTACAAAAAAGAGTCATCTCTCTTTTGCAACCCACAAAAGTAACCTTTGCAAAATGGATTTCAGGAATGGCTGGATACTCACATCTTTACCTAATTGCAGGCACAAATCAGCTCCTTAGAAACACAGTCACTCAGATTTATGTCTCCAGTACATTTGGTGTGTGCAAACAAAGTGGGTTCAAATTTTCTAAAGGGCAGAGTCCCTTCTGTAGTCTTTGAACCTGCAGTAAAAAAGGGGTTAAAAATATGGGTGCAAATTTTGTGGGTGCTAATTGTTCTCACAGAAACTGATGCCAGGTCTCAGCCCTTCTAATAATGTACCATAGGAGATGGTCTAGACTGTGTCTTAGACAACACACCCACAGAGGGATGTGATAAAGCCGTTGCACTCCTGCATGGGCTTTATGGAGCTTGGGTTTAGCCATACAGAAGTAGGCCTACTTGTTCACTGGGTAGAGAGGGGCAGAGAATGGCAAAACTTTGGCTCCACCACTGCTACTCCTTTTCCAAGTAGCTGAACCAGGGCAGCGTGTGTGAGATGGAAATGGGGGTGGTAATGTACTAAAGCTACTGTTTTACAAGAGCAAAGAAGAAGAAGCATGGGAGGAATTGTGCCTCAGAGGTGTCTTCTGAGTCCCCATGTCGTCTTAGGCTACTCCTCCTGGGGTAGCAGAGCTCACAAACCACACCTTGTTCAAGGCTGTGCCTGGAAACACAACATAGCCTTTGTTAATACGGGATCTTTGGGCTTGATCCTGTGAAGTATGTGCGTAACTTTACTCAGAAGAGTAGTCTCATCGCTAACACTTGGATTATTTATGTGCATGAAATTACTCACATGTTGTTTGCAGTGTTGGTCTCAGGATATGAAAGACACAAGGAGGGTGAGCTAATCTTTTATTAAGCCTACTTCTGTTGGTAGGAAAAACCTTTCCCAAACTCAAAGAAGATTTCTGTGGAAGTTTGTCTCTCTCACCAACAGAAGTTGCTCCAATAAAAAAATATTACCACCTTCCCAACTTGTCTTAGTCACATGTGAATGTTTGCAGGGACTGGGCTCTTGAAATGGTCTATAATTGTTGATGTATATATTTATTCATTGCTTTCTATTTCCATGTAAAGTTTAAAAACTGGTTTAATGGGCTTATTGAGGCTTTGTATTGCAAAGAACACCACCACCCCCATTCTAGGTTTCTATTACTCCATAAAATGATTCACATTAATATAAAAATTGGATTTCCATATTTTAAGGAATTATAGGATCATTTTGTAAATTGGGTTAGAATGAAGAGGCTTAACATTCTTTAGTAGTTTTACACAATAAAGACATCATTGTAGAAATCTATGGGTAAATTGAATGTTTACATTGAACTTCCCTGATCACCCAGAAAGGACCTTGAACAAAGTGTTAAGCAGTAGCTTGTACATATAGAATAATTATGGTCTTTTTTCTAATTGCTTCAATGAGATGTAATAATATATTACTCGAGTTACAAAATTGTAACCTGTATAATTGTAACACTTCAGTCCTCACCACAAAAACATAAACTTCAGTGAATTTTGCTGATGTATATACACTGTATAGTCTTATTCTCAATTTCAGTAAGGGCCCCCCCGTCCCATCCCTACAATATTACATAGTGTATTTAGCCTACAGTTATATGGAAGCCTTGGGCTGAGTTAATCCTCTGAGCTGACTCATTTAATTGTAAAAAGAGTTTGAAGATCAATGCACAATAAGCTCCATACACAAAAATCTTTTCTACCAAGGCACAAATACAGAGCAATAAACAAACTGATTAACTTGACCAAAAATAATATGCAGATGTTACATCTGCAGTTTCAACTGCATTGTAGCTAAATTAGAGGAACACAGATTTATGAGACTTTAAACTCTGAGACTTAGCAGGATATTCCTTTACACAACTAATCTGATAATTACTTATAGAAGTTTAACTAGCAAATGAGCAAAAGATGATTCCCAACTGTTTTACCATTGAAAACTGTAGGACTCTTCTTGTTGGCTGGCACCCAGAGGTGGCTCCAGGCACCAGCACGCCAAGCATGTGCCTGGGGTGGCAAGCCACGGGGGGCGCTCTGCCGGTCGCCGCAAGGGCGGCAGGCAGGTTGCCTTCAGCGGCATGCCTGCGGAGGGTCCGCTGGTCCTGCGGCTTCGGCGGACCTTCCGCAGGCTGCCACCGAATTCACGGGACCGGTGACCTCCCACAGGGAAGCCGCCAAAGGCAGCCTGCCTGCCATGCTTGGGGCTGCAAAATGGCTAGAGCCATCCCTGGGAGGGTGGCAGCGGGTCTCCGTGCACTGCCCGTGCCCACAAGCACTGTCCCCAGAGCTTCCATTGTCCGGTTTCCGGCCAATAGGAGATTTGAGGAAGGTGCTGGGGATGGGGGCAGCTTGCGGAGCCGCCTCCCCCCTGCCAGGCATGCAGAGATGTGCCAGCAGCAGCTGCTTCCGGGAGCAGCGTGGGGCCATGGCAGGCAAGTAGCCTGCCTGAGTGCCCCACTGCGCCATGGGACTTTTAGTTGTAAGCAGAGTCAGGATGAGCACTATCCTGACATCTGGTGGTGAACTGTAGAGAGCGTGGAAAGAATTTTAAGAATTTGCATTGGCATCCATCCCGCCCCCCCCCTTAGCATAACCCCACAGCAGCTTGGGATGGTGATTTTAATAGCTCTGGGATACCCAATTTCTTTGTTATTGGGGCAGGAGAAAAAAAAGTTTGTCACCCTGATTGTGCGAATGGGGAGCTGTGGGACTGCTTTGTGACAGAAATGACTCAGCCTCAGTTGGGTGGTACTTGCTAAACATAGGATATGGGTTCCAAAACCCCATGAATTGAGAGAGGTTGGGGATTGGTGTGTGTATCTGATGGTATGGGCACCCCCCCTTTTGAGGGCCTGGAACACCAATTGCACAACCTTCTCTCTCCAATGTTAAAGAGTAGAGCTAATTTTTGATCGTATTAGGAGTCTATCTAGAGACTGTTGAGCTGAATTCATGTTGGGCCAATGGTGCACCAGCACGAGGGCTCCCCTACTAAGAGCTGAAATCACTGAAAGAGCTGAATTGAGATCATGGAGTGCTTTGTTAACTAGTGGGGGAGCCTGAAGACCTATTGTTAAGCGGCGAGCAGAGAAGAGCAGTTTGCAGTGTGTTGGTGCAGTCCATGGAACAGTGAGCGGAGTGAAGCAGTTTGCAGGGACAGCTGGAGGAGTGGCACAGCTAGTGTGGTGGAGCTGGTCGTGGTGAAGGCTGCAGCAGAACAGAGGCGGAGCAGTTGGACCTGGCCCATGTAAGGTGCCCCTTAACACCCTGTGTGGACTTCCCCCCTCCCCCCCATTTCCACCCAGGCTGGAGGGGGGTAAAACTCTGCAGATAAACTCTCAAATTCTGGGGTGGCACTGACCAGAGACTTTTGGATTGTTGGATTTTGGGGTGATTGGACTTCAGACCCTAAGGGGAAAAGGACATTGCCAAATGTACCTGGGGGTGGGTTTTTTTGTTTGTTTATGGTTTGTGTTATAATCCTATTTGTGGTGTTTCTCCAGTGGGATGCTGCATTGCTTCCTTCCTTTATTAAAAACATTTTGCTACACTCAGACTCTATGCTTGCGAGAGGGGAAGTATTGCCTCCTAGAGGTGCCCAGGGGGGTGTTGTATGTAAGTGTCCCAGGTCACTGGGTGGGGGCTCGAGCCAGTTATGCATGGTGTTATTGAAACGGAATCCCTGGATACTGAATCCGGCCCTTGTTGCTGCCAATTCAGAGGGGCAGAAGGGTTACATAGTGGCCCAGACTCGGAGATCACGAGGAGGCAGAGGAGGCCGGACAGAAATGTTAGATGGGCCGGATCTGGCCCACGGGTAGTATTTTGCCCATCCTGCCATAGAGAATCACTGTTCCCTAATTCTGTTTCACCTCCAGCGCTGCCCTTGAAATCCCATGAAACCACAAGCCCAAAAGGTTTAGGCAGAAGAGGCTTGCTGGGCTTGGAGGCAGGAAGAAATAAGCCATGTTGCTTGGTTCTGCTCATTCCATCTGCTGCTTTTGCAATTTTGCCACCTCTATATTTTAATTTGCTTTCTTCTGTGCCTTACAGTAGAGGGAAGCTGTGATCCTAAGATCACATCAGTGCCAACTAGCAAAGGATTCATTGTTCTGTAACTGTAACTCCTGTCAGGCCTGACTAACTACATCTAGCATACCACTTTAATAGTATTTATCCATAAATGATGTAATGTAAGCTTTTAAATGAAAGCCAGCATCACACTGATCTTTAATAGCATTGTGAAATGTAGGTACAGATACTATGTAAAAAGTTATATATGTATAAAGAAAATATGTCCCTAAAGAAGTCTGAATCAAGGCAGGGTTGAAAAATGGGTTTCTGCCAGACAAAGTATGCATATTTACTAGAGCTATCAAATGATTTTTAAAAAATCGCAGTTAATCATGAGATTACAAAAATTTACTGTGATTAATTGCAGTTTTAATCGCATAGTTAAACAATAATAGAATACAAATTTAAATTTATTATAAATATTTTGGATGTTTTTCTACATTTTAAAATATATTGATTTCAGTTAGAACACAGAATGCAAAGTGTACAGTGCTCACTTTATATAATTACTTTTATTACAAATATTGCACTGTAAAAAAGATATAATATTTTTCGGTTCACCTCATACAAGTACTATAGTGCAATCCCTTTATTGTGAAAGTGCAACTTACAAATGTAGAAATTTTTTTTTACATTAACTGGACTCAAGAACAAAACAATTTAAAACTGTAGAGCCTACTAGTCAAAGCACGAAGGAGCATACAAATGTTTAGCATATCTGGCATGTTAATACCTTGCAACGCTGCCTACAACAGTGCCATGTAAATGTCTGTTCTCACTTTCAGATGACATTGTAAATAAGAAGTGGGCACCATTATCTCCCGTAAATGTAAACAACCTTGTTTGTCTTAGTGATTGACTGTACAAGAAGTAGGACTGAGTGGACTTGTAGGCGCTAAAGTTTTACATTGTTTTGTTTTTGAGTACAGTTATGTAAAAAAAATTATACATTTGTAAGTTGCACTTTCGCAATAAAGAGATTGCATTACAGTGCTTGTATATGGTGAACTGAAAAATACTGTTTTTTTATCTTTTTTACAGTGCAAATATTTCAGATAAAAAATAATAATATGAAGTGAGTATTCTACAATTTGTATTCTGTTTTGTAATTAAAATCAATATATTTGAAAATGTAGAAAAACATCCATTAATATTTATAATAAATTTAAATTGGTATTCTATTATTGTTTAACAATGGCATTAAAACTGCAATTAATCATGACTATTATTTTTAAATCTAGTTAATTTGTTTTGCATTAATCATATGCATTAACTGCAATTAAATGACAGCCCTAATATTAACCTGTCTGCCTCGGTTCACATGTAAATGAAGCATTGTAAGACAATGCAATGGAGCACACCAGGAATAAATCCTGGGCCGTCAGCCTGCCTTGGGGATCAGAGGAGAATATAAGGAGAAGGCAAAAGGCTACCTCTTTATCCTGCACCTGAGGAAATAATCAGTCAGTGCGATTACATTCATGAAAATGGCATCCCAACTTGCCCTGGTTGGAAATGCTGCAAGACGACTTTAGGTGAGATTAGATTTCTTTTAGACAACCTTTAGCCTGTTAAAGTCAAGTGTGATCTCAAGGAAGCATGTATTGATTTTGTTTTATATGTAACCTTTCTGTTTCCATTATTCGCTTTACTCACTATCTCTTATATCTTAGCCTTTGATAATAAATATATCTCAGTGATGTGAGGTTATATAGGAGCTGATCCTCTGTTGACTCAAACAAGCTGATGTGTACACTGTCTCTTTGGGGACAGAAAATCTGGTATTTCTGTGAGTAACCAATGACAGGGTCTGGATATTATAGGAAAACACTTCAAAGGGGTTCAGGGAGTGGTGTGTACCTATTATTAACCTGCAAAGCAAAGTGAAGGGTAGTATGCCCAATGGAGATTGTTTGGGTGGCTAACAGACTGGAGGTATCGAGAAGCTCAAACCCAGTTAAGCAGCAGCATGTCTCTCTCTTGCTGAAGACAGAGGGGTAACAAGTTGAGTCACAGCCTGACAAAGCATCACAGAAGTACAGGGCCAATTGTAATATGCTCTACAGTTTATCAAAAGTAGAGTTAAGTTTTATTGTGCTATTAATAATTAGCTAAAAATCAGCATATTTCATTACTGATGGGAATGCAAGATTTTCTTTCTTTCCCAAAATGAAGGCCCAACTGGTGTTAAGATACATTGAACAAATGTTAGACTAACTGCATTACGAAGACAAATGGGTTTGAATTTTCCTTCTGGGAAAATCTCATAATGCCTCATGAGGGGATAGAGAGCGTGGAGTACATGCCCACGGAATAACACCAACAGCATGTGGGGCAGTGCACTCTAGAATGTGGTGCCACAAAAAGAGCTGGAGGAAGGAAGACCTGCCAAACTTGTAACAGAGGCATGGTTAGAGGGTCCAGTTTACAGTGCAAATAAACAATGTGTTGAACTGTTCCACTTTGGGCATCTGATGAGGGCAAAACATTGTTATCGGTTGCCATTACTAACCAAGTATTAACCATGTTGTTTGAATACAAACTGTGTTTGGAACCAGCTTGTCACTAACTAGTTGCAAACCTTATTAAAATTATAATTCACATTTGAACTACAGGATAACCACTAGCAGTTCCTTGAAAAATTAAAAACACAAAGGGTGAAATCCTGGCCCCACTGAAGTCAATGGTAGTTTTGCCATTGACTTCAATGGAGCCAGGATTTCATCCAAAGTATGAACAGAAGTAAAAATGTAATACAATTAAAAACGAAAACAAAAAAAAAAAACAACCACAGGGGGTGAGTACTATACAAAATGAGCTATAGTGATTCAAGACACTAATATGTTTTAATTCTGATATTCAAAAGCACTTTCAGATGCCCTGTCCACAATATGACTACTAATTACCTGAGACACAAGGTGAGTGAGGTAATATCTTTTATTGGACCAACTTCTGTTAGTGAGAGGGAGAAGCTTTCGAGCCACACAGAGCTCTTCTTCAGGTCAGCTCTGTGTGGCTCTAAAGCTTGTTTCTCTCATCAACAGAAGCTTGTTCAATAAAAGATATTACCTCATCCCCACCTCCCTTGTCTCTCTAATATCCTGGGATGGGACCAACATGGCTACAACTACACTGCATAGTAACAATCTAACATATGCTCCCATAGTTTGCATACCAAAAAGTGTAGCAAAACCTGCCTCAAAATTTAATACAAACAAAAACCTCCTCCTTGACATGGCTGCTACAACAACTTACAAGACAAATGTTGTCACAAAAATAAGACCTTTAGAAGACCTACACATTCCATGCACTGAGGATACTTAGGAGACATAGCAAAGGTGTAATACTACATATATGAACTTATAAAAAACATTACTACAGACAAATGATAGCAAGTTAAAACTGATCTAAACTGTATCACCTTGCTATTAGTAGAAATCAACATCATGGGAAGGCAAAATGTAGCTGTTTCAGTGGCTGTCTAGTTATACATGAACATGAGCCACCTGCTATGAGGTACAGTATATGGGCTCCAATGATCTTGGAAAAGTTGTTTGTTCATTTCCATAAACCATAGCCTTTTACCAGTGATGTGTAGTAGTGCAGCACTCTATATTTTCCCTAATATAGTCTCTGATTTTTTTCAATTTCTTCTGTAGAATTTATACCCACATCCAATCTTGCTTACTGCAAACCATTTTTACTTCTAACTTGATAACATGATACTCATCAACCTCTGTAGCTCAATTTTATAGTAAATATTGTCCTTTCTGCTCCTTTTACAGCTAAGAGAAGCACATGACCTACATTTACTATCTTGTTCAGGGAAATCTTTATCTTACTTTGAGTAGCATGTCCACTCTGGACAGGGAAACAACATTAAATTAGTATAGCAACCACCATGTCAGAAAATGGTTTTCCTGACAGTTGTTAATATAATAGCATGATTCGAGCCATAGTGTAATCATGCCCAAAAGCTGCAGCAATTGTTCTTTTCCTTATAGTGGAAACAATTATATTTTACTGATTTTTTTCTAGATAAATTCAAACCAGGAAAGGCAAATCTCTCACCTGAATAGATTTGCTGACAAGTGTCTTTTCTCCTTGAATCCCAGCAGTCACACCAGCAATAAAGGGAAGGCCTGTTATTGCACGCAGTTCTGGTCACCTCATCTCAAAAAAGATATATTGCAATTGGGAAAGGTCCAGGAAAAGGGCAACAAAAATGATTAGGGGTATGGAACAGCTTCCATATGAGGAGAGAATAAGATTTGGACTTTTCATTCTGGAAAAGAGACGACTAAAGAGGGATATGACAGAACATAAGAATGGCCATACTGGGTCAGACCAATGGGGTAAGGAAATGAGATTTGGACATGAAAGGTGGACCACTGACATGAATATTCAGGATAGTGCCAAGACCCCGTAAGAGGGCAAACAACCATGTGGAGTTACTTGTTTTAGCTTCAAGTTTTTTAGCATTCAGTTTGTTAGTTCCTTTTGTTTAGCTGTTAGCTTAACTTTTAAGTATACCTTAGCTATTCTAATCTAGCCTTTATCTCCATCATCTTGGCATTGAGGAACCTGGAACATCATACTCATTATGGCATGCCAAAGACTATGCTGTCTCTTAGCTCTAGGTCCCGAAGGAAGGATATGGATATGCTAGTCTAAGTAGCTTCTGCAAGGAATGTTACCATAGGTACCCGTAGAACTGTATTACTTCTTTCTGATTCTGTGGTTTGGAGCTTTGATAATTTTTCCTTTATTTTAATAAAAATCTCTATAGCCTGGCTCTGTCCTCAGCGTGAATGTTCTTGCCACACACTCCAATGGTCCGTACAAGGTATTGAACTCTCTACTCAGGGGTTCTCAAACTGGGGGTTGGGGCCCCTGAGGGGGTTGCAAGGTTATTACATGGGGAGATCGCAAGCTGTCAGTCTCCACCCCAAACCCCGCTGCTTCTCCAGCATTTATAATGGCGTTAAATATATAAGTGTTTTTAATTTATAAGGGGGGGGTCGCACTCAGAGGCTTGCTATGTGAAAGGGGTCACCGGTACAAAAGTTTGAGAACCACTGCAACATTCTCTAATCCTGCAGCCTGATTTTGGTAGAAGAACCTAAGTATCTTCTGGTTAGATTACTCGTGAACCCTATAATAAATCAGCCCTCTAAAAATCAGGTTAACAAAAACTGCACAAAACTGGAGAGATCTGCTAAAAGCACAGGCCAGCCTGCCTGCAGGTGCCTAGCTTCTGTGCAGATGCAGGGATCCTTTCCCTCCAGCTTTGTTCCCAGGCAATATGGCTTTCCCATGCTCCTGAAATCACCCAGGGAGTTCTGATAGTGCAGAGGGGGACCCAGGCAAAAGTTAACGAAGTGTCAGGGAATTCTCCACTGGCAGATTCACCACTTGCTGGGATCAGAAGGGGGCAATGTACATACATCTACAGCCTGTCTGTCCCCTCCCCACTTCCAGGACATAAGGGGACTACGTGTAGGTAGGGGACAATAACTCCTCCTCCAAAGTAACTGAAAACGTGTCTTTCACCCAGAGCCATCCTGGTGCTGATGAAATTGAGGCCAACCACTGCAGTGATTTTTCACTGGCTTTTGGAACAGCGAATGTCCAGGTTGGGGTTTTGTCACGGTGTGAGGGTGGGGGCTGGGGGACATCATTCCAAGGTACAGGGCTGGTCGGCTGGGTGACATCGCACTGAGGTGGCGGTGAGGCGGGTGACGTCGAGTGGTGGGGTGACGTCATGCTGATAGAGAGGTGAGGGGTGGTGTGACATCACACCCAGACAGGACTGGGGCCCCGGGGCGAGCGGCGGGGGGGGGTTCATCTGCCCCTGCCCTGGGTGAGGAAAGGAGGAGCCCCGCCTTCCCCGTCCACCAGCCTGAGACGGCGGCTCCCAGCCCGGGGGAACTTTGCGCGGTTCGTTGCTAGGAGACCAGATGCTGGGGGTAGGGAGGAGCCGCTGCACTGCGACAAGGCGGTGGAAGGAGGCGGGGACTCGACCCCGTGACACAGCACGCCAGGGCCCGCCTCTCTCGGGAAGGCCGCGCCTCACCACCCCATTGGCTGTCTTCTGTCAGAGGCGGGTGGGGGTGCGAGTGTCCCGGGCGCGGCTGGTGGGGCGGGGCGGGGAGCGGCCTGTGTGCGCTCAGTGGCTCCCAGCGCGGATGCTGGCGGGCGGTGTCTGCGGCCGAGCCGCGGTAACGCTCTGTCTGGATTCTTCCCTCCCCCAGGAAGCGCCTTCTTGGTTCTCTCCATCCTACCCCAGCGCGGCGCTGGGGCTCGCCGAGCTCCTCGGTGGCTTCAAACCCAGAGCTCCGCATCCTCCTTCTGCCGCCCGGATCGGGCCACAGGTAACCGACTCCCAGCCCCTCCCTCCTTTCAGCTGCTCTTTCCTTCTGGGCAGGAGGCGCTGAGCACCGCCTCGTTCTCCAGGGGATGCTGCCTCTGGGCCCGCCCCTCCCACCTTCTGGGCACTGCTGAGCGAACCCCACAACGCGGGGTGTGGTTCATCAGTCTTGGGGTCCCTGCTTCCCTGGACAGGGGCTCCTGGGAGGTGGGGTGATTGTGGTAAAACTAACACACTAATTTTGTACCCAGAAAAATAGATGGAGGACAAATAAATATTTAGATATTTTATTATCTTTTATTCAGTACTCAGAAAGTACCTTCACCTGCCAAAAAAAAACAAAAACAAAACCAGCACACGTGCCCAATTTTTTTGAATACTAACATTTCATAGATATGCCTGGTCTGTTAAATATGTGTAATCAGAAATGTTACTCAACTTAATAAAGTATTAGAAATGACATGTCATAGATGTTATAAGGATACTCACACTGTAATATAACATCCTGTTAAATAGAGAAATCTGATGACTAATGTCTCTTTAAACAACAGATTGATTTTTAATTACTGTTTCTGATGTTTACATGGCAAGGATTTTTAAATGTATTAATACTTCCTAATTAAACATAGTATACAAAAAATTCCCCCCTTCCCCCAAGCAAAAAAGGAAAGAAAAAGAAAATCCTCTGCAACTCTAATAAATTCTTTGCATGGAAATTATTAAATCCCAGTCCTCCAATTGTGCTTTGTCATCTTTATAATACCAAGGATTTGTCTGCATATTTTTTTAAAATTTTAGTCTTACATGATTCTCCACATTTCCCTAACTGTAAGTAAACCTGCTATGCTTTGTACTGACACTTTTTTCGTTTATATTGTTAAACAAATATAACACTAAGCAAAAAAAGATACCTTTATGAAGTTGCCTTCTTTCGGTGTTTGTTTAATGTACTAGTCTAAGTGGTTTAAAAACTTTTTTAAATTGTGCCACACCCATAGCTGCTATGTTTCACTTACCTTATTTATGACATTAGTTGTTTTTTTTTTTTTTAAGCTGAGCTTCACTTGCAGTAGTGTAGACTGTGCAGAACACAAGGGTGTAGTGCCATCTCTTTGGAGTGATGATACTTGTTCATGTTGCATCTCTTAGCCTACGTCCACACTACAGCTTTAAATCAATATTAGTAAAATCGATTTTATAAAACAGGTTTTATAAAATCGATTTTACGCGTCCATACTAGGGCACATTACTTCAGTGGTGTGCGTCCATGGTCCCAGGGTACCATCGATTTCCGGAGCGGTGCACTCTGGGTAGCTCAGTAAAAGAATAGGACGAATAACTTCGATATCTGTCCACACTAACACTAAATCGATTTAGTAATATCGATTTTAGGGTTACTCCTTTCGTTTAGCTGGAGTACAGAAATCGGTTTTAAGACCCCTTAAAATCGATTTTAAGTGCCTTGTAGTGTGGACGGTTACAGCGTTAAATCGATTTAACGCTGTTTAAATCGATTTAATGCTGTAGTGTGGACCTGGCCTTAAAGTGTGTACCGTTGCTGCAAAAGGAAGTAGTCTTGAACATGGCTGTAGCTATGGCTTTTACAAGATTTATTATATAACAATAGAACAGTTCTAGAGAACCACTAAGGCAAGCACAATATGTGCTAATTCCAAAATAAGAATTAAATACTGAGACTTAATATACTACATGCATACAATATGCAAGCTCATTCATTTGCCATGATGATCCATATATGGCATGGCTCTATGTATATGGTCAGAATGAGTGTTTAATTCAAACAACAGTAGTTTGTATTTTGATTATTGCACATGCAGATTTAAGTAGCTATATTTATTTGACCGTATGGAATACTTTTGGGAGTAGATACTTCCTATAGGCAGCACATGTTTAACCTGTGTTTAGTTTGTGGCTAAGACTGTAGTCCCATTCCGAGTCATTTTATGACCAAAACAGATCCTCATCTAGAGTATTTGTATGGATTGCCAAATCTAGGCTCCAGTTAATACTAAAATAGAAAAGTGCATATTTGATAAAAACAAAACCTTCATGCCTCTCAAAAAATGTCACTGCCTCTTAGAGTACCTGTCATAATTGCAGTGTTGAGTTGCTTCACAGTTATTACTAGTAAATAAAGACTACTATAACTCATTGTGGTTTTGTTTCCTTTAGATTTTAGAACCCTTGCAAATGAGAATAACTATGATTATTAAGAATAACTTAATGAGAATAACTACTGTTCCTCTATCTCTGCACCTGAATATACAGTGTGTTCAGTATACAATAGGAATAACCTTTATAAGCTGTCAGTATCAATAGTGATTGTATTTTTATTAAGCCTGACCATAAGTGATACTTACATCTTGACTTTATAGAGAATAAAACTTTTTACTGCACCTTTACCCTGCTGTCATTCAGACTTTTTTTGTAACTACCAGTTAAGGGTAGATAGGATAGCACAGGAGACAGGCTCAGTATCTTATAACCATTCACCTTTGTCATTGGTTCAGATTTGGCCTTGGTCATCCCATTTGGTAACTTCTTATGCAGTATTCAATGGCCCTTGTGAAACTATTGGTTTCTGTCCATTCACTAATGGAGAGAGGTCTGAATTAAAAATCTTCACAGTTGACACTTTTGATAGTATTCAGAAAATGAAGGCCAATTATTGAATGGACATGGAGACTGAACTACTTTTACTCCTAAAGGTCACAATTCTGGAACAGTGCTGAAACACACTGGCAGTCCTGCATAGGAAAGTTTTGACAGCCATCCCTTACAGGGAACATCTGCTCTTTAGCAAAATATTTTCCATAACTGTTAATTTGGGACTTCTTGCCAGTGCTACATTTCAGGGAAAAAACTGTTTTTTTTTATGAATATTCTGAAACTAAGAAAATTATTCATTTTGTTTCTTTTTCCAAATATTTTCTACAAATTTGGATGCTTTTCCCCACAGCATAAACACTTCCTCAGTTACATGTTGGGTTTTTATGTGTTGTTTTACCAGTTCAAATTTCTGGCAAAATGTTATGCCTTATTGCTTATATACTCTGAAATGAAATCAATGGGCTCCCTACTACTACAGCACAAATTTGTAAGAAATCCTCTTCTAGCTACTAGAAAAATTAGTGTGGGGCAAAGGAAGCAACTCTTAGAGGAATTTCCTTGTAGCAAGCAAGTCCATTGAGACTACATCCAGCTGCAGCCTTCTGAGGATTCTCCATAGTCATAGCTCTTGGCTATCTTCTCTCCTCCCATTGCCATATTATTTATACTCCAAGATTAAGATTTTCAGATCTGACTAGTGATTTTGAGTGCCTCCATTTTTAGGTGCCCAATTTGAGGCACCTTGAAAGGACCTGATTTTCAGAGAGTGGGTGACCAACACTTCCTGTAAATCGGACCCTCTTAAGGTATCTCAGTTGGGCACCCGAAATTATTAGTTGCATTTGAAAATCTTAGTTCTAAACTCTTTCCACCACCATGCCCCTTTTGAATATACTTACAACTTGGAGTGCCACTTGCAGGAGGCGATGGTATAGAAAAATCAAAAGTTACCAAAATTGGCAACCATAATAACTAAGGCCAACATATTTCAAAATTGTTCACTAATTGAATTGTATGTCTCAGTTCCTCGATGCTCAACTTGAAATCCAGAGGACCTGATTTTCAGAGTTGCCGAGAGCTGCATCTACCATTGACTTAAGAGCTGTGGGTGCTTCAGAACATCTGAAAAGTCAGGCTGTAGATATCTTAAATTGGACATGCAGAATTAATGGAGATTCTGAAAAAACTGGGCCTGTCGTGTAAGCATATAAGCATGTGATTGGTAAATAAGTGCTTTATGGTCCAAATTTTTAACTGGATGAGTTTAGTATTGTTTGAAATTACTGCACATCACGCAAGTTTTGTCCCATTTTCTTTCTTTCTTATCTCCACTTTGTGGATCCCATCAATTGCTAGTATTTCCACTTTAAGTGCTGGAATGTCTGTTTTAATAGCTACTCCCTCTACATAAGCGTACCTTTATTTACTTTCCATGGCAAAAGCATGTGCTGAAATAAGTAATTGTATATCACTATAACAGGCTACTCATACGTATTTACACCTTAAATTAAAAAAGACTATTTTCTCTACTTTTTATACAGTAGCTGTTATACTGACACACTGTGGCTGGTGGATCATACTGTAGTGTTTGAAGTCCAGATTCCTGTCTTTCCTGTTTACTACCTAATTAGAAAAATCAGTGTCTCAATTTCTTCCTAATAACTTTATATTCCTGTTGTCAGGTTTTTATTTTAAAAAAACCCAGCTGAACTCCCTGTAACCTGTAATAAGAATTAATGGCACCCACTGTCTTGCTGATTTTTTTGAATTGTCTCCTATTTGACCTACTCACTCATTCATACTTCAAGGAAGAGAAGATGATTATTAACACTGCCTGTTCCCTATTGAGGAATAGTTCTCTCCTTTTAGATTTAGATGTCAAACTATAGTATGATTCATCTTGGTATCTGCAGAATAACTTCTGTTGTCGTCTTTTATCAAATGCCTTAACGTTTCGAAAAATTGCCCCTTCTAAAACAAAGCCTGCTGTAATTTCATTCGTGTTCTTCTTTTTAACCCTAAATGAAGCTGAATCTTTTTGGGGGTTTTTTATGATAGAACTACTTAAGGTATTGATCAGGATAAAAACCTGTTGGTACTGAAACAAACTACTTTGCAAGTGTGTCTTTTTTAGTGGAATCTGGGCTGCATAAATGTCTGTATGATTTATTTAAGTAGTAATATTAGTACTTGACTTTGTACAGTAATAGTAGTGCTGCCATTAATATGTATTGTACTTTAACTGATCATGCAGTTATTGCTGCTATGAAACATGAGCAGTATTAAACTTTATGTATACATATTTACAACATTTGCCTCTCTAGCTTTTAGTGCCAAAAGATGAGTCGAGGATACTCAGAAAACAATAACTTTCCATATGATAATAATCAAATGGTTTTGGACATGATCCTGTACTCTCTAATCGGTGTCCCTCAGCCTATCAATTGGGACAGTGTGGCAAGGCTGGTTCCAGGATTTACATCCAAAGAGGTAACTTTATTAACCATCAGTATGTCTGTTTAAACAGGGCTTTATCCAGAGAACTACACTTCTATCAGAAGGGGAGCTGAAAGGGTGGGGGAATGGTTTTGTAGAGTTACTTAAACTTGAAGGACCTGAAAGAGCTAAGCAATATGTTAAAAATGCAAATAGGAAGGTGTTACAAAACCTCCACATTCAAGACATGAAGTTAACAAAATTCATAACTTGAATGCGGAATGTGCATCTGAGGCAGTATTACTGGGAATTAGTCAAAAGAACAAGTGAAGTGAAATGAAAGAGTCTGTAATGGTTCAAGAAGCTTTCAGATTACACCGTTAAATACAGTCTTATGGCAAGGAAGGCACATACATACTTCATATTCTCCCCCTTCCCCCCTCCCACCCCCGTGCAAACACTGTATGATATACTTCTCAGCAAACATAACTTTCCTGGGGTACATGGTGTTAGCATATGGTCAGATATACTTTCCAACTGGAAATAACAAAGCTCCAATTTTCAACAGATATTTAAAGAGGGGGAAGGACAGCTAGATTGATCCTTCCAGTCAGAGTGCTTCTTACTTCAGTGGCAGTTAGAAGCGCTCAGCATCTCTAGGATCAGGCCCTAACTGTTAAAATTTTTCTGTAAACTCTTGGAGTTCAAATTTGCTTAGTGCACATAGTTTAAAGGAAACACCTGGATGATTTATTTTATCTTGACTGCTTCATCATACAACTCTCATTTTTGTGTTTTTCATTTTAAAAAGACAAACAAAATACTTTTGAGTCCAGGACCAAAACTTGTTGTGAAATTCCAGGCAGTTTTGTTTCTTTGTGACTCACAATAACAAGTAAAAAGACATCTTGTTGCAAACTCCGTAATTGAACGTGGCAGCTCAAACTTAATTTATAACATTGTTCATGGGCATCACTATAATGTTGTATTTAGAACATAAAAAATGATTGACTAGAGTTGAAGTTTATGTGGAATTTTATTGTCCTACAAGCTGATAGTGTTTAGTAGAGATTCATAGTTGTGGATGCTGTCACTTAATTTTTCAGCTGATGATACAATGCTTTCTTCTATAAGTAAATTAATCCCCTGTATGTTTTTTTTTATTGACCTCTTTTCTCAACTGAGTCAGTAGAAAAGTGGTTACTCTGCTTTAGGATATGCAGAGCCTCTGTAGAAGGCTGTTAGAGTTGCCGTGGTGAATTTAGCCCTGTGATCTTAAGTGACCATTTAATCCAATAGACTTTGGCAGAGTTAAAATATATTCTCTCAAACTCCCATGGGAATTGTCCCATTCAGTTTAATGGAACTATTCTTATACGTAAAGTTACTCTCGTGTGTAGTTTGAAGCATTAAGGTCTTTAATTTACATTGAAATCTGCATCTAATAAGTGAGGCCCAAATTTAAGTCTGTTTGTACACAAAAATTAAATTTTTAAAAGCCTAATATCGTTTTGTTTGCGTTTTAATTTTCCCCTGCAGTTCTGGTAACCCAAATATTTCAACAGTAGCCTGTTCACTACTGCATGAAAATGTACTCCTGGGAGAATTCTGAGATGCTGTGCATGCGAAGAATTCATGTGCTATGCAGAACTTTTTTCTGCAGAAAATACATTCTGCCAGAAAGGTGCTGCAGTTATGCCTTTTGCCCACCAGGGGCCACTGTAGTGCCAGAACAGACAGCAGCTGTTCCCAGGCCAGCCCCAGCTGCACATAGGGAAGAGAAGGGGCAGCCTTCCTCACAGCACCCTGCTCATGAGGCCAAGTCAGGAAGCACAGGATATGAGTGGACAGACAGTGTTGGGCACATGGGGCCACTGTGGGGTCAGAGACTGGGTTTCAGAAGGGCTAGTGTGGGAGACAGAATGACGCAGGGACTGAATGTGAGTGGGAATGTAGGGATACATGGGGATGGAGGGAGGGGGTTCAGGGCCACATGGGGAGGGGGTAGCTGAGTAGGGTTGCAGGGACACATGAGGATGGGAGGAAGAGGAGTGGCTGAGTGTGGATGCAAGGACACACGGGGACGGGGCAGATATGCTAGACTGAGAGGCTAAGGGTCAGACAGGGTCTACATGGTGGAGACTCCCTATCCCCTAAAAAACCTGTTCCATATTTCTCCCCTCCTTCATCCAACAACCCTCCATGTGCACACCCATACTCCTTCCTAGCAATTACTTCCCTCTTCCTCAGCTCCTCCATTACACCTCACTCCCCCAAGCCTTTATACTGCATATGAGGAGTGCGAAAAATACATTTCAGTGTTGTAGTTTAAATTATTACTCAGAGTTCTGTATTAATATGTCTAATAAAGAATCTATTTGTCAAAAACATTTCCTGAATCTTTTTTGTTGTCTGTATTGTTACAGACATAGTTGCTGACAGGTATTTTGAAATAAATTATGAAAATAATTGAAACTGATATGTTGGGTTATTTTGACAAAATATGCAAAATTTTGTAGAATTTTTAATTTTTTGTCACAGAATTCCCCCAGGAGTAATGAAAACAAGAAAGGGAAACTAAATAGAAATAACGTGAAATTTTCCAATCTGAGCAAAGTCCATAAAGTAAAGGAACAATAATTGTGCAAATGGGAATTTAAAATTATCAGACACATAGAGAAACACAGTATGTTGGGGAAGAGTCAGTGCGGCTTTTGTAAATGGTAAGACATGATTTCCCTTCTGTTAGAATTCTTTGAGGGGATCAACAAGCATCTGGAGTAGTGTGATCTGGTCAATACAATGTAGTTGGACTTTCAGAAAGTCTTTGACAAGATCTCACACCAGAAGCTTTTAAGCAAACTAAGCAGTCATCGGATGACAGAGAGAAGGTTCTCTCCTGGATCAGTAATTAGTTAAAAAAAATATGAAATAAAGGGGTAGGAATAAATAGTTAGTTAGTTTTTTTTTTTACAACGGAGAGAGATAAATACAGTGTTTACCCAAGGGTCTATCCTGGGACCTGTGCTGTTGAACATATTAATAAATGATTTGGAAAACAGAGTGAACAGTCAGGTGGCAAAATTTGCAGAGGTGGTGAAATTACTCAAGATTGTTAATTCCAAAGGTGACTGAAGAGTTACAAAGTGATCTCTCTAAACCAGATGACTGGTTAACAAAATGGCAGATGAAATTCAATGTTACGTGCAGAGTAATGCACATAGGAAAAAAATAATCCCAATTATATAGCAAAATGATGGGGTCCAAATTTGCTATTACCACTCAATAAAGGGATCTTGGAGTTGTCATGGATGTTTTTTTCTGACAACATCCACTCAGCAACATCAGTCAAAAAAAGCTAACAATGTTAGGAGCCATTAGGAAAGTGATAAATAATGAGAGAGAATATCATACTGGCACTTACATGGTACACCTATATCTTGAATACTGCAAGCAGCTCTGATCGCCCCATCTCTAAAATAGATATATTTGAATTAGAAGAGATCAAGAGAAGGGCAACAAAAATGATTAGGGGTATGGAATGAGCTTTCATATGAGGAGAGATTAAAAAGACTAGGGCAGTTCATTTTAGAAAGAGATGACTAAGGGGAGATATGATAGAAGTCTATAAAATCATGAGTGATGTGATGAAAATGAATAGGGAAGTGTTATTTACCTCTTTATATCAGAAGAGCTAAGGGTCACCTGCTGAAATTAATAAGCAGCAGGTTTAAAATAAACAAAAGGAAGCGCTTCACACAATGCACAGTCAGTCTGTGGAATTTGTTACCATGGGATGTTGTGAAGGCCAAAGGTATAACTAGGTTCAAAAAAGAATTAAATAAATTAATGGAAGATGAGTCCTTCAGTGGTTATTAGCCAAGATGGTCAGGAATGCAACCCCATGGTTCAGATGTCCTAAACCTCCAACTGCCAGAAACTAGGACTGGACAACAGAGGATGGATCACTCGAAATTGCCCTCTTGTGTTCATTTCCTTTGAAGCATCTGGCACTAGTCCCTGTCAGAAGACAGGATTCTGGGCTAACTGGACCATTGATCTGACCCAGTATGGCCATTCTTAATTTCTTATGTTCTTATTTTACAGACATTTCTACTTTGAGTAATGTAAGGTAGTATACATCATAGGTAAAGGAGCTAGGTTTAAAAAAATCTTACTGCCCTTTTAAGATTAAGTTTAAGATGTAAAGAGAGACAGAAATGCCAGATTAAATCAGAAACTTCATCCTTTAATTTGTGTGAATGTTAGTGGGGTCTTGAAACTGTGGTAAATCTTACATATTGCATGGATATTCTACACTTCTTAGGTATTTTAGAGTGAGTTACCACGTAATTTAATCAATATTAAGCGTGAAGGTTCTTAGCTGGTTTGGTTTCAATTCAGAACTCCAATGCTGAGCATTTAGGAGGAGTTGGTATATGTATTTTATGACTTTTAAACCAAACCTTGTACTGTTGGATAATATAAGCACTACGCCCAGATGTACAGACACTCTTTCCTTAACCGGTATATGATAGAATTTTAACATTTGCTTTAATATTTTTAACTATGATGTAACAATCAATTTGCAGAAACTATTCTCAGGAAACAATCTCAGCCTTTAAAGTGATATAGTTTCAGTTATCTGCTTCATATTCCTATCTTTTTATCTCTTGACAGTGTGCAAAAAGGTTTGATGAACTGAAAAGCAGTGGAAGTTCACCTGTTGACAACCAGTACAATCCATTAATGGCTACTGGTGGGAGTCCTGTTGAAACCCTAGCTACGTACATCAAATCCTCTCTGCTGGATACACAGGGGGAGTTTCAAGAGCCTTCCATTGGGCAGAATTCAATTTCCATAACTGGTAAATTCTGTGACTTTTATTATAGTGTCATGTCCACTGTTTTTCTTTTTCTGGTAAACCTATTTCCAGAATTATTAGTTAGTAATCTTCAAATAAATTTGCCACAAATACTGCTACATAAACTAAAATAAAGGTATTTCCAACTGAGTCAACCTATTTACTGTTTCAAGTACGCGTTTTATAGTTTATGGCTTTTTAAAAGATAGTTACAATAAAAGGCAGTTTTGAACTGCTTAAAATGATGTACTTGATTTTATACTAAGTCTTTCAGGTATGTTCTTGGCATTTTGTAGCCACAGGTATGTTAATGTCAAAACTTACTGCTGGAGGTGGTAATAGTTGTGACTTTTAAGATAAGTAGAAAATTTCTAAAGAAAACGTAGGAGCAGTAGAGCATTGTGTTGGTGATTTAGATTTCACTCTTCTTTCCCAGCCAGTACCTTTCACCAAGTGCCTGCTTTGCTCAGGGGCATCAGAGGATCTACAGTATCCATGCTGAATTAGAAGTATAGTTTGGTGTAAGCTGCTTGTTCTTGGTACTTCAGTTCAAGTACAGTCAGTCTCCCCTAGTAGCCTCTCATGTTGAACAATGGGGGTGACAGAATTGCAACCTATAGGAGACTCTGCATGGGGAGAGCTCTTGGGGGGAGATGGGGGGAGCTGCTATCCATCACAGTCCACAGGAATCTCTTCAAGAACTAAGGGGGGAAAAAAAGCTTAAAGCATTCTGTTCACCCAGCCAGATGATGGAGGTGAGATAATAGTTTCTCATGCTAATCTGTGTCAAAAAATGCCAATATATGTAGCAGTATTGGTGTAGCCAGGAGGAGACAGTATGAGAGGACCAAAGCTTTCTTTGGCTGGCTTTTCATTAACTATTTAAGATGGCGACGTCCCTACTTTCAGAGCCCCAGTTCTACAAGAAATTTAAGATGCTTTTTCACATTTGATGGGTCATTATATCACCGCAAGAAAATTCATCTGGAAGGCTGCGTACTGGGGCTCTCAAGACGTGATCCAAAGCCACTGAAGTCAGTGGAAATACTCTTATTGATTTCAGTGGGCTTTGGATCCACACCCTACTGTGTGCTATACATTAGGAAAGCTTATCCAAGGTAAAGGTCAATTACCCTTGACTTCATTGTTTGCTGTACACCTAATCCTGTGTCTAAAAAGATTTGACTGCCTTTTCATTGTAACTTAACCCAGATTGCCACTTTAAACCAGGTGTTCTAGAAGCCTGTGACAGTTATAACCATGACAACTTCTCTTCAGAATGGGAGCAACACATTTGCAACACTAATGGTATATGAGATCCTGACTTTAGCCTCAAATTCTAATGCTGCTTTTTATTATGTTGAAGGAAGGTCCAGTGTTGCTTCCACAAGAAATTGTTCTTCAGAAGCTGAGAAACATTCCGCACATGAAGGCGGAGAAAATGCTGATGAAAGTCAAGGGTAGGATGATGATTGTTTGCTATCTGGTAAAGCTAATATCAGTAAAACTGAAATCTGCTCTTTACAGATGTGCATCTTTCTGGCTGTCTACACACAGAATTTTCAGCAACTTTCCCACCATTTGTCAGTTAATATTTGTGCAGCTCCATCCATGCTAGCAATAGTTGGAATGCTAGTGAAAATCAGTCATGGGTGTTTTCACCATCATGTAATCTAATAAACTGTTCTTGTTTTACCATCGTGTCATCTAACAGCGTGGTGAACATGCCTGCTCCTATGCTCCACTAGTACTTCCACCAACGTCAGAACTTTTGGAGCTACAGTGGTGCTACACCAATGGTGGGAAAATTGCTGAAAATCCTCAGATAGAGGATTTATATGTATTTGTGATTTATAATGTTATCCAAATTGCCGAAACAGTTGAGTAACATAAACTATCCTCTGTTTGACCTAACATTTTATGCAAACCAATTCATGAAGTTTGCCATTGAATGCAGTGGGAGACGGATTAGACCCTATACTTCAGGTTTTCACTGTTTTGTTAATGGCAAGATGGATGATACACCACAGATATCTCTTTACAAACTTGGAAAAATGGCTTGCAGAATATTACCTTTCATCTCACTACCTCATTTCAAACTGTCAGTGGAGCTCAAATGTACAACACAGTAACCACAGTATTTGTGACTATAAACTAAGGCCCATCCAACTTATCACTTGACTTCAGTGGAACTATTCTTGTGCTCAAAATTCAGCACAAGCGTGGCTCTGATCCAGATTTCAATTCTTACAGTGCAAATGTTTATAAATGTTTAACTCCTAGATTGCAGCTGTTTTGATTTTCAGTACGTTGACTTACAGCAGACAGAAAATAACTTAGAATACCCCAAAAGTATACCAAAACCTTTTGGTTTCATCTAATTTCATATATGTATATACAGGTATTCCTGTGTGTCTTGAGCTTAGTTTCTCTGAAAGAGTGTGTTTGACCTAGTTTTCATGAATGGTAATCATTGAATTTTGTATATCACTGCCATCCTAGTTCAGAATTATACAATCCATCACTTTCTCTTCATATACTACACTGACAGTTGTGTATTAAAATTTATACCTTCCTAAGTCAGACAGTACAGAGTGAAGAAAACTCAGATTTCATAGACTGTCAGTAATTCTATTATTATCCCAAATTGACGTTTGAAGGCATTTTTCCCTATGTAAATTAATTCACAGCTGCTTTCTCTGTAGCAGTGCACTTCCTAATTTATCTTCCCTCTTTAAGAGGGATGGCCAAACCATGGCTCGCAAGTTACATTGCAGTTAAATTCCAGCTCATGGTGTTCCCAGCCCCACCCCCCTCCCTCCCGCCCCATTCTTTCCCTACCAGAGTGGGGTGAGGATCTCGGGACCTCTGCCTTACAGCGGGATGGTGGGGTAGGGCTTCTGCCCAGGAGGGAGGGCAGTCTTGTGGCTTCAGTCCCATGGGGCATGCCTGCCAGGACTTGGGGCTTCATCAGGAGTACAGCCGAAGCCTCAAACCCCAGCAGGCACCTCCTGGGAGGCTGAAGCCCCGAGCCCCAACTAGTGTACCCTGGCTCTCAAACTTCTAAAGATTGTTGTATGTGGCTCAGAGGATCAGTAAATTTGGCCACCCCTGCTCTATAATGACTTCAAAAATGTAATTGTTACCACATAAATATTAAGAACCAGATTGTGAACCCGTTATTCACAGCGGTGAGTGTGACAATTCTCAGGGTACCAGGGATTGAGAGTCACCTTGTTACACCCTGCCTTCAGAGTGAGGGAGTCTTTCCTGTGCCTGGCTGTGTCAGACAGCTCCCAACGTCACCAACCTTTCAGCCACTCAGGCATTCTCCTCTGGGCTATGTCAGCCCTGTCTTCGTCTTGTAGTTTCACCATAGGTGCACTCCAGTCCCAAGTCCCCTTGAATCATTCCAATGATATCCAGCCCTGAAACTATCTACTTCCGCCCAACACTTTGTTACTCACAGAAATTTTTCTGTTCCCAAAGGAGCAGTGTGTCCCAGTTTATCAGATTTACTGTAAACCATAAGCACTTGCGAATACTTATAATAAAACAAAAGTAGCTTTTTAAGAATGAGTAAAGATTTAACTGGAAACAAGAGAGAACAGTGGAAACAAATGGTTACAATTAGGGCTGTTGATTAAAAATTCAAAAATATAATTGTGGATAAAAAATTAATCGCAGTTTTAATCTCACTGTTAAACAATAGAATACCAATTGAAATTTATAAAATATTTTGCATGTTTTTCTACATTTTCATATATATCTGTGTTGTAATTCAAATCAAAGTATATGTTTTTGATTATAAATACTTGCACTGTGAATATGATAAACAAAAGAAATAGTATTTTTCAAACTTCAGAGGCTGCAAGTCCACTCAGTCCTACTTCTTTTTCAGCCAATCACTAAGAGACAAACAAGTTTGTTTACATTTACAGGAGATAATACTGCCCTCTTCTTACTTACAATGTCATCAGAAAATGAGAACAGGCATTTGCTTGGCATTTTTGTAGCTAGCATTGCAAGCTATGCTAAACAGAAGTCTTAAAAGAGCAACGCTCTGATGCGGAACTACAGACCCTGAACCACCAAAAAAGAGAAACAACCTTCTGCTGGTGGCATCTCACTCAGATAATGAAAATGAACATGCATCGGTCCATACTGCTTTGGGTTGTTCTCAAGCAGAACCCATCATCAGCGTGTACCCATGTCCCCTG
Source organism: Gopherus flavomarginatus (assembly GCF_025201925.1). Lineage (NCBI taxonomy): Eukaryota > Metazoa > Chordata > Testudines > Testudinidae > Gopherus > Gopherus flavomarginatus. The sequence continues at coordinate 21,089,137 of NC_066620.1, read as the reverse complement.
GAATGGTAGGTAAAACATGAAGGGATATATGAATTTTTTAGTGCATCTGGCCCATAAAATATCTTGCAATGCTGGCTACAGCAGTGCCATGTGAACACCTGTTCTCACTTTCAGGTGACATTGTAAACAAGAAGCGGACAGCATTGTCTCCTGCAAATATAAACCACTTGTTTCGTCTGAGCGATTGGCTGAACAAGAAGTAGAACTGAGTGGACTTGCAGTGTCTAAAAATTTTACATTGTACAAAACAAACTGCATTAAAAAAACTTAATTCTACATTTGTAAGTTCAACTTTAATAATAAAGTGGTTGCACTACAGTACTTGTATTAGGTGAATTGAAAAATACTTTCTACAGTGCAAATACTTGTAATAAAAAATGTAAAGTGAGCACTGTACACTTTGTATTCTGTGTTGTAACTGAAATCAATATATTTGAAAATGTAGAAAATATCCAAAAATATTTAAATGGGATTCTATTAATGTTTAACAGTGCAATTAAAGGGGAAAGGATAGCTCAGTGGTTTGAGCATTGGCCTGATAAACCCAGGATTGAGAGTTCAGTCCTTGAGGGGGCCATTTAGGAATCTGGGGCAAAATCAATACTTGGTCCTGCTAGTAAAGGCAGAGGGCTGGACTCAATGACCTTTCAGGGTCCCTTCTAATTCTATGACATAGGTATATCTCTTTTTTTTATCACAATTTAATTTTTTTAATCACTTGACAGCCCTAGTTATAATACAAAACAAAGTCATAAAATGTGAATCTACACTTAATAATTACCTTTCCTAGCTAATGAAGTAGGTTTTCCCCCACAACGTCCAGTCTGTTGCAGAGCTGGCTGGCTTCACAGGATTCAGTTTTTCATGAGAAACCTTGTTTCTCAAGATGTAACCAGAGAACACTTTCCTCATCTGTATTATACTGAAACAATTTTTTTGTTTCTGTTCATAGACAGAGTGAATCCATCTTGTTGTAATGTTCCTATTTTACAATGTTTCAATTGTTTGCAGTTGTCTCTGACGACTTTCCATTGAAAGTCTTGAAATTGAGCAAGGCTAAACAAGTGACCCTGGCTAAACAGGGTGAGCTAACAATGTTCCCTCTATTTTTTTCCATCGATGTGCAGAATGAATTTTATGTGCACCAATAATGATCCAGCCAGGGCAGGTTAGGCATTTTTAGAACTCACTACTCAAATAATTAAATTTAAGTATAAGAGAGAAATAAAATTATGAAATGCATAGACCAGTCAAAAAAATAAAATAACAGCACTTTGAAAGAATTCAGTTACAGAGAATATGTGTGCATTGCAGGAAGTACCAAGAAGTAACAACAAGAACATAAGTATTTATTGGAAGGTGAATTTGAAAGTGTGTGTGTGTGTGTGTGTGAGAGAGAGAGAGAGAGAGAGAAACGTGCACGCGCAACTCCCGTCTGCCTGAATGGGTCATCGCCAAGATACATTATTCTCAGGTGACTTATTTTTACTCCAAATCCATAAAGCACACTTTAGGTATAAATAGGTAATATGTAAGAAATAACTTATCTTGCAGTGATTATGAATCTTGACAAGTTACATGTTCCTCTTCATGGATAAATATCCTGTAAGACGTTTGGTGTACTGAGTTTTGTCAGGTCTGAGGTGAGAGTTGTTTGCAAAGAACAGGTAACTTTTTGCCTAGGAGCCTCTGTGTCACAGTGAGCACTTACTCCCATGTGAATACTGCTCATTATTGTGAGAGAGGGTCACTAGCCTAAAATAATTAAATTATCTAAATGTATTGTGTGTTTTACCTGTAGGTCTTTTTTAAAAAAATCCCTGCAGTGATGAGTTAGAATACCTTATATATTTTTGCTAGATATTTAAATTATGTATTGTACCAATGCATATTAATTTCCAAAAGTTTGTAGACCTACTTGTCAAGGGCACTTATTTTAGACCTATGACTTGTACTGCTGTCTCCATGGAAGCTGATATTTTATTGATGTATTCTGAACTTGAACCTCCTGTTAAGAAGTAGATAATATTGGTACACTCTAAAGTATTTTAAGTTCTTCAGGTGGAAGATTGTATAAAATTACACATACTAATTAACCATGTCAGCACCCTGGTGAGCTAGGCAAATAAATCTATACTTTTATAAAATGAAGGAGAACAGAGAACATAAGTAATTTGCCAAGATCACACAGTGAGCCAGAGGCAAACCTGGGAATAGCACCCAGAAATCCTCACTCCCACTCTCTTAGGTCTTGTCTACACTGCAAGCCAGGATGTGAATCTACAGTGCATCAACTCCCTGCACAGTAACTCAACTGTGAACAATGATATAGCTCAGTGAATGTTCCAATGTGTGGCTTAGCATCTGCACTTTTTCTTGTGAATAAGATTTTGATCATGCATCCCAGGGCACATAGCTTGCTATTGAATAACATGCAGGGATAAGAAGGAAGATAGAAGCTTTCTCACTGCAGTTAAATGTGAAGTTTTGTTTATCTTGCAAGATAAAATTTTACAAAAACCTAGGTTCTGACAAATCATGTAGTGTGAGGGTAAAATCTCCGTGAATCAGCACTGACTTTTTTATTGGCTTCTGGTCCTAAGTTATAATAACTTTTTTCCTTTTTCTGTTTTGTGTTTTAAATCAAGGCCAAATATGGTGATTCACGTGTGTGACGAAGCAAAAAATTTGAAGGAAGATTTTGTTTGTCCTCGAGATCTTTTGATTTCAGAAATGAAGTACTTTGCTGAATATCTGTCTGTGGATGCCCAGCGCTGGGAAGAAGTGGACATTTCAGTTCACTGTGACGTTCACATCTTTGACTGGTTGATAAGATACGTTAAAAGGAACGCTAAGGAATATAAAGTGTATGAAATACCCACTTTAGGTAAAAAATATTCTGTTGTTCATTTGCTGCAGATTCATTATCTGCTTTATCTGATCTGTGTTTCAGACTAAAAGCATATGTGGAAAGTTGTCTGGAAGATAATATCCCTCCTTAATTCAACTCCAGCCTCCTAGGTCTCATCTGCTGGGGACAGAAACACTGGTTTGTTGGAAATGTGCTAAAACAGTTTCCCTGACCATTATAAAAAGTCCCTGGTCTTGTGCTACTGATAATTTTAGGGAAATATATTCCTCTGGTGGTTACAGTGGTGAAAGCACTAGTCTATGTTGACAGCTGGTATCTTTACCAAGGTAATCTAGACCCACTCTGAACAGGATTATATCACTGTTATAGCACAAGTGGCCAATCTACAGTAGCATTCCCACTGTTGCTACAGCAACATTTGGAGACTTTCCTAAAAACTTCATTGTAAATGCAGTATAAAGGAGCAATTCTATCATCGTCTTGGTAGTCGTGGGGCAAAACTTTGAAAAGCATTTAAGTGACTTAAGAGCCTGGCATTGACAGGAGCCAGAATCCCATTGACTCTCATTGTGAGGCCCCAAGTTGCTTAAATCCTTTCAAAATTAAGTACAAGGGTAAAATTTTGAATCAGATTCTACTTCTATTAAAGTTTAATGAGACAGTTTAAAAAATTTTTAAAAAGTGCATTTTTACATTTAAATAAATTTCTGATTTTTTTTTAAATGTATTTTATTCCATCCTTGGGCTTATCTAACCCATTTAAGCTACTGTAAAACTATTTTAAAATTAAATTTGAAATTGACTGGCTATATTAAGGCCTAAACTTATTACAATATCTATTACAATCATTTAAATTAAATACAAAAAATATTAAACAGAATATGTTTGTTGCTGAAGCAGGAAAGCTTGTTTTCCTCTTTTGAATCTATGAATAAAAACTAGGTGTGAGGATAAGCTCTTCTACTTCTAAAACCTTGAACGACAATGATCAGACCGTCACTTCCATTCACTAACTACAGATATTACGTCCTTTGTTTAATAAAGTTTTGAATCCAAAACATGATTTGATCTTTTTTCTTGTGTATCCAGCACATTGAAGGTAGTTGTATTTAATAAAAACATTTAAATGATTGTTTTATGCATTTCTAATTGATTTTCATTTCCATCCAAATAACCTTTTACTGGATGACTTATTTTTAACTTGTCAAACTTTAAACTATATTATTGCTTTTTAAATAAATGTGCATAGATACATGATATCTATAATATCCTGGTTAGCAAAAATAAATAGCAGATTTAGTGTATTGAATATACTTAGTTGCAAATTATCATGTTTTAATGTGTGCCAACCGATGAGGATCAATCTTTAGGAAAATAACTTAAAAGTGTAAATATAAAACACGATTAAAATAGATTTAAACTAAGATTTCCTGCTTGCAGATTTAAATCAGTCCGGTCCAGATCTAAATCCTTTTGATATCAGTTGGAAAAACTCCTATTTGGGAGCACTGAATGGGCACTGGATCAGTCCCTGCTCCGGCAAAATAACATTAACTAGCTTTAGCATTTGTGCTGACCAGCCAAACTGTTAAAAAAATGGCTTAGCTGGAACAGTGTTTGATCAGTTAAAATGCTCTGGTTAACTGTTTGAGTTGACGTATGGACAGGAACTAAGGACCTGTTTATACTAAGAAAATGATTATTGCTGGGATCATGTCGTAACTTTGTTTGGGGTTGCCTGTATAGATGGGAGAAATTCTGTTTCCAGCGATCAGAGGTATGACACATGTTGGAAAATAGAATGATAAGAACTTGTTTAGTAAAACAATACCCTCCTTTAAAGAGGCATTGAGTCTCTTACAGTATTCTCAATTTATTAAAGGAATAAATTAAACTTAACCTTTTCACCTTGTTCTGCTGTTTCTCTTTTAGAACCAGGAAATGTCATTTCGATTCTTATTTCTTCTGAGTTTCTGAAGATGGATTCCTTAGTGAGTATAACAAGAGATGAGAAATTTCATGCCATAGTAACACAGTTTACCACCAAATGGTTGGCATAAACCTTAAGAGCTTATTTGCTAAGCTTTTAAGCTTTGACAGTGTACTTATAGCTGTATAAAACAGAGAGGGAAAATAGTTCATGTCCCAAAGAGTTTACAATCTTAGGATCAGATTCTGCCACCTTGCTCATGAAAAGTAGTAATTTAATAATTGCACAGTCTCACTGATTTCAGTGGGGCTGCTTGCAGAGTAAAGTACTACTGAATGTGATTAGGGGAGCCAGCATCTACCTCCAAATGAATAGTTATTAATCTAAATAATAGCTATCTTCATTGTGTGAGCTAATGGCAGCATCAGACTTGACCGCTATCTTAAAGAAAACATAAAGTCTCCACATTTTCAGTGTTTTACACCAGTGGCTCTCAAACTTTCCAGGCTACTGTGCCCCTTTCACGAGTCTAATTTGTCCTGTGTACCCCCAAGTTTCACCTCACTTAAAAACTACTTGCTTACAAAATCAGACATAAAAACACAAAAGTGTCACAGCACTCTATTATTGAAAAATGGCTTGCTTGCTTATTTTTACCATATAATAAAATAAATCCAATGGACTATAAATATTGTTCTTACATTTCAGTAATGAGGCATACAGAGCAGTATAAACAAGTCATCATATGAAATTTTAGTTTATAATGACTTTGCTAGTCCTTTTTTTGTAGTCAGTTGCCTAGTTTTACAACAATCTAGATGAGTTGATGTACCCCCTGGAAAACCTCTGCATACCCTTGGGGTACACATCTCTGGTTGAGAACCACTGTTTTATACTAAGTGCCACTTCTCTCTGTAGTGCAGTTCTCCATCAGTCAGCATATTTAAGGCCCATTCACTGTAATTGGAGGTATGTGCATATAATGAGAAGAAAGGATTGCTTAATGATATTTTTTGTGTAGATATGCAGTTTTTCCTTGAGTTTTCACTTCCATAAGCTGTACTTAATTTATATAAGAGCTATAAAGTACTAGCTTAATTCATATAAAGAGCTTGTCTTATTTATAGTTCATCATGTAAATGGACAGACCAGTGAGGTATCTATTTGATTTTTCTTTTTCCAATTGTTTAATAGTAAAGACAGACACTGTGCAGCCAAGTTAAGGAAGGAACTTAGAATTTAATGTACTGCATCGTCTTGCTGTCACAACTGTCATTATTTATTAGCAGTTCATGCTAAATATTAAAGTTCACTGGTAAAGCTAAATTTGGTGGGTGCAATGCTGTATATAATGTTAAATCTACAAAAATGGCCTCTAGTTCTGGATCATGAACACAGTGGAGGTGGTATTTTCTGAAGATTATTCGGGGTAGTAGTCAGAATCGAAGACCCTTCAGGATGGCAGTAGTTCAGAATTACATTTAAGCCATGTACACAACAAATGTGTCTTGCTTTCTGAGCTATTACATTGTATTTTTAGAGTTGAACGGAACCAGTTTTTGCTAAACACCATTAATTCTAACAAAGTCCTGAATCCTGCTCCTAAGTAATAGGTCTTCTGAGATACAGGTTTGTGTATCATTAATTTTGGTGTTCATAGTACCTCCTTTCCTTCCTAGGTAGAAAAATGTATTCATTATTGCCACAAAAACATGAGTGCTATCATAGCCACCCCATGCAATATGAACTGTGTCAGCGGTGACCTCCTTAAGCGTATAGCTGATCTTTTCACACACAATGAAGTGGAAAATGTGAAGGACAAAAAAGATAAATTTAAGAGGTAACTTTTTTCTTCTCTAGTTTAATATTAATAATCACTATTGACCTTCTACTACAGACTACTGTTCCTTTTTAGATATTTTGTCAGAAAAGTTAAGACTTGTTAAAGAATTAGTGTGATGTTAGCCATTTATATATTTTTAAAATGTCTTCATACACAATATCATTAAATGGCTCAAGAATAAGGCAAAAATTAAAGAGAAAGTAAGAAGTTCTAGATAGGAGCCAACAAGTGAAAGGGCAACTCTCCAAATGTGAAAACTCATGAAGAGTCCAAGATTAGGAGACAATTGAGTGGATGGGATAGTAGGTGGCTATGAAGAAAGAGGGTTAGAGTGAGCTTTGAAAATGGACATTTTGGACTGAGATGGGTAAGGAGCCACTGACGACAACTGAGGTTGGGAGTAGTGTGTTCCTAGTTCCTGGAGAATGAATAGTTTGGTTTCAGTATTCTAGAATCCCTGAAGTTTTAGAGTTGGAATTTCATATGAATATGAAAGATGGTGCTAAAATAGAGTGGAATACAATTAAACACATGTATAAGGATTTCAGCTGAGCTATGATCAAGATAAAGACTAATTGTTGTAATAGTCAGACTTGCAGACAAGGAAGATGAGGTCGGAAAGCATTTTAATTGTCAAGAATTACTGGCATTAGGATTAAAGTTAAGGAGAGTAATAGTGGAAAGTCCAGAGGTACAGAGCAAGTGTGATCTTTGAAACGTTCAGTAGTAGAAAGCTTATAGTCAGGGTAAAAGCTGATTGTCTAACAGGCAAACACAGAGGTAGTGCTCATAAAGACCTTGCTTTTTGAGATGTCAGGTTCTGTTGTGAGTGGCACCAATATAAGTTGCTAGTTAGTTGATTGAGATGTAGAGTTGTGTGTCATCTGCATATAAACGATACCTAAATTGGTATATGTTTCTTCCACTGTCAGAAAAGATAAAGGACAAAAGGAAAGAGTCTTGAGACACAACAAAAGGAAGAGGTAAAGATTCCAGCACATCTCAGAAAGGAATTGTTAGGGAGGTAGGATTAAAACTAGGGGAGAACAGATTCTTGCTCCAAACACTGAAGAAGTAAAGAAGTATATGAAACTTTACTTTACTTGAAATAGAGTCGAGAGGTAACATTTTGGAAAAGCACCAAAATGCTTCACATTGTGAAAACAGTACTTATGAAACTTAGACTGCATCTATACTGCAAGCTAGATGTGTTATTTCCCTGATTGTGTACCCTCCAGCTTCAGGTGTGTATGTGTTTGGCACAGGAAAGCTGTGCCTCTGCTGCCACTATCCATGTTACCACAGCTACACTGCTATTATACTCATGTTACTTTGATGAGAACTAGTACAAGTATGTATACATGAACAGGGGAATCACAGCTCGTAGTGTAGATCATAGAGTGTCAGGGTTTATTTGGAAAATGGGTTGAGGGCAACAATTCCAAATCCATCAGAGAGAGATTAACTGGAGATGGCATGGTGACTGATGATGAGCTAATATGTGGGTTCAGTAGAGTTTTTTTTTTGAGAGGGCTGAGTGTGCTTTTCCACAATGACAGGGTGGAAAAGAGCTCTCTTTGTAGATAGCAGGCTAGCAGAGTTCCTTTCTGAATAACTTTTTTAATGTTGCTGCAGGTTTTGGGTTAGGACACCTAGAGCTTTATATAGGTTTTTTTATTTTATAAAAATAAAATGTTATCAGTAGCAAACGAAGTTGGAAGAGGTTAGTTATTTTTTCGATAGTTGAAATTACCTTGGTGTAGCTTCAATAGATTTAGAAATTGGGGAGGAAAAACTTGTTGTCCCCTCCACCTATCAATGGGGCAAGATAGTAACAAGTTAACGTGTCTGTTTTATCCTTGAAAAGGAGAAGCTAGTAATCTCTTTACAGGACTCAACAAAGAAATAGGAGGGCTAAGCGTTGGCGGGGAAGGTGAGAATTTAATAGTCCAGAATAGGTACCAAGAATCGTAATGCTTGGTTTACTAAAATAAAAGGCTTAAATATGTTTATAAAGGCAAGACTGTTGCAATTAACTCAGTGGGTGTAGGATTGGATCCTTTTTGGCCATTTTAAAAATGCTTATCCAAGGCTTCTATAGCCAAATATATATAAAGGTGGCAGATGTCCACACTGGAAACAAGTTTTCCACATTGTATTTCTTACAGGAAAATTGTATAACTTCGCAAAAAAATCTTTGAAACTAATGTCTTAAAACGTTTCATTTAAAGTAGCAGAATGTAGTTATTGATTAACTGCAAACAAAGCAAAGTTTAGTTGTGAGCAAATTTTTATAGTGTCTGTTTATCAACAGTAAACTCTTCTGCAAGAAGATTGAGAGACTGTTTGATCCAGAGTACCAGAATCCAGATTCTCGGGGAAATGCAGCAACATTATACAGGTGTAATAATGTTCTTTTCTTTCTTTGTTTCTACTCCATTTATGTAGGTTACATGTGCATTCCAAAGTGCCACTCATACTGTTGTATTTCATTTTATGTTTCACTTTTTTGTAGATGCTGTTTATGTAAGAAGCTTTTAACTAAAGAAACAGAAAGAAGAGTCTCTTGTATTCCAGGAAAAATCAACATAGATCAACATGGAAATATTATTTATGTTCATAAAAGGTGCTTCATGCATAAAAAACATAGCTTTTTCTCTATACGTGTATCCTATTGAGTATGTTTACAAATACTACGTATTTAGAAGGTTAACTAGTACAGTAGAATCTCAAAGTTATGAACACCTCAGGAATGGAGGTTGTTTGTAACTCTGAAATGATAGTAACTTTGAACAAAAGGTTGAGGTGTTTCTTTTAAAAAGTTTACAGCTGAACATTGACTCAATACAGATTTGAATCTTTACTATGCAAAAAAAAAAACGCCGCTTTCCTTTTTTGTTAGTGTAGTACTTTACATTTAACACAGTACTGTACTGTATTTGCTTTTTTAAATTTTTTTGCTGGGGGTGTGTGTGTCTCTGCTGCTACCTGATTGTGTTCTTTCAGTTCCAAATGAGGTGTGTGGTTGACCAGTCAGTTTGTAAGTCTGGTGTTCGTGATACTGAGGTTCTACTGTACTCCATCCAATACAAAATTTATAAACTGTAGTATATACCCAGTGATCACCTGAACAACTTTTTTTATTCTTGTTGCCTTTCTTAGGCTCACACAAATGGAAGGTTATGATGTTAGTTTGACCTCAATTGTATGCAGTGTGTTGGAACAAATTTTAAGAGAAGGTAGTTAAGGACATAGAGGTGAATGGTAATTGGGATCAAAATACAACAGGGTTTTTCCAGAAGATAAATCGTGCCAGATCAACCTGGTCGTCTTCTTTTAGATAACTGATTTTTTTAGACAAAGGCAATGCACTAGATCTAATCTTCCTGGTTTTCAGTAAGGCATTTGATATAGTTCCACATGGGAAATAATTAATTAAATTGGAAAAGATGAAGATTAATATGAGAATTGAAAGGTGGAAAAGGAACTGGTTAAAGGGGAGACAACAACAGGCCATACTGAAATGTGAACTGTCAGGCTGGAGGGAGGTTACTAGTGGAGATCTTCAGGGATCAGTCTTCGGACCAATCTTATTCAATATTTTTATTACTGATCTTGGCACAAGAAGCGAGTGTGTGCTAATAAAATTTGCAGATGACACAAAGTTCGGAAGTATAGCCAATGTGGAGGAGGGCCAGAATATACAAGAAGATCTGGATGACCTTGTAAACTGGAGTAATAGAAATGGGATGAAAATTAATAGTGCAAAGTGCAAAGTCATACCTTTAGGGATTAATAACAAGAACTTTTGCTGTAAGTGGAGGACTTAACAGTTGGAAGTGACAGAGGAAGAGAGAAATCTGAGGGTATTGGTTGATCACAGGATGACTATGAACTGTTAATGTAATGCTGCAGTGAAAAAGGCTCATGCAGTCTTAGGAGGCATCAGGTGAGGTATTTCCAGTAGAGAGAGGAAAGTGTTAGTACCATTCTACAAGGCACTGGTGAGATCTCATCTGGAATACTGTGTGCAATTCTGGTCTGCCATGTTTAAGAAGGATGAATCCAAACTGGAACAAGTTCAGAGAAGGGCTACTAGAATGATCTGAGGAATGGAAAGCCTACCATATGAGAGGAAACTCAGAGCGTGACTTGTTTAGCCTTACTAAAAGAAGGCAGTGGGGAGATGATTGCTCTCTCTAAATAAACTCTTCTCCCTCCGTGGTATTATTTAAGTTAAGTGCCAGTATGGACACATGAACAAATGGAAATAAACTGGCCATCAACAAGTTTCGAGTCAAATTAGGTGAAAGTTTCTAAGCATCAGAGGAGTGAAGTTCTGGGACAGCCTTCCGAGGGCAGCAGGGGCAAGGGAGGGTGGGCGGGACACACCGAACTGTCTTCAAGACGGAGCTTGATAAATTTATGGAGGGGATGGTATGATGGGACTGTCTAATGGCATGTGGCCCATCGGCACCTGCCAGTAGCAAAAATCCCCAACAGCCAGAGACAGGATACTAGATGAGGAAGGCTCTGAGTTACTATAGAGAATTCTTTCCCAGGTATCTGCCCAGTGGGTCTTAGACTCTGAGCATGTGTAGAAGTGGTCCCCATATTTTGGGTCAGGAAGCAATTTTCTGCAGGTTAGATTGGCGAAGACCCTGGGGGTTTTTCACCTTCCTCTGCAGCCTGGGGCACAGGTCACTTGAAGATTTAAACTAGTGTAAATTGTGAATTCTCTGTAACTTTAAGTCTTTAAAGTTTAAACCATGATTTGAGGAATTCAATAACTGAGCCAGAGATTAAGGCTCTATTTCAAGAGTGGGTCGGTGGGTGAGGTTCTGTGGCCTGCAATGTTGACGAGGTCAGACTAGATTATGATGGTCTCTTTAGACCTTAAAGTTTGAGTTTGTTGTACTTGGAAATTTATTCCACAATATCATTGTTAATCCAACAAGACCTCAATTGAATTCACTGGGAGTTTTTGCTGGGTTAAACATTTTAAATGAAAAATATTCAGAGCAAAGCACGTAATCATCCTAAAGACTTGAAAATATGTTTAGCCAGAGACAAATGGAATGAAGGGCTACGTTTCAAAATGAGTTGTTAGAGTGATGGTTCCACACTCTGAACTATAGAGTCTGGATTGACTGTATCTCGGATCTGAAGAAGTCAGCTCTAACACCCAACCAGTTTCAAAACAAATAAAAATAAACTTCACTGGTTAAGGTGGTGGGGTTTTTTTGTTTTTGTTTTTGTCAGAGAGGCTTTTCAAACTTTGTTATATGGCTAGTTCCTCACCACAAGTATTTACTTGGTTTTTGTTTTAGTCCAGGCACAGTCCTGTATGGCTGGATTTCCCTGCCTCTGCTTAATGAGGGCTGGCATAATCTAGTTCCCTTTATATTAACAGTTTTACTGTTGCTAATTTAATTTCCATCATTTTTCATCTGACCTAGTGGACTGAAATCAGCCTAATAGCAGTTCAGTGTGAGCCCTCAAAATAATATGCATTAACTGAATATTATCTCCTGTCAGTTATTCCGATAACAGGGAGAGGTTTCTATCCAAAGGACCATTTTACTGATGACTAGAGCAGTGAAGCAGGTTCCATCTTGCACTCTCTAAAGTGGCAGCTGGGGCCATAGCCTTATCCTGACATTCTAAGAATATTGTGTATTAGCCAATTTTAAATACCTTCCTTATGTTACCTTAGTTATGTTCTTATGTATGTACGTTGATGCCACATAACTCTGTGTGTGTGTGTGTGTGTGTGTGTGTGTGTATGTATATATGTGTATATATATATATAAAATGTACAGCCTCTTAAAGTTAATCCTGTCCTCTTTTATTGCTTCTGAGCATTTACTTTATATTGTTTTATGGCTGCCTTCCTAGGCACGGTTAATTTAAGTGTAAGAAAAGATAAATTAAGCTTAATGGTGACTAATAGTAGCTCTAATGTTAGCATGTCTGTAGCAGCACAATTACACAACTAAGTGTCGATATCCATTATGTTTGCCTTTGTACAAATACAGAGTTAAAGTTCGACTCTGCCCTCAAGATTTTACAATGTCACCAAGGCAGGATGAAGTTAGTGGGTGAAGGAGGAAAAAAAAGTATTGTATCTTTCACAGACCAGATTGCCTCACTGCTAAATACTCTTTTGGGTTTTAAAAGAGAGTCAGTCTCTCTCTTTCTCTCTAGAACAGTGTATAGTCTAGTTAAGTCTAGTTTAAAAACTATTTATTAAAAAAAAAGTCTCAAAAATAAACATTTATCAAGAAGTCATCTAACTTTACAATCTTTACGAAACCATTTCATTGCTGCCTATTGTCCGTGCCCTGGTATGTAGCAACAAATGCACTTCCAGTACTGTCCTGGGAACAAGTTCCATTGCCACTTGAAGTGCAGAGTGTGGAATGAAATGACAGTATTTAAAATAACATGGATGTGTTCCACAGCAGCAGAGGCTAATGACAAAGGAGTTAAAATATCCCTCAACCTTTGTGTTTGATTTCTTCTACTCCCTGTGTCCTCCAAACATTTGAATGATACAATTCCTCCCTGCCACTGGATACCAAGGAAGATCTTCACTAGCCCAGAGAACAAGAAATCTACAGAGACACTGTCACTCTTTCTTTGTTACTAACCATCAGACTAACTTGATAGTTTTCCGTCATTTCTAGTTCTTATGACTTTCATAGCTTGAGGTGTCTGTCTCTGAATTGCAGTGTCCTGAAATTGTTCTTGTATTAACATAAGTGTAGTGAAAGCCCTTGGCATTAGGTAATAGTTTGGGATGCTGCATGATGTCTGTATTTAATGCTGATTGTCCTACAACATGTTCTTGCTATGGTAGCTCTTCTGTGAAGGTGTGTTGTTTTTCTCCTACTTCCACCTTGCTTTTTCTCTGCAAACTTCATTGACACAAATATAGGACTAAAATTTCTTCACAATATAATGTGCAGCCTGACTGTGCACCTTTTATTACAGAGATAAAACTTGGGAAGTCCATGAGTACTTGATCAGTCTTTATGAGGAATTAAAATCTTGGCGAGATGTGTACTGGCGCCTCTGGGGGATTATCAATTGGCTGAGTTGTTCAAGATGTAATCAAGTGGGTATTCTTGTTTTCACTCACTTGTTTTGTGGGTGGATGGAGAGGGGTTGTGCTTTAACTCGTAATTAAGAACTCTTTTTCCAGATGGCCTCATTTTGGTAGAAAAATACCTTCCTCTTCCCCAAATTTAATCTACCAATTTTGAGACCAATAAGACTTTTTTCTCCATCACTTCTAGAGTGGGAAACATAATGGGATTTGTTACGAAAACTACGAAGCAGCTGTTGCTTTAACTTTTTAAACTCCTTCTTTGTGCCCTGGCCAGATACAATTCAAGTAGCCAGAAAAAAAATGGGAAATGAGCTTGTATCGGAATAACTGAATTTTAAATGAAAACAGTATGACTAAATGAGGACTAATGTCTGACCAGATTTGAATATGAGACTCATAGCTTTCTGTGAGAAGTAAATAATTGATGTATATCTAATGTACTCCAAAATTCTGACTTTGACAGGCAACATGTGACTAAACAGAATGTTATTTCCTGTCATCTTTTTTTTTAATATATAGTCTTTCCTGTGTACTGAATTTTCTCACTGCCAGTACCACACACAGCCAGTTCTTTATCCTGGTGTGGCAAGTGCATTGGGTACATCTGGCACTGGAATATATCCCTGCTGTAACCAAAAAATTCTTCGATTTGATCCTACACCACTTCCAAAGGTACTACTTTAATGTTACACTTTTAGCAATGACTCAGCATAGGGCTCGATCGTGATGTAAAGCTTCTCCCTGAAGTCAGGGGCAGCAGCCCAGGAGGATGATTGACTCCTTGCAGGCCTTCTGGCTTCTCTGCTGCTCTAGGAGAGTACAGTATGCTGAGTCTATTCACAGTGTATCGTATGTTCCCTGGCAGGCATGTTGGGGAGCTAAGTCTCTCCCCACACCTGCATGTGGGGTGGGCGATGTGGAGGCTCTCCAGAGCTGCTTTCCCTTCCTGCGCTGCTACTTGTAATTCAGGTGGTTGGAGTAAGGGGGCATCTATGTCCTTTGCTACCACATAAACCAGGCCATGGTTTGACCCATAGATACTTAATGCTGAAATTGGATGTGAAAGGGCATTCTGTAAAGAATGGGCCAGTAAGCACAAAAGAAACTATCCTCTTGGACCAACTTCTGCTTCTCAGGGAGTTTAAAAATGAAGTTCCCATCTAACTTTAGTTGGAGTAGGGTCAGGCCCATCAGTTGAAAAACACAGTGAGTTGTATGTAGCTCTGTGTCCTGTGGAAGATGCCTAGTACTGAGGACTGTGAAAGTTCAAAGTTAGAATATGGAATCCCTCGATGCAATACTTAGTGAAAAGAGTTTTTGTTGTAAGCCAATATATATAACTTGGTCTCTCTCTCTCTCTCTCTCATGACAGGGCTGTAAAGTGCGGGATCATGTGATCGGTTTACCGGCTGGAGGTGAAGGTGGGGATACTCTGCCATATCAAACTACTAAAATATTGAATGATCTGCTTCAGCATAGAGATGTTGTTGTTGTACCTTTTTCTAAAGATCAGAATAGGTGAGAAAATTGAATTAAAGCTACTGAAATTACTTAACATTTGAAATTAGCACTAGAGTAAATTTACGTTTGATTTTTTTCCCCTCTTCTAAACAGACCATGTAGTGGAATTTTTAAAACTTGACTAATTTATTTCCAGTATTTTAATAAGAAATTGAGACAAGAAACAGAAATATTGCTATCTGTCGCATTTCAAGCAGACACTTGAAACAATTCTATCTTCATAACAGTTTGATCTTGCCTCTATTCATATTTTCATATAGGTACTTCTCAAAACACTAGCCATGTAGCTGTTCTGCAGATTATCCATAGCACAATGGGGAGGAAAAAAGGTCAGATTCTAAGCTTTGTGAAATAGAAAAACTATCATTGTCTTATACTTCATGAACATTTCTTCCTTATAGTGATTCTGGGATTGGGCTGTGTGATGAGAGAGGGATTGAATGTGATGTGCTGTTAGAACCAAATACACTGTGGGGCCCAAAAACTGGAGAAATCAATGCTGTGAGTAATTGCTGCTTTTGTTTTGTTGTTTTCTCTCTCTTTTAATGACTGTAGTGGATGCTTAGGAAACGCATCCAATCGAGACCTACTGCTATCTTAAAAATAACTAACTAGGTTAGGGTTTGGTTTTTTTGTTAATCTAAAACCTAGGTTTCGGGGACATTACCCGCTAATTTAGGGCCAAAATGTGGGTTTAGTGGGGAGCAGGGAGGGTTTTTTTTTTTTTAAACAAAAGCTGTTAAAAATCAATTAATGCCCAGATATCTACACCACAGACACCATTCAGAAACTGAAGCTAGTTAGGAACCCCACAATCCTCTTAATAAGAAGTGAATCATGTAGAGAACCTGTTACACAAGTGCTGTCTTCTCCTCAGTGTGCTCAAAGTGGTATGTATAATGCTAAGTGAATTGAAATCTGGGTACTTGAGAGGCTGCCATGTCTCGTTATGCCACATTTGAGATCAGAAGAGTTTCTCAAGTTGGAGCCCCTCACTTTAAACTTTATAAAGTGCTTGGAGATCTACTGATGAAAAGTGTTATATAGGTATGTATTAAGTGAGGTGGGGCTGCTGGCAGGGCATTCACCATTAAGGCCTCTTAGCTTTAGACTTCCTTTCTCTGTTTGGTCTGCCTGTATTTTTTGTTTGATTTTATTTACATTTATTGGAAATTGTATTGAACATCAAAGATTTTTAAAAGACCCATATTAAGCATAACATTTAAAATAGATAAAATACTTTTATAAAACATAATTACCATCCTATCATCGTCCTCGTAATCGTGCTTGTCACAAAGCACACGGCCTGATATTTTGTAAGCTACTGAGTACTTCAGTTCCAATGGTACATGTTAAAATCCCCATATAGGACTTGTGTATTTTCATAAGTCCCCAGAAAAGCCTCTTATTGTGTAAACAGCCTTTTCCAAGGGAAAACAGATATCAAGGTCATTGGTCCATTCTTCTGTTGGTAGACTAGATTATTTCTCCCAGTAATACACAACACAGCTCTTTCCTACCAATGAATCAATTCCAACATTACACCGGTGCATTTTAAGCCAAGTTGGGATAGATCATTAATAATGCTAACCATGGTATAAAGAGAACCTCTGCAGTCTGTTGTATTTTTGCAGTCTTCATGCACTGCAGTCCATGACTTCTGAATAACACAGAAGTTCCAGACAGATGGCCTCAAACTGCCAGTAGCAGTAAGACTCAGCCTAGAGAAAACCGCAAATGTGTACTGGAACAAATGTTTGCAAATGCTGGCCTAGACAGAATCCTGTGGTTAACTCGGGTTGTTGCTACCATAATATAAATGTTTATTACTGGCTACATGGCTTTAGGTATTCAAGCAAATTCTAAGGGGATTTACCTAAGACTTTTTTAATTTATGTCTACATTTAATTGAATACTAATTCAGATTTTAAGCACATGCTTAACTTTACACTCCTGAGTAAAATTTAAGTGGGACTACTCACATATATAAAATTAAATGTGAACAACTCCTTGTAGAATCCAGGATGTAGTTTACTAGAACATATACTCATAGTTTTTTATAAATCCATTTGAATCTCTTACTTTGTTTCATAATGTATATTAACTTGACTGCTTCTCTGCCTTTTGTTTCTAGTTTCTTTCTCTGAAAAACTGGACTCTACAACTGGTTAGTAAAATACCTAGTTAATCCTACTTTAAATTTTAATATTTAAAATGTTTGTTGCTCTTTCATGTTAACAAATGACCTTGATGTCACTCCCATTTTTTCTATTTCTGCTTTAATTTTTAAATTATAGAATAACTCATATTTCAGTGTGAGCTGTAAACACTGTATATGTGGAGATGCTACAGTAATTGCTTTATAAGTGTAGCAGATCTGGAGGTTAAACATTAATGTAATCAATATCTTATTTAAAATTCTTAATTTTTTTTCAAATATTACAATGAAATCTTTAGGCGGCTGTAGTCCTGTAAATTTTCTTCCTTCCTGTTATTGCTGAGTTTCCTTTGTTAGTCATTGTCATAGATGGGGGATTCACAGTTTGAAAGTGCTGAGGTTGGCATACTTAATTTAATAGGACTCTGAGATTTATGTTCCAAAATAAGATCCTACAGCAAACTTGCTAACTACAATAAGAGTTCTCTTTTAAAAAAGGAAAACAATATATATCTTCCTTTTATTCCACAGCGGAGCACGGTTTGTTATGGACTAATTTTAAACTACTTGACAAATAACAAGCAAACATCAGTCTTCCACACTGCATTGTGCTGAGGACAATGGCCTAAACTTTCAAAAATGACTAATGACTTGGGTGCCCCACTTGAGACCCCTTTATAGGGGCCTGATTTTTCAGAAAGTACTGAGCACCCACCCTCCAAAAAGCAGGGCTTTTTAAAGTGCATCAGATAGGGTACCCAGGATCACTAGTTATTCTTGGAAATATAGGCTGATGAGCTCTATCTTGCACTGCTGCCAAGCCAGAAAGCAGCAATGATCCAGTCACACCTCAGTATGTTACCTGTGCTGGGACTTGTAAAGGGGGTGGCATAGAGTTGGATATGCGCTAGGAGAATTGATTGGAATCTGATTAAGCTAATTTTGGGGCCCCTTTGTATTGCTGCATTAATGCAAGAGTCTGTCTTAGAGCTGAGGATCTGGCCCAACATATAAAAACAAATGTATATAGCTCTATACAGGAGCATAGTGTGTGCTGTTTGATGAATACCTCTTCATGTGTGGTGCATGTGTCTACACACATTAGTGAAAGCAACATTGCATCTCACTTACTAATTTGTCTTACAGTAGCAATTGGGGCTAAGCTGTGCTGGGCGCTGTACAAACATAGTAAAGAAGGTCACTACCTAAACGGCTTTGATTGCAAAATACAGAGAGGATAATATAACCTAATGAAATGAAGAGTGTGGGTATCTTCTGCCATTTGCCTCTGTGATGACCTTCAAACATGCTGATTTTGAATCACCTCTGTGGGCACAGGCCAGTGCAACTTATCCGACACAACCCCTCATCTATTGAGCAGCCTCACACCAAGAATGCTCACCCCAGGGCAGAGCAGCTTGGATTGTTGCTGTTCTCCCTGACTTCTAGACTAAGGTCAGAACCCAGTACATGTAAAACACGTAGGCAAGGAAGCCTGCAAATGTAACAATATGCTGTTGGCATCTCTTGGAAATATGTGAAACTTGTCCATTAGCTTAAAAAAATCTGGAAACTAGTTTAACAAAAATAGCTGGCACTCAGCCTTGTTTAATTGCAACAAAAAACTTAATGTTATGGAAAACCTGTAGAGTTTGAGAAGATAAAGTGACCTTTTGTGGTACTTTATTCCTGTTGCTTAGAAACAACAGTCATTGCTATCAGAAGAGGATGAGTATACCACTGGCTCAGAAGTCACTGAGGATGAAGTGGGGGATGAAGAGGAAGTATACAAGAAACCAGGTACAATTATCAGAATACAAAACAGAAGCTTTCTTTTTTGTAAAAGAACTTCAAATAGAAATAAAATAAACCCTATCACAAAATGTCTCACTTGAATTTATATTTTTATTTTTTCTTCTGAGATGTATATGAAATACACAGATTTACCTGTGTTCTTCCATTCATCAGCTCCAGCAGTAAACACTCACAAACAGGAAAGTACACATATCCAATGTTCTCATACCTATGAGACAAATTAAAGCCATATTCTGTATGGTCTATTCCCTTCCTTGGAAGGGCTGCTACTAGAGCAGTTTTATCCCTCCTTTCACCTCCTAGATTAATGTTGCAGAAGTGGGGCCGCAGGTTACTAGCCATGTGGCTGTGTCCTCTACAGCAGCATTTGCAGGGTCCCACTCCTTCATTTGCAAACTCTGGTTATTGATCCTCTCTGGGTAAGGACCCGAAGTGAAAGGCAGGCTGCCTCAATTCTCCTAAGATTGCACTGATTCTTCCCCGTAACTTGCACAGTCTCTCTCATGCATACGAAGGCCTAATGTGGCCTGCAGGAAGTTAAGTGCTGCAAGGCTGGCCACTCTCCTGGCCACCCAAGCAGGAGACTTGACAGGAAATCCAGAGGCAGGCATGAAGAGGTAGGTAGCTCTTAGTTTCCATCATGACAGGATGTGAAGAAGGGCCTTGATCCCAAGTTGGGTGGGTGGAAGAGCGAGGGATTTTGGGAAAGAGGAGGGAGGGCTCTTAGGGCCAAGGACTTTCTGCTGTTCTTGGAATGGTGAGGGTGGGGGTAGAGAGGAGCATGGAGACTGGTGTGTTGACATGGATAGAGAGAGAGGCAAAATCAGAAAAGCGCTTCTTTAGAAGTGATGTCCTTGGAGAAAAGGAAACTAAACATGGTAGAGTATTATATAGTATGGGGAAAAGCAACTGAAAAAGACAAATGGAAAAAATAGCCAAGATATACAACAGAAGAAAAGTAGAGAGAGAGAAATTTTAAATGGGGGATAGAGAGGGAAGAAACCCCCAAAACAAGAGAGATACAGTGAGTGAAGTTTTAATATAAAAATGATGCAGAACGCTTGTAAAATTCAGTTGTTCGATATTTTATATATAGTGCATGTATAATATACATTCTCTCAAACAGAACCTTGCTAATTCTCAATCAGGAAACAGTAATTTGTTAAGCAAAGATTCTGGAGTGCAGTAGTAAGATTTTTACAAAACACATAGTAGAACGTTTGCTAGTAAACAATGAAGTGAAAAAATGCCAAATTACATTACCCTTGAGAATTTTTTGATCATTCAACTAATTCACAAAATTTTTCAACTTGCAATGGATCTTCCAGACATTAGTGCAAATTAGTGAGATGTTTGTTGATTGTGCTTATTATAGTGTTGCCTAAGGGTCAACTGAGATTAGTGCCCTGTTGTACTAAACTCTGTACAAACATAAAATAAGACTACCCCTTCCCCAAAGAGCTAACAATCTAAATAGACAAGACAGAGGGTGGGAAAAGGGGTATAACGTACAAGCAGAGTGAAGAGTTTGATGCCTGGTACATAGCATGTTTAGGACCACAATTTTCTTATGTTGTTTAAATCCTTTTGGTGGGATATGATAAGAGGAAATTAACTAGATGAATACACAAAGGAAGAAAAGGGGACAGAAGGAGTTGGAGCAATCAGTCTGCACAGGGCAGAGAATGTCCAGAATGAAAACTGCAGAAAGCATTCTGATATCATCAAGATTTTTAGTCCCTACCTTCATTTTTAGGGATGTATTCAGTGTATGCATGCTTACATTATATTTACAATAGGAAGTGTATATATTACATATAACTTCTTTGCACGGTAAACTTCGGCTCATGTATGCTTCTTAGGGGAAGCATGTGAGTGGGTTTTGCCTTTGTGCTTTGTGGATGTTGGTCCCATTTTATCATTATCCACCCCATAGTTTTACCAAGGAGGGAAAATATCCAGGTCACTGTCTCATATGGGTGCAGGAATGTGGAAATCCCTGTGCTCAACCAGTGTGATTTAAATGTTTTAAATATTGAGGATTATATTTGCTACTGAACTATTTTTAATTAACAGGGAGAAAAGAAAAGCCAAAGAAGTTAATCAAACATCCAAAGAAACAAGTTTCTTTACCTAGTGTTCAAAAAAAGGAGAAAGCAATGGAGAAGGTAAATCTGAGTTGTGAAATAGACTATTCAACTCAGTCAGTCTAGTGAGGAATTTTTCTTTAATTTTTACAGCTGGTCTTAAATGTATTCATGAATGCATTTTTCTGTTTTTTGACAGTCAAATTCTCGAGATGCATCTCCATTCATGTAAGTATTTCTTCAAGTCCTGGGTGAAACATCCTGCTTATTAAAATACTACTGACAAAACTTTCGTTTCTCTTTTTACCAGTGTGAGTATGCAGCAGAATAAGTGGGATGCTTCTAGATCACTGAGATTCAACCAAGATGCTCAAAGAGAAGACGGTAAGATTTCATTGGTTTAGCTTTCATAATGTTAGAGGAAAAAACTGTGTATTATGTAACTTGGTTAGGTTAAATTTTTTAAATGCTTATTGACAGTTACAAAAATACCTGGAAATGATGGTAAACCACATCACCATTTCAAGTGTGGAACTTTATCTTTTGCCATTCCTAACACAAGCCTACTGATATTTTATTCAATCGTAGAATTTTGAGTCTCATCTGTCCATGTAGCTTTCCAAGAGCAAAGAGATTATCCTTTGCAACAAAAGGCTTATGGCAGAAGGAAGGCATGATTCTGATCTCAGTCATGACAGTGTAAAATGCGAGTAATTCCACTGAAGCCAATAGTTGCATTGATGTCATATTCTCCTCTCACCTCTGGGGACTGATCCCCACCTGGTGTAAATTTGTGCAGCTCCACTTAATAAAATGGCTCTATGCTAACTTACACAAGCTGAGGTTCTGTCCTGTAGTGACTCATATCTATTGAATTTTCTGTTGGCCCGGATATTCTGTACTTGATTCCATGAAATATGAAAAAACATTGCAGATGATATCTCTAAATTGGATCTCAGCATGTACTCTGATTAATATTTATTTATAGTATATATTGTTCCATTCAAAAATTGTGATAAGTGCTAGAATTCAGTTGCAGCCAAGCTTTGTTATGCTACAAAATAACTTCAAAATGTTCTTGAACTCACAAAATATTCATGCAACAAGGATGGCACTCCAGGCAATGATACCTCAGGATCAGATTAGCAGTAGTCTCTTCTTTCCCACGGGAAAAAAATACCTTTTGTTACAGAGAGAAAATATTCATCGTCTCACATGCTAAGAGATTGACTAATGCAAATAGATAGTCTGGGTCCCCTGGCAGGAGTAAACTTGGGAGGGAGTTCCACAGTTACAGAACGGAGAAGGAAACGTTCCTTGACTGTGGTTTCGTATTTTTAGTTTAAATGGTAGCTGTTTGGAATGTCAGAAGAAGTCCTGAGGGGAGGGTGGGGAAGGGGAGAGGGAGAGAGAGAGACTGGGGGCAGGTAATGTGGTCATAAGTGTGTGGTAATTGCCTGAGCATATAAATTGCACTGGTATGTGATAAGTTGTTCATCACATGAATATTGCCTCCACATGTGTGCTTTGATGATGCCTCTCTCCCTATCTCTCAATTTATAAAGAGGTAAAATCATACCGTTCTGTGTCGCTTTTCTTCACTACTGTATGGAGTTGAAAGCTGTGGTCTCAGTAAACTACCTAGTTTCCTTTGCTTTTCCATTTATTTTAGAAATCTATGCTGCCTCAAAACCGTTCTCTTAGATCTGGCAGTTCAATGGATGCAGATGGATCCCTGCACCTGCATGGAGCCCAATTTAAGCTGCATTACACTGCAGGATCAGGACCGTACTTTGGCTTGTAGCTGCTCATGCTTTTGACATGAGCCGAGAATTAAGCCACTCATTTCTCTGTATAATGGATCATTGTAGTAATCATAGTAATATATGCATAATCTTTCCTCATGTTTAATTTAGAATATTGATATTTCTTTTATTACTTGCAGATCAGCGAAGGATGTGTGAGATAACAGGGCACCTAATAAAAATGAGATTGGGAGACATGGACCGGGTCAAGTCAAAGGAAGGCAAAGAAGTAAAACTTTATATTATAGTAACATTAGTGTGATATTTTAGGCAGATCTCTTAAATTCATGCATTTT
This sequence comes from Gopherus flavomarginatus, assembly GCF_025201925.1. Lineage (NCBI taxonomy): Eukaryota > Metazoa > Chordata > Testudines > Testudinidae > Gopherus > Gopherus flavomarginatus. Next base: position 21,065,696 of record NC_066620.1, on the reverse strand, counting down.
CAGTACCAGAAAATGAGTTTGTTTTTTAGGTGTCTGGAAGACTTAAGCTTTAAGATAACTCTGATCAGATTTTAATAGTTTAAAGTGATTTTTTTTTCTAAAACACTTAGAAAAAGTTTCAAAAGGTCCCTACTTCAAAAACTGTTGACCCAGGAAGTAGGATGGGTTTGGAGCAGCCCAGTATCAGGCACTGAGACAACAGCAAAATGCAAAATCTTTATGGTTCTTTCTTAATCAGTGCTAGATCATGGCTACTGTGCATGATTGCAGGCTCACGCGCCTTCACAACGGGGCTCTGAAGGGATGAAATATAATCTTAGCCTTTTGGAAAAGGCTTCTGCAAATATAAATCAGTTATCTGAAAACTAATAGCTTTTAGAAAGTCACTGATTAAAGTGGAATAGCTAAATGATTTGATCTCCCTGTACTGCAGCATGCAGGTGGCATTTACTCTAGACTTGAAGCTCAGATTAAGGCCTCAGCGCAAGTCAGTGCTCGACAGAATAGCACAGAGAAAAACATAAGGTACGTTGTTGTTCAAGTAGCAGAAAGATGTGTATTTTGGGTTTTTTTTAAAAAAGCCTTCTGTGACTGGGGTCCTAATGGGGAGCCATTTAGGCTCACTCAATTAGGGTGAACTGTAAAGAATGAGAAAGACAATCCCTAAAAAAATGGTGGATATTCCAATACTTAAATTTATCAAGACAGCATAAAACAGGTTCTTTATTACCTCACTGGTTACTCAGGTCCAAACAACACAGTTCCCTTAAAGTGATCCAGCCTCAGGCCTCCATCCAGGTACCTAAATCAAGTACGATGATTTCTGAAAATCTTATTTCATCATATAAAAGAAAAGGTTCTACTGATCCCAAAGGATCAGACACATTACCTCCCAGGTTATTGATTATTCCAGATCTTATCCAAATACACGCTACAGCCAATTCTTAGTAACTAAACTAAAATTTATTAAAACACAAGATAGAAAAAGTATGGTTAAAAGGTCAATATACATACAGACATGAGTTCAGTTTTTAAGATTCAGATTCATAGCGGAGATGGTGAGCTTTGTAGTTGTAAAGAGTCCTTTTAGAAATAGTTCATAGGTTATAATCCACTGTCCAAATATCATATTCAGGGCATACCACCACAACTGGGACATCAGTCTTGTGATTCAAACTTCTCCTCATGAAGCCTAAGCAGATCTGAGATGACAGCATCAGGACCCAAGGTTCTTTTATACAATTTCATGTCGTCTTTGACAAGTTGAGATTTTCTTGGGGAACAAACGGTAATTAGGATGACTTTGAAGGAAGTCCATCACCAGTACTTACCACTGCAAATTAACATAAGGCCATTTGCTTGTTCCTCCACCATTCACAGTACATTTCAAAGAGAAATGAATACAGAGAGATCCTGTATTTACAATTCATTTAAATGCTCGGATGTTCTTTTGATCTCTAAACTATCAGAATACAGCACAGACAGGGACTGTTGATTACATCGTTGACCCTACTCATACATATGTAAATACACAAAACCAGAAACATTATCTCCCCACATGTCTTTTGAGGGTTATTTATTTTTCAGGATGTTTAAACCTTTCTAGTCATGCGGCACACCTTCTCATTTCAAACTCTCCCTCCACATCAGCTCTCTGTCCAGTGTGTGAAATGCCCCTCAAGGTAAAAATCACCCTCACCCCACTAAACCTTGTAGTCAAGCCAGGAAAATAGAACCCAACCTTGCAGAGCTGCAGTACAGCCTGTCTGCAGTGTGTGGGTTAGAAGTGACTTTCCCACTGTAAACTCATCTGGAATTTTGCGTTTCTGGATCAGTGTCCCCACAGATCTGTTAGTCCTCTCTCTGTCCACTTCCAACATCAGTGACCTATTTGGCATTGTTCCAAAGCCCCATCCTTATTCCATGAGGATAAGAAAAAAAATCACTGAGAGGTTGACAACTTTTATGACAGGGTTTAGTCTGGAGCCAATGTTCTATCATAACTGGTGAATCTTAGAACTCAAGTTTTATAATGGATCTGCAGATAGCTCTTTCTTAGCCAGAGCATGCCTAGTGTGCAGTGAAAATTGATATGATTTCGTTTCATATTGAAACCTGTAAGGAGTTCCTGTTACTCTGTATGCATCTGCATGCACACACACGTATGTAGGTACTTCTGCAGGGCTTTTCCTGAAAAGCAGGTATTTGATGGCCAAGCACTGATAAATATCTTTTATATGAGGATACAAATGGGTGACTAGAGATGTCATGGTATAAAGGGCCAATGAGTATAACAGTATAATGTACTGTTTCTCCCTTCTATGATCTACTTGAATGTTTAGGATTTTGACAAGTCATAAAATGGTTTCATACAAACAGCGAACTATCAAACTGACTGTTATAATTAGCAACAATTAATCCTGTATCATGATAAAAGTGCCTCCACTATTTATTTTAAATCCAGGTCTAAATCTCGCTTTGGTCAAGGCCGTCCGACCTAAGGAACCTCAGGAAGAAACCATAGCCAGAATTCATTGCTGCTTCCTGGAACTGTACTGTACTCCAATACGGAGAATGTATTCTCCAAAAGCTTTTAAGTGACTTATTTATTATTTATTACTGTAAGCCATGTAAATTATTCTGCTATGATGAATGAATGCAAAATCCAGAAAGGTCTAATACTTATTTTAATTGCTTTTTTAGGCTATTGTGTTAAGTTACATAGAAAACATTTTCTAAACCTGCAAAGTTAAAATATTTGAAAATCCTTGCTTATTGAAGAGTGGTGCTTATAAACTACTCTAGACCATCACTTTTAACTGCTATACCTTTTAAAATGAAGAAACTACTGAATTATGAGTGCAATCAGCAATGTTTAAATGCATCATCTAGTATTGTGATTTGAATTATACATCTTGAGTCTGAGGGTGATCTTTATCTTGCTTACACTGGTTTGACTGGTGTAACTTTATTGAAGTCCATGGAATTACTTTTGATTGACAAAGATATAAGTGAAATCAGAATCAGACCCCTAGGCTTTCCTCCATGTGTCCACGCAGCTTCTATTCATGCTAAGGTGAGCATCAAGGGGGATTAGACCCCTCAAGATCACATGAAATGAACCTACTGAGGGTATGATAACTTTGCATCTTGCATGAGGCATTCATTTTCTCAACTTTACTGCATGGAAAACAGCATGTTCATTCTCATTTTGCTCCTGACTCTTTTCCTGCATCATACAGTTCTTTGTTCCCTTTTCTTGTCTGACCTTTAGAGGCATCGTAAAGCAGTTTCTTCCTTTAGTGATACCAGTGCCACTGTATCTTTGCTAGCAGAGGTGGTGTAAGTTCTGTACCTTTTGAAATGAAAGGAAATCACTTTGAGGCATCTTGTCTTTGTAGATCTGGCCAGGAAGTATGTTTCTAGATCTGCCTGAATAATCCTATTTGGCAATAGAATATTCTGATATGGTTCTACTGGAGCAGTAGGGTCCATGTTTGTTTTAGTGCACAGTCCAGTAGTACCAGAATGGAACAACTTGCCTGGGAAAAAAATCATGTTTATTCAAAGGAAATTGCAATAAAGCAGTAGTTTGAAAAACACATTCTAATTTTTCTAAGCAGGCAAAAAGAGCACTCAGGGAAAACTTATTCCAGACCATAATCATTCAATAAAATGTGTGTTTGGAAATAAGCTCAAGATCTCTGGGGGAAAAAAATCCTTCCTTAAAATGTATTCTCTATTTGCAGGCCTTTATTTGCCTTGTTTCTAGAATTTTTCTAATAATTTAGATTGGAAATTAGGCATGGTGGTAATTGAGAGAGGTTACAGGTTCATTAAAAATAAGTGGTAGCTCTGTTTACATCTGTTCCTTCAAGTTAACATCAGTCCAAAATTCATTGAAACCAGTGGAAGGACTTCTATTGACTTCAGTGACCTTTGGCCTGGGGTATGATTGGTAGGTGCAGCAGTGCTTTATCTTACATTCAGAAGAGACATGGCTTTATCAAAACCTATTGTTTGTTTGCAAAAAAAAATCAGTTTTGTATTTTAAAAGTTGCGTTTATACTAAATATTATTTGAAAAACTTTCTTAGAAAATGGTTTACAATTCACTGTGCAGAAATGTTGTTTTCTAGCTTGTATAGAAGACTGTCTAAAGCTGTACATGTAAACTTTGCTAAACAAGTTGCAAATTGAACAAGGTGTGTGTGTGTGTGTGTGTGTGTGTGTGTGTGTGTGTGTGTATAAAATTTTTTAAAACTGCTGACTTGAAAAAGGGAAAATTCTCTCCAGGAGGGGAAATCTAATGGTTTGGTTTATGTCAAAATGTCATTTTTACATGCCAATATCCTTCATAATATTCTATCAAAACTAACTTTTTTTTTCTTTTTAAAAAACATATGCCTGTAATATATGTAGTGGAAGTGCAATTCATATTTTATTAGGTATTAGTAGTAGTTTCTTTGACAAATTCCATTAACTTTTATCCTGTATTAACTTTGAAGTCATGTCTCAGTTTAACTGAAATAAATGTTACTGATTTAAAAACACTTTATTTTTAGTAGATTTACAAAGTCAAATACATTATGAAGTGGGAAATGTTGTTTTTGTTTCAGATAATGATTCTTGCATGTCATTGTCCCTTCCTCAAAAATGTATAGGTTCTCGGTCTCCCCTTGTTCTTTAAAGTGGCTGTCTAAGTCTTCTTGAAACATTATGTTACAGACTTCCTACCCAAGTCCTGAGAGCAGCGGAAAAAAATGGTTGAACTTTAGTACACATACAATACAAAGTATATCCTGTTGTATAAGAATTGTGCAGCTCTGTAGGCCAGAACAAAACCCCATTGAAATAAATGGAAAGACACACAGTGACTTCAACAGGCTTTCAGTTAAGCATCACATGAGCCTCTTATGGGAATGACTAAAAAGTGCAAATGTAAAACCAAGCCATGCCCAAAAACATTCTCAACTTCACCTTCTAGTTACAGGGTGCTGATCATGTTTGCAAATGATGTTTTAGTGACACATTTGACCAGGGGCTGTTGCTGAGAGATTTGGCAGGAGAGACTGAAGTGTAATGTGCTGGTTCTAGTCCTTTCTCTTCAGAAGGTTGTGATGGATCATTGCTTCTTCACCTCGGGCACTGGTTTGTAGAGTTCCACAAGGCGCAGTTCTGCGGGCCCTGGGTTCTGGAAGAGTGCAGCCCAGGTTGAGTCTGAAGTCAAGGCCCTTCCTCCTCATGCGGGGGAGGGTGGGAGGCTAGGGGCCACATGGTGCAGCTGCGAGTGGCCTTGTCGGCGCAGTTTCCTGCTGTGGCCCTTCCCATTCCCCCTGCTGGAGGTTAAGGGCTGGGGGGGCAGGGTAACAAGATATCATTAGGGTGACCAGGAAGGACCTGACTCTGCCCAGACAGCGCTGCTGGAGCCAGCTCTAGGAGACCTGTTTCTACGTCTCCTCCTATTGGGTGGGAAGCCCAAGGTCCTAGTGCTGCCAACTCTCCAGGATTGGCCTGGAGTCTCCAGGAATTAGATTGTCATGTGATGAAGTCTCCAGAAATACATCAATCAAAACTGGGAATCCTAAGGGTCATGTCATGCATCTGTGACTGAGGAGGACTGATGGCTGAATCTTTAGCCAGTCCTGTCTATGCTGGGGCTGTTCCCTCAGCCCCTTCCTCTCTGACTACTCACTGGGGTGGAGGCCAAGAGTCACATAAGAATGGCCCTTGTCAGGATTCCTTCCCCACTCTGAACTCTGGGGTACAGATGTGGGAACCCACATGAAAGACCCTCTATGCTTATTTTTACTAGCTTAGGTTAAAACTTTCCCAAGGCACAAGTTCCACCTTGTTCTTGAACAGTATGCTGCAACCATCAAGTGTTTTAGACAAAGAATCGGGGAAAGGACCACTTGGAATCCTATTCCTCCCCAAAAGACCCCCCCCCCCAGCCTCTATACCCCCTTTCCTGGGGAGGCTTGAGAATAATATCCTAACTAATTGTTTACAAACTGAGCACAGATCAAAACCCCTGGGTCTTTAGGACACTGAAAAACAATCAGATTCTTAAAAGAAGTTTTATTCAAAAAAAAAAAAATACAAGCATCACCTCTGTAAAATCAAGATGGAAGATAACTTTACAGGGGAACAAAAAGATTCCAGATACAGAGGATTTCCCTTCTAGGCAAAACTTGGAAGTTACAAAAACAGGGATAAACCTGCCTCTTATCACAGGGAAAATTCACAACCTAAAACAAAAGATAATCTAATGCATTTCTTTGCTATTACTTACTATTTCTGCAATAGCAGATGCTTAGTCTAGAGATGGTTTAGGGAGATGTATTTACCCTGCCCTGGTTCCTTTGCTGACTCCGAGAGAACAAAACAAAAGGCGCAAACAAAAAATCTTCCCCCACAGATTTGAAAATATCTTCTCCCCTTATTGGTCGTTTTGGTCAAGTGCCAACCAGGTTATCTGAGCTTCTTAACCCTTTTAAAGGTAAAAGAGGAATTAACCCTTTACAGGGTAAAGAGGGATTTTGTGCTACCCTTAGCTGTATGTTTGACAGTCCTGGGTCAGACCGAAGGTCCATCTAGCCCCGTATCCTGTCTTCCGACAGTATCCTATGCCAGGTGCCCCAGAGGGAATGAACAGAACAGGTAATCTTCAAGTGATCCATCCCCTGTCGCTCATTCCCAGCTTCTGGCAAACAGAGGCTAGGGACACCGTTCCTGCCCATCCTGGCTAATAGCCATGAATTTAGTTCTTTTTTTGAGCATGCTTACAGTCTTGGCCTTCACAATATCCTGTGGCAAGGAGTTCCACAGCTTGACTGTGCATTGTGTGAAGAAATACTTCCTTTTGTTTGTTTTAAACCTGCTGCCTATTAATTTCATTTGGTGAGCCCTAGTTCTTGTGTTATCTACTTTCTCTACACCAGACATGATTTTATAGACCTCAATCATATCTCCCCTCAGCTGTCTTTTTTTTTCAAGCTAAGACGTCCCAGTCTTATTAATCTCTCCTCATACGGAAGCCATTCCATATCCCTAATAATTTTTGTTGAGCTTTTCTGAACCTTTTCCAATTCCAATATATCTTTTTTGAGATGGGGCGACCATATCTGCACACAGTATTCAAAAAGTGGGCATACCAGGGATTTATATAGAGGCAACATGATATTTTCTATCTCCTTCTTAATTATTCCCAGCATTTTGTTTGCTTTTTAGACTGCTGCTGCACATTGAGTGGATGTTTTCAGAGAACTGCCCACAGTGACTCCAAGATCTTTCTTGAATGGTAACAGCTAATTTAGACCCCATTATTTTATAGGTATAGTTGGGATTATGCTGTCCAATATACATTACTTCGCATTTATCAACATTAAATTTCATCTGCCATTTGGTTGCCTAGTCACCCAGTTTTGAGGGATCTTTTTGTAGCTCTTCACAGTCTGCCTGGGTCTTAACTATCTTTAGTAATTTTGTATCTGCAAATTCTGCCACATTACTGTTTACCCGTTTTTCCAGATCATTTATGAATATGTTGAATAGGACTGGTCCCAGAACAGACCCCTGGGGGATAACACTATTTACCTCTCTCCATTCTGAAAACTGACCATTTATACCTACCCTTTGTTTCCTATCTTTTAACCAGTTACCAATCCATGAGAGCATCTTCCCTGTTATCCTGAGGCAGCTTACGTTGCGTAAGAGCCTTTGGCGAGGAACCTTGTCAAAGGCTTTCTGAAAATCTAAGTACACTATGTCCACTGGATTGCTTCAAAGAACTCTAGTGGGTTGGTGAGGCATGATTTCCCTTTACTAAAACCGTGTTGACTCTTCCTGTGAAGGGGTGGATTGGGAGTGGGACTTGGGCAGAGCAGGGGTGGGAAGAGGCAGGGTGGAGCGGGGCGGGGGCTATCAGGAAGGAGTGGAGTGGGCGTGGGGTGGGAGCAGGGGCAGCTTTCAGCTGGGGGATTGGGCTGGCTGCTGGAGTAGCACGCAGCTGCGTAGGGCACCAGTTGCCCCAAATTTCCTGTGCCCTCTGCAGCTGCTTAGTTTGTGTATGGGTAAAGATGGTCCTGCTCATTTTGGAATCCATCATCAAGTCCTAGCTGCAAAGACATTGCCAATGTCCCTTAATGCTGTGCTGGATGTTGTTATACAAACAATGAACTACATTTAAGCATATGCTCTGAATAGTCCTCTCTTTCAAGAGCTCAGCAACGAAATTGGTGACATGTACGAAGTTCTGCTTTCCCACACTCATAAGAATGGCTGCACTGGGTCAGACCAAAGGTCCATCCAGCCCAGTATCCTGTCTATCAACAGTGGCCAATGCCAGGTGTACCAGAGGGAGTGAACCTAACAGGTAATAATCAAGTGATCTCTCTCCTGCCGTCCATCTCCACCCTCTGACAAACAGAGGCTAGGGACACATTTCTTACCCATCCTGGCTAATAGACATTAATGGACTTAACCTCCAGGAATTTATCCAGTTCTCTTTTAAACACTGTTATAGTCCTAGCTTCACAACCTCCTCAGGCAAGGAGTTCCACAAGTTGACTGTGCTGTGTGAAGAAGAAATTCCTTTTATTTGTTTTAAACCTGCTGCCCATTAATTTCATTTGGTGGCCCCTAGTTCTTATATTATGGGAACAAGTAAATAACTTTTTCTTATTCACTTTCTCCACATCACTCATGATTTTATATACTTCTATCATATCCCCCGTTAGTCTCCTCTTTTCCAAGCTTAAGGCCAATGGCTTTCTAGGGATGCACATTAAAGCGCATTTTTATACTGTGTGAAGAGATGGCAGAGTTTTTTCTGCAAAAAGAGAAATGAGCTGAACAAAAAGTTCAGTGACAAGAAATGGCTTTTCTGCTTGGCATACCTAGTTGATATCTTTGATTAGCCTTAATTACCTCAATCTGTCCCTTCAGGGAAAATGTTCAACATTAATAGACTCGACTAATAAAATCAGAGCCTTCCAGATGAAGTTGGATCTGTGGTGCAAGAAGTTGGACACAGAAAAGGCGTATTTCCTACCAGGGGTGGCTCTAGGCATTTTGCCACCCCAAGCACGGCAGGCAGGCTGTCTTCGGCGGCTTGCCTGCGGGAAGTCCCGGGTCCCACGAATTCAGCGGCAGCCTGCAGGAGGTCCGCCAAAGCTGCAGGACCAGCGGACCCTCCGCAGCCATGCTGCCGAAGGCAACCTGCCTGCCGCCCTCGCAGAGACCGGCAGAGCGCCTCCCATGGTTTGCCACCCCAAGCACGCGCTTGGCGTTGCTGATGCCTGGAGCCGCCTCTGTTTCCTACACTTTTTCCTCATTCAGCGAGGAGGAGGAAATCAATAGTGCTCTCAAGTCAGCTATTAGTGAACATCTGAAAGCACTTCATGAAGAGTTCTTGTGCTACTTTCCAGTGCTACCAAAAGCACTTCCTTCCCTGGTGAAGAACTCTTTCAGTGTGACAGCTGAGCAGTTATCTACTGAAGATATTCACGCTCAGGAAGTGTTGTCGACGTGATCGATGATGAAGTGAAAGCAAAATTCTCACAGCTGCCTCCAAACTAGTTCTGGTGCTCAGCTGCAAGTGAATTCCCACTGGTGAGTGAAATGGCCCTGAAACCTTCTGCAGTTTCCTGCTACCTACAAATGTGAGAGTGGATTCTCCAGACTTCTCACAATAAAGACAAAATCGCAAAACCAGCTTTATTTGAAGGATGACATCAGATGCACTCTTTCTAAAACAATACCAAGAATAAAACTTCTTGTGTCAAATAAACAGCATCATCCATCTCACTGATTTTTGGCTACTTCTGTTGATTAATTGCTGTCAAGTATTAAAATAAAATTCTACATAGAAATTACTTCTCTGCTTATAACCATAATTTGATAAAATGTGTTTTAGTCTTAATTTAAAAGCAGTGAGAAAAGATTAATTCATTTTAAGCAATAGGGTTTAAATTTAGCATTTAATATAGTTTTAAATATAAAAATGTGTTTTTAATTTCTAAGGGGGGTGTCACACTTGGAGGCTTGCTGTGTGAAAGAGGTCACAAATGCAAAAAGTTTGAGACCCACTGCTCTAGCAGTTCTTCCAGCAGCAATTCTTGCTGGCTTCTGACTGACTTCTGCCTGCAGGCAGCTGTCCTTTTATATACTGTTCTATCTGGACTTTCTTAGGCCTTGTCTACGCTACACAGTTTTGTCGACAAAACAGTGGAGGTGTTAACACTGAAATGTTTCTCTCACTGATGTACCTGCCCTCCTATGCTGACGTAATAAAACCATCTCAGCGAGAGGTATAGGGCTTATTTTGGTGTAGTTAAGGTGACACAGTGTCCATGTAGACACTGCGGTCCTTACATTGGCTGTTCACTGTCATAATCTTGTAAAACAGCTCCTTGGCTGCTACCCAGTCTCCACTCCAAGTTGGGCTGCCGCCCAGACTCCCCACTCCCTGCTGGGAGCCCTGTTGCCCCTTGGGTTCTGGGTTTCTGCTCCCTGCTGAAAGCATAGCAGCCAACCAGACTTCTGGCGTGGATCTGCCTGCCAGAGGCAAGAAGTCCCAGGTGGCTCACTCCCTGCTTCTGTCTGGAAGCGCGGAGGTGAGAAGCCCTGAGTAGCTTTCCTCCTCACTCCCAGATGGGAGCTGCAGGAAGCTGTGTCATAAACAGATAGTTAAGGGTTAATGTCTCTTTTACCTGTAAAGGGTTAACAAACAGTGAACCAGACACCTGACCAGAGGACCAATCAGGAAACAAGATACTTTAAAATCTCGATGGAGGGAAGCCTTTGTTTGTGTTTTTTGGGGTTTGGCTTTGTTCTCTCTGGGTTCTGAGAGTAACCACACGTACCTACAGGCTCTCTAATCTTCTGTTCAAATTTAGTAAGTACAAAAGATAGGAAGGCGGTTTAGTCTCTTTGATTGTTTTGCTTTATTTGCAAATGTGTATCTGGCTGGTAGAGTTCTAATGTGTATTTGGCTGAAAGTATTTTAAATTGTATTTCTGCTGGAGGAGGCTTTTTCTCCAGTTTCTAGAAGCTGACAGACCCTGTAATATTCCATCTTGAATTTACAGTGATTTTTTTTATTCTTTTTTCTTTTAATAAAAGTTTTGCTTTTAAGACCTGTCTGATTTTTTCCCCCTTGTTGAGGCTCAAGGGAACTGAGTCTGTACTCACCAGGGAATTGGTGGGGAGAAGGGAAAGGTGAATTTCCCTTTGTTTTAGATTCGCGGAGTTTGAATCTGTATTGCCTCTGGGTGAAGGGAAAAGAGGAGGCGGGGCGGGGAAGGTAACATTTCTCTCTGTGTGGTGATTCAAGGAGTTTGAATCACGGTGATCTCCTGGTGTACCCAGGGCAGGAAAGAGTGGGAGGGAGGAAGGAGGGGGAAGGGAAATGGTTTATTCCCTTTTGTCGTGAGACTCAAGGAATTTGGGTCTTGGGGTCCCCAGGGAAGGTTTTTTGGGGGGACCAGAGTGTATCAGGCACTGGAATTCCTGATTGGTGGCAGCTTATCAGATCTAAGCAGGTAATTAAGCTTAGAGGAATTCATGCTAGTACCCCAACTTTTGGGCTCTAAGGTTCAGATTGGGGAAAGATACTATGACAAGCTGAGAGCCCTGACTCTGTCCCCCACACTGCCTCTCTTCGGTCAGTGGAAGTGCTCCTGAGGAGGATGTGCACCACTGACAGAAGGGTAGTGTGGACATCAGCCACCACATTAATTACTGTGGTGGCTGTTAGTCAGCCTAATATAGGTTGACTTATCTTGGTAGAGTAGACATAGGCTTGTATACCTTTTAAACAATTCTCATTTGCACATGCTCAGTACCAACCATTACCTCAGAATTATGATGAACAGCTCTGACCTTTAGAACAAGTTATAACCAATGTGGATGAGCTGTGGCCAGCTGGCTAGTCAGCTAGCTGACCTTCCTCTCATCCCGTACTGCACACACTCAGTAGCTACTACTGGTATCCTTGCACATGCTCACTGCCATGGGTGGTACGTAATGGAGGCCAGGGGAGGCTAAGCCTCCCCAGACCTCATGCCGTGGAGTAGCAGGGGTAGGGAACAGTGGTGGATTTGGGGTCCCTGGAAAAATCTCCCCTTGCCATGGCTCCAGGGCTGGAGGAGCTCTCGCTCCCCACCATAGCCCCAGCAGGGGCACAGAGCTTTTCCAGTCTTGAGGCTGCAGCTGGGGGAGGGGAGGAGCAAGTGGGGCAGGGCCTTGAGTCAGAAGAGGTGGAGTGGGTGTGGAAAAGGGGCGGAGGCCACAGGGTAAGAGGTGGAATTGGGCTATAGGTAGAATGGAGGTGGGGCCATGGGAAGAAGCGGCATGGGGGAGGGGCTCCAGGAGCCCTATGCTCTCAGCCCCTCTCCTGGGCCATGCCCCGCTTGCTCCTCCCCTCCCCTGGCTGGGGCCACAAGGGGGTGGGAGAGAGCTGAGAGCAGTGAGCAGGGGCCTCGGCTGGAAGAGGCAGGCAGGGGCCTAGCCTCCCCAAGGGGAAGCTTCACCCGCCTCCCGTGCTCTCTGCTGCTGTTTACCTCAGAGCCATGATTCCTTTATCTAACCCTACTGCTCATGTGCCAGATTTGGGCCCTTTTGTGGCCATACATCGTTTTATGTGATATTTCACTCTTGGGCATCCTCAGCCCAGAGATTGCTCTGCTCTAGTCATGTGACCTATAACATCCAATGGCAAGTAACCTGCAGTTCTAGTTGAAGTGACTCCTGCTTATTCAATAGGGAAGACTGAGACACAAAAATGGAGGTTAGGATTACAAAAAGGAGTCTAGGGAATTTTTCCCATATCAAGAGGAGTGTCACAGGTCGAGGGGAGCAGCGAGATAAGAGCTGGGATTGTTCATTGTGCAGATGGTGGTGAGTCAGAAGAGTGTGTCCTTCCTAGTTGGGACAGAGAAGTTGGAATCGGTCAGGGCACTGACGCAGGCTCTCAAAGGGGCAGAGAAAACTTTGCATGCTGGGTGGTGGGCAGAAAATGCCTGACTGGGAGCCATCTGGCATCGGCCTTCTCTGGAGTGTGAATGACAAAGGTGATGAAAGAAGATTTAGAAGTGTGGGGGAAAATACCCGAAAGAGTTTGATGGGATTTCAATATGGCATTTGGATTGATGACTCAAAACTGAAGTACAGGTACAGTCTGATGACTCAGGAGGCAGAGGTTTGGAGCTTTACTTTCAAGGAGAGTGGTGTGCACAGAGGTGGCTAGAAAGGTGAGTGGCTTGGGGCTTGGAAAACAAACATTCAGAACAAAAAAGTCTGTTTCTGATGTGACAACCAATCTATGGCCCACATTGTAAACAGGCAGTCAACTGAGACTGCTCAGGGTAATGAGGCTGGTGAGGGCCTTGGTTTTACACTCTTGTGGTTTAACATCCTTTTTCATGCAGTGTATGTCCTGGTTAATGGTGTTGCCAATGCTCCATCTTGATTTCAGGCTGACAGATTCTGGGAATTTGCCCTGTTGACCAGCAAGGATCTGTGGGTGATGCCCCAACAACTCTGGAACCTTGCATAAGACAGCTGTGGGACTAGTAGATGACTCTGTTGCTCTATAGGCCTGTAAGGCCAGCCTTTTACAGTTGAGGGAATTTCAGGCACAGGAAGGACTTCACCATGGGGCCCATATCTACACATCAGGTTGTGCGATATGTGGTGTCTTTGACCCACCGTGATTTCTCCCTCCATTATCTCTCTCCAGCCAGCATGCCTGTCTTATGGAATAGGTTGTTGGGTTTCCCAGACCCATGTGAGCATTTTTATAGCAGAAACTCTTTGAAGGGTAGGCCAGGAGAGAGGGGTACCAGAGGAACAACAGGTTACTCATAACACTGGAAACCCTGACAGGATTATTACAGGCTCTGCCCTGGGTCTGCAACTGTGGGAAAGGGGCCATTTTATTTAAGGCAGTATTTGTTGTTGCCCTCTCGGGCTCTTTTAGAGTGAGTGAGCTGATGCCTATGGCAGCCGCGGACAGGTCCCACCGTGTGTTAAATGTAAAAGATGTGCAACTATCTGCAGGAGCAGTGCCCCTGCATTTGGCACTCAAAAACAGACCAGAGGGGGAAGGGGGCTTTTGTGGTGTTGAAGGAATGTGCAGATGGGGCAATGTAAAAGCAATAGGAGTCTTGCTAAAAATCTGGGGCCTGCAGCTGGGACTGCTCTTCAGTGTAATGGCAGCTGCCTGACAAAGTACCAATTTAGCACAGTATTGAGAAAAACCTTGAGCTACTGCTGTCTTGACACTAAACAATGTGGTACTAATTCTTTCAGGATTGGGGCAGCCACATGAGTGGCTGCAGGTGGTTTTGGCCCATGGCAGGTGCAGGAAATTGAGGTGTTACAGGACTTATGTCCATTACAGGATGTGAGGGAATGGATTGGACAGGGACTGTGATATAGGAAGTGTGCTTGGGTGTTGGGGCAACGACCAAGCTAGTCACTGGCACCTCCTGTGGCCGATTTCCAGACTAGTTAAGAGAATAAAATGAATAGTTCCCGGAGATAAAAGATCTGTGATTTTGGTGATGGGCAGGGTGGGGACCCCAATCCACAAGGGCCACAAGGTCAGACCTTGGCCCACAAAAGCCACAAGGTATCACCTTATCATGAGCCCATGGCTCATCATCAAAATCCCAGGTCTTTTATCTCTGGCAGCAGCAGCGCAGAAGTAAGGATGGCATGGTATGTGGTAATGCCACCCTTACTTCTGTTCTGCTGCCTTCAGAGCTGGACCCTCGGTCAGCAGCCGCCACTCTCTGGCCACCCAGTTCTGAAAGCAGCAGCACAGAACTAAAGGTGGCATGGTATAGTATTTCCATCCTTCTGTGCTGCTGCTGGTGGGGCGCTGCCTTCAGAGCTGGTGCCCAGTCAACAGCCACCACCCTCTACCCTCCCAACTCTGAAGGCAATACCATGACACCCCACCCCCCACCCCAAATAACCTGGTGACCCCTTGCAACTCCCTTTTGGGTCAGGACCCCCAGTTTGAGAAATGGTTCCCCTCCCCCCCATGAAATCTGTATAGTATAGATAAAACACACAAAATACCAGATTTCATGTGGGGGGGACCACATTTTTCATGGCTATGAATTTGGTATGGCCCTAGTTATATGGTAAGGCGCCCTGTAACCCTGGCACTAATTACGGGTTACATGGTAAGGAGCCCTGTAACCCTGGTGCCAGTTATGGGGTATATGGTATGGAGCCCTGTAACTCCTGCACTGGAACCAAATCAATACTCGGTTATAGGACTGTAGGGGGGATGGGTGGGTAGTGCCCCTCCCTTGTGTTAAAAAGTTTAATAAAAGTTGGAGTCTGCCACTTAATTCCATGCATGTGTCTGTCCTCATTTTCCTGCTGTATCAACATCAGTGTTAATAAAAACAGGAGTACTTGTGGCACCTTAGAGACTAACAAATTTATTTGAGCATAAGCTTTCATGGGCTACAACTCACTTCATCAGATGGATAGAATGGAACATATAGTAAGGAGATATATATACACACATACAGAGAACATGAAAAGGTGGGAGTTGTTCTACCAACTGCTTATGCTCACATAAATTTGTTAGTCTCTAAGGTTCCACAAGTACTTCTGTTCTTTTTGCAGATATAGACTAACAGGTCTGCTATTCTGAAACCTATCAGTGTCAATGTGTATCTTCAGTTCCTTCCACAAGATGGCACCATGTAAAGAAATTGCTCTTTCGAAGACATGACATAAAAAGTATATTTTTATTTTAGTAATGCCTAGCCTAGGGGGCCTGATCAGACACATAAAAAAAGACAATCCCCATCTCAAACAGTTTATAGCTATGGGTTTAGCCTGGTTAATAGAATTGGTTAGTGTTTGAACTTCTAGCTTTCAAAGTTGGGCAGAAGTTTTTTGGAAACTGGTTCAGATCCCGATCTCCAGAAATATACAACAGAAATTTCAGAATAGATAGGTCAAATTATTGTTAGGGCTCCAGCTTCTCTGCAATGGCAGAGCAAATAACAATAATTTAGAAAATCTAATCTCTCAATCAGATGCAACAATTTCAAGTTTCTGGTTCAACCTTAACATTTTCCTCAGTCTTTTAGTTAAAATGAGGAAGTTAAATTTCAGATGAAAACTGAGATCATGCCTTCCTCAGAAGACATTCTTCAAGTGCTGGTCCCTAGGTGTATTTCACTGTGAGTATGCATTTGTTCCATGTGCCTGAGACTGGAGAATTCCTGCAAGTAGTGTCTGCTGGTCCACAGCTGTGGCCCTGGACTCCTCATGCTCTGCATTGAGGGCGTAAGGGACAGAGCAGACCAACAGTCTCTCCAATCCCTTCTTACTGCTGCATGGCCTGAGTTGGAAGCCTTGAGTGACCACAGCTTCTCTTTTAACTTCTTTCTGTAACTATTCAAAGGTATTTTTTTTATATTGTTCTTAGTTTTGTTAGTGTTTTTATAGTTCTTGTTTTGTTAGTGTCTTCTGGTTCGGGACTTGGATTATGACCAAGATTCTAGGCTTCAAAAACTGTATTTCCTACCTCCACTCCTTTTTGCTCAGAGATGACCATCAGTGTTGCCTCTACTATCTCTGCCAAGTGCAGTATCTGCTGCTCCTTCCCCAAACAAGCACAGCAGATGCAAGAGATTCAACTTTGGAAACACCTTATGGAGCAGACAATGATGCCCCAGCCAGACCCATGCGGGGGAGTAGAGGAACCCTCCCACCCCATAGATTGGTCAGATTTGACAAAGAGCATATCCCCTAGTCCTATGTCTGATTCCAGAAGGGAGAGGAGTAGACAGAAGGACCCTTTGACTGGGACCCCACATAAGAGTACCCCTTACTCTTCTCACACAAAAATAGATTCCTCTCCTAGACCTTCAAAGAGGAGAGATTCCCTCCCTGACTCTGTCCAGGTCAGGTGAGCCCTCACACCCAAGTCATAAGATCTTAGATCCTTCTAAGTTGCATAGGTATGTTCAGCAGACTCATAGGAGCAAAACTGCAGTACCAGCCTCTGCACTGGCTTTGATATCATCTGCCATGCTACCTAAAATGAAATACTGAGACACGAAAGATCAGGAACTGCTGGTACCAGTGAAGATCATGAGGTAGTCTCATTCACCAGCAGTACCATCATGGATCCATAAGGAGGCACTGTCTACACCTTCTCCAGTAATATGGAGTGATACATCACAGTCTCCAAAGGTACCAGTGACTTATACCACTCCTGACAAAATCTTCCTTTTCCCCCACCCACAATCTCCCTTGTTATTGGGACCAATTCTTCCAGGGAGATACAAATGTCTGTGGGAATCCAGGACTTTTGGAGAAGTTTAGCCCTGGGCCCATGCACTAGCAACTATTTCCTCTTCACAGATCCAGCGGCACTGTCTGTGGACCCAAATCCAACCTTTTAATTTTCCGGAGAGTCGCTTGTGCTTGTGAAGCCAGCTTCCTCTTCAGACAGGGTATTCAGCCCAGACAGGGTTGAGAATTTTGTGGAACAGGCCTTGGCCACACAGGCAGGAACTTCCTCCTCAGAACAGTTGGTATCCAGTGTCTTAGGAACAATCACAACCCTCTTCAACCCCTCATATTAGCCTTATTGGGGCCCTTGGCACTCTTATGTGCATTACCCAGAATCCATCTATTCCAAAAGGGAATCTTAACCAACGGGCTAGTCTGAAACCCCTAAGTCACTAGAAGAAGAGGAAGATGAGCCAGATCCTCAGGTACCACCAGTTCCAACAAGGGTATCATCCTTGTTATCCAATGGGGTGGTTGCTTCAGCCTCTCTGTTTCCCCTGGACAATCATAGTTCCAGGAACTTTCACAATGAGTAGTGGAAGAGTGTCAAGTCTCCTTAGAAGAGGTCCAGAATCATGAGATAAGCTCCTGAATATCCTGTAGCCTATGGGCTCCAGTCAGGTTGCTTTCCTGGTAAACGAAGCCATGATAGAACTGGTAAGGGCTGTGTGGCACAAACCTGCTCCCTGTGTCCCTATCCTTGATAGGCCAGAGAAGGGATACTTTGTCCTAACTAAGAGAGCAGAGTTCTTGTTCACCCACCCTGGCCTGAACTGCTTGGTCTTCCAGGTGGCAACTGAAAGATCCAGGCACCAACACTCAAGGGCCACTCGCACAGAAAAGAGGCCACGTGTCTTGATATTATGCAGAGAAAGGTCTTTACATCTATCCACCTGCAGTTTAGGATCTCACATTTTCAAACTTTTTTCAACAAATACGATTTCCTGAATTATTCTAAATTCCTGGACTGTTAGGACAAGTTGCATCAGGAAGACAGGACTTAATTTCAAGTCCTTATAGATGAGGCCAAACTAGTGGCCAGAACCTCTTTATACTCTTCAGGTTGGAGGTTAATGTGGTTAAGGATTTACCGTTCAATGAGGCTAATTGTCTTCAATCAAAAGACAGATGAGTCACTTGCTGAAAGACTCTAGGGTGACGTCTCTTTGCTCCCTGGGTACTCGGTACTCACTAACCTCCCTTCGAACCGCTAGCTACATATTCTGTGTTTTACCTGTCAGTGAAGGTCACCTTCCTAGTTGCCATCACCTCAGCCAAAAGGGTATATGAACTGGAGGCCTTAATGGCTGATCCACCATACAAAATATTCCATAAGGATAAGGCCTTGCTATAATTACATCTGAAATTTATTACTAGCTTTGGAATTTCATATAAACCAGTCAATTCACTTACCGGTGATTTTCCTGAAAACCCATGCCTTTAGTGCAGACTTCATTCCCTCAATGTGCAATGAGCATTGGTGTTCTATCTACAAGGAACAAAATAGATCAGAAAGTCACCTAAATTATTTGTTGCCATAGCAGAACAAATACAAGGACAGGCTATATCTTCTCAGAGTATCTCTAAGTGGATCTCTAGCTGTATTCTATTCTATCAGTTAACACAGCTTCCTCTGCTGCACAGGGTAAGGGCTTACTCTGAGAGTTCAGGCAGCCTCAGTACCAAGGGGTGGCAGGTTTGTATAATTTTGGTGGTGCTCAGAATGGGTCCAAGTCCCTCTCCTCCCCTCACCTGCCTTGTAAGCTGATATATATTTTTAAAAATAATGTAAAAATGGACTGGAAACAGTAAGCATTTAACAGTTTCTCTATATTGCACAATATGAGGGAGTGTGGGGGATGAGAGCTCTGGCTGGGGGTGCGGGCTCTGAGCTGGGGCTGGGGATGAGGGGATTGGGGTGTGGGAGGGGGCTTAGGGCTAGAGCAGAGTGTTGGGGTGTGGGGTTGAGGTCTGCAGGGTGGGGCTGGGGATGAGGGGTTCACGGTGCAGGAGGGGGCTGAGGGTGGGGCAGAGGGTTGGGATGCGGGGGGAGTGAGGGCTCTGGGGTGGGGTGGGGAGGGGCTGGGGATGAGGAGTTTGGGGTGAAGACAGGCTGCCCCCAGGGTTGGGGCCAGAGCGGAGGACTCCACAGTCCCCCCAGCCCTATTCCTATCAGCAGCAGTGAGCTCCAGGGGAGGGACCCCCCCCTCTCTGCCCCGGCAGCGCATTCACCCAACACCGACATTGCACGTGCACTTCGGGGCTGGGGCCCTCTCAGGTCCAGGAAGCTCCCTCGCCTACCCTGTGGTGAGTGCTGGGAGTGGAGGGGGCTGCCATCACATGTGGCCTCTTCACCTGCTGCAGACTGCTGCCCCTCACCATAGCCTCATGGGGGATGGGGCTTCCCCTTTCCCAGCATGGGGCAGGAGTGGTGGCGGGGGGATGAACACTCACCCAAGCCCTAGCAGCTGCTTAGGTGAGGTCCAGACTCTGTCTCCCAGAAGCCCCCTAGGCATTGCCTCCCGGTGGGTGCTGGGGGGAGGGGACGGGAGGGCTGCCAATCGTGTGCACCTCCTCCCCTCCTCAGGTGCGGCAGCTGCCTCAGCCTGCTGCCGGTGCCACTCTTGTGTTGTAGGCAGCAGCGGCCACCGGCAGCAGCAAGGGAGTGCAGCGTGTAGCTCCACGGCAGCCACCCACTTGAGGCAGGGATGCTCCAGGGTCTGGAGGAAGCACACCAGGTCAGCATGCAGGGGCCCGGGGCTGCTCCCAGGGAGGTGAACAGGGGCAGCAGGCAGGCTCTAAACACTGGTGGAGCTGGGCCTCTGGGCCCTGAATATTCCTGGAGCCTGGGCACCATGGGCCCATATAACTTGTTGCCCCTGGCTTTACCATCACTTCAAGAGGTATCCATTTAATATTGCAGGGCAGCAATGGAAGCTCCCTCCACACATTTATGAGACAATATTCCTTGATCCAGGATCCCACTGAAGATGCATCCTTTGGGACAGTGGTCCTGCAGGCAACTACACTACCTGCATCCCTGCACACACACCCCCAAATGCTGCTTGTCAGTCACCCACTGGGGAATAAACATAGAGACCAATACTCAAAGAAGAAAGGGAAGTTACTTACTTACCTTATTGTTACCAGATTTCTTCAAGATATGTGGTCCATATCCACCCTCCTTCTCTTTTGCTTTGGATCATGACTGGATTTGGGGTAGCGAAGAAATTGGAGAGGCAGTCAGTCCACTCCATACCTGATATCCTCAGTGTGGAGTGCAAGGACAGCAGGGGCACAGGTGCAGGCCAGTGGACACTACTGGCAAGAATTCTCTAGTTTCAGGCACTTGGAGCATACCCATAGTGAAATATGGAAGTGTAGGACTAGAAGGGACTTCAATAGCCATAGGGTTGCCAGGTGTCCTGTTCTCGACCAGAACACCCAGTCGAAAAGGGACTGTGGCTGCTTTGGTCAGCTCTGCTGACCAGGCCATTAAAAGTCCGGTTGGCAGTGTTGCTGCCACAGCAGGGCTGGCAGACTCCATTCTTGGCTCCCTGCGGCTCACAGGAACCATGGCCAATGGGACCTGCGGGGTGGCACCTGCAGGTGCAGGCAGCATGCAGAGCTCCCTGGCCATCCCTCTGCCTAGGAGCTGTAGACACACGTCACTGCTTCCCAGGAGTCTCCTGAGTTAAGCGCTGTCCAGATCCCATACCCTGAACCACTTCCCATGCCCCAATCCCCTACCCCAGCTTGGAATCCCCTCCTGCACCTAAATTCCCTCCTGAAGCCCGCACCCTCTCCCGCACCCCAATCTGCTGCCCCAGCCCCAAAGCCCTCATACATGGTCCCACCCCAGAGCCCACACCCTCAGCCAGAGCCCTCGCACCCTCCCATATCACAATCCCCTGCCACAGCCTGGTGAAAATGAGCAAGAGACTGAGGGGGGAGGGATGGAGTGAATGGGGGTGGGACCTAGGAGAAAGGGCAGTGAAGGGACCGGGCCTCAGGAAGGGGTAGGGCAAGGGTGTTCAGTTTTCTGCAATTAGAAAGTTGGCAACCCTAATATGCCATCTAGTCCAGACCCTTGCATTCAAGGCAGGACTATGTAATAACTATGACCATTCCTGACAGATGTTTGTCTAACCTGTTTGTAAAAATCTCCACTGACAGAGATTCTAATACCTCCCTAGGTAATTTGTTCCAGTGCTTAACCACCCTGACAGTTAGGAAGTTTTTCCTAATGTCCAACCTAAACCTTTCTTGCTGCAATTTAAGCACACTGCTTTTGGTCCTACCTTCAGAGGTGAGGGAGAATGATTTTTTTACCTTCCTCCTTGTAACAACTTTTTATGTACTTGAAAACTGTTATCATGTTCCCCCTCAGTCATCTCTTTCCCAGACTAAACAAACCCATTTTTTTCAATCTTTCCATACAGGTCATGTTTTCTAGACCTTTAATCATTTTTGTGACTCTTCTCTGGACTTTCTCCAATTTGTCCACTTCTTTCCTGAAATATGGTGCCCAGAACTGGACACAATATTCCATCTGAGGCCTAATCTTCCTGGAGTAGAGTGGAAAAATCATTTCACATGTTTTGCTTACAACACTCCTGCTAATACATCCCAGAATGATGTTTGCTTTTTTGCAACAGTGTTGATTCATATGTAGCTTGTGATCCACTATAACTGCCAGATCCCTTTCTGCAGTACTTCTTTCTAGGCAGTCATTTTCCATTTTGTATGTGTACAAACTGATTGTTCCTTCCTAAGTGCAGTACTTTGCATTTCTCCTTAATGAATTTCATCCTATTTACTTCAGACCATTTCTCCAGTTTGTCCAGATCATTTTGAATTTTAATCCTATCCTCCAAAGCACTTGCAACCCCTTCCAGCTTGGGATAGTCCACTAACTTTGTAAGTGTACTTTCTATACCATTATCTAAATAATTGTTGAAGATATTGAACAGAACCAGAGCCAGAACTGATCCCTGTGGAACCCCACTTGTTATACCCTTTCAGTTTGACCATGAACCACTGATAACTACTCTCTGGGAATGATTTTCCAACCAGTTATCCACCCACCTTATAGTAACTCCATCTAGGTTATATTTCCCTAGTTTGTTTATGAGAAGGTCATGCGAGACAGTATCAAAAGCCTTACTAAAGTCAAGATATACCACATCTATCACTTCCCCCATAACCAAGGCTTGTTCCCCTGTCAAAGAATGCTGTTAGGTTGGTTTGACACAATTTGTTCTTAACAAATCCATGTTGACTGTTACTTATCATCTTATTATCTTCTAGGTGTTTGCGAATTGATTGCTTGATTATTTACTCCATTATCTTTCTGGGTACTGAAGTTAAACTGACTGGTCTGTAATTCCACATGTTGTATTTATTCCCTTTTTTATAGATTGGCTCTATATTGGCCCTCTTCCAGTCCTCTGGAATCTCTTCCATCTTCCATGAGTTTTCGAAGATAATTGCTGATGGCTCAGATATCTCCTACATCAGCTCCTTGAGTATTCTAGGATGCTTTTCATCAGGCCCTGCTGACTTGATGACATGTAACTTGTCTAAATAATTTCTAACTTGTTCTTTCCCTATGATTCTACCTCATTTTCACTGGTGTTCACTATGTTAGACATCCAATTGCTACTAAGCTTTTTGGTGAAAACTGAAAAAAAAGTCATTTAGCACTTCTGCTATTTCCACATTTTTTGTTATTGTCTTTCTCCCCTCATTGAGTAATGGGCATATTCTGTACTTTTGCGTCTTATTTG
This sequence comes from Gopherus flavomarginatus, assembly GCF_025201925.1. Taxonomy (NCBI): domain Eukaryota; kingdom Metazoa; phylum Chordata; order Testudines; family Testudinidae; genus Gopherus; species Gopherus flavomarginatus. The sequence goes on along the minus strand of NC_066620.1, from coordinate 21,042,568 downwards.
TAGAATGTTTTCTTGTTAACCCTGTATGTCTCTAGCTAGTTTAATTTCATTTTATGCCTTGACCTTCCCAGTTTTGTCCCTACATGTTCCTGTTGTGTGTTTGTAGTCATCCTTCATAATTTGACCTAGTTTTCACTTTTTGTAGGACTCTATTTTAAGTTTCAGATAATTGAATTGAAATAAATTTGTTAGTCTGTAAGATGCCACAAGTACTCCTGTTCTTTTTGTGGATACAGACTAACATGGCTGCTACTCTGAAACCTGTCATTTTGTTAGTTGTGTAATAAAAAGCCTCATCCACCTCTTCTTCCTGGTTAGGTGGTCTATAGTAGAACCTTTCCACGACATCACCCTTGTTTTTTACCTCTTATGTCCTTAGCCAGAGACTTTCAACAAGTCTGTCTCCTATTTCCATCTCATATAGATAGAGATAACACATCTTTTTCCTTTTCATGAATGTATAAATTCCCACAGATTATTTCTTTTATTACAGAATTAGGATTGCTTTCTGCAAAAATGATTTCCTGGGGTATAAACTGACATTGATACTTTAGGGTCTGCTCTAAAGCACAGTGAAATCAGTGTGTGTCTTTCCATTGACTATTGCATTAATATATTTCCATAAAAAATAGGCTCTGACATGGAAACATTTCTGAAATGTAACATGGCCTTTGCTCAGAAGGTATTACAATGATCTTTGAACTGTTTTTATAAGGTTGATGGTTTATAAATAGTTCATGTCATTTCAATTATGCATGGGTAGGAAGAATTCCTCTTTATATCCATCAAGCACAATATTGTGCATGTTAAAAATTAATATAAATTACACTAATGATGCTTGTACTCATGGTAACAAAACAATACCGAAACCAAACAAGGAAGAACCTAGCTATTTTGGTTGTGATATCATTGATTTTCCATTAGAAGTCTCTCTCTTGTATTAAGGATATAGTGAGCATATTATCAAACCTCCCAAAACTATTGGAATAAACAAGCTACACAAACAAATGAGCCACTTTTAAATATAGTCTTTGGAAAGTCTACTTGGACCCTGCAATGTGTCTCATTTGCCTTTGGAGGAGAGAATCTCATCACAGGAATATAATTTTGTTGAACTAAATGTGCTTCCATTGACAGATACAGAGAAAGAAGAAACTGTTCTCAGGGCGTGTGCCAGGATGTTTCATGCCCTAGGCGAAACTTCCACCTTGTGCCCCCCTCCCGAGCCCTGTGTCAATTCTCCGCCCTAAGGCCCCCCCCAGGCAGCTCCCCACCTCTGAGCTGAGGTGCCCCCCCTCCGCAGCAGCAGCTCCTCCCAGCCCGGGGAGCCATGCGGCAGCTCCTTGTCCCAGCTAACCTCTGCTCCGCCTCCTCCCCGAGCACACCGTCACTGCTTCAGTTCTCCCATCTCCCAGGCCTGTGGCGCCAATCAGCTGTTTGGCGCCACCAGCCTGGGAGGGAGAGAAACAGAGTGGAGCAGCATGCTCAGGGGAAGAGGCAGAGTAGAGGTGAGCTGGGGCGGGGAGCAATTCCCCTGCATGCCATGCCCCTCCTTACTTGCTGCAGGCAGCTCTCTCCGCGCCTCCCTGCCCCAGGTCTCTCCGCCTAAATGCCAACAATGACCGGGGCGGCCGAAGATCCAGCCGTCGTGGTCGCCACTAAAGGACCCGAAATGCCGCCCCCCAAATGCTAGCACCCTAGGCGATCGTCTAGGTTACCTAATGGGTTGCACCGGCCCTGACTGTTCTCAGAATCTGGTAGCTGGAACACACTGAGATTTCAGCTATGTTTCAAACTCATTATCTGTCCATGCCTTATAATAGCTAGTGATTCCCTAGTGAGAATTCCCTGCCTTTTTCTGTGCAGCTGTAAAGAGATGTCCTAGCATTGTTATCAGATTACAAAGGTATACCTAATACCTCACTTAATCAATTTCCTGCCTTTGCAGGGGCCTTGGGCATTGGTGCACCTCAGTCCCTCCTGTTCTCTGCTTGTGGCACACACCAGTTTCGTCTCTTGAGGGCTCTACTATTTTGATCTAAATCTGGTTGTTGGGCTTGTTGTGCAGGGCTGGGTGATGCTGGTGGCCTGTGATATACAAGTGATCAGATTAGATGATCTGGTGGTTCCTGCTGGCCTTACACTGTATGAGTCTGAGGACAATATTGCTCATCCTCTGTAGAGCAACACTGAGCCTGATGCTTTTCCTCTTACAAGAGGATGACTAGCTCACCTCCGTACCAGTGAGGCATCTTGAAGGTACTGAATCAGCCTAAATATTTGTGGCTTGATATCTACATTAAATAAAGTGACATGAAAAAATAATGAAACGGTGACTGTATTACATAGACTGCTATATAGCAGCAGGCATTTCCTGGTTGATTTGAATTGTACCACCCAGAGGGACTTTGATCTCAGTTCTAGAGACTGATAAACAGGTTGTAAATTTCACCTATTGCCTCTGAGTCATCTTTTCATAAGTCTTTCTGTCTATTCTCACCAGAGAATCCAAGCTGATATTATTAATGGAGTTCTGACACACCAAAACGAATGCTTCTGTACCAAGGACACACAGGAGAAATAGTCATTCATTCTTCCCTGTGCTAGGACCTTCTCATCCAAGAAGCTCATGGAAGTTTCCAGATCATTCTGTTTTGTCCTTCTTGGTTGGGTTTCGTTCTTCTGCCTTGATGCACAACGTAAGTACCATAGCTTCTACAAAGGGTTGTGAGCCTGGTACTGCTGCTCTCATTGAAACTGAGCACAGTGCATACATTTTCCTGAAAGTTTCCTTTACTAAATTCATGTCAGGTATATGATCTTGCAGAGTTTAAAAAATGCATTCAGTGAGATATGAAAAACAGTCAGTGACTTCTGAGGGCTATCCAAACAAATTACTGATTTTTCTACTGCCCTTGCCTAGAACCACTGCTTAATTCTTTGGAATTGACAGTGACTTTTTACAAATTCTTTTCAATATTTTTAGATAGTTGTCTTGTGTTTACAGCAGGCGCTGGACCACTATCTCATATGACCTCATAAATAAACTAGGGAAATATAATCTAGAGCAGGGGTCGGCAACCTCTGGCATGCGGCTTGGCGGATAAGCACCCTGGCGGGCCGGGCCAGTTTGTTTACCTGCGGCGGTGGGAAGTGGCGCAGGCGAGGGATGTACAGACTCCACCAAGGTGCTTACCCTGGCGAAGAAATTGCCGACCCCTGCTCTAGAGATTACCCTACTTTAATGTGAGTACACAACTGGTTGGAAAACTGTACTGAGAGTAGTTATCAATGGTTCAGTCAAGCTCGAAAGGCATATTGAGTGGGGTCCCTCAAGGATCTGTCCTAAATACAGTTCTAGTCAATGTCTTCATAAATGATTTTGATAATGGCACAGAGAGTACATTTCAAGTTTGTGGATGATACCAAGCTGGGAGGGTTGCAAACGTTTTGGAGGACAGAATTAGAAATCAAAATGATCTTGACAAACTGGAGAAATGGTCTGAAATAAATAGGATAAAATACAAAATGGGAAATGACTGTCTAGGAAGGAGTACAGCAGGAAAGATTCTGGGGGTGATAGTGGATCGCAAACTAAATAAGAATCATTAAAGTAGTACTGTTTCAGAAAAAGCAAACATCATTTTGAGATGTATTAGCGGGAGTGTTGTAAGCAAGGCACAAGAAGTAATTCTTCCACTCAGCACTGAAAAGACCTCAGCTGGAGTATTGTGTCCCGTTCTGGGAACCATACTTTAGGAAAGATGTGGATAAATTGGAGAAAGTTCAGAAATGATGAGAGGTCTAGGAAACATGACCTATGAGGAAAGATAGAAAACAACGTGTGTGTTTAATCTGGAGAAGAAAAGACTTGGGGATGGGGGGACATGGTAATGGTCTTCAAGTACGTAAAAGGCTGTTATGAAGAGGCTAATAAATTGTTCTCCTCATCCACTGAGGACAAGATGAGAAGTAATGGGGTTTAAATTGCAGCAAGGGAGATTTAGGTTAGACATTAGAAAAAACTACCTAACTGGATCAAATTACCAAAGGAGGTTGTGGAATCTCTGTTATTGGAGGTTTTTTAAGAACATGTTAAACACCTATCAGGGATGGTATAGATAATGCATAGTTCTACCTCAGTGCAGGGGGCTGGACTAGATGACCTACTGAGGTCCCTTCCAGTCCTACATTTCTGTGATTCTATGATTCAATAAGATACCTAGACTGCAGTGGAGCATGAAAACTATTTAAGAAGTTGTAAAGTTAGGATCTGTTTTAACTTTGGATTCCCTGTTAATGTTGTTTAATCGGCTTATATTGGGGTGGTGACGTTGTATCTGATATGTGCTGTATGATGATCAGTTCAACTGAAGCTGCTTTCCAGCATTCTGCAGTATGAAAAGGAGCAACAACAGTGTCACTCATTCAGTTTCCATCAGGATTTTTCCATTTATAACATCCCCATGCTGAGGTGTTACAGATTTTTTTTTTGTTTTTTTGTTTTAAATGGCATTTTATGCTAATGAATCAACCATAGTCTAGTGTAAACACAACTAAGGGCCAAGTTCCATCCATCCATACAAGTCGATGGGTGCTGAGCAGTATGTCTAAGAGCAGAATTTAGACCAGGGGTGGGAAAACTATGGCCCAGGGGACACATCTGGCCTTCCAGAAGTTTTAATCTGGCCCTCCAGCTCCCGCCAGGGAGTGAGGTCTGAAGCTTGGAGTGGGAACTGCGGCCAATGGGAGCTGCAGGAGTGGCACCTGCGAACGGTGCAGCATGCAGAGCTGCCTGGCCATGCTTCTGCGTGGGAGCTGTAGGGGTGACATGCTGCTGCTTCTGAGAGCTGCCTGAGGTAAGCACCACCCAGAGCCTGCACTCCTGCCCCCCTTCTGCGCCCCAACCCCCTGCCCCAGCCCTGATCCCCCTCCTGCCCTCTGAACCCCTTAGTCCCAGCCCAGAGCACCCTCCTACATCCACAACCCCTTTTCCTCAGCCCCACCCCGGATCCTGCACTCCCAGCCAGAGCCCTCACCCCCTCCTGCATCCCAACCCCCAGTTTTGTGAGCATTCATGGCCCGCCATACAATTTCCACACCCAGATGTGGCCCTCAGGCCAAAAAGTTTGCCCATCCCTGATTTAGACCTAAAAAGCCATAATGAAACCTCCCCTTCATTTACCCTTCTAAGCATGCTACAGGAGCCCTATTCTCCAACCACAGGTACAAGTAACTTCTTTGGCTTTCATGAAATGTTACAATAGCATTTTGGACCGTTAGCATAGGATCCAGCGGTAATTTTAATAAGGATAAGGTGACAAGTCGCTTGAAGCAGGTAACAGCAGTAGATGAAGGGTAATAGAATGGAGTCTTAAGAAGAAAAGGAACAGTGGAGGGTAGAGGAAGAAATACCAGAACAGAGAGAACTAATTATTAATTGTGTACCCGATCCCCCATAAGATTCCATGAGAGTTCTGCTGAGTGTCCCCATAGGCTCAGGCCCGTACTCAGTGCCTTGTAGAAGGATAGACATATGAGGAACTGGGTGGCATTAAGAGATTTAAAATCCCAGGCACTGGATCTGCTGCAATCTTAAACAAAGCAAAAATCTAGACTATCCATTAAACAAATCCCTGGGGAATAGAAGCAGCGACCATAAGAGTGAATTCTGTACCATGAGCCCCAACATTGTTTTGGTGCCCAGGGCTGCAGAACAGCTGGACTACAAGAAATCCTTTCCCCCTGTCTCTGACTGGCCTGGTCAGGAGCCACTAGAGATGGCAAGGTGTTGTTCTTTGTGCTAAAGCAACAGGAGCTTCTATTTAATCCTTACATACCATTTGAATAAAGGAAAAATTTAATATAAATCCCAGAGCCTATGGCAGTCCACAGCTCTCTGAGCTGTTCCTGCATCCACAATCCCTCGTTCTAAAGTGAGCAATGACCTCTGGGCAGCCACATCCCTCATCCCTACCCAACAAGACAGAAGGCAGCCTATGGAGTAGCTACCTATGGCAGGGGAATAGCAGTCTGCTGCCTTTCTGACCAGCTGCCAACAGGATTGTGGGGAGAGACAGGTAAGGGAGAAAGGTGCACTTACTGCATGGGTGCAAACCCATGGAAGGCAATAGAGTTGCATATGTGTCCATGAGGATACAATTTGCCCTGAAGCACCTTTCGTGCTGTCAGCAATGCACAGGGAGAAAAGAACTCCTTTGATGCTGAGAGCTTGGTTGAGTTTACAGCGATGAAAAACCATCACTTTCATTGCAAGCTGCACACATTTGATCCTAAGTCACTGAGATGCAAAACCTACGGTGCTGTTTTTACAGAGACTCTTTTCAGAATAGTACCAGACTTTAAAGGTCCTGATTATTATCTACAGAGACCAAAAAGGGTCTAAAGTCCAGCTGCCCTGGAATTCATGTCTCTGTTACATCACAGCTCTCAAGACACAGACCTTAGTCCTGCCAACACCTAAGATGTGAACAATCTCATTGAGTTCAGTGGGATTACTCACACACATACATGTGTGCAGGACCAGAGCCCAAATGTGGATTGTTGTTCTCAGGGTGGAACTCCAAGGGGCTAATTCAGGACATTCTCAACAAGGAGCAAATGGTTGTGGGTTTTGTTCTCAATAGTGGGTCAATGAAACCTGAATCTTGCTATTTTCAGGGCATGGAGCAGAACGTGTTTCTTGGTCAGAATTTCCTCAGCTTGTCATATCCCTATTATTACATGTCTCTCTGTTGAAGTTGGCAATTTTTTATTGTAAATATTTTTGGAGCATACTTGGGTTGGTGCAAAGCAATTATGTTGGTGCAGAGTCTTCCCCTGATTTCAAAGGACTTTTATTGTATTGTTTTAAACCAACTAAATTATGCCAAGATACCCACAGTGATGGACACAATGTGGATTTTTTGGTAAACAGTATATAATGTAATGAGTGGGGTTACTCTGCACTCTAAACCTCTAGGGTGCCAGTTGTGTGCTCACTGTGCCATGTCTCAGAAGCAAGCACTCTAGGTGATTCAGCAGCTAGGCCTTGTAGGTGCAAGCCCTGGTGGGCCCCAATGACCCCTCAGTCACATGGCTAAGAGAAAGGTTTTTGCTAGGACTGGAAGGAGTGGGGAAAGGTTGCAATTACCCTAGGTACAGAGGCTTAAACAGTTTACAGATCACACTGAGCAACAGTGATTAATGATGAGGTCCCTGGGACAGTCCACTTGAGAGTCAGGGTTCTTCAGGCCTAGCATCTGCCGTACCTTCTCCAGTCCAGTCTCTATTCAAGCAAACAAGCATTTGTGGGTTTCCAAGCCAGGCTCAGTTAAGGGATGTCTACGCTGCACTAAAAGACCCATGGCATGGCTGTGTCTGGCACAGGCCAGTTGGCTCGGGCTCACGGGGTTCAGGCTGTGGGTTCTATAAAACTGCAGTGCAATGTTCAAGCTGGAGCCTGGGCTATGAGGCCCTGCGAGGGGAGAGGGTCTCAGAGCCTGGGCTCTTGTCTGACTCTGAACATCCACACTGCTATTTTTGGCTCCATAGCCCGAGTCAGCTGAGCCAGGTGCTTCGGGTGTTTTAATCACAGTGTAGACATATCCACAGTGTCTCATGGGAGCCTGTCTGCCCTGGTTGCCTGCCCAGCTGCTGCAGTTCTCCCATAAGCCCTACTCAGACCTGCACTCCACTATAATGTCTGACACTCACAATCTGTTTCACAAGCAGCTCTGTTCACAGTTCATGGGGCTTCCCTCCAGCCCCCTACTGCCGTACAGTTCCTGCTCCCAAACAGAGCCCGGCCACCTCCTGATTCAGGTCCTTTCCCCTTACCTGGTCACCACCAGGAGAACAGTATTAGGGATGGGGCTGATGGGAAACATAGCCCCTGCTTAGCTAGGAGGAAAGGGAAGTACCATGGGGAGGAGGCTGATGAAATCCATAGTCCCCTGCTTTGTAAATCCATCAGAATAAATAGTTTACCACCAACTGATATTAAATAATCATTTTTGCCTTGTACAATCACTGGAAATGTTACCTTTGCAGTAGTTTTATATAAGTCTCCCTTTTCTACTTAGAAATCACAAGCATAAGTTGTGACAATACACCGGATGAACTACAGCTGTCACCACTGCCTGAAGAATATACAGGTAAGTTCATCTGATTATCCTAGATTTATCTTATCAGTTCTGCACTATTTTAATATTTCATGGAATTTCTGTAAGGGTATCTTACAAATAATCTGTATTATCATTACAGTATTTATATTATAGTTGTGTGTCAAGGCCCAACTGAGATTAGAGTCCATTGTGCTTGGTACTGTACAAATGCATATAAGAAGATATTCCCTGTGCCAAAGAGCCTACAGTCTAAATAGACAACATAGATGAAGGGTGGGAGAGGAAATAAAGGCACAAAGAGGTGGAGTGATTTGCCAGAGGTGACTCAGATGGTCAGTGCCAGAGCCAAGAATAGAATCCTGGTCTCCTGAGTCCCAGTCCAGTACCCTATCTACTGCTTCAGTATTGGCAACGAGTGCAGCAAGCTAAGGATTCTATCCATTTAACTATGAGTGCCCTTCTGAGCCTCAGCCAAAAGGCAAGTGTATTGTGGCGCCCTACCAAGCAGTAGTAGTAGTAGCAGTACCAAGCAACTCCGACAGTAGAAAAATCAGCCTGCTGAAAAATGTGGCTGTTTGCAGCTTGATAAGTCTCTGGCTTCATTTCAAAAACTCATCTATGCATTGCACATATCTTGTATTTCTGTACTTGTTTTCCTTGCTAGTGTAACCCTCCAAGTATTGTACTAAGGTTATTTAACGTGTGCCATTACAGAATATGTCACACGGCAGTTAACTTTGCAGTAGAAGTCTAAGATTGGAATGTTTGATTTCTTAACCTTGATGTCAATGCATTAATATATGGGATTCGTTTCTGAACACATAATGCGCCTTGAAGGCAAAGCCCCACACTGGAGTGGCAAGGTGATGTCAAGCAAGCACAGTGCCTCCCAGTGCAAGAAGGAGTGGGCACAGCAGCCCACCGGAGAGCGTGCAGCACCTTCTCCCCACTATACCTAGGAAGGGAATGTGTATGGAGAGAGGTATGACCTGTTTTCTGCCTCTCTCCAGTGATGCCCCCTTTGGAGGTGCTAGTGCAGTAGCTGAGGACAAAGGGGCGCTACTGTATCTGACTTCTGCATGGTGTAGGCGAGACTCGCCAGGGCTCGACCCTCCCGGATGAGGAAGGGAGCCACACCGGCCTCGACTTGTCCTCTGCGGGTCTCGGTTCTCGGGACTGTCGCCCACCACGCGGGCAGTCGGTCCCTGTGGATCGGACCGGGCAGTGGCAAAGTCAAAGGGGGCCCAGCCCTTGGTTCGGGCGGGGCACCAAACACAGTTCTAACAGCTCTGGCCCTTTGGAGCAGGGCAGAGCAGTGGCAAAGTCAAAGGGGGCCCAGCCCTTCGTTCGGGCAGGGCACCAAACACAGTTTTAACAACTCTGGCCCTTTGGAGCAGGGCAGAGCAGTGGCAAGGTCAAAAGGAGGAGTCTGCCACCCGGTTACGGGTGGCAGGGGGAACGCAGGCTCACCCTCTCCTCTGCGTTCCAGCCCGGGGCCCTAATAGCGGCTGACACCGCTAGTAGCGGTCAGTGGGGAAGGGAGTCCTGACTGAAACACACTGACATCGGCAAGGTTTGCTCTACAGCCTGACTGGCGTCAGGCCCCCCCGGACTACTTCTTGTATCCCCCTCCGAGCCTACCTGGCTTGTGGGATCACCTTCAGGGACGTCCCACCACATCGGCTCCTCATGGCCAGGGCTGGGCGGCAGGTCCGGCAGCTCTTCTGGGAAGTTCGGCCAGGCCTGTTCCGGGGGGTCCTCGGGGCCACAACAGGGCTGGGGCGGCTCCGGCCACTCCTCATCGTAGCAGGTGCGAGGCAGCTCCGGCAGCTCCTCGTCGTAACAGACGTGGGGCAGCTCCGGCAGCTCCTCGTCGTGGCAGGCGTGGAGAGGTTCTGGCCAGTCCGGACACTGGCCTGCAGCCTCAGCTGCTTCCCAGTCAGGAGCTCCCGCAGACAGGTCTGCTCCTGATGGTGGCTGGGCTCCAACTGAGGGCTGAGGGCCGGCTTTTATTCTTCCGGGTAGCCGCTTGACCCTCTGGGGCGCGGGACTTCTGCTTAGAGGCCCCGCCCCTCTGGATGATTGACGGGGCTCGACCCTCCCAGATGAGGAGGGGAGCCACACCGCCTCGTTACAATGGGGATAGAGAGGAGAGGAGCTTTCTTCTACCCTTTCTCATCTTGATAGAATTTCAGAGGGGCTGGGAACAATTTAGCCCTTTAAATGTACGTATGCATGTGTGCATGTATATTATTTAAATGATTATATAATTGGGAACCCTGATGTGTAAAGTTGCAACACTCGCACAATAGGAACTCTTTTTTACATTTACAAATATAGTTTATTAATACATTAAACACAGTCACAAACACACCCCAACTTGGTAAGATAGATAGAGATACTACAGAATGTACATCTGCACATTCATGTACCCACATCATCTCCTGTAGAACAACCTGAAATGTGAGCCATTATCTTCCTCATCATCATCACCATCCCCATCCCCATCATCACCAGTGGCACCTCCGAAGGACTACATCTTTCTCCTAGCGCCCCTAGGCTGGGATGCCACTTTTATAATATGTTACCCTGAGGCTGCTATGTTTGATGCATATTCAGTAGGGGATTTTCCCCCTTTTCCATATTTGTATTTCCTCACTTTATTAATGTTGGACTGTGTTTTTCCTATAGGTTAGTATATCAGTGATCGAACTTATCATCATATACGTCCATTCATTACCAAGGACCCTTTGTGGTTAGGCATCACATTTGTTATTTCTGTTCTCACTGGTTATTTCAGTTCTTTTCAAGTTCCAAGTTGTGGTGTACCTGTTAAGTTTAAAAGGGTATGAACTTAGGAAAGCCCCCGTGCCAACCTACTTTAATGCATCCCCTATGTTAAAGGTCACAGCCGTACATGGACCTTATGCTTTAGCTCATCACCATCTATCTAGGTGAAAGGTCCCAAACATATGTATGCTACCTTTGCCTTAGCTCAACATACAGGATGTGGCCTGCAAGTCCCTTGTGTTACAGCCAAAATGTAATATAAACCTATAAACCTATTATAATAAAACAAATAATCAAATCTATAAGAAAATAAGAAACTTATAAGAAAAGATATATAGGCAAGCAAGCAGGCTAGCCTTAGACGTATCTCATGTACCTGCTATGTACTTCAGTTCATTACCAGGACACTTCTGTGGTTGAATTATGTACCTGTGATCAGAACTTTCCCTTAAACTTTATTTCCAGCTTCCCAAATACTTGGGGTTTTCTACTGGGCCATTTATCTGTGCAAAGTTCATGGGCCTCAGGCCTTATGCTAACTTGCTGAAGCTAATGTCTTACAGGATGCAGGCCTGTAGGTTTCTTGTATTACTGCTGAATATAATGCATAGCAGAATACAACGCAAAGCAGTGAATATAACAAGGGCAAACTAGCCCAATGGGCTACAATGTGCGCACGTGCTTATGCAGGCACATATACACTGAATGCCCTGTTAGCAGGGACTAGGGTGACCAGACATTCTGATAAAGTCAGGACCGTCCCGATATTTGGGTGGTTATCCCTATATTTCACTCCACTGGCAACCCCTTTTTTTCCCCTCCACTGGCAGCACTTGGCTTTTTTTTTTCTCCACTAGTGGAAACCCCTCGCCCCCATGTATCCCGATATTTTCTTTATCTCATCTGGTCACCCTAGCAGGGACAGTTACCAAAGGCGGGTCTCTTTAAAACACCTGTATTACTAAATGAGCAATATGCATCAGCTCCAATTTATAACCAAACACTTTTCATGAAGGATATTGTGACTCTCATTCCTCTGGCCTGAGTGCAATAGCTTGGTTAACAGTTTTAATGTAATTAACTGAGTATGTCAAACTATGAATGATCAGCAGGGATCCTAGAAATCCATTTGCCATGGAAAAACATGGATTTTCCATTTTTACAGAGATTCTTTAGTTTTTACATTTTGTGAAAACATAAAAACATATATTAACTATTAACTAAATTTTACTGGAAGTACCAGTCACTTTTTCAATGCAGTGGAACCTGCCCCTCTTGTGGTTGATTTTTGAATATGCTTTAAATTTACGTAGCTAAACATACTCCAATAAACTGCTTCTGGCATATAGAAGTTACTCAATGGCAGATAGAAGTTGATGTTTTAATGCATCTCAAATATCACTTCGACCTCCAGACAGGAGTAATTAAAGTTATGAAAAGATGCCAAAAACTTAAAAAACCACTCCTAAAGATTGTGTCACTGAGTTTGGCAAGGACAAATTTCACGTTTATGGCAATTCACTGTTCTACACTGTGTGCAGCAAGGCTGTAAATTATGTTTGAAGACAGACAATTATAGGACAAATGGAAAACGTTAAACATAAACTGAAAAGAAATGAAAACGAGGCTGAAACAGCGAGGCCATGGACAACAGTAAAGAAACAATGCACTATGAATGGATCATTCGATTAATTTTATTTTATTATAATAATTGATGGCACTAGTAGGCTTTGAACTTGCTTAAAAATTTTAAATATATCAATAAAATATTGTGTTCAACTGATACCTATATGCATTGTGCCTAGGGAAACTAAAATTCAGCGTTTCTCCCCTGCTAGACCAGGCCAGCAAATTTTGAATTTTTTTAGCATACAGCTGCATTTTTTCTATAATTGTTTCAATTCTTGTATTCAAATAACAAAGTTACTAATATCTTTCTTTGAGACAATAATTAATTTTTTTAGACAAAAAAATGCAGTAGATCTAATCTACCTGGATGTCAGAAAGGCATTTGATATAGTTTCTAAATATCAGAGGAGTGAAGTTCTGGAGCAACCTCACAAGAGAACAGTGTGGGGAAAAGACTGAGCTTTATAAGTTTATGGAGGGTATGGTATGACAGAACTGCCTACAATGGCATGTGGCCCATCGGTGAGTGCTTGTAGCAAAAATCCCCAATGGCTGGAGACAGGACACTAGTTGGGGAGGGATCTGAGTTACTACAGAGAATTCTTTCCCAGGTATCTGACTGGTGGGTCTTGCCCATATGCTCAGAGTCTAACTGATCATCATATTAAGAGTCTGGAAGGAATTTTCCCCTGGGTCAGATTGGCAGAGACCTTAGGTTTTCTTTTGTTTTGTTTTGTTTTTTGCCTTCTTCTACAGCATGGGGTATGGGGTCACTTACAGATTTAAACTAGGATAAATGGTGAATTCTCTGTAACTTCAACACTTTAAACCATGATTTGAGGACTTCAGTAACTTAGCCAGAGGTTAGGGGTCTATTACAGGAGTGGGTGGGTGAGGTTTTGTGGCCTGCAATGTGCAGGAGGTCAGACTAGATGATCACGATGGTCCCTTCTGACTTTAGTAAGAGTATCTGAGAAAGAATATACATTACAATTTTAAACCTAACCAGTGTCCCTTAAGTGACTTGCCACAAGATGTCAGAACATGTTAGTATTAGAAGAGCTGAGTGGGTCTAATATTTGTTTAATTTTCTTTCTTGATATAGGAATTAGATGCAATGCTCTTGTCAGATATTTCTTAATTATTTTCTGCAAAAACATCAGAGTTTTCAGTTGCCTAAGTCAGTGGTTCTCAAAGCCGGTCCGCCACTTGTTCAGGGAAAGCCCCTGGCGGGCCGGGCTGGTTTGTGTACCTGCTGCATCCACAGGTTCGGCCAATTGCATCTCCCACTAGGAAAAGTTATCGATTAATATTTCATTCATTAATGATTTAATTACAAGTTATGGAATTTGTATAAATTCTGCCTTAAAAATATATCGTACTTTTTCTGCAAGTAATATTATCAATAATCCATAGTTGGTGTATTATGTCAAAATGTAAGGATTGAAATGAACCAATGCATTTATTTATAATAAAGCAAACTATTATACTATATATTCTTTATAGGGGACATTGAATGGATTACAAATATTCCACCAAATGTGAAGTTGACATTAGAAGCATTCATATTCCCAGAACACTTACTATATGTGGAGCTATCATTCACTCCTGGATCTAATAATGCGACTGTGAGGACTACTAAACCACTGGATACTGACGCACTTGAGGTAGCCTGTTGATTACGTTTAAGGCGTAGGTGTAATTTTTTTGACAGTTCAGAGAGTAAAAGGCTATACACATTTAAAGTGCTCATCTGCCCTTTGAGCGGGGCTGTACTCTAAAAAGTGACTCAGTAAAAAGCACCCTTGGCTTCTGGGGCCGTCTCTCAACGGTTCCCCGATTAAATGTCTTCGACAAGTAACAAGCAGTTTTCTGTAACTGCCAGCCCAGCAAACTCAGCTGGACTTTTTCCTTCTTGTGCATCATCAACAGTATTAAAATTCCTGTAGGCTAAATTAGGACCAGTCGCCCCTCGTCTTCAAATTGTAGCCTCAGTGAAACCTGTACAACCGCACTGCCTGTTGTAATAATTGAGCCTTCAGATTTACCCCAAATTTACAGCTATTAGTGTTGTATAGTAACAAGGTCATGATAACACCTTTTACTCTATGGTCCCATTTATTCTATTAAAATTAATACAACATGCCTTCAAAGAGGGATGGAAAAGATATAACTAATTAGAATGGAGGCTCTGATCCTACAAACATTTACACACATGCTCGACTTCTCACATTTGAATAGTTTAATTGGCTTCTGTTGGTGATGTATAGAAGGGATAGAACCCATATCCTTCTCCCAGGTTAGCTCTGCAGGGTGAATAAGAATACATAAAGCAGAAATTATGTGGTTTTGTCACTGAAGTTAGCAGATATGCCTCTGAATCTACAGAGAGAGCAGAAAAGGCCCATTTGTACTTTTTGGAATAAAATGGTACTTTAAGGAGTATATATTTTAAAAAACAAGGCTTCCAGTTCATGTAATAATTGATTTTTACCAAGAAATTTAATCTTATTTCACATTCAGATTTTTTTCCCAAACAAGTAAAAATATTTTCATGCCAATTTTATGCTTCTCGTGATCTCTGTGTCTCTTATTCACACCACACCATTCCCTGTCAATTTCATGTCAAAGAGATCAATACTAATCGGAGGCACTAATATTGGGAATATGAGTGTGTGTGCATATTAAAAGTTGTTGAATGGCATCCAATTAAAAATGATAATAAATCCATTGTAATAGATTCTCTGCAGTACAAGAAAAAAGATTTTTAATATAATGTATTCAAATAGAAAAATTAGCTAAGATATTGTACTGTAAAAATCCCACCACGTATGCCTGTGGAGCCAGATACCAACAATATTGTTGGATCGTATTGCCATTTATTTATTGACAGAAACATATATTGACAATTGTATTGTAACTTCATGGATAATTAGAATGATCTAGAACTAGAAATCTAGAAATGATTTAGTAAATGTTTATTTTTTTTCCAGAGCAGCAATTTTTTTTATGATGTTTGTTGCCAAAGGACTGGGATAGTAAGTAAAAGGCATTTTATATCTACAGAATTATTTTCCCTTCTAAGTGTAACATAATTAAGGGATTGTTATTTTCCCAATAGCACTACTCTATGGCAAATATTTTCTTGAGAATTGTTAGAGCATATTACAGATAATATATTTGTTTTAAAGCTGCCAAGTTGAATAAAAATATTGTCTTTATAAAACTGAATACAAGTTTTAAAAATAAAGCAACTTTCACAAACCTTTCACCAGCTTAATAAGCAATGATAGTCTTCTTTTTCACTGCTGAGTTACATTGGAAGTGCCATGTGTTAAATAAATGTTTGAAACTGAAAGAACATCCTTTGTGTCCCTTTGAAGCTACTGTTTGATATGATGACATGTAAGACAGTTGTTGACCACTCCCAGCTGCTCTTGCTAAATATCTTTTGTTTACATTATTAAGGATGAAAAAGTGAAGAATACACGTAAATTATTCTTAAATGATATAAATGACAATTCTCCAGTATTTCTACAAACCCACTACAGCGTTTCAATATCAGAGGTAGGAAATAATGTTTATGGTCACATATAGCAAGTGTTAAAGAAATCTTGATTTTTTTAATTGCTATTTTGGGGCTGGATCATATCTGGTCCTAATGCAGCTGCTCAGAGGAGTTAGATGGAGAAAGCACCCCACAAATTCTTGTGTAGCTTCTCCTAATCTTGGCTTAGGCCTGTAGAGGAGAGCAGGGGCTGCATGCACAATATTCACTGCCTGAGCAGGTGGATGGGATGGGGAATGGGCAGAGCCCTCAACATGCTGATGAGTGGAGCTGAGTTAGCACATGTTGGGAGGAGTGATTTGTACCTGAGAAGGGAGTGCTGCAGATTATTTCCTTCTGGGAGTAAGGAAAGAAGAGGGAAGAATTTGAGCCTTAGACTGCTTATGTTTTTTGTTTCATCTAGACAACTGAAGTAAATCGGACAGTAATAAAAGTGGAAGCTCAAGATAAAGATCTGACACCTGATTTCAGCATCATTAGTTACAGTCTTTTGGTAAGTGCCTTTCATTTCTCACAGATTCTGAACATCAAGCTATCTTTAATAATTCAAATACAGACCAGGTCCTGGACTGTGCTGTCACCATGCTGCACAGTATTGCCACTGAAAAGGTGCCAAAAGCCAGCATCAGAAGGATTGCCATAGTATAAGGGGATCATTCTTAGAATATAGAGGAAAGGATAGCTCAGTGGTTCAAGCATTGGCCTGCTAAACCCAGGGTCATGAGCTCAGTCCCTGAGGGGGCCACTTAGGGATCCAGGGCAACAATCAGTATTTGGTCTTGCTAGTGAAGGCAGGGAGCTGGACTCAGTGACCTTTCAAGGTCCCTTCCAGCTCTACAAGACAGGTATATCCAGGGACAAAAAAGCTAGCAAAATAACTCCCACCCTGTGGTCAGTGTAGAAAGATGTGGGGTCTGACTAGGGCTTTCCTATGCCCTGCTGAGCAGGCACAAGTTACAGAAGGCTGTTCTAACCTATGCCAGACTGGCACACAGCTGGCCCAGGATCTTAAAGCCATTTTTGCTATCCCTACCCAGAGGTTTTCCCTCTCTGGGTACTGTTCGAGGTACTGTTTGACACAGGGATTCTTTCAGTCACCCGCTTTTACATAGTCCTCCACCTGCCCAATGAAACAAAATAATTCATAATGAATAATTTGTCAGAGAAATGTAGCCTCTATTTTTCTTAATCAGTTGTCCACGAGCAGCGTATAATTTTCTTTTATCTTTTCATTATCCAAAATTGTTTGCAAAATCATTGTTATGAAAAGTTATTTGAGTCAGGGTCCTTAACTTGTGTAAATCATTATAGCTCAATCCAAGTCAGTAGAGCTGAGGATCTGGCCCTTTGTATGGAGATGGTCTCTGAGCTGTGCTTTGCAATTGCTCAATATTAAAAATTCAAGTTATGTTGGTTTGTTTTGATTGGATACATAGGACACATTGTATTGTTTTTGTTCCTTGCTTGGATGAGTAACTCTTAGACTCAGGTTTCCAGTGTGAATACCAGCAGTTCAAGATCTACTGTCCACGGATATTCTGTAATATTCAGTTTTTCTGAAAGCATTTCTGCCACAAAACCCATTTTCTATAATATTTATGGAAAACTGCTGCAAAGTGGGCACAAGCACAGCTGAAGAAGATTGGGGGATTTTTTTTATTCAAGCAAATGCTCTGCAAATGTTTTGAGGTATTCATTGAGTATTCTAATTATCATGACCATTTTACAAACGAGGAAATTGAGGCACAGAAAGGGTAAGTCAGCTTGGTAAAGTTCTGCTTTCACACTTTTTTCTCAGTCTTTTACTGTCAAACAGGGAACCTTTATAAACTAATGTATCACAAAATGATTATTCTGATTGCCAAGTTATGCAAACAACTTCTTTTATTTAAGCAGGGAAATAAACTTACAAAGGAGAACCCCTGACAAGTTAAAACGTGTATGTCACATTTAAATACTGCACCCATTAATGCGGAGGAAATTAACGTGACTGCAAAGAGAACATTTCTCTTAGTCACAGTAATGTACACAGCTTCTAGGAAGTAAAGCTTTAGCGATTCAGTGACTGTGATTGAAATAATCTGCTCTTTTACCGTATAATATTTACAGGTTTTCAGAAAGTTTCTGTTAATTGGCCTTTTATTTTAGACCTTTGACATATAAGGCCAGATCCTTAGCTGGTGTAAATTGAAGTCAGTGGGGCTACACCAATTTATACTAGCTGTGGATCTGGCCTTTGCTGTCTGAACTGATTAATTTAATTGATTTCAATACTTACAAGTAGAAAAGGCTAAGAAGAAGCCACTTCACAGCTGACTCCCCATCATCAGAATTCCAAAGAAGCTCTGAGTTTTGTCTTGTCTGTTTTCCTTTGGTGATGCAGGAAACATTATGTGATGCCTGCGCATTGTAATTTTCAGAGAGAGAGAGTTACTAATCAGTTATGTAGATGTGACATTTTTAATGCTAATGTTGATCTAATAACAGTATTGTAAAGCTTGAAATCTTCTCTCACTTCCATCATGTTACACAGCACTTTTTGTCATAAATTAGTTCGAGATCATGAAACTTTGGCATGTTGGTTACAGAGACACGAAGGGAGACTAGTGATCTTGCCTTGCAGATGTGATGTAAACTAAGTAGGTGACTGCCTTCTACAGCAGACACTGACAGAGCTCAGTAAAGAAGGGAACAGAATAGCTCCAAGACCCTGACTGTCACTCACCAATAGGTCAGTCCATAATCTCTAATCTCCAGATGTGGAGATTCTCTCCACCTAGGTCTGTCCTGCACAAAGGCCCCTTGTTTCTGTTCTGCTGTATGCAGCGGTAGTGCAGCTGATACACTTAATTCCAAAATGCATCCCATAATACTTTGTACTGGCTGCCTCTGAAGCACTGCTGCAATGGGGCTATAGTTTAGGAGCCTGCTCGTACTATAGCCAATAGCAGATTTTCCACTTACTGCAGTGGATTCGGATGAGGCCCCAAATGCCCCCATTACACAGACTGAACAGAAAGACGGACACTGTTCTGCAAGATAGGGGAAGTGTTCTGTTTCTGTGGGTCAAGGAATTTTGAGTGGCTCTGCCAGTTCTATAAATAGTGGGCCAGAAGAGGACACACTGTTTCACCTATTCTGTTTTACCTCCTGTCAGCTGTGCAATACAAGGGTGTGTCAATAGGAAAGATGGAATCTGTTAGGGGGAAACTGGTATCTTACAGTATGATGGGGTGGGGTTTGCTCATTCACTGATGATGGGAAGACGTCCAATAAGGAAAGTGGTGAAAGAAAAAAGCATGCATTTTTTTTCTAACAATTGTGCAAATCCATGTGAACCATATAACTAATTCATTTAATAGGGTCCAAACTCTGATTACTTTCACATAAAGGAAGGGGATGGGAACATCACGCTGAAAAAAGTTTTGGATTACAACAAGATCAACAGTTTCAATCTAACGGTACAAGCAAAGGTACGTCATATTAAAACACATCCCTTGTGCAGGATGAACTACTTTCTCCAGTACGTAACTGTGTCTCAGCTTCACAGGTTTGCTAATTCCCACTAGATTTTCTAAATCTCAGTTAGATCTAGATCTGACAAATACTTATCTGATAGGAAGAGATATAATGCTAATACTTTGTATGACTCCAGCACTTCCATTTGAAGAATTCACAGCCCTTTACAGACATAAATGTATTAAGTCTTACAGCCTCCCTGTGAGATAAATATTAGTATCAGAATTTTCCAGAGAGGGAAGCTCAGGTACAGAGGGCAGATCACTGAATCCCTTACGCTGGTGAGGAGCTATTCACATGAGTAGTTCCATTGTCTTCACTCGTGTGAATGAGGTCTTCGCAATGCAGCTCAGAGAGATTAATATGGGTGAGTTGCCCATTTCACACAGCAAGTTTCTGGCAAAGCCAGGAATAACACCACAGCTCTTGACTCCCAGTTGTGTATTTTAACCATTAGACCATGCTTCCTCTAAAGTCCTGTAGGTTCCTATAAATTCTTTGAGGCCACCCTCTTAGATGTTCTGAAAGAGATCTCTTCACTGAACGTCCATTCACACAATACCATACATTTCTTTCTGTGTTATGTTTGTGGATGTATACCTGACATCCACCTATTATGTCTATGGTATGTTTTTGCTGCCCATAATTCCTTCATATAGTCACTTAACCACTCTGTACAATCTCCTTTATCCTTTCTGACTGTGTCATCATCCACTGACATCTGGCATTCTTGCCAATGTGTCTATTATTATTTATTTTATATTACCGTAATTCTTAGGAGCCCCCGTCATGGACTGTGACTCCATTGTGCGAGGACACAGAGTAGGAGATGGTCCCTGCCCCAAACAGCTTACAATCTAAATAGACAAGACAGACACAGGGTAGGTAAGAGGGCAGAGCACACAGCATGGACAATGAAATGGTAGCAAATGGCATGCAAGTGCCACAGTTGTTTGAGGTGGAGGGTATTTAGGACAAGCTAAATGTAAGGAGAGGGGACATTCAAGGGAAGGGAGTGAGTGGACAAGGAAGGGGAGAATAGGGTAAAAAGAGTAACATTGAGATGAACAGACTGTGAAGGCAGGGGAGCAGGTGACTTGAAGCGAACAGCCAATCAGCAAAGGACAAAGAAAGTCCAGTCAAAGCTGTAGAAAGTTTTCAATGTCCAAAGGACCCTGCTTTGGCTGCTTCTGCCCGTACTGGCTGGAGTCTTTGACTGGCTTCTCTTTGCAGCTTTCTTTCAAGTCCACATGGTGGGGAGGAAAGACATCACCTGGGTCCCAGTGCCCCCATAAAGTGGGCGGGGTCTCTCTGGGTTCAGGGCAAGGGTGACCCTGGCTGAGCCTCATTTTCCCCACTACCCCCCAATGCAGTAGTCCCTGCCTTGGCTGTTTCTGCCCCTGTGGACTGGAGTGTAGGAACGTTTGTGTATTTACTTAAATTTTATGTTCTTTGTGGCAAGAACCATCTTTTTGTTATGTCTGTTTGTAGTGCCTAGCACCATGGAGCCTCCAGGTGACACTATTATAAATAATGATATTTATTCAAGAGAATTATCTGGATTCTTAGAAATGACAAACTCAGATAAGATAGAACTACTTGAGCAAACATACAAATACTGTAAAGCACATCACTATATTCTGTCACATCCTCCACTGGAATTATCCATTTGGAAGGGGAATGATTCTGATCCCATTGATATAATGTTTCTTGTTTTCTTTTTCCTTTTGGCGTATAGGAAAAACTTGGAGTCAACAATGGCACAGCATCGTTGCTAATTCATGTACGGGATTATGATACAATGAACCCCTTTTTCAGTCAATCAATGTACAAAGCAACAATCCTAGAAAACAAGGTAGCAGCTTTTTACTGCATACTGCAACTGTAAAATAGTTTATCTGCATTACTTTCACATTCATGTACAGTAAGCCATACATATATCCAGTGTCATATCTTATACATATCTAGTACTCTGAGAAAGTTCACCTTTTCATTGTCCAAAATGATGATGATTTTACAACCACGATACTGTTTTTCTTTTTCTAAATGCATTGCTACTTTTATTAGGGCTATAACTGAGGCTCCCTATAACATTGATTGTCTTCCAGGAAATGAGTAATACTGATATTGTCTGTACTCTTAATGTGTGCTTCATCACTCAGTATTCTGATGTAGCCTGATGTTCCTTAAAAGAGCACAATACTGTTCATAAGGTGCTTGCTTCATAATTTTCCACTGTGAAAACTGGAGGAGAGTCATAATATTGTCAAGGTTCCAGTGGTGACTATGTATGATTTATGGCCACGTTCTAATCTTGTTTCCATGATGAAAATTGTAATTTATTAATTAATATTAGAAATCAATCATGTATATTTTAAGAAGTCTTCAGTGATGTACTGTTGCAAATCACCTTTTCCAGACTGGCACTCTGCCTACTCTCCCAGAGAAGATTGTTGCTAAAGATGGAGACATAGGTATAAATGAAAAAGTATCATACAGCATCCAACATGGTAAGAGTCTTTTTTCTCTGCTGGACACATACATTCAGGCAATTGCCTATTATGCTAAGACCAGTGAAGATGATGATAATGAAGTGCAGTGAACAGGCAGTTATAGCTTTCTCCACATACACATTGATATTTAAAATGCTGATTTGTAAGCAAAAATAACATACTCCTCAGCCACATGTGGGGTGCAATTTTCAAAAGCATATATGTGACTTAAGAGCCTAAGTTCTGTTTAAAAAGGGAATTTAGGGACAGATTTTAAAAGGTATCTACCTACCTAAAGATGCAGATAGACAACTAGTAGGATTTTCAAATGCACCACAAGGCATTACTCTGCTCAGCTTTGTAAGGCCTAAGTGACTTAGACAGATAAGTCTCATTTTCAAAACTAACTTAAGTACTTAGGAGACCAAACCCTATTGAAAGTCAGTGGGATTTACGTTCCTAAATAGAACAGGTTGGGGATTTTCTCACTGAACGTTTTTTGCCAAAAATGCTGACTAGTCAAAACCTAAACTGATCATGGGAAAGGGTAAGTTTTAACAAATTACCCAATTCGAAGGAATGGTGGGAAAAAAATTTATAAATTGTTGAAAGGTCCCATTTCAACATTTTTTAAATTACAAGTTTCAGGGATTTGGTTTGAAATGGCCTTTTGTTTCAAAATTTAATGTAGTTTATACTAATTTTTTTCAAAAGGTCAAAATTGAAATGAAACATTTCAAAATTATCAAACTGAAATGTTTCATTGGACACAAACCAAAATGTTTTTCAGTTTGTTGTTAATAAAATTTTATGAGATTTCAACTTTTTATCCCAGTGCAGGATGGGAAACACTTTTGAAATCTTGAAAATTCTTGCAGGATGGGAAAGCTGTTTCCTGATTAGCCCTTTTCCTAACTCACCTAGGTGCTTTACCGCTGGAGTCTAACTTTTGAAAAATGGGCGTCCCTTTTAGTCCCAGAGGTGGTTCCTCCAGCTGAGGATTGAGGTAGATGGGTGGAGTAGTAGGAAGCTGTGTACACTACTAGTGCAATTCTGTACCTGCTCCATGGACTAATAGAGGTCTCCAGTCTTCAGCTCACTCAATCTGACACCTTTCACATGCATAACATTCAGTTTAGAAATAAAAAAAGGGATAGAGTGCTGAGTGCAAAGCAATTGGGCAAGGTGGAAGTGAGCCTGGTAAATGTATGGAGGATCCAAAGCCAATGTTTACTGTGCCAACATTTGGGGCTTGTTCACGGCAATGTGATTGCCTGTCACATGGCTTCCTGCAGCTCTTTTCCTACAAGAGAATTTGTCTGATGTCTGATTTAATCAGGCTGCTCTAGTAGCCTAGTGGGAGTGAAATGCTTTGCCATACAGGAGACCCATGTTTGGCTTCTCAGCTCCTATGGGCTGGGAGCAAAGTGGAGACAGCTCATTCTGTCCCCAGAAGGAGAAAGCCCAAGCAAGGGGCCTATTCAAAGCCCATTGCACCCAGTGAAAACCCTCCCATTCTCTTCAGTGGGCTTTGAAAGAGGCCCGGTCTCCCAAGAGGGTCATGTCCAGGTTTCCTGCTGCAAAAGGGTCATACAAAGCACAGTCCTTGAGGGAAAGAAAATGGAAATAATGGGAGTTCCTTGAAATCTGAGTATGGTTCATAAGATTTTTTTAAAGGACAGTGGCAGTTCTCATGGAAGCTTCTTTCCATCTATAACGTCTGGTACATTTTGGCATACCTGAGAGGACACCAAAATTACGCCAGGACTGGATCAGCTCTACAGATAGGATTTGTTTGCACTAGCCAATAGCATCCTATTTGCATTCCAGTGGACCCTCCAGTTTATCACAACGCTTTCTCAATTGAGGCTGACAGTGGAGTGCTGGAATTAAAGACCCCAATTGACAGAGAGAATTGCTCCTTCCTTACCGTTGGGATTAAGGTAATGATCATATTACAGCAGAGCATGTTAAACATTAAGAGTCTGAATTTCATAAAATAAAATTAGAGGCTATTATTATTACTGTTGTTGTTAATAATCAGCAGCATTAATTTGTATTATAGCAGTGACAAGGAGGCCACTCAGGATTGGGGTCCCATTGTGCTGGGTATTGTAAAGCACAGAATAAAAGAGAATTCCTGCCCCAAACAATATATTTTGCCATGTTGTTCTAATCACTTGGAATCAGTGAATATTATCAGTCTATGGAATTAAACTCTGTTTTCTAGGCTACTCAGCAGGACAATGATCTAAAAACAGCTAATACGATAGTGTTAGTTACTATCCAAGATGTGAATGACAATCCTCCAGAATTTCCACAATCAAGTTATATGGTCTCGGTTCCAGAAAACTCCCCAGACGGGACAATGATGCTTCAAGTAACCGCCACTGACAAAGATGAGGTAAAATGTCAATTCTGTGTGACAGCTGCAAACGTTACCTCTCAGATATATGAAATTATACACTCTGCATTAGACAGTTATAGTGTATAGTCATAAAACGTATCCTGAACTTATGTAAACTACCCAAAACAGACACAGAATCTCATGATCCAAGGGCATTAAAACTGTTTTGTACCTCAGTTAAAATGGGAACAATATATTTTAGTTTTTGTGAGAAAATGCATTGCCTTGGAAAATCTCTGAATTTCAAATAGATATAAGAGGATGATGATGTATTTATTTATTTGTACTGCAGTAGCACCTAGGATCCCTAGTCATGGACCAGGACCCATGGGTGGCATGTGTCTCTGGCATTTGGGGAGGCTGGCATGAGTGCTGGAAGCTCCACTGGTGCCCAAACTGTGGCTCCTCCCCCTGCTCAGCCCCAAGGTCCGCCCCTGCTCTGTCTCCTCCCCAAGGCCTGCCCCCCCTCCACCCGAGGCCACAGTCCTGCTTGCCCCCCTACCCACCGCTTTCTATCACTGCTCGCTCCTCTCCTTTGCAGTGAGCAGGTAGCAGGGGGTCCTTGGTGGGGAGAGTTGGAGGATAGGAGCAACTCAGCAAGCAGCAGGTGATGGATGCCTCAGAGGAAGGGGCGGAGCAAGGGCAGGCATTGGGAGGGGAGTGGTAGAGCAGGGGCAGGAAAAGGAGCAAGGCAGGTGGGACCATGGGGGAAGAGCGGAAGCAGGGCCTCGGGGCAGAGAACAGGCAGGGCCATGGACCAGGCTGTTTGGGGAGGCTTAGCTTCCCCTGGCCACCCATTATACCAGCCACCCATGCCAGGACCTCATTGCTAGTTGCTGTACAAAAACAGAACAAAAAGATGTTCCCTCCCCCAAGGGATTTAGCTTCTAAGTGTAAAACAAAAGAACAGATAGATACAGACTGACAGAGGAGTACAAGTAAACAATGAGACAATAGTATAACAAGGATGGTATGGATAACACCAGCAGCAAGTTTGCAGATGACACTAAACTGGGAGAAGTAGTAGATACGCTGGAGGATAGGGATAGAATACAGAGGGACTTAGACAAATTAGAGGATTGGGCCAAAATAAATCTGATGAGATTCAACAAGGACAAGTGCAGAGTGCTGCAGTTAGGATGGAAGAATCCTATGCACTGTTACAGACTAGGGGCCAAATGGCTAGGCAGCAGTTCTGCAGAAAAGGACCTAGGAGTACAGTAGACAAGAAGCTGGATATGAGTCAACAGTGTGTCCTTGTTGCCTAGAAGGCTAACGGCATTTTGGCCTGTATAAATAGGGGCATTGCCAGCAGATCAAGGGACATGATCATTCCCCTCTATTCGGCATTGGTGAGGCATCATCTGGAGTACTCTGTGCAGTTTTGGGCCCCACACTAAAAGAAGGATGTGGACAAATTGGAGAGAGTCCAGTAGAAGGCAACAAAAATGATCAGGGGTCTGGAGCACATGATTCATGAGGAGAGGCTGAAGGAACTGGGATTGTTTAGTGTGCAGAAGAGAAGAATGAGAGGAGATTTGATAGCTGCATTCAACTACCTGAAAGGAGGTTCCAAAGAGGATGGATCTAGACTGTTCTCAGTGGTAGCAGATGACAGAACAAGGAATAATAGTCTCAAGTTGCAGTGGGGGAGGTTTAGGTTGGATATTAGGAAAAAAATTTTCACTGGAAGGGTGGTAAAGCACTGGAATGGGTTACCTAGGGAGGTGGTGGCATCTCCTTCCTTAGAGGTTTTTAAGGTCAGGCTTGACAAAGCCCTGGCTGGGATGATTTAGTTGGGGATTAGTCCTGCTTTGACCTCCTGAGGTCCCTTCCAACACTGATATTCTATATTCTATGAACAATAATTATATTTATGAAGCAACCCCAGGCCAAGTGCTTAGAGCACTGTACAAAAGCCATGCTAAAAATACATTATAAAAGCTTTTAAAAAGACAAAAATAATAGTAGCAAGTATCTTTCATTCGATATGCACCTATACCTTTACACACACAGTGTACACCTTACCAGTACACTAACAGAATTACATCTGGTTGTTGCTATTTAGGACATGTTTTGGGGAATTTTAAAGGCCTCTCCTTTAAGATTCAAGGCAGTGTAAAACATTGGGCACTGCAAATTTCAGCCACAGCAGATGCTCATAATTTCTGTTCCTACTCCTTGAAATAGGACCCATCTACTGTTCTAATTGTATATGACTTATTCAAGCAAACCTCCCACTAACATCACTGACAGTTTGCCTGAATGCAGTTTTCCTAAAAATATTGGGCAAATGATGGCTGCTGTAATGTGGGTGTACAGGAAGCCCCTTCAACCACTAGTTTTTCTGGCTGAGGATGCCTGTGGGGCTGTCCAGCTCCACCATCAGCCTTAGGGGGAGCATGGGCAAGACAGAGACCATGGCCCCA
Source organism: Gopherus flavomarginatus (assembly GCF_025201925.1). NCBI lineage: Eukaryota > Metazoa > Chordata > Testudines > Testudinidae > Gopherus > Gopherus flavomarginatus. Next base: position 21,015,608 of record NC_066620.1, on the reverse strand, counting down.
ACCCCTACCCACCAAATAGGCTTCACTTGCGAAAGGACTGTCTATACTTACTGAATAGGTATATCAAGGTATACTCAGAACACTGTAACCCAGCCCTTGTGTGAGGACCCAGAGAAAGATACAGTGACTCCAATTCTGCACTGTTACAGCCTCTTTACACCTCTCCTGTCATCTCCTCACTGGGGGATTCCCAAAGTTCAGGAGGGTTCCACTGGAAAAAAATGGAAAATGTACTTACACCACTATGCTGCCATTTCATGTAGCCCCTAGTGTACGGGAATGCTAAAGGAAAGAGGGCGTGTAACCAGAGTGCACTCCACTCCACCTAGTCCAGGCTATAGCATAGTTCAGAGGGTACCATTGCAGCTAAGGCATAAGTTTGATCTGCCCCTGGGGTTGTTCTAATGTGCACCAGGTGCAGAACTGACTCTTGGCACCCTAGAATCTCGGGGGTGCATATGGATTCCTGAGATATGCAGCTCAAAATATGGGTGTCACCGTGTCTCAGTGGGTCATAGAATACCAGGATGAACTGCTGAGAAATGGGGCAGACCCATCCCAAACTGGTGGTTATTCTACCATAAGATATACTAAGCCAGTAACAAAAGCAAACTTCTACCTCACCACACTGCTTAACAAGAAGTCAGAAATGCAGTCTTCTTAGGTATCCCAGCCCTTGTTTCACCACCCAGACACTAGACTGAATGATGAGTGGTTATTTAAAACCAGTTTCATCAAACAAAGGGTTCTTCTAATCCCGAGAGATCAACCATGTAGCCAGATCAATATATAACTCAGATCTTACCCATTAATCATGCTGTTGCCAATTCTTTAGTATCGAATATCTAAAGGTTTATTTATAAAAGAAAAGAAAGAGGAGAGACTTATAATGATATAAGAAAACAAATATATACACTCATTGCAAAGTTTGTGGATTAAGTTTGTAGCAGTGATGGAATAAACTGCTGGCTTGTAAAGTCTCTGGTAACTTCCAAAAGATTGGATGGTCCTTTGTCCATTGACTGTAATGTTCCTGCTAGTGTAAGTCCATAGTCCAGACACCAGGGCAGGAAAGAGGCAAAATGAAGATGCTTCCAGGGTTTTTTTTTTATACCTTCTCTCATGTGGAGGAAAGCTCTCAATCTTAGTTTGTGGAAAAGTACAGGTACAAGATGGAGTCCAGGGTCACATGAGCAAGTCACATGCCCTTGCATGCTTTGAGTCATAACAGGAGCCATTACTCATATTCTGGCTAAAACATCCTCAGGAAGGCACATTGAGTGGAGATAAACTTGTTCTATGGCCCATTGTGTTCTTCTATGGCTCAATTTGAATGGATGCAAACTACCTTGTGGGTGTTACCCCAGGAGCAAACACATTTGAAATACAGGTATATATAGTCAATTTTCATAACTTCGGATACAAAAATGATACATGCATATAAGCAGAATAATCATAACTTTTCCATCAACACCTTACATGACCTATTTTGTACAAGATTTGTTGCAACTGTATAACAGTGGTAGCAACAGTGACCTTTGAAGGCCATATTGTAATCATACAGAATCACCCTGGTCCATTGCCCCCCAGCCCTGCTGCTTGAGTGGTGCATCTCTTCCCCATCTCTAGCTCAACTCACCCTCTGGGAAAGCATAATTAAAGCCAAAATGTTTAAGCTGCCAAGTTCTGCTAGTTGTTCTCCCCCTGGAAATTAAGAAGAAAATGAAATAAAGAGCTAGTTCAGTGGTTATTCTATTTAATAACAAGCATCTTTCCCCTCAGGGTGGCTTCTGTGGAACATTCAGTCTCATTCCAGATGACAGTCCTTTCCAAATACGTGACACTGGGATCCTGACTGTGAGGAACTCCAGTGCCTTAGACAGGGAGAGAACAGCGACGATCCATCTGCAGGTAGTAGAAATAATGATTAAAAAAAATTAAAATCAAATCCGCAAATAAATAAGATAACAGCTAGGCTGACCTGGAAAGAGACAGGGCCAGATTCTCATCTCATGTTGGTGTAAATTGGGAGTAATTTCACCAAAGAATCAGACCCAGAAATTTACACTGGAGAAAACTTGGGGAAAATATCACTATGAAGGTGCAATTTTCTTGGCCTGTAACTACTTGGGATCTTCCTTGTTGTTACCAGACGTGTGTTGTTTGAATAAGTGCAGAATTTTTGCTTCCTCCTTTTTCCAGGTTAAAGCTAGAGATCATTTGTCACCCTACTTTGAGGCCCACTCTACAATCACCATATCACTGCTGGATGAAAATGACAACACTCCAGCCTTTGAAGGTACACCATACAAACAGCAGATTTTTTCCAACATGACTGCAGGAATGCCCGTTCTTCAGGTATTGAAAGTGCTTATTTGAAAACAATGTCACTGTCAGTATAGGGTGTGTGTGTGTGTGTGTGTGTGTGTGTGTGTGTGTGTGTGTGTGTGTGTGTGTGTATGTATACACACTTAACCTCTTCCCTTTGAGCAGTGATCCTTGGGAGGAGAGAGGTTCATTTTTAAGAAGTTTTCCATCGTTTCCTTTACTTTATTCTGCCTTTCATTTAGCCTCACACTCCTCTTGTTTGGTAAACCTCGTGTCCTGGATGCTCCCAGCACCTGCCAGTTTAGACAGTGAAGGATAGAGGCTTTGTCTTGATCTCACATCTCTCATATAGTGGTGCATTGCACGCACATGAGACCATGCACCAGCCTAAATGAGACTTCTGGAATATATTATTTATGAGATTTTTAGTGAAAATAGAGTGTCTTTTAGAGCCCAGAAAAATGATATCATTGTTCAGATCTTTACAAACCACAGAGTGTGTCACTGGCAGAAAGTGAACCCAGGTCTATTGAATTCCAATCTCCTGCTGTAAGCACTAGAACACTATGCCCCCCAATAACTTTTAGGATTACACCAAAACAAAACATTGCTAGTGTGAAATCTTGGCCCCATTGAAGTTGGTGGGAATTTTGCCACTGACTTCAGTGGGGCCAAGATTTTACCTCTAGATTCTAAAATTGTATTCTCATGTTGATGCATCAGTCTCTGAGGACAAACATTCTGTCTTGGATTTGGCCCAGAATTCCATTGTTAAAATGTTCTTAGTCTTTCAGTGACTTTGTTCCTTGATTCCAAAGGTCAATTGAGTAATCTACAGAGGAAACAGTTAAAAGAAATATTGTTGGATATAATTAGTTCTCTGTCTCCTACCCAAGCTGAGATCTTAAAGGACATATGTTGGGATATTTCTTGCCAATATTAGGCTTCTTTCTTTCTTTCTTTCTTTCTTTCTTTCTTTCTTTCTTTCTTTCTTTCTTTCTTTCTTTCTTTCTTTCTTTCTTTCTTTCTTTCTTTCGTGGGAACTTTGGGTGCCCAAAGAATGGGCAATGTTGGACCCATTAGTTAGATTTATGTTTTTGCTATAATTGCCCCACAAACTATGTCTTATAAAATGAATTATACTAAACATATGTAACAGAGGATCAAACAAATAAAGAAACAGCGGAATATTACTGTGGATTTATTTAGCTGGCCTTTACCAGAAATTCCTGACCTATTTACTTTGAGCGGACGAACAAGCAAGATTTCCAGTTATGTAATTATCAAGCTAGCTGAATGGTTTCTCTGCAAACCACACCAAATTTTAAAGATCTGTGTCATTTGCTAATAACAAAGAAAATGAAGAAAAATGATATTTTCTCCTCAGATTGTGGCTCATGATCCAGATGATGGCATAAATGGAGAGACATGGTTTATCTTAGTGAGTGGCAATGAAGAAGGACACTTTGAACTGAATGAAACCTCTGGGCAAATCAGTTTGAAAACACTGATCCCATTACTAGTCAACCAGTTGAAGAACTTCACCTTGTGGATAACGGCCAGAGATGGTAAGACACACACAAGACTTCTTGGGAGGCTCCTTTCGTTAAGGGACTCTGGTGAAACAGACAGCACCCCCCCCCCAACCTATTTAACATTCCTTTAAATATACCATATATTTTAATTGCCCTTGCAGTTCCTGAACATAAGTCACTTTCTCCCAGCAGTAGTTGCAACACTGATAAAACTCAATTTTCCCTGCATGGTGATGCCCTAATAACAATCCATGTTTTCTTCATGACTGTTAGCGTGTGCATGATATTAGCATGTATCTCACTCCTTTCTTCATCTCCCCTGATTTGCAATAGGCTGGTGCACAAGCTAGAATACTGAGATTTATTATAATTCTGCTCTCTCAGGTACTCAAAGAGGCATCCCATTCTTGTGTATTTCAGCCAGCGGCCTGCTGTTAAGAGTAGAGCCAGCAGTAAGATTATTTACATGTACATGCAAGTACGTACAAACTAAAAGAGAGCTACCAAGGCTAATTTTAGGGCTGTCAACCTTGATGTTGTTGTCCTAACTAAGAATTATTGAATGTTTGTTTACTCATTTAATCTTATCTGGGAAATAGAATCCCTTTCCTGATAACTTGGGCACTCTTAACTCTTTCTCAGCCTATTGACTTCATTTACACTGATTTGCTTATTCTGGTCTCTGTGCCTTATAGGCACTGTCCTATATTGTGGATGGTGGGGAACCAGATACATGGGATGGGGGTGGCGCAAGTAGAATTTATTTCTTAATGGTATGCTGTGCATAGGTGACTCATGGGAGGGACACAAAGGGGGGACACCAGCTAAAGGGGAGGCATTTGACCTCCCACATGGCCCCCCCATGTGACTCATCCCCACCCTGCCCCCAGTCCAGGGCCCCTGCACTTTCCCCATCCCACATTACCTTGGTTGTGGAGGGGGACTCTGTCCTCCTGCTGCACCAGATACAGACTTCTGAACCACAGGGCTCTCCAGAACTGCAGCGGCAAAAGGAGTAGAATGTGGAGCTGCCAGGCGGCTCAATGCCAGCAGCTCATCCAGCGCAGCTGTACTGCCTCCAGTCCCACCCCCAGTCCTGTCCTCTAGCACGGCTGCACAGACCTCAGATAGGAGACACAGCTGCGTGGAAGGGCTGGGGGCGGACCAGGGGGTGGTACAGCTGTGCCGGAGGAGCTGCCAGCGTGCGGCGCCGTGTTCTGCTCCTGTGTCTTTCTGGTACAGTGTACCAGCAATAAATATCTTAATGGTATGGTGGACCAGACCGGGCCCTACTTGCACCACTGGTGGTGGCACACCTTTTGCTACACACCTAAGAGAATGCAGCATCCCACCCTTGGCCTGTCTTGTCTCTTAGACTGTAAGCTCTTCAGGTTCTCGCTGGGTAAGTATGGTGCCCAACACAAAGGGCTCCGATCTTGGTTGAGGCCTCTAAGCACTACTCTAATAATTATTGTTATTTTATTATTATCTATTATTAATACAGTTCTAGGTGTCAGCTGATGTATTTTCTTTACAAGAAGAAGGTATATTATGGGTCTGATGAGAGATAACCGTTTATTTTGCTTCCAGGTGGAATGGTGCCAAGAAGTTCATCAGTTCCAGTACAGGTCTTTGCAGTTGGAGACTCTAGACCTCGGTTTATTCACAAAACATATGATGGGACTTTGGAGGAAGAATTAAACAGCCCTGTCCCAGTAACAAGAGTAAGAACCAAAAGTCTCTATACTGTCACTGGTACCAAACACATAAGTTATGAACAGTTTTTGTAGTGACATAGGATTAAGATATGCGTGGCCAGTGTAAATGTAAATACCTCACTAGGTAAAATATATAGCTTGTTAGATTTGATGTCTCGATCCATGTGATACACTGGGGGAAGAGGGGTAGCTCAGTGGTTTACACATTGGCCTGCTAAACCCAGGGTTGTGAGTTTAATCCTTGAGGGGGCCATTTGGGGAACGGGGGTAAAAAGCTGGGACTTGGTCCTGCTTTGAGCAGGGGGTTGGACTAGATGACCTCTTGAGGTCCCTTCCAATTCTATGACTGTAGCATATAGTCTTGCCATTTATTTGTCATGCACCTTGACTACCTCAGCTGAATGATGACATTACCTCCTGGGACTGCTCCTACTATTCCAAAGCTCTGAGCAGCTTCAGTCTCTGTTTAAAAAGTAAAACATAAAACCTTGTGCCAGAGAAATGTTTTCTGCCTCTCCTCTCCTTTCCCCCAAAGATTACAGTGGTCAAAAGCCCAAGAGAGACAATATTCAACCTTCCTTAGTGACAAGCCTGTTGTTATGTCACGCAGTGGGTCTAGAACAGGAGATTTACCATGAGGGGATTGCCAGCAGGACATTCACTGAGAGGACCACGTGTCTCTGGAACTTGGTTCCCACCTTGGCTGAAAATTGCTTGAAGTTGCTGATATTTTGGGCAAGTTGCAAAAGCCATTTCTTAGGGCTTGTCTACACTTACCAGAGGATTGACACTGCGGCGATTGATACATCAGCGGTCAATTTCGAGGGTCTAATGAAGACCCACTATATCAACCGCCGATCGCTCTCCTGTCGACTCCTGTACTCCACCTGATGGAGAAGAGTAAGGAGAGTCGACAGGAGAGCATCTCCCATTGACATTGTGTAGTGTGAACCCCACGGTAAGTAGATCTAAGCTATGTCAATTTGAGTTACGCTATTCACATAACTCAAATTGCATAGCTTAGATTGACTTTTCCCTTTAGTGTAGAAAAGGCTTTAGAGAGGGTTTTTGGGGCAGACTGAAGGTGGAATCTTTAAGGGACAGATTATAGGGGGCTGTTCTGCTGCTTTGATTTATTGGCTGGCTGAATTAATTCATTATTTACATATGATTATATTTTGCTGCTGAGAGAAAGACAGAAAAACTAAATACAGACACACATTGATATATGTATATTCAGTGTATATTATGGGTATTATACATGTGTATATATTTATATGTGTGTGTATGATCTGACAAAAGGACAAATATCTATATCTTATAGTTATTGCATATGTTAAGTCTTGATACACAGAAATGACATTGTAATCACTATTATTTTCAACTAATAAAATAAGTTTTATTGCTCCTTAAAAGTATCTATCTTATTTCAATTGAGAGATAGTTAAAGCTGCTAATTTAGGTGTAATCTAAGCCTAAAATTCCTATTTTGAATGTCACATCAAGTAATTAATATAATTAATAGAATATATAATTAATAATATGCTGTGTCTTACACAGGTAGAATTCATGTCTGTGGATCCCCACATTCCAGTTACATTGCAAGTGTTGATGGAATCAGATATTTTTGATGTTGACATCAATGGAACCATCTGGACAAAAACCAAACTGGACTATGAATCCCAGAAATCTCATGAGATAAATGTTTCTTTGACTGATGGAAAAACAATTGACTATGCTGCAGTGTTTATCAAAGTTACAGACATCAACGATAACAGTCCTGTGTTCAGTGCAATCAATACTACCGTTAATGTGCTAGAGAGCATGCAAGTGGGAGCCACTGTTCTCAGCGTGTCAGCTGCTGATGCAGATGATGGCTTTAATGGGTTAGTGTCTTATACTTTAAAAGGCGGAGAGGGAAAGATGGATGTTGACTCTGTGACAGGATTAATTGTCCTGAGAAGGGAACTAGACAGAGAAACACAAGCATTTTATAACTTAACAGTTATTGCCAGTGATCAAGGCCAACCAGCTCTCTCTGCTGTTGTGAACTTTACCATCTTTGTTGATGATGTGAATGACAACCCTCCAACTTTTCATTTGAGCGGATACCAAGTGAGTGTCTCTGAAGATGAAATGATTGGGAAGGTGCTATTGACAGTGTCAGCTACGGATTTGGATTCTGGGGCCAATGCTCGGGTGAAGTACAGAATAATTAGTCAGCTTCCTCAAACTTCCTTGCCCATGGTCCTTGTCAATTCAACCACAGGCCAGCTCACCCTGAGCCAGCAGCTGGACTACGAAACTGTCAAACTGTTTGAAGTAAGAGTGCAGGCATCAGATGAAGGGATCCCAAGCCTCAACACCAGTGTGCTTGTTGTTATCCATGTACTGGATGTCAATGATAACCCCCCTGAATTTAGTCAGGCAGTGTACAATATATTTGTTCTTGAAAACATACAGAAGGACAGCCTCATCTATGCACTCAGTGTTACTGACAAGGATCAGGTAAGTACAACACTACTCAGTTCTTAGAAGTTAAGATGATATGGCATGAGAAGGGCAAAGAGAGAGTTTTAAATGCTCAGTGGTAAATATATTAGGTACGATTTGAAAACAGATCATAGAGACTAGAAAGATAGAGAAAGGGTATGGCTACATTTACAGTTATACAGCGCTGGGAGTTACAGCTGTCTTCGTACAGCTGTGTAGGGAAAGCACTGCAGTGTGGCCACACTGACAGCTACCAGCGCTGCAGTTGGCCACATATGCAGCATTTGCAGCGCTGTTGGGAGTGGTGCATTGTGGGCAGCTATCCCAGCGTTCAAGTGGCTGCAACGTTCTTTTCAAAACGGGGGTGGGGTGCAGTGTGACAGGGAGTATGGGGGAGACAGAGAGAGTGGATTTTTGGAGCTGACGCTGTTCTCAGCTCACTGCCTTGCAAGTTCTAAGGACTGGAAGATACACAGCACCTACCTTCAATCATTTTAAATGTTTTGACCCCTTCCCCCACCCCTCTCTTATTCACTAACTACAAATTATGTACTCCTAAATAGCCTTCAGACCACATAAGCAGCTGCTCAACACGGACTCCCCGCTCTCCTCAAGCAAACAGCTGTGAACATTCCAAAGCAATTCCCCTGCCTCCTCTCGCTCGGTGGAGCAAAGAGCAGCTGTTTGTTTTTTAGATAAGTAGCTCCGGGGAGCTCTGAGTTCAGCCATTCTTCCGGGTTGTTGTGGCCAGGAATTCTGGGATACCTCCTAATACCCTGGAGGCCAATAACAGCGCTTTTGGTGGCCACACTTGATGAGCAGCACTGCATTACCAGTGCTGCAATCGTTACACCCCAAGCAGACCAGATGTACAGCCAGCACTGCAGCCAGAGAGTTGCAGCGCTGGATGTGCCTTGCAGGTGTGGACAGTTACTAAGCTGCAACGCTGTAAACCCACCAGCAGCGCTGCAACTCTCCAGTATAGCCAAGCCCAAAATCTATTAGAGCATCATGGGACCTGCGATACTCCTGTTGAAGCTAATGGCAAATGTCTCATTGATCCAGTAAGAGAAAGGACTGAGCCTCAACTCTATTTCCCTGCAACCCTGCAAGTACAAGATATAGCAATCTGGTGACCTTAGAGAAGCCAGACTCTATATAAATACTTATGTAGGCCAGGCAAGAGAGAGCTAGTAGAACAGATGCTTGCCGTCAGGCCAGAGAACAAAGAACAGACGTAATTAACTGTGTAGATTATCACTTGTTATGTCAAAATAATTGGAAACTCCACTTTAATACATTCTGTAAGCCTCTGCTTAATGAGTGTGCCTAGCTGTGTGTTTCTGTGCTGCAGTGAACCTAGCTGATGTACTGCGTCAATCAGGGGGAAAGGAAATCGTAGAGGAGTTACTTTCACTTTCTTTTTTTCCTTTATAAGAAATCCATGTAATTGCTATGTAGTTGCTCTCTGTTGCCATCAAATCCTTTCTTTCTTCCCCCTCCCCTTTACCAAAGAAAAATCCTGCTCATGTGAGAAGTTGGCTTTAGGGAGGTGACACTTTGAGGTTCACCCAGAGCGCTAAGGGGTTGTGTCACCGCCTGCCATGTAATCCTGGATGCTTCTGTGCTGTCCTGCTTTGGATCAGCAGCCTGACACCGGCAGCCTGGCTACAGTGCACTCAGCTCACCTTGGCTTCCCCCAGCCTGGGTACACCTTCAGGATGACACCAACAGCCCTTCCAGTCCCAAGTCTCCCCAAAACCATCCCCTATGCAGTGCGCAGCCCCTCTGACTGTAGCACTCACAGAACCATATCCAGGTCACTGCTCCTTTACAGAGACAGTCCACAGCAGCAACGGGTTAGTTTGGCTGAGGATTTTACCCATCATTTTGAAACACTGCACTGAGATGATTGTTTTCAGAGTAGCAGCCATGTTAGTCTGTATCCGCAAAAAGAACAGGAGTACTTGTGGCACCTTAGAGACTAACAAATTTATTTGCCCACGAAAGCTTATGCTCAAATAGATTTGTTTATCTCTAAGGTGCCACAAGTACTCCTGTTCTCTTTGAAATGATTGTGTAATCAGACAAGATTAAGTTTATTACCAGAGACCAGCTATTTAAGTAGAAGGATACCAATTAGAAGGAATTGGGATGGAAATGGTTGCAGACAAACAAAAGTCAAAGTATGCTCTAATACTAAAACCTAACTTAAACTAGAGTCTTTTGTTCAAAGTAGTTTTCTCACCATAGTCATTCTTCCAGCATGGCTGGCCAGTCCTTAGCTAGGATCCAACACCAAGCCCAAAGCACTTGGTTTCTTTGTCTTCTCAGGTGAATGATGCCCAAATGGTTTTCTCTCTCTGCTTATATCATCAAACTTTACCTTTGTTTTCAAAGTCAGGAAGCCCTCTTGAGGGCTAGGCAGCCAGGGAGCTGAAACCAGCTAAATTTTTGCAGTCTCCTCCCTCTGTAGTGATAGTTAAGTGGCTATCTCCCCCATTCACTAGTTTGATGGTTTTGTTTACTCTTTAGGTAAATGTACTTCATTGCTCTTGTTCAATTTACATTGGATACACATTCAAGCAGGCAGAACCACATTCCTTGTCTAGAGCAGCGTGACTGGCGCCCTACCTGCCAAACACATTTTAATAAAGTATTTCCAGTGCATATTAATAATTTTTCATCTATCACCTGTACATATACCACACAGTAATAATACTGACCAGCATGTTACCAATTCACATATGATGCCTTTCATGACACTTTTAGATACAGATTATGACAACAGTGAGTTGGAGTACACTGAGTTGGTCAGACAAGCTGACCAAAGAGCATCTTGTCCTCTGGCTTTGGGATGCTCTTAGGGTCACAAGGGGAAGTGGTTCCCTTTTTGCAATAGTTGCCTGGCATGTCTCTGAGTTTTAAAAAAATTCGGAAGGGAACAAGAATGGGATGAACTAGGTGCTACTGTTCACCTCGCAGGTGTGATTCTGAAATGACTTTTAAATGAGGGTATATTAGAGAAGGGGACCAGAAGTCAGGACTGTTGGATGGATCTGTTCTCTTCCCTTCCACTTGCTGTCTGTTCTTGGACAAGTCACAACCTTTCTGCATGTGAGTTTGCCCATCTGTAACATGGGGATAATAAAATGACTTACCACCTCCCATGGGTGTTATGAGGCTTCCTTTGTTAAATACTATAAAGCTCTTTGTGCTAAAGAAATGTAAAGTATTGATGTTAATAACAGAGAGGTATTTTCATCTTCTCTCCATAACTCAAGTGCTTATTATATGTCTTTTAGGTCGGCTTCTCTCAAGGGTATTTTATTCTTAACAATACTATGTTTGCTGTCAATAAACATGGGATACTTTCAATAAGGAACGACACAGAACTCGACAGAGAATCTACACCTAGGTTAACTTTGCAAGTAAGCTCATTCTGAACCTTTCAGATGGTTTAGTCCACCTTTTGTGTCTTCATCGATCAATTGAAATCCCAGTCAAAATCAAGCAGTGTTTTCGTTGATTATTTTGGCAGGTCTGGGCAGTTGATGCTGAAACGGAAGGGCTCAATTCTAGTGCCCTGTTAGATATCACAGTTCTGGATGTCAATGACAATAACCCTGAGTTTCAGATGCAGCCCTTCAATTTTACAACCCCGGAAGGAGACTATACATTGGATGCACCTACCATAGTTGGACATGTAGCTGCCACAGATTTGGATGAAGGAGAAAATGCCCACATCACATTTCACCTAGTCGCAGAAGATGGGAAGAATCCATTTAGCATCCAACAAGTAAGAGTTTGGGTGGGGCATAGAAAATGATGCCTACCTGGCTTCTTTCTCCAAGACAGTTAGCCTGGCCGGATAGAAATGATGCACCAGGATGAGCCATCATAGCATCTCTGATATCAATGACAGTAACATCTTTGGAAACTAAGAATATAAATCCAAAGCCTACTGAAGTCAATATGAAGACTCCCATTGATTTCAGTGGGTTTTGAATTAGACTATGTGGGCAGGGCCAGCTCAGCCAATGCTGCCAGTCCTGCCCTAGGAAGCGCCTGAGAACATGGGGACTCCAGCAATGCAAGTTTGATATTTACTGCTCATGCTGCACCCAATGCAGTCATCCCACTGAAATCAATCACGAGTATGGCTTTGTAGTGTTAGCCATTCTCAGTGGTGATGATCACCTGCAACTTCCATTAATGTTTGTCTGGTATCAGGTGTCTAAAACTTCAGTATGTATGTTAAGGGACTACATAACTCAGGAGGTGGGTAATGGAAATGAAAAAGTATTTCTTCTCTAGGGTGCCAGCTACTCGAGTCCTGCCAAGATCTGTAGTGACTGAGAGTTATTACCATCTAGTGGTGCTTCTATGGCCTTTGTAAATGAGGTAGGTGGGCTCAGTCCAGTACTTACTGGACAGGAGTCTGCATTACAGAAGCCACCACCATAACTGACCACCTATTTGATAGTCTCATCAGAGAAGCTAAGGTTTGAATGGGTGTGGAGACTCCCATCCACAGAGAACAAGTGTGGGATTCCTCCAAGTCCTGGGTAAGACATATCGGCAGGACGCTGTGAAGAAGATTGCCCTGATGCTACCTGAGCTATACCAGTTCTGTGATTAAGAGAGGACTTCTGTCCTCATTTTTCCTGAGAACTAAATGTACACAAACATTATAAAAAACATGACGTGTTGATTTTTATTCTGTTCTGTAGAATGGAACTATTTTGGCTAATGGGTTTATGGACAGAGAAATGAAAGAGAAATATGAGCTTTTGTTAGTTGCATCTGATAATGGAGTACCTCAGAGACAGGTAAGGGAGAGGATTAAGTTATTCTTACATTAACAGCCTTTGATTTCTGAAGTTTAAATGGACTGACTATGCATCTTTGTGTATGATTCATTTGTTTTCTGTTTTCCACCAGAATTTCACATATGTCACCATAAGTGTATTAGATGTAAATGATAATCCTCCACAATTTACAAAGACCCAGTATTCTGCAAATATACGTATAGCAACTGCAAAAGAGGGAGTTTCTGTTCTGTCAGTATCTGCTACCGATAGTGACCTTGCAAACAATTCTCTTATTTCATACAGGTAATTTTCCCTGAGGTAAATAAATATCTTTTAGTAAAGAAAATCAGTGTTATTTGTATTTCCCAGTTGATCACAAGTTGCCCATACCTACTCATTCCATGCCCATTATTATATTTTGCCATTAATGTAATCAACAACAATATGCCTAATTTTAAACTTAGGGAAAAACAGTAGAGAAACATTTCACCAAGCTTGTTGGAGATGATCAAACTACTGGAGTGCCAGTAAAATAAAAGACAACCATAATCAAAAGCCAAGCTTGTTTGGTCTGAAATAGTTGGATAAAAGTTTGGCACTTCTGGATAGAAAATGGCAATAATGAAATACAAAGTGATTGTCATTCTTCCCCTCAATCCCCCACTCCCATGCATTAATCTTTAGACATAGATTGCGCATGGAACATTTTAGTTGAAAAAGGTCCTGGGACACACAGATGACCGGGCATTAAAACAAAATACATAAATTGATATAGATGGTTGAATGTGTCAGAAACTTATGGGGTTACGTACCAAATGTAGCACTTACTATTGTGTGAGATTTAATTGGCTTCAGGACTATGCACATTAGTAATTGTTTGCAGAACCAGATCCTTACAATGAAAGTTACCTGCCTTTCTTGCTATGTCTGCAAATTGATCTATAATCCTCTGAGTTTGCAGTTTCTGCTCTGCTCTCTGTTCATAGAGGGATCTAAAACTTGTGAGTGGAATGGAAACTGAAAGTCTGAGTGCCATCTTGGCTAAAATGGAAGATGTACTAGGAAATATAGTCTCATTTGTTTAGGTTAATGAGACAGCAGCTAAAACATATTGTCCTACCACTCCTATAATAATTATAACTAGGCAAATATAATTGGTAGGCTGTTTATCATAAAACTTTAATAATAAAGGTAGAATACCTCTGATGTGAATAATATGCATGATACACTCACTTCTCTCTAATACAGCTTCATGAACCATTCTGATGATTTCTGGGTAAATAATCTTACTGGAGAGATCACTCTTGCGAGTAATCTAGCCCATATCACAGCTGACACAGTCATTACATTGACAGTCATTGCTACTGACCATGGGGTTCCTCAGCTAACATCGAATGGTAAGTGATGTGCTTTCACCAATTTTTCTCCCAAGTAGTGCTCAAGAATGCAGTGGGCTGCATGACGATTCAGTCTCAAATGTAAACCTGAAAAACTTCACAAGTTCGAATTAATCACATCCCTATGGAGTCCAAATTATTTGGGGCCAGCATCCATATTATAATTCCGCAATGAGGTATGCATTACTCTTCTGATTGTATTTCTTTCACTGATGCTCTACCATCATGTGGCCACAGAATCACTTTAACACAGAGTGAGATTTATTAATTCTGATTAAAATTATTGCTTATTTATTTATGGTGGGGGAATCAGTCAAGGATCAGGCCTCAATTGTGATAGGCACTCTATAGTCATGCACTAAAGAGCATATCAGTATAGTATTTTCCTCTCCGTTTTTCCAGATTCTTTGATTTGCTTAAGAGAACTGGGCAGTCAGTCAGCTTTCAACATCTTAAACATCCTTCTGAGCGAGTCTGTTGCTCCTAACGTCCTTGGCATTTACTTTAGGGAGACAAAACACAGCGCATGATATTTCACTGTTTTTATCTGTCATTTTCTCCACTAGCTTCTGTTATTCTCTATCTGCTGGTAAATGACACTGACTTTGGACTGACGTTTGAAAGCTGCAGCTATGAGTTCAGCATTTTGGAACAGGAACCAGTCACAACTGTTGTTGGCTCTGTGAAGGCCCTGACCGGAAGCATAGCCATTAGAGTCACATACTCTCTCAAGTCATATACTGACAAGTTTTCTGTTAATGACCAAGGAAACATTATGACTCTTGTCAGTTTAGATCGAGAAGAGCAGGATCTTTATAGCATCATTGTTGAAGCCGTTGATTCTGCGGTGCCACCCAGTTCAGCTGTGTCTTTGGTACAGTATATTGCATTTTAAAGTTTGAAAATGCTGAATATGTAATTTAAAAATAAGCAATGATACCCAGAGGACACCTTATTTTTAGTGTCATGTACTATAGAGAAATGATGGTTAGCAAACGTACTTTAAGAATCAATTTGTAACTAATTTTTGATTTTCTTAAAGGGACAATGTCAATTGGACTTCAAAAAGAGAGTAGTTGTATTAGAGAGCCCCCTGCAAATTTCTGTGATTTTACAACCACAGTTTCCTCTTTTTAAAAAAAGGTTGCTTTGTAAATGACCCATACAAATAACAAGGAATCTTAGTAACTCCCTATTTTGGGAAAACACTGAAACTGACTATACACATAGTGCTGTCAAGTGTAGAAAGTAAACAAGTTGAAAAAACAAAAAAAAAATTTTATCTCTTTCAGTTAGAATAATTTTAGGTATTACTGCTATCACTGTTAGGCAGAAAGGAACTAGAGCAGTGAGATTTAAGTTGCTTCAGTCCTTTTAATTATAATATTGGAATTTTGATGTTAGACAGAAGGTAAAGATTAAATTATTTTTCCATTATAAATGTTGTTGTTAAGAGTTTTGCTAAGTTCCTTATATTTACATCAGGCTGAAACTATCATAATGAGTCCAATTTCTTTAATTTAGTTAACTAGGTTTAACTTTCAAGTACAGTGCAAGAAGAATAAAGTATTTGACAGGATTTTTTTTTCTTCCACTGCATTGGTATTTTGTAGAGGTAGGATTGAGTTGGGGTGGGGAAACCCAAGAAATGAAATACAGTATGTGGGAAGGACAGAAATATTGGAAGTGTAAGGGACAGATGGAAAAAGATGCAGGGAAAAGAGGAGACAGAAGGCGGCGGCAAAGGATATAAGTAGGATGGAATGAGATGAGAAATGTGGGAAGAGGGAAGTTGATGGGAAGGATTGGAGAGACACAGGATGAGGAATAAAATAATGAGAGGAGGGTAAAGTGGGCAGCAAGGAGTGAGAGAACATGGAATAGAGATTGAAAAGAGAAAGTGGGAAATGGAAGAAGAAATTAAAAAAGCAATAGATATAAATGAAAGTATAAGAAGCAGCTGACGTACACACAGAGAGCTTCTTTGTTGATAAGTTGTATTAGCATTGTAATTACATATTATTCTTGTTCATTCCAGTCTGTGTTTTAAAGCAGCAATTAGAAAGTGATTTATTATATTTAAATATATATCTCACCATATAATGCTCTGCTTTTTTCTTTTCTGTATTTTAGTAGTGATGGAGGGAAAAATTCATTGTCTAGAACAGGAATCGGCAACCTTTGGCACGCAGCCCATCAGGGAAATTCACTTGCGGGCTGGACGATTTGTTTACCTGCAGCATCTGCAGGTTCGGCCAATCGCAGCTCCCACTGGCTGTGGTTCACCATTCCCAGCCAATGGAAGCTGCGGGAAGTGGCAGCCAGCACATCACTAGGCCCTCACTGCTTCCCACAGCTCCCATTGGCCTGGAACAGAGAACCACGGCCAGTAGGAGCTGCAGTCTTCCAAATTTGCAGGCGCTACAGGTAAACAAACTGTCCCGGCCTGCCAGCAGATTTCCCTGATGGGCCATGTGCCAAAGCTTGCCGATCCCTGCTCTAGAACATTAGTGCAGTCAAGATTGTCCCTGGATAAATAAAGTTGCTTGAGGGCATGTCTACGTGGCTCAGCAATGCACCTACAAGGGTGTGATTTCTAAAACGCACTAAGGTACTGCGCACTAATTGGTCCATGTAGACCCTGTGGGTGTGCAATAAAAGTTCCTAGTGTGCTTTAACATAAGACTGTTTGAAACAACACTACATTAAAATGCACTAGGGAACTTTTACTGCACACCCGCAGGGTCTACATGGACCAATTAGTGTGCAACACATCAGTGGGCTTTAGAAATTACACTCCCATAGTGCTCACTGCTGCTCTGTGCAGGCATGCTTGAAAGCCACATAGAATACACTGGTTTTGCCCAGACTGTATACTATTCTGTCCACATATTATATTTCATAATTTGACCAAGATGCATCAGCTTGCTTGAGTCCTTGGGATTGTATTCCAGGGAAAACAGCCCACATAATAGTTGTGTGAGGCTGCCTGCATTTTTTTGCCCCCCTTTTTAAATTCCTAGGCTGAGACTTTGGATGTGGGTTCCAAATGAGAGCAACATTGATATGGTTTGGATATAAATCTGTACAAATCAAAGTTTAAGGAAGTGCTGACCCCTCTTTGACTAGAGTGACACACATGCAACTGTTTATCATATCAAATCACAAGAGCTTAACTGCAAAAATGTCGCAGCTGCTACAATTCTAGAACGTTGGAGGTCGAATTGAAGGTTGCCACCAAATTACCCGTCTCCCATCCAGCATAGTATTAATTAGGTGAAGAGGAAGCTAAGTAGTAATAACAAACTAAGATCCATATCCTGCAAATAGTTATGCATATGGGTAACTTTATGCATGTGCATAGTCCCTTGTAGTCAAAGTTACTCACATGGGTAAGTGTTTCCAGTATCAGGGCCCAAGTTGTGACTTTAATTTATGCATTTGGGGATAATAATTATTGGGTTGAAATAATTGTTTAAAACAGTAGTTTCCATTGAGGGAAGAGTAGAATGGTTTGCAGCAATAATACTGAGCCCATCTTTCCCCCTCTTCTCCATAAACAACAAATTCTACCATTTTACAAATAGAATTGAAATCAAATAAATGTGCTAGTTCTAAAATGTAGAGGCCAATTCTTTTTGTTCACCTGGTTTATAGAACCCTTAGTGATGAAACAATGCAGAGTTCTTGTGTTATTTCCAACCAGAAGCAGCAGTAGAAGTGTTGGAACTCTGTCAAGAAAACCTCTTCCTGTGTGCTCAACTGCTCAATTTTGCAGACTGAATTGGTTTTAATCAGCCTGAGACACATCCAAACCAAATCAAAACTCTGATATTATTGGTACCAACAGCAATACACCAGCATTTTGTGACTAGCGATCTAGGCTCCTCACTTTCCCACTGTAGGGTCCAGTCTGTAACCCTTGAGTAGCCCATATTCACACACAAGTAATTGTGTGAGGAAGTCCTAGACCAAGTGAATGTTGGAAAATCTGGACCTAAATAATGGCTTTCTTCACTGGGTCCCTGAGCCCTGCTGCCACAGCCTGTCTCCCACGCAGCTGTGTACGGTCTGGCCTGCAATGGAGTTTTGATTGCTGCAAACCCGTTGGCTCCAGGCACCAATGCAGGAAGCAGGTGCTTGGGGCAGTGAATGGGAAGGGGTGGAACGTCTGGGTCTTCAGTGGCAGTTCGGCGGCGGGTCCCTCAGTCCCTGTCAGAGGGAAGGACTGGCCAACGAATTGCCGAGGAAGAAAGAAGCAGCGCGCTAGAGCTGCCACCGAAGTTCTGCCGATCGCGGCTTTATCTTTTTTTTTCTTCTTCCCTGCTTGGGGCGGCAAAATAGCTGGAGCCAACCCTACTTTCTTGTGAGGCTCACTTGTGAGTCTAAAACTTGCTGCAGCTCACTAGATAAGTGGCATCTGAATCGGAGGTGCTAGGTTCTTGTTGGCAGTCAGGATCCTAATCTGCAAAGCCAGTATTCTAAAAGTTTGGATACTACTGTTATTTTTATTGTTATTATTTGTACTAGTGCCTAGTAGCCCAAGTCATGAACACAGAACAAAAAGTCAGTCTCTGACTCAGAGAGCTTACAATCTAACTGACTCAGACAGAATTTACTCATGTGTGCTATTTTTATGACTCAGAAAAATGCCTTTCTTTTATACAGGTTACAATCATTGTGAATGACACCAATGACAATTCTCCTGTTTTCTCAACACTGATTCAAACCAAACGATCAGCTCCTGAGAATGAAGACACTATAGACTTTGGCATATTTTCTGCTGTAGACCAAGATGTAGGAGTGAACGCCCTTATAAACTACTCCTTGGAGAATGACTTTGCCGGAACTTTCCATATTAACAGTTCCACTGCCAGGCTGACTACAAAAAGAGCCTTGGACAGGGAAATGGTGGACAGTTATGAATTGAAAATAATGGTAAGTGGACACATGGATCTAACAGTTTGTCAGATACTCAAGGCATAGAGAGACAGAGAGAATACTGACCCATCATACAGAAACATTTTTTTTTCAACAATCACGTATTTTAATATTGGGCCAAATTCATCCCTGAGTGAATGAATATATGAATGAATTTGGATTAATTCACGGCATCTGATTCTGTACTGGTGTAAATTGGTGCAGCAAAGAATTTGTGCCATGAAGTTCATATTTTAAAGATTAAATATTATCATAAAACATCAGCATGACTTGCTGTGAATAAATTGTTCCTCAAGTCATTTCAGACTGCAGTTGTTGAAGTACTATTGCACCATAACTTTTTTTTTAATGGCTTGGCTAATCCATATCAGGTGTCACTCTCAGCTGGTGAATATGTTTTTTCAATATATACATATTTAAACCTTCTTTTTATATTACTTGATAAATTATTTGTGTTACGCCATGAAGCTTCGAAAGGAAAACATAGTCCCTGACTGAAGAGCCTTTACACTGTGAGCATGTTTTCATGTGAGTCAGTCCATTGACTTCAATGGGACTACTCCTGTGACTAAGTGTTCATTGACATAGTAAAGGTTTCCACACTTGGCCATACATGCACATGAAGACTTTCAGAGGCTCTTTGGTTTTAACACATATTTATTTATTTAGCCTGGCAAAGAGAAGATTCAAGGGAGACAGTCAGAACTATGGGTTGGGGGCATAGTCAAAACGGAGCAGACCCTTCTTAAAAGACAATAAATTCAGAATTAATAAAAGGAAGTACTTTGTATCAATAATTGGACTTGGAAGTATTACCTTATCAGTGAACATTGATTTCACTGTGCACCTGCAAATTGATGAAAAAATATTTCCATTGATGATCACAGGAATTTACAAACAGGGAACATAAAAAAAATGCTGCTTGAGAACTTATTAGAGTTTATTTAAGGATCTTTATTTTGTAAATTTTGACATGGAATGTTGAAAATTTGTGTTTTAATGTTTCTAAAGCTTTAACTTTTTGAATTTCAGAGTCCACTGTCATTAAATAACTATTGTCTGACTTCCCATAATTTCCCACAAGTGTGAAAATTTAGACAGATAAAAATAGGCTTAAATCCATAATGCTGTTCAACTGTGAAATGTTTATAGACAGAAATAGAAAAAATGCTTAAAAATAAACATTGATATTATCCATCAATGTATTAAAAAATCAAATTCTGCCAAGTCTGTCAAACATTAAGTATTGTATGTTTGTATATACAATATAGATATAATACATTCACACACATATATCACTATAACTTAGTGTGTTAAAGCACTCTACAGAATATAGAGAGAAAGAATGAATATATAAAGAAGTACCTGCACCAAAAGTAATGGCAGAGCACAGTCATCTTGTAGAATTTAGTCTGTTCAAATTTCAGATATACAGATCTGATTATAACAGAGTCATGGGTTGTTAAATTATTGATTATTGGCCAAATTCTGCAGTTCTTATTTAGGTAAAACTCTAGTTTATGTTAATAGGCATAAGTTGCAACAGTTAATGGGAATTTTATGTGACTAAGGACTGCACAATTTGGCCCTATATTCACTTATGAGTTATTTCTTTACAGGCCACTGATTCTGGAATACCCAAACAATCTGCAAGTTTAGTTCTCAGCATCACTGTGGAAGATGTGAATGACAACCCTCCAGTGTTCCTACAGAAATCATTTAATGTGACTGTGAAAGAGAATGAGCCTCCAAGTGTGGTATGTAAATTGAAGAAGAAATAGCCTTTGGTTGTGGGATTATTTTCTTTATATAAAGCTTAGAAGTGCTGCCTTACCCTTGGTGGACCTGGATACCAGCCTTACTGATATGAATTAGAGATTTGTAAGACTCAGGCCTGGTCTACACTACGCGTTTATACTGATTTTAGCAGCGTTAAACCGATTTAACGCTGCACCCGTCCACACAACGAGGCCCTTTATATTGATATAAAGGGCTCTTTAAACCGGTTTCTGTATTCCTTCCTGACGAGAGGAGTAGTGCTGAAATCGGTATTACCATATCGGATTAGGGTTAGTGTGGCCGCATATCGACAGTATTGGCCTCCGGGCGGTATCCCACAGTGCACCACTGTGACCACTCTGGAAAGCAATCTGAACTCGGATGCACTGGCCAGGAAGACAGGAAAAGCCCCGCAAACTTTTGAATTGCATTTCCTGTTTGCCCAGCGTGGAGCTCTGATCAGCACAGGTGGCCATGCAGTCCCAAATCCAAAAAGAGCTCCAGCATGAACTGTACGGGAGATACTGGATCTGATCACTGTATGGGGAGACAAATCTGTTCTATCAGAGCTCCGTTACAGAAGACGAAATGCCAAAGCATTTGAAAAAAATCTCCCGGCTATGATACAGTGCTGTGTGACAAGAGTAACAGAAAGCCAAAGAATCAAATGGACGCTCATGGAGGAAGGGAGGGGGAACTGAGAACTCCAGCTATCCCACAGTCCCTGCAGTCTCTGAAAAGCATTTGCATTCTTGGCTGAGCTCTCAATGCCTGTAGGGTCAAACACATTGGCCGAGGTGGTTCAGGGTATAGCTCATCAATTTGCTCCCGCCCCCCGTGAAAGAAAAGGGAAAAAATTGTTTCTTGACTTTTTTCAGTGTCACCATATGTCTACTGCATGCTGCTGGTAGACGCAGTGCTGGGGAACTGAACAGCAGCATCCTCTCCCCTCCCTTCCCCGGTGGCAGACGGTACAGTGCAGTAGGACTGGCAGCCACCCTCATCATCATCCCGTGAGTGCTCCTGGCTGGCCTCAGGTGAGGTCGGCCGGGGGCACCTGGGTAAAAATCGGAATGACTCCTGGTTATTCCCGGGAGATGGTACAGAACGGCTGGTAACCGTCCTCATCATAGCAACTGGGGGCTGAACTCCATCAGCCCCCCCTTTCATGTCTAAAGAAAAGATTCTGTACTGCCTGGACTGTCATAGCAGCGGGATGCTGGGCTCCTCTCCCCCCCACCGTTTAATGTCCTGCCTGGACTATCATAGCAGCTGGAGGCTGCCTCCCCCTCATTTTATCTCAAAAAGTCAGTGTTTCTTATTCCTGTATTCTTTGTTACTTCATCACACAAATGGGGGGACCCTGCAACGGTAGCCCAGAAGGGTTGGGAGAGGAGGGAAGCAATGGGTGGTGCAGCTCATCATTTCTGTGGGATCTGACACAGAGCAGCTGTGCTCTCTGGTACACTGGTTCTCTAGTACACTTGTCCCATATTCTAGGTAGGACTGACTCTATTTTTAGATACAACATAAAGGAGGGAATGACCCGGGGGATCATTCCCATTTTTGTCTTTGCGGCCCCGGCCGACCTCAGTGAAGGTCAGCCAGGGGCACCCATGACAGCAGCAGATGGTACAGAATGACTGATAACCGTCATCTCATCGCCAATGGCACAGCAGACGGTACAGAATGAGTGGTAACCGTCTCTGCTATCTTGCAAAAGCAAATGAATGCTGCTGTGTAGCGCTGCAGTACTGCCTCTGTCAGCGGCATCCAGTACACATAGGGTGACAGTGACAAAAGGCAAAACGGGCTCCATGGTTGCCATGCTATGGCATCTGCCAGGGCAATCCAGGGGAAAAGGGCACAAAATGATTGTCTGCCGTTGCTTTCAAGGAGGAAGGAATGAGTGACAACATTTACCCAGAATCACTCGCGACACTGTTTTTGCACCATCATGCTTTGGGATCGCAACCCAGAATTCCAATGGGCGGGGGCAACTGCGGGAACTATGGGATAGCTACCCACAGTGCAACACTCCAGAAATCGACGCTAGCCTCGGTATATGGATGCACACCACCGAATTATTGTGCTTTGTGTAGCCACATGCACTAGACTTTATACAATCTGTTTTACAAAACCGGTTTATGTAAAATTGGAATAATTCTGTAGTGTAGACGTACCCTCAGGGGAAAAGGTATCTCATTAGAAATCAGCAAGGATTCTGCCACATCTCAGTCCTCTTCATTGCAGTAGATTGTGTTGCCACTCTGGCAGTACTGGAGAATTCCGTATCAATAATTAAGGCAGTAAATGTGAGACATTTAAAATATAAAATCCTGCAAACCATTTGGTCAGTCAGTCGCTGTGTTAGTTATGCTATGTTTTTCCTTCTCGTCTAGATTTTGAATGTGACAGCAACAGATAAAGACACAGGTTACAATGCTGTTATTCATAATGCTATAACTGAAGCAACCGCATTTTATGTCGGAGAACTTTCTGGACATATTACAACCCTGCAGCCTCTGGATTATGAAAATTGTGCCCAACACACATTTGTACTGAAAGCTTTCAATCCTGGAGATCCACATTTCCAAGATACAGCAAATGTTACAGGTAGATAAAACTTACTTCAGAGAATTTACCCCATTTTTTGCTGTAAACTTTTCCGAGGCTGCTATGTATAGACACATAATTGTAAGCCATGTATAAAGTCCAGGGCTGCCCAGAGGATTCAGGGGGTCGGGGGTCTTCGGCAGCGGGGGGCCCCTGCTTTGGCGGTAATTCAGCTGCAGGGGTCCTTCCGCTCCGGGACCCGCCGCCAAAGTGCCCTGAAGACCCACGGTGGGGGCCCCCCACCGCCAAATTGCCACCGAAGACCCAGCACTTTGGCGGCGGGTCCCAGAGTGGAAGGACCCCCCACTGCTGAATTGCCGCCGAAGACCTGGAGCAGAAGAAGCTCCGGGGGCCCGGGCCCCGAGAGAGTTTTCCGGGGCCCCTGGAGCGAGTGAAAGACTCCGCTCTGGGGGCCCTGTAAAACTCTTGTGGGGGCCCCTGCGGGACCAGGGCCAATTGCCCCACTTGCCCCCCCTCTGGGAGGCCCTGATACAAAGTCTTCTTTAGTAATATCAACCCGCTAAAGTAAAATATTTTAATTGATGGCAAAGGGATTTTGGGAATGGGATTGTTGCAGATTGAAATATTTTTCAAAACAAGTTTTTATCCAAAACATTTTTTTTTCAAAAACAAAACTTTTCACAACAAATAGTCATTATTGCTTTGGTTGATATCAGTGGGAACTACTGGGTGGTCAGTGTGATGAAGTGGGGGATTCCGGACAGTCAGCACTTCTGGAAATCAGGTCATGTGATTCTGGTAAGTGTACTACTGATTATTGTATGAAACAGAAGCTGATGGACATCCAAAGACTCCTACAAAATCCTGCCTTACAACTTTTTAACACCTCGATAGACTCCTTTATTAAACTTTTATTTTAGGAATACACAGAACTGAATAGATCCATGAGACCAGGAGATTTGAGATACAGAAATAGAGCACTAGATCCTTAGCTTGTGTAAACTGACGTATCTCCAAGAGAATTCAGTGGAGCTACGCTGATTTACACCAGCTGAGGATCTGGCCCATAGTCATTTAGACTAAACTCACATTTTCACTTGTCTATATATCCTTTCATTTAGTTAACGTGGAAGATGTAAATGAAGAAGGACCCAAATTTGACAGGCCTTCATTCTACACGATTCTTCGAGACAATTCAACTGCTGGCATGATGGTAATAGATATCAATGCAACAGATGAAAGCAAAAGTTTTGATGAAGGCATTTACTACAATCTAACAGGTACAGTGGAAATTATCACCTCTGGCATGAATTGCTGTGGTCTTGATAGCACTAATATACATCTTAAAATTTTGCAACTAGAGTGGAGACTTTTGGAAGGTAAAGCACAGTTAAATTGTGCATCTGCAACAATCCCATTCTGAGGCATATGTAATGGGATAACCTTAAGGGCTCAATCCTGGGACTCCTCTGTGCATAAAACTCCCATTGGAATTCAGTGAAAAATTATTATTAATACATTTTTATATAATAACAGCACCCAAAGACCCCAGTCAGGATGAGGGTCCCCATTGTATCAGGTGCTCTAGAAACAAATTGATAGACAAATTGAAATCCTGGCTCCACTGAATTAAATAGGAGTTTTGCCACCCAATTTGATTGGGGCCAGGATTTCACCCATTCCCCCTGTCTTACAGAGTTTCACAATCTAATTAAATATGAGATGCAACAAGTGAATGTAGCTTCAAACCAAGGAGGAGGAAGTTAATGATTATAGGCTCTTATGGTTTCATAAGATAACTGTAACTATGGTACTCGTATGGCCCCCATCACCATAGTATCTGAGTACCTCACTATTTTTAATGTATTTATCTTCCCAGAATCCCTGTAAGGCAGGGAAGTGCTATTATCTCCATTTTATAGAGAATGAGCCAAGTCACAGAGAGACTAGGACCTAGATCCTCAAAGATATTTAGATGCCTGAGTCCCACTGAGATCAGTGGGTGGTAAGTGCCTACCACTAGCGCTGGAAACCAGGAGGCTACAGCCCTCCACCTTTTAACAAAAGAAATATAAGCACAGAATTAATGTCCCGCACAGACTTCCCCCCGCAGAATAATAGATTTTTGGCCTTCCCTCCCACCAGGGCCAGCGCTACCATTAAGGCAGCCTAGGCAATCGCCTAGGGCGCCAGAATAAATGGTGGGCGCCGTTTTGCCAGAGGGGGCAGCAGGTGGCTCCGGTGGAGCTGCCGCAGTGGTGCCTGCGGATGGTTGGCTGCTCGCGCGGCTCCGGTGGACCTCCCGCAGGCATGACTGCGGCAGCTCCACCGGAGCCACGGAGCACCGGACCGTCCACAGGCACCACTGCGGCAGAAATTGCCGTCCGCCTATGGCACTCAAACCCCTAGCGCCGGTCCTGCCTCCCTCCCTATACACACACTTCTACAAAGGTTTTTGCACCTTTGGTGCCTAAACATCCTTGAGGATCTGGGCTTAAGCTACTTACCCGGGGTCACATAGGAAGCCTGTGACAGAGCAGGGACTTAAATTCAAGTCCCCAAATTCCTAGGCTAGTGCCCTAATTGCTGGACCTTCATCTCAGTATGCATCACTTAATGCCTCTGAATCATTTAAACTTTCCATTTTAATTATCATTTTAAAAATACCCTATCGAGCCATAGACCCATATGCAACCTTCATGTCTGTCACACCACCCACTTCTCCTTTGAATAGGTGATCCTGGGTGCACTGCCTCTGATTTTAATAGTTTACTTACTTACTTAATTATTTCTACCTTCCTTCCATAGAGACTTTTTCCAACCACCCATCTACCTTGCATTATTAGTTCCCTCCCTTTAACAGAAAGAAAAACCAACCCTACAACTTCCTCAGATGATGGAAAATAATCATAATACTTAGCTCATCTATGAATTGCCCCTCCCCTTGGTTGCCTGCCTATGTAGGAGTGTGAGGCCCCAGAGGGTTTTTCCATTCTCTCTGCCGCTCTTCAGAAGGCAGGGCTGGGTCTATGTAGAAGCAAGGGGCAGAAAGCCCATTGGTCCATTATGATGCAAATATTCTCATGTCATTGTGATCTGGGGCTGTAATCTTGTCATGAAGGCCTGCCAATTCGCAAACCCCTTACTGTGTTACTCCACCTTTCCCTTGCCTCCACCTCCCATCCACTTTTACCACTTTCTGTTTTCACTTGGGGATCTGGGATAGAACAGGTTGGCTCCATTGGAAGTTTCCTATAGCCATGTTTCTTTCGCCATAGGTGGTAATTTTGAAGGCCTTTTTAAGATTTCAAGTACCCTGGGACAGATCACTTTGACAAGAGACACAGTGAAACAAACTACCACTGTGCAGTATTCTTTGATGGTCACTGCAACAGACTCAGGTCTGCCACCTCTTTCAACCTCTGTCAAGGTACTGAACAATATTGCCTTAGCCAGTGCTCACACAGTTTATTCACCAAGTTGCTTTGTTCTAAATGGAATGTCACCACACTGGAAAAAAGACCTGAGCATCTATGGGGAGAGTTCAATGATAACCTGTGCTTAATGCATAGCAACAGTTAAAACAGCCAACCATGTTATTGCATGCATGAGGAGTGGGATCGAAAATACTGCAAATATTATAATGCCATTATATACATACATGGCATGCCCCCACCTAACAAAAATAGAAGGAGTGCAGGAAACGGGAGGAAAATGAGAGAAATGAGATTTCTTTGTGGGATCTAAAGATTGAGACTGTTTAACTGAGAGGACTAAATAAGAGGGAACATGGTGGAGGTATATGAAATAATGAACAGTAGGTGGTAAATCAGGTGTTCATATTTACCTTCTCATTATACAAGAAGGGGGACATTAAATTAGATTGTTAGGCAACAAATTTAAACCCTTGTTCATAATAAGCCAGTGGAACTCATTGACACAAAATATTGTTGAGGTTAAGAGTTTAACAGGATTCTAAAAAGGATTTGACATTTGTATGGATAAAAACATGCATGGTTACATTAAACAGAATTAAAAAATATAGAGTCATAAGCCCTCATCCTTCAGGGAATAGGAGAGAAGCTAACTGATGGAGTTTAAACCTAAACCCCAGTTAAAGATGATCAGCCAGTAGGCTCTGTCTGTATACAATTTGTAGCCATTTTTCATAAAATAAAGTATACTTATCTTAAATATATTCTAAAATATTAATATTTTTAAATCTCTCCTCATGCTCTACAAGGTGCAGTGGAAGAGTTTGTTAGAAGTCCTATCACACAAATCAATACCCCTTTCCTTGAGCTGGTTAGTCAACTGAACTATCTGATGTGTGCTTTATTATATGATTAATAGAAATCCCTCTATATAATTAGAAAAATCATATTGGTGAACTAAATTATTCATCAGGCTGGTACCTCACTTACTCAAATTACTTTCAAGGGATTAACATGTCAAACATATAACAATGTCTGCTGTTGCTGTGTTTTTTAATCATTGACATGTTGCTAGACTATTTTACCACTGCAAAATGACAAAAGAAAATCTGTTTGCATTGAAAACCTAGTAACATAACTGTTGGGTTTTTCCTCCCAGGTGTCAGTGATGATTGCCCCCATCAACACTTCATTCCCAGTGTTCTCTGCAGATGTCTACCAGCCTGATGCTCTGAGTGAGAAAGCATTACCAGGGACGTTCGTAGTACAGATCAGTGTGCTGTATAAGAGCCCTGTAATATACAGCATTATATCAGGCAATGAAAAGGGTAAGCTGTTGATATGAAGTCACTGGATAAAGATAGGTTTGTGATAAAAAAGTTCCTCCACAACCCATCAAAATATTCTGCTGATTCTCTCCCCTTTTTTGTGTGTGAACGTTTCTCTCTCATTCTCTGTGTGTGTTTCTCTTTTTATAAAGCCTTTAGGGTGAAATCCTAGCCCTGTTGAACTCAGTGGCTAAACTCCCGTTTACTTCAATGGGAGCAGGAGTTCATAGGTACATAGAAATTGCCACACTGGATCAGATTAGCAGTCCATGTAGTCAAGTATCCTGTCTCAGGTAGTGCCCAGCACCAGATGCTTTCTAGGAAGGTGTAAGAACCTTGCAAAGCAGATTTGGGGTAATTTGTCTCCCACATTAGGTCTCATCGTGAAGAAGGGTTTAAGCCTTCAAGCGCACGGTTGACTATGCCTTCCAAATTGTTTGTTGTCATTAATTGTGATAATTTTGGATATTCTTGATATCTGTATAAATCCATATTTCACCCTTAGAGCTTGTCTAGATGAACCATTAATGCTCAGCAAGCTTGGGTATAAATCTGCTGTGGTCTGCCATGCACTAACTGGCCATGTGCATCCTGCTACTGTGCACTAAAAGTTTCCTAGGACACGCTGATTTCATGTTTCAAAGTGAAGTAGATGAAAGCGCACTAGAGAACTTTTAGTCTGCAGTACCAGGGTCCACATGGACAGTTAGTGCACAGCATGATAGGGAGCTGTAGATTTACAGCCCAGCATGCCATGCACTGCCTGTTTGTCTTGACAGGCCCTAAGTGTTCTTTTTGGAAGGCACTATAACAGGTGAATTGTATATGATGGTTTGCATAATAAGACCTAAAAAGGATAGTTTCAAAAGTTGAGAAAATGGTACATAGTGTAAGCTGTGTTTTCTTTCTTTATTAGGTTACTTTAGTATTGATCAGTTTAGTGGCATAATAAGAACAACAAAGAACCTAACAGTAGAAGAGTTTCCAATCCTCTTTATTGTGCAAGCAATAGATTCATCTGAACCCAACTTCTACAGTCAAGCGTCTGTGCAAGTGACAGTCATTGATGAAAATGATTTCCCTCCTGTTTTCTCATCCTCTTTGCTTGAAGCAACACTACAAGAGGTGAGAAAATGTTATCCCCCAAACAATGAAATGTTGTCCTTTGTGCTGAATGCTAATGTGCTAGTAAACATCCAATGAGGGAAAAGACTGAAAATGTTGTCTTGACATGTGATAATATATTTGAAACTGAAAACTCCAGCACATAAAGAGAAGTACAGAGAAACATAAACACATTGAGGAAACAATGATCTTTCACTAATGGGAGTCCACTCAAAGAAAACATCAAACCCTTCTTGCATATTGGTTTTCCCTTAGATCTTACTCTTGCACCTTCTCAACCTATTTAGAGAACACGGTTGGGCTGCAGATACTTGCTTTGACTTTTCTCTGCCTCCTGCAGTGAATAAGGAGGAAGACTCCATTAAAATAGTTCTTTCTCCTCTGCTTTCTCCAGCACTATCCATTATGATTTATCTAGCTCATAAACTAACTGCAGCGTTCCAAGCAAGCCAGATTTCTGATTTAGTCTGTCACTAAACTCCTTTTTGCCTGCCAAGGAAGCCACATTTTAATTCTGAAAATGAATCCAGCTCAATATTTCAACTAGAGATTTGCTTTTTTAAAATAACACCTCAGTACCTTTCAGTGTCCAGCTATAAAAAAAATAAAATAAAGCACATCAAGGGTATTTTGATATGTGCTGTGATACAAGCTTTGTGTCTAAGATTAACAGCTGGCCCATACAAATTCCCTCTAAGGAACACAGCCAATTTGAAACCTAGTCATTTCCAACATTGAGTTAAAAGTATATTTAGCTACTACACCTGCCACTGACCCATCTGGAAGTTTGGGAGTAGGGTGGGGGTTACAATCACGTTTTCCAACCTCCCCCCAAAAAGAATACAATTGTCTGCCATATTTCTGTGTGAAAGACTCACACCAAGGGAACTGACTAACTAGGAACCTCTCGCTGGCTTCAGTGGCTTTGGGTCAGACCTTAACTGAAAGAATGAAATTGACTGTGCACAATGTGCTGTCAAAGAAATAAAAAAAAATAGTAAAAAGCTGAAATTACATAAAAATATTTTTATATATTTATTTTTCAGTTACAAGTAAGATTGCTAGATAAACAATATTCAGACAGCAATGTGATTCTTAAGTTGACAGTGTTCCTTTAATTTAAAAAAGGTAGGGGCAGAGGCTGTTGAGTTTCTCCTTAAAACAAAGTCACACTTTGCTCTGGCAATTATTCATATTTAAAACAGGAAAAGGCAACTAATCAAAACATCTTTGACCATTTTCCTCTGTTCTGTATTGACAGAATTCAACCTCTACCCAAATCATTCAGATGAAGGCTCAAGATAATGATACAGGTAGAAACGGTTTTCTCACATACGGCATTCTGAGTGGAGACAGACAGAAATTCAGGATAGATGAAGCTACTGGGATTCTTTACTCCACTGTTCCTGTTGATTATGAAGAGGGACCTACAAAGTATCAGGTTTGCTTTAAACTGCCACTTCCAGTTTTTCCGTATTCAGATTTCTTGATTTAAGCCCAGGGTAATTAGTGAAATTTTTGTTTTGTTTTGGTTCACATGGGTTTGAACATTTTACATATCATTTAAAAAGATATGTGACTTTACATAATATTTATTCAAGTTAAACACTGATAGTATGGAATAATTACTAACTTAACATAAAGTACCAGGCAAGAATCTTAGGCCCCACTCTGTAAAGATTTAAGCATGTAAGTAACTTTGACTTCATGTGCTGGGACTGCTCATGTGCATAAAGTTAAGCATGTGCTCAGATCTTTGCAGGATCAGGGCCTGAGAGATAAAAGAGCTCAAAATCAATCCATGAAATTTTTTGTTGCCACATGTGTCACTTCTGTTTTCTCTAATTGACTAATAGGTTCATTTGATAATAATAATACTTTATATACAGGAACATTTGGATGAGAAAAGGTTTTAATTTCTCAGACACATTTCATGCATTGTCTTTAAGGTGAACTTGCAATGTTGGTTTAAAATTAAAAAAATATCAAAAAGCTCTTCCTATTATGCAATTGACCCAGTAGCTATATTTGTGTTATTTATAGGTTGTAATATATGCTGAAGACAATGGGATCCCTGAGAAGAAAAGGGGTTATTGCACCGTCATCATAAACATCATTGACATTAATGATTGCCCACCTGTGTTTGACCCAGTGAATACACTCAGTGTTATGGAAAACGCACCTGTAGGATTCATTGTTGGAAAAGTCACTGCAACAGACAGAGATGAGGGAGATAATGCCTTTGTTCTGTATAATCTCATAGGTAACAAGTGATTCTCTTATGGAAACAACTATCTAATTTTGATTCATAATATCCACTCTCCTGTGAGCATCAATAGCATTATATTTAATGTCTTGTAGAGTCTTACTATTTAATCCAAATATATATATTTCCAATCTACAACTGTACAGTTTTTTTACAGTGCTCAAACTGATTGAGTAGCAACTTCCATGACTGTTGTTGAACTGAAACTATGCTCACTTTTAAATCATACTACTAACTGCAGTTAAAAATAACCTTTTATCCGGCTGCAAAAAACCTCTCTTTTATTCCGAAAACTCTTAACTGATCTGCCACATAAACTGTAATCAACATGATTCATTTTGGTAGAAATAACTTTTTAATACATGCTGTGTCAGCTTCTGCGTGTTGAGGAAAGGGTTGAGGCCTGATTGTCTCCTGGCTAGAACCTTGGCATTCCTACTTGTGCGGAAGGGGTGTCAAATGCTACCAAATCAGAATTCTCTAATCACACTTGTAGATTCTGAGCATTTTACACTAAATTTGAAAAGGTGTAGATGATGCCACAAGAGAATCAGTCCTGATGATAGTTTTTTTTCCCCCCATATTGGGAGTACATGTATTCAGCTTATTTTTTCATATTGTCTCTTTATTTTCTATATGCACAAAGTTCCTGCTATGGCTTTGAACAAGGATGGGCAAAAAGCAGTAAAAACCACAGCAAAGTTTCCTCTAATATAGGAGCACCATGGCTAGATCAACTGCAGAAGATGCTCTGTTTTCAAGTTCCTAACCAGACTTCATTTTGTCTGTGTTGAATAGATCTTTCTGAAAGTCATTGAGATTTTTCTGTAGCATGTTTTGGTTGTCAAAAATAATAATCACCTCCTCTCCAGGTGTCTATGTCACTCACCTGCCTGGACTTAGAATCAATTTAGAGTCAAAGTTGCTCCTTCTTAACTAAATGGGATGAGAATAGACTCGGGTCACTACTGCTCCAGCAGTGCAAAGAAGGTTGAAAGCATTAGGAGCATGACAGGGAAAGAGGCATGTCTGGAGTACTGCTGTGCCCCAGCAATCCCTGGCTGTTGTAATGGCCCTTGGAAGCTGTTGCAATCAGCAAACTTAGAGCAACACTAAGGCTCTAAGTTATTTCTTGAGACTGAACAGTGACTAGCAAGCTGAAGGTCAGGGAACTGTAATGGTGGCTGATAGCCCTCTTTGTACCCTCTAGATCCACTGAGCTGCACTGGCCCAGAATAGCTAGTTTTCAGGATTTGGCCCAATGTGTCCAATATATCGGTATGAATTGTCCAACAGCAGTTGCCATTTATTGTCCTCACTTTAGGTATCTTTAAGCATGGAGCTATTTGACCCTTCAATGAGCTGGTGTCTATGCAGTGTCTGTTGACCTGTTCTCTTGGTTCCCATCACAGATATACATTTCACTCACATTATTTCTCTAGTCTGTATCTTTATCATTTCTACTGCATTACCTTGATTGTGTGAAACAGAGAATTGCTTTCAGAGCAAGAAAGATGTTAACAGCTGACTGGAGAGTGTTGCCAGCTACCTGCCTCTCAGACAGTGTTAATGTATAATGTTTCCTTGAATGTACTGTAGGTGGTGGAGGAAATATATTTGAAATAGATGAAGTACATGGGAACATTAAGATAAAGAATTCTCCAGACTATGAAACTCTGAATAGATACATCCTTACACTGAATGCATGCAACAATAAATCTGCCCCTTTCTATCAGGTAAGAGAGCATTTTTATAATAAATGGGAATATTTACCACTCAAAGCAGGTCTAGACAACATAGCTGGTTGTGCTCACCCCACAACAAAGACTAGTGGAGCTGCTCCAGTGCTAAAGCAGTTGGTGGGCTGTGAGGCATTGAAAATGTTGTAATCTTAAGCAAAGAAGCTCCCACTTACCGCACACTCTTGCCTTTCAAGGTTAAGCATTCTAGGTTAACTTCTCGAAGCATACCCAAATAATATAAACTTCTAATTTATCATTGGTACATTTTTTACCTTTATACTAAATATGAGGGGCCATGAAAGCCTTTGACTGTGAATAAGGAATTACCAGCACATCACTGGTGATTTTTAAATAAAGATTGATATGTTTCTAAAAGATCTGCTCTAGGAATTATTTGGGGGAAGTTCTATGCTCTGTATTATACAGGAGGGAAGACTAGATGATCACAACATGGCCTTGGAATCTATTAATCAGAAAATCTGGAGGGCGAATGTGGTCAAAGGGATAGATTCTCCTCTCATACTGACTTGTGACCAGTGTAAGTGCAGTAACCTCAATGGAGTTACTCCTGATTTCACAGTGTTAAGTGGGAGGAGAATCAGAGCTTAACATTGGCTCAAATGTTTTAATAGTTATTATAAGGTACTCCAGTTTATAGCAGCACAGAAAGAGGCTGTCCACATATTCATGTTATGGGTCAGATTCTGCCACCTGTATTCATAATTGATGAGCAGTATCTTATGCCACAACTAGTCCCATGGGGGTGAATGTCAGAATCTGGCCCTACATTTTTTCCCAACCAACCTCTGCTGGGGAAGAGGATTGCTTGCTGTTGTTATTAATTAGCCATAGTAATTACACTGATGTTTTTCAAACCACCAAATACTGATCTCCAAATCAATGAAAATTAATTTGCAGCAAATCTTTCCATTTCTATAGTATCTGTTTATAATTTTGAAATGCTATAATATAAACATTAAAAAAATAGCAACACTTTTCCTTTCCATCATCCTCATCTAGCATCTGAGGTATGGTATGCTGTCCTCATACATCACGTCATGTCATATATTATTCACCCAGAATGCTATAGACCTTTCACATTGTAGAATCCGACAGCTCCTGTAAATGTGTTGTCTCTTCTCATATTCATTTCCTATGTAGATCTTAGAATTCTGTGAAGTGAATAAAGGAATTAAAGCTATGCTAATATTATGCTACAGGATTCTTTGGGTTCTAATTTGTGTTTACTGTTGCAAGCAAGGATAAATGAGTCATCTTAAATATTCTAAACATATCTGAAATCATTTTGTTTTCCAGGCCAATACTACTGTCACTGTTGTAGTGGCTGATATAAATGATAACGCTCCAGAATTCACTCAAGACTCCTATTATGAGGCGATAAACATGATTAATCCTGTAGCAGCTCACATCATTACTGTGAAAGCCACAGACAAAGATCAGGTGACTGTTTTTAATTTTAAGACTGTTGTAAGATTTTCTCCATCCAAAATGGGGAATCAGGACTCCAGAGTTTCTTTTCCTGACACTGACTCACTCTGTGGTTTTGGGCAAGTCATTTAACTGAGCTGTACTTTAGTTTTCTCCTTTGCAATATATGCATTATACCTATCTCACAGAAGTGTTGTGCAGCTTAATTAATTAGTGTTTGTAAAGTTATTTGGATTCCTCAGATGGAAGGTAGTACAAAAGTGAAAAATATTGAATATGGGATATGTACTCACCAGATTCTCATAAAAGATTAGAGCTGGAAGAGACCTCAGGAGGACATCTAGTCCAACCCCCAGCTCAAAGCAGGACCAACCCCAACTAAATCATCCCAGACAGGGCTTTGTCAAGCCGGGCCTTAAAAACTTCTAAGGATGGAGATTCCACTACTTCCCTAGGTAACCCATTCCAGTGCTTCACCACCCTCCTAGTGAAATAGTTTTTCCTAATATCCAACTTAGACCTCCCTCACTGCAATCTGAGACCATTGCTCCTTGTTCGGTCATCTGTCACCACTAAGAACAGACTGGCTCCATTCTCTTTGAAATCCCGCTTCAGGTAGTTGAAGGCTGCTATCAAATCCCCCCTCACTCTTCTCTTCTGCAGATTAAATAACCCCAGTTCCCTCAGCCTCTCCTCATAAGTCATGTGCCCCAGCCCCCTGATCATTTTCATTGCCCTCTGCTGGACTGTCTCCAATTTGTCCACATCCTTTCTGTAGTGAGGGGCCCAAAACTGGATGCAATACTCCAGATGTGGCCTGACCAGTGCTGAATAGAGGGAAATAATTACTTCCTTCAATCTGCTGGCAGTGCTCCTACTAATGCAGCCCAATATGTCGTTAGCCTTCTTGGCAACAAGGGCACATTCTCCACAAGTATCCTCAAAATATTTTACACTGCATACCCGACTACTGTTCACTGTGTTGTTACTCCCAGGAACACCAGTCCCGAGAGTAATACTTCTATGAATAGTTGCATTTGATCTATGCATTTCTAGTGCACTTATCACTGTGCACACTGATTGGCATTGGCCAGTCTGCCAGCTCAGCATAGCAACAACATTCCTGAACATACCCCTTTCAGGAGAGGGAACTTCCAGAAATACCATCAAAAGAAATATCAGTGGCTGTTGCCTCTCTGTTTGATGGGGTACAGATCTGGTCAAACTATGTATCTCCAGCACTAATTTACTGCTATAATAAAACTAAAAGCTCTGTTTTGCTATGTTCCTTCTCATTTCTTTTCTTCTTTTATTTATAAATACTTTTTAACTCTCAGTGTGAGTTTAATGCTCATGAAAGATATTGGGTTGACAGCTGGGAAGACTCTCTTAATGGACACAACAGCAACAAGGGAGTTGGCAATGCAATCTTCTCCCATGCTTTCCTGACTAAGGGAGTAGGGGAGAGAGAGTAGTTCAGTCTCCATGTCCATTCAGTCTTGGGCCCTCTGTGAAGATTGCTTAGAATTGTGTCAATCACCACCAGTTGTGGAAGGGATGGTTAGGTCATATGGACCCCCGGTCACTGAAAACTGGACTGAGACC
Organism: Gopherus flavomarginatus; assembly: GCF_025201925.1. Lineage (NCBI taxonomy): Eukaryota > Metazoa > Chordata > Testudines > Testudinidae > Gopherus > Gopherus flavomarginatus. Next base: position 20,979,077 of record NC_066620.1, on the reverse strand, counting down.
ACCAAATCCTGTCTCAGGGATGTGTTTCTGAATTAAAGAGGCAGCTGAAAGTGCAATTTGGGATTTTTTTCTGCTCTCTCTTCTTGGTGCTTGGCAGGTTTTCAATACAAAACACTTAAATAATTTCTCTCTTCCTGTGTAGTAGTTTGAACACTTGGTGCCTCATCTGAAGCCTGCTGAAGTCAGTGGAAATATTCCTATTGTCTTCAGTAGGCTTTGGGTCAAACCCAGAGTGCCTGATGTCCAGCCATTTTAATTTGGCTTGTGAGTGCGAATTTACAGAAACAATTATACAGTAGCATAAAATTTTGCCTGCATTGAGGCCCAGATGAAAATCACATCATCTGTATCCTGTGTTCCATCCTCATACAGAATGACCACTGACATCAAAGCAGGACTCAGAGAATATGTGGCACCTCTGAGCGCTAAGAAGGACAGGGTGTGAATTCTTCTCCTTTCCCCTGTTTTTTCTTTCTGTTTCTGAGATTATTATAAAGGAAGAAAGAGCCTTAAATCTGAAACTTACTTAATGTCGATAAACACATGGTAAGTCCCAATCCTGCCCCCACTGGAGCCAGTGAAGCACAGTGTGTAATACTTTCAAGAAATACAGAGCAAAGTATAACAGAGCCAACCCTAACATAAAGCCAACCTTTAAAGACTTATTTCAGGGAAAACATACTAAGATAATTTTTCATATGCCTATTATGTAATTGGCTAATTGCCTGTGACATTTCCTGTTTTGTGAAACACCCTTCCAACAGAACTCATCCAAAATTTAAATTTTCTAAATAAGTTCACTGAATGCATTTAGATTTTGTCAAGTCTATTATATTAAACAGTGCTTATGCCACTCTTCAGAAACTTACTCAAATTGCTTGTAATTTTCTTTAATGCTTCTGTGGTGTATTCTTTCTGGAAATTTAGTAATATTTTGCAATATGTAGCACCTTCTAAGATATCAAAATCCTTTACAAACATTAACAAAGAAAGCTTCTCAACATCAGTGGCAAGTAAAGATTAATTTTTATCCCTGTTTTACAGATGGAGTAACCAAGGCACAGTTGCCCAGCATTTGGCAGAGCATAGAATACAGATCTTCTGTGCTTAATAATAGTCTTCTTCCACTCTGAAATTCTACTAATGTGTTCTTGCTATTGCAGGGGGAAAATGCCCTTATTGAATACTATATCCTGCCGGATTTTAGCTTCAGCCAGTTCTTCCTGATTGAGGATATAAATGAGGGGAAAATAATAACAATTGGAAACCTGTCCAATCCTGGAGAGATCCCTTTGAGAATAATAGCTAAAGACCGAGGTTCTCCTCCATTAAATAGCACAGCCTTGATTAAGCTTAATGTGCTTGACAATCGCCCATTTGTCCCACAGTTTAATCAGACTGACATCAGGTGAGGGTTTTTATATTCAATTACATGAGTGTCATTGTTCTGAATTCTCCTTGTAGCTGAGACCACATTGCCACTGAATTTGTTAAAAGTATTGGGGGTACTATTTCCAAAGATGGAAATTCCATTTTTCTTCTTGTAGGAAGAAACAAACAAACAATTTTAAATAACAAAGACAGAAAATGTCCCTAGTCTAATTGTTTTGTGCATCTGATGTTTGGAGCCATGTTTTACATTTTATTGCCTTATTCTTCAGTTTATAAAATGCACTTGTCCTCCAAACTCACCCAATCAGAGTAAAGATCACCCTTCTTTTCCCCCTTTCTCATGCACACCATCAATCAGTATTTTGGTATAAAAATGTATTGATTTTATGTCAATAATTATTACTGGCATATTGTTGTGGGCTCTAAATGCAATTGGTCCTACACATACTGGGCATCAACCCCCATCAACCACCCACCACCAAATGGAGAAGTCTTCCCTAGCCTTGACCCAAGGTCAAAGAAATGCTTGGCCAAAAAGATGAGCCTTGCACTGCTCTTTGAAGGCCAGCATACTCCAGTAGGCACCCTCCAGGGGGGAAAAATAGCCAAGGATCTTCAATCAAGAACACCCTTCTCCCAAGTCTCAAAGGTTCAACAACATGCACTGCCAACAAATCAGCTATTGGCATTTGTGCCAGTAAAATCTATCATCACAGTCTGTCATCTTTTTTCTGTTAGCACAACTGCGATGGAAGACACAGGAGCTGCACATTTAGTTTACACTTTTGCTGTGATGGAAGCCTTAGGGAGACAAATTGATTACAAAATTGTATCTGGTAATGAGCATGGTGAGTACAGCTTCTTCTTACACCCTGAAGTAGGCAAATATAGCACTATAAACTAGCTCTGGGTGAGCAGCAAAGAATCCTGTGGCACCTTATAGACTAACACGTTTTGGAGCATGAGTATTCACCCATAAAAGCTCATGCTCCAAAACGTCTGTTAGTCTATAAGGTGCCACAGGATTCTTTGCTGCTTTTACAGATCCAGACTAACATGGCTACCCCTCTGATACTAGCTCTGGGTGGGAGATCATATTGTATTTAACAATGAAACTGAGTGAGAATAATGACGATGGAATAAAATGTAGGTATGTAGAGTGACATGATTTCTTACTATATCTCTTTGGTATAAGACATCACCAGTTTTATTTGGCCAAGTTCAGAAGTGACCTTGGTGGTGGTATAAATTCCATGTTGCCAAGTGGGTTTACGTGGGTGTAATTTACATGCTGAAAGAGCAAATGGAGGAAGGGTCTCAGGAGAAATGACTAATAGGAAAGGGTAAATAAGTACCTTGTTGTTTGCCAGTTGCTTTTCTATTACATCAGCTTGCACTCACACCAATTTACTGGTGTGCAACTTACAACTACATTTACAACACTTGGGAATATGGCCCCCTAATGTCTAAAAACTTGGAATAATGAAAATCTGACTAAAAAAATGCAAATCAAGTAGAAAGACAGGTGCAGTGCAGAACTGACATTCTGTCTTCTTTATACTGCACCTTTAAATGTAAGAAGTCTGTCTGTTCAAGGAAAGGACTTTGAGGAGATTCAAGATAGAGAATCAGTGTGGGAGGGTCTTACAGAGAGACTCTCACTCAGCTTTCTCTCTCATGGAGCTGTTATAGTCTTCCTCCATGTGTCTTCCCTAATCTAAAACAATGGTGGTTGGTGGAGCACTGCTGGTGGAAAGTTGGCTGGTCACATATTCTGCTGTTCCTTCTTGTTTCCAGCTGGTAAATGTTACTAAAAGACAGCTATAAAACACATGCCATGCTTATCAAATATTACTTTTCCATGTAAGCAATTGCTGTAGTTGCCTGAGGAATGTTATGCAGTCATGAATGGGAAGCATAGCAGTTCAACACTTGCAAATAGGAGGAGAGGTGAGGTGACAAATCAAGATCTTTCTTAAGATGTCATCACACTGTGGAAAAGGTTTGAGAGACCTTGGACTGGATCTAGATTGAAAGTGCACATTTTGCTCTTTTTGTATAGGAAATACAAAAGTATTATTAACAAGCAATGTGTGAAGTCATAAAAAGCACAGCTGGTGCCCTACTTCTGGTTGAAAGTTTGTTGAGGTTTTGGTACTTTTGCCACTCCTGTATTACTATTGAAATACACTAGCATTCAGTCCCCAAGAACTGAGCCAGTACAGTAGTATTACAAGAGCAACATAGATAGAAGAGGTGTGAAGGGTACAAATGAAAATGGTAACTACTGGTATATTACTGAAAAGTGCACATTTTTCTTTTCAGCCCATTTTATACTGGATATAAAAAGTGGAGAGCTAAAAACGGCAATTAACTTGAACTATGAGGAAATTTCTCAGTATACAATTACAGTTGAAGCAAATGAAAGTCCCTCTTCTGTCACACAGGTCCAGTATTCAGGTATATTTTTTTCCTTTGAAGGACACTGCAGTTTGAATTGGAGGGTGATAAGCTGTCATAAACAGATAGCTAAGGGTTAATGTCTCTTTCACCTGAAGCACCTGACCAGAGGACCAATCAGGAAACAGGATTTTTTCAACTCTGGGTGGAGAGTTTTTTGTGTGTGAGTCTTTTTGTTCTTAGTCTTCTGCCTGAATCTCTCTCAGCTAGAGAAGGATTTTTCTATTTCCTGCTTTCTAATCTTCTGTTTCCAAGTTGTGAGTACAAAGTGGGTTTTTTCTTTGGTATTTACATGTCTATAGTTGCTGGAGTGCTTTAAATTGTATTCTTTTTGAATAAGGCTGTTTATTCAATATTCTTTTAAGCAATTGACCCTGTATTTGTCACCTTAATATAGAGAGACCATTTGTATGTATTGTTCTTTCTTTTTTATATAAAGCTTTCTTTTAAGACCTGTTGGAGTTTTTCTTTAGTGAGGAACTCCAGGGAATTGGGTCTGCATCTCACCAGGGAATTGGTGGGAGGAAGAAATCAGAGGGAGATCTGTGTGTGTTAGATTTACTAGTCTAACTTTGCATTCCCTCTGGGTGAAGAGGAAAGTAATTCTGTTTTCCAGGACTGGGAACGGGGAGGGTGGAGTCCCTCTGCTTAGATACAGGGAGGTTGCTTCTGTGTAACTCTCCAGGAGCACCTGGAGGGGGGAAGGGAAAAAGAATTATTTCCCTTTGTTGTGAGACTCAAGGGATGTGGGTCTTGGGGTCCCCAGGGAAGGTTTTTGGGGGGGACCAGAGTGCCCCAAAACACTCTAATTTTTTGGGTGGTGGCAGCAGTACCAGGTCCAAGCTGGTAACTAAGCTTGAAGGTTTTCAGGCTAACCCCCATATTTTGGACGCTAAGGTCCAAATCGGGGACTAAGTTATGACATGGATCCCACTTCTGCCACCATGTCATAACTTAGTCCCCGATTTGGACCTTAGCGTCCAAAATATGGGGGTTAGCCTGAAAACCTTCAAGCTTAGTTACCAGCTTGGACCTGGTACTGCTGCCACCACCCAAAAAATTAGAGTGTTTTGGGGCACTCTGGTCCCCCCCAAAAACCTTCCCTGGGGACCCCAAGACCCAAATCCCTTGAGTCTCACAACAAAGGGAAATAATTCTTTTTCCCTTCCCCCCTCCAGGTGCTCCTGGAGAGTTACACAGAAGCAACCTCCGTGAATCTAAGCAGAGGGACTCCACCCTCCTCGTTCCCAGTCCTGGAAAACAGAATTACTTTCCTCTTCACCCAGAGGGAATGCAAAGTTAGACTAGTAAATCTAACACACACAGATCTCCCTCTGATTTCTTCCTCCCACCAATTCCCTGGTGAGATGCAGACCCAATTCCCTGGAGTTCCTCACTAAAGAAAAACTCCAACAGGTCTTAAAAGAAAGCTTTATATAAAAAAGAAAGAACAATACATACAAATGGTCTCTCTATATTAAGGTGACAAATACAGGGTCAATCGCTTAAAAGAATATTGAATAAACAGCTTTATTCAAAAAGAATACAATTTAAAGCACTCCAGCAACTATAGACATGTAAATACCAAAGAAAAAACCCACTTTGTACTCACAACTTGGAAACAGAAGATTAGAAAGCAGGAAATAGAAAAATCCTTCTCTAGCTGAGAGAGATTCAGGCAGAAGACTAAGAACAAAAAGACTCACACACAAAAAACTCTCCACCCAGAGTTGAAAAAATCCTGTTTCCTGATTGGTCCTCTGGTCAGGTGCTTCAGGTGAAAGAGACATTAACCCTTAGCTATCTGTTTATGACATAAGCACAGGGCACTTGTTGTGCATTCTATATTTGCACTAAATTTAGAAACAGAAAATGTGATAAACGACAAAGCTGTGGTGAAAGATTAAAAGCAGAGGGTCAGATTGTGTGGCACTATGCAGACAACAGAGAGCAAAGAGCCTTCCCTCAACCTTGCACTCCTTCACAGGGGTTCACCACAGCCACAGATGGGAACGCAGCACTGGACTTCTCAAATGGCATAGGGCTAGGGCCTCAGCTCCTGTCTGTCCTGGCTAACAGAGCTGAGCCAGCACAGCAGAGAGGCAGTGCATGCTGCACCCTTTTACCCTGCATCACTCCAGCATGTGCCACCCAGAGCTCCCAGAGGAATTCAAGTTGAGTCAGCCAGAGTTCTTCTGGGGACTCTCGTGCTGTGCCACCCCTCCTCATCCCCATTCAGCATAGCCTTTGTCTTAAAGCTGCCTGTCTTCACATCTGAAAGCAATGCTTGGGGTTAATGGAGAAACATGTCTGTAGCCTCAGTGATATGTTCTGCATGATACAGGATTTAATTAAATTAATGTATTTGTTTTTAAAAGGTCTGTTTTCTCAAAATCTGGCGAGACTAACAATCTTAGTGCAAGATGTAAATGAAAAGCCAGCATTTTTGAACAGCTCCTACTCTGTTCGGATCTTGAACTCAGTGCCGTACAAATTCCCCGTTGTTAAAGTTCAGGTAAAGTATATTTCTGCCCTTTCTGAGTATCTGAAGGCTTTTGAAAGACTTGGGCTCCAGTCACACTGGCCAATTAAACTGGGTTAGTGGAGCCATTTTTAAACATGTTTTTTAAATTTTGGGTCATCTTCTGCCCTGCATCTGAGATCTGCTCAGTGAATGTGAATGATGGGGGACATCAGGGAGCTTGTGATAGTTCCCTGGTGCTGTGAGCTGGTTTGTGCCTACCCCAGCCTTGGTGTGAATTGGAGCAGCCCAAGGGGCCTTATGCCACTAGTGTATGGTACCTAAAGGACACTACACCAATTGAGGATTGACATAATCCCACCGAGAGGGTAGGCATGGATCCAAGAGCTGGTGCTGGCCAGTTACAGTCAGAATGCAGCCGCTTTTACACTGCTTGAGTAGCATAGAAGGGGCTGGATCGTAAACAAGAATCTGGCGCATTATGCCTACCCTGCACAGACCAAGTTAACTGTGTTTAGGGCCGAATCCTGTTCCCACTAAAGTCAGTGAGAAAACTTCCGCTGACTTCAGTGGTGCAAGATGAGGCCCTTAAATAATAATAGCAGGAGCTGTTAGTAAACTGGGTTTATAAACCAGCCCACTAACAGAGTTTAATTGCCACTGTGGGCAGGCCCTTCACAATGCTCTGGAAATCATATTACTAAAATAGTGCTAAGTCATTCAGGAGGGAGACAGAGGGCCCATGAAACTCTGCAAGGTTCATCTCAGGGAATTTCTTTGAGGCTTCTTAAGGAGAGGGACTTGGGGTGGCCAAATGCAGAGGACACTCCCTCCAAACCCATTCTCCTCGGATATAGAGGTCTGTGAGGAAGGAAAACTGCAGTCCTGTGAAGATTCACTGCTATGACTTCCCAAGTCCTGTGGGTCCCTCTGGAGGCATTTTGCCATTGACTCTCCCCCTGCATCTGAGTGGAATGGGAGTTAATGCTGCACAGAGCACTAGTAACTTCCCCATTGATATCTGAGACACAAGGAGAGTGAGGTAATATCTTTTATTGGACAAACTTCGGTTGTAAAAGACAGTAAAAGAGACAAGTTTTGAGCTTACATAGAGCTCTTCTTCAAGTCAAACCACTGATATCTGCTCAATTATCCACCAGATCCAATGGGGAATATGTTGCAGAATGCAGCTGCTCCACCATCCCTGCTCCTTTCAACATGAGCTGGCCCCTTGACTCTAGTAGCTGTAGAATCTTCAGCGGGCTCACTAGGATGCATTTCATAGAACCTTATTTCCCTTTTCCATCAACCTAATTCTGATGGTTTCTGCCCCCATTTCACTTGTGTTAATGGAAGGGAGGTACAGCCTATGCATTTAAAAATTATACAGACCAGTCCCAGGATGCCAGGATTTTATAAATACCAAGGGGAGAAAGACCCATAGGCTCTTGAGCAGTTTACAGTCCAAAAGCCAGAGGCTGAGTACTGCTCCCCTAAATTACTGTTGCTCTTTCTTTTCTGAATCCAGGCCATAGACCCAGATTCAGGAGATAACGGGTTTCTGCTGTACAGTTTGGTGAATCATCAAACCAATGAATTTGACATTGATGAAAATACAGGGCAGATTTATACAGTGTCAGTGGCAGGAAAGACTGGATCATTTCCTTTGCAAGTCGAAGCTGCAGACCAAGGAGGAAAAGGACTCGCGACACAAGCAACAGTTGATGTAAGAGATTAGAAAATATATATGGTTTATTCCTCTTTTCCTTCCATTTCAAAACTCTGTGTACAACTAAAGTTAGTCTTTAAAAAGTCTATCCCATTATTACTATTAAACAATGAAACTGTAGGATGTACTATATAGAGTAGGGTATATGCTGAGAGTTGCATGTGAGTTACTATGTTGTAACTTCTATTTAAAAGAAACAACGCACAGAATATGGTTTATGTCTGTGTGTTGGGATGAAAATTGATCTATGTATGTCTATAGAGCTCCTTAGACATATGGAATGAAATAATCCCCGGTGTGACTCAGTAGAGTTGCACCAGGGATTAATTGGCCTACAATGCGGATCTCAAGCACTGCAATGACAACTTTACATTTAAACAGGTTTTGGAGTAGCAGCCGTGTTAGTCTGTATCCGCAAGAAGAACAGGAGTACTTGTGGCACCTTAGAGACTAACAAATTTATTTGAGCATAAGCTTTCGTGGGCTACAGCCCACTTCATCAGATGCATGCAGTGGAAAATACAGTAGGAAGATATAGATATATATATACACACACAGAGAACATGAAACAATGGGTGTTCCCATACACACTCTAACAAGAGTGATCAGTTAGGGTGAGCTATTACCAGGAGGAGAGGAAAAAAAAAACTTTTTGTAGTGGTAATCAAAATGGTCTATTTGCAGCAGTTGGCAAGAAGGTGTAAGGAACAGGGCAGGGGGGAATAAACATGGGGAAGTAGTTTTACTTTGTGTAATGACCTATCCACTCCCAGTCTTTATTCAAGCCTAATTTAATGGTGTCCATTTTGCAAATTAATTCCAATTCAGCAGTCTCTCGTTGAAGTCTGTTTTTGAAGTTTTTTTGTTGTAATATTGCGACTTATAGGTCTGTAATCGAGTGACCGAGGAGATTGACGTGTTTTCTGACTGGTTTTTTAATGTTATAATTCTTGATGTCTGATTTGTGTCCATTTATTCTTTTACATAGAGACTGTCCGGTTTGGCCAATATACATGGCAGAGGGACATTGCTGGCACATGATGGCATATATCACTTTGGTAGATGTGCAGGTGAACGAGCCTCTTGAAACAATGGGTGTTACCATACACACTCTAACGAGAGTGGACCATTTTGATTACCACTACAATAATTTTTTTTTCTCTCCTGCTGGTATTAGCTCACCTTAACTGATCACTCCTGTTAGAGTGTGTATGGTAGCACCCATTGTTTCATGTTCTCTGTGTGTGTGTGTGTGTGTGTGTATCTATATCTATCTATCTATCTATCTATATATATATATCTTCCTACTGTATTTTCCACTGCATGCATCCGATGAAGTGGGCTGTAGCCCACGAAAGCTTATGCTCAAATAAATTTGCTAGTCTCTAAGCTGTCACAAGTACTCCTGTTCTTTTTACATTTAAAGTTACAACATGTGATGCAGGGCTATCGAGTTCACATTGAACTGGCCATACGCACATGCAGATATCTGATTTTGCACATGCCTGCCTGGTTGTAAAATAAATTATGTGCAAAAAAATATTTGCTCAGACCTAATTTTGGAAGTCTGTCTGTAAATTTGCATGCATGGATAGGGAATACCAGATGGAAGAGATTTTAGTTTTATCTTGTATCTGCCCGTTTTTTCTTCTATATATTATCCATAGGCATAGCATAATTCCATGTTTCTTCAGACATAATTTAGTAGGTTCTTAAACCTTTTTGGAGTTACCTGTAAAATCATCTTAACTTCTCAGTTCCACTGAAGTAATGGAGAGGAAAAGTCCTATGTGTACTTGATGTCTTCTCATTTTTATCCCAAACCTCAGAAAGCGTTTTCTGCAAGCCAGTGTTGAGAGTAAAAAATATTATAAATGTGAGTAGGAAACATGAAACATAGATTTACTGTGATTCATTTATTATTTTATAGGTAACCATTGATCCCAGTTCCAATGATAACATTGTGGTACTTGTCCTTAGTCAGAAGATCAATATTGTTGAAAGAAACATTCCTGAATTAAAAAGGTATTTATGGAACTATGTAGTTTATTCTGATATAATGCTCAGGGACAGATTAAGGCAGGGTCCTCTTAGGATCTGGATCTGGCAGTCTTAGGGGGGCCAATACAGCTATGAGTCATTGAGAAACCAAGTCCTCAGTTGGTGTAAATCAGAGTGGCGACAATTATTTCAATTTAGCTGTGCCGATTTACATGTATTGAGGATTTGGCTCCAAGAGTTTAGTGTGCTGGAGAGGAAGACCACAGATTCTACTGGGTTTCAATGGACTAGAAAGAAGTCTCTCAGGGTAAAGAGGGGGATTAGGGAAAAATGATCAAGTCACCATTTCCACTTTTTATAAACAGAAAAGCAAGTAGCTAAGTTGGTGACAAATTCGTCTGATAGTTCTGACTTTGCTGGGTTGTCTTATGTCTGAGGTAGTGTCATCAGATAAATGATGTGAGGTTTGTTCAGTTCTGCGGGTTGAAGTCATATCATGGGTGTAGCTAATATTCTGAAATTTGTACTCACATATTGACCTTCCTTTTCCCTGAAGAAATAAAAATCATCCTGCAAACTAGCCCTGTCCTGCTCTGGCGGGTGGATGGCCCCAATGATGGGAAATGTGCTTGAGCTGGAGAAGGTTGCAGAGGTAGATAGGGTGTCATAAAAGGTCAGTCATCCCAATGGTGGGCAGCCTTGGCCAGGAAAGTGGGCATGGCTGTGGCATGCACTGATTCAACTCCTCATTCTTTGGCTTGGCTTCCAAGAAATGAAGCCACAAACTAAAGCTTCCCCACAAAAAGAAAATCTCTTGAAGGGCGGCAGCAGCAGCAGCAAAATCTTTCTTCATGTGGGGGTCGATGTCCACAGGGCACCAGGGAATTAGTTAACGTGTGGATGGCCCATCGTCTCTGAAATATAGCACAGTTATGATGTAATTACATCTAGCCTTGGTGGGTTCAAAACATAAGTGGCTAGCATAGCTAGTCTGCAGCTCTGGTGGCTATTTCTAGCCTTCAAGACGTGTATGTTCTGCTTTTTCTCACTTGTTTACGAAGACTCCAAATAGTTTTTGTTTTATTTTTCAAACATTATTTATATTTTGCATTATGAATATCAGGCCTTGATTTCCCTGCTCTTGCTGCAGGATCTTTAGGAGGAATGAAGATTTAAGGGAATGATGACATCACAGGAGAATTAAACTTAGGCATGTCACCAACCTCCAACTCTTAGGGGTTGGGCGAAAACATTCCTTGAGGGAATGGTTATCCCATAATTGTTAACTGCAGAGTCTTGCACTTCTCTGCAGTGGGGCGGGAGGGGGAATAGAAATGCACTGTGAATTGTGGGGCAGGGAGGGGAGTGGAGGGATAAGAAGGGGGAGCTAATGAGACTTGGCTGAGGGGGCAGGGAGCAGGCTCTAGTCTGGGGAGGTGTCTCCTGGCTGAGTAAAAAAAAGGTAGGGAGAGAGGAGAGCTGTTCCTACATTCTCCTTGGCTAGAGGTGGATTAAGATTTATTGGAGCCTTAGGCACAAAGAACATCCTCCCCTGCCATGGGGTCCTGCCCCCTGCTTCTCCCCTTCCCCAGGCCATGCCCCCTAGCCTGGCCAAAAGCCAGGCTGTGGTAAGAGTTGCCAAAGGAGCCTGGGCTGCAATGGGGAGCCCTGGTCCTCTGTCCTGGGCAGACCCTGAGCAGATCCTGGGGGGCAGGGACACAAGCCAGGGTCTGCTCTTGGGCATCCTAGTCCCCCCACCAAGGGCAGGTGGAGGGCCCAAGGCTCCCCATAGCTACCCAAGCGCCCTGAGTGGCGCTTATCACAGCCTCGGGCAGTGGTCCTCAAACTATGGGGTGCACCGCCATAGGGGGGCATGGAGGAATGCTCGGGGGGGGCACTCAGCAGGGCCTGGTCAGCCCCTCAAGGGGGTGGGCAGGGAGAATCACCCAGCCCTGCTGTGCCCCGAGCTCTGCCCCTAGCCCCAGCCATGGCTCTGCTCCCAGCCACAGCTCCAGCCACACCTCTGTTTCTGCTCTTGACTGCGGCCTCTGGCCCCACGCAGCTTCTGGGTCCCACTTCTTTCTCTGGCCCCAGCTCCCAGGGGGGCGTGGACTGGATAAAGGGGGGGCACAACTGAAAATGTTTGGGGACCCCAGCCTAGGGAGACCATACGTCCCATTTTGGCCCCGAACCTCCCAACTTTTTTGGCAAAACTGGGCATTTGTCCTGTTTGCTCTTGCCAACTGATCACCAGTTGGCAAGAGTAAATGGGACAAATGCCAAGTTTCACCAAAAAGGGGCTCGGTGTGTGTATGTGAGTGACGGGGTTCAGGCCAGCCCTGCATAGGGGAGAGGGGGAACTTGGGTGAGCAGCTTGGGCCAGCTCTGTACAGGGCAAGGTAGAAACTGGGGCCAGCTCCATGCAGGGGAGTGGGGGTGAGGAAGGGAGAGGGGGCTCAGGCCAGCTTTGTGCAGGAGAGCAGGCGTGGAGGGAGAGGGGTGTGACGAAGTGGGAATGTTCTTATGTGTTCTTTGAATACTGAGTGGGGAGTACTGACCTGGGAAGGTTGCAGGGGAGTTTTGCTGGGACAGTCTGCATTGGGGGATGGGAGACTTTCCTTGAGGGAGGATACCTGAGCACGTAACATGAGAACCAGGAGGGGGGTTGGAGGTCAGGTGACACCTCTGCCCAGGAAACTGGACAAAGGCTGGGGAAAGGGCCAGGGAAAGGCTGAGTGAGACGGCTGGAGGGAGTTTCAGTTTGGAGCTGGCTGGGAAAATGGAGGGGAGCCCAGATGGGCTCTGGCCTCCCAACAGGGCTCTGGCCTTCCCCCGCCCCCGCCCCCAAAGATGGACCTAACTGGGGGGGTCCTGTTGTCTGCACCTGCAAGATCTGTCTGGGACTGTATTTCTGTTGTCTAAATAAACCTTGTTTTACTGGCTGGCTGAGAGTCATGGTGAATCACAGGAAGCCGGGGGTGTAGGGCCTTGTCTCCCCCCACACTCCATGACAGAGGGCTCGGGTTCAGGCCAGCTGTGCGCTGGGCTTGAGCAAGTGGCTTGCCTACCTCCACATGGGGAAGGGTGGGGGGATACATCTCCCTCTCACAGCTCTGTCTTCCAGCCTGGTTAGGGACAGGGCCTCAGGGGGAAGAGGAGGAGCAGGGCAGAGGAGCAGGGCTAAGGGACGGGGGGAGAGGAGGATCAGGGGGTGGTGCCAGATTGCTGGTGATCATGTGGGGGCCCCCAAATTGGCTGAAGCCCCTTAGCACAGACCCCATTGGCCCATACGGTCATCCGCAACTGTCTCGGTGACTAGCCTGATCCCATGCACCACTCTGGCCAGGTCCCACTCTCGCCTCCACTTATAAGAATATAAGAACGGCTCTACTGGGTCAGACCAAAGGTCCATCTAGCCCATTATGCTGTCTTCCGACAGTATCCTATGCCAGGTGCCCCAGAGGGAATGAACAGAACAGGTAATCATCAAGTGATCCATCCCCTGTCGCTCATTCCCAGCTTCTGGCAAACAGAGGCTAGGGACACCATTCCTGCCCATCCCAACTAATAGCCATTAATGGACTTAATCTCCATGAATTTATCTAGTTCTCTTTTAAACCCTGTTATATGCCTAGCCTTCACAATCTCCTCAGGCAAGAAGTTCCACAAGTTGACTGTGCGCTGTGTGAAGAAGAACTTCCTTTTATTTGTTTTAAACCTGCTGCCCATTAATTTCATTTGGTGGCCCCTACTTCTTATATTATGAGAACAAGTAAATAACTTTTCCTTATTCATTTTCTCCACATCACTCATGATTTTATATACCTCTATCATAACCCCCCTTAGTCTCCTCTTTCCCAAGTTGAAACGTCCTAGCCTCTTTAATTTCTCCTCATATGGGACCCGTTCCAAACCCCTAATCATTTTAGTTGCCCTTCTCTGAACCTTTTCCAATGGCAGTATCTCTTTTTTGAGATGAGGAGACCACATCTGTATGCAGTATTTAAGGTGTGGGCATACCATGGATTTATATAAAGGCAGTAAGATATTCTCTGTTTTATTCTCTATCTCTTTTTTTAGTGATTCCTAACATCCCTGTTTGCTTTTTTGACTGCCGCTGCACAGTACGTGGATGTATTCAGAGAACTATCCATGTGATGACTCCAAGATCTCTTTCCTGATTAGTTGTAGCTAAATTAGCCCCCATCATATTGTATGTATAGCTGGGGTTATTTTTTCCAATGTGTATTACTTTACATTTATCCACATTAAATTTCATTTGCCATATTGTTGCCCGATCACTTAGTTTTGTTAGATCTTTTTGAAGTTCTTCACTGTCTGCTTTGGTCTTAACTATCTTGAGCAGTTTAATATCATCTGCAAACTCACCTCACTGTTTACCCCTTTCTCCAGATCATTTATGAATAAGTTGAATAAGATTGGTCCTAGAACTGACCCTTGGGGAACACCACTAGTTACCCCTCTCAATTCTGAAAATTTACCATTTATTCCCTTTGTTTATACCCTTTGTTCCCTGTGTTTTAACCAGTTCTCAATCCATGAAAGAATCTTCCCTCTTATTCCATGACAACTTAATTTACGTAAGATCCTTTGGTGAGGGACTTTGTCAAGGCTTTCTGGAATCTAAGTATACTATGTCCACTGGATCCCCCTTGTCCATATGTTTGTTGACCCCTTCAAAGAATTCGAATAGATTAATAAGACATGATTTCCCTTTACAGAAACCATGTTGACTTTTGGCCAATAATGTATGTTCTTCTGTGAGTCTGACAATTTTATTCTTTACTATTGTTTCAACTAATTTGCCCAGTAGTGACGTTAGGCTTACTGGTCTGTAATTGCCAGGATCACCTCTAGAGCCCTTTTGAAATATTGGTGTTACATTAGCTCTCTTCCAGTCATTGGGTATAGAAGCTGATTTAAGACAGGTTACAAACCTTAGTTAATAGTTCCACAATTTCACATTTGAGTTCTTTCAGAAATCTTGAATGAATGCCAGCTGGTCCCGGTGACTTGTTACTGTTAAGTTTATCAATTAATCCCAAAACCTCCTCTAATGACACTTCAATCTGTGACAATTCTGCAGATTTTTCACCTACAAAGGATGGGTCAGCTTTGGGAATCTCCCTAACATCCTCAGCCATGAAGATTGAAGCAAAGAATTCATTTAGTTTCTCCGCAATTACTTTATCATCTTTAAGTGCTCCTGATGCTCTTGATCATCAAGGGGCCCCACTGGTTGTTTAGCAAGCTTCCTGCTTCTGATGTACTTAAAAAACATTTTGTTATTACCATTTGATTTTTTGGCTAGCTGTTCTTCAGACTCCTTTTTAGCTTCTCTTATTACATTTGTACACTTAATTTGGCAGTGTTTATGCTCCTTTCTATTTACCTCACTAGGATTTGACTTCTACTTTTTAAAAAATGCCTTTTTATCTCTCACTGCTTCTTTTACATGGTTTTTAAGCCACGGTGGCTCTTTTTTAGTTCTTTTACTGTGTTTTTTAATTTGGGATATACAGTTAAGTTAGGCCTCTATTATGGTGTCTCTGAAAAGTGTCCATGCAGCTTGCAGGGATTTCACTCTAGTCACTGTACCTTTTACTTTCTGTTTAACTAATCTCCTAATTTTTGCATAGTTCCCCTTTCTGAAATTAAATGCTACCATGTTGGGCTGCTGAGGTGTTCTTCCCATCACAGGATTGTTAAATGTTATTACATTATGGCCACTATTTCCAAGTAGTTCTGTTATAGGTATGTCTTGGACTAGATCCTGTGCTCCACTCAGCACTAAATCGAGAATTGCCTCTCCCCTTATGGGTTTCTGTACTAGCTGCTCCAACAAGCAGTCATTTAAAGTACCGAGAAATTTTGTCTCTGCATTTCCTCCTGAGGTGACATGTACCTAGTCAATATGGGGATAATTGAAATCCCCCACTATTATTGAATTCTTTATTTTGATAGCCTCTCTAATCTCCCTTAGCATTTCATAGTCACTATCATTGTCCTGGTCAGGTGATCGATAATAGATCCCTACTGTTATAGTCTTATTAGAGCATGGAATTACTATCCATAGAGATTCTATGGAACATGTGGATTCATCTAAGATTTTTACTTCATTTGATTCTTTCACATGTAGCGCCACTCCCAGATCTCTTTCTTGAATGGTAACAGCTAATTTAGACCCTACCATTTTATATGAATAGTTGGGATTACGCTGTCCAATGTGCATTACTTTGCATTTATCAACATTTAATTTCATCTTCCATTTTGTTGCCCAGTCACCCAGTTTTGAGAGATCCTTTTGTAGCTCTTTGCAGTCTGCCTGGGTCTTAACTATCTTTAGTGATTTTGTATCATCTGCAAATTTTGCCACCTCACTGTTTACTCCTCTTTCTAGATCATTTATGAATATGTTGAACAGGACTGGTCCCAGAACAGACCCCTGGGGGACACCACTATTTACCTCTCTCCATTCTGAAAACTGACCATTTATACCTACCGTTTGTTTCCTATCTTTTAACCAGTTACCAATCCATGAGAGCACCTTCCCTCTTATCTCGTGGCAGCTTACTTTGTGTAAGAGCCTTTGGTGAGGGACCTTGTCAAAGGCTTTCTGAAAAGCTCAGTACACTACACCCACTGGATCCCTTGGTCCACATGCTTGTTGACCCCCTCAAAGAATTCTAGTAGATTGGTGAGGCATGATTTCCCTTTACTAAAACCATGTTTTCTCTTCCTGAACAAATTATGCTCATCTGTATGTCTCACAGTATTGTTCTTTATTATAGTTTCAACAAGTTTGCCCAGTACTGAAGTCAGACTGACAGGCCTGTAATTGCTGGGATCACCTCTGGAGCCCTTTTTAAAAATTGGGATCATATTAGCTATCCTCCAGTCTTCTGGAACAGAAGCTGATTTAAATGATACGTTACAGACTACACTTCCCCTCTCCTTTCCCCATCCTGTATATGCGCGGGGTCAGAAATATAGCTGGGTCCTGCTCTTGCCTCTGTGAGATATTGTGTGTGCGGCAAACATTGCGGGGTGGGGGCAGGCAGAAACATATGTCAACCCCTGCAATATTTCCACTGCAGGGTCATTAATCCTCCCGGGTCCCCTCGTTCTGCCATCCCTGTTCCTCCAAAGCAGGTGGTGCTGGCCACTGTCACAGACAGGATACTGGATTATGGGTTACCACTGGTCTGATCCAGTATGAAATTGTCTATATTCCAATGAAATCAGAACAATAAAGGGCCCAAGGAAAATAGGTTTTCCCCCTTGCATTTCACCTTTAAGTGGTCATAATAATAGTCCACATCTGATAGATATGAATTTGCAATATTTATAACAATGCTTTCAGAAATCAAATCAATATTCATTTGGTAAAGCATGACACAATGTTCCTTGTGCTAAGTAGTATTGGTTGTGAACAGCAAGCAAGAGAATTTATTTCAAGGTACATTTTAAAGTTTTCTTTTTTAGCTCATTTATGCTAACATATCTAAGAGTTTCCAGGTTTCATATGAAACAGTAATGGGAAGTAACTTAGCCTAGTGTTCAGAGCAGAGGACTCAGAGTTGGGAAACCTGGCTTCTCTAACTGACTCTTTGTACATCTACACTGAAGAGAGGAAAAAAAAAGAGCAGTGAGTCTGACTTGAGATTGCTCTATGGGGCTAAAAATAGCAATATGCACATTCCCACTCAGGCTGGACCCCAGGCTCTGAAACCTGGAGAGAGGAATGGGTCTCAGAGCCCAGGCTCCAGCCCAAGTAGGAACATCTACACGGCTATTTGTAGCCTGTAGTGCAAGCCCAGCAAACCTGAGTCAGTTTGACTCAGCTGCTGCAAGGGGTTCTCCCCTCCAACCAGATGTACCCTCTGATACTGACCTACTGTGTGATCTTGGGCAAGTCACTTAACTTCTATGCATTGATTTTCCTAGCTATAAAACAGGAATGATAATAAACGTGAGACACTATTGTGTTTTGAGATCCTTAGATGAAAATGGCAAATAAATGCATAATATTATATTAAATGTTATTGTTGTATAACATTGATTACTTTCTGTCATTTCTGGATAAAAATAATTTGTTGTTCCCCAGTCAATTAAAATTGTTTATCTCAATCTGGTGGCAGGGTTCTAGAAGGAAAACTCGAATGGACTGTTTACATCATTGATGTGTTATCTCATACTGTTGATAGAAGAATAAGAGAAAGCACAGATGTAACCCATGTAAAGATTATTGCTGTTGATCAGGCAGCCCAAGCAATACCTGCGGAGCATGTAAAAAGGTCTGTATGATACAGTACAGAGTGTATCATTGTGAGTTACAAAGCTGGATTTTGTTTCCTTTAAAATATTTACATCTTGATTAGGGATGAATGAACTGGTTCAGATCAAGTAAGAACTGCTCTGAGCTGTCCCTCAAAACTCAAACGGAACCACTTCTGAGTTTCAAAAAGTTGAATTAATTCTCAAAAAGCTATTTTCCTGTAAGCGGTTCCTGCTGGGACTTGAAAGTGTTAAAATACCATATGGACACTATCCTGGTGAGATTTCCAGCCCGGTTTTACAGATTCCAGGAGGTACAGGAAGTTTGGATATGGTTCAGGTAAAGCAGCTCTTATGGAAACATCCTACAGAATTCAAAAGGGAGGGACAAAATCAAGAGCATTCTGTAGAAATTAAATAGTGTCTATAGGAACTATTCTAAACAACTCTGGATTTAAATAAGAATTAGATCCCTACAATAGCATTTAACAAGTTGGTTAAAAATTATATAGACAAGTAATAAATCTCTGTTCTGTTCCGTAGGACTTTACTATTGAGGTATGGGACTGAATTCAGCCCTGGCATAAGCCGGTGAACTCCACTGACATGTTTGCCTGTTTACACCGTCTTTGAATCTGTTCTACAGCTGCTTAAATCAAATTGAACCGCTGAATCTTTTGAGTTTTACTCATCAGCAGTTCAGACATAACATAATGTAACGCCTGTGATTCACTTCTTAGGTGTTACTAGACTCATACATGGTGGTGGTGCCCCCACAATACCTATTCAGGCCCCAATCCTACAATGAACTCCACCCAGGTGCACCCTTGTGCCTGTGCAGAGCTCTGCTGGCTTCACTGAAGCTCTACATGCGCATAGAAATCCATCTGGTCTCATCTCATTGCAGGATCATCCTTAAGCTCCCCATTCTAAACTTTGCATCCCCTTAGAGCATGTCAACACCTGCTGCCTGAATTAGCTGGAGAAGCTGCTGGCACAGATTCTCAGAGTACGATACTGGTGACAGATGTGAATCCTGTGTGGGGAAGCATGCTGTGTTCCAGTATACCACGGGACAGCACCAGTCTTCTCTAGTTTTAGTCTTTTCTTCACTGCTTTATAAACCAAAGTAAAGGCCTTTTGTTAAATAAATTGATGCAAGTGTTTTTACTTGTCTGTTTTTAGAAAATTTAAGGAACAAGAGATGGCCATTCAAACTGAACTGGAGAAAATATTTGGAATTTCTGTTTCTGTTGCAGTAGAAGAGATATCTGTTGACTCAATGCCCTCTGAACTTATAGCAACCATAATTCTAAGTATTCTGCTGGGTTGCATTCTTATAGCCTTCGTGACATACACATTTGTTACTAGAAAAAGGTATAAATAAATATTTTATTTTGATTAACAAGATAGATTTTGATTACAATCCTTACTAAGAATTCAACTTTAAAGGCATAGTGTCAACTTGAAAATCACAGTTCCGTCTGGAAAATTACTGATGTGAGAAGTATCACCTAAAATTTGCTGTAAATGAAAGATTAGAGCCAACTATTTTTCTCTATTTTTTCACTTTGTTACTATTTACATTTGACAGCACTTTGTGTACAGACAACCTCTATAGCCAGTTTCCTCTTTTGTTTTGTGACAAGGCATCCGTGGACAGAGATTTTTTTTTTTAAATAGGAAAATATGGTTGCTAGGTCAGAGATAATGGGAGGGGAACACAGATGTTGTACATTATAATACTCTTCACTCACTATCCCCTGATACTGCACCACTGAAGACATTGGGAATTCTGCCATTGATTTCAAAGAAAGCAGGGTCATGCCCTTTTGAAACTGACTAGATTTCAAGTTGACAATGTCTTTTTAATCATAATCAGCAGCGTGTAACTGAACTTAATATTTGTTTCGGTGAAACAGGAAATAATGGGCCAAAGTAATCCCTGGGATAATTCTATTTAAGTGGATAGTTACCTCAGGAATTAATGTGGCTCAAAATATGTGTTCACTTAAATTACTATTTGTATTGTAAAAAGTGACAAAGAGTCCTGTGGCACCTTATAGACTAACAGATGTATTGGAGCATAAGCTTTTGTGGGTGAATCCATGCATCTGACGAAGTGGGTATTTGTCGCGTTTTACAGATCCAGACTAACATGGCTACCCCTCTGATATTTGTATTGTAAATGTTTAGTAATACTGCAAGGCCAATTCACAAAAACAGGGAACCATTTGCTCGTTGTGTATTTGTCATTTTCAGAAATCCTAAACTACAACTCTTAGTCAATGAACACAATGAAATTAACAGAAATATAGGAAATCCTTATGCAACTGACAGTGATGCAAGTCCACAAAATTTAAGAAAACAAGATGACAAGTAAGTATAATTGTGAAGACATGCCACAGCTTGTACAAATCAGCATACTGAAATGTGTGATGGCTTAATTCAGGGGTAGGCAACCTATAGTACGTGTGCTGAAGGCGGCACGTGAGCTGACTTTCAGTGGCACTCACACTGTCCGGGTCCTGGCCACCGGTCGGGGGGGAAGGGGGCTCTGCATTTTAATTTAATTTTAAATGAAGCTTCTTAAACATTTTAAAAACCTTATTTACTTTACAGACAACAACAGTTTAGTTATACATGTAACCCTTCTGCCCCTCTGAATTGGCAGCAACAAGGGCCGGGTTCAGTATCCAGGGGTTCCGTTTCAATAACACCATGCATAACCGGCTCGAGCCCCCACCCAGTGACCTGGGACACTTACATACCACATGCCCCTGGGCACCTCTAGGAGGCAATACTTCCCCTCTCGCAAGCACGGAGTCTGAGTGTAGCAAAATCTTTTTAATAAAAGAAGGAAACAATGTGGCATCCCACTGGAGATTATAACCACAAACAGGATTATAACACAAACCATAAACAAAAAAAACCCACCCCCAGGTACGTTTGGCAATGTCCTTTTCCCCTTAGGGTCTTAAGTCCAATCACCCCAAAGTCCAACAACCCAAAAGTCTCTGGTCAGTGCCACCCCAGAATTTTAGAGTTTATCAGCAGAGTTTTACCCCCCTCCAGCCTGGGTGGAAACGGGGGCGGGGGAAGTCCACACAGGGTGTTACAGGGCACCTTACGTGGGCCAGGGCCAACTGCTCCGCCTCTCCGTGAAGTTCTGCTGCAGCCTTCACCACGACCAGCTGTGCCACTCCTCCAGCTGTCCCTGCAAACCACTTTACTCCGCTCACTGTTCCATGGGCTGCTCCAACACACTGCAAACTGCTCTGCTCTGCTTGCCACTTAACAATAGGTCTTCAGGCTCCCCCACTAGTTAACACAGCACTCAGTGATCTCAATTCAGCTCTTTCAGTGATTTCAGCTCTTAGTAGGGGAGCCCTGGTGCTGGTGCACCATTAGCCCAACATGAATTCAGCTCAGCAGTCTCTAGATGGACTTCTAATAGGATCAAAAATTAGCTTTACTCTTTAACACTGGAGAAAGGGAGCTGTGCAATTGGTGTTCCAGGCCCTCAAAAGGGACCTATATCATCAGGTACACACACCAATCCCCCACCTCTCTCAATTCATGGGGTTTTGGAACCCATGTCCCATGTTTAGCAAGTACCACCCAACTGAGGTTGAGTCATTTCTGTCACAAAGCAGTCCCACAGCTTCCCATTCACACAATCAGGGTGACAAACTTTTTTTTTCCTCCTGCCCCAATAACAAAGAAATTGGGGATCCCAGAGCTGTTAAAATCACCATCCCAAGCTGCTGTGGGGTTATGCTAAGTGTGTGGGGGGGGGTGGATGCCAATGCAAATTCTTTAAAGTCTTTCCACACTCTCTACAATTCACCACCAGATGCCAGGGTAGCGCTCATCCTGACTCTGCTTACATACCTTATAGACTTATAGAAAGAGATCTTCTAAAAATGTTAAAATGTATTACTGGCACGCGAAACCTTAAACCTGAGTGAATAAATGAAGACTCGGCACACCACTTCTGAAAGGTTGCTGAACCCTGGCTTAATTGTTCAGTTCATACAAGGTTTTCTTTCATCTATGATTAGCTGTACTGGTTGATTTCCAATGAACTGTTGCTGTAATAAAAGATAAAGTTCTTAAAGTATTACCGAAGTTGATATCTTTTAAAGCAAATAGTATGTACTGTGGGCAAGACTTCATGTGCTCTTTGACAAGCCATACTGACCTCTTTTCGGCCCGAAAAGAGTCAGGAATGTATATGCCTCCAATGAAACTACTCACATAGATAAAGTTCGCAACTTGGGTGAAATACTTTAACGTCAATGCAAGTTTTGCCATTGACTTCAACAGAGTCAGGTTTTCATGCACGAGTATTTGCAGGGCCTCATACATTATCTTACTCTCTTTCAGAGGTGCCCAAGTGATGGAGGTTAAAGATATGGAAAATATCAATAAAAACAATGATGAGAAGGAAATATTAGTAGAGAAACAAAAATGTGATGACCCTGACATTCTACTATTAGATGTTAAAAATGAACATGAAGAAAATGTAGCACCCAAAGAGACCACTGAGACTAATAATGTAGCTCCTCAGCTCACTACAGAAGCTGTTACCAATCAGGTAATTTGAATTGAAAAATGAAAGAATGAAGTCTGGGTCCAGTAAAGGACCAGGAGTCATTTATATCTACAGTATGTACCAAAAGGCATGTTGTTTACTGTAGTCCAGCAACCTTCACTATTACAAAAATATGCACTCTCTGCATATTTCAAGTGTACTTGAGATTTTGCCTGTTTAGAATTTGTCTAAATCATAACATTTTGTCTCATTTGTATTATTCGTTATAATTTCTTGCAGACTTGCTTTCTGACAGAAACCAATGACGGACCAGGTTTTTCCTTATCACCTGATCCAACAATGCGTAATAATGGGAAAGAACTGAAAGGAGTAAGGTTTTCAGAAGTGGCAATTATTTTGGAGCCAGAGACTGAACAAAATGACCCTGATCTTGACATTTTGGCAGCACTGACAGAGAGGGAGGACGAAGGACCTCATATCTCTGCCTTATGAGAATCACAATCCTTGCTCTTAGAGTCATTTAAAGTATTTTGTTGTTCTAATAAAAACAGGAACATTGTCCAGATTTTGATTCCTATTTGTATATGCTGTAAGAGATTGACTGGGAAGTAAATAAGTACTACATGAAGGAGACGTAGCTTCTGAAAATCAAGGAAGTGCTCAGCAAAAAAGTGTGTATGATTATACTTCAAACTTGTTTTCCTCAGAGCAATATTTTAAAATGTGATTAGTTTTTTGTGCTATTTCAAACATGATAGGAAAATATCCTCTGTGATGACTTTTCATAATTTAAGGAAAAACATTGTCTCCTACTATCAAATCATTTTATATCCTTTTGCTGTTACACTTGTACAACAAATAAACACTGCCCTTATCATAACAGTTCTCAAAATCATTGGATCAGATATTATATGTATATAGAACCGTTCATCCCTAAGGATTACGCATTAAAATCGAGCCCCATCTAAGTTAGGAAAGGAAACAGCTAGCACTGAGTGAGGCACCAAACCCTCTACTCTTATGAAAAATGCAAAGGGAAATCTTATGTCTACAGGACAGACAAGACCATTGGCCTAGTGCAGTGGTCCCCAACCTTTTTCGTCTGGCAGATGCCAGACGACGAGTCACAGAGGACCGTGGCGGCAGATGAGCATCCACCAAAATTCTGCCAACAAACGACATCAATAGGTGTTGCCGCTGAAATGCCGCCCACAAGCAGCAGCATCCAGAGGCGTTGCCGCCAAAATACCGCTGAAAATTGGCATTTCAGCGGCGACGCCTCTGGATGATGCAACTTGTCAGCAGCATTTCAGTGGATGCTCGTCCACCGGCCTGTACAGGGAGGCATTTAGATGCCCTGGCGGCCGCCATGGCACCCACGGGCACCACGTTGGGGACCTGTCATAAACAGATAGTTAAGGGTTAATGTCTCTTTTACCTGTAAAGGGTTAACAAACAGGGAACCAAACACATGACCAGGGGACAAATCAGGAGACAAGATACTTTCAAATCTCGGTGGAGGGAAGCCTTTGTGTTTTTTGAGTTTTGCTTTGTTCTCTCTGGGCTCTGAGAGTGACCACTCATACCTACAGGCTATCTAATCTTCTATTCCAATTTTGTGAGTATAAAGGCGGTATAGTCTTTTTATTTGTTTTCCTTTATTTGCAAATGTGTAGTTTGCTGGAAGTATTTTAAATTGTATTTTGCTGGGGGAGAGGCTTCTTTCTAGTTTCTATAAGCTGACAGACCCTGTAACTTTTTACCATCTAAATTGCAGAGATAAACTTTTACCTTTTTTCTTTCTTTTTATTAAAAGCTTTGCTTTAAGACCTGCCTGATTTTTTTCTCCTAGTTAAGGCTCAAAGGAACTGAGTCTGTGTACACCAGAGAATTGGTGGGGAGCAGGGGGGAGAAGGGAAAAGTGAATTTCCTCTTTGTTTTAGATTCATGGAGTTTGAATCTGGATTGCCTCTGGGTGAAGGGAAAAGAGGAAGGGGGAAGGTATCATTCCTCTCTGTGTGGTGATTCAAGGAGTTTGAATCACGGTGATCTCCTAGTGTACCCAGAGCGGAAAGGAGCTGGGAGGAAGAAAGGAGGGGGAAGGAAAATGGTTTATTCCCCTTTGTTGTGAGACTCAAGGAAGTTGGGTCTTGGGGTCCCCAGGGAAGGTGCTGGGGGAGACCAGAGTTTATCAGGCACTCTATTCTAAGTCCTGATTGGTGGCAGCACTACAGAATCTAAGCTGGTAATTAAGCTTAGGGGAATTCATGCTAGTACCCACGTTTTGGATGCTAAGGTTCAGAATTGGGAATTATATTATGACAGGACCCCTGGCCTAGAGCATCCTCTCCTGCGTGCCCTCTACTAGTAGACCACTCTGCTTGCAGAAGTACAGTTTCCACCCTTCCATGCAGCTCTCCCCTGGACGCTGAAATGTCTGTCTGTGGCAAGGGTGCTGGAACAATTTGTATAGTGGGGGTGCTGAGAGCCATTGAACCAAACTGTAAACCCTGTATGTAATGGTAACCACTTTTAAAGTCCGGGGGCGCTGCAGCACCCCCCCACATCCCTAGTTCCAGCACCTATTCTCTGTGGCATTAGAGGGACAGGGGTTTAGGAAGGGCAGTGTGGGCACTGGCCATAGCCCAAGTCACCATTTCCTGCAGGTGCCAGAATCTGAGCAGGACGTGCTACAATTCAAAGCAGTACTGTAGTAACTTGCTTGAATCTTAAATGTAGCTGTAGGAAGAACGGAAGTCAATGCACCATGTTGACCTTCAGGAAAAATGTGGAGGGAGGGAGTTTTGTGTCTGCAGAGTTGGAATATGCCTAGAGTCCCTTTCTCAGTGATCCCCAGCACCCTCATCTCCAAGAATCCTCTCTGAAGGGACAAGGATCCTGTAGCGGTACAGCGAGTCACTGGTGTGGCACCTCCCAATGGTCATCCAGGGAATTAGCTTTTCCAGTCTTGGTGTGCCCTCTGCTGGCCAGTATCCACATGCCTCAAGCCCCTATGTCCCTCCTAGACCCTAGTGCCCCTTTACCTTGGGTGCTGCCCCCTGGCAGTATTCCCACTCTCTGGGTCTCCCCACACAGGGGAACCCCCAATCTTCTGTCCCACCCTTGCCTCCGTGGCTACTGCCAGTCACCATCTAGCCCCTGCTCACTGAGACAGACTGCACTCTGTAAACCACTCATCATCGGCAAGGGGGAATTTGAACCCGCTGCCTTTGCCTAGCCTGGGCTGCACCTCTGCAACTCCAGTACCCTTTCAAGCCTTTAGCAAGACCTGCAGCCTGGGGGTTTTCCAGGACTGGAGCTTCCCAGCTCCTCTGGCCTTTCCCCAGCCCTGCTCCACTCTAGGGACCCTGCTGAGCTGCCAAGAACCACCTCTCTCCACAGCTAGAGAGTCTGCCTGAGTGCCTGGCTAGCAGCCCTTTTATAGGGCCAGCTGTGGCTGCCTCCCCAATCAGCCCAGCCTTTTCTCTTCCAGCAGTTGTTTTAACCCCTTCAGGGCCACCCTTTTAATCCCCACAGGTGACCACCCCGCTACAGATCCATAAAGTCTACAAAGTTCCTAGATTTTTCCAACCCTTCAGGAGAGGCTGATCTGGCCCATTCATCCATCAGGGTTGGAAGGGACCTCAGGAGATCATCTAGTCCAACCCCAGCTCAAGGCAGGACTAAGCCCCACACACATTTTTGCCCCAAATAGCCCCCTCAAGGATTGAACACGCAAGGCTGGGGTTAGCAGGCCAATGCTCAGACCACTGTGCCATCCCTTCAGGCTGTGCAAGGTTCCCCCCCCCCCCCCCACCCCCTCTAGTGCCGCTGCCTGTTCCTCTCAGGCGCTGGCCGCACACCTTACACACGTGCCACACCGGTGCCGACCCCATAACCAAAACACACCCAAAGGCGCCAGAGCCGGGGCACCACCGCCTGCAGCCCGCCCGGGAGGAGGGGGCGTTCAGGGCGCCCGGGCTGCCCCCCCTCCCCCCGGCACGAGCAGGTGTCGGTGGCTGCTCTGAGGCCCCGGGGACGGTTCTGGCACCTTCTCGCTCGGTCTCGGCGCCGGAAGAGGCCGGGCGGAGGGGAGGCGGGGCGGGGCCGGGCAGACGGCAGCGCCATGGCCAAGTGGGGCCAGGGGGACCCGCGCTGGATCGTGGAGGAGCGAGCGGACGCCACCAACGTGAACAACTGGCACTGGTGAGCGGGCGGGGACGGGGCCTGCGGCCGCCCGGCGGCTTCTCCCCCATCCCTGCAGCGGCTCGGGCTGCCCAGACATTGGGAGCGGCCGGGCCGAGGCCGCCGCTGGGTGCGGGGCTGCAGGGTTTGCTGCCGGCTCCGTGCTGAGCCTCCCGGCAGCGCCAGGTCGCGCTCGGTTGGTCTCAAGGGGAGCAGCGGGGCTGGCAGCGGGCGGCTCGCTCCGGCTGCGGCACGGGGCTGAGCGCAGCGCCTGGCGCAGGAACAGGCGCAGCCCGGGATGCTCGCGCCACACCCCCCTCTCTCCGCCCTCTGCCGCAGGACGGAGCGGGACGCGACCAGCTGGTCGAAAAGCAAACTGGAGGAGCTGCTGGTGGGCATCGTGGTGGGCAACGAGGCGGGCAGCTGTGAAATAAGCGACCTGAAGCAAGTGGAAGGCGAAGCCTCCTGCAACAGCCGGAAAGGGAAACTGATTTTCTTCTACGAATGGAACATCAAACTTAGCTGGAAAGGTAAATGACTCTTCTTGGGCCTCTTGCAAAGAGAAATACAGCACAAGGTGGAGTGGCATGTGCATCCCCTGTGGGCTGCAAACTCATGGAGGCAGCAACAGGAGCCTTTTTGGATTGTGCAGTGCATTAGGGCAGTGGGTCTCAGCCAGGGATCCGGACCCCCTGAGCAGAATTCACGGCAGGGGTCTGCAAAGTAGGGGCATACCAAAGTCTGTTCACAATAGCTGCTATGGCCTCTGTTCCGCCGTGCGTTTCTTGGTGTAGTTTAAATAGGGCAGGCAGCAGAGCAGCCCGGGGCAAGGCTCTTCTCCCATCAGGTAGCTGCCACTCCCCCCTTGGTGTCTTAGTGGCCCCTACGTCCTCCCTGCAACTAACCTCTGATGGTTCAGGGACCGATGGGACCGGTGTTGATGGGGAGAGGGTGCGAGCACCATTTGGTTGGTAATATAAGGTTGCATCAGCCAATCGGTTCCCACAGACGGTGGGATCATTTTCCTTCTGGTGGGCATGAACATGAATAATGACAATCTCAGATGGCAGGTGCACAGCCTTTGATAGTTCCAGAATTAAGGGCCCATGTGCTACTTTAGTGCCACCGGAGGTAATAAAACCCTGCTCTGCCTAGAGTTGGCTCCTGGCATGGCAAACGCCAAAAGCGTATTTCAAGTCAGCATAGATGTTTACAGACTGACCTGCTGTCAGCTCACATGCTCAGGTGGGGGCTAACAATTCTGCCGCCTGGGCTGAGGTTGAGGGTTCCAGGAGTGCAGACTGTAATACCTCAAACTGGGTAGATACTGCAAATCCAGATATTCGTTGGCCCGCCACGACCCGTGCCGAGCCATCTGTATACAGTTCCAGGTCAGCATTTGGAATGGGCACATCTAAAAAATCTGGTCGAGGTTTTTCCTGATAATGCACTACTTGAAGACAATCATGTGAAGGCTTATGATTGTTGTCCAGAAAAGGTAAAAGGGTCTCAGAGTTCAAGGTATGGCATTGCTCAATCTTTAAGTTGGTTCTGGACAATAAAGAAACTTCCAATTGGGTTAGTCTCTGAGAGGTTAAATGCTGAGTGCCCTTTTGGACTAGCAGTAATTGGACCGCATGTGAGGTCTGTAGGACCGTCGGATGGCCTAAAGTAACCTTCTCTGCTTGGGGTACCAGAAGGCCAGCAGCAACCACCGCCCGAAGGCAAGCAGGAAAGCCTTGTGCCACTGGATCCAGTTTTTGGGAATAGTAGGCCATAGGTCGTTCCTTGGGCCCAAAAGTCTAGGCCAGGACACCTAAGGCCACCCCTAGTCGCTCATGCACATAGAGAACAAAGGGCTTCCAATAATCGGGGAGCCCAAGAGCTGGAGCTGAGGCCAAGGCTGTTTTAATCTCCTGAAAGACTTTGACAGCCCCAGAATTCCAGTGCAGGGGCTCCTTGGCATCATGGTTATCTGCTCATAAAGGGGCTTTGCCATTTCTCCAAAACCTGGAATCCAAGAACGGCAAAATCCTGCAAGGCCTAAAAATCCCTGCATTTCACATTTAGTCTGTGGCCTTGGGATGTTAAGGGTTGACTGGATATGGGCACTAGATAGAGCTCGATGTCCCGGGGTCAGTACATGACCGAGGTAGGTTACCTGGTCCTTGGCAAACTGAAGCTTAAAAGGGGACGCTTTATGTCCCTTATCTGCCAAGCAATTTAGCAAGTAAATAATGTCTGTTTCGCATGTTACCTGATCAGGAGAAAAAACCAGGACGTCATCCACATGCAAGAGATAAGTGGACCCACTAGGTAGCTTAATATCAGCTAAATTGCGTGTCAGGATAGAGGAGAAAATGGTTGGCGATTCAACATATCCTTGTGGTAGCTGAGTCCAGGTCAGCTGTTCTGCCCTCCCCTTCTCTGGATCCGTCCATGTAAATGCACAGATATGCCAGCTGTCTTGATCTAGGGGAATACTGAAAAAGGCATTACACAAGTCTATTATCAAATAGCAAGCAGTACCTGCTGGAATGGCAGTCAGGATAGTGTGAGGGTTAGGTACCACGTTGTGTCTAGCCTGAACGACTTCATTCACTGCACGCAAGTCCTGGACAAATCGGTATACCGGTTTTCCCTCTGGATCCGTGTCAGGTTTTCTGACTGGCAGAATGGGGGTGTTGAAAAGAGACTTGGTGCGAACTAGCACTCCCAACCGCAGGAATGTGGTGTTAAGGTTCCGGAAGCCTAGCAGAGCTTTTTGGGGGATGGGGTACTGACGAATTCGAGGAATTACAATGCCTGGCTTCAAGGTTATACGCACTGGTTCTGTCCGGAGAGTGCCCAAGTCTGTTTTTAAAGTGCCCCATAGGGAGACTTTTACCTCCTGTCTGAGTTGCTTGGGTGGGATCCGGTCCGCAGGCAGGATCGAGTCCTCTGAAGCCTGGGTCAAAACAGCACGCAGCTGTAGAAGTTGGTTTTGAAGTAACCGGAGGACGATCCTGTCATCTGAACAAAAGATCGGAGCTTGCAATTTACACAAGAGGTCTCTGCCCAAGAGGTTAACTGGGGAATCTGGAGCTAGCAAAAAGGCATGGGAGGCGGAGACACCAGAAACTTTCACAGTAGCCTCCTGCAACACAGAACAGTCAAATGGCTTTCCGCCTATACCCATTACCGGAATACTTTTATTTATGAGGTTTTCCTTCTTCGGCTTGACAGTAACAGTGGAGAGGGCAGCCCCAGAGTCCAGAAGACAAGAATAAACGGTTCCTCCCAAAGTTAGACGGACCTGGGGGTCACTGGAGGAACAAACATAAGTGGTAAAATCATTTGAATAGGTGACAGAAGAACCCCCTGGTTGCCGTCATTTCTCATTGTCGTTAACGTCTGTTCTCCCCACAGTCATCTGGTGTTGCGGTGGGTCTGGGTGGCGGGGCTGCCGCCCAGTGGATTGGTATGGGCACTCCCTCTTCTAATGACCAAGCTGCTTACAATAGTTACGCATATCTTTGGCGTTACACCATCGGGTAAAGGCCACTTATTTAACATGTAATCCAAAGGGCTGTCCTTAGAGGGTTTCCGCTGAGACCCACCCACCCCCTTTTCTGGCACTCAAATAGAGAATTAAACAGAAAGAAGGAGGGAATAGTGGTCTAATCCAAAAAATCCAAGCCAGCAATCTCTGCTTACGCTGACTGCTACAGGGGATGGAACAGAAGGATCTTAATACGACCTCAGGGCTTCCCTGCACACTATGGCTTCCACCCTGAGGAATTACGAACAAGAAGCTCAGTTCCGCCCACACACCTAACACCCAAAGGTATAAGACAGAAATACAGTAACCAGGTAACTCTCTCCCTACAAGTGGTGCGGAAAGCTGAGTGGTGGTGAAAAGGAGAATACCAATCCGATAAGTATGGGAAAACGTCTGAGGTTTGGCATCATAGTTGAGAGGCCCAAGGGGTCCCTCTCTTCAATATCCTTGGGTTTGGGTATAAGCTGGCCCTATGTTTTGAGGCTATTGACGGGACCGGGAAGAAACTGGGTTACATCCCCTTAGAAGCCTGTGATCAAACCCTTAGTTAGTGTTAAAAATGGAACCTTTTACTCCTTAAAAATTGGTGTAGACACCCAGAGACCTCCCTGCCAGTTTCAAAGGGCCTATATTGCGAAATTGACAGGCGAAGGTTATCAAGGGGAGTGGTTTCCTTCATTCCTTCCCTTGGGTCCCATAAATGAGACCCATGCATATTATATGGACATTTCCTCTGGCATTTTATCACCTCACTCATCCCTTATAAAAATTTCTGAATGCCAGGGGCGCTAGTAAGCTTTATATCACACTTGTTTGCTGTTACATACGGTGGGGGTATCTTAAACAACACCCACGCCATGGGACATTTGAATTAATCCCATTGGTGGTGCCGGGGTCGGGTATTTTGCAATTCCAAACATCGAGATGTTAGGGTAGATTGGCACCACCAAGTATCAGGAAGCTCCCTCACCCTTTATTTACAAAGCCCCAGTCTGTATTTTATTTGTGGCCATAATGTTTATAAAGCTCTCCTGCCGGGTTGGCATGGCCAGTGTGGTGTGGCCAGAATATTACCAGACGTTCAAGTAAACACCACACTGGACTCACGGCAAATCCTCAACCTGGGGACTTATTCTCACAAGCTCTTCACACCCTTTAAAGGGGCTCGGGTTAAACGTGCCAAAACCCCCCTAGTAATCAGGCAAACAGGATTTCATTCCTTTATACATGGACTTATTCTTGGACTGGGGGTAGCGAAGCTGAAAAGGGCAGTGGTAAACATTTCTGCAGAACGTGAAAAAGCAGCTAATGCCTCCTTTGATGCTTTCCAAAAGTTACAATGAAAAATCAATAATATAGCAGAAATAACACTGCAAAATAAGCGTGTGCTAGATGCCATGAATGCTGAGGTAGGGGGGTCCTGTGCTCGCATTGGGGAAAGATGCAGTTTTTATATTAATCGCTCTGGTTTAATTGAGGAGGATTTGCAGGCCATCAAGGATGCAGCTGTTGTTTTCCACACTGTATCTCTTGATCATACCCTTAATTTTGAGGACCTCCTCCCAGACCTCGGGTCATGGTTTACTGGCCTTTTCTGTAAAATTGTCAAATGGATTATTTTCTTTCTTTTCTTTCTATGGGTCATTTGGATAATGTTGCAATGTGCAAAATGTTTGTGTAGTGCTGTTACTAAGGGCTCTACTGTCTGTAGAAGAACACACTATCTCTCCCTCCAGCTTGATCGCAAATTGCGTATCGGGCCTGACAGTTTGGATTATCAGGCCCGAATGGGGGGACTGTGACAGTCAGCAGCAACCCCCGAACAGCTAGTAGCCTTATAATAGCTGGCAACCATTAGGGGAAATTGGACACCTCACGGACACAGTAGCCTGAACTTTTGAACTGTCTTCTCTTATCGGTCTTGAGGCAGTTGAAGCTGGTCCTAAGCTGATTTTTGCTGAGCAGATTGCAAAAGTGCAGGGTTTGCTAACCACCAGTCAAATGCTAACACGACCGAAGCCTGTGTGTAAGTGTGTATAAAAGATTCTTGGTTTTTGTATGGAGTAGAGTCTTTGTACGAAGGTACGAAACTCTCCTTTCTTCTGCAGAATAAAGCAACCTTTCCTTATACCTGTCTGGCTGTCACTGGCTCTCAGCTCGGCAGACCCGATATTTCGGTAACAAAATCATAGCACCACCTAATGGGGATTAAGCCCAAGGCCCCAAGCCCTGCCACCCAGGGCTGAAGCTGAAGCCTGAGCAATTTAGGTTCATAGGACCCTCTGTGGGGCCTTGGGGCAGTTGTCCTGTTTGTTATCCCCCTTAGCATTTGTCCTGGCTTTTATATGCAGAAAAACAGTTGTTGTGGAACAAGCAGGCTGTGGAGTTTTATAGCGTGTGTGTCGGGGGGTGTTAAAAAAAGATTGAGAACCCCTGCATTAGGGCAATATTCTTCTTAATATTTGCGTGTATTTCTCACATTATTCTCAGCACTTGCTGTCAGTCTCGCTTCTGCTAGCCCAGCGAAAGTGCTATCAATTCTCACAGCTATGATTGAAGGATCATCATCATGTTCCTATTACGCCTCTGGCATTTAGGGCAGTGATGAAGCTCCTCCACTCCTGTCAGCTTGGATTCCGCAGCTCTTTGCCATGTTGTTTTCAGGCGGCCTCGTTTTTGTTTGCCTTCAGGTGTCCATCTTACTGCTACTCTGGTGATGGACTCAGTTTCCATCCGAAGCACATGACCGATCCATCTCCACCGCCTCCTGGCAATGATGGTGCTCAGATCCTCTTGGCTGCACTGTGTCAATAGATCTTGGTTTGAGATTGTTCTGGGCCAAAAGATACGGATTGATGATTGAAAGACTATACTGGGTAATTTCTTTCTCTTAGAAGATTCACTTTTGCTGCTCAAAACTTCATAGCCATAGAAACATTGGACTGGAAGGGACTGTGTGATGCCATCTAGTACACCTCCCACACTGAGGTGGGACCAAATATTCGTAGATCATCTCTGAAGGTGTTTGTGTCACCTGTTCTTAAAATAGTAATGAATTTCCATCCTTTGTGTCACTGGAAAAGTTGCTTTAGGTTTCTTTGCCACATTTCCATATTAGCACTGAAAACTGTCACTAGTAAATACAGCATGTCTGCACGTTAAGACCTGAACAGGACCCTCTAGGCTAGGGGTGGGCAAACTATGGCTGCATCTGGCCTGCCAACGTTTTTAATCTGGCCCTTGAGCTCCTACTGGGGAGTGGGGTCTGGGGCTTGCAGTGATCTGACGCTCCTGCCTGGAGCAGGGTTGGGGACCACTCTGCGTGGCTCTCGGAAGCAGCAGCATGTTCCCCTCCAGCTCCTATGCATAGAGGCACCCAGTCACTCTGCACGCTGCCCCCACCGCAAGCGCCACCCCCGCAGCTACCATTGCCCAGGAACCACGGCCAATGGCACTTGCGCATGGGGCAGTGCCTGCGGACGGGGCAGCGCACAGCAGAACCACCTGGCCGTGCTTCCGTGTAGGAGCCGGAGGGGGGGACATGCTGCTGCTTCCAGGAGCTGCTTGAGGTAAGCACCGCCTGGAGCCTGCACCCCTGAGACACTACCCACTCCCCAGCCCCTCAACCCCCTGCCCCTGCCCTGATCCCCCTCCCCCCCGACCCACTTGGTCGCAGCCTGGAGCACCCTTCTGCACCCCAAACCCCTCATCCCCAGCCCCACCCCAGAGCCTGCATCCCCAGCCGGAGCCCTCACCCCCCTGCCCTGTGTCATCCCCGCTCCCCCAGCCCTTCCCGCACTCTGAACTCCTCATTTCTGGCCCTACCTCAGAGCCCGCATCCTCAGCCAGAGCCCTCACTCCCTTCTGCACCCCAAACCCAATTTTGTGAGCATTCATGGCCTGCCATGGAATTTCTATACCCAGATGTGGCCCTCGGGCCAGAATGTTTGCCCACACAGGCTCTAGGCAGATCCCACACCCACGTGGAGCCCCCTGAAGTCAGTGGTGGTCTGTGTGTGTGTATAGGTCTGGCTATGCAAACCTGCTTGCAGGATTGGGGCCTTGTGGTGGGCACAAGTTTCCTGGAATGATTGTTCTAGAAAGCAAACTCTTTGTTAGGTTGGAAAAGCAGTAATATTTTCATAAACTGAATTGAAGTGGCAAAGAAATCAGAGAGGAACAAAATCAGTGAGTCTCAGCTACTAAAATAGGTTATTTTGAAATAATCTTGAAACTCTGGTCTTTTTTTCTTGATTTTTTTTCCATACTTTAATTTTATTACTGCAAAACAGATACGTTCCCATTCAGTATTTTTGAATAAATTAGGACATGACTCATTTTACTCTGCAAGAAACAGGCATTGGCATTGTGACAATCCTGATCTGCTTTATTATGATTTGTTTGCATTGTTTAAAATTATCGAGCATACAAATGATAGGTATTCAATTAATGTATTCATGGTGGCAGCAAGGAAATGAGGAACTGTTTCAGGAAAAGTGTAAAAAAAAAATACAGACATACTTGTAATACAGTATGTAAAGAAAATTGCAAAAAGGAGTGTGAATAATTTCAAGACTTTAAGAAAAATGAATTATGAGGTACACTAGCCAGTGAGAATTAATAAATCTGCTTAATTGATCAAGTAATCAGTTCTTTTTAGCAAATGCAACCATTCTTTTCAATGAGTATTGTGTAACCATATCTCTTCAG
This sequence comes from Gopherus flavomarginatus, assembly GCF_025201925.1. Taxonomy (NCBI): domain Eukaryota; kingdom Metazoa; phylum Chordata; order Testudines; family Testudinidae; genus Gopherus; species Gopherus flavomarginatus. The sequence continues at coordinate 20,943,721 of NC_066620.1, read as the reverse complement.
TGAGTTTTTTCTTCTCTGGGAACAAATCCTAGAGAAGGCTGATGGCTGATGTAAACTGTGTACTTGGGAAATTGTACACAGATATTGCAATGCTGAGTATTCATTCCCAAAATGTGGTACACCTCTACACCGATATAATACAACCCGATATAACACAAATTCAGATATAACGCGGTAAAGCAGTGCTCCGGGCGGACGGGGCTACTTACTCCGGTGGATCAAAGCAAGTTCGATATAATGCGGTTTCACCTATAACACAGTAAGTTTTTTTGGCTCCCGAGGACAGCGCTATATCGAGGTAGAGGTGTAATTAGCTCTCAGCCAGACTTCAATCACTACTGCAAGAGATGGGAGTAGTAGTGAATGCAGCCTATTTCCCTCTCACTCTCCCTGCCCCAAAGTGGGATTATGGTTCAGTGTCATGAATAATCGTGTTTTCCACTCCTGTGGGCTGTCTGCAATTTTTTCCTCTCCTCTCCATTTAGCTGATGAGATATTTTATGGAGTTGCTTCCAGTGCTGTGCGCATGCCATGCACAGCCCTGCTGTCCAACTTTCCTGCAGCTTGGCTACCTGACACTATAAAATGCAATGTTTACACTGCTTTTAGCTCCCACTTAAGGAGGACCAGGATTGAGGCCCACTCTACCACTAACATGTTAGTGACACTCAGGAAATTCAAGACAAGAACATGCAAAGCACCTTATTTTTGTTTCTATTCTGTTTAAGTCCAGTAAAGAACTGAGACAACTTCAGATTATTTTTATTATTGAGCTTGAAAAAAGAAACAAACAACAAAAAAAAAAACCCGTACATAAATAAATTATGCTGATTTGGATGTGTATATGTGCTTATTTTTTTTCCCCCTAAAGTTAATTAAGTATTTTAGGAAAAATTGTCAGAGCGCCACCTGCAAGAGTTGGTGGCCACACTCTGAGGCCACCAAAAATTTGTTATGAGAACCCCTGGGCTAAGAAAACATTCTTAATTGTTGAGATCCATGCAATGTAGGTGTTGAAAGTAACTAAAATGAAACAACGTAGAGAGAGGCATGGAGTAGTATTATGCAGGGTGCAATTATTTAAATCATGGCAATTTAAATACATTTTAATCAATATTAAATTACTCAATATATTTTAAAAATAAACATAAAACATTACTTGTCAATTTTACAAAGGCTCAGGTTACCTTGAAAAAAGTTTAATGCAAATTTAGATTTATAGGAAGTAAATTTAGATTTAAAAGAAGTATTTCTTCACACAACGCACAGTCAATCTGTGGAACTCTTTGTCAGAGGATGTTGTGAAGGCCAAGACTATAACAGGGTTCAAAAAAGAACTTGATAAATTAATGGAGGGTAGGTCCATCAATGGCTATTAGCCAGGATGGACAGGGATGGTGTCCCTAGCCTCTGTTTGCCAGAAGCTGCGAATGAGTGACAGGGAATGGATCACTTGATCATTACCTGTTAGGTTCACTCCCTCTGGGGCACCTGGCATTGGCCACTGTCAGAAGACAGGATACTGGGCTAAATGGACCTTTGGCAGGAGTGAAAGTAATATTAAACACTTACTGGTACGGGGGCCTGGCTCTGGGCCCCCGGAAGGGGCGGGGCCTTGGGCAGAAGGGGTGGGGCTGGGGTGAGCCTCCCCCAGCTAGCCCATCCCTGCTGCCTGATCCATGCTACCTGGGGCTCCGGGGATGATTTAAAAGGGCTCTGGCTGTTACTGTGGCAGCGGCAGCAAGGAGCCTCAGGCCATTTTAAATTGCCACCTCCCAGGGCAGCTACTCCTTTTGCACTCCCCCTCCCATCGTTGGCCCTGCTGGCAGGGCTGCCAACCAGGAGGCAAAAGGGGCAGAGATGTTAAAGCACTGTCACGGCAGTGCTTTAATGTCGGCTGCGTACGATCCGGTACATGGCCGTTCTTTTGTTCTTATAAAGAACTAAGTTATAAAGGCTATATTTAGGGTAGCTTAATTGTATACATTGTGAAGAACAAAATATAATTGTCTTGCTACAAATGTTTCCCAAATAGTTTTTTCCTACCTGCCACAACTTTCTGAGATGAAAACCAGAAGCGATTAACAATTATGAGCTATTTTTACACTGTGATAAGAGCACTTAATCTCACAGGCATTCAGTGTTCTACCATATATTAATGTAGCATTCCTTTGTGAATCTGTATTTAAGAGTATTTGCTTGAAGATTCTAGTATTTCACTGAGAGTTCCAAGAGCTATTGGTCATGAGTTTGGGTCTGTATCAGGACTTCCCTCCTGCATGTTCTCTGACCAACTGGAAGTAGAAATAAGATCAGAACTGGGGAGTTTGACAGCATGGAACATTCTCAAACTTAAAGCAATAGTTCTTCCCCATCTAGTCGTTTTCTGTAATATTCTGCGTTCAATCTACTATTTTAAAAATGAACATTTCTTAGCAGAATCAAAATCTATGTAAATATGAAATTCAATAACAATTAGGAAAGCCCGATTTAAGAATGCACAAAAATCCACTTTAGCACCATAGACTAGGAAGAAAGTGAAGAACTAACACCACTTTTAAATAAAATAAGTTGGTTTAAATTAAAAACATCAGTTTCTTTATTAAATTCTAAAACTAATATTTGTATCCCCATGGTATCATAACTATTTTAATGAAGAGCTTTATATTATGGTCGTAGTTTTTGTACATGTTCTATAAAAACTACCTGTGAACTTACTGTCCTGGAATCCAGTACACCTGCAGTCCTTTTGAGCAAGGTACTTTCAATGTTAATTTGTCTAATATTGAAATAACCTTGTCCAAAATGTAATGTGGTCTAGTAGATCTAAAATGGGACTGGGAACCAAAACTCATTAATACTAGGACTGTCAAGCGATTAAAAAAATGAATCATGATTAATCGCGCAATAAAAAAATTAGTCGCGATTAATCATGCTGTTAAACAATAATAGAATACCATTTGTTATTTTTGGATGTTTTCCACATTTTCAAATATATTGATTTCAGTTACAACACAGAATACAAAGTGTACAGTGCTCACTTTGTATTTATTTTTTATTACAAATATTTACACTGTAAAAAAATAGTATTTTTCAATTCACCCAGTACAAGTACTGTAATACAATCTCTTTATCATGAAAGTTGAACTTACAAATGTAGAATTATGTACAAAAACCCCTGCATTCAAAAATAAAACAATGTAAAACTTTAGAGCCTACACGTCCACTCAGTCCTACTTCAGCCAGTTGCTCAGACAAACAAGTTTGGTTGCAATTTGCAGGAGACAATGCTGCCTGCTTCTTGTTTACAATGTCACCTGAAAGTGAGAACAGGCGTTCGCATGGCACGTTTGTAGCCGGCATCAGAAGGTATTTATGTGCCAGATGCGCTAAAGATTCATATGTTCCTTCATGCTTCAACTACCATTCTAAAAGATATTGTCTGTGCTGAAGATGGGTTCTGCTTGATAATGATCCAAAGCAGAGCGGATCAGCGCATGTTGCCACATCTATAAAATGACAATAATAATATGTGCCTACCTCAAAGTGGTATTTACAATGCAAAGCATTATCTCCAGTGAGCAGTGTGGCTCTATCCAGTAAATATTTAGATTAGAATTTGCTGACCAGCACAGGTATTGTCTGTCCAAGTGACTGATATGTATAGCATCGTTAGCTGTTTTAAAAAAATAAAAATTGAATGTTTAAAAAGCCTCTTTTTCTGTTAGTCATAAATTAGACCTTCCAGTTACTTTTATTTGTATCTTTGTTGTTGTTTTTTGCAATGATTACATGGGTTTGCCAACACTTCCCTAAACTCTTATCCATTCAGCAAGCTTGGCTAGAAAAGCCATCCTGCAGATATGTGCCCCATTGTTCAAAAAATAAGTCTAAACACACATTTTCTTTGGGCACACTGATTAAGAAGTAAAAAACCTCATTTTTCCTTCAGATATTACAGAAACTGCACATAAATGTCTTTTTGTCTACTTTAGTGTGAGCTTTACCTGCAGCAAGTCAGGATATATTCATGTATGGGCATTTCTTTCGATGGATAGTCTGGTGCTCATTCAGGGCCCAGTTCTGTGCATAATGTTGTTAAAGGAAGTTTTTCCATTGAGTTATGTGGCAATTGGATCTGGATATTTGGAAGAAGGGACTTTTGAGTGACTTTGTGCCTTTCAGCTGTTTCACCACTTTGCAGCAGTGCCTGTCCCTGCAGTGTTACTGCTGAAATGCAGTAAATGATATTGCAGGGTGTTTATATTAGAGAGTTTTGTTGTGAGCATTGATGAACATCTTTGCTGCTGGGGACTTGCACATGTTTAAATAACATTTAATGGTGTGACATGGGTGCTGTGACAGAATGGAAATGCCGCTGGTACAGTTTGAAGAGCACTTAAACCAGATCTGCTGGATGAATAAATTTAATGAACACCAAAAACTTTTTAAGAATAAGAGGAGGAATCTTTACTGAAGCAAATACCGTTCATAGAACTGTACAAATTAAAGCAGAACAGTGTGGACTAAGGGCCCGATCCTGCAACTTCTTGCACTCATGTGAACTGCTATGCCTGTGTGGAGCCCCATTGTCTTCAGTGAGATTCTGTTCAAGTGCATCAGTCTCTCCGTGTGTGACAAGTTCCAGGATCATGATCTAGGGCTTCATTTATGGTGGCATGTATAGTACAGGCACTGCACACATGCCTAGAACAGATATAGACTCATAGACTTTAAGGTCAGAAGGGACCATTATGATCATCTAGTCTGACCTCCTGCACAATGCAGGCCACAGAATCTCACCCACCCACTCCTAGAACAAACCCCTAACCTATGTCTGAGTTATTGAAGTCCTCAAATTGTGGTTTGAAGACCACAAGGTGCAGAGAATCCTCCAGCAAGTGACCTGTGACCCATGCTGCAGAGGAAGGCAAAAAACCTCCAGGGCCTCTGCCAATCTGCCCTGGAGGAAAATTCCTTCCCGATCCCAAATATGGTGATCAGTTAAACCCTGGGCATGTAGGCAAGACTCACCAGCCAGCACCCAGGAAAGAATTCTCTGTAGTAACTCAGATCTCACCCCATCTAACATCCCATCACAGACCACTTGACATATTTACCTGCTAATAATCAAAGATCAGTTGCCAAATTAATTGCCAAAATTAGGCTATACCATCCCCTCCATAAATTTATCAAGCTTAGTCTTAAAGCCAGATATGTCTTTTGCCCCCACTATTCCCCTTGGAAGGCTGTTCCAGAATTTCACTCCTCTGATGGTTAGAAACCTTTATCTAATTTCAAGTCTAAACTTCCTAGTGTCCAGTTTATTTCCATTTGTTCTTCTGTCCACATTGGTACTAAGCTTAAATAATTCCTCTCCCTCCCTAATATTTATCCCTCTGATATATTTATAAAGAGCAATCATATCCCCCCTCAACCTTCTTTTGGTTGGGCTAAACAAGCCAAGCTCTTTGAGTCTCCTTTCATAAGACAGGTTTTCCATTCCTCGGATCATCCCAGTAGCCCTTCTCTGTACCTGTTCCAGTTTGAATTCATCCTTCTTAAACATGGGAGACCAGAACTGCACACAGTATTCCAGATGAGGTCTCACCAGTGCCTTGTATAATGGTACTAACACCTCCTTATCTTTGCTGGAAATACCTCACCTGATGCATCCTAAAACCGCATTAGCTTTTTTAACGGCCATATCACATTGGCGGCTCATAGTCATCCTGTGATCAACCAATACTGCGAGGTCATTCTACTCCTCTGTTACTTCCAACTGATTTGTCCCCAATTTATAACTAAAATTTTTGTTATTACTTCCTAAATGTATGACCTTGCACTTTTCACTATTAAATTTCATCCTGTTACTATTACTCCAGTTTACAAGGCCATCCAGATCTTCCTGTATGATATCCCGGTCCTTCTCTGTGTTAGCAATACCTCCCAGCTTTGTGTCATCCGCAAACTTTATTAGCACATTCCCACTTTTTGTGCCAAGCTCAGTAATTAAAAGACTAAATAAGATTGGTCCCAAAACTGATCCCTGAGGAACTCCACTAGTAACCTCCTTCCAGCCTGACAATTCACCTTTCAGTACGACACGTTGTAGTCTCCCCTTTAACCAGTTCCTTATCCACCTTTCAATTTTCATATTGATCCCCATCTTTTCCAATTTAACTAATAATTCCCTGTGTGGAACCGTATCAAATGCCTTACTAAAATCGAGGTAAATTAGATCCACTGTGTTTCCTTTGTCTAAAAAATCTGTTACCTTCTCAAAGAAGGAGATCAGGTTGGTTTGGCACGATCTGCCTTTTGTAAAGCCATGTTGTATTTTGTCCCAATTACTATTGACCTCAATGTCCTTAACTACTATCTCCTTCAAAGTTTTTTCCAAGACCTTACACACTACAGATGTCAAACTAACAAGCCTATAGTTACTTGGATCACTTTTTTTCCCCTTTCTTAAAAATAGGAACTATGTTAGCAATTCTCCAGTCGTACGGTACAACCCTTGAGGTTACTGATTCATTAAAAATTCTTGCTAATGGACTTGCAATTTCATGTGCCAGTTCCTTTAATATTCTTGGATGAAGATTATCTGGGCCCTCCGATTTCATCCCATTAAGCTGCTCGAGTTTGGCTTCTACCTCGGATGTGATAGTATCTACCTCCATAGCCTCATTCCCATTTGTCATCCTACCATTATCCCTAACCTCCTCATTAGCATCATTAAAGACTGAGGCAAAGTATTTGTTTAGCTATTGGGCCATGCTGAGGTTATCCTTAACCTCCATTCCATCCTCAGTGTTTAGCGGTCCCACTTCTTCTTTCTTTGTTTTCTTCTTATTTATATGGCTATAGAACCTTTTACTGTTGATTTTAATTCCCTTTGCAAGGTCCAACTCTACATGGCTTTTGGCCTTTCTCACTTTATCCCTACATGTTCTGACCTCAATAAGGTAGCTTTCCTTGCTATTCCCTCCCATCTTCCACTCCTTCTAGGCTTTTTGCTTTTTCTTAATCAGCTCTCTAAGATGCTTGCTCATCTAGCTTGGTCTACAACTCCTGCCTATGATTTTTTTCCCCTTGGGATGCAGGCTTCTGATAGTTTCTGCAACTTTGACTTGAAGTAATTCCATGCCTCCTGCGCCTTTAGATTCACAAGTTCTTCAGTCCAATCCACTTCCATAACTAATCTCCTTAATTCTTTAAAGTTAGCCCTTATGAAATAAAAATCCCTAGTCCCAGACCTATCTTTGTTTATCCTTCTATCTAGTTTGAACTGGATTAGCTCATGATCACTCGAACCAAGGTTGTCCCCTACAACCATTTCTTCTATGAGGTCCTCACTATTCACCAAAACCAAATCTAAAATGGCATCCCCTCTTGTTGGTTCTTCAACTACTTGGTGAAGAAATCCATCACCTAAGTAATTAAAAGATTTATCCCTACATGTTCTGACCTCAATAAGGTAGCTTTCCTTGCTATTCCCTCCCATCTTCCACTCCTTCTAGGCTTTTTGCTTTTTCTTAATCAGCTCTCTAAGATGTGAAGATCACATTCAGAAAAATCTGAGCCCTATTATTATTACTAGCACTTGTCCTCCAGTCTATATCTAGGAAGTTAAAGTCTCCCATGATCACACAATTCCTATTAGTGTTTACTTCATTAAAAGCATTAAAGAGGTCTCTATCCATATCCAGATCAGATCCTGGCGGTCTGTAGCACACCCCAAGCACTATCTCAGGGGAGGCTCTAGTAGCTTTCTTTCCCAGTGTGATTTTTGCCCAGACAGACTCTGTCTTATCCATTCCATCGCTTCTTACTTCTTTACAATCTACCTGATCATTGATATATAATGCTACTCCACCACCTTTGCCTTTTCTGTCTTTCCTAAACAGCACATAGCCTTCAATACCTGTACTCCAGTCATGACTACTATTCCACCATGTTTCTGTTATCCATATAATATCCAGTTTCACTTCCTGCACCAGTAGCTTTAGTTCCTCCATTTTGTTACCTAGGCTCCTTGCTTTAGTGTACAAACATCTTAATTTTTGCCGTTTGGTTTCACTGACATTCTTTACCTGGTTAGGCACAGACATTCTACCACTACTATCGCCAGTTAGACTGGTATCTATACTACCCTTCCTCCTTATGTCCATTCTCCTGCCCATGGCTGTATCCTTTCTTACTTTGTTTTCTTCCCTCTTAATGTTAAATTCCGGCATGGAGATTACCTGGACATCTCCCAACCATGTCCCCCAAATTCCTAGTTTAAAGCTCTCTTAATCAGTTGTGCCAGCCTCCATCCTAGAAGTCTATTTCCCTCCTTACTCAGGTGAAGTCCGTCCCGAGAGAACAGTCCTCTGTCCATGAATGCTTCCCAGTGGCCAAACATCCCAAAGCCCTCCTTATAGCACCACTGCCTGAGCCATCTGTTCATCGCCAAAATCTTGTCACACCTTTGTTGCCCTTCTCTAGGAACAGGCAGAATCCCACTGAAGATCACCTGAGCCTCGATTTCCTTAAACGTCTTCCCCAGCCTGGCATAGACTCCTTTGATGCGTCCTAGTGAGAATCTACCGATATCATTTGTTCCCACGTGAAAGACAATCAACGGATTCTTTCCCGCTCCCATTAGGATCCTTTTCAGCCTCAGGTCCACATCTCGTATATTAGCACCTGGCAGACAGCACACCCTTCTGTTCTCTGGATCAGCTCTAGTTACAGGCCTGTCTATTCTCAGGGTACGTCTTCACTACCGGCTGTATCGGCGGGTAGCAATCGATTTCTAGGGGATCGATATATCATGTTTCATCTAGACGCGATATATCCATCCCCGAACGCGCTCCTGTCGACTCCGAAACTCCACCAACGCGAACGGCGGTAGCGGAGTCGACGGGGGGAGCTGTGGACGTCGATCCCCCGCCGTGAGGATGGTAGGTAACTCGATCTAAGATACTTCGACTTCAGCTACGCTATTCATGTGTAGTGTAGACCAGCCCTCAGTAAGGAGTCCCCAATCACGTAGACCTGCCTTTTCCTGGTGACAGTGCGATTCTCTGGTCTGTCCCGTTCCCTCTGGATGCAAGTCCTCTCGATTTCTATTGTCCCTTGCAATCCTCCACAACCCATCCTGTATCCTCCTGGGGCTCATATTTGGTGTTATCTCCATTGACTCATCCCTTCTTCCTATAGGACTAGCTGCTCTTCTCTTCTTCCTTGCCCTCTCACCTTCAGCGACCACCTGCTGTGCCCTTTTTCATTTTCCAACTCTGTAAACCTGTTCCTGAGCTATTTCTCCTTTACTGGCCTGTAGATGATGAGGCACTGCTTAGACAACTAGAGTAAAGACACACCTTAAGATTCTGGCGTATCTCCTACACGGCTCTCTATACACTCCACGGTGCTTCCCACTCCTATTTTCAGCAGTGTAGTGTCTCACTGCCTCCCTGCTGCTGGAGCCTTTCCCTGCCATAGTGAACGTTTTTGACAGTGGGGAGAGAAAGTGGAAAAGGCTTCAACAGCTCCCCATTGCTGGAGCTTTCCGTCAACACAGGAAGCTGCTGGAGCCTATCCCTGCAGCAGGGAAAGGCTATGGCTGGTGGGAGGCAATGGGGAAAGGCTCTGATCTTTCTTCACTGCCTCCCCCTGCCAGAACTATTCCCTGCTTTTCACTGTGGTGTGTAGCTACATATACCCTACACACTACCACAAGTGTAGACAAGTCCTTATTAGTGTAGTGATTACTACCATGAGTTGCCTTATTGAGGTCAATGGCACTATTTGCCAAGCATGCACTTCTCTCAGAATTGTTTGCAGGATCAGGCCTTCTATTTTTAAACTGCAATATATAGTAGTTCTGCATAAAGCATTTACAAGGGTAAAACTGCTATCATGGAAAATATAGGTCTTTAGTTATTACATTTAAGAATTCATTCTGTTAATGCAGGTACAATGAAAGAATCTGGTGAGAAACATGAGGGATCTGTTGAAATTCCTAACCTGTCAGAAGAAAATGAGGTGGATGATACAGAGGTAGGTAATAAATACTAACATAGCTGTAAAGGGTAAGAATTTTAAAATAAACTTAATAACTTTTGTTGCCATTACATTTCCTGTTAACTGAATAATAGGAGAACAACAAGACTTAGCTAGTGTGTCTTTAGTATTCTAAAGATAAAAGATGTCAAGAACCAAAAACATTAACACTATGAGCCCTATGTTTGCTTCACCGTCTGTCAGTTTTTAATCTTAAGACCTCTACTTTGGTGCTAGCCTAATATCGTTGATATTGTGGTCTCTAAAGAACTCCTGGGGGAGAAACCTATCTAAACTTCTGGCTAGTTTTTGAGTTATTATGGAGACAAAATTGCTTGTGTTTCCTTTAGAAAAAGTATCCAGGTTTAGCTTAAAGACATGATAAAGTGGGAAAGTTAGCACTTGAAATATCTATTCTGCACCTGTCCTCTGAATAAACCAAAAATAGCATTTTCCAACACTACTTGTTCCCCAAAAATCAAATTGTACAAAGCATCTCTTAGATTTTTATGTTTATTTGTAGATAAGTGTAAGCAAAAAGAAAGGAGATGGAGATGTGCTAAAGAATCTTATGAGAACAGAAGGAACTTCAAAAGTCAGGGAGGCTCTCAGAGATTATCTGAAAGTTCTTAAAACAGGTACATTAAGATCCTTTCTTCACACTGTGACTATATGGGCCCATTTAGTGAAATCTCCCTGCTTGAATATTTGAAGAGAGAGTGATCCATTTTCATCTGAGCTGCTAGAAACTGTTTTCATATTACTTTAAGAACAAAAGCAAACCCCAATGCCTTCATTTTCATTATAATATTGCATTAAGGTTTTAATTTCACCAAAGTCAGGATATTCAAAGTTTTATTATTTTTTTCTAGAATGTTTATTTTGCAGTAAAGCCTGGTGGCACTAATCAGGACCAGAACCGTATTGTCATAAGTGCTATAAAAACATATGTGAAGCTACAGTCCCTGCCCTAAAGATCTTACAAATTAATTGGCTGAGCAAAGCAAGGCCGTACGCTTAACTCAATGGCATTTCTCTGTATCTGTAATGTGGTAACTTCTGAAAACAGAATCCAATCAATTCCAAAATGTCAGGGAATGTTCTAGGCATAAGTGAAAAATCAAAAACTGAAAGCCTGAATTTAGTAGAAATCAGGCTGTTCTCATTTTCAGATCTTTACTAAAATAAGTACAGTTCTGAGCAGAGGGGGAAGGGCTTGGCTGTAGTGGGGCCAAGGGGCGTAGTTGGGTGTACAGGTTGGCCTCAAGTTAGAAGGTATTTTTTACTTCCTCTATTTACAGAGTTTACTCTGGGAATGATCCTACCAACCAAAACTTCAGCTGGTCCGGAACTGGTGGTTAAAAAAAAATTGAGTGAGAATAATGTGCAGGTATGTTGGCTTTAGGAGTTACTATGTAAGTTTCACTGGGAAAGATGAATGCTGTTGGTCCTAAACTCTGCCATCATAGATGGAATAGAGAACTTAAGATTTATTCCATGACTAACAGCAGATATATATAGTGCTGTAATGCGGAGCATTCATCTGTAACAGTAAGTGTTTGGTGCACTTTTAAAATCACCTTTGGGATGGAGGCCAGTAAATTCACCAACATGAATGCTATGACCAGTCTCTGTAGTGCTCAGGTAATGTAGAAATAGAATCATTGCGGGGCCACAGAATCTTCAGACAGAGAAAGGGAGATCAAAGGTGCCCAGTGTTCTGTCAGTAACAATGACAGCTTCAAGAGGGAGAGGCTGAAATTTGTCTGCTTCCCTCATTTCCTCAGTCTAATTCAGGGATCGGCAACCTCTGGCACGCGGCTCGCCAGGGTAAGCACCCTGGTGGGCCAGGTCGGGCCGGTTTGTTTATCTACTGCGTCTGCAGGTTCAGCTGATGGCGGCTCCCACTGGCCGTGGTTCGCCGTTCCAGGCAAATGGGAGCTGCGGGAAGTGGCGTGGGCTGGGGGATGTGCTGGCTGCCACTTCCTGCAGCCCCCATTGGCCTGGAGCGGCGAACCACGGCCAGTGGGAGCCGTGATCAGCCGAACCTGTGGATGCAGCAGATAAACAAACCGGCCCGGCCTGCCAGGGTGCTTACCCTGGTGAGCCGTGTGCTAAAGGTTGTCAATCCCTGGTCTAATTAATTCATTCCACATTCTGTTGCCTGTCACCAAAAGTATGTTAGGGTTGCCTCAGATTTTCCTAGTGCTTTACTACGGTGCTCACTTAATCTAACCCTAATATAGAATAGTATGTTATCATGTAATCATATGCACAAGGGAGCAGACTTAATAATGCCTGGACAGCCTTAAACCTGGCATTCCCTAACTCTTGAGTGGTTGACTTTGCAAACTTAATAATTTCTCTAGTATAGAGTTTTGGTGTGGAATATATACGTGTTTGCTATTCATATACAGTGGCACTTTATCCTGAGTTTGCGTTACAGGATTCTGTTATACCAGTTTCCTTGGATACAGTTGGTGTAAAGATTCCAACAGTAAAGATACTTCTGAAAGAGACATTTGACTCTCCAGTAGAGGAGCTTTATAGCATCTTCATAACTAAGGAGGTAAGAAGCCTTTGTATTATTATCAGCAGGTAAGTATGCCCAGTGGTCTGTGATGGGGTGGGATCTGAGTTACTACAGAGAATTCTTTCCTGGGTGCTGGCTGGTGAGTCTTGCCCACATGCTCAGGGTTTAACTGATCACTATATTTGGGGTCGGGAAGGAATTTTCCTCCAGGGCAGATTGGCAGAGGCCCTGGAGGTTTTTCACCTTCCTCTGTAGCATGGGGCACGGGTCACTTGCTGGAGGATTCTCTGCAGCTTGAGGTCTTCAGACCACAATTTGAGGACTTCAGTAACTCAGACATAGGTTAGGGGTTTGTTATAGAAGTGGATGGGTGAGATTCTGTGGCCTGCATTGTGCAGGAGGTCAGACTAGATGATCATAATGGTCCCTTCTGACCTTAAAGTCTATGAAGATAGGACTATGTGTTCTTAGTGATGTAACTGAAGGGATTGGTGTTCCAGTAAGTAGAAAAGTTATTTTATTTGAAGAGTTTAATTATAACCAGTAATGAGAAATATTATATGTAGGGCCTTACCAAATTCACGGCCATGAAAAACATGTCATGAAATCTGGGCTCTTCCCATGAAATCTGGTCTTTTGTGTGCTTTTACCCTATACTGTACAGATTTCACAGGGGAGAACAGCGTTTCTCAAATTGAGGGTCCTGACCCAAAAGGGAGTTGCGGTAGAGAGTCTATATGCTCAGGGCCCTCCAATCAGGGCAGAAGAGCGAACAGTTAACAGCTCTGGCCTGCAGTCCAGGAGAGCAACACAGCAGTCTAGGGGGGTCAGGTCTTTGGCTGGGCTGCAGCACACTGGCCAGCTTAAAGTAAGTAACAGAGCCAAACCCTATTCAGCTTCTCTGGGCGCCTTCCTACACTCCCATTCAGGGGGTCCCTGGGTCCTCGTTCGTCTCGCTGGGGTAAACGGCTAGTGGCAGCCCCAACAGCACTTCAGTGTCCCTGTGTCTGGCAGCTCTGGCAGTGCCTCCAGGTCTCTGGTGCTGTAGTGGCCTCCTTTGGGTCTGAGCTCCAGCAGTGGGGGAGAGAGATGTCCTGCTCCTCTGGCAGCTCTCCTCCAACTGAACTGGAGGGCCTGCCTTTTCTATTTCTGGTTCCTGTCCCGCCCCTCTGCTGCCGGTGGGGTGGTTGTAGGTGTCCTGGGTTGCAGGTCTCCCTCTGTCTGCTATAAGGGTTCTACTTGTAATTCTAACTAGCACCATCAGGGCCGGCTTTAGGCCGATTCCCTCGCTTGCCTGGAATTGTGCCCATACCTAAGATGGCCCTGCACCTGCGCCTAAGAGGGCCCGGCGCCTTTTTAAATTTTTTTTACATACCCAGCGGCGGTCTGGGTCTTCGGCGGTACTTTGGCAGCGGGGGGTCCTTCACTCGCTCCAGGTCTTTGGTGGCATTTCGGCGGCGGGGGGTCTGGAGTGAGTGAAGGACCCTCGCTGCCAAAGTGCCACCGAAGACCCGGACCGCTGCCGAGTATTTGAATTGGGCCCCGCAGTTCCTAAAGCCGGCCCTGAGCACCATTTGCTCCATTAGTGCTGCTGTTACCTTTGAAGGTGAAGAACTATCATGGTGTGTAAAGTGGAGAGCAAAATGGAGATATTTAGTTTATCTGACGGTGTGTATTTCGTTGAGCTCTGTGCATTGATGTGAAGCTGGCCAGCTAGCAGTGGCCAAAGGAAGGGTCTGCTAATTTTGTTGGTCCTGTCAGCAGGCTTTTAATACCATTGCCCATGAGGAATTGATAACTTACTTTCAGATCTTTCCAAACTAGACAGACTGGCCCTTGGTAGTCTTGTTTTTTAATTTCTGAGCATCCCTGGAAGGTGGTGCTGGGCCATTGTTTATCCACCCACAACAGCTCCACTAATAGGGTTTGGGAAGTCTCATGCTGCATGTTGTTAGTATGCAAGTGAAATGCAGTCTGTCTCCTTTGCACTCAGCTCACAATAATAATAAATACTCAGTAATAATAAATACTTAATCCTTTATGTAAGCACTTGTAAGCCAAAGATCTCAAAGTGCTTTACAAATGTTAAGCATTCTTATCCCCATTTTCCAGATGGATTCCATTAGCTAGTATGTGTATGGATATGATTACCTCTACCTCTCTTGCAAGGTTTACTGTGGAGAAGCACTCAAATCGCAAGTTTAGGATGCATCAGTGTCCTCTCAAGAAGCCCTAGAATATATCAGAAGATTTTAGACTGGAATGCCAATACTTCCAAAAATTGTAATTCTCAGGAGAATCAGGGATTAATGTCAGTCTTCTGATATGGGATAGAGAATATAACATCTCATGACTTTCAACTAATCCTGCTCCATGTGTCTAGACTGCTGCTTCCATCTCATCAGGGCAGAAGGAAGATCAGTCTGCCTGTTTCCTAATCCAAATATAGCTGCAGCCACTTCACTTGCTTTGAACTCTCTACCTCTGTTTTACCTAATGGCCCCTTCCACATACCCTCATTGATTGCTCCTTTTACCTACCAAATGTGTTTCTCAGCACTTTGTAACTTAATCATATGATGATTTTTCTTAGTGAAATCAGTGATATATTGATTTGACTGGAGCACTTTTCAAAGTTCAAGCACATAAAATTGCTTTTCGAGAGCCATCCATTCATCACAGAACCATTGGCATTAGAAATCTCCAGTAGCCCTTTTAGTTCATCCCAGTATCCTGGAAGCTATCCAGAAATCGTAGAAGTTATGTGTTATTGAATAGCTGATTTAATTCTTACACTGTGCATGTTTGCTTTTTGTTTTCCTAGTTGGTGCAGAAATTTTCTAAAAGTTGTGCTGTGATTGAAGCCAAAAGAGGAGGAAAACTTCAAATGTTTGATGGTTGTATTACCGGTGAATATATAGAATTGGTAAGTTGAAACCCTGCCGTTTAAATCAGATGCCATGTTCTGCCCTTTTGGAGTCTCACGCTGATGATGTTTGGGCCCAGAAGGTTCTTAAATGGCTACTCCACAGGGGAGAATACTGAGTAAAATGTAACCTTGCTTTAGTTTCTCTGTGCAGATTTAGTTCATAAAAAACAAAATATGACCATGTAGAAGATTCCTGACTTTCTCCTTTTCTGGCCCAGATTATCTATCATGTGGGGAAAGCCTCACTTGGAACCATGGGAATAGGAAAACAGCGTGTGGTTGCCTTAAAGTTTTTCTACCACTGTCTCTTTTAATAGAAGAATTTGGGATTGAGATTACAGACTAGAGGTAGTACCATTTATCAAACATGTGGATCTCTGGAGAGCAGGTCCCATTCTGTTCAGAGCCAGAAGCTACACTGTCCCTGGCTATGCTCCCCTACAGCTGCATAGAGGGGATGCTGAGGAAGGTAATACAGAGTAGACCTGTATTTCCACACAACACTAAGCGTATAGCAAAGAGTAGTGCCATGGAGAGCTCTGCTCCACCTTCCTCTTGCCCCAACCACTGAAACCTATGAAGACTCCTTCTACATGAATACCAAAGTATGGGCATCTATACAGTGGAGGGGAAGAAACTGGCATCCTTCTTTTACCTGGAATAAGTAGATCTGCATACAGATGGAGCCTTCTCTGTAAATCAGCCTGGGGCAATCGAGGCTTTGATGAGGGACCATGTCCCAGTGGCACCTCCTCTCTTGTTAGAGATCAGTGGTATCAACCACTCTGAATAATGTCAAAAGTTGTTTTTTAAATGAAAAACGACCTAGGGAAAATGCTCTGTCCTGATACTTTTTAAAAGTTGTCTTGAAACCCTTTAACTTACCATTCAGCTGTGTGTCAGTTCTAGCTTCTAATCCCTTAATTACACTACTCAGGATTTGATTTAAGTAAACTAGTAAACAATTTTTGGAATTAAAATTACTGCAGATTTTAGAGGATTTAGTTCTAGGTATTTCATCTTTTAGGCATGCCTCAGATTTCCTAAAGCTCGAGATCCCCTTTCCCCCAAATGGTACCGAGTGTGCGCACTGGCTCCAGTTATAATAAAGATGTTTAAACTTAGGAATGCACTGATGAAATAAAAACGGGGAGTCCTTGTGGCACCTTAGAGACTAACAAATTTATTTGGGCATAAGCTTTCGTGGGCTAGAACCCACTTCATCAAATGAAATAATTCATTTGATAGTGCCAGCAACTAGCTATAAAAAGACACTCCACAGATTTATGGCTGTAACAATTAAAGAACCTCTTTAGGCAGTATCCCCAGTCAACAATCAAGTTCTACATCGTAGAGACATAGATACAGTGGTCATGTTAAGTACAAATGGAACTGAACCTACCTGGACTCTAGGGGAAGTTGTGAATAAAAAAATACCCCTATTTGTAAATCTTGAAGGATGGGCAAACTCCCTGAATGGGAGAATGCACCACTACTCTAACCCAACTGCTGTCACATGTGTCTTCTGTACTAAGCCTCTGCCAGCTTGCTTTCAGTTCCCTATTTCAGCCAGTTGCTGAGACGCCACACAATCTAGAACTGATGGAAAGGAGCTCTAGAGCTGTGTGTCGGTACCACAGCTCAAACCATCTCATCACTAGCTCATCCAGTGGCCTCAAATGTATATTGAGCAAGATGGGTGGCAGAGCAGAGTACTAAAGAGGTGGGTGATCAGTTACCCCCCCACTTTTTTTCTGCGATTTCTCAGAGGAAAATATAGAATCAATGCAGTAATCCCAGTCACCCATGCTAAGGTCCATGTTATCAATGGCTGCTGCTTAAAGCAGTAGCTATGAGCATGAACAACTGACCTTTGTCCATTGCTAGGAGAAAGTAGGAAAGTGTGCCCCCAGTTATGAGTGTCATGATTAGAGCTGGATAAAAACTGGGATTAAGTGTTTTCCCTCACAGTTACTGTTTGTCCAACTTTTGCAGGTGGAAAAATTAGAAATTGAAGGGAGAAAGCCCGAAAATTTTGTTTCAGAATTTTGGGAAACAAACTTTTACCAAACCAGCTTTTTCATAGGAAAAAAAAATTAATTTGACAACACCCTGTTTTATGATGGAAAAAGCTTTCACATTGGAAAATCCTTGGCCAGTGCCAGCTAGGATCCTCTTGGAATGAGATGTGGCAGGCCCTCAGATGAGATTCTTGAAAAAAGGTGGTGGTAGTGGGGTATTATTTTGTCATGATTTTTGTACATCTGTATCTGTCTTACAGTTACCCAGCCAAAGGATTGTCATGAAATGGAGATGCAGGAACTGGCCTCATGGTATGTTGTTTCTCTAACCCCATAGTACTTATGGGTCAGATTTTCACAGGGGCCTAATCCCAGTTTAAATTGGAGCTAAAGTTTGAGAAAGCCCAATACAATGCCTGGTGTTAGTCCCACTGAGGGAAGGAGTTTTTGCTGTCTTTGTTCTTGAAAGGGCAATAAGTACATTTATGTACAAAATGAAACAGGTGAGTTCATGAAAGATTGAATTTAATTAGTAAAGCAAACTTTTATTAATCAGGTATTAAAACCAAGTTTACTAATAAACATATTACTGAATATTGTACTGTCTCTTCTTCCAGAATATTATGCAACGGTTGCTTTGAATTTCAAGGATCAGGTAACTCAAACTGAATTACAGTTAGAGTGCAAAGGAGTCCCTGTCTGTAATGAAGACAGTACAAGACAGTGTTGGCAGAAGCAACATTTTGAAGAAATACGTGTTTTACTGCAGCAGGCCAAAGTAAATACTGAATGACGATTGCACTGTAGTTAGTTTTATTAGCGCATTACTTTTATATATAAATAAGTTTGTCTCCCTTTTTTGTTCCCCCCCCCCTCTTTTTTTAAGAAAATTTATTTATTTATGGGGGATGAATAAAGATCCGCTTCTGTGATACTGTATATAATTAAGTGCTATTTATGGATCTTCAGTGAATGAAACGCTCTCTTCCGTAAGTGAGGTTATATATTTAGACACCTTCAGTTTGAGAACTGATCACTGTTTTATTATCTAAACTTAAATTTTAGTGTGACTCAGCTAATATAAACTTCATGGTATTACATCATACTGGCCAGCTCATTTAGTAGAGACTAGCGACTACGTAGGCTAGTCCAAAACAAAGGTGACACATGCATTGTTTAGTAAGAATCCATTCGTGGTGGGTAGAATGTCTGTGTTTAAATACACTGCTGCTTAAAAGGTGAATTGAAAGTCTTAAAAAAATGTCCCAGACATAGTTTGATCCTGTAAGATCAAATGATGAGTGAATTATACAGCCACTTAAAGTAAAGCACTTAATCTCAAACCATAGAAAAACAAGCTGCAGGCTTCTTATGTCTTCAAACAGCACAGCTGCACATTTGAAAGACAGTCACTTAAGTCTTTGCTGTACGTCCTGAGGATTAACCAAATTACAACAACCCTTGTTGACTAGGAGATGCCATTATTTTGGTCTGTTTTTCTAAACTCCTGTCTTCATCTTCTCTCTGTTAACGGTACCTGTGATGGGAGTTGCTGCTCTGGCAGAGATGCCAGGAAGGCTGTAAGGGAAGTAACTTAATTTTGTATTTCAATAATTTCCATATTTATTTAAAGAGCCATTCTCACTTAGACTGTTTTCTCCTCTTGGAATTCTGAAAATACATTTTTAACTTGGACCCTTTCAGTTCACCTTAATGAACTATTCCACCCATAGGACTGTAATGAAAGCAAAGCAAATAAAACCCAACGATTTGACACAAATGCACCATAAGGGTTAACCATGATAGGTTAATAGTGAAGATATAACAATTTAGCAAGAATTGGGAAGAATTCTTAAATACATTGAGTAATTTTGTAAACAATTGGAATAAAAAATAATTTACCTGTGCAATACTGAATTTAAGACAAAATTGACTAAGAAAAATTGTGACAGAGGTGACTCAGACTGCATTTTAATCAAATGCACAGAATAGCAATCAGTCATATTAATAAAGAAAATTTTACAGTGAGTGTGCTTTGTTTCCTCTAACATATGCCATTCAATAAACCACTATATGCATATGACACTGCCCCAACAAACACACATACAACACTCCCACTTAAAAGATTCTTGAGAGAATCAAGTTTCCCGGCATATAGTTTTCTTGTGATAAGACCTTTTCTCTTCCTCCCTCCCCAATAGAGTTCTGCCTGTCTAATAAGTAAGAATGTGACTCTTCTCTAGCCAAAATAACATTAGTTTCTGAGTGATTTATGTAGCAAATCTGCTCTGTTTACAACTAAAGTGATAGTTTTACTGAGTTGCAGCCCAGCCACCTGAAGCTGGGCTCTGAAAGGCAAGCTGTGGTCCTCCTTGTTCATACACATAGGTGCAGGAACTAGGGCTACTGCTACACCCCCTGACTTGAAGTGAGTTCCATTATATACAGGGTTTACAGTTTGGTTCAATGGCTCTCAGCACCCCAACTACACCAGCAGCCCTGTTCATGCGTCACCAACAATAAAGTTTCTGCCATTAGACTTTAGGCTTCAATCCTATTAGCTGATTGAGGGTTGTAGGTGGACCTCCTCCCATCTACACAGAGCACCACTGAAGGAAATAAGGGAGTCACTGTAGGCACGGGGGTCTTTTCTGTAGAGTCATGTTCGATTTGGGCCCTAGTTAATACTTGATGTATGAACCAAAAAAAAAATTCAGCTCATTCCTATAGTTGTGTTGGTTCTGCAGTGCTGAGAAAAGTTCAGATAAGTTTTATTTAATAAAGGCAACTGACGAGACTCCAGAGATACAAAGGGAGAAACTTGTTGGCATAAGCAGAGCAGGGGAAAAGGACAGCAGTGTTGTGATGCGAGGAGAGAGTAGAGAACTCCACTTTTATTCAGTGTGGTAGCTGTGTTAGCCTGTATCAGCAAAAAGAATGAGGAGTACTTGTGTCCAGGGCTGGCTTTACACGATTCCCCCGAATCAGGCCCTACGCCTAAGGGGGCCCCACTCCAGGGGTCTTCGGTGGCATTTTGGTGGCCAAGGGGGTCCTTCAGTGCTGCAGAAAACCCAGAGTGGACCCCCCCCCACCGCTGAAGCCCCAGACTGCCGCCGAGTATTCTAGTCAGGCCCTGCGGGTCAAAGCCAGCCCTGCTTGTGGCACCTTAGAGACTAACAAATTTATTTGGGCATAAGCTTTCGTGGGCTGCAGCCCACTTCATTGGATGCATGCAGTAGAAAATACCATAGGAAGATATATATACACGCAGCAAACGTGAAAAAATGGGTGTTGCCTTACCAACTCCAACAAGACTAATCAATTAAGGTAGGCTATTATCAGCAGGAGAAAAAAAACTTTTATAGTTCTAATCAGGATGGCCCATTTCAAACAGTGGACAAGAAGGTATGAATAACAGTAGGGGAAAAATTAGCATGGGGAAATAGTTTTTACTTTGTGTAATGACCCATCAACTCCCTGTCTTTATTCAAGCCTAATTTAATGGTGTCCAGTTTGCAAATTAATTCCAGTTCTGCAGTTTCTTGTTTTTGAAGATTTTTTTGTTGAAGAATTGCAACTTTTAGGTTTGTAATTGAGTGACTAAGGCGGTTGAAATGATCGCCAACTAGTTTTTGAATATTGTAATTCTTGACTTCTGATTTGTGTCCATTTATTCTTTTGTGAGACGGTCCAGTTTGGCCAGTGTACATGGCAGAGGGGCATTGCTGGCACATGATGGCATACATCACATTGGTAGATGTGCAGATGAACGAGCCTCTGATGGTGTGGCTGATGTGATTAGGTCCTATGATGGTGTCCCTTGAATAGATATGTGGACAGAGTTGGCAACGGGCTTTGTTGCAAGGATTGGCTCCTGGGTTAGTATTTTTGTTGTGTGGTATGTGGTTACTGGTGAGTATTTGCTTCAGGTTGGGAGGCTGTCTAAGTGAGGACTGGCCTGTCTCCCAAGATCTGAGAGCGTGATGGATCATCTTTCAGGATAGGTTGTAGATCCTTGATGTGCGCTGGAGAGGTGCGTTGGAGGCTGAAGGTGATGGCTAGTGGTGTTCTGTTACTTTCTTCGTTGGGCCTGTCCTGGAGTAGGTGACTTCTGGGTATTCTTCTGGCTCTGTCAATCTGTTTCTTCACATCAGCAGGTGGCTAGTGTAGGTTTAAGAATGCTTGATAGAGATCCTGTAGGTGTTTGTCTGAGGGATT
The DNA here is from genome assembly GCF_025201925.1 of Gopherus flavomarginatus. Lineage (NCBI taxonomy): Eukaryota > Metazoa > Chordata > Testudines > Testudinidae > Gopherus > Gopherus flavomarginatus. The sequence goes on along the minus strand of NC_066620.1, from coordinate 20,921,968 downwards.
GGAGCAAATGCGGTTGTAGCTTAGAGCTTGGCTGTAGACAATGGATTGTGTGATGTGGTCTGGATGAAAGCTGGAGACTGTACGTTTGTTTACCAGGTTTATAAAATAGAATCAAGGCTGAATTTAGTTGTTTGGAATGTCCACTGAGAACAACATAGCAAGCACTGAAAGAGCTTGGGCAGTGAAAACCAGAAACTTTTACAAAGACTTTGCAAACTAAGTTTAAATTAAACCCTTTTATTTGTGTATTAAGTGAAGACATTGCCTAGTGATCTGAACCTTTTTCATATTGCCACAAGGTCAGACTCCTGCTGCCAAAATGTTAGCAAATGGTGTGTCCCCTGTGATTAGGATTTTTTAAAGCTTAATTCTAATACATTTTGAATTAGTGCTTAGCAGCAAGCAAGACATGTGTCCAAGGTTGCCCAAATGACTTTGGAAAGCACCATAGTAGGGCTTTTAGAGCTACTCAGTATGGAAAGATAAGTACAGTAACTCCTTGCTTAATGTAGTTATGTTCCTGAAAAATGCTACTTTAAGCAAAACGATGTTAAGCAAATCCAATTTCCCTGTAAGAATTAATGTAAAGGGGGGTTAGGTTCTCCAGACAAAAGACATTATTACTTATGCAGTATGTTTTAAACAATTTAATACTGTACTCAGCAGTGATGATTGTGAAGCTTGGTTAAGGCAGGGTCAGGGTGTAGGGGCTTGCGCTGTTCCGCTCACTCGGTGCTCCTGCTGGGGAGTGACTTGCCTGCTCTCTGGGTGGAATGCCGAGTGGGCGGGTTAAGCCCCCACGCCCTGACCCCACTCCCCGACTGAAACGTTGAGCAGGCAGAAAGGGGCAAGCACCCACACCCCGACCCTGCTCCCCAGCAGGAGTGCTGGGTGGGTGGAATGGGGCAAGCCCCCATGCCCTGACCCCACTCCCCGGCAGGAACACGGGGCAGGCAGAATGAGACAACCCCCTGCTCCCCGACAGCAGCGCCAGGCAGGCGGAGCGGGGCAAACCAAACAACCTTATAATGGAACGTTGTGTGACTTTAAACGAGAATGAACTAATTTCGTACTGTAGACGTACCCTTAGAGAACAAAGTTATTTTACTGGAATTTTCAGAATCGAGTTCGTACATTTGATGTTAATGTGTCCCTCCTAAAGCACGTGAATTCAGTGGAGTGCATCCGCAGTACCGAGGCTAGCATCGAATGGCGGACCGTTGCACTGCGGTAGCGATCCCATAGTTTCTGCAGTCTCTGCCACCCATTGGAATTGCGGGTTAAGCTCCCGGTGCATGATGGGGGAAAAACATTCTTGCAGGTTTTTCTGGGTGTGTGCTGTCACTCGCTCCTCCCTCCGTGAAAACTACGGCCGCTGCCATGCTGCCAGTGCAACACAGTGCACCGCCTGTCTCCTAGTATGTTGAATCCACTTCGAATGGCATCTCCTCTTTCATCTAACCATTTCCTGCCGTTTCTCAGCCATCGTGAACAGAGCCGCACAGCTTCCGCCGCAAACTCTGCTCTTGCTGCTTTTTCCATGTTGTCGGTCATGGGCTCCTGTGGCAGCTACAGAAGGCAACAAGTCCCTGCTGTTTCTCGCCCAGCGTGAACAGAGCCACACAGACAATCTGGAGAATGTGGCAGAAGCTGTCCTGGGCTCCCATGGAAGCTGCAGAACACAACCATTTACTGCCTTTTATCGACCATCTTGAACCGAATAGCTCATTTTGTGCTCCTTTTCAAGGATTACCTGTGCAGGCGCTATTGTGCGGCAAACATAGAGCTTGCTCAGATCTCTGCTGCAGTTTTGACCATTGTAAATACCTCGTGCATTATCCAGCAGTATGTTCAGTACCTGCAAAACCGCGCGAGAAGCAACGAGAGTGCAATTACTATACTGATGAGGATATGGACACAGATGTTCCTAGATGCATGGCATGTGGCGATTGGGAGATCATGGTGGCATTGGGCCAAGTTCATGCTGTGGAATGCCGATTCTGGGCTCAGGAAACAAGCACAGACTGGTGGGATCGCATAGTGTTGCAGGTCTGGGATGACCCCCCAGTGGCTGCAGAACTTTCGTATGCGTAGGGCCACTTTCATGGAATTTTGTGACTGCTGGCCCCTGCCCTGAAGCACAAAGCCACCAAAATGAGAGCAGCCCTCACCCTTGAGAAGCGAGTGTTCATAGCACTGTGGGAGCTTGCAACGCCCAGCAGCTACCAGTCAGTCGGGAATCAGTTTGGAGTGGGCAAATCTATTGTAGGGGCTGCTGGGCTGTAAGTAGCCAACGCAATCATTGAGCAGTTGCTATCAAGGGTAGTGACTTTGGGAAATGTGCAGACCACTGTGGATGGCTTTAATGTGCTGGGGTTCCCTAACTGTGGTGGGGTGATAGACGGAACACGTATCCCCATCTTGGTCCCAGCACGCCATGGTGGCCAGTACATAAACTGCAAGGGGTACTTTTCCATGGTGCTGCAAGCACGGGTGGATCACAAGGGACGTTTTACCGACATCAACGTGGGATGGCCAGGAAAGGTGCATGACGCTCGCATCTTCAGGAACTCTGGTCTGTTTGAACAGCTGCAGGAAGGGACTTACTTCCCAGACCAGAAAATTACTGTTGGGGATCTTGAAATGCCTATAGTTATCCTCGGGGATCCAGCCTACTCCTTAATGCCATGGCTCATGAAGCTGTACACAGGCAGCCTGGACAGTAGTAAGGAGCAGTTCAACTATAGGCTGAGCAAGTGCAGAATGGTGGTGGAGTGTGCTTTGAAAGGGTGCTAGTGCAGCTTACTGACTCGGTTAGATCTCAGCACAACCAATATTCCCATTGTAACTGCTGCTTGTTGTGTGCTCTACAATATCTGTGAGAGTAAGGGGGAGACTTTTATGGCAGGTGTGGGAGGTTAAGGCAACTCACCCGGCTGCCAGTTTCACACAGCCAGACAACAGGGCGATTAGAAGAGTGCAGCAGGGTATGCTGTGCATAAGAGAAGCTTTGAAAGCCAGTTTCATGACTGGCCAGGGTACGATGTGACAGTTATGTTTGTTTCTCTTGACGTTACCTGCACCTTATATTTTTTATATATATATATATATAGGAAAGGAAATGAAGTCAAAATTCAGAGGGGTAGCCATGTTAGTCTGCATCTGTAAAAGCAGCAGAGAGTCCTGGGGCACCTTATAATTGCTATTGGACGTGAGCTTTCGTGGGTGAATACCCACTTCGTTGGATGCATCCGGCTAAGTGGGTATTCATCCATGAAAGCTCATGCTCCAATATGTCTTTTAGTTTATAAAGGTGACACAGGACTCCTCGCTGCTTTTAAAGTCAAAATTGTTTAAAAACTGCTCTTTATCAGTTGATGCACAACACATTGAGAGCAATTATAAGGTAGACTGGGGGAATGGAGGAGGAGGGGGGAATGACAGGTTCAGAAACCAAATCAAAAGTTTGCATATGCCAGCTTTCTGCTGCTTGGGCAATCCTCTGGGGTTGAGCGTTTGGGTCCCCGTAGCCTCCCACCTCATGTTCTTGGGCATCTGGGTGCGGAGGCTGTGGAACCTGGGAAGGAGGGAGGGCAGTTATACAAGGGCTGCAGCGAAAGTCTGTGGTCTTGTTGCCTTTCCCACATTAGATCCACCATACAGCGGAGCATGTTAGTTTGCTCCCCCATGAGCTTGACCATAGGGTCCTGCCCGCTCTATCACACACCTCCCTCCTCTGTGTTCCTGTAATGCTTTACGGGACTCCACAATTGTTAGGGCCCAGCTGAATGCATGGAGGCAATCAGTGCGGGAGGACTGCATGAGCTCAGTGAACATGTCAGCCCAAGTTCATTTTTTCCGCCTTCTAATCTGGACCAGCCTCTGGGACAGAGGAGATAGGGGCCACGTTGAAACATCTGCACCGTGGGAGGAGAAAAAGGGAAGGTAGTATTTTAAAAAATACATTGCAGAGAACAAAGGGGGCATTTTGGTATGAGAAAGCCATCACACACGGCTGGGCAACAGAAAAGACGGTTACTCACCTTTGTAACTGTTGTTCTTCGAGATGTGTTGCTCACATCCATTCCAGGTAGGTGTGCGCGCCGTGCGTGCACGTTCGTCAGAAACTTTTTACCCTAGCAACTCCAGTGGGCTGGCAGGTCGCCCCCTGGAGTGGCGCCGCCATGGCACTCGATATATACCCTTGCCGGCCCACCCGCTCCTCAGTTCCTTCTTGCCGGCTACTCCGACAGTGGGGAAGGAGGGCGGGTGTGGAATGGATGTGAGCAACACATCTCGAAGAACAACAGTTACAAAGGTGAGTAGCCGTCTTTTCTTCTTCGAGTGATTGCTCACATCCATTCCAGGTAGGTGAATCCCAAGCCATACCTAGGCGGAGGGGTCGGAGTGAGAAGTAGCGGCATGGAGCACTGCAGATCCGAAGGCCGCATCCTCTCTTGACTGCTGGACCAGGGCGTAGTGGGAAGCAAAGGTGTGGACCGATGACCAGGTCGCTGCCCGACAGATTTCCTGGATGGGCACACGGGCGAGGAAAGCCAGCGACGATGCCTGCGCCCTGGTAGAATGCGCAGTCACACGGCCCGTAGGGACGTGGGCCAAGTCATAGCAGGTCCTGATACAGGACGTTACCCATGAGGATAACCTCTGCGAGGAGACAGGAAGCCCCTTCATGCGGTCCGCTACTGCCACAAAAAGCTGGGGGGATTTGCGGAACGGTTTGGTCCTCTCCACATAGAACGCGAGAGCCCTATGGACATCAAGCGAGTGGAGCTGTTGCTCCCTGCCTGAAGAGTGAGGTTTCGGGAAAAAAACCGGGAGGAATATCTCTTGGTTGATGTGGAAGGTCGAGACTACCTTGGGGAGAAAGGCAGGGTGTGGCCTCAGCTGCACCTTATCTTTGTGGAAGACTGTATACGGGGGGTCTACCACAAGAGCCCGGAGTTCCGACACCCGCCTAGCTGAGGTGATAGCTACTAGAAAGGCAGTCTTCCAAGAGAGATAGAGTAGGGAGCAAGTAGCTAACGGCTCAAAGGGGGGCCCCATGAGCCGAGACAACACCAGGTTAAGATCCCAGGTTGGAGCAGGGAGTCGGACGTTAGGGTATAAACGTTCCAGCCCCTTCAGGAATCTAGACACCGTCGGGTGAGAAAAAACGGAGCGGCCATCCCCACTGGGGTGAAAGGTGGAGATAGCTGCCAGGTGGACCCGCAACGACGATATCGCCAGACCCTGTTGTTTGAGGGACCAAACATAGTCTAAGATATTGGCCACTGAAACTTCCATAGGGCGGAGACCTTTCTCCACGCACCAACAGGAGAAACGCTTCCACTTGGCCGAGTATGTCGCTCTAGTAGAAGGCTTCCTGCTGCCCAAGAGAACCTCCCGTACCGGGGTGGAGCAGCGCAGTTCAGAACCGGTCAGCCACGCAGGAACCACGCCGCTAGGTGCAGCGACTGCAGGTCCGGGTGACAGAGAGTCCCGTGTTCCTGGGTGATCAGGTCCGGGTGAAGGGGCAGGGGAACTGGGTCGGCTATGGCCAGGTCCAGCAGCATGGGGTACCAATGTTGCCTGGGCCACGCCGGGGCTACCATGAGCACGCGAGCCCTGTCCCTGCGCACCTTCAGAAGGACCCTGTGGACCAGTGGGAACGGGGGAAATGCGTAGTACAAGTGGGTCGTCCACGGAATAAGGAAGGCATCCGCTATAGACCCGGGCTCCCTGCCCTGAAAGGAGCAGAACGCCTGGCACTTCTTGTTCCCCCCGGACGCAAAGAGGTCCACACGGGGATAACCCCACCTCTGGAAGATTGAGAGGGCGACGTCCGGGCGAAGGGACCACTCGTGTGATAGGAAGGATCTGCTCAGGCGATCTGCCAGCGTGTTCCGTACTCCGGGGAGGAAGGAAGCCGTGAGGCGAATGGAGTGGGCTACACAAAAGTCCCAGAGTCGCATCGCCTCGTGACATAGGGGAGAGGATCTGGTGCCGCCCTGCTTGTTGATATAGTACATGGTCGTCGTGTTGTCGGTAAACACCGCGACACAACGACCTTGAAGCTGGTGACAGAACGTTTGACAAGCAAGGCGGACCGCTCTCAACTCCCGCATGTTGATGTGCATCTTCACCTCCTGCGGGGACCACAGGCCCTGTGTTCTCAGGGTTCCCAGGTGGGCCCCCCAGCCGAGATCTGAGGCATCCGTTGTCAGGGACACCGAGGGCTGAGGTGGGTGGAAAGGGAGCCCCGCACACACTACGGACTGGTCTAGCCACCAGCCGAGAGAATCTAACACCCCCTGGGGGATTGTGATCAGCATGTCTAGCGGTTGCCTTGCCGGCCGGTAATGTGCGATGAGCCACGACTGGAGGGGCCTCATGCGGAGCCGAGCGTAACCGGTCACAAATGTGCATGCTGCCATGTGGCCTAACAGGGTTAGACATGTCCGTACTGATGTCAAAGGGGCTGCCCGCAATCGCTGAACGATCACTGACAATGCCTGGAACCTCGGTAACGGCAGAAGAGCCCTGGCCACGGTGGAGTCCAGGACGGCCCCGATGAACTCCACCCTCTGCGTGGGGAGCAGGGTGGACTTGTCCATGTTGATCATGAGGCCCAAGGTAGCAAACAGGCCGGTGATCACGCGGACGTGGCTGCAAACCTGTAGTTCCGACGTGCCCCGAATTAACCAATCGTCTAGGTAAGGGAACACGTGGATACGACTGCGCCGAAGATGTGCCACAACGACTGCCATGCATTTTGTAAATACCCTCGGGGCCGTAGAAAGGCCAAATGGGAGGACTGCAAATTGGTAGTGAAGGGGGCCCACCACGAATTGAAGGAAACGTCTGTGGTGTGGCCAAATGGCGATGTGAAAATAAGCGTCCTGCATGTCGAGGGCGGCGTACCAGTCTCCCGGATCCAGGGATGGGATAATGGTCCCCAGGGATACCATGCGGAACTTCAACTTCACTAGGTATTTGTTGAGCTCTCGCAGGTCGAGGATAGGCCTGAGGCCTCCCTTGGCCTTGGGGATCAGAAAGTAGCGGGAATAAAACCCCTTGCCTTTCTCGTTTTCCAGAACCGCCTCTATAGCTCCTTTGTTGAGGAGCGTCTGTACCTCCTGTCGAAGGAATTGCTCGTGAGAGGGGTCCCTGAAGAGGGACGAGGAAGGGGGGCGGGAAGGAGGAAACGATATAAACTGCAGGCGGTATCCCGTCTGCACCGTGCGCAAGACCCAGCGGTCCGATGTTATTTGGGTCCACGCCGGAAGGAAAAACGAAAGGCGGTTGGAAAACGGGGGGGAAGGATCCGTGGGGGAAACTGTTACTGCGCCCTCGGGCGCACCTTCAAAACGAAGGCTTGGGTCCAGGCGGGGGCTTAGAGGAGCTTTGATTCTGCCCCCCTCGGTTCCCCGAATGCCTACGCCTTCCATTCCTGCCACGGCGCCTATTGAGGTCCTGCCGTTGGCGGAACTGGGGGTATGGCCTGCGCTGCTGCTGCTGCTGTGGCCGGAAGGGTCTGCGCTGCGTTCCCGGCGTGTGCATCCCGAGGGAGCGCATAATGACCCGATTGTCTTTGAGACTCTTAAGTCTGGGGTCTGTCTTTTCCGAAAACAGGCCCTGGCCTTCGAACGGGAGGTCCTGGATGGTATATTGGAGCTCCGGTGGAAGGCCAGAGACCTACAGCCAGGAGATACGGCGCATCGTTACCCCCGAGGCGAGGGTGCGGGCAGCCGAGTCTGCAGCGTCTAAAGAAGCTTGCAACGAGGTTCGTGCAACCTTCTTGCCCTCGTCCAGAATGGCCGCAAATTCTTGGCGGGCCTCTTGTGGCAGCAGCTCTTTGAATTTGTCCGCTGCCACCCACGAGTTAAACGCGTATCTGCTGAGCAGGGCTTGTTGGTTTGAAACCCTGAGCTGAAGGGCCCCAGCTGAGTAGAGCTTGCGTCCAAGGAGGTCCATACGTCTGGCCTCCTTGGATTTGGGGGCTGGAGCTTCCTGCCCATGACGCTCCCTCTCGTTCACCGACTGCACCACCAGGGAACACGGTGTCGGGTGGACGTGGAGGTACTCGTAGCCCTTGGAGGGGGCCATGTACTTCCTCTCGACACCCCTCGCCGTAGGGGGGATGGAGGCCGGTGACTGCCAGATTGTATTGGCGTTGGCCTGGATCGTCCTAATGAAGGGTAGGGCGACCCTGGTGGGAGCATCAGACGAGAGGATGGTGACGATAGGGTCCTCGATCTCAGAGACCTCCTCGGCTTGCAGGCTCAGATTCTGAGCTACTCGCCTAAGGAGGTCTTGGTGCGCCCTGAGATCCAGCGGGGGAGGGCTACTGGAGGAGGTGCCAGCCACCGCTTCATCAGGGGAGGAGGATGAGGAGACCCCCGGCAAGAAAGTGTCCAATGGGGGTTCTCCCTCGGCCCTCGCCTCTGTCTCAGGAGCCAGAGCAGAGTCTTTGCTGCTTGGATCCTTCCTCTCCATCCGGGGAGGGAGGGGGGCGAGACAACGAAGCTTCCGGCACCCTGTGCTCCGCCGTCGCAGGCCTAGCAGGAAGCTGTTGGAGGCCCTGGGCTTGATGGTATGCCCGGGGGGTCCAAAACCCCCACTGCTGCGGACCTTGGTCCTGTTGCGGAGGGTCTTGAAATAACGCCGCCTGCCTGTCGGTGCCCAGCGCATACATGCTGTCTGTCTGTGAAGACACCGACGGCTGCCTAGAAGGCCATGGCGGGGCCGACCCCGGCTGGTAAGGGTCTGCACGGGTCGGCACCGAAGATCTTCTCGGTGCCGGGGATCGGTACCGGGAGTCATAGCGGTGCCGGGATCGGGACCGGGTTCTGTCTCGGTGCCGGGATCTGGACCGGTACCGGCCGCTGCTTCGGTGCCGGGATCGGGACCGGGACCTGCCACCGACGCGGTGCCGGGAGGTCGACCGGGACCGGGACCTGCCACCAGCTCGGTGCCGGGAGGTCGACCGGCGCGGTGAGTGACGGCGGGACTGGCTCCTGGAGTCACGGTGCCGGTATCGGCGGCTGGAGTCAGACCGCGACCGTCTGGAGGTCGATCGGTGCCGCGAGTGCGACTGGTACCGCCGAGGGGAGCGGTGCCGGGACTGCGAGCGGCGGTGGGATCTTGATCGACCGTGGCGTCGGGACCTGGATCGCGAGCGCGAGTCCCGAGATGGTGCCGACATCATGGGCTTGCCTCTAGATGCGACCCGCACCGGAGGTACCGGGGGTGGCAGCTGAGTAGACTCAGTTAAGGCAATAAGGTCCCGTGCCGAGGCGAAGGTCTCCGGCGTGGATGGGACCAATAGCTCAACCCCAGATCTTATGGGGGAGCTTGGCGGCACCGGACTCGACGGACCCACCGGGCCCGGAGTCGACGGTGCCGGTGGCGCCGCGGCCGATGTCGATGCTGGGCGCTCCAATCGGGTCTGCCTGGCTGGAGTAGCAGACGCTGACGGTCTCGCCTCTGCACCCGGTGCCGGAGAAGGTCGGTGCCGGGGAGTCTTCCCGGTGCCGGTGCGATCCGGTGCCGGCGCCGAGATCACGGCCTGTGAAGCTGCCGGGTCAAGTGCTGCCTCCATGAGGAGAGTCCTGAGTCTTTGGTCTCTCTCCTTCTTTGTCCTGGGCTTAAAAGCCTTGCAGATGCGGCACTTGTCCGACCTGTGCGATTCCCCCAGGCACTTCAGACACACGTCGTGGGGGTCGCTGGTAGGCATAGGCTTCTTACAGGCCGCACACTGCTTAAAGCCCGGCGAACCAGGCATGAGCCCGGTGCCGGGTGCCGGGAAGGGCTACAGCCCCCGGCGAACAACTATCTACAATACTATTTACACCTAATTACTTAACTAACTACACTTAACGATCTAACTAACAACTGTAACAATAACGATAGTTAACAAGGAGAGCTAGGGACGTGGAGGACAGCTATGCCGCGCTCCACAGTTCCAACGACCGACACGGCGGTAAGAAGGAACTGAGGAGCGGGTGGGCCGGCAAGGGTATATATCGAGCGCCATGGCGGCGCCACTCCAGGGGGCGACCTGCCGGCCCACTGGAGTTGCTAGGGTAAAAAGTTTCCGACAAACGTGCACGCACAGCGCGCACACCTACCTGGAATGGATGTGAGCAATCACTCGAAGAAGAATTCATCTTGCAGGCAGCCCCTAGGGGCAATGCAGGGTTCTGCTTCTACATTCATTTTAATGCTTTCAAACTACTGGGCCCCCTTTCCCACAGCAAGCAATTCCTGGTGGGTTTGCCATATAAAAGGAGGGCCTGCGGGCTCTCTGGGATGATCACTGCACATAAGAACCCCTCCCCCACCCCCCAACTGCGTGGCTCCGATCAGGCTCCGATCTCGTTTTAAGTGCTACTCCACTTGCCGAGGTGGAATACAGAAATCAAATTAAACAGCCCTTTAAATCGAAAAAACCCCGTTTGGTCATGTGGATGGAATCATATTTTTTTCAAAATAACTCGGCTAATTCTGAAATAACAGGCTAGTATAGACCACGCCTAATAAATCAGCAATCTGATAATGAAACAGTGTTACCTGGGATGACTTTAAGTGAGGAGTTATTGTAGCAGAATATCTGGTTGCACCACTTTTGTGGTGCATTTCCAGCCTTTTCTTTACTAAGCCACTCTACTTTCTGCTGGTTAAGCTCTGGTGGTGAATGGAAATTTCTGTTTTGAATCAGAATGAAGTGTTGAATTTCAAAATTTCTCTTGAAACAAAATTTGAAAAAAATCATTTTGAGACAACCAAAATCATTGTTTGAGTTTTGGTTTTTAATTTATTTTCTTTTTAAAAATTATTCTTTTAAATTTGAACAAATATATTCCAAAACAAAAGTTGTTTTGAAACAAAATCTAAACATTATATTTTCATAAGGTAAAAGGTAATTGTTTTAAAAAATAGACACATTCCCACTGGAACATTACAAATTTGCTTTTTCTGGAGAAAAATTTCCCATCAACTTTTTTGACCAGCTCTGTCTACAGTCCTTGATGACTCTCTTGGATGAAATCCTGGTTCACATGCCAAGAGAGAAGAACTGGGAACAGTTATTTTTAGGAACAAATGGATACCAGCAGGCGGGAGCTCTGTTCCCCTTTGTCTGACGTGAAGTTGTTCTCTAACAGGTTGAGATGTCCCTTTGACATTACTCCATCCAATCTTCTGGCTTCTTTTGCTCCCTCTGTAGTTCTCACTCTCTTATTTGGACTTTTTTCCCTGCCATCATCCTGGTATAACCCCCTTCCTTCCTTTGCAACCACTAACAGTCTCCCATTTCCCAGCTCTTCCTGCCTTGTCTCTCTCCTGGATCCCCTGTCCTTCATTCTTAACAGAAGTCCTCTAAGGTCATTAATGTTCTGCTTCTGACTGGGTTCTTGGGCTTTACGCTCATCTTCCTCAGTGTGTTACGGCCTCTGGCTCCACGGATTTCTTCACTCCTCGATTCTCTCTTCTCTTTGGATTTTTATTGTTCTCTGGTCAATTAGTTCTCTCCTTACTTCTCTGATCACTCCTTCAAATGGCTCCTCCCTTACCTTTGTCACGCTCCGTGTCCCTCATGGTTCCTTTATTGGGCTCATCCTCTAGAACTTATCCCTGGATCTTCATCTGCTCTTTCAACTGCCATAGGTATGCTGTAATTATATTTTATCAAGGTTCAAATTTCTTGGTCAAGGTATAGTGAAGGTCCAGACTCCAGAGAATCATGGTTCACATTGCAAGTGCCCCTCCAAACTCCCCAATCGCCTGCCAGCTCCCCACCTGTCCCGTCTGGAAAATAGGGTGACTATATTTCCCTACATTGAAAATGGGACATGTGGGGCTGGCCCAAGCCATCTGGCATTGCTGCTTGCTCCCCTAAATGTTTCTCCCTGCCTCTAGTGAGCCAAGTAGCAGACATGGAGGCAGGGGAAGGAGGAATGAGTATGGGCTGGGATCTCGGCAGCAAAGCAAGGTTTGGGTGAGAGTACTTTTGAGCTTGGTGCCAGGAGGAGAAGTATTGGACTATGATCCAGGTAGTGGGGTGATTCCCCTTCGGGGGCTGGAACAGCAGAATGGCAGGAAGGAGGCTCCGGGTAATGGGAGGGAGCAAGGAACCTGCGGAGGAAGAGAGGGGAGGTCAGGATGTGGCAGAAGCAGACAACTGGAGAGGGAAAGAGACATGTTGGAGTTGGGGGCGGGGTGCTGGAGACAGGCCCCAAAGGACGGGGCATGGGGAGGACACAAGGCCAGGGGACTGTTGGGGGGGTACAAGGGTGGGGCGGAGGCCTCTGGGGACCACTAGGGGGCAAAGGACCCTTGGGAACACTTGAGGACAGGGGGGAGGGGTTCTAGGGGTGGGGAGCACAAGACCGGGAAGGAGTCTGTAGGGAGTGGGCCCTGGCACAAGGGGATGGTATGGGACCCTGTCAGGCACCTACCAGCTGGGCTGCCTGGTGGGGCCCAGGAGTCTCAGCTCCATGGCCCAGCCACCCATGCTGTCTCAACAGCAAGCAGAAAAGGATTTGTATTAGGGCCCCTATAGTGCTGCCCTCTGATTGGACTGCAAAGTGCATACATGACATCCTATCACTCCCTGACTGGAGGAGCAGGGCAAAGTGGAGACACATTAGGCTCCTCGCAGGGGGTTGTGTGGGGAGATGTCCCCCATCCCTGTGCTGCTGCCAGTGGGGCGGAGCCTGCACAAGTAGCTGCCTGGAGACATGACTGCCCCGCAGCCTTCCCCTGCTGGGGGTCCCTGTGCTGGGCAGCGGGCACAGCTCCAGCTCAGCTTCAACCTGCTGTCCATGGAAAAGCATCTGGTGGTTTGGATTGGGCCCATGGTTCACCTAGTGACTACCCCTGTCTCCACATCCAACCTCCCTCATGTCTGCAACTGTTACATCTCCACCTAGACATCCAGCCACAAGCTCAGATTACATATGGCAAACTGAACTTCTTATTTTGCCCCAAACGCTCCATTCTGCCATGGCTGGAAACGTCACCATCTTCAGTTAATCACGCTAACAGCCTGTGTCATAGTTATCTTCAATCATCCAATTTTTCTTCCCTCTTAACCGAGCTGCTGGAAAATCATGCCAATTCTTCCATCTCTTCAAAAATCCATCATTTTGTCACCATTCCCACTGCCAGATATTCTCCAGTTATCTATCATTTTTACTACTGCAACCTCATCGCTAGACTGCCCACTTCTCACAGCATCTTTCAAGAAGATCCAACTTTTCTTGGTAAAAATATTCCTCCTCCGCCCCACCACACCCTTCCAATGGCTCCTGCTCTCCTTCCATAGCAAATTGCAGTTCCTCTACCACCTGCCTACCACTGGCACTGAACGAACAAGGGTAACAAGAAATATACTTTATACCAGTGCTAGTGTCTAAGCACTGGGAATTTTTTTGAGTGTTGGCTCTCAAACCCAGTGGTAAACTGAGGGATGTACTGCATGCCATCACAAGATATATTGACTAACCTACATTTTTCTTTTATATAAACTATGAAGCCCCACTGGTTAAGTCACTGATACCATATCTAGTATTTATTAATTCAGTTTAAAGGCCAACCTTCTTTTAATGGTGTGCCTATATAAGGCTCAAAGGAAAAGGGAATAATTTACTCTTTTTGGATCAATTTCAATGGGATCAGGAGCAGGTACTAATGAAACTTTCCATGTGATGTGGTATATACAAGGTGCTTTGCCAATCGGAGGGAACCCAGGCCTTCTCTAACATGTCCTAAAGTGTTACCTGGGTAATTATTGAATGGTTTATGAATGCTCCAAAAGCCATTGAAATCAGTGGGAGATAGTCACCTAAATATCTTTGAGGATCTGGGTTGTCATAACTGAGGCTGCAAGTTTGTCCATGGATTCCATGGCTTTCCATGACCTCCGTGACTTCTGCACCAGGACCTCTGGCCACTGCTGGGGCAGTCTCAGGTCCCTGCACCCTCCCCCCAGCAGCAGAGTTTGGGTGTGGGAAAGGGCAGGGGGTTGGGACATGGGACAGGCGGGTTCTGGACAGTGCTTACCTGTGGGACTCCCTGGCAGCAGTGACATCCCCCAAGCTCAGCTGCTAGGCAGAGGTGTGGGCTGGCTGTTCTATGTGCTGCCTCCGCCCAGATCACTGGCTTCACAGCTCTCATTGGCCAGGAATTGAACTGGGTCTCCCAGGTGAGTGTTCTAACCACTGGGATAAAAGTTGTAAGGTGGGACCCCGCCTCCTCTTGGTTTGTGTGGAGTGAGGCAAGCACTTAACTCATTCTCCCAGGAACACCACCACCACCGCTACCTCCTCCTGGTTTGTGTGTAAAGAGGGAGGCACAAAACCCATTCTCACAAGAAACTAATTAGGTGCCTAAGCCATTTGACTCCAGGATAGTGATTGCTATTTGTGGACCACTAGCAGCGATAGGCATCTCTCTGCAGCCCAGATTTGGGCACCTAACTCTGTGAGGGAAAGGGGGGGCAGTAAAGACACAACCCTCTTTTTGGCGTCTCCTGTCAACTGGCTGAGGCAGCTCTCTGCCTACCATGCTGGCTTTTGTGGATCCCATCCTAAGACACCTCTCTCTCCCCAGGCATTGTCTGGGGAGCTCAGGCACCTAATTCAGGCTTTGGACAGTGTTCTTGTGAGTTTTCTAGGGGTCTAAATGTTAGGCGTTGCAACGCTGAGTGTTTCAAAGCCTAAGTCCCTTTGTGATAGAATGGGGAAGGGGAGAGTGAGTGATGATGATGGACAGTAACTTGTGGTCAGAATGAGGGACTTCAGAGGTAGGTGGATCAGAAAGACAGCAGTGTTTGCAAAAGATCCAAGCCAGGAAAGTGAATGAGGTGATGAGTAGGGGAGTCAGTCCAAAAATGGAGACTAACTGGGCCACTTGAATGAGGAGAACCAAGAATCGGATGGGTCAATGTGGAAATTGAAATCTCCTAGCATGAGGATAAGGCAGTGCAATGAGAGAGATCATATCAGGTTAAAAGGAGGATGAGTTGCAAGGAGAATGAAGTAGTAGAGTGAGATGGGAATGGACCTCAAAGAAGGCACAGATGGAAGAATGGAAAATTTCTTACCTGATAACTTCCTTTTTGCTAGCAGCATCTCCCATAATTCGGAAACGTATAGGTTATTCCCCTCCTGTCTCCAGCGTCCAGAGTGGGTTCAAAGCTGCAACACAGCCTGTGCTAGTCATACCTCTTTCTCCTGTTTGCCGCCAGATGATTCATTCCAAAACTATAAAAACTCTTAGACAATGATTAGTAACAATAACTTCAGTGCCAACTAATTAACTATGTACAGTAGATCACTCCCTGTGCAGCAACTATCCAAATAAATTGCTGACCCAGGCTGTGAAGCTACCGCGGTTGGGCAGAATTGTGGGAGATGTTGCTAGCAGAAAGGAAATGATCAGGCAAGAATTTTTCCATTCTGCAGCCTACGGTCTCCCAGAATTCTGATACCTATGGGAAACAGCGAACTGTAAACCGGAGCAGGAAGGGATACAAAAGTGAACATAAACAGGGAAGACCTCCCTTTTTGAATTAATCAAATGGCAGGGTTATTCTGAACCATCACCATCCGCAGCATCTTCCTGTTAAACGAGGGTTCTGTTAAATCAGCAAGTCCACCTTATAGCGTCTGACAGAGACGTAAGCCAGTGAATATGTGGCGGCTTGGCAGATCTCTGTGGTGGAAGCGTATGCTCTTTCAGCTCACGAGGTTGTGGTGGATCTTGAAGAATGCAACTTGATTCCTTCTGGAACAGGTGCACCAATGGCTTTTATGCCTCAACAACATGTAGTATATACATGAAGGATGAGCGTCATCTAAACCAAAATGGAACTATTGTTGGCACTTAAAATGAAAAAGGTCAGTTTTTAAACTAAGGGCTGGGGGAAAGCCGACAGGTGCGGAGGAGCACATGGTTTGGACAGAGACATCCCTTAAGGCAGGATCTATTCATGGAGATTCTCTACGTCCTAGAAAAGAGGAGAGGATGGAAGATGATAAAATATGGGTAGGATCTGATGAGACATGGTCAAATGAAAATCCTATTCAACTACATCATGTAATGGCAGACAGCTAAAAAGTGACAAGTTTTTGAAGTGCTTATATACAAATGGTAGAAGTCTAAATAATAAGATGGGTAAATTAGAGTGCCTCATATTAAATGAGAATACTGATATAATGGTCATAACAGAAACTTAGTGGAATGAGGATAATCAATGGGACACAGTAATCCAGAGTACAAAATATATCAGAAGGACAGAACAGTTTGTGCTGGTGAGGGAGTGGCACTATATGTGAAAGAAAGCATAGAACCAAATGGAGTAAAAATCTTAAATGAACCAAACTGTACCACAGAATCTCTATGGATAGTCATTCCATGCTCTAAGAAGAATATAGCAGTAGTGAAAGATTACCAGCCACCTGACCAGGATGGTGACACTGACTATGAAATGCTCAGGGAGACTAGAGGGGCTTTAAAAATAAAAAAACTCAATAACAATGGGGGATTTCAACTATCCCCATATTGACTGGGTACATGTCACCTCAGGACGGTGCTTCTTGGGGCAGCTAGTCCTGGAACCCACAAGAGGAGAGAGAATTCTTGATTTAGTCCTAAATGGAGCACAGCATGTGGTTCAAGAGGTAAATATAGCTGGACTGCTTGGTAACAGTGACCATAATATAATTAAATTTAACATCCCTGTGGTGGGCAAAACACCACAGCTCCCCAAAACGGTAGCATTTAATTTCAGAAAGGGGAACTACACAAAAATGAGGAAGTTAGTTAAACAGAAATTAAAAGGTACAATGCCAAAAGTGAAATCCCTGCAAGCTGCATGGAAACTTTTAAAAGATACTATAATAGATGCTCATCTTAAATGTATACCCCAAATTAAAAAACATAGTAAGACTCAAAAAAGTGTCACCGTGGCTAAACAACAAACAAAAAGAAACTGAGAGACAAAAAGGCATCCTTTAAAAAGTGGCATTTAAATCCTAGTGAGGAAAATAGAAAGGAGCATCAACTCTGGCAAATGAAATGTAAAAATATAATTAGGAAGGCAAAAAAAAAAAAAAAGAATTTGAAGAACAGCTAGCTAAGGATGCTAAAAGTAATAGCCAAAAAAAAAAAAAAAAAAAAAAAAGTACATCAGAAGCAGGAAGCCTGCTATGCAACCAGTGGGGCCACTGGATGATCGAGATGCTAAAGGAGACTCAAGGATGATAAGGCCATTGCAGAGAAACTAAATGAATTTAGGGCTATTGAACACTTTCACAGCACATTTCACAAAACGCAAAGAAGGTACCAATGTGGTATTTCTAAGGACAGATACAGCACCCCAGGTTTAAGAATCTGAAGTCCCTTCCAAAATCTGAGAGTGATGAGGTGTGGACCAAGCTTTCAGATATCTTTAAAGCGCAACACTCCAATGTGGAAACTACAGAACCCGAACCATCAAAAAACAAAATCAACCGTCTGCTGATGGCATGACTCATATGATGAAAATGAACATGCGTCGGTCCACTCTGCTTTGGATTGTTATTGAGCAGAACCCATCATCAGCATGGAAAACATCTTCTGGAATGGTGGGTGAAGCATGAAGGGACATACGAATCTTTAGCACATCTGGTATGTAAATACCTTGCGATGCCGCCATGCGAACGCCAGTCCTCACTTTCAGGTTACGTTGTAAACAAGACATGGGCAGCATTATCTCTTGCAAATTGTAACCAAACTTGTTTGAGTGACTGGCTGAAGTAGAACTGAGTAGACTTGTAGGTTCTAAAGTTTTACATTGTTTTATTTTTGAATGAAGTTATTTTTTGTACATAATTCCACATTTTTATGTTCAACTTTCATTATAAAAAGATTGCACTACAGTACTTGTATTAGGTGAATTGAAAAATACTATTTTGTTTTTTACAGTGCAAATATTTGTAATCAAAAGTAAATATAAAGTGAGCACTGTACACTTTGTATTCTGTGTTGTAACTGAAATCAATATATTTGAAAATGTAGGAAAAAATGTAAATAAATGGTATTCTCTTATTAACAGTGCGATTAATCACAATTAATTTTTTTAATCACTTGACAGCCCTAAATGAATTGTTTGCAACCGTCTTCACATCTGAGGATGTGAGGGAGATTCTCACACCTGAGCCATTCTTTTTAGGTGACAAATCTGAGGAACTGTCCCAGATTGAGGTGTCATTAGAGGAGGTTTTGGAATAAACTGATAAACTAAATAGTAATAAGTCACCAGGACCAGATGGTATTCACCCAGCAGTTCTGAAGTAACTCAGATGTGAAATTGCAGAACTACTAACTCTAGTTTGTAACCTATCATTTAAATCAGCTTCTGTACTAAATTATTGGAGGATAGCTAATGTGACACCAATTTTTAAAAAGGTCTCCAGAGATGATCCCAACAATTACAGGCCGCTAAACCTGACTTGAGTACGAGGCAAACTGGTTGAACAATAGTAAAGAACAAAGTTGTCAGACACATAGATGAACATAATTTGTTTGGGAAGAGTCAACATGATTTTTGTAAAGGGAAATCATGCCTCACCAATCTACTAGAATTCTTTGAGGGGGTCAACAAGCATGTGGACAAGGGGGATCCAGTGGATATAGTGTACTTAGATTTTCAGAAAGCCTTTCAAAAGGTCCTTCACCAAAGGCTCTTAAGCAAAGTAACTGTCATGGGATAAGAGGGAAGGTCCTCTCATGGACTGGTTAAAAGATAGGAAACAAAGGGTAGGAATAAATGGTCAGTTTTCAGAATGGAGAGAGGTAAATAGTGGTGCCCCCAGGGGTCTGTACTGGGACCAGTCCTATTCAACATATTCATATTCAACCAGTGCTATTCATAAATGATCTGGAAAAAGGAGTAAACAGTGAAGTGGCAAAATTTGCAGATGATAGAAAACTATTCAAGATAGTTAAGTCCCAAGCTACAAAAGAATCTCACAAAATGGGGTGACTGGGCAACAAAATGGCAGATGACATTCAATGCTGATAAATGCAAAGTAATGCACATTGGAAGACATAATCCCAGTTATACATATAAAATGATGGGGTCCAAATTATCTACTACCACTCAAGAAAGAGATCTTGGAGTTATTGTGGTTAGTTCTCTGAAAACATCCACTCAATGTACAGCAGCAGTCAAAAAAGCATACAGAGTGTTGGGATATCATTAAGAAAGGGATAGATAAGAAGACAGAAAATATCATATTGCTTCTGTATAAATCCATGGTACACTCACATCTTGAATACTGTGTGCAGACGTGGTCACCCCATCTCAAAAAAATAGATTGGAATTGGAAAAGGTTTAGTAAATGGCACCAAAAATGAACCATATGAGGAGAGATTAATAAGACTGGGACTTTTCAGCTTGGGAAAGGGACGAATAAGGGGGGATATGATAGAGGTCTGTAAAACCATGCCTGGTGTAGAGAAAGTAAATAAGGAAGTGTTATTTACTCCTTCTCATAACACAACAACTAAGGGTGACCAAATGAAATGAATAGGCAGCAGGTTTAAAACAAACAAAAAAAATTATTTCTTCACACAATGCACAGTCAACATGTGGAACTCCTTGCCAGAGGATGTTGTGAAGGCGAAGACTATAATAGGGTTCAAAAAAAGAACTAGGTAAGTTCATGGAGGATAGGTCCATCAATAGTTATTAGCCAGGATGGGCAGGAATGGTGTCCCTAGCCTGTTTGCCAGAAGCTGGGAGTGGATGACAGGGGATGGATCACTTCATGATTATCTGTTCTGTTCTTTCCCTCTGGGCCACCTGGCACTGGCCACCGTCAAAAGACAGGATACTGGGCTAGATGGACCTTTGGTCTGACCCAGTATGGCTATTCTTATGCTTCATCTAGTAAGGGATAGCTTGGCCATTTTTAAGCCCTTGGCATTGCAGGATGAAAGGAAATGAACAGAGAGCTGAATTCCTTGCTTGTTCTGTATGTTTGATATAAGTGCTTTTCTGATATTCAGGGTGTGCCGCTAGTGTTCAGTTGCGTGCTGTGGCCATGGGCAGAATGAAGGATGTCAGACTCTCAATGGAATGGATGGTTAGAGTGTTCAGCACCGGTGGTAGATCCTACGTAAGGAAGATCGGTCTGTTAGTCTGGCCAGTCTGATTGCTCTGAGAACTCTGGATACCTGAGAGTTTTGCCAACATGCCCAAGGATACTGTTAACAGTACACTACTTAGCGCTGATATGGAGTACTACAGTGCTAGGCTGAAAGCTCTTTTCCACATCAAGTTAGCAGCCACTGCTCATCACAAATCACATCAAGGGTTTGACCAAGGCAGAATACAAATTGTCTCACTCCAGGCAAGGATTATACCCCTAGAAAATGAGCTGCTTGTTTACCATGAAGTAGGTAAATATATGAAAAAACTTTGATTTGAACAGCGATAGCCTCAGTGTGCTGTGTGTCATTGTTATTGGTCCCGCACCCCCAGGTGCCACCTGAAACTGGGGTACCACTGAGCCCCCTAACCCACTAGCCAACCTGGGGTCCCTTTTACACTATACTGACAAGCTGCAAGGCCCTTTCTAGCCTTCACTTTCACCAGCATATATAGTTAGGAACACATCCAGCTGCAATTACATGCATGCAGGCTCTCTGACCAGCTCCTGCATGGGCAGGCTTCAGCTAAGGCAACCTCTCACCTCCTCTGGAATGTAAACCCAAAATTATAACATCTTGCACTGCACAGGGAACTGTACAGCGTAAGCTCATAAAATTTGTCCCCTCCCTCAGTGCGGAAAGGAATATGCTACAGCCTTTTGCCCTGAGTTATGATTCCCACACATGGGTTTAGATAGAGTAAAAATAAGTTTATTTACTACAAAAGATAGATTTAAGTGATTATAAGTGATAGCAAAGAGATCAAAACAGATTACCTAGCAAATAAACAAAAACACAAACTAAGCTTAATACGCTAAATAGATTGGATATGAATAGCAGATTCTCACCCTAAGTGATGATACAATCAGGCTGCAGATTCTTAAGGGGTAAGCTGCACTTGCTTAAAGCTTGGAATCTCCAGGTGTTCCATTCACAGGCTAAAAATTCCTTTCGCCTGGGTCCAGCACTTCCTCCAGTTGTCTTTGTTCCTCAGGTGTTTCCAGGAGTCTTCTTGGGTGGGGAGCCAGTGAAGAACTCAGTTGATGTCACTCCCCTACCTTATATAGCTTTTGCATATGGCAGGAAGCCTTTGTTTCAAAGCTTGGTTCCTATGCCAGTCAGTGGAAAAATACTGACATCCCAAGATGGAGTCCAGCACCAGGTGACCTGGTCACATGTTCCTGTAGAGAAACAGCAGCCACCCCCCACTGGCTGTTTGGAGCCACAGAAAGGCTCACCAGGTTGGAGATAAGCTTCTTCTAAGGCCTCTTGTTTCTTCCTAATGGCTCATTAATCTGAATGGGCCCGTCCCAGCCAGAGCATCTAGACTGAGCAATTTTTGCCTGGTGGGTGTTGCCTAGTCATAGCTACATGTGAAATAGATACATAATCAATATTCATAACTTTGGATACAAAAATGATTCATGCATACAGATAGGATAATCATATTGAGCAAACCATAACCTTTCCAATGACACCTCACATGCTTATCTTACATAAAATACATCATAATTATGATATAATTATATTATACTGATATCACTATGAAGAATATTCGGTGCAGTGATACAGTCATCACTGTGGTGTCTTTTGGAAGGAAGTCCCCTTTTGAAGGTATGACCTTGTCTTTCACTGGTGAAGATACTGCTGCGCCAATCTTAGACTCCCAAACCATACTGTGGTTTAATCAGGTGTCCTCATTTGGCTCATATGATTACCTCAAAAGAAGCAGCAATGGAAAACATGCATCACAATAATGCTCACAAGGAGAGATATTGTATTGACATTAAATAAGTTCCTTGCAGGCCACTGACTGATATCCTTTCTTTGAAAAGTCTTGTAGGTTGTTGCTGGTGTGGGTTTTTGTTTGTTTGTTTTGTATGTGTGGGACTTCTTCCTCTGACCATTTACAGGGGGGACTTGGTATATTATTCATCCTGGTCTGGGGACCACACACCAGAGGAGGGGTACTGACACATATATACAATGTGAAAATGTCTTGTTAGCTGTTCCTGCGAGCCTGACAGGCTGCCTGCCTGCTACCCCAGGCTGGCTAGCACCCAAGTAAGTGCTGTACATGCGATCCAGTACCACTTGGAGCTTTGATCAGGAAATCAGGATCATTCTGAAAATGGGAAGGATTTCTCACTTACCCCTTGGTAATCCCACGAAGGTGCAGTTTCATGGCGAGTGGAATCCTCAAATGCCTCTGTTAACGTGGAGACAGCCTTTTGCTTTTTTGGGACCCAGAGTCTCTGGGGTTTGCGGTACTTACCCTATAGTACCATGAGAATCCCCCGATTCACAGTCCGAGGAAGGGGAGCTGTGTAGGAGCCCTGCTTCTCTCCCCAGGGATTCTAGGACCCACCTTCCGACTTGTAGGAGGGGACCAGTAGCCCAGAAAGAGTCTCTTCTTTATGGTTCTTTGTTGTCACAGGACTTACCCCAGTCGTCTGGATAAAGTCCTCCTCATCCTCAGAGCCTCTCCCTGTTCTGCTCTCTCTCTCCTGATTGGGTTTTTCTGCAGTGGAGTTGCAGTTACTTGGGGGGGGTAGAGGTCCTGTGCCCTTGCAGAGATAGGGTCAGCTGGCTGGCTGCCTGGTGCTTGCATGGCTGGTCTGCCAGGCCTGACAGGGGGCAGAGGAGCTCAGTGGGATGCATGCAGCAGAGGTGACAGGTGGCTATGATCACCATGCTGCCCAGATGCTGATACTTGCATAGCTGCTGTGTCATGCCTTGAAAGGGGGCAAATGAGCTTGGCAGGGAGGTGCTACAGTGAGGCTTGAAAACGAACAATTTAACCACTCAAAACAATGAATCTACAAGAAAAGGAGGGGAGCGAAGCAAACCACCATTTGACTGCTGTCATGGAGACAGAAGATCTAGCACCAAGCAGGAAAAGGGGGTGTGGCTAGCACAGGCTGTGCTGCAGTTTATGGAAACTTTGGACAGGAGAGGAATAGCCCATTGATATCAGAATTGTGGGAAACACTGCATAGCAGGAAGAGGGACTGAAAATGGCAAGATGGGGAGAAGAGGAGGCCAGAATGGAGCAAAAGCTCACATCCTAGCTGACAGGTCAATATTGAGGAAAGTAGTAAAAGATTCAGTTGGATTCTTTGTATTTTTAAATTGTTGGAATGAGGATCATTTTACTTAACTGTCCAATTGTAAAGTTAATGCAAAACAGACAAAATGAATGGGAAAGACTTGAGATTTACACAGCTTAGAATGTATTTGAGAAGTGTTTCTTATTCTGCATCTATTTCACAGTTCTCAAGTTGTCTTTGGTTAGAAATCTGAAGACTGAAGCAACATATGTAAACAAATGAAAAGTCATCACAATCAGTTTAATGAAGTGCACAGAATAGCGATTGATCATGTCAATAAAAATAAAACAATTAATTTTACATCAAGTGTGCTTTATTTCCTCCACAGGTATTCTGTTAAATAAAGCACCATATATATACTGCCAGGCCACAGCTAAAGAGGATTCTTTACAGAATCAAATTTCTTGTGGTTGTTTAGTATACAAGTAAACTTAATTTTGATAATAAGAACCACAGCGATCTGAGGCAATCTGCCTCTATTATAAGGTACAAAACTGGCACAGAGGACACCATATTATACACAGTAAAAATGCCATAAGTTTAAATTACATCATACAGGGCAAGGAGGCCCTGTTCTCCCATACAGCCATATTAAATGAAAGCCACTACAGTGAACTCTTAATTACATAAAACATATCCATTATCTGATTGCCCTTTAAGAAAAGTACGGTAGATGCAAAAAATGTTTTAATCTGGAATTCTGCCTGACCAAGAATTAAGCATATAAATCTATTTTGCCATTCAAGCAGAGAGCACTGGACAAACTGAAGCACAAAACAGAAATAAGCAAAACTTATACAAACAGCATTTTTTGGGGAAAAAAAAACAAAACAAAAAACCTTAAAAGCAGACATGCTCCATTTAATGTCAAGAAGCAGCTTGGTTTCCTTTGCTAGATATCCTTGTGACCACATGAATCGTAGACTCAATGGTCCTACATAGGATGTCTAAAATGTCATGCTGCTGCATGTGACTAAAAAGTCCTCTGGAATGGCCACAACTGATTGATAAACTATTTTCAGGGTCCTGGGATGGTAAGGCTTGACCATCGCAGCCTCTTAGATCTGCTAGGTCAGATAAAACTGCTGAAATTGATGTGGAAGGGAACTCTGAGTCATCCTCAACTGCACTGGGATCCTTGGAACTCTGCAGATCTTTAAATTCCTTGCACTCTTCAAATTTACCATTGCTTGACTGCTCTTCTGTGTGTTGTGACCTGGTAGTTAACATCATCTCTTCTGAAAAGGAAGATGGAACTTCCATTCTGTATTCTTTAACTGAACTATTTTCAGGGGAAGGAGGATCTTGCTCAGTGCCAGGATCAATGATAGAAGAGTCTCTTGTCTCATTATCTGAAGTGCTTGTTGGAGTCAATGTGTCCCTTGGTTCAGTTTTCATATCACTGATGCAGCTGTCTACAGTATGCTCCTCATCGCTGCTAACCCGTCTTCTTTTTACAGGAGTAGCTCCTTCATCATCTGTAAAACCAACATACAATATGCAGTGAAGTACATTTATCAGATTTGTTTTATACTTACATTCAAGTCTCGAGATCTTTTATTTCATGTTTTTCACTTTCAAAAACTTCTGTATGTAAGCAAACAGCGCTCACTAGAGATCTCCTCAGAGGCTCATCAGATTGGAGAGATTCATTAAATGTAACTGCCTGCTTCAAATTTCACTTCCTTAGATTCTTGTGTGTTGCATTAGGGATTGGAATCAGCAAATCTGAAGCTCCAGTGTTAAGTGGGTAACATAAGATCTTTACAGCAAGGACTGTCTTTTTATTTTGTGTTTGTACATCACCTAGAGTCATGGGGCCCTGGTCCATGACTAGGGCTCCTAAGCTCTGCCACAATACAAATAATAAATCAAGATAATAATGATGACAATAAATAAATAATAATATTTATTGTTTGTTTAAACAGATTTCATTACATAACCTTTCTTTAATATGCTCAGCTTTGTAAAAGGTTTCCTCTCCACACTAAGTGTAATGAAGTAATCCTGGTCCCAGAGAGGTCAATGCTAAAAAGCCTTTTGATTTCTATACAACCAGGATTCCACCCCATGTGTTTTGGATTGATAGTGCATAATGTTATGTATACAGAATTATTAGTTTGGATGATACTGTAAAGAAAAAAAGCCAGGTCCCTTACCAGATAAGCTTACAATCTAGTTTACATATGACAACAGGGAGAGATGAGAGTGAGAAGCATCACACAAAGGAAACCGATAGGTGAGATTTACATACTAAAGCCTCATGAGGTTATTTATTGCATCACACACATACTGTGTCAGTTCCTATTACTTTATCTCATTTCAGTATGCAAATTTGTCAAAATTAGGATTGTGCTTTTTTCTCTTCTTTTTATGGCACGTGAGTGGAATCAGCACTAGAAGGCTAGTCCAAGGAAGTGGGTGTTAGAATTTTTTAAAAGGGGAGGTAGGCTCCATAGTTAGCAGGTTATTTCAGACATAAGGATGAAACAGGAGAAAAACACAAAAACAGTCTCAAGGCCAGTGGAGCTGGCATAGCAGAGTATGAGGGACGGGAGTGGTAGGGGATGAAACAAGAGAAAAATACAAATACAGTCTCAAGGCCAGTGGAGCTGCCATAGCAGAGTATGAGGGACGGGAGTGGTAGGGGATGAAACAAGAGAAGTAGTATGAGGAGCTTTGAAAGTGAGGACAAGATTTTAATTTCATGCTGCAAATATGAACCTGTGACGGGTGATACAGTAAGAGCAGTGGGCAAGAAAAATGATTTTAGTAGAAGTATTTTGGATTATCCAGAGGAGTGCAAGGCAGGAATCAGGTAAATCAGAGAGGTGGTGGTTGCTCTAGTCTTACTGGGAGATTTCCATGGTATGGACCAGAATCTTGGTGGTACAGATTGAGCTGGAGATATGAGGAGGAAGAACTGGCAGGATATAGCAATAGCGTGGATATGCGAGGTAAAGGAGAGGGAGTTGAAGATTACAACAAAGTTATAAAAGGCACACCTTTAGTTTTTCTTTCTTTGGCTTCTTGCTCTTGTAATGAGTTCCTCTGTTGTTGACAAGCCCTGCATTTATTTAACAGTTCTTGCAAAGTTGGAATCAGGGCTGAATTCAGCTGCTTAGGGGTGTGCACTGAAAGCAACAAAGCAAGTGCTCGAAGGTCCTAGAAACATCATAAACAAACACGATTACTAAATACTTCCAACTTTGTATTTACATTAATCCTACACACACACTATTTACAATTGAAACAAGTTGATTTGTGTAATAAGTAGAGATACACAGATACCAGATGTTCTGAACCCTTTTCTGCTTCCAACAGAATAGATTCCTGAACTTTGTTTACACTATCGAAATTTCCCAAAACTTTCCCACTAGTATTAGCAATGTCCTTAATGTAGACAAAGACCTACAGCGAAAGAGTTGACAATATTAAGTTGTAAACAACAGAATTAGCCCCCGTGGTTAGGATTTCTTAATGCTTAATTCCAATGCATTTTACACTAGTTCTGAACAGCGAATAAAACATACTGTGGTTGCCAACCTGATCGTGGAAAACCCAGCAACAGTTTTGGAAATTTTGTGTTCTGTAGAAGTGACACTGAATATGGAGAATTAACAAAATGTAGAATTACTTGAGTGTTTCTGTCAACTCCCAGCTATTTCATACCACTAAGCTCTAGGAGTAGAGAAGTTTGCAAGTGCACTGATTTCCTGTGTGAACAGTATGAGAATGAGAATGCTGAAAAGGTTGTTCCACTTTTATTCTCCAGACCATTCATTAAGTGTGGGCTCCTAAACCCAACACAGCCTGTCGCTGGGGGCACTGTAAGATATCACAATATACATTGGCCTGTCTACATTACTCTGTTATGTAAATTTTAGCAAATCCCACTGATTAAGTCACTAATACTGGGTCTAGACCAGTGTTAATTAAAGTATGTCACTGAGCTCTTTTAGATGGTGCTGACTTTTTGTATCAATGAAGAACAAGTAAAATGAAGAGAAAGAAAAAGAAAAAGGAATAATTCCTTCTTCTTGTAGAACCAATTTCACTTAGAACAATGGAAACAGAATTTTTTATTGATTACTAAATATTCAATAGATGGGTGAGCCTTTTCTGAATGGAAGTTATGTAACAAGAAAGGAATAGTAAGAATTTTTTAAGATGTTGTATAGATGAGGGGGGAAAGGCCAAAGGCACGGAGTCTGAAGGTGATGTAAGATACCAACCTAGATCCAATGCATCTGTAACTAGGGTGAGAATAGGCTGTGCAGGGGCAAAGGGAACTCCTCCGCAAACATTCCTAGGTTTTATCTACCAGTTCAGAACGGATAAGAACTGAAGGGGTACCTGAACCACCATGTCTACATGACAATGGGCCGTTGAGTACATAGAGGCCATCCTACCCTGCAAATGCTTGAAGTGCAGTTTATAGCTGTACCACGTAGGTGCGCACCGCCATATGTCCTAGAACTTTGAGGCAGTTCTGAACTGTAAGGCAGAAGGGCCACTAGAATGGAGGTGGGATGCAGTTCTGAGAAGGCCACTGACTCCTAAAATGCTGAGGTGGACAGACACCCCACTGCAGCTGTTGGGCAAACTTACATTGGGACACAATAGATCTGACTTGAGTCCAATGAGGAGTCCATTTCCTCCAACCATAGGGGAGATGAACTCATCAGTATCAGGGAGTGGGGTTGTGAGTCTGGAAAAGGGGGAACCAATGAAATTATCACTGGCTTGCCTCTAGATCAGGGGTCGGCAACCTTTCAGAAGTGGTGTGACGAGTCTTCATTTATTCACTCTGATTTAAGGTTTCGTATGCCGGTAATACATTTTAACGTTTTTAGGTCTCTTTCTATAAGTCTATAATATATAACTAAACTATTGTTGTATGTAAAGTAAATAAGGTTTTTAAAATGTTTAAGAAACTTCATTTAAAATTAAATTAAAATGCAGAGCCCCCCGGACTGGTGGCCAGGACCTGGGCAGTGTGAGTGCCACTGAAAATCAGCTCGCGTGCCACCTTCGGCAAGTGTGCCATAGGTTGCCTACCCCTGCTCTAGATGTAATCCTACGGAGAGGAACTGTGAGCACAGATGTGACCAGTACCAAGTGATGCTCTGGGGTTTGAGTCGGGACCACAGGAGCATGTGGTTCCAAAGTCAGTTCCTTGTGAGGCTCTTGAATCATGGTAGAAGCCGGTACCAACAAGATGAATAACTCCCTGGCTGCCTCAAATGCCTCGGGTGTCAACGGCACCAGAAGGGGTTCTTGAGCCTGCAGGGGTTCTTGAGCCAGAGGTGCGTTGATGCTTCAGGGACTGGTCTAAATGGACTCTTCTTGGGTTCTGAAGTCAGCAATCCCCGCTGGCTCACAGACTGCTCCTGGGGGTGCGACTTTTTAGGGTACTCCTATGAGTTCTTGTGAACACGTGGCGCTTTCCTGTTGGAAGATTCTGGTACTGAATCCCTAGGAGACGAATGCAATCTCTTCTTAGGCACTGGCAATACAAATCTGGCTGATGACTTCGTAAGAACAGGAGCACTTCTGATAGACATGGACATGCTTGGTACCCACTCAGAGCGGGTGGGTTCTGATGGTGGATGAAATGCAGAATCCATGAGCAGATACTTGAGTCTGGCAGCCTTATCCTTTTTCGAATGATGTTTGAACAAATGTGATATTTGTCACTCACACGCACCTCTCTCAGACACTTAAGGCAGCTGGAAGGAGGGTCACTTACTAGCATAGACACGTTACATGAATGACAGGCCTTGAAGCCAGGAGAATGGGGCATCAGTTTGGTATCAATGCCGGTACCCAATCAGGGACTGGTAACCCCACACTAAAAGACATTTATAGGTATAAGTTTACAATACTATTTACAGAATTACTATATAAGACTAAAACTAGTATTACAGGTACTACATACACCGAGGGAGGAAAGATATGAAGAAACAAAGATCGCAGCTCCAACAACCACAGTAAGAAGGAACTGAGAGGTGTCGGGGTCAGTGTGGCCTTTTATACCTGTGTGCATTGGTAAGAGGTACCAGAGGGAATTCATACTGCACTGACAGGTATGGCTAAGGGGAAAATCTTTGACATCTGTGCACAAGGCATGCACATACCTACGGTGGAATGGAAATGTGGAATCACTTGAAGAATTTGTTTTCTTGTGAGAAAGTGGCTTAAGGAAAACAGCCCTTGAATCCTTGGAACAAGATTTGGAGAGTTTACCTTTTCTGGTTGACGAAATACACAAAGAGAAATAAGAACAGAATAGGCACTTCCTAAGCTTCTTTAACGTTTTCCTACATTTTTCAATCTTTGGGCTGATCTAATGTCTGTTTCAGAGAAATAATCAGAGGTGTTAGGTGGAGGGCAGAGGACAAACTCTTTTTCCATATAATCACAGGTGGGACTCAGGGACTTTTATCAGATCACAGCAAGGAGGTGCCTGGGGCTGGAGTGACAGCAGTCTACCCATATGATGCAGAGGAAGAGAACAAGAGGAAACAGAAAGTGAAAAAGTAGGTAGCAGAGAGCTAAAAGAGACTGATAAAAGAAGAATTTTGAAGAGATCAGAATGGCATTCCAGAGCTATTTATCTATTTCCTTAGCAGAGCAGAGATTTCTAGCACGGCGTTGGTGAGCAGCCCCCATATCCAGGGTTCAACCTGATGGACACCGCCAGCTGTCTCTGACTAGTTGGCAAAGGGGACTCTGCCTATGCATATAGTTTCAATCAATATGTCCACTCTCTAAGGAAAATCCTCACACTGGATACAATCTTCTGAAACTCTGCCATAGAAAGGAAACTTGTTTTTAAATGGTTTTATTATTTTAATGGCTTTGAAAAGTCTTACCCCATTTAAGGTAGAGCTTGCTTTGGAAATTTCAACTCGCTGGCTGCTGAAATCAGATTCTAGGCTTTGATACTGATTTATCAGATTTGTAACGAGAGTATTGATTAAATTGGCACAGTTTGCTTCAGAAAATACCTGCCCCTGGACCTGTAACAGAACACATTTATTTCAAAGCTCTGAAGACTTGAATTGTGCAAAGTAGTATCCTAAACTAATGTGATGTATAATAACTGCATTTCCATTAAATAAGAACACTTAAAATACCACATACCTTTAGAAGAAAGTGCGTCAAGAATGTGTACACAATATTGTTGTTAAGAAATGTTCTTTCATCCATTAGAATACATTTAATATATTCTGCAAAAACTGGATCTTCACACAGGAGTTTAATACAGTTCTTTGACATAGCAGACTAAAGAGGAGAGAAAAATACTTTGCAATTTAATGCTTCAAAATCAGCACACTGAAATTATGACACTAGTGAGAGCATTGTACATAATTATCTATTAAGGGTAACTGAAAGAATAGGCACCATCTGGAATAATGCCTGCAACATTAATTATCATGATAACTAACTGGTCCACTAATCCAATTAATTCACACTGAAAATGTTTGCCTGTCATTAATGAAAATAAACTACTACTAAGGACAAAAATAAATTAATTTGCAAAAGGAACGCGGAGTACTTGTGGGACCTTAGAGACTTACAAATTTATTTGAGCATAAGCTTTTGTCGGCTAAAAGCCACTTCATCGGATGCATGCAGTGGAAGATACAGTAGGAAAATATATATACACAGAGAACATGAAAAAATGGGTATTGCCATACTAACTGTAACGAGGGTAATTAATTAAGGTGAGCTATTATTCAGCGAAGAAAAAAAATGTTTGTAGTGATAATCAGGATGGCCCATTTCCAACCGTTGATAAGAAGGTGTGAGGAACAGTAGGGGGAAAAATTAACACGGGAAAACAGTTTTACTTTGTGTAATGATCCATCCACTCCCAGTCTTTATTCAAGCCTAATTTAATGGTGTCTAACATGGCTACCACTCTGAAATTAATTTGCATTCTTTGATTCACCTCATTTTATGTGAGGATGGAAGTTTGTCAAGAGTAGTGTGTATTTAGTGAGATCCAGCTCCTCTGGTCTCCAAAGCAACTACTGCCCCATCTTCTGTGGGTATAAAGTACCCTCTGGCAGTGGCACTGGTAGAGATCTGCTGCAAGAGGGGACAGGAGCCAGACCTCGGGAGGTGTCTGCCATGAATAATGACAGAAATGTAACTTAACAGTTTTTATGTTCATGAACTATAGTAAGGAGGGGTTATTCACCAGTAATTGTTGTTCCTGAAGAGCATGGCCTCTTCATATTCACATTTGTGTGATATGGTGCCTCTGACATTGAGCTGTGGAATATTACTATTGAGCACTGTCTGTTGGAGTCACTAGTTCCTCCATCTCCCCGCCCAGAGGACTGGAGTAGCCCCAACTACCCTTCAGTCTGTTCCCTAATTCAGGAATTCATTACTTGAGATTCTGAAGAAGTGGGGAAGGTGGGCAGAAGGTGTGACTTTGCAGAGGCTACATTCTGGAAGAACAGTTACTTGTAAGTAACCCCCCTTTCTTCTTCGAGTGGCCTCTGCATAGTCCTGCTCATGGGAGATTAGCAAGAGTACAACCCTTAGGAAATTCTAGGTGAACAAGGAGGGTGGTAACTACCAAAACGAGCATCAGCTCTAGATGGTAGGTCAAGAGAATATGCTGGCCACCAATCCACTCCTGCATGAGACCTCTGTGAGGTCATGAGACACATATAGAGCTACAAGCAACAGCTTGGAAATGCTGTGAAAAAGGTCAGCAACAGGTGCTGCCTTTGGGTTCAACGGATATCTTTTGATATATGCAGGTGACTGAACAGCTGACAAGTCTTAACAAGGATGTAAAAGAGAACTGAGGAAACAGACAAGTTAGTGGTCTGTCTGAGATGGAACCGGAGATGATTTAAGACTCCAAACGGGGATTGAGGGCACTAACCATGTCACACTTCCCATATGGACTCCTGTTTATAGAGAACTGGCCATTTGGTATGTATCTAAGGAAGTCCAGGAAGTAGCTATGGATATGAGAAGGTCCTCTTCTACACTGTGTGGTACAGATGATAATCTGACAGAGATCCAGAGAGATTTGAGAAAGAAGACTCCAATTCCAATTGAAAAGAAATTCACACACTACAGGGAATAACCCTGGAATGAACACGCACTGTAATACTCACAGCACAACAATAAAGAAATCCAGATTCCTTAGTGCAATCATGAAAGCAAAGCAGTAAGCAACCCTACTGGTCCACAGAGAAATGCTTCAATAAACTAGGGTATTACAAGGTGAGGGAGGCCCATGGTCCCAGGCATCTGAAGGAAGCTGAAATCACAACCCCTGCTATTTGTAATATGGTCCTGGAATGTTCAAAAATCTAGAAGTCAGGGTATCAACCCTTGACAATTCAAGATCAGGTGGAGAGTCTTAATCCAACCTAAGCACAAAGATCTAGTAATCTGGAAAGTGGTGCTAACATCAGACACAGGACACTTGAACCAAACTGCCAAGATTCTATTACAGTTATTGCAACATCTTGGCTGAGTCTCATCTGATTTGCAGACAGATCTCCTGAACCAATGGAACTAAAAGGAATATGTAGTGGAATTTCTGATTCCAGTTGAGAAACAGATTTTGCCAGTGACACTGGCTTTTGTCTGATCCCAAAGTAGAGCTTCAGGGAAGGGATGTTGGGCTTGATAATGAACAGGCTTAGTCTGGACTTTCCTTTTATATAATACCTGGTGGAGACCTAAGACAGACATTGGTACTTTTGACAGATGAGTCTGGTCTTGATCAATGGGAGAAAGTCTTACAGACTAGACAAACTGTTTTCAACTCCAGAACCATAAGGTAGAAGCTTTAATTTCCAACAGTGACCATATTCTATAAAAGGGCTGAGAACAAGGTGACCATCTTACTCCATCTGGAAATATCCCTTTCAATAGTAAGAAAGGAAGGAATCTCGTGATGAACATGTGTTTTCTTTACCTTCTGCATCTCGAATGGCCCAGGTGTAAGTAGCATCAATAAGGTATGTTTCCCTTTGTAATCAATCTTATGGAGGCCATACAAAGGCCTGGAGAAAAGGTATCACCAGTTATACTAAGGAACCTGTCTGTAGACCAAAGTCTAGATACAGACATTTTTGCATGAATGATTTGATGTCAGAGACAATTAGGACAGGATAGCAGCGTTCTCAATTTTTTTTAATGCTGTTTTAAAAGCAAAGTATCTTGTGGATACTTGTGATTAATTGGAGTGATATAACAGAGCTGGGTTTTGTTGCATGAAAAGGTTTGACATAATGCCAATGCCACCTTACAGATAGCAGTTTGCCTTATAATGTTGCTGTATTGTTTGTTTATTTTTTGGACTGAAGAAAGACTGTGCTAACTAACTGTTAATCTAACTAGAAAGAAAATAGCCCCAAAAGGGAAAATCAAAAAAGAAACTGTCAAGAAAAGCACTGAGGACACTGGGCGTGATTTGAGCTCACTGAAAGAAAAAGCAACAGGTTGGGCCACTCCCTCTTTTATACCCCTGGCATCCTTTGCAAGGGAGGAGAAGGAGCAATAAGCCCCAAAACATAGTGCTCACTAGAAAAATTCTGCAGCTGAATGCCAGAGGTGCCATAGCCCCCACGTGGGAATATGCAGCCATTGTGTCAGTAGTGTTACCCCTGTGTCAGCATTTCCACTAAAAACTGCATATTTTCATGATTTTAGAACTTGAGTTATATATATATCTCTTCAAGCCTGCAACTTGACAAGTAATCTAGGGTGATTTAATTTTTTAAAACTTTATTTGAAAAAAGTTTGTAGTTGTTTTCACATAAGCGCAGGAGGGCTGATGGGTGTCCTGGACAAATTCTAACTTAGGTAAGTATATTCTAATTACCTAAATTCCTCCTGCACTTTCAGCTGGGTATGGTATTCTTCACTCCCTATTCTAAACTGTTGGGTGAAATGGCTGTATGCTATTAAAAAATTCTATTCTAGATTTACAGACTTAAATTTATTGATCTTTTAGAGAGAGAGAGAACGTACTCTTCATTGTGATATTTGGGTATATTACAGCTCTGAAGTGGCTGGATTTCAATGGTGGGCGAAGCAATCTCTATCAACAAGCACAAGCTCCAAACCTACTAATATTTATGCATGTGTGTAAAGTTATTAGCATACAAAAGTGTTTGCAGGATCAGGGCTATACATGATCTGCATATCAGTTAGCTGCTTCTTTTTTTTTTAAGATCCTTCAGGATGAATGTCACAATATAAACACAAGGAGTTACTAACTGTTAAAATTTAACTTTAAAGATGTTAAAGTTGTGAACAAATTAACAACACCCAATACATTTAAAGTGTACTGAATTGAATTAGTAATTAGTCTTATGAATTGCTGTTTAAAAAATAACTAGCTTTAAAACATGTAAATATTGTCACATCTTGTAAATATTCTTGTTCAGTTAGTTCTCAAACCCATTTAAATTTTACCTGAGTCTGGCACAGTTCAGTCCAAAGTTTTGGAAACAATGCAAGATGAAGTGGTAAACCTTCATACGCAACGAGGACACCTGAAATGTTAAGAGAAAACAAAACTGATGACATAAAGAACTACCTAAAACTGATCTTTGTAGGATATATTTATTTTTTGGCATAAATAGTTTTGAAGCACCATAAAAATTCAGAGGACTATATCCTAAACCAATTACGTATGACCACAAAGGTCTAGCATCTAGAATGTTTTTTATAGTACAGTTAGTCTACAGAACAGGACTTTGTTCTACATTTTTACCTGCTGAGTCTAAAATGTAGCATCTGATCTCAATATTGTTTTCTTTTAATTCTTTAGCTGGAACAATTTATCAGTTTTCATATTTTTTTGAGAAACAAAGCAGCATGAGCACAACAAATAGATTTGAAATTTCTTAAGCTTCATCTTCACCTCAAGCCACAACTTTATCTACATACACTTAATGAAACATTGGCTAGATGACACACTGATCAATAGCAAAGGTTACACATTCTTGATAAACACTTCAGCAGAAAAATCCCACACTAAATAGTAATTCTGCTGTGTGGTTCATGGCTGGAAAAAAGAATGAGTGGGTGACTCAATGGCTTAATGAATTCTTACCTGTAAAAGCCAATCCACACTACCTCCATAATTTTGTAACTAGTCAGAAAGAGATAGCTCTTACCCAGTTACAAAGAAACTTTCCTGACAACATAACCATGTTTGTGTATCTACACCTATCATGCTGCCTAACTATATTGTATTGTGGGAAAATCTGAGTAGCTATTCCAGAAGATGCGCACACAGAGCACCACTCGTATGTGTGGCAATTCACTTTAGGATGTCCTACACAGAGATAGCTGGGATGAAGAAGGACTGCTGAACTTGTTAGACAGGCACAGTAAAAAAATTAGTGTCCTGGAATTGTTATGGAAAGACTATTTTAGGCCTGTGGCAGGGGTGAAACACAGCTGCCATGTGTGTAGGTAAAAATCATTTTCACTAGATTGGCACAAACTCAGCTAAAAGTTACAGTGTGGTCAGGCCCTAACTCACTAACTAGAATCAGGCCAAGGTCTATAGCGACAGAGTTGATGCACTCTGATGGCTCTTTGATTGCTTATGTAAAATGAATTGGTGGTCTCAATTCAGCTATTACTGCACAGATGAGGTGTCCACATCCCAGAAACCACTATCAGAGTTGGCACTAATTGGCACACTTGTTAGCAGTCTCAGCAAGGCTGAGGATTAAGGTCTAGGTTTCTAAAGGTATTTAGGTATTGCTGTGCTCAGCTTTGCAATTCAGAACTGATTCAGGAGCCTAAATCTCATTTTCAAAAGATATTTAAGCATTTTGGAGCCTAAATCCAATTGACTATCAATATACTGAATTATATTTTAAAAAGTAAGTACATAGTTTCACATAATTGCCACTACAAAACATGTCAATGGCTAAGGAAGTCTGTTTAGGTAGGATTTACTGTTTAACTGCCATACTTACTCATCTTAACTAAAGTTTCAGTAAATTTTTCACAGTTGATTGCAACTCGACATAATAGATGGATGAACTGGTGGTACGAAAAGAAGTAGTCTAGAAGCATACGATCATAAACATCATCTTTACCCTGAAGATTTAAGAAGACAATTTATAAATAGACTAAGCTTAAATTAAGCAACTGGGGAATTACATGACATACCTAAAAATTCACTTTATAAATTTATTAAGAACTGTAAGTTTTCTATGCATTTAATAATATACTGCTGTATAACTTGATGAGAATTTCCAAAACTAACTCAAAATAGATCTGATATGAATTAAATTAGATGCTAATTTGCAGATCAGTGTACATAAATTCAGTTTTTAAAGGGCATATCAATAATCAGATTAATATCTATTTGCAACACTCAAAATGTACATTAAAGACAGTTTTATAGATAGGGCCATAACAAATTCACTGCCATGAAAAACATGTCACAGACCATGAAATCTGGTTTCCCACCATGAAATCTGGTCTTTTGTGTGCTTTTACCGTATACCAGGGGTCAGCAACCTTTGGCACCCGGCCCATCAGGGTAAAGGTTTATCTGAAGCGTTCGCAGGCACGGAACCCCGCAGCTCCCACTGGCCATGGTTCACTGTTCAGGGCCAATGAGAGCTGCGGGAAGCAGCACTGCCTGAGGGACGTGCTAGTCGCCGCTTCCCACAGTTCCCATTGGCTGGGAACGGAGAACCGCGGCCAGTGGGAGCTGAGGGGCTCCGTGCCTGCGGATGCTTTAGATAAACAAACCGTCCTGTCTGTGGCTTTACCCTGACGGGCTGGGTGCCAAAGATTGCTGACTCCTGCCCCATATTATACAGATTTCATGGGAGAGACCAGCGTTTCCAATTAGGTGACTCCCAAGCCTTACCTAGGCGGTGGGGTCAGAGTTATGGAATCGCTGATTGGAGCACTGCTCTGCCGAAAGCTGCATCATCTCTGGCATGCTGAATAGTGACATAATGAGAGATGAACGTATGTACTGAGGACCAAGTTGCTGCCCTGCAAATTTCTTGTATTGGGACCTGGGCTGGGAACGCCTTCGGTGAAGCCTGTGCTGTAAGTGCCAGGGCTGGAACCTTGGCCAGTTCATAGCACGTATGGATGCAGGACGTGATCTAGGAAAATATTCTTTGAGATGAAACTGGAAGACCTTTCATCTGGTCTGCCACCACTACAGATAACTGGTTTGACTTCCTGAATGGCTTAGTGCATTCGATGTAGAAGATAGTGCCGGCCGAACATCCAGGGAGTGCAGACTCTGCTCAGAGCCACTGGCATGAGGCTTAGAATAAAAAACAGGCAGGAAAATGTCCTGACTAGTGTGGAAGTGCGACACAACTTTAGGAAGAAAGGCTGAGTAACGTTGGAGTTGCACCTTATCCATGTGGAAAACTGTATAGGGTGGGTCAGAGGTAAGGGCCTTTAACTCAGACACAGTCCTTGTTGATGTAATGGTGACCAGAAAGGTTACTTTCCCCAACAGACAGAGAAGGGAGCAAGTCATCAGCAGTTCAAATGGGGTCCCCATCAGTCTGGAGAGGACCAGGTTAAGGTCCCACATGGGAACAGGCTGTCTAATCTGGGGATGTAGCCATTCTAGATGCTTGAGAAACCATCCAACCATAGGGTTGGAGAAGACACTCCCGGGTGGAAAGCCGAGATAGCAGCGAGGTATACCTTTATAGATGACACTGCCAGGCCTTGCTGTTTCAGGTGCAGAAGGTACTCTAAGATGAGAGGTATTGGTGTTTGAAGTGGGGGTGTATGATACTGGTCACACCAGCAAGTAACCCTTTTCCACTTTGCCAGATATGTGGCCCTAGTGGAGGGCTTCCTGCTGCCGAGTAAGACCCCCCTAACTTGTTATGAGCACAGAAGCTCCTTGGGATTCAGCCATGAAGCTTCCAGGTAGTGAGGTGGAGGGACTGCAAGTCAGGGTGATGAAGACGACCGTGGTCCTGAGTGATCAGGTCAGGGAGGAGTGGCAACATGATCGGGGTGTTCACTGACAGTTCCAGGAGCGTGGTGTACCAGTGTTGTCGAGGCCATACTGTTGCGACCAGAATTATCTCCGCCTCATCCCTGCGTAACTTGAGTAGGACCTTGTGCACAAGAGGGAACAGGGGAAAGGCATAGAGCATGCAGCCTCCCCAGGGTAGCAGGAATGCATCTGTGATTGAGACTGGGCTGTGTCTCTGGAAGGAGCAGAACATTGGGAACATTCTGTTGCTCTGGGTGGCGAACAGATAGACCTGGGGACCCCCACCTTTGGAAGTGTACAACATCCGGCCGGATGGACCACTCGTGATTGTGGAAGGACCTGCTGAGGTGGTCCACCAATGCGTTCCGAACTCCTGGTAGAGAGGATGCTTCCTGGTGAATGGAATGGGCTATGCAGAATTCCCATAGCCGGAGGGCTTCCTGACACAGGGGAGAAGAATGGGCTCCACCCTGCTTGTTGATGTAAAACATGGCAGTGGTGTTGTCCGTCATAACTGCCATGCACTGGCCTTGTAGTTGGGCCTGAAAGATTTGGTATGCTAGCCACACTGCCCTCAGCTCCTTGATATTGATATGAGAGATAGCTCGTCCTGCGACCAGAGGCCCTGTGTTTGGAGGTCTCCCAAATGCATGCCCCATCCCAGAGCTGACGCATCCATTACCAGGGACAAAGGGGGCTGGGGGCTGTTGAAGGGACTCTTTCACACACTGTCTGAGGGTCATTTCTGCTCCTCCTTCTAGAGAAATCCTGCCTCGGCCAAGGAGGATAGGGGCATTGTTGCTGTTGCAGCCTGAAGTGTTTGCATTGGGTGGCCGGTGTGTGCATACCCAATTACTTCATTGCAGCCCGGTAGTCTTTTAGTCTGCGCAATCTGGAGTCTGTTTGCTCCGCAAACAGGCCTGCTTCATCGAATGGCAGGTCCTGCAGAGTTTGCTGCACCTCTGGGGATAAGCCAGATGCCTATGGCCATGAACTCCTCCTCATGGCTATCCCTGAGGAAAGGGTGCAGTGCCGCAATGTCAAGAGAGGCCTGCAAAGAGGTCCATGCTACTTCTTTGCCCTCCTCAACAATAGCCCCAAATTCCTCCCTGGACTCCAAGGGCAACAATTCCCTAAATTTCAGCATGGATGTGACGTTCCCCTGGTATTATCTGGACTGGTGATCTGCTAGCTGTCAGCAGATGCAACATTGCCGGCTTGCCCCATGACAGTGCCACTTTTGGTGGCGCCGGGGGCTTGTCCCAGAGAGCCGGGGACCTCGGTGCAGTCATGGCTTTGAGATCCCTCATGGATTCTAAGGTGTCTGGCATCTCCACCTCTTCCACCATATGGCTTGGGGAGTCCAAAAGGTACTGGACTCAACGGTCCCCTTTGAGGTGCAGAAGTCAATGGTGCCGGTTCCAAAGGTCATGGAGTTGGGTGCTCCTTCCTGGGACGCGTCCCAATGGCCGACTACAAGGGATTGGGGATTGAAGGCAGAGTTCCACTCCTACCCTGCTTCTGGTGCTGCTCCTGTGGCACAAGGGAATGGGATTGGTGCCACACGGTTTCCGTTGACTTTGACGGCGTTGCCACAGGTCCCTATGTCCTTCCTATGTCCAGCTACCACAGATGCTGGAGCACTCCGCACCAATGAACTCGGTGCCATGTCTTGCTGCACAGAGGTGGATTGCAGTCTGAGAGCCGCCTCTATAAGGAGATGTTTTAAATGGAAGTCCCACTCCTTTTTTATTCTAGGGTGAAACCCTTTACAAATCCTGCACCTATCAGCTTGGCGCGCCTCCCCTAGACACTTTAGACAAGCGTCATAGGGGTCGCCCATTGGCATGGGCTTATTTCAGAATTTGAACCCTTGGGACTGAGGCATGCCCCAAGTCCCCAAGGGGAGATAGGCAGTCGGGGTGGAGGGGAAACCCCCACACCCAATGGCTAAAACTACTGACACTAGCTAACTACAAATACAAATAACACTAAACTAACACAAACTGAAAGCTAGGAGAATGAGAGGAGAACTTGCTAAGCAAGTTGCCACAGTTCCAATGACCATCACTGGCAGTAAGAAGGAATTGAAGAGGCACCGGGTTGGCAGGGTCATATATTGACCGCCATGGAGGTGCAACTCCAGGGGGCTCTGCAGCCAAGCTGATAGGTGCTGGTAAAGGAAAAACTTTCCGATGACTCTGCAAGTGGCACGCACACACCTAGCTGGAATCGATATAAGGAATCATTCAAAGAAGAACCAAATTTTCAAAGACCCATGTAGCTCAATCAATAAAATCAGGTCTGCAGTTTTGCATTCCAAAGCTTTCAGATATAATTTCTGCATCCAAATTTTTAGATTTAAATACTCAAGCATTGGCATGCACAGATCAGTTAGTTAGAAATCTAAGTATCTCAGACTCATGCATGCAAACACAATTTAACGAAAAAACACAGATGAAAAACACATATGCAAAAAAGATGGTAGGTGCAATTTAGAGACTTCTTTTAAAACTGGCTCTTAATACTACAGAATTATTATAAAATGTGGGCTCATACACTATATAAATATTTGTAATGCAAATTCATAATATTACATCATTTTGGGCACAGACATCACCACATAATTCAAATCCACTGAGGATAATTTTAAATTTCATAAGTACAGTTTTTAAAATTTGCATCATTTTGAAAGTATTTAAAATTACGCTTTCTATACAAGCTACAAATATGCAATGTCACTGACAGGAAAATAGGTTTCCCTATGTCCATATATGTACATACCTTGCTGGCTTCCATCATCGTAGGCAAGAGGCACATATTGAGTTCAGGACGAGGAGGACGGATATTACTTTTCCCTCCTATTAATTTCAGATTTTCACGACAGGGGAAATAAGGTCCAAGAGACACTGTAGTGTAAATTAGGACAAAATAATGATAAATTAAAAAGGTCAACACTAGCACCCCTCAATGCACACAAAAAGATCAATTGTATTGAAATTCAACTGTAAAATACAACAATTAGAAATACATACTTGGGATATTACTGTGGTGGTATGTACAATGGTTGTGCTGCAGAAATGGAACCAAAGTGTGCAGGAAATCATGAGGGCTTAAAAGCACAAGCTCCTTGAGGACATCTACAAATGAGAAGTTGGTTTTGCTATTATACAAAGTTATTTCTTAAGTGTAAACGTGACTTATGGCTCATGCATCTGAAAACCTGATCTAGTGGTATTACTTCTGCTAGTGCACATTGTGGAGGCAGGCTTTATAGTGAACAAAATTTAATGTGAAAACACCTGAAATAATCAAGGTTCCTTCACCTCTACCACTAGAAGAAAACCTAATCAGTGTTATATTAACTTTCCCTTATCAACCAATAAGAGGGGTGTCAAATTGTAGGAAGTAGAAGCTCAAGAAAATTACCCTCTTTGCTTCTTCTTTACCATATCAGGTCTGACGCCTGGAAAATGGCAACCAGCAGCAGCCAGGACGACAATGACAAGGGCACTCAAAGTAACAGGAAAAGGCATACAAATTACATTAAAATAGGTTTAATTTGGACAGTGGGTTAGGCCTTCCACAAACAAGAAAAAAATGCAGATTCTACTCCTTAAAAAAAATCAGATAAAGCCTTTCAGAAGAAGTTTGCTAATGCAAGAAGACAAAACTTTCTTGGTATGACGTCCATTCCTACAAGTTAAACACCCCACCAGGAATCAAGAAGCAAGAAACATCATAGCCCGGTACTTTTAAAAGCTATTTAACATGTCTTTTTACTTTTATTGTTGCATTTTTTAGTAAATGGGGTATAGAAATGGACACAGGGAGTTCTTACTCAGAATAATGAGGTTTCTGTGCTTCACAATAAATGAGTTTTTCCACTAACTTTAAATATTAATGTAGTTACCCTGTGGATGCTAAATTAAAGATCTGGGACTTGATTCTGATCTTACTAACACTGTAGAAAATCTATTGATTTCAACAGAGTTATTCCTGATTCACACTAGTATAAGTGAGAACAGAATAGAATCAGGCACCAGGCTTTTGAACAAGCTAGATGAATAATATAAAATGATGCCTAACAAATTCTAAATATTCATTTTATTCTTGATATACAAGGATTAGTAAGATTCTTGGGAAAACAAACAACAATTCTATTAATGTCAAGAAATTAACAAATCCAATGTGCAGAACATTCATAAATAATCATAATATAGAACTGTTTCTGAATTTTAATTTAGTTATATGGAAAGAATCTTTCCTGACTGCAGTAGCATTAATAAAACTTACCAATGCAAGCATTTCTAAGTTCTGAAGGACTGTAAGAATTCAGCAGAGTTAAGAGTTTATGGGCAAATTCAATTCGCTCCTGCCACTGGATCAGCGCTTGCTTCACATCTGCAAATACGAAAACATGGTAAGTTATCTGTCATCCAAATTCTTGACAACTTTTAATTCCTGAAGAAAGAAAATGGTAACATGGAGCAATTAAAACAATCACTGTATCAATTTTATAAACGTGATCTTAATCAAATTAGAAATCTAAGACTTGTCACTGGTCTACTGCTGTCAAAACTATTCTATTAATTTTTAGATAAATTTTAACACTTTAATTAAATTAATTTAGTCACTGTTACTGTCTAGAAAAAGATGATTCCAAAGGTTACATAGCAACAAGACAAACTATGAAAGAATTTCTGTCCATGAAAATTAATTAGTTCAGACAAACTAAAGCCTTTAATTGCTATAAAAAAATCATTACCAAACCTTTTCTCTGAAGATATGGCCGTGTTGATTTAAGGACCGAAAGGAATATTGACAAAAGTTCCACTAGGTCTCCAGTCACGTGACAAGCTGTGGCCTCATGATACATCATGTGCAATGTGTTAAAGGACTACAAAAAAGAAAGTAAAATGAAAGTAAAAGTTCATACTAACAAATTAAAATGTATTATGATTTCTAATTTAATCCTACAAATACTATTTTTATATTTATTTTACTACCACAGAAAGATGTATCAAAATATTTTGTGATAGATGCTGCCAGATATAAAGTTACTCAAACAAGAATTCATTATATACTAGGTTGTCCAAAAAACGAACAGTTAGTTAACTATGAACAAATGATTGTCAAAAAGAAAGTAATTTTAAGTAATGCTCTAATATCATTTCCTGCCCTAGTACAGAGTTTGGGTATTATGGAGAGATGGTACTCTGTCCATGATTTAGACTGTAATTTGCTTTTGGTTATAAAACTGATTTTTATCCCACTCTAAACTTCGCTAATACTAGA
The DNA here is from genome assembly GCF_025201925.1 of Gopherus flavomarginatus. NCBI lineage: Eukaryota > Metazoa > Chordata > Testudines > Testudinidae > Gopherus > Gopherus flavomarginatus. The sequence goes on along the minus strand of NC_066620.1, from coordinate 20,878,345 downwards.
CCAATCAGAAATTTCTCACTGTGTGCCCGTGGAAAATGAGTTTAAAAATGCTACTGACAAACAGAGCAAACTCTGCATGCACACGCAAACAGTCTGATTCAGGAACCAGAAAAGCTTTGCAAACACATCCAGCTTAGTTTACAGAATCTGTAAAACAAAGAGATTTGCTTCAAGGTTAATGCAATCTGTGCATGCATAGCCTGTGCAGTTTGTAAGATGCATAAGCTAAACACTTCTGGCTCAAGGCAACAGGTGGAAACATTGAAGTCTAAAACCCAAAGAGCCAAGTATAGCCCAAAACACTTAAGATTTTACAAATCTTTAATCCCAATCAATTTGTCTAGATACAAAGTTCTATTAAGGAGGCATGGGAAAGGGGCTTGGGTGTACAAATTTCAGAAAACAATAGTTACAGAATAATCATATATAGTCTAGTGAAATTTATGTGCATTGCTTACAGACATACAATAAAAAATTCTATGTCAGCTGAGTTATTACTACTGCTCTAACAAAAGCATCTTCTGGGGATTTTTGACAGAGAGAAATTGTAGTGGTATAGGCTACTCATATTGCTGGCAATACACAATATTGCAAGGATTTTGGCAAAGAAGGTATCTGAGAAGATATTTACTCTGCTTGAATGCCAATTATGTTTCAAACATCCAACAGATAAGGAAATATTATATATAATATTAATCTCCCTCAAAATATAATGCAAAACTTTAATTATTATATATATTTATACAGGAAAAGATTCAGGATACACTGTCAACCTTTGCAGTGAGGAAATCTATTCTGCTGACGTGGAAGGATCTTAATGCTGTTTATTTAATATATAAAAACACCTTTAGCTGACAAGTGACAGCATATGGTCTATAATATAGCACAGTAGTTACAAATTGAAGAGCAGCTCAGACAAGACATTGCTTATACCACACTGTGGCCTTATCCAGCTTCCAGAGCCTTTAATGGAGTTGTACTGGGTCCAGTGTTAGCCTTTTTGCATGAAGCACCCTTCAACTAGAAGGTGAACCTAGCTGTTAAGTAACAAATCTAGTTACGATTTCTAGACATATCTTCGTAATGTCCTGTGCCAACCCCCCGCCCCCAATAAAAATAAGTTTGATATAGGAATAGATAGTTAAGAGTTTGATTCATAAATTTGTTAGCTCAAATTTCTTACATCTAAACATTTCTAAGAGACAAAAGGCAACCAGGAAAATTTTCAGAGCAAATACTGTGTAGTAGGTTTACTTTTATATCAGTTTAAAAAATGTACATGGGTTTTACTATAGTATTGCAGAGTTTTGATTTTGCGATTTATTTTCTTTTAAAAAAAGAAGAGGTTTGTTTAGGTTTTTATATAGTTTTTGTTATTAACATTGCCATCACTGGGAAATTCAAACTTCTAGCTAACGATGAACACTTACAGATGTCTGGTTTTATAAGCATTTTATGAGTTAATCACCCCCTGCCCCACTTTTTTAGGTAGTTTTAAAATGGCTGATACTGTATTTTAAAAAATACTTAAAGCAAGCATATTTATCAATAAGGAAGTGATGAGACCTCCATCCTCTCAGATGATGAGTCAATGGGAAAGGAAAATGCTCATTTGAACTAAATGACAATGAAATATTTACCTCAGTCATCAGGATTAAGCCTCTATTAAAGACAACAAGAAGCCTGTCTTCATCTGATTCTAATAATATTCTGAAGGCACTAGAGAAGAAAGAAACACTTAAATGCTGAAAAAAATCATGCCTAAGATACCAGCTTTTCATAATTCTCAGAATGCCTTAAAATTACTAAATTCAGCATTAGTGAAATTGTATTTGGAGGTCTGAGCACAGATCAGGAGAAAATGAAATGAATACAATTATCACCTTCAGTCTTTTCATTTTATTAGTTTAGAAGTGTTCCTAGTAGTGCCAAACATACTTCTAAAACTAACTGCTTAGACAGAGGTAGTACCAACTTCCATCTTTTTAAAACAAGAATCTCTCTTCAAAAAGTATATTATAAACTCTCTCTCCAAAGGTGTTTTAACAAGTAATGGCTTCAAAGTATTAAAAAACTAAAGAAAACAATCCATTCAAAGATGAATATTTAAGTTTTTCAAAAAATGCATTTTAAGTGCAGGGTAAGGTGCAATTAAGCACATATTTGAGAATGCAAATAAGTAGAAGTATTTGTGAAACAGCAATTTAAACATATAACTAGAAAGGACAGTTACCTGTTCCGTAACTGGCGTTCTTCGAGATGTGTTGCTCCTCTCTATTCCACAGTAGGAGTGTGTGCTCACCATGTGCACTGGTGCCGGAAGTTTTTCCCTTAGCAGTACCCGTACTGGGGGAGCACCGTGGTGACCCCTGGAGTGGGGCTTGTATATTGCACTATAAGGAGAGCCGCGGGCTCCCCCCACCCTCGGTTCCTTCTTGCCGGACAACTCTGACAGAGGGGAAGGAAGGCGGAGTGTGGAACAGACAAGAGCAACACATCTCGAAGAACGCCAGTTATGGAACAGGTAACTGTCCTTTCTTCTTCGAGTGATTGCTCCTTTGTATTCCACAGTAGGTGATTCCAAGCAATATCTGTTGGAGGTGGGCAGGAGCTCACAATGGTTCGGGACGAAGAACCACCCTGCCAAACCCAGCATCATCCCTAGACTGGGAGACAATCGGGTAATGCGAAATAAATGTGAACTGAGGCCCACGTGGCAGCCCTACAAATGTCCTGGATGGGCCCTCGTAGAGTGTGCCCTAAAGATAGGTGGCAGGGGAATCCCTGCCAAATCATAACACGTGCGAATGCATGAGGTGATCCAGCGGGAAAGCCGCTGTGCGAAGATGGGTTGCCCCTTAGCCCACTCGGCCGAGGCAATAAAGAGTTGAGAGGATTTCTGAAACGGTTTAGTCTGATCCAGGTAAAAAGCCAATGCCCTACACACATCGATCGTGTGGAGGCAGCGTTCCTCGATGGAGGAATGGGACTTGGGACAAAGCACGGGAAGGAAGATGCTCTGCTCCATATGGAAGGCGGAGACCACCTTCAGGAGGAACATTGGCTGTGGGCAGAGCTGAATTTTATCCTTATGGAAAACCATATAGGGGGGTTCTGAGGTTAAGGCCCTGATCTCTGAGACACATCTGGCCAACGTGATTGCCACCAGGAAGGCCACCTTACAGGAGAGGTGCGACCAGGAACACGTGGCCAGGGGTTCGAAGGGGGGTCCCGTGAGATGGGACAAGACCAGATTGAGGTCCCATCGGCACGGGGAGCCTGGCGTATGGGAACAAGCGGTCAAGGCCCTTCAGGAACTGGGAGGTCATTGAGTGGGAGAAGACCAAGTGGCCCTGCACTGGCGGGTGACAGGCTGATATGGCCGTCAGGTGCACTCTGACTGAGGCCAGTGCCAGCCCTTGGGCCCTAAAGGATAGGAGGTAGTCCAGGATAAACTGTAGGGGTGAGGCAGAAGGGAACATTCCCCGCTCACTTGCCCACCTGGCAAACCTGGACCACTTTGCCACGTACGTCTGATGCGTGGATGGCTTCCTGCTTTCCAGGAGAACCCGCCTTACCTGCTCCGAACACCTACTCACCTCCTCATTCAGCCATGGAGCAGCCATGCTGTCAGATGAAGCGCTAGATTGGGATGGAGGAGGTGCCCCTGGTCCTGGGAGAGGAGGTCCGAGTGGAGCGGCAGCTTCCTTGGGGAGGAGGGGCATGCCAAGAGGCGTAGCAGTGGCTCGTACCAGTGCTGGTGGGCCCATGCTGGGGCTATGAGAATGATCCTCGTCTTGTCCGCTTTCACATTCTGAAGGACCTTGGTGATTAGTAGGAATGGGGGAAAGGTGTAGGGGAGCTGGTCCGATCAGCTCAGGAGGAAAGCATTGGAGATCGCACCCTTCCCTTCCCCTTCCCCGTCCCCCTGGAGCAGAACTGGGGGCAACGCCAGTTCTGACGGGTTGCAAATAGGTTGATCTGGGGAGCTCCCCACTCTTGGAAGAGCTGATAAGTGACCTCCAAGTGGAGCACCCCTTTGTACTGGGGGGAGAAGACCCTGCTGAGGCGGTCCGCTTGCATATTGTGGATGCCCGGGAGGTAAGCCGCCCTCAGGGATATATCATGGGCTATACAAAACTACCATAGGTTCAGGGCTTCCTGGCAGAGGAGAAGGGAGCGGATCCCGCCTTGCTAGCTGATATAGTACATGGCGGCAGTGTTGTCCGTGAGGACTCTGACCACCTTACCACGGACGTGCGTGAGGAACGCCACGCACGCCAACCGAACTGCCCTGAGCTCCTTGACGTTTATGTGAAGGGGAAAGTCTGGGGCTGGCCACGTTCCCTGGGTTTGCACTTCCCCCGTGTGGGTTCCCCAGCTCAGGTCCGAAGCATCGGATATCAGGTCTACAGACGGGTTGGCCTCCCTGAAGGGAACCTCCTGCAACATATTGCTCGGGCAGGATCACCACAGGAAGGAGGCGAGAATCGGGAGTGGAACTGTGAGAACCTTGTCCAGACTAACCCGAGCCTGGGAGAACTGGGAGGCCAGCCACAATCTGAGGGGCCTCATACGGAGCCTGGCATGGCGGACCACATACGTGAAAGCCGCCATGTGCCCTAGAATCCGAAGACATGCCCTCGCCGCGGTCACTGAGAAGGCCGTGACTGAGGCAATGAGATCCCTTAGGGTCTCGAACCTGTCTGGGGGAGAGAGGCTGTGGCCTTGGAGGAGTCCAGTAGGGCCCCAATGAACTCTATGCGCTGAACTGGCACCAACTTCGATTTGGTCTCGTTCACGACCAGGCCTAGATCAGCACACGTCGAGAGGAGCAGCTCTACGTGGGACTCCACCTTGCGACAGGACTCCCCCTTGAGGAGCCAGTCGTCCAAGTAGGGGAAGATTTGTATGCCCTCACGCCTGAGGTAGGCCGCCACTACAGACATACACTTTGTGAAAATCCTGGGAGCCGTGGATAGGCCAAAGGGGAGGACCGTGAATTGGTAGTGGTCCGTTCCCACCATGAATCGGAGGAAGTGTCTGTGCCCCTCGAAAATATGGACATCAAAGTACGCATCCTGGAGATCCAGGGCTGCGTACCAGTCCCCCGGGTCCAGGGAGGGGATAGTAGAGGCCAGGGACACCATGCAGAACTTGGAACGGGTTAGAAACCTGTTCAAGTCGCACACGTCCAAAATAGGCCCGAGACCCCCTTTTGCCTTCGGGATGAGGAAGTACTGGGAGTAGAACCCTTTGCCCTGAAACGGAACTGGTACCCTTTCCACCGCTCCTAGGTGGAGCAACCGGTCCACCTCCTGACGCAGGAGACAGATGTGTTCTGGATCCCTGGGGCCATCGAGGATGGCGGGTGGTTTGGTGGGGGTGAGGTGAACTGCAACACATAGCCCTTGGAGATGGTACTGAGGACCCATTGGTTCAAAGTTATGTGGGACCACGCCCCGAGGAAGGCAGACAATTAGTTGTAAAACACAAACTTTATTAACCGGGGCGTCTCCCTGGCAACAGGCCTGGTGCCCCCCTGCCAATAGTCAAAAACGCCTCTTCCCCTGCCTCTTGTCCTTAGAGGGCCACGGGTGCGGGGCAGAGCAGGACTGCCGCTGAGACCGACACTTCTGGTCTCTGGGCCTTTTGTACGGGGACTTGTATCTGCTCCTTGCAGGCTGAACCGCTGGAAGCGATCTGGTCTTGTCCTTAGCTGGAGGAACAGAGAGTCCCAAGATCTGCAGGGTGGTCCGGGAATCCTTCATCCCAAGCAGCCTGACATCTGTCTAGTCCGCAAAGAGTGCCTTGCCATTCAACGGGAGGTCCTGCATCAGTGATTGCGCCTCCATGGACCATCCGGATAGCAAGAACCACGACGTCCTCCACATGGAGACAGCTGAAGCCATTGAGCTGGCCACTATGTCCGCTGCATTGGACGCTGCTTGCAGGGCCGCTTTTTCCGCCGCTGACTCCTCTTCCACGGGGTCCTTGAAGTCCTTCCTGTCCCGGTCCGGTAGGAGGGGCTCAAATTTAGGCAGGGACTCCCACAGGCTGAAGTTGTACCTGCTGACTAGGGCCTGGTGGTTGGCTATGTGAAGCTGGAAGCTAGCCGATGAATAAACTTTTTTGACAAAGGAGTCCAGCCTCCTGGCATCTTTATTTTTTGGGGTGGGTGTGGGGCCCTGATGCTCTCTGTGGTTTACCAATTCCACAGCAAGCGAGTTGGAAGCCGGGTACGAGTATAGGTATTCATTGTCCTTCACTGGCACAAAGTATTTCCTCTCAGCCTTTTTCAAGATTGGAGCCAGGGAGGTGGGAGTTTGCCACATGGAGTTCAAAATGTTGGCAATACCCTGGTGCAGAGGTACGGCCACACGGCCCGATGCTTAGGGAGACAGGATGTTAAAGAGGGAATCGGACAGGCCCTCCATCTCGTCGGCCTGCAGCTGGAGGTTGGAAGCCACCTGCTTTAGCAAGTCCTCGTGCGCCCTGAAGTCCTCCTGCAGAACCAATGGCGGAGGCGCCACTATGGTGTTGTCCGGTACCGGGGAGAGTGCCCGCACAGAGCTGGGTGCCTCAGTCAGTGCCGGTGCGTCGATCCCGAGCTCAGAGTCCAGGCACGGATCCACCGACCCGTGACCCGTCGACTTGTCTTGTGGGTGGCCCAAGGAGATCGATGGAGTCCGGGACATTCTGGTGACCAAATGGGCCTCCGCCTGGGCTGATACCGATGGGTACGGTGCCCACTGGCACCACTATCCTTGCCAAGGAGCCCCTTGCCATTGGTTCGTCTGAACGTGGGATGGCAATGTGTCTCCTGACGGAATCGTGTGTGCTAAGGGTGGGTGGACGTGCCCTGAGGTCGAGGTCTCCGAAGAACACTCGGTGCTGCTGGAGCAGCAGGAGCAGCGTCTGTGTCGTTGTTTCCCTTGGGACCGGGATCTCGATGACGACGAACAGTAACCACGTGACAAACTGCTTCAGTATGTATGACGGCGATGCCCTGCTCGGTGCCGTGACTCTGAGGTACCCTGAGGGAAGCCTCTGGTGTGATGCCTAGATGATCGGGAGCTGGAATGGGAGCAGTGATGCCTGTCTTGTCGAGAATGACTTCGGTACCCATGTCTAGCAGGTGAGCGTTCCCGGTGCCTCTCTCGGTGCCTCCGCTTGCTGGCAGGCGGCATGGAGGGTCCCCATGACTCCCATCCCGGGAGCGGCCCGGATGGTCTGGCCGGCGTTGAGGGCAGCCGAGAGTTGTCGGAAGAGCGGCCGCTGTGTGCCGAGTGGTGCAGGGAGGGGGTCTTTGGAGCGGGAAATGCAGCTGCTCGGAGAGGTCTGGTGGGCACCCAGAGGGGGCTTGCCTCGTGACCTAGGGCCCGTACCCTACTGAGCACTTGGGACGGCCAGGGACATAATGTCCGTCGCAGCCTGCACAGCCTCTGTTGTCAACAGCATCCGTACCGCTGGGGATGCCTGTGTCAATGGCACCAGGATGCTCCACTTCACACAAGTCGGAGCCTTAGAGCCCGGGGGGGATCGAGGGCTGCCCAGCGTGGGACCAACCTCCCCCTTGTCCTTATCGCGGCGTTGTTGCGAGGTCGCACTCTTCCCCTGCTTTTTGGTGGGAGAGCGGTGCTGGCTAGTCAACGGAGCCTCATTATGTACCAACAAAGCGGCGGCCGGTGCCGAGTCCGATCTGCGCACCAGGGTCGGGGTCAACGCCGACTCCATCAGGAGAGCTCAAAGCCTGAAGTCTCTCTCCTTCTTGGTTCTTGGCTTGAATGACCTGCAGATCTTGCAACGGTCGCTAATGCGAGTCTCACCCAGGCAGCGAAGACACTCAGTGTGAGGGTCGCTCCTGGACATAGGACGACAACAGGAGACGCACGACTTGAAGCCTGAGGCACGGGGCATGCCCCGAGCCCGCTCTATTCACTGAAGAACAATCGACGGTACCACTAAGGTCGAGAAGAAGGGTTGCAGCAAAGCTGGAGCACAAAAGTTCCGACTACGTTCACTGGCGGCAAGAAAGACCTGAGGCTCCCCTTATAGCGTGATATACAGGCACCACTCCAGGGGTCGCCATGGTGCTCCCCCAGTATGGGTACTGATAAGGGAAAAACTTTCAGCACCGATGCACGTGCCAAGCACGCACACCTACTGTGGAATAGACAGGAGCAACATATCTCAAAGAACGCCAGTTCCCTAGAAGCAAGAAGGAACTGAGGGTGGGGGGAGCCCGTGCCTCCCCTTATAGCACGATATACAGGCGCCACTCCAGGGGTTGCCATGGTGCTCCCCAAATAGGGGTACTGCTAAGGGAAAAACTTCCGGCACCGGTGCACGTGGCGAGCACGCACACCTACTGTGGAATACAAAGGAGCAATCACTCAAAGAAAAAATAAAGGATTTTGTCTTGCCAATTGAGCATTTAACTGAGCACTCAAATTAAGGGTGCAACTGTACAATAAAAACAGTATTGAATTTTAAAAGAATTCAGGGACAAGTTCTTGCTCTCACCACATACTGAACACCTCCTCTTCTACTCATTAACAGATGTTCCTTCCTATGTAAGCTTATGCATACAGCTTCTAAATGCTACCATTTGTTTCAATCAAACAATAGTTTCCACAGTATTGTCCACGGAAAATAAAGCATTACACAAGAATATTTATGAAAAATAATAATTACACACTAATATTTCTACTAAGTTTGACCATCCAATTACACAGAGTATCTGCTTCCATGCTACGACAGATGACTACGTATATGCCCTCAGGGGAGTAAAGGAGATTTTCTCTTCTCACAAGACCATTCCAGCCCATCTGTTACTGGGTTTACCTATGTGACCTACGTGACGCAGCCATTTTATGGTCATATCCATAAATAAAATGGAAAAAAATCACTAGTTTCACATATTCAACAGAGAACTAAAATTTCAAAAAGATGCGCCTAAGAACTTTAAACTCTTTGTAGATGTGATGTATAAAATAATCTCAGATAAGACAGAAACTCTACTCCAAAGCCACCATTTCTACATTACTGATGACTCACAATTTTGCAAGGGCGGGTAAATTGTCACATTGTACATGCTCACTAAGCTATGTAAAATAGGGTGGGTTAAGATACAGAATGAAGTTTCAGCTTTACTACTGAATTTCTAGGCTTTATGTCAAAGAAAATCTTTTAATGATACCACTTTGTTATGGCTGTCTAACATTTTGTTTTGAATAACAATAATGTATGTTTTTTTTTTAAATTACTGAAAATTATATTTATTTAGTTCCTTGCATGGTGGGAACTTATAAATTAAATTATTATTTTCACGCACAATAGGTTTTTATATATAAAGAGACAATCTCTGTATTTCAGAGACAAACTTCAACTTTACTGTTTTGTATCTGACAGTAAAGACAGTATCAAGATTTATAAAGACAGTATAACAGATTTTTTCAAAAAGTGAATATAATAAAAGTAAGCTATACTGAGAAGTAATTTCTGATATTTCAAATTCTAAAAAGTGCATTTTTTTATTGAAAAGAATTAAGCTGCCTCACTAACATTTCAGTACTGTAATACCTTATTAAAGTAGTCCAACAAGACCGTCCATCCAAGCAGCGCAGATAACAGCTTATGGTTGTTTTCTTAAATTGCTTTATGTCTTCTATCTCCTCTTCTCTCATATCTGGCCTCTGAGCTACAAACAGCTGCATGAGGTTAAACAGCTCTTCTACTGCCTAAAACAAACAAAATAAACATTAGGTTAAAGTAATCTTTTTAATTAATAAATTATTGTTTATATTCTCCTCTTCATGACTGCGTTATTTCTATTAAGCAATAAATTGAAGTGACATATATGTGAGAATCTAGAAGACATTTTTTAATATATTTTAGAGAAGGGGAAAAATCAGAAAAATACACAGCATTGATATTCTTTAAATATTACCTTATTAAAAAAATAAAAGTACTTAAATATAAATACAGCTTCAAAAGTTGTGTATATTTGTACAATTTTCTATCTAGAGTGCTGTCTCTGTTCACCCCTTACTGTTTTCTGTGTGGAGTGAGAGAGATATCAGTTAATTATATTCACCATATTACATATTTTCAGAACAAACTGAATTGGCATAAGGTGTTTTAAAAAGAATATTCTCATATTGCAAGGACATTGAGATGTCCCTTTATACCAGCAGATATCTTGGGATATCTTGATGCTTACCATCAATGCAGACTACTGCTACAACTGCACAAATAGATAACACTGAGAAATCCTTATCCATGTGGCCACAAGGTTCTTGGGCTTTTCTAGAGCAACTTTCAAGATGCAGAAAACTATTTGGACTAAATCGTTCCCAAGTCCCCTATGCCTAGAAGGCCCTAAACACAGCAGAACCACCATGGTTCTTTAGAGGCAGGTTGCAAAGAGGCTTCAGAGGATAAATCCCTGAATGCAGCAGGACCCTCTTCAAGCCATCCAGAGAAAGGGCTTGATCAATGAGTCTCAAATTATGTAGATACACAGGACAAAACCTCCAGCAGTACAGTACATGAGAAGTAATAATGTTCTCTGTACTTGTTGGGGATGGCTCTTCTCTACCGCTACAGAGATCCTCCGTGTAGGATACATTTGTTCAATTTTCACATAGGAGTTCATGATTTGCATCAATATTTTCAATGGATTTGTTCATACTCAGTTACACATGAGACCCTATGATTTACGATGTGTGTCGTGATTTGCCATTGCAAATACTGACAGGAAAGGATGGACTAAATGCTGGGAGGAAGCATTTTCTCTGGCTTTGATGGAATTTAATAAGTTATTTGCACCAGCACACAGAGTTACCTTTTCAATAATATCTGAAGTGGTAAATGTGTTTGTGAGACAAGTATGATAAACAGAATTCCAAGATGTACGGAGAGGTTATTCACCTTATGCAATAACTGGAGTTCTCCTAGATGTATGTCCCTTCAGGTACACATGAGCCCGATGTGCCTTTGATTAGAGATTTTTGGTAGCAGTGCCCGTTTGGCCTGTGTACATGCTCCAGACATCCTCTTGTCCCGTACTAAGGCTATAGATAGCTGCTCAAGTGAACCACCTTCAGCTCCTTCTCTACTGTGAAGTCCTGAGAGATAAAACTCCAAAGCAGAGGGGAAGGAGGGAGGGTAGTGGAGAACCCAGAATGGTACACATCTCAAAAAACTGTAGTTACTGCACAAGATCAATAACTTCTCCTTCTTCGAGTAGTGTCCCTCTGATGGGTACTCCACTTCAGGTAACTCCCAATCAGTATCTTCAGAAGGGAGTAGGGGCTTTGGATTAGTAGTAAAACTGAGACAGAACCGCATTGTCCACCACAGCATCTGGTCTGGAAGCATGAACCAATGTTTGGAGAAAATATGTACGGAGGTCCAGGTTGCAGCTTTGCAAATGTCAGTATTTTTCAGTAATGCTATTGAGGTAGGGCTCATGGCCGAGTACCACAAGAAGGCTGGACTTTGGAAGCCTTATTACTATAATCAAATCATAGCCAAGCCTCATCCACCTTGAGTCTCTCTGAGTGGAGATGGTTGATCCTTTGGATCTGTCCACAAATTAAACAAAGAGTCTAGACGATTTTCTAAATGGTTTGGTTCTGTCCACATAGAAGGCTAATGCCATTCTGACATCCAAGGTATGTAGGGTAGCTTCTTCCAGAGTCTAGTGTGGCTTCAGGAAAATAACTGGAAGATGAATAACCTTGTTAAAATGGAATTCAGATGATACTTTGGGTAGAAACTTTAGGTGTAATTGTAATGAAACTTTTCCCTTGAAAACTACTTTAAAGGGAGGATCTGCCATACAAGCCCCTATTTCTCTGACTGCAAGCAAAAGTAACCGCCATAAGAAGGCTGTCTTCATGGATAGGTGAAGTAGAAAACAGGTAACCAGTGGTCCAAAGGGAGGTTTCCTAAAGCAATTAAGGACCAGACTGAAATCCTACTGATGTGGGCTGTGTAATCTGTGGTAAAGATTCATCCACCCTTATTGTTACGGGATGAGCAAACACTGGAAATCCCTCTACAGACAAATAAAAGGTTCTGATAGCCACCACGTTGACCATTATGGAACTCAGGGAAAGCCATGACTTTTTTTAATTCCAAAAGTTACTTGAGAACTGAAGAGAGGGAAGAGTGAGCAGGTCAAGACTGTCTGCAGATACACCAGTGGTGGAATCTCAAACTTTTGAATCTAAGTGTTCTACATAAATATCTTCCTGCTGCTTAACAATACCTGGTTTACTTCTGCTGAACAGGAAGTTTCTTATCCCTGTGAACCATTGAGAAGCCAAGGTCTGAGTTGAAGGATACTCAGGTTGAGATGAAGAGTCCAGCTGGAATCCTGAGACAGCAGACAGGGAATGGACAATAGTGTCAACACTGAATAAGAGTGAAACAGACAAGGCAAGGGTACCAGATTTCTCTTGTTGGGGTCACTACCACTAAAATGACTCAGGCTTTGTCTTGTTTAATCTTGTTCAACACTCTGAGGTTAAATGATAAAAGAGGACATGCATACAGAAGGTCCTTCATTCACAGAGCCAAGAAGGCATTCCCTAGAGAATGAACCCTCCTCTCGAACATAATTTCTTGCATTTCCTGTTGATGATGGTAACAGAGAGGTCCACTTCTGGAAACCCCCAGGTCAGGAAGATAATTTGAGAATTGAAGAGTCTAGCTTCGATTTATAATCCTGGGAGAAGTGTCTGCTGAGATTGTTTGCTGGGGTGTTTTGTATGCCTGGAAAGTAGGAGGCCAAGATAAGAATGTGGTTGGCTATACACCAATTCCACAGTTTTAGTGCTTTGGAACAAAGAGAGGGAGATCACTATAGCCTTTAATTTTTATTTAAAGTTAATTTAGTGCTGTTGTATTACATCACTGTGGATTTGGCTCTGGCAGCTACAGTCTCAAGTTCAAAAGAGTTATCTCTGCCCATTGTTTCAAATGTAGAGGTCATAGGAACACATGATGGCCAAGGAAAGTAGCATATACATGCACAAGAGCACAATCTCTTTTATCAGTTTTATTAAAATTACCAGAACAGTTATAAATACCGCAGCATATATAAATCCTAAACATATCCACGCACAAATTGTACCTACAGTCATACTCACGTCCTCCTAGATAGTTTAGGGTATGATAAGTCTCTCATGGATTGATCATCAGTAGAGGGATGGTTTCTACTGGAGTTTCCCATAGGGAGCTCAATCTTCCCAGTCTGGGCACCCTCTTTTTATAATGTAATTTTGCCTATACCTACATTCTGCACATGTACACGAAAATGTCAACCCTCTTTTTCTTTATTGATCTGGTGTTCCCAAGAAACTTAAGGTACCCTGTTTCCTATAGGTTGTTTATAGTTCCTTTAATTCTTATTAGCATTGACGCACAACCTGTACTCTGTGGTTACAGCACATGTTAGAGAGAAATGTGCCTTTAGAGCATTTTTGTGATCTAAACTTAATCTTCTGGCTTTTTGCAATGTTACCCCATGGTACATATTTTCCTGTAATCTTATGGCATGGGGTTATTCTTCGGTCACTTACATATGTCAGCATTTTTAAACTCTAAAGCCTAAAAAAGCTAAGCTAAAATCTGACAGGCCTCAGCCTATAGGTCATGTGTTTCAGCCATCCTTACTTAGATACCTCAACCATAATTATCTCTTCTAACTACTGATCTATCTTATACGTCTATAATTCTACAATTTAAACTCTATTCAGCATATTATGATTATGACATGACATGTCGTTAGTTAATCATAATATCACTGAATAAATGAACTAAAATAATTGGCTACATCTCATCCTGCCCTGAAAACTACATGATGTAGAACACAGGCTATGTTGTCTGTCATTACTTTGATAGATTTGCCCTTGTATAATGGAAGGCAACGGATGCATTCCTCACTGCTTTGAGTTCCAATAGGTTAACATGTAGAAGACACGCCTGGACAGACCATTTGCTGTGAATAATGTGTGTCTCTAGGTGTACTCCTGCTTCCAGGAGGCATGCATCTGATGTTACAGTGGTGGCTGGGTGAAAGGGACTCTTGCACAAACTTTGTAGGGGCCTTCCACCAGAGTGAGAACAACACTTGGTTATGAAAAATCATTAGCTTGTCTCGACTGTGTTTGTTTGGACTATAGACCATTCTGATCCATCCCTGAAAGCAGCGAATGGTGCATTGCCAAGCTGCCATATGTCCTAGCAGTTCAAGACAACTTCTTGCTACTTTCTTGGGGCTTATTGGGACCTTGGAAAAGGAGTTTGTTGGAGTCATAAACCTGCTCATGGGAAGGTAAGCTCTGGCGGTCACTGCATCCAGAGACATCCTTATGAAGTCTATCTGCTGTACTGGGATCAAAGTGGACTTTTCAATGTTGAGCTGAAGTTGTATCACTGCAGAACAGGAACACTGCTGTTGTACTGCAGAGAACTTTATTGTGCAACCTGCCCTTGAGCAGACAATTGAGGCAGGGAAAGACTATTATTCCATGTCAATGTAGGTGAGTGGCTACTACTGTACTGCCATGATCTTTAAGAAAACTCTCGGGGCAAAGGAGAGGCTGAATGGAAGCACTTGGTATTGGAAATGGTCCTAGCTGACTGTAAAATGAAGGTATTTCTTGGAAGACCCATGAAATGCGATGCAAAGATATGCATCCTGAAGGCTGAGGGCTGCAAACTAATCCCTAGAATCTAACGCTGGAATTATAGCTGCAAGAGTCACCATCCTGAATTTCTGTGATCTCACAAAGGTGCTTAGGAGTCTGAGATCTAATATGGTCTCCATCCCTGATTCTTTTTGGGGACCAGAAAATACTTGGAATCAAATCCCTTCCTCCTGTGCTGGATTAGGACCACTCATATGGACCCTATGCAAAGAAGGGAAATGAATTCCTGTCTCAGTAAATGACTGCGAGATGTGCTCCTGAAAAGGAGCAGGGAAGGGAGGTGGGTAGGGGAATGTAGATCAAACGAAAGCATGTTATGACTTTAAAAACACGTCTGTTGGATGTAATCTGCTGCCCAGACCGTTCAGAAATATGAGAGAGGGTCTCCAAAGGAAGGGATGTTGGAGGAATGGTGCACCTGAATAGTCCTCAGGTGGGGACATTCTGGACCCTTGACAAAACCATCAAAATTGATGCTTGCATAAAGTGTATGTCTGGGTGATGGAATCAGTCATGGTAGGTAGTCATTTCTTCTGGTATCTTGGCCTTTCCTTAGGTGGCTCAGAAGGCCTATGGTATGCAAAGAATTGAGCCAGATGAGCTCTCGGTGTCATTTTTGCTCTGCTAAATTTTTGTTTGCAGGTGCATATATGTAGAGGGACCTAAGAGTGGCCCTGGAATCTTTCAAGGTATGGAGAGATTCTTCAGTGGACTCAAAGAGGAGTGTAAGTCCAGCAAAAGGAAGGTCTTCAATGGTATTTTGGACTTCCCTAGGAAACCCAGACAGCTGTAGCCAAGATGCTCTAGAAATGATGACTGTAGTGGAGACGGAATGGGCTGCAGCATCAGCTGTGTCTATGGAAGTCTGCAATGGAGTTCTTTCTAGGAGATGACTTTCCCTATGATGGCTTTGAACTGGACACGATGTTCTGCAGGGAGATATTCAACGAAATTATTGAATTTTTCATGGCGTGGTTATATTTTGCCATCTGGATTTGGTAATTTGCAATCTGAAATTGCAGGGTCATTGAAGAATAGCTTTTAAGACCAAACAGGTCAAGTTGCTTTTGGTTTTTATCATAGGGCATATACTTTGTGTGATTTGTCTGCCATGCTTGCTGACCGCCACCACAACTAAAGAATCTGGTGCAGGGTGGGAAAACAAAAATTCAGATTTTTCCATTGGGATGTAATTCATTTAAGAGCCTGTTTGTACACATGTGGTGCGGTGGCATGAGTTTGCCAGAAGGTCTTTGCAGGATCCAGTAAGACTTCATTCACTGGTAGAGCCAGGCAACTGACGGCTGTTGTATGCAAAATGTTCAACAGTTTGTTGTGACTCCTGAATCTCCTCTAACAGAATCTGTAATGAGTCATGTGACAGGGTCAGGCCAGATGGCTACAAGAGAGTGTTAGAAGGCAGAAATATTAGTCCCAGGTTCAGTAGATCCCTTTTCACTGGGCAAAGTAACAGGAGCAGTTCCAGAACAAGCAGGAATTTGCAGCAACCAGCTAAGGCAGGCAGGCTAATTAGGATACCTGGAGCCAATAAAGAAGAAACTGCTAGAATCAATTAAGACAGGCTGGCTAATCAGGGCACCTGAGTTAAAAAGGACCTCACTTCAGTTTGTAGTGTGCATGTGGGGAGCTGGGAGCAAGAGGCACTAGGAACTAAGCGTGAGAAGATGTATGGCTGGAAGACTGAGGAGTATATGCATTATCAGACACCAGGAAAAAGGTTCTGTCGTGTTGGGAGGAGGCCATGGGGAAGTAGCCCAATTGTAGCTGTCGCGCAGTTGTACCAGGAGGCACTCTGGACAGCTGCAGTCCACAGGACCCTGGGCTGGAACCTGGAGTAGAGGGCGGGCCCAGGTTCCCCCCAAACCTCCCAACTCCTGATCAGACACAGGAGGAATTGACCTGGGCTGTGGCTTCTACCAGAGGGGAAGGTCTGTGGGCTGTTTCCTGACTCACATGATAAATCTCTGAAGTGAGCAAATCCGCCAATAAGCACAAGACCCACCAAGGTAGAGGAGGAATTTTGTCACAGTCAGCAATGCATTTAACAGGTTTCTGAAACTGTTTAAAATGGTCAGCAAGAGAAGGAAGGGACATTATCTCCTCATCTTCTGACGATGATGAAATATTAAGTCTTCAGTGTCACTTCCTTGTCCATTCTAGCCTCTTGTTCCTTGACAGACTTCTTCTGAGGTTGAGGAAGAACTGATGGAGCAAGAACTGCTAGTGATAGGCAGCTCATAGATCTCAGTAGGGCCAATGAGGTGGACCATAAGGCAAAAGAGGGGGAACCTGATGTTGGCCATGCCAGTGAGAAGGGACACAAAATTGTTTTTCCCTTGGAATTTCCCTCTCAGTGAAGGCGGTCAGGAAAATGTCCCTTTGACGATGGACAGGAGATCCCTGTACTGAAATCTGGGAGTCGGAGGAATCACCCTCAACATAGTCCAAGGGCAGGGCAAACAGTGAAGGTGAAGATGGCTGTCTGTCCTGTGCGGTAGGTACTAGAGAACTAGAAGGTACTGGGTAAATATAAGGGACCAGGTGACCCAGATGATCTTGGTATTGATAGTTGTCAGTACCCATTAACAGTTTTATCTGAAAACAAACTCCTCCCTGGGGTATCTAAATTCCTGTAGCACTGGATGTATGGAAGAAGATGTAATATGAGGCTCCATTGTGGCCAGAGCTGGTACCAAGAGCTGACTGCTTCAGTGGTCCCATTTTAGAAAATGGTGTCGATGCTGACTATTTCAGCAGTACATTGTTAAATAGATGATGACAGAACTGAGGATGTTGATGATTCTTTGGTGTCAGTAACAGAACCAGTACCCCAGAAGTTGTAAGTAGTGCTGATCTCCAAGAGGCAGAGTGCTTGGAGTTTCTGCTAAAGCTAAAACTTAGACAGTCCATGAGTTGGTTTTGGTAACAATGTATGTCTGGCACTGTGTTTTTTCAAAGCACTGAAAGTCTTCAAAGAGCTCCTGGTACTGGAGCAGCCTGGAACCTCAACAGTACTCCCCCAGTGACCTGAGGTCTCCCAAGTAGTCAGTCTCTGAGATGAACAGCTTCCCTTCGATGAAGAGTCTCTGTTAGGAGATCTAGCTCCCCTACTTCAGGGCCTCATCAGTACTCTCCATACTCTTCTCCTGTGAAGATCCTGATGACTGGGATACAGAGCTTGATGGAGCACTAAGTGTACTCAGAGGCTGATGTACAGGGGCTTTTCTGAGCCTGGATCCAAAGCTGGTTGCAAGGCTTGCTCCACCATAATCTTCCCATTTTTTGTGATCTACTTTTAAAAGAAATGCAGATCTTGCAAGTGCAAGGTATATGGTGCCCCAGTCATTAACTAGGGAGAGTTTCTTGCAGGAGAGGCAGCATTTGAATCCCGTCAGGTGGGAGGGGAAGGGGTATTAACAAAAAAGGAACAACTTAAATTCAAAGAGGTATAAAACTAAGTCAACTACACTAATGTCAAATTAACACTAAAAATGTAAGGTTAAGCAATAAGTTAAACTTGAAGCAGGCATCTCAGATGCCTATCTAGATGCTGCATCTCAGCTTGTAGGGCCGTTGAGAAGGAACTAAGTGAAGTTCTCCTGCATAGTTCTATATATCTTCAGTATGGGGTACAAGGATATCTACAGTGCATATGTAGGCCAAATGGGCACTGCTATCGAAAACCTCCAAATATCCATGGGGTGTTTGTGCACTTGAAATTGAGCATCGTCAGGGACACTATTGAAGAATCACTTGTGGTTAACCTCATCTTTAGCATGCTTTTAGGAAATCTACTGATCCCACAGTGCTCCATCTCATGGTGGGAATGGAAATTCCTTAGATAGAATCACTGTAACAGAGATAAGGGCAGCTGAATTTTATTCCACCTTAGGAAGTAAAATGTGGTCATTGAGCACCTCTTGCTAACACAGCCCTCAGTTGGCCAGAGATTGAGAACTCCTGAATAAGATGGACCAGGAGAAACTATTCATTTCAACCAGACACCTTCCATATGACTGATGTCACCCAGATGGTCACAGAGTTTCATCCTCATTTACAGTACAGCTCTACTCTGAAAAGTGACTGCGTGCCAGATAAACTGGTGCCAAACAAACTAAGTTGCTCATAAACAACTTTTTAAATCATTATATACTTTAACCTGCAAGAAGACATTCCAATTATTTTACAGGGGAAAATAAGTTGTGGACAACATTCTTTCTTAAGGCGAGATATTATAATGGTCAACTGATGAACAATTTCTAAGAGGTACATAGACTTTACAATAACAGAACAAATAACTACCCATTGTTTGCACAGGACACAACAGGCCAAATTCCAGCAGCTCAAAGCAGGTGGAAAACTAGTTTAAGAGATTTCCTTGGTATATTTCGCTTTATACCATACTTCATGGCCTCACCAAAAAAGTTGCTCTTAACTGCTCCTCATGACCAGATCAGTGTACAGAAGCTCCAGGATCAGTGGGAACCACAAAGGTTGCTTAGAGACACCTTTTCATTCCCAAGCTGCTTTGCTGCAGAAGAACTGGTGCTCAGGGGCTGGCCCTATAAGCTTTATGGTTATTCATAACAGGAACTAAAGACTCAATAATATTTTTGCTTTTAGGTATGTAAAGTTGAGCTTTTGTCTAGTTCAAAGTATTTTTTTTATAAAAAATATAGTCAAGCAATAACTGACAAGGCATTTAGAACAAATGTCAAAATATCTATTCAGAATAAATGTACTTACTCCTGGGTATTGACTGGCATGTGGTGTGAGATTCTTAAAGGCCCACTGGATATTTTGATGAGAAGCCAGCTGTCTTGTGAATGCAGGTGACTGTTCGCAGCATAACCGCAGAATGCCATAATAGGCAGGCAGCATCCCACGGTTAAAGAGCACCACATCCTGATCATCATGGTCTGCTAGGATGTAATTGAAGGCAATGTTCTTTGTCACCACAGGATTCTGTACAATAAGGCGTACGTTCTCTGGGCAGTCAACACATACGTTATACCAAAAAGAGAGCAAAGCCTGTTTATTGTGGTTGGTGGCTATAGCTGGCTCAGAAAGTTTAGGCTGGAAAAGGTTCCACAAGTCCATGAAATACGTGGAAAACATAAGTTTCTCAGTTTTTGAGATTAAACAGTAAGTCATGAAACTAAAGTAGGGCACCAGTTTAGTAGTGCCGTGAACAGCAGCATCAACATACAGTTTTGCTCTTGAAAGCAGGCCAAGAAGTACATTGTAGACTTGATGAAGAACTACTGTAGTATCTGGACTGAGAGGCAGGTCACGTGTAGGGATATGCAAGGATCGAGTTGATCGGAACATCTGACGGAATGAATTGCTTGGAATAAGAGACACCAAAAGGTAGGCTGCAGCTTCAAAATAAAACAAAAAAAACCAAATCTGTCAGATCTTTGAACAGGACATGCAGATTAATATTTATATAAGTATTCCATTTATGGCACTTTTCACTAGTGGATCAAAAAGCACTTTAAAAAGTTGAGTAAGTACTATTACCATCAAACTGGAGATAGAAAAACTGAGATACAGTAAACCTGAGATGTGTTCAAGGCCATATAGTGAGTCAAGAGTACAGCTGAGAACAGAACTCAGATCTTCTGATTCTAATGCCCTGTTCATTGCCCTGCCCTAACTACTAGAACACAATGCATCCAATTGTAGCCTGTTGCTGAGATGCAAATAATTCTTTTATTACAAAAATGTTTATCAGTTAATCAGATCTCACTAGATCTTCAGTGTTATCTATAAATGGGAGCTGCAATGCTGTGCCTCCAGTTTATACACATTGTCTCCCAACCCAAAGCCTCAGGATATCTGTTAAAACAGAATGAAATCTACTACTATTACTACCACCATTTCTATGCAGCGGCGGCTCCAGGGACCAGCGCTCCAAGAGCATGCCTTCGGCGGCAAGTCGCCAGGGGCGTCCTGCCGGTCCCTGCGAGGGCGGCAGTCAGGCTGCCTTCAGTGGCTTGCCTGAGGGAGGTCCGCCAGTCCTGCAGATTTGGCGGCAATTTGGCGGCGGGTATGCTGAAGCCGTGGGACTGGTGGACCTCCTGCAGGAAAGCCGCCGAATCTGCGGGACCAGGGACCCTCTGCAGGCGCACTGCCGAAGGCAGCCTGCCTACCGTGCTTGGCGCAGCAAAAAAGCTAGAGCCGCGCTGGTTCCTACGGATGTGAGATTTGTAGGAATAGCAAGGACAGAGGCAACCATGGCTTCTACCACAACACCGGGGACCCAGAAGAATTTGGAGCTAGTGCAGAGGTGCAGGCTTCTCTGGGATCTGTAAGTTTAAGGGGCTCAACCAATTACTAATTTTGGAGGGTTGGTGGATGGGAGAGGAGTAAAAGGGATAGCAAATCCCACTCTTACCTAGAATGCAACTACTTGATGAAAATTCTAAGGGTAACCTTCTGGACTACCCCTTCCCCTGAAGCCTATCCCATGTGATACTTGGACCATATTAACTTAACTATGTCAGACACAGAAAATGTAAATATATCATTATTCAGGTAAATAAATCACATTATGTTTTTCATCACATAAAGATAACGTTTATAGATGAGATACAGTAGGTATCAATCAAGTTAAAATTAGTTTTACTGAAGGTTATTATCTCAAGGTGAGTAATCTGTGGATAACAAATAGGCACAATAGCAAGAAAATTACATTTTCACTTATAGCAAGAAAACATTATATATAATAACTAGGCCCTACCAAATTCATGGTCCATTTTGGTCAATTTCATGATCATAGGATTTTAAAAATCATAAATTTCATGATTTTAGCTATTTAAATCAGAAATTTCACAGTGTTGTAATTGCAGAGGTCCTGACCCAAAAAAGAGTTGTGAAGGGGTTGCAAGGTTATTGTAGTGGGGTTGTGGTACTGCTACCCTTACTTCTGTACTGCTGTTGGCGGTGGCACTGCCTTCAAAGCTAAGCAGCTGGAGAGCAGTGGCTCTTGGCTGGGAGCCCAGTTCGGAAGGCAGAGCCGCCACCAGCAACAGTGCAGAAGTAAGGATGACATGGTATGGTATTTCCACCCTTACGTCTGTGCTGCTGCCTGCAGAGCTGGGCCCTCAGTCAGCAGCTACCTCTGTCCGGCCAGCCAGCTCTGAAGGCAGCAGCGCAGAAATAGGGGTGGCATGGTTTGGCCAACAGTCACCACTCTCCGGCTATCCAGCTCTGAAGTCAGTGCAGAAGTAAGGGTGGCAACACCATGACCCCCCTAAAATAACCCTGTGACCCCCCTGCGCCTCCCTTTTGAGAAACGAATCCCAATTTGAGAAACAGTGATCTCCCCTGTGAAATCTATTTAGCATAGGGTAAAAGCAGACAATAAGACCAGATTTCATGGCCCACGATGCGTTTTTCATGCCGTGAATTTGGTAGGGCCCTAATAATAACTTATAACCTGAAGAGCCAATTTCTTTAACTTATATAAAACTTACAAGTTCTCACTCTAGGATAATTGTGTGCCAAAAGAAAACGTTCAACCCAGTTCTCCATATTTTGCAGCACCCAACTGTGTGCCAGTTTATTTCGAGGTGTCTGCACTGCCAGCCAGTCCAGGCACTGAGATGGATTGTATTCAATCACCTAGAAGAAAAGAGGAAAACAGCAGCAACTAAAATATAGTATATTTTATAGGATTTATTGTATCAAAACCAACTAAGAATTAGTAAGATAATGGGTCAATGAAATCATAGTCAATGGGTTTTGTGTTCCTAAGTCACTTACACACTTTTGAAAATCCCATCCACTATTATTAGATCCAGCAAATAAACTCTATTTACATCTTACAGTATTGTTTAAAAATGTTTACAAATTTAGGGGGGTACTTTCAAGGCTGATACTTAACCAACCTTGAGAGTAATCCCATTTGTAAAAATATTTTCTTTTTGTACTTTTTGCCAAGATGACGCATATCACCTCTCATCCTTCAAAGATTTCAGAGTGGGACATCTGCCAGTGTGACGGCTGCCATGATGGCCAATGCCAGGGATCGAACTGAATACCTCTAGAGCTGAAGGCACTCATCTTTATAGTTTATGTTGAAGAGAAAGGCTCTCAAAGCCTGCACCCTCTTCCCCTTCAACACCTTAAAATGTACTTCTCACAAAAGGCCTATTATCTTGAAGTGACAGGGTGACAGAGAGTCTCCTTGCTTGTTTATAAAATGCTTAGCACACTTCGGGCATTATAAAAACAGACAAATTATTTCAATGTTATGGGCTATCAGCTTATCACTGTTTCTTTGAATGAGAAGTGATGACTAAATTATAACTTCAAACTGACACAGTGGAAAAAGGATAACAATGAACTCTCCCTTTAAAACACTGTCAGTATTTTAGCAGGAAAAAAAAAAGTGATCAAGGACAAAAAGAATCCAATACGATTTGTTCTACATACTGTACCTCCCATATCCTCTGCAGGATGTAAGAAGCAAAGGGTGGCATTCCTGGAGGACCGCCAGCAAACTCCATTAGCATGGTCAGCAATTTGAAAAAAGGATTGGCTGCCTGTAATGCACATAGATACATATATACATTTTGATCACTTTTAGTCACGTGATACACTTCTGTAAATATACACTTCTGTAAATATTTCTTATGTTAAACCAAATACTTGCATTAAAAAAAACTTTGAAAACAGGCTAGACATCAAAACAATTTTAGTAATCTTTGTGTAGCTGTAACCTGTGAAACATTCCTACATATACAGTAGGTCTAAGGCTCATATCCTTTGTATGCTGCAGTAAATAAAATGCAACAAGTGATGATCATACTAGGGCAGGGATAATCCACAGGTAGACCACAGGCCAAATCCAAACCACCAAATGCTTTTGAACAGACCCTGAAATCTTTTTATTTACTTATTATCATTATTGTTGTTATTTTTTAATTATTTTCTCTGGCATCTGGACCTTAACTATACACTTTGGCCAAGAAATTTGGACTTTGACAAAAAATAATCGACTACCCCTGCACTAGGGATCTCAGTACCGTAGCAGTATTCACCAGGAGTGGATAATGTGATCACACACACTTGACAGCTTGGACATTCTTCTCAATAGAGGGCAGTGGTACACTTGCAGTGTGTTGGAGGACAGACATATATAGCACATTATTATATAGATGGTATCACAATCACTGTAAAATTATCACCTTAATTTATTTGCATGAAGGGTAACATTTTCAAATGTGTCTGTCTCAGGAACCTGAAACCTTGAAAATTTTACCCAAAACCAATCAATTATTTGGTCATTTATGGTCCAAACTGATTACTAGCTTAGGGTTACCTTTGAAACTACCCAACCATTTGTAACCTATCATATTGGCTCTAATTTTAAATATTTTTTTAAAGTTTGCTAAGATTAAACTAAATACTGGCATTTTTTTGTTTGTTTTATAATTTACTCTTCATCAAGGACAAAATGCTACTGGGGTGAAGGGAAAAAAGCATTACAATTTAGTGGACGTCAGCACATGTGCAGGGAAGTGGATTTGTCACCATCTGATATTGCCTCTTCTAACACACAAAGCAAAGCTGTCATGAGATTGGTTTAAGCATGTGCTTTTTTTCCAAGCATGATCAGGTCTCCTTCCTTTGCCATGCCCCTATTTTTCTCTTTACTTTTTTGTGATAGTAGCAAATGAAGATGGCCTTATCTGGGCATACGCTTCCCATTTTGCACATCTTTACCATGCGGACTGCACACAGAGCTCTCAATATGCTTGTTTTTTAGAGTAGAGATTTATTCCACCTAACATTTGTGTGCATCTAACTGCAGAACTTTGCACAAAGACTTGCACAATCACAGGATAATCTGTTCTCTCCACTAATCTTAGTCCACAGACATTTCTATTTATCAGATCATTTCTCTTAACTCTCTGTGTGAAGAATCTAGAAAAGTGCTATCTGATTTTGAGCAAAGTGATTATCTGGAACTGGATAATCTATTTTAGAAAACTGGTATAAAATGTGGTAAGGTTTTATTTCCTCTCATGTAATTTTTAATGGATCATTTTCCATGCAGAATTTAAGTAATTTAAAACAGAAAAAGATTAAGACAAATCATTTAGTAGATAGGCAGTTTCTTTACATACCTCAGGAGTCAACTTTGCTATAGACGTGAAAAGCATGGACACAATCTTAAAAACAAAACACAAACAAAACTCACTTTTAGATTCATGTTTGTTCAGTTATAACACTAAATCACCCCAGTACATTGTTCAGTTAAACCCTCTCAACAAATAGCAACAGCAGTGGCTGGTACTTACATGTTCCGCAAGTCGATTATTGTACCGACACAGGCTGAAAATGAGATTGCAGGTTTGCCTGATATTGATGCCATCACGGATATGTTGAAACAAGAAAGGAAAACCCTGTAACAAGTACCAAGGTATTTTTAATATCTGACAAATTTTAATGAATATTTTTTTCAAGATAGTTGATTATATTTTCACATTTAGAAGTATTACCTTCCCTCCTGTTAATGCTGCCATGTCGTTTTGTGACAAAGTCAAGTGCCTAAAACACAACAAAATATTTATCACTTTAGCATAGAAACCATTAAACTGGATTTATGTACTAGCAACCCGTGAACTGAGTAGGTCAGCCCAAGATCCTCTCTACTATAAGTTTTAATGTTACACCTAAGAGAAAATAGATGAATTAAATTAAAACTGCTACTATAATTTGAGCATGCTAAATAATTAAAAATTAGGCCTATAAAATGATTGTTCAATGGTCTCACTAGGAACTTCAGTCATTTGGTCCTAAGGACACTGTGCCAGAGTACGATCTCAAGTTACACTAGTGTAAAACCAGAGTAATTCCAGATTTATACAGTACAACCAAAATCAGAATCTGTCCCTTGGAAGTTCTTGCCTTTCTGAGCGAGACTGTTCAACCAGAAGAGCAATCAGGGCAATCATCTTTTCAAGTGCAGCAGGTCTGTATTTTTCTTCTGCTAATGAAAGAATGTCTTCTTCCTCCTCCTCCTCCTCTCCTTCCTCTTCAGATAGCACTTCAACTTGCGGCTGGATAAAAAGGGAGGGTTGTGGGGGTGGGAGGGAAGAGCCATAAATTCAATATTGACATTATATACCAAAGTTTCAAAGAGACTGATAAATGTTTTAAATTTTTTTCTCAGTTTTGAGCATTCCAAACACCCTAATTTGCTTGAACAAATGAAATCAAACAGACAGCTAATGATCTGCTTTGTATGTTCAAATATTTGCATGTGAAAAGTACACAACACAAATTCAAAAGCTGGGTTGAGACCATCCTATTTATCCCTTTATGATAATTTAATTAATTGCTAAGAAATTGCAAGCAAGTTTGAAGTGTACATGAAGTGAGTTGGTAGTCTCAGTTCAGATCTTAGCAGTCTAAACAATACAAACTGTTGTCACGAAGGGCAATATTACTGCCAGTCTCGGCAGAAAAGCCAAGGACTAAGTGGGTATGGAAAGTGACCTATCCTCTCAGGCCTAGAAGAGGTCACTCTAAACCAGATTTGAGGCACACTGATAGGACAGTATGAGGAACCGGAATGTCTGCTGCTAATTCTGTACTAAACAAAAAAAGTCAGTATACAGCATAATCAATCCAGCATTTTCCAGAAACACTACATTTATTTGAGATGACCATATTAAATAAATTTTTCTTTTAAAGTGCAACAATTTACTGAACAGTTTTGATATTATTTATCAGCTGGTAAATTAAAAAACAAAGCAACAAGGAATATTTAATTAAAATATGAAAATCGATTTTTCTACAAAAACGTTATTTTAAACTTACGTTTTCTGGTCCTTTAGTTCCCATGTAGAAATGCACCATTGTTGATATGGCTTGCAATGAAAGCAAGAACTGACTCTGAAAATGTAATATATTGAGTTATCTGAGTAATACACATACATTTATACACACAAACACAATTTCTAAAACTACAAAAGCTATATTCACCTCTTCTTCTCCCATTTTGGCAAATTCATAAAGAAATGCAAAGTATTCCGTGAGATGTTTACTGTGAGGTTTAACACCATGCTCCATAATTGACAAGAGCGTCTTCACGAAGCGAGTTACACATGAGCGGCTACCAATATCTTCCACAGGACCATCCATGTCATCCGAACTGAAAACACAGTTTAATTTAGTATGTTAAACTTGCATTAGACAAAATGATCTTGAACCAGTCCAAAAAGAAATTCAACAAATCTATGTTTACATATTCCATTCTACTGTAAAGACTCAGAGCTCTAACACAATATCAGCTATGGCAAGTATACCACGGATGACAATTATACATCACAATATAATCACTCAAATTATAAATGGCATCTACCACCGAAATGCTTGCCAGTGTTACGGCGGTGAAAATAAATTTATTAGAGCATAGTTTTAGTCAGAAGAGGAATTTTGTAAAAAAGCATAATGGGATTTCATATTTAGTCGCTCTCTGACATCCATGTCAAATTTTCTCAGTTATCAAGTCAGACAATGATTATTGTACAGGAATGTTATGGTGTTGTTTGCAAATGTGACCTGTGTCCAGCAGATACATTTGCTTTAGACAAGCAACAGAGATACGGGTATGAGAAAAAAGTAGGCGTTAATCATGTTTAGAAAATGTCTTCTAATGCTTTTTAAATACATTCTATTCTCAAAATTTTTGTCTTAGAAACTTAAAAGGAACCGAATCCTCTCCCTTCCATCCTCAGCAGCTGTGCTTTTCGTGAATACTGTCTAGCCAAAAGCAGCCTGATTTAATAACTCAGTTATCTGCTTATGGCACCTTCTCCTTCTTCTCACAACTCACCTAAGAGGATAGGCAAATATATACATTGCTCGTGCATTTTCCTTAGATATGTTTTTAGCTTCAGTACCTGTGCCAACACCACTACCAAGAGAAACTGTTAATATCCCGGCTTAGTCTGCTCCAGGTAGAAAGCAAGAGTCTGTCTCACATCCAGCATGTGGACTGGCATAAAAATGTCATGACCTATGTGATAGGTAAGGGACCATCTTTGGGAGGAACGAGGGGTGTGGGCAGAGCTGGACCTTATCCTTATGAAGCACCATGTACGGGAGCTCGGAGGTCAAGGCTCTGAGCTCCGAGACCCACCTAGCCGACGTGGTCGCAACCAGGAAGGCCACCTTTCATGAGTGGTGTGACCAGGAGCACGAAGCTAGTGGCTCAAACGGGGGCTCTGTGAGACGGGCCAACAACAAGTTTAGGTCCCACTGCGGAACTGGGGGCTTAACATACGGGAAGAGACGATCCAAACCCTTAAGGAATCAGCCAGTTGTAGCATAAGAGATATGGCCGCCAGGTGCACCTTGACTGATGAGGGCCCTAAGCCATGGGCTCTAAGGTGAAGGAAATAGTCCAGGATAAGATGGATTGGGGCAGCCATTGGGGAAACATTCCGCTCATCCGGAAAACCAAGACCACTTTGCCAAGTAGGCTCGGCGCGTGGAGGGCCACCTGTTTTCTAGGAGGACGCGCTGAACCCCTTCCAAGCATGTCCTTTCCTCCCTGCCTAACCATTGAGCAGCCATGCCGTGAGGTGGAGTGATGCAAGGTTGGGGTAGAGGAGGCAGCCCTGGTCCTGGGAGAGCAGGTCTGGGCAGGACGGCAACAGCCATGGCAGAGTGACCGCCAGGCCCATGAGGGTCCCATATCAATGCTGTCTGGACCATGCTATGACAATCAGAAGGACACGGGCCTTGTCCGTCTTTATATTTTCCAGGACACTGCCAATCAGCGGGAATGCGGAAAGGGCATAGAGAAACTGGCCTGATCAGGACACAGGAGGAAGGCATCGGAGTTAGTGCCCCCCCCCGAACCTCCACTCCTTCGGGGCAGAACGGGGGACAGCGACGGTTCTGTCCAGTCGCGAACAGGTCCACATGGGGAGTTCCCCATCCTTGGAAAAGTCTGTGCACCACCACTGGGTGGAGAGACCACTTGTGCTGAGGAGAAGTCCCCGCTCAAGCGACCCGCCCACGCGTTCCGGGCGCCCAGCAGATGGAAGGCCTGTAGGCAGATGTCATTGGCTATACAGAGGTCCCATAGCCTGAGGGCTTCACGGCAGAGGATTAGGCCCTGCCTTGCATGTTGATGTAGAACATTCAGGCCATGTTGTCTGTGAGGACCCTGACTATCTGGCCTTTCAGGTGTGAGCGGAAGGCGGAGCATGCAAGTTGTACCGCCCTGAGCTCCTTGACGTTTATGTGGAGGGTCAGATTCTGAGATGACCACAGACCTTGGGTTTGAACGTTCCCAACATGGGCCTGCCATCCCAGGTCTGACGCATCAGACACCAGCTCCAGCAACGGGGCCCTGCCCCTTGGAGCATGTTTCTTGGGGAGGACCACCACCACCATAGGGAGGTGATCACTGGCTCGGGGACCGTGAGGACTTTGACCATCCTGTCCCAGGCCTGGAAGAACTCCGAGGCCAACTAGAACTGGAGGGGCCTTATCCTGAGTCTGGCGTGAGGTACCACATACGTGCATGCTGACATATAACCCAAGAGCTGGAAGCATGCTTTGGCTGTTGTTACCAAAACCTTGTACTGGTTTAGGCCTTGCAGGTCCAAGATGGGCCTGAACCCCCCTTTGGCCTTCGGGATAAGGAAATAGCAGGAATTGTACCCCTTGCCTTTGAACTCCCTAGGTACCACTTCTGCGGCTCCTAGGCCCAGGAGCCACCCCACCTCCTGCTCAAGCAGGGCCTCTTGCTAGGGTCCCCCAGGAGGGATGGGGGCAGGAGGTGGTTGGGTGGTGAGGAAGTAAACTCATAGACTCATAGACTCATAGACTCATAGGTCAGAAGGGACCAATCTGATCATCTAGTCTGACCTCCTGCACAAGGCAGGCCACAGAACCCCACCCATCCAATTTTATACAACTCCTATCCCAGGACCGAGTTATTGAAATCCTCAAAAATGGTTTGAAGACCTCAAGCTGCAGAGACACCACCAGCAAGCGACCCGTGCCCCACGCCGCAGGGGAAGGCGAAAAACCTCCAGGGCACCTGCCAATCCGCCCTGGAGGAAAATTCCTTCCCGACCCCAAATATGGCGATCAGCTAAACCCTGAGCATGTGGGCAAGAGTCACCAGCCAGCACCCAAGAAGGAGTTCTCCGCAGCAACTCAGTACCCATCGCATGCAACATCTCCCCGCAACTGGAGGGTGTAGCCCTGGCAGATTGTGTTGAAGACCCATCGGTCCGAGGTCAGCCACGACCCACTCTGGGAGGAAAGTACGCAACTGATTGGAGAAGAGAAGCTTTATTGAAGGTGGATCTCTGAGGAGAACTGGCAGGGTGCCCCCAGGAGTCCCGTAAAAACCGCCTTTTCCCCACCTGCTTGCCCTTGGAGGACCCAGGCTGGGGGGAAAGGGCAAGACTGCTTCTGAGGGTGCCTCTTATAGTCCCATGACTTCTTATAAGCGGTCTCATATTTTGGGTGGGTGGCCTGAGCGGGAGTCTGCTGCGGCTTGAACTTAGGTTTAGCTGGATTCGGAACACAGAGACCCAGAGTCTGGAGAGTCATGTGGGAGTCTCTCAGGCCATGCAGCTTTGTACCCATTTGTTCCAAAAACAGAGCTTTGCCGTCAAACGAAGGTCCTGCAGGAAGGTGTGTGCCTCACTGGACAGTCCAGAGAGCAGGAGTCATGAGACCCTTCTCATGGATACCGCTGAGGCCATGGATCGTGCGTCCATGTCCACTGCATCAGAAGCTGCCTGCAGGGTTGCCCTGGCAGCTGCTGTACCCTCCTCCACTAGCGCTTTGAATGCCTTCCTGTCATGCTCCTGGAGGGAGTCCTTGAACTTGGGCAGGGAGCCCCACAGACTGAACTCATACTGGCCCAGGAGAGCCTGGTAGTTCGCCACCCGTAACTGGAAGCTCAAGGACAAATACCTTTTCCTTCCAAAAGAGTCCAGCCTCGGGGAATCTTTATTTTTTGGGGTAGGGGCAGGTTTACCCCGGTACCATTGGGCCAGCTGTTCGGCCTGGCTGGCCTGGCCCATCAATGGACGACTACAAAGGGAGGCCAGACTCACATACGACCTGCCACTGTCCTTGGACCGGGAAGAGCAGCGGCACCAGGAACAGTGCCAACCACAGGACCGCGATCCCAACATGGAGGACTGGTACTGTCAGTAACAGCTGCTCTGTGATCAGCTCCAGCGGGTGGACCCACGATGGTGAGACACTGGCAACTGATGCCTGCCATGGCAGGATCCTGAAACGGGACACCGAATGGGAACGATGTCGATGTCCATGCCGTAACCGGCTACAAGAACTCCTCTGAGATGAGAACCTTTGGTGACGTCTGCCTCGGTCCCATCGGTGTTTGCTCCTCAAGGTGGAGTGGTGCCGAGAGTCTCGGTCAGATGGAACCCAACTAGACAGCTTGGTGGGCATTGATGGCGATCCATGTGGACTTTGCCCTGAATGGACGTTGGGTGGCGAATGGTTTTGGGAACATTCCCTTGATCGAGACTAGTATCAAGCTGAGGGTGACTGCAGAGATTGCAGCGGCAGCCTGCCTCTGGAGCATGGGGCCGACATTAGCACTGCCTCTGATACCAGCATGGACACCACATCCCAGCCCCCCTGCAGGGCCTCCGGTGTGGAGAGCATAGGGCCAGGCCTGCTCCAAATTGGCCGGTTACTCCACTCGACTTGAGTCGGAGGCCTAGTGGCTGGTGGGGATCGAGGATTGCTCGACATGGGTCTACCCTATGTCCCGGGTTTACTCTGGTCCAGTGACGAAGAAGGTCTTTCTAGCCTTCTTGGCGTTCCCTGTGGACGGGGAGCGGTGCCGACTAGTCGATGGCGCCGAAGGGTTGCCATGCACCGACACCTCAGTGCCCAGTGCTGACTTAGAGGGTCACGCCGGAGCCGGGGTCAGCGCCGATTCCATAAACATAGCCAGGCGCCTAATGTCCCTTTCTCTCTTGGTCCAAGGCTTAAACAACTTGCAAATCCTGCAGCGATAGCTGAGATGGGTTTCCCCCAAACAGCGCAGACAGTCCACGTGTGGCTCACTTGGTGGCACAGAACGCATACAAGTGTCGCACGACTTAAAACCAGGTTCTCTAGCTAAACTAAACTAACTAAACAACTAACTAACTACAGGTACCATACACTGAACGAACAAGCAGTTTTGGGGACGAGCTACAGTGACGCTGGAGCAGAGCAGTTCTGAAACACCTTCACTGGCGGCAAGGAAGAACTGAGGGTGGGGGGAGCATGAAGCGCCCCTTATACTATGCCATGGAGGTGCCACTCAAGGGGTTGCTGCAGCGCTCCTCTACAGGTACTGCTAGGGGAAAAACTTCCGGCACCGGGGCATGTGGCGAGCATGCACACCTATTGTGGAATGCGCATGAGCAATCACTTGAAGAAGAAGAGGAAGTGGCTTTCCACACCTGTATGACACTGTTTGAGGCACCAGGTTTCCTTATCATTCTTGCAGCAATCTTGACTTAATGAGGTCTTTTTACAAGCAGTAGAGTATGGATGCTGCTATCTTTCAACTCTAATGCTGACATTTTAAGCATCACCACCCTCTGTAAGGCAAAATGTGGTGGTAAAAATTCAGAACCTTGCAGAGGAGAGACAGATTATAGCAGAATCTTTACCAGTACTGCATAGGGTCTGATCTTCACATTCCCACTCCACTAGCAAGAGGAAAGGTCAAGAACTTTCACACATCACAAAAGGAACATGTGATGGCATTTGCCCCCATGGTGAAGGAATTTCTCTGACTCCACTGAGGGAAAAAGACCAGAATTCACACTGGTCTGAGTCATGCTGGGTCAGAGAACTGACACTATTTCTTGAGGCTGTCATCTTTTTCTTTAAAATCTCAGATTTCATTTAAAGGAATGTCTGTAGCCCTGCCGAGAAAATCCAGAAAATGTGAAATGAGTATGAGCAGATACAGCGATTACCGCCTGAATCTGCAAAGAGCCTAAAACAACAGCCCACAGAGGTACGAACTGTTCCATTAATCCGAATTGAGAGTCTTAATTCTGATCCCCAAAGATGGTAATTTAAAATGTCGATATCGTTAACTATTTCACTGCCATCCAAACATGTAAGAACGGATCAGGAGGATGACAGATCTGCTCTAATCGCTGTGTTAGTGTCTCTTTTTGGTGCCACAGGTGGCAGCTATATGGGAGAGGTCTGACATTTTTTCAGTGGAGCTGAAAGGTCAGAAGGGAGCTCCAGGATGCATCCGAGCCCCACGAAGGGAGAGACATCCCACAACCCCAGTGGGGCATTCAACATAATCAATCAGCCATACCAGTATTCAGGGCCAGGTAGGTTGTGGGGGTGTGTTTGTTGCCAAGTGGCTTTCACTCTGTCTGTAATTGCTCCTGCTCCTACATCTCTGCTGTTTGTTTCATGCTTACAGGATAATTTAGGATAATTTAATAAGCAAATCTCTGACACAGCTATAGCACATTTAGTTAAAAATAAAAAAAGGTTTCAGATGCAAATATTTTACCAGTCTTCCATTCCTGGTTGCAGATACAGATGTGCATGCACTGGCCTCAGTCTTTGTATCACATGAATACACAAGCGCTGGAACATCTGCAAAAGGATAAGTTATAAAACAGACTTTTTTTGTTCACTTTTTTAAGTACGTGTGGGTGTGTGTTTTTATAGTAAAGCATATTCAGATTCCAAAAACCATGTTTCCTAATACTACATGTTTCAAAATTATAGTCAAGATTAAGATGACCATATTCTATTTGCTGTAATGTTGCAGTATCAAACTCTAATGTGACAGTCAAACCTGATTTTAATGAACACATCTCATGGCTGGAACCTTGCTATGGTCCTACTATTAGTATATTTTGTATTAGAATGAAATGGGCACCTGACAGTGCTTGTCATAAAGGTTACACAATAGTTTCCATTATTTTCTGTTCCTACATATTCATAATTTACTTTCTGTCTGACATTTTGCATATTCTGTCTCTGGCTGTGTGTAAATTTATCTCATTGTACAATAATTCTAATTAAACTTTTTTTAAGCACGTCTATAGCAAAAAATGGCTGAAATTTGAAATATATATTGTATTCATTAAGAACTAGCATATTTGCATAAAATTTAAGTGAACCTAATAAAGCACAACTCCCATTGTGACACTGCTGCATATTTAATGAGATATGCTTTTACACTGCAACTATTACCATAGCATTCTCCCCACCTGACCTGACCAAAAGAGGCATATGCAGCAAAATCCTCCCAAAAATCATCTTAATACCAGAAAAGGGTAAACTGTGGGAGTGAGAAAAAAATTACTTATGATTTTAGGGTTTTATTGATACAGTCTGCTATATTTTGCAAATTATAAAATTCAAGTACCGAATCTTGCAGATTCTAAGCAAGTTGTCAATGGGACTACTCCTATCTCTTTCTCATGCAATATATAGTTGTAATATACTGTATATACTCGTTCATAAGCCAAGTATTTTTCATAAAAAAGTGACGCATCAAAGAGTGGGGATCGGCTTATAAACGGGTCTACACCAAAATTTGATGATTTTAAACTCTATGGAATCCTTGAATTGAATATCTAATACATTGTCATTTTGTTTACCTGGAACATCTGCAGGCATGGAGTCCCTCAGCTCCCTGTGGCCGTGGTTCGCCATTCCCAGAAATGGGAGCTGCGGGAAGTGGCGCCACTTCCTGCAGCTCCCATTTCTGGGAATGGCGAACCACGGCCACAGGGAGCTGAGGGACTCCATGCCTGCAGATGTTCCAGGTAAACAAAACGTCCCGACCTGCCAGTGGCTTACCCTGATGGCCGGGAGCCAAAGTTTGCCAACCCCTGAAATATAGGGTCGGCTTATGAAAGGGTCATACAGTTTTTTGCTATTTTTACCTAACCATCCTGGGGGATCAGCTTATAAACAAATGGGCTAATGAACGAGTATATACAGTAAGCTAATAAAAAAAATGCCTTCAGCTAAGCAGCAGAAGTCAAACAGCTTAGTTCTACCTCATTCCCACCTTAGTGAGGTATGAACTTAAAGTAACTGTGAATATTCAAATACTAACATTAAGTACAGATAGCTTATTCACTTTCATGACTTTTACAGAAAAGGAAATTAAATTAAAAAATTATGTTAATGAAAATGTTTCACAGTTAAAATAGCACACAAAAAACAGAAGATGAAGAAGTTAAGGTTTTAACAGCAGTATTGACTTGGGAGCGTTATACTTACAGTATGTATTACTTTCTATTCCTGTTTCTCTGGTTAAATGTGTAGATCACTGTGTCATTTTTTATGTTACAAAATGTAAGTTAACATAAACAAGTATGCAGTTTAGCTGAATTTATGTTGGTGCTGCAAGAATCTTAAATTATGCCCTTTCTGACTTACTGATTTTGACCTTGAACCGTAACACTGCATTAAAGACTGGCTGCTTCTTGCTCACACACTCAGGGTATAACTGATAGCCATATGTGGGGTTGGGAAAGAATTTTTCCCCAGGTTGGATTGGCAGATTTTCACCTTCCTCTGCAGTGAGCGGGTGCGGGTCATATGCCAGGATTACCTGAGTATATATCACTTAATCATTTCCCTACTACTGCAGGGTCTCAAGCACTGGTGCACCTTGGTCCCTCCTACTATCCATCTGTGGCACAAAGTAGTCTAGTCTCCTTTGGGCTGTTCTACTTCGGTCAAATTTCAGCTGGGGGTTATAGTGCGGGTGCTGGGTGGTGTTAGTGGCTTGTGACACACAGGAGATCAGACTAGATGATCTTGTAGTCCCTTCTGACCTTAAATTCCAAGACTTTGTGTAGGATTTTGCAATGAATAATATAATGTTTGCATAGCCTGATAAACTTCACAAATCAAATACAGGTGAGCAGGAAATGAGAGCTATGTGCAGTAATGTGAATTGCCAATATTATTATACAATTAGTAATAATAAACAGTTTCTGCTTACAGCTCAGATAGGTATTTTTTGTATAAAATCATATTTTTTCTTACCTGTCTCACAATTTGATTGGGACACTTGATTAGAATCTGCATTGGCCACCAATCATCATCAGCCATCCGATCCAAAAACCACTGCATAAAATACATATTATATGCTCTTTATTGTACATTTCATATTAATAGTCATATTATTTTTTCTTACAGTCATCCTTTAATATGCTATTAAAATTCAGAGGATTATTATTAATTATTATTATTATTAAAACAGAAAACTGAAGTACTAGAGAGAAATCTGAAAACCCTTTGTCCCTGGGGAAGGAAGAAAGAGGGAAAATAGTAACTATATGTATGAGTTTGCATGTAATATCTTTACTATCCTTCATCCCAGGATCTCTAAGGCCTGGATTCAGAGAAGCTATCCCTCTTTCAGAAGGGTGCTTGAGGATGTGGTTAATCTTAAATATGCAATTAAATCCCATCAAAATCAGTGAGACTTAAGTACATATTTAAGATTAAGTACATACTAAAGTGTTTTGCAGAAGAGAGATGCTTAGGTGATTCCTGAATCAGGGCCTTAAATGCTTTTCAAAAGGGGAGCAAGTATTATCATCTCTGTTTTACATTTGGAGAAAATTAGTCTCTGTGAGATTAAATGATCTGCCAAAGTCAGGTGATGAAAGGCAGCTGGGAGTAGAACTGAGGCCTCCTGACTCACAGAACTATGCTCAATTCACTAGACATTGTTGCCACTTTAGAATGAACAATCCGGGTTCCTACTTTTTTTTCTTGATTTAATAGTATTTTAGCATGTTCTATTTCTAGGGTCCTTCACTTAACTTGTTTTTGATGTCTTATTCTCAACCCACAGTGATGAATTTGTGTCACCAGATTATTGAATGTTAAATATCAATTTAACAATCTGAAGATTGGATTTGAAAACAAACACTGTAATTAATGCATATATATTAGATAACATCTATTGCAGGATGTTAATTATGGCTGAAATTATAACATTATGCAGTAACAGGAAGTTTCTGTCATTAAGATTTGCAATCTCAATGTCATTTTGGACACTCCTCTTCTCCTTATATATTCAGATTAAGACCATATTCTGTCAATTTTTCCTCTTCGGTATCTCAAAATTCTGTCCTTTCCATCCATATGGCAACATTTTTTGGACATGCCTTCATCTGCAGACTGCAACCTCTTTCTCCTGGCTTCCCCTCATGCTCCCATTTGTCTATACAAAAACACTAATGCTAAAATCATCTTCCTCCCACAAAACTCCTACCATGTCACTCCATTCTTCTCATCCTTTAACAGGCTTTCCTTTGCCCTCCACATCAAGTTCAAGTGCCTCATCTTCACCAGCAAGGCTCTGTATGAGTTTGCTCTTGCCTATCTCCCTACTCTTATCTCTTCTTACTCTCTTCACTCCACCAGAGCCTCCTATGTCACTGTGCCTTGTTTCCTTTCCCTTGTTTTCATGCTTTCTTCTTTACCCATGAAACTCCCTTTCAATGTCTACTGTGCCAAGTGACCAACCTCACACTACTTAAAACCCTCTGCAAAACCTATCACTATTAAACAGTCAGCCCAAGAGGGTGTAGACAGCTATGTCTACTACTACAGTCATGAAAGCGTTTCGCCTTATGGCCTGCCTACAGGCTCACCAGAAGGGCAGTCCCTGCAGCATTTTCCATACAAAGTTTAGCCTTTGCACAAGGGAGGAATTTCACCTCTTAGTACACATATGTCCAAATATTCCAAAATATCTAGTGATGCTAACCCCTAAAAATGCAAAACTCTTTGTATAAAGTTGTTTTTTTTACTTTTTTTTACCTTGTTCAACACCTCATTATTTATCTCACCTCACAAGCTGCCTGACTGTTATTAAACTGCTTTGTTAACAGTTCAATCCACTGAAGCATTGTGGGCTAAAGAGAAATAGGAAAAAAGATTTTAAGATCAAATTCCAACTTAAGATTAAGTTTCTACACAACCAGTTAATATATTTAGGCTTAAGAACATATGCAATTACAACCCATTAAAATATTTAATGAAACTGAAATAAATCTCTTAACAAAAAAGTAATATATATTTTGGACACTGAACTAAGTACTACACATTGTGTAGTCACTATCCAGGCAACTGCATTTTTCACATTTAAACTGATTTGATATTAATTACATCCTAAAAAATTCTTTCCCAAGTATTGTTTATCCTCCCTCTGCACTCTTAGAAGAAATCATAATCCATGTTTATGTTAAAATCCACTGACTCCAAATACCAAGAGTTGTAACTCAACTATATCAGGGAGACCACACTGCAAACAACACTATTTTAATTGCCAAAATACATTAATTCTCAACATGATCCCAAAACTAAGGCATATCAAGGGCTTTCAGTTAATTAAACGGAAATAATATTTTGTATCATTTTAAGAATTAGAATGTGATTTTAGTTTAAAAGTGAGATTAGGTGTTTGGTGGTAAAAAAATTATATAATTTTTAAGAAACAAACAAGTCCACATTAGTTCTCCATGATGTACATGCTACGTTCTTGTACTGAAGTATATGAAGAGTTTAAAGAAGGTGAAACTGCTGATAAGTAAAGAGCTTTAATTTACTGAATATATATTTTTTTACTTCCTAATTTTAGACTAGATTGTATCTAGATCTAACACGGCCATGCAGGAATGCAGGGGGAAGTATGGACACCCACTTGGCTGCATAAGAGATGCCTCAATTGTGGCTCTGGGTGCAAGGAGAAGAGCAGGGGTTATACACTTAAAGGTGCCCCTTACCCCTACCATACCTCATAAGTAAGCTGGGGGATGGACATAGAGTAGGGGGAGCCCTAGCTCTGTCTTCCTCTCTCACACAGACCACATGAGTGAAGTAGTTTACTCCTTCTTCAGGATAAGAGAGAAGCAGGGCAAGAAATGACTCTCAGAGCCTGAGGCAAGGCAGCTAAGCACAGTCTCATACTAAAGGGTGAGCTTAAAGACTCAATCTTGCCCTTAAAGTTAATCATTCAGTGAAAAAAGGAAGAGGTGAAAATTATTTTATATTTTATTATTTATATTTAATATAATCTGAGGAGCTAGCAGAAAGCGTTGTCACAACTCTGCTTGATGTAACTAAATTAGCAATCCTATTTCATTACTAGATTTATGTGGGAATACACCCACAGACACCCACACACCTAAAAAAAAAAAACACCTATTACCAATAAATACTAATAAAGAAAATGAGATGGAGGCCAAATCATGTTTGCTTTACTTATAGAAGTAATCCCACTTAACTCCTAACGTTAAGCACATGCTTAAATGCTTTACTGGATCAGGGCCAGAATGCTGGGCACCTTGCAGGATCAAGCCCATAACACATTTCAGCATTAGCTCACAACAGCTTCAGTTATGAGAAACATTTCATTAGAGATTAAGAGCTAGACAAGACATTGAGTTTAGTCTTTGCTCTTTTCAAAAAAGGCCACAGCCACCAGAGATAGGCCACCCCTTATTTAACGAAAGGTGGTAGCTGTAACCTCTCACATGCCATTATAGTGTTAGCATTTGAAAAATGAGTCCAACTGTTGTTGTGGAGCAACTTAAATCCACAGACCTAGGTCCTGCTGCTACCATTTGCGTTGGTCTGCTGAGACAAAACAGCTTTAAACATGGAGGAACCAGGCTTTTGAGAATTCCCCTGGCATGGGAGATTTTTCCAGTGATGTATGGTTGTCATAGAAGCTCCTACACTACTCTTAGCTTGCCTGGCATAACTTGGATAGCCAGGTGAAAAAAACTGTGGAGAGGATGCCTCTGCATCTGACTGATAGCCAGGTGCTGGAACAACTCCTGGGAGCTGTGGGCAGCTTGGGCATAAGTAGGGCCTTTTATGTAATATCCCCCAGGGATTGATCGATGTTTATTACTACAACAATAGAAACAGGTGGAAATTGGTGGAAAAAACTATGAATAAATTTTATAGGTAAATATTGGGGTTTATTTTGGTGGATGGAAGGACAGGGGAAAGAATTCAATAGATTAATGCTTTGATGAATGGCATTCAATGTGGTTTGCTGCAGAACTAAAACAGAACTCAAAACACAATGCCCCCTCTGGGTTTAACAAAACAATACATCTCTAATCCCCAAACAAAACTTTTCATTTGAATAAACAGTTTGTTGTTGTAGACGAAGAACTATTAGCCTATAAATATTTACATTTAATAATTGGGCCACACCATTTGCAGTGCATACACTCAACTTCATCCTCTTCATCGCTGTTTTATTTTTAAACTTTCGAATACTTCCTTGTGTTCTGAAACATATTCTGATACAGATTTTTGTTTTCTTCCCACTTTAGTGTGTCCGATCTTTAAACCGTATCTGCTAACAGCTTGAAATGTGTACGTGGTGGGTGTGAGATTCTTCAATATGTTGAGATGCGCATGCACTTCAGGGCTTGCGTGTGTCCTATTTGTTTATTGTGTGCATCTTTTAGACCAGAGGTTCTCAATCTGGGGGATTGTGAACAGGTTTCAGAGGATCCTCCAAAATAAATCAGAAAGCAAGGCTGGCATAAGACTCACTGGGGCCCAGGGGAGAAAGCTGAAGCCTGAGCCCCACCAGGCGGGGCTGAAGACAAAGCCTGAGCAACTTAGCTTCCTGGGGCTCCCTGAGGTTTGGGGCCCCAGGCAATTGCCCTGCTTGCAACCCCTTAATGCTGGCTCTGGGTTTTTAATCTAGTGGATATGCAGAAAAACAATTGCTGTCGCACAGGTGGGCCACAGAGTTTTTATAGCATTGGGGGGGGGGGGCAGAGGTCAGAAAGAAAAAGGTTGAGAACCCCTTTTCTAGACTACTACATAGCCTTACTTCAACAGGCAGCTTTGCATATATAAACAAACTAATGTATTATTGTAATATATAAACCTCATGCAATGTATAGTATTTTTATATATCTGAATGATACAAAAGTAGGGTGAAAATCCAAAAAAATGAATAATACTTTTTTTTTTTTATAAAACCTGGGTGTTGTTTTCAGTAAAAATCAGTTTAAATGGAAAACAAAGGAGTTTAGGCATAAATTACAGCAGTCCTAAAGCTGCAATAATTTATGCCAGGTTGTGGCCAGATCTTCAATCCACTGCAACAGTTCTGCATCAAATACAGTCCAGGTGGACCAGAGTACCTGGCACACAATGTTCTTGAACATAAGTGTTATATACTGTATAAAAAGGTCTGAAATTTTCTTTTAAAGTTTTTTTCCCTTGCTTGTTTTTGTATTAGAAATACAGGTCTTGACTAACCTGGATGACTGAAGAATTGACATCACGGATACAAATAAAGTAAATCAACGGAGAGTTAAAATGATTTCTACTGAGACTGACTGAAACTCTTTGTTTTGTGTTTATGTTAATATCTATTTAAATAAAACACTTATGAGCACAACTCTCTTTATTAAGGATTCAACACCCTGCCCCTTTGATTAGAGACTTAAAAAGATTCTAATTCACATCTCTAAATCATACAATAATTCTTCCACCAAAAAGGGAATGCAAGATTTGTCAGTCCTGACATTTCTAAGGAAAAAAACCAACTCAATATAGCCCAACAGTTCCCATCCCCACCACACACAATTTTTCAAGCCTTAAATTTATAGCAGAAAGAAGCAAACAGGCACAAACCCATTTTTATGCTTTTCATTTGAGGGCACTATGAAATCTGAAACTGTAAACATTCTTCGTAGTGACTACAGTATACCATATATACTAGTTCATAAGCTGTATTTTTTTAGTAAAATGGGAAAGCACCAGAGAAAGGGGTCGGCTTATGAACAGGTACAGAGGGAGAGGTGGGACAAAGCCCCTCCCTCCCAACAAAGGGAGCAAGGAGAGGCAGCACAGCCAGCAGAGCCAGAAGGGAAGAGGCAGGGCCAGAGTCTCCCCGCTTCTGGCCACGCTGCTCTCCCCCCAGCCCCTGAAGCAGATGCAGCTCTGGGGCTGGCAAGCTGCAGCCGTGCTGCTCGGCCCCACCCCGCCGAGCAGGCTGTGATTACACCGCCAGGCCCAGCCCACTGGAACATGCTGCAGCTGCGCCGTCCAGTTTGCAGCTCCAGCCAGGCCAGAGACATCCTCCCCTTGGAAGGGATGGGGTGGGGAGAGTGTGGGGGTCCCAGGCTATAGGGGTGGGGTCATGTGGGGTGTGGTCAGAGGAGTTACTCCCGACCCCCAGCTTTTCCCTCCCCCCCAAAAAATTTCTTCCCTACCAGTTTCTGTCCTGGCCCATCAGGTTAAGCATCTGGTGTGCCTGGACACTCTATTTACTTTTTACCTTTGTGCCTGTGGACGCTCGAGGTAAACAAACCATTTCGGCCCGCCAGCAGCTTATTCTGATGGCCCGGGAGCCAAAGTTTGCTGACCCTCGAATTATAGGGTCGGCTTCTGAATGGATCATAAAAATTTTCCATTTTTACTTATCCATCTTGGGGGGGGTCGGCTTATAAACGAACTGGTTTATGATCGAATATATATGGTAAGTTATGACTCAAAACCATATCCTTTTACATAAAAGCACAGAGGGGCAGGCAAATTTCACTGAATTAATACAATTACTTAATATGTATTTACAAGCAAACCAACATACCTTTTCTTTTGAATGGATAAACGTCTCCAGAACAAAGGAAGTGCTTAACTGCAAGAAAATATTATACGATTAATCAGTGTCCAGAATTATTATGTAAACATATTCCTTTTAGAAGAAATGCTTTATGATGTTAAGATACTTTACCTTTGCTGTCATTAGGGAGACTGCTTTTGGATCTGGTAATGTGCTTGGAATGCTACTACACAACTGCCACATAAACCTAAAGTCAGTAATACAGTTTGTTAGCTAAAATAAATTTTAAACATCTGGATTAAGTAAAAACATCTCAAAATAATATGTATTTAAAGCAAAACTTACCCAAAATATGTATGTTCAAAAATGTTCTTGTCTTGAAGAAACTGCATGTTATCATGCCATATCCACTGAAGAAAAAATACTAACATCAGGTACAAGAAAGCAATTTACTTCATTAACATTTGTGTGGTTTTAAAAATAAAATTATAACACTTGTTGACTATAAAAACCCAATCTTGTCTCTCAATTTTAGTTTAAAATATAAGTTCAATGTTTTATTTCTACTATAGCAGACTGTTTTGCCAGCTGTAATTAAAAACAGTTCTCAATATCCCCTGCCTTACACACACACACACACACACCTTTCCACATACCTAAATATGGATTTAGAAACCTAGTATTAGGTACTCATTTTAAAAAATCTTAGATAAGTAAGCAGGTGTCTAAATTAGT
The DNA here is from genome assembly GCF_025201925.1 of Gopherus flavomarginatus. Lineage (NCBI taxonomy): Eukaryota > Metazoa > Chordata > Testudines > Testudinidae > Gopherus > Gopherus flavomarginatus. The sequence continues at coordinate 20,835,205 of NC_066620.1, read as the reverse complement.
GGCACGATTTTCACAAATGCTAAGCACCCAGCATCTTCCACTGAAGTCAATTAAACTCATGTAACCCCACTACAGCTAACAAATAAACATTAGAAGTAATGTCAGTCGGGTTCCATGGGTGCAATTAAGGCGTTTGGGCTTCCTCCAAAGCCCACTGAAATTAATGGAAAGACTTATGGTGACTTCAATTAACTTTTGATAAAACCCTGAAGGCAGAATTTGGGCCACTGTTCTCAATCCAAAATAATATTTTGTGCCTCATCTCCTTGATTGAAATTTTGTTTTTGATCAAACTGGTTTACACAATCTTTTTTCCCCAATATGAATGATTTCAAACTTTAACTCTTTGCTGAAGTCTACTACAGATTATTTTTTAATTGGGCAGGGTTGAAGGCATAATCTGATTGTCTGGCGAAGGACTAGACCAGTAATGCACAACTTTTTCAGCCTGAGTGCCAAACATATAAGTGGCCACAAATCAGTACTTTAGGATAGATTCCCTGCTTTTTTTTGCTCCCTAGGGCCACTCAGGTGGCAGAAAAGGAGTGTAAAAAACAAACAAACAAAAAAACCCTCAACCACATGCAAAGCTCCTATTAGGGATACCACTGGCACAGGCAGAGATGCATCTCTAACGGACACAGGGTTGACATGTTCAGCTCCTATGCCTCTTTCCCTGCAATATTTGCAAAGTACATGCATGGAGCAGGTGGTAGGAGACGTGGAGGATGTGAGGCAAGTGCATGATGTGTTCCAGCTATCTCCTGCTGGCACATAGTCCCTCAATAGCCAAGTCGCTAGGTAGCCATCTGACAAGTTAGAGCAGCCCTCAGTGCTTTTATGTGCCAAAAAATAAGTGAGATGCAATGTGTGACTGGTTCTCAGCTTCTCTTCTCTTCCGTCTCACTTGGGCTACCCTGGGTAGTCATGTGGAGGAGTGGAGCCATCCTCTGATAGGTACTTCCCTAGATCAAGCAAACCCATCTGAGTTCCTATCCTGCTCACAAGTTTGCAAGAAAGAACTACTTTCTCATTTCCCCTCTGCAACACAACAGACAACTAACTAGTGAATAAGCTCTTGAGCAGTTGCAGTTACTAAGAACACTCTCTGTCACGTCAGAGCTACCGTAAAGGCATTGCCTCATCTTCTCCCCATAGCGACAGGGCTGATTCAAACACTTCAGTTTAACAATCCAGGCCATAGTCCCAAGGCACAATCTGTAATCAATACAAATTTTAAAAAAGCATTTTGCGATAGAAGGCCACAATTTAGAGCTTGAAGGCCACAGGTGGTTCCCAGGCACAAGTTGGACGGCTCTGGTCTAGTCTATATGACCCAGAGAAAAACTGCTCAAGTCAGAATTCCTGCTATAATTTTCGATTTTGTCGTTGCTTAAATGAATGCAAAATTGACAGGATATAGAAGGCCCTCAGATACTATAGTCTGTTTTACACTGAAACTGTTCTATTTAAGATCTCTGAAGCATATTAGATCAAGTGAAACATTTTCTCATCTCATAGAAATCATTTATTATAAATGTTTAACTATTTTTCTTGCAGCCCACTTGTAAGTACGATAGAACAGAAATGGAGCTTGGTGTTTGTTTTAAATAAACCAAACTCTTTCCTGTTTGGAGTACATCTCCAGCCCAAGTCATGACTATGTCAAATAGTGTGTTGTGATACAACTGCACTTCTGGTGTGTTGGTGACAGTGGATTTTTGGCCTGAGGCCTTACTACAGAACAAGACATTCAGCTAAATTATGTCACAACAACTGCACAACCTAGTCTGTGTTATGCCTTAAACCAGAGGTCGGCAACCTTTCAGCAGTGGTATGCCGAGTCTTCATTTATACACTCTAATTTAAGGCTTCACATGCCGGTAATACATTTTAACATATTTTGAAAGGTCTCACTATAAGTCTATACATATAACAGCAGTTTGGTTATATATTAAAGTAAACAAGGTTTTCAAAATGTTTCAGAAGCTTTATTTAAAATTAAATTAAAATGCAGATCTTATCAGTTTAGCGTGATCCTTGCCCTTGCTTTTCCTTGCTGAGTTTTCCAATGTCTGGCAAGTATTTGGATACTTTAAGCTGCACATAGGCTTCTGAGTGATCACTTGTTAACCGGCTCCGAGAGGGACAGAGGATAGATTTCATGTGTGAAAATACCTGTTCACACAAGTATGTGGATCCAAACACTGAAAGCATTGCAAACACAATTTTCTTCAAACAGTTAAATTTCACTGGCAGGGATGTCCAGCAGGTCAGAATAGAGGCCCCATGATCTCTCTCAGTAGCTTCAAGTACACTCTGCAGATCTACAAACTTTGATGTCCACAATTCTGAACTTTTTAACTGAAAGAGTTGCATTTCGAAATCTTCAACACCCATCCACTGAAATACAGACAAATCCAAGTTGCTTTCATTGAACTTTTCAGGTTTAATTAGAAAAGAAAGCATTGGGCCAAATTGCTGGAAACCTTGAAATTGATCAGAAAATTCTGATTCCAGTTCTTGCATGTACTTTCCAATCTCATCGACATTGACAGTGCAACACGTCGATAGCTCTTTTATGAGTTGGAAGTAGTGGAAAGTAGAAGTTTAAATATCCCTGGAAAACACTGCTAGTTTCACAACAAATGCCTTCCAGGCTCCATAAAGATCCAGAACTGTTTGCCCTGCACCCTGGAGACAGAGGTTGAGATCGTTTAGGTGAGCGGTGATATCAGTTAGAAACATGAGCTTACACAGCCATTTGTCATCATCCAATTTGGGGTAGTTTTGTTCTTTTTCCAACAAAAAGGCTTTGATCGCATCAAAACAGTTTACAAAGTGCACCAAAATCTTGCCACGACTTAGCCACCGAATGTTGCTGTGAAGTGGGATGTTGTTATAAGCATTGCCCATCTCTTCTAGCAGTGCTTGAAATTGTCTGCGAGTCAAAGCAGATCAAGCAACAAGGAAATTCACAATTTGCACCACTGTATTCATCACATTATTAAGCGCTAAATTAGAAATTTTAGCACACAGGTTTTCTTGATGGATGATACAGTGAAATTTGACTGTCAGATGGCCAATCTGATCTTCAAGTAACTTTATAAATCCCTTCTGTTTTCTGACTATGGCAGAAGCACCATCTGTTGTCACATAAAATATTTTTCTGATGTCAACTCCTCGTTCTTCAAAATGGTTTACAAAACTTTCCAGTACATCTTCCCCCTTTGTTGTGCCATGCAGGGGTTCCTCTTGGATTTCATCGAAAGCACGATAACTTGCAACAACTGCCAAACGTGGAACGTCATCTATATCCACGCTCTCACCAACTGCAACACTAAACACTGCTGTGTCTTTCAATGCAGTCGTCCGCTTTTTCTTAATATTTTCTGCCATTTCACTTATGCGTCTCTCAACTCTTCTGGCAGAGATGGGCAGTTCTTTTATTCTAGATATGATTGTACCTTTATTTGGCATATCACTGAACAAAATCTCCGAACTGCTGAGAAAAACTTCCTTTATATATTCCTCATCTGTAAACGGCTTTCTGTTTTTTGCAATGCACTGTGCAGTCTTGTAACTTCCTTCTTTAGCTTGATTTTTACTTACATTTAAGCTTTTAAAAACACTGCTTTGCTTCTCATAGGCTGCTGCTGCCTTTTTGATTGATTCAGTCTTGTCTGCTTCGTCAAGAAAGGTTTTCTCGTGCTTCGTTTCAAAATCTCGAACACTTGATGTGCGTCAAACAACACTTTCATAACAGAAAGCACAAATAGCATGGTCCTTCTTTTCAATAAATCCAAATGTGCCTGTCCAAGCAGACTGAAATGATCGGACATCTAGCTTCACTTTCTTAGGAGCTGCCGTTTTGTCAAATGTTCTCTTCAACTCTCAGTGGGAAAAAAAATGGCAATAGAAGGCAGGCACAAGGCCAAATGCAGTGTGGTCTGATATAAGCAATTTTAAGATGGGGATGCTGAGCTGCACCTCGTCTTGCCTTGTGTGCAACCCTCACTGTCCCAGGCTGGGGACAGTGGGCCACAGCAAGGAGGCTGCAGAACAGTGATCCAAGGCCAAGAGCAGAGCCCAGGGTGGCCTGCTGGGACTCCAGGACAGAAAGCAGGCTAAGCAAGATTGGAGATCCAGACCCCAGCTGGCAGGAGGTCAGAGGCTGGAACCCCAGATCAGCAGCTGAGGTGAGTGGTGCTGGCAGATGGTAGGGCTGAGCAGAGCCGGAGGCCTGGACCCTGTCTGGCAGGGGGCCTGCACAAGGTGAGTGGGGCTGCAGCGGGAGGGACCCTGGCTGGCAAGGGGCCAGCAGCCAGAACCCCAGAGCAGCGACTGAGCAGCTCAGCCTGCCCCGCTCTGGGGTTTCGGCTGCTGGTTCCTGCTAGCTGGGGTCTCAGCCCCCTGCCAGCCTGGGCTTCCTTCACCCAGGCCAGCAGCAGGTGCTGAGTGGGACTGGCAGCAGGAGCTGGTAGCGGAAAGCCCCAGAGCGGCGGTGGGCTGCACGACTCAGCCCGCCCGCGTGCCATCAAAAATCGGCTCGCGGGCCATAGGTTGCCGACCCCTGCCTTATACGTATAATTGGCCATCTTCTTTATTGTGCTTTCTCTGATGATTATGCTGCTAGCTCTCAATTACATATTTTTTTCATTTTAGAAATACCAGTGAATTTCAGTACTTTATATAATTTAATATCCATTTTACATTTTTTGTACTGTTGCCAGCATTGCTATTTTGATTTAAATAAAACGGAACTTACAAAAAATACAACCTTCCTTTTTTTCTTTTTTTTTTTCCCCAAGGTTATGATACCAAGCTTTAGTTAATTTTTACTGCTGGGTTACAAACTCTGGAAAGTAGTGTATTATAATGGAAATATTGACACAATGTCAATTTTAGCAATGTAAAGAGTGATGTTATATTACAAAATGTTCTATGAAAGATGGCAAGCCTTTCAATTATCTTAATATTTAAAATCAAATTTCATTTTCTATATTTACTCAGATAACACTGATTTGGATAGGATTTCTTACTATATTTTTACACTGGTGTTAAACAAACCAACTTGTACCTCCAGCAACTCTGATGAAACATCAAACTTGTAGTCTTTGCCATTTTCCTCCTCTGGTTCCATCCGTTTATAAAACAGCATGTACGCACTGTGTGTCTTTAAGGAAAAAAAAATCTGTATAATTTTTGCTCTTCAGAGAGATTACTTAGGTCATAAATTTTAAAATATATTTACTTAGCAAATGAAATGGGAAAAGTGTACCTTTTCAAAGGAGAAATCCATAAATTTATCAGTGACAGAATCATATGTCTTGGTCTGCCAAAAAGAGAACATGGCTTACTGAAAATATTCATCACAAACTTGTTATTATGGCCTCATTGTGGATGGTTCTGGTCTCAGTGTGCAAGGAAGTATCTCCACTTTATGCTCTCCATGCAGGGTCTGCCATCAATTACATTCCTTGCTCATCACTAAATAATTTTAATTTAATTTAATTTTAAGTTTTCTGTAGTAGCTTTGGCCTGGTCTACACTAGGGAGGAGGGATCAGCCTAAGATACGCAACTTCAGCTACGAGAATAGTGCGGGGTCGATTGCCACGGCTCCCCCATCGACTATGCTTCCGCCAATCCAGTGGGTAGCGTAGACGTACCCTTACTTTCATTTTCCAGGGTTGCATACGCAGCACTTTGACTCTGACTCCGCTCATATTTCTCCACACCATATCCTCTGTTTTTGGAGTCTGCAGACATTTTACAGATATTCTGCATGGAATCAATTTTGTGTTGTACTTTGGCATGGCAACTTTACCAGGTGGAATTCTTTAGCTTGCTCATAGAATTGTTGTACTAAGCTGTTATTAAGCATGAAAATCAGGAAAGCACACAGCCGTAGGCTTTTATACACTGTGAATGTTTGCAATTGATTAAACAGTGCTTCATACTAAAGATGTGTAAAAATATTCACACTGCTGACAAAAGGCAAATTCATACTCAGATTCAAAAGCCAAGGCAAGAAGCTGGTACAGTCTTGTAAAGTAATTTGCTTTTAATATTTATTTTAAATCCATGAAACTCCCTTCTCTGACCAAAAGAAAAACTATACAAGGCATAGGTCTGAATACACAAACATTAAAAACATTTGTTTAGTGCTTGATTTGCCAATTCTTTCTGGCCAGTAGTCTGAAGAACTACATTCTCTGGCAGCTACTGGTGGTTCCTCAGACATTAATATTAATATGTTTTATACTTATTAGCACTTCTCAGTCAAGGATCTCAAATGCTCTAAAAAAAGTTATCACTATTTTACAGATCAGGAAACTAATGTAATGTGACTAACAATATACACAAGTTATAAAGGATATCAATCACTATGCAACTGTATTTGGGCAAAACGTACCTGTATTTAAAGTTAATTTATAGCTATTTCAACTGATAGGCTTTTTTTAAAAAACATATACAAAAAACTGGTTTGGCTCTGCAGTCCACAAAAAAAATTTCCCAATTCCCCAAAAGAACTTTCCCCTTCATCAACTTATACTCCAGGTAAGCCACACTCTCTCACGGAAAGTTTGGGCAACCAAATAGACTGCATCATGGCCTGAAAATAAACAGACTCAGGCTGTGCAGTCTCCTTGTCTCTACCACAACAACTGTCTTAATTAAACTCCCTTAACAGCTTCATATATATGTTGAACTGGAGGGGTATCAGGGCATGGCAGAGCACTATAGAACCCATGTGATAGAGTCTGTCCAGTACTACCTTCTGAGAGTGTAATAAAAATAAAATTAAAAAAAAAAGGGGGAGGGAGGGAGACTAGAGGTAAAGGCTACAACTTACAGTCATTTCTCCACCAAAACATTCAGAAGCAAGCTGAGCAGAATCAAATGGTTTTACTTCAGCATCATTGAAAAGATACCTATAAAAGATTAAACTTTTGAATCAGTTGTCTGTTATTTCTCTTACAGTAGATGAAGAATACCAAGCATCTACATCAAAAGAATGACATTTATACATGGAAGATAAAACTATGAGGAAGTAAAGGCAAAATTACACTCACATTGCCAGCTAATTTTTAATTTGTGAATCAGTAGCCAGGAAAATGACATGAGCACCTTCCCTCAAGAGAAAAAGGACTTATTATTCGGAGAATACTTTCCACTAGAATGAAAAGAAAATGATAGATTCCGCCTCTCAAAAAAAAAAAAAAAAAGTCTGTAGAGGGAAAAGGTTGATTGCTCAAAACCTTTGTACCCATTCTTAAGAGCAGAGATGGAAGGCTTGGGTTTACTCCCGAAATAACACAACCAGACTTAGATAGCAGAAGGAACATCTGACTGTAAAGGACTGACTTTTTCCCCAGCGAAGAGGACCTAGTTCTCTTTTCTGAAAATCTAAATTTGTTGCTTGACAAGTTAGAAGGGGGTTGAATCCCCTGTTTCTCACAAAAATGCTATTCCTTGTTAAGGGAAATACTATTTTACAGAGGTGGAACGAGATACCCTACCTTCATGGACAAATCTCATAATGCACAGCAAACAAATATAGAGAAGCTGAGGATCTTAGTGGACAGCTTGAGGGAGTCCAGCACAATATCATTTAGACTACCGAAAGCCAAAGGAACCCTGGGTAGATAGATGGATCTAGATCTTTAATGTTTTAGGAAGGGAGCAAAATTTATTTTTCTAAGTCAGAAACATCTTTTCTTCCTCTGAACCATGATCAACAAGAGAAGTCACAAAAACTTGAGAAGAAAAGGGCAATGCCAGAATCTTAAAATCCAACAACACTAAGCAAGGAGATTGATACAAGATTTTTCCAAAAGCAGCCCCATTAAAGAACATTACAATATGAATGTGATATTCAGCTAAAATGGACACAACTGTTACAAGCGGAGGTCTCTGCCGAAGACCTCTGCTAGAGGAACTGCCTCCCTCCCTTTCCCTTTTCTCCTGGGGATAGAAAAAATAAAGGCTACAAATTTTTCAGACATATCACTGTTAATTACATCTGGTAAGTGTTAAACACTGAGAAAATTCAACAGCTTGGAAAACTCTAGCAATTTTGTAAATTCCAGATGAGACAAAACAATATTCTGCATGTATCAAAGTACAGTAAGAACAGATTTTGATAACTGAAGTATAACAGTGGAGAATTTCCCAGATGTAGAGTTGAATAGATTTAAAGAAAAGCAAAAAGAAAAGTTAAGCACCTCCATGGAAGTTGATCATTAAAAACTGACAAAACAAAAAGGACAAAGTTGAAGGACAAAGAATAATTATAATCATAATGGAAACAAGTTGGGTTTTTTTTCTGAATCTGCTTTACAAAAGGAAATGTAAACATTATCCTCCAAAGTAGTTGGCATCTCTCTGGCATACAGAAACCTAGTCAACTTACCAAAGTTGTTAACATGCATTGAACTGCTAATAATACATTTTACTGTAATATTAATTAGCATAAAAAAGCACACAGTGTAAAGAGTAATGATTTTGTTCTGCTTCATATATGTCTTGCATACATCAAAGTTATTACACATGCACATAACCTGATTCTCTACAATCTTATGACCTGCATCTGGAAAATCTTGTGCTGAACATATGCAACCAGGATTCATAGCATACGGTGGTCTGCACTACTGGCATGGCAAAGCTAATAAACTTTACAAAACTGACATAACACAAGCAAGAAATGTAGGCAAATCTGACCTATCTTTAAACTTCTATAGTTTAATATAGAACACACAATGGATTCTAAATAGTTACTTTCTAATCAATCCATCCAATGCTCACCCTCTTTTAAAGGCCCCATCAAAACCAGGAGAAAATGTTTGTTGATTGGAAGAAGATAAATTGATAAATAAAAATATTTGCAATTATTTAACAGGACAGTTCAAGCAAGGGAGTTAAAGTACTGTATTTAAAATAGATGACAGTGTCATCTTAGAATTTACCAATACATCACAATACATATACATCACAAAAAAGAATTATTAAAGACTTAACTCACCATTTGTTGTTTTTGTAAGCATGGGGATTGACTATATCTCTGATGAAACTGTAGTAGTGACCACCATCTGCTGTTCCTGTATGAACTGTCACACCTATCAAATCGTACTCATAACTTTCAGTTTCTTTTAAATATTCACTGTTGTCCTTAAAACCTTAAAAAATTTAATACAATATTTAGCAAGTTATTCCTTTAACCTTCACAACACTAGAATGAATACAGATAACTTACAGTAAATACTTCTTGCCAAATACACTAACAAACAGCATATTCCTTCTAACAAACAGCATATTCCTTCTAGGCACTGCACATAGGAAGCAACCAAAAAGCCAGCACCCAACAGGTGGAGCATAGGTCACTATTCTTGTGAGGTTGCTTCTAACCCAGAATACAGGCATACATAGTAATGCTTTTGCAGTTTATGTATGCTCCTTACTAGTGGACCATTTAATAAAGTTCAAGAATTTGGCCACCATATTATCCTGCAAATATAAAACAAATCAACAACAAAATATACATAACAAGCCAGGAATTTATAATTCACTATAAAAATAGTTTTATCAATAATTTATATTGATTATTGTGCTGTATTTACAATGAAAATGATTTAGCAGTCACTAGATATTAAACACAATAAATTACAATTTATTTGTAAACATATAAAAATATAGGCTTCATAAGTCTTTTAGTTCCTTTTTAACCTCACATGAAGGAGAAGACAAAAAGATGTGGGATTAATTACATGAAAGACGTGTTTAGAATTATTAACTATTTGGATTTGTGTGTATTGCTAAGAAATACTACTATTCCAGGACTTTTTAGAGCTTAATTTCCATGAATTTCACCATATGCCCTGGCCACCTGACTATGCAGTTTAACTGCAGTTTTATACTGACAGAGAAAAATTTTCAAAAAGTTGAATTTTCAGCACTGTTTGGTTGTTGGGCAACTATAGGGACAAAGCAAAATCAATTACCTTCTTTTCTGTCATTCTTTCCCATGAGAAAATCTTCTGTGTAAGGTGTCATATCCAAACGTAAAGGGAATGAGAAGTGCGTGTTGACTTTCTCCTTCATCATGGTGACCATATTAAATGTGTATCTCATAGTGTTGAAACTTAAGATGCGAGGCAATTTCTTAAAACATGCCCTAAAGACAAAAGAAATTAATATTTAAGAAAACTGAACTGCTTAGATAATACCGCCAAAAAGTCTCTCAAAACGTTCATTTATTTCCAGTTCATGTTAGAGTCACCTAAAATGTAAAAATCAGCAACCACAATCCCTTACACAGTATCAGTTAGTCAAATTTTATAAAAAATCTTGTCATCAGATGACATGTAACAGGGATTACATTATGGTACTGGATAGAATACTGATTTAAAGCAGCCATTATTGCAGTAAGTACATAACAGCACTCCCTACAGTAAAGATTACATCACGGACTTCTTACAAAGAATGGCCCCACAGTATGCCAACATTTTTATGGCAACTTAGAACAATACTTCCTTAGCTCTCGTCCCCTAATGCCCCTGCTCTACCTGCGCTACACTGATGACATCTTCATCATCTGGACCCACGGAAAAGAAGCCCTTGAGGAATTCCACCATGATTTCAACAATTTCCATCCCACCATCAACGTCAGCCTAGATCAATCCACACAAATGGTCCATTTTCTTGACACTACTGTGCTAATAAGCAACAGACACATAAACACCACCCTATACCGGAAACCTACTGACCGCTATACTTACCTACATGCCTCCAGCTTCCATCCAGGACACACCACATGATCCATTGTCTACAGCCAAGCTCTAAGATACAACCACATTTGCTCCAATTCCTCAGACAGAGACAAATACCTACAAGATCTCTATCAAGCATTCTTAAAACTACAATACTCACCTGCTGAAGTGAAAAAACAGATTGACAGAGCCAAAAGAGTACCCAGAAGTCACCTACTACAAGACAGGCCCAACAAAGAAAATAACAGAACGCCACTAGCCGTTACCTTGAGCCCCCTATTAAAACCTCTCCAGTGCATCATCAAAGATGTACAACCTATCCTGAAAGATGATACCATCAAGGAGAAAGCTGTTAACTCTCCCAGATCTTGGGAGACAGACAGGTCCTCGCTTACAGACAGCCACCCAACCTGGAGCAAATACTCACCAGTAACCACACACAACAAAATAAAAACACGAATCCAGGAACCTATCCTTGCAACAAAGACCGATGCCAACTCTGTCCACATATCTATTCAAGTGACACCATCATAGGACTTAATCACATCAGCCACACCATCAGGGGCTCATTCACCTGCACATCTACCAATGTGATATATGCCATCATGTGCTAGCAATGCTCTTCAGCCATGTACATTGGCCAGACCGGACAGTCTCTACGCAAAAGAATAAATGGACACAAATCTGACATCAGGAATCATAACATTCAAAAACCAGTAGGAGAACACTTCAACCTCTCTGGTCATTCAGTAACAGATTTAAAGGTGGTAATTTTGCAACAGAAAAGCTTCAAAAACAGACTCCAAGGAGAAACTGCTGAACTTGAATTGATATGCGAACTAGATACTATCAATTTAGGCTTAAACAGAGACTGGAAATGGCTGAGCCATTACACATATTGAATCTATTTCCCATGTTAAGTATCCTCACAGCTTCTTGTCAAACTGTCTTAAATGGGCTATCTTGATTATCACTATAAAAGTTTTTTTTTCTCCTGCTGAGAACAGTTCACCTTAATTAATTAGCCTCTTAGAGTTGGCTGGGCAACTCCCACCTTTTCATGTTCTCTGTATGTATATATATCTCCTCACTATATGTTCCATTCTATGCATCTGATGAAGTGGACTGTAGCCCATGAAAGCTTATGCTCAAATAAATTTGTTAGTCTCTAAGGTGCCACAAGTATTCCTGTTCTTTTTAATGATTCTGTTTGTGTGCTGTTTCACTTTCCATTTACAATCTGAAAAAAAAAAACCAACCTTTTCTGATGAATATTTTCCATGCTTGATCTTAGTCCAAGGATTTTTTTTTCATTCTTAAAATAAATCATATCAGTATTTTTGAATATGAAAAGATGATGGGGGGGAACATTTTTCCAATAGTGTATATCTATTTTTTTCTCATTCCAGTCACATATGGCTGAAATCTATAATCTGAATTTTTCAATCTGGATAGTCATTAACAAAGCCTAGGCCCTTTTTTTACTTGCAAAAATAAAAAATAGTTGACTTATTAGGTTCTAAGCCTCTGTTTTTTGCATACCCTGGCACCAACATCTGCTAACTACACTGCTAAACTGCCATCACCACTCATATATCTATGCGCAAAACTCTTTATTGTAGACATATTTCAATGCAGAACATATTCTGTACTAAAATCTTTAGGCTCCTGAACATATTTATAAGATTTACAGTAGAGAACAACGAGGAATCCTTGTGACTAACAAATTTATTTGGTCATAAACTTTTGTGGGCTAAAACTCACTTCATCAGAGTGCCACAAGGACTCCTCATTGTTTTTGCTGACACAAACTAACACGGCTACCACTCTGACAGTAGGGAACCTTTCTCCTGTGCCACTTATAATCGCTGCAAAAAACCACTGTGAGGCTTCCAATATCAGGTGAAGATTTTAAAAATTAAATAAAAGGATACAGATAATACACATACTTTCTTTATGTATTTTAAAGAGTTCCAAAAGCTACTGAACAATTTTAAAAGCAGAAATCAAGATTAAAGAACCCAATAAGTTTGTGTAAAGAGTAATAAAAATATGGAATAAACTTCCAACAAAGTTGACTGATCAAAAACATATACAGTAAATGAGTTCAAAATACAATGAGACTTGTTTCTACAAAAGGAACAATGAGAATTATGATGAAAAATGAGAGCACAATTTTAGAAGGGCAGGCATTATGGAGTAGGTGACTGTCTCCTAAAATGTTTTATGTAGGTCATTATATTTTTATATTGTAAGCTCTTTGGATAGGGATCAAATCCTTATATGTTTGTACAGTGCTTTAGACAGTAGGGCCAGGATCCTGTTTGCGTCTCCAGTTTTATTGTTATTCAAATATTAAATAATTATAATGATTTTAGATTATTTTTGGACTACTACTCTCACTTGATGGAAATGACCAACAGAAATTAATGGAACTAATAGTTAGGAAGAAATGCTAAGAACATTTGTTTATTCACTATTATACCTTTTTTCAGCTCGCACTTTCTTCCCACAGTGAGAGCAGGTATACATGTTGTCACCCTCCAAGGTATCTTTAATAGTTACTTCATCAAGAGATTCCTGTGTACAATGAACAAGAAAAATAAGTAAATGCTTTCACGGTTCAGATCTATCTTAGGTACTTAATCTGTTTATATCAGCTACATATATAGCACGCATTACTGTGGTATCTGAGCTCTTCGCCATATTTCAATATATTTACACCCACAACAACCCTGTGAGATAGGGAAGTACTATTATCTCCATTTGGCAAATGGTGAATTGAAGCAAAGAGAGACTAAGGATATGTGTATACCCACAATGCTGAGTCTGAGCCTGGGTCAACTAACTCGCAGGGTTAAGGCTGAGAGGCTAAAATGAGCGTGCAGATGTTTGGGCTTGATCTGTGTCTGGGCTCTAAGATCCTCGCTTCTTGCAAGGTTTCAGAGAAAGAGCTCCAGCCCAAGCCCAAACTTCCACGTTCCTATATTTAGTCCCACTAGCTCAAGTTAACTGACCCAGGCTCTGAGACTCAGCACCACAGGCTTTTTATCTCACTGCAGACCTATCCTAAATGACTTGCCCATAGTCACATTAAAAGTTTGCGGTTGAGCAGGAAACTGAACCTGAGTGTCCCAAATTCCAGTCTAGCACTCTAACCACTGGGTCAGCCTTCTTCACAAAATGCATTAACGTTTTACTTTATTAACTACCAGCACATACACAAGTGTCAAAGAAAGGAAAAAACAAAACCAAATGGCTGATTTCATCATCATTAGCCTATCTACCATTTTCCTTTTGACCTAAAATCTTTAACTGGAGATCATACAATAAATCAATTAACACTAACATGCAAAAATTATGAAGGTATCCAGACCTTCAACTGGAAGAATTCCCATTTATTCTGCATGTACTGATAGACCTTGCACTTCCGTAAAGGAGCTTTGCTCATATTAATAGTTTATAGCTACAGATCAGGCAGCATTTGGAGTATATTTCAACATTTTCGTTTTCAGAAACTATCTCCTTCCTCCTTGAATTCTGCAGGAAGACTGGGGTGCAGATATCATATATTATACATATTAGTCTTTTTTTAGAAAACTACCAAATATATCTATATATCTACAGTAACTCCTTGCTTAACGTTGTAGTTATGTTCCTGAAAAATGCTACTTTCAGTGAAATGATGTTAAGCAAATCCAATTTCTCCATAAGAATTAATGTAAACCACCAGAGATCCAAGGTTAGGATAAGAGTAAAAATATTCTGGCACCGGACAGCATTCTCTGATGGAGATTCAATGATCAATGTCAGCCATATCACTATGGCAGGGTCTAGAAGCCCTTTATTTATTGGGAGGGCAATGTGTGCTGGTTCCACTGCAGACAAAATATCAAAGAATCTGTGTGACTTCTCTGTAATAATAGAGATTTCAATCTCTACCATGTCTGCTATTCACAACAGGAGGTCTTGAAAGGCTTTAAAATCATCCGATCCTAGTAGTCTCTGGTGATGAGGAGGAGAAGCTGTGTGCAGGTTTATCTGTACCTCAGATCACTGCTCCTCTAGTAACTGGGTGATGGGGATCTCACTGTCGCCACCATGGCCCATGCAGGTAGGGCGAATGCTGGCTGAGCCACTGTCACTTCTATGGCTGTGGGACAAAGGTTCCTCCGATCTTCCGGTGTTGGCCAAGGACCATGTTCGAGACAGTTCCCTAATCAATGCTGGGGAGAATGTGTGCCATAGTGACAATGACCAAGATTATTTCTCTTTTATAAATGGTGCTGATGGTGGTATCTCTGATGGCATCGGGACTTTCCAAGCTACTGGTTGGCATGGCTTAGTTCAACTATGCCATTTCCAGATCGTAGTGTCTGTATCATCACTGACGCTCCACCAGTGGAATATGCTGCTCCTTCTCACCTGGGGATGCCTGATGAGTCTTAGAGGACTTTTCCTTAGAGTTCTTTCTGTGTTTTCTGGCATGGGAGGACATGGACCTCTTCCTAAAGCCCTGACCTCAGTGCTCTGATCATTCCCTCTCAGCCTGTTACAATGTTTCAGCAGCTGCATTCGACATGGATGTCTGAAGTGAAATTATTGCCATGGACAGTTCCAGAGTTAGTGTGGAGGCCAAAGGCAGTGCCAGTGGTTTGCTCTGTGCTGACTTCTCCGATGTGGTCCTGGACATAGTCCTACCAGACTACGGTTCGCTGACCGGTGTTGGTCTCATCAGTACCAGAGTGCTTGGCCCTGGAACTCCAGGTCAGATGCCCCTCTCATCGACTGTTCTAAGAGACAGAACTTGAGTTGGGCATCATAGAATCATAGATGATTAGGGTTGGAAGAGACCTCAGAGACCTCATGCAATTTCTGATCCCAGCCAAGAACAACAAGCAGATAGAGCACCTGCTGGGGATGTGGCATTCACTCAGGTAGAAAAGGCTTCTACTATGGCCATCCCTCAACAGGACTAGTCTGTCCCACAGGTAAGGTTTGAAGCCAACCTTAGATTTCACCATACTGTAGAGAGGGATCTATATAGGAGGGAACATTGGTACAAGTGGGTCTGTTCAGCTATTTCATTCCAATTTAAGGGAGTTTGAACTGTAGGTAAATAAATTGTTGAAAGGCATTCTAAAGGTTTCCTGAGAAGTAGCCTGCTAGAGTTCTATCAGTCAATAGGAGACTGCTAGGTTCTGACTCGATGCAATAGGCAGTAAGAAAGAACAGAGGTAGTGGTGGGGCCATTCTGCCCTTTATGCCCCCATATGGGAGCACAAGGAGGCACCTTCTCATAGCAGTTGTTCTTCGAGATGTATTGTTCATGTCCATTGCAATCAGGTGTGTGCGCGCGCTGCGTTCACTCCAGCCAGAAGATTTTTCTCTTAGCAGCGTCCATAGGGTTGGCCTGGGTGCCCCCTGGAGTTGTGCCTTCATAGCGCCCAATATAGGGCCCTGAACACCCCCATCAGTTCATGCCAGCTGCTCCAAAAGAGGGGTAGGAGGGTGGGTATTGGAATGGACATGAATAACACATCTCGAAGAACAACAGTTACGAGAAGGTATGTAACTGTTTTTTCTTCTTTGAGTGCTTGTTCATGTCCATTCCAATCAGGTGACTCACAAGCCAACGTTCAGGAGGTGGGGTCAGAGTCATCCACTGATAGGAGCACAGCTCGACTGAAGGCTGCGTCGTGTTTGGCCTGCTGAGTGATTGCATAGTGCGTGGTGAAAGTGTGTATAGAGGACTACATTGCTGCCCTGTAGATTTCCTGTGTTGGGAACTGTGCCAGGAATGTTGCTGAGGAGGCCTGAGCTCTGGTGGACTGCGCAGCGATCGACAGAGCGGACACCTTTGCCAAGTCGTAACACTCCTGAATGCATGACATGATCCATGACAAGATATGCTGCGAGGAAACAGGGAGGCCCTTCATTCTATCAGCCAGTGCCACGAATAACTGGACAGACTTTCGGAACAGTTTTGTTCTCTCAATGTAGAAGGCTAGTGCCCTATGGACATCCAATGGGTGAAGCCTCGTCTCCCTGCTGCTGGAATGCGGCTTAGGATATAATACTTGGAGGAAGATGTCCTGGTTAATGTGAAACTGGGAGATATCCTTTGGGATAAAGGTCAGGTAAGGTCTGAGCTGAACCTTGTCCTTATGGAATACAGTGTAAGGAAGCTCTGATGTAAGGGCCCTGAGCTCTGACACTCTCCTAGCTGAAGTTATCACCATCAGAAATGCCACTCTGTAAGAGAGATAAAGGAGGGAGCATGTCGCCAGTGGTTCAAATGGTGGTGCCTTAAGTCTAGAAAGGACTAGACTGAAATCCCAAACTGGAATAGGCTGTCATACTTGCGGGTATAGTCTGTCGAGACTTTCAAGAAAACGGCTGACCATTGGATTAGCGAAGACTGAGTAGCCATCTGCACCAGGATGGAAGGTGGAGATGGCTGCCAAGTGAACTCTTATTGACTTCATGGACAGTGCCTGTTGCTTAAGATGGAGGAGGTAGTTCAGTATAAATGGCACTGAGGTGGAGTGAGGTGGAGCTACTTGAGGTTCAGGTGCTGCAGGTGGCCGTGATCCTGCATGATTAGGTCAGGGATGAGTGGTGGGAGGACGAAGGACGCCGAGGACACAGATGCCGACCTGGACCATTGACCCTGGATCTGGCAATACGCCCAGGATGTCCAAAAGGGCCACTGCGTCGAAGGCTGCCACTGCGGAGGCCACAGTGCTGTGTAGGACTGGTGGTGGCGGCAGGATCTGGCGGGATCTGGATGTCTTGCTCCTGGTGCTATTGGAGCAATAGGATTCCATCTCCAACTCTGAGGTCTCTGAGTAGGTGAACCATGGAGGAATGGTACTCAGCTGCCAGAGAGCGGTGCTGAGAGGTTGGGGACCAGTGTGGCTCCCCTGCGTGGATGGGCCGTGCCAGGGAGAGGTGCGCCGGAGATGGGGATTGGCGTGCCATGATCGCTGGTTTGCCCCTTGATTGGAGCTGGGGCCGCGCAGTCACAAGCAACTTGTCTCTCTTCTGTGGGGAGGATGGTGCCGTGAGCATATAAGATCCTTGGCTGCCTTGAATGCCTCCGGAGTCAAGAGGAGCTGGAGGTGATCACCTTGATGGTGACCTTGATATAAGAAATGAAATTAAGCAAGCACTTAATACATTCATCAGTTTTGACATTTAAAACTATGAAAACCTTTTGTGACAAATGCAGGACCTTGGAAGTATGGAAACTGCAGAACACTATTGTACAGAGATGGGTCAAACTGCCCCAGTCAAGCTTCTGTATCTGCAAATGTTATCTGAATCTTTGTGAGCTGGGAATTGTATTCCGGGCTGCCTCTGGAGCTGGTGAGGGGCTGCTCCAGGGCTCCCAGCCGCGCTGTGTTCAGGATCCTTGAGGGGTTCTAAACCAACTCCTGGAACCAGTCACTGATGGCCTGCTGCAATGGAACAGCTGTCACCCAATAATACAAAATTATGGAGTCATAACAAAGCCCAGAGTTGTGCTCAAATTAAAGTGCAGGTCTGGAAAGCACAGCATATGCAATACAGTAAAATAAGAAATCTCTTACATGACTGAGCTAATTTCCTTAAAACATTATGATCTATTTTACAACTGCCATCATGGCAGTACTTACATAAATATTCTTCATATCCGCCACCTGGCACCTTACTGTATAGAACTCTTCAGCAGTCTGACTGACATGCTCACAATCCTCAATGAAAATAACAAAACAGAAAAGTGGTAAAGGAAAGTCAATGAATTATTCTGATACATGAAAATGGATATTCTAACCTTGGAATGAAGTGGGCAGGAAAAAAAGCGATACTTACCAAAGAAACAACATTGTTTGTAATGACCCCTCCAAATAAACTTTTCACTGTATTTTTCTGTGAATAAATGAACGAATTCTGTCAACAAAACTTGAGCAAATCTATAGTTTTAAGAGCCCCCTTTTGTAGCATGCTTTAAGAACTCACCAATTCTGGAGACATTTCCTCAATTTTTGTTATCAGATCAGTGAAGAATTCTGTCATGTCTTTTTGCTCTCCAGTGTTAAGTGGTTGCTTATCCATGGTGTAGGTTTTACAGAAAGGCCTTGGATTGTATGCCTTGCATTCACTTTCCTTTTGGGGGAAAAACGCAAAAAAAAATTATATATGAAAAAAAAAACTTAAAATAAAATGTATATAAAAACATTGATACAGTTAATATAAAAATATACAAATATATGTATCTAAAATAAATATATAAAAATATATCAAGAATACTGTTTGGTAGGTGGTAGAATATGATAAAAGAAAATTTAAATGCTTCTGAAAAAATTAACTACCAAACTGTTTCAAAATCACGAGCAGAATACAGGTGTAGCATTAATATTACAAATAAATACTTATTAAAAGTCAAATAAAAGCATGTCAATAGAGATTTGACAATTCACATTTTGTGGATCTGTTCAGATACCAAATACAGTATTAGATAAGCAAGTCAGATAGCAGATATTAAGAGCCTGCTCTTGAGAAATGCTTAATTCTCAGTCATTCTTCTCCATGGGCAAACAACGTATCATATAGTTCACTGGTTCAGAATTGTTTGACATACATCTATGTTAATGCTATTTTGTTCAGAGTTAAGGATCTGCATTATATATAATGTGATTGTGAAGAATGTGTTGCATATGGTGTTACTATGTATGTTGGAGGTTTGGGGGATTTAACTATAGCAAAGAGGAGTATTGATAGTGAAAGTGGTAAAAATGATGTGGGAGGGTTAAAGGTATGTTAAAGGAAAGATGCCTTAACTGGATATTTCTGCTTTTTAGGAACCAGTTTAGGCACATCTAACCTTTAACTTCCAGGTTCACATGAGGTAGGAGAGTCCCAGGCTCCAGCTCAAGCCCAAATGTCTACACCATAATTATACAGCCCCATAGCCCAGGCCAGCTGCAAGTATTTAATTACTCTCAGAACTCCTACAGGGCATATGTAGAGCACGCACATTAGAGCTGAGGCACAATGCTTCAAGGAGCCTTGTCTTAGATGGTGTACATCAGCACTGCGCTTTAATGCAAGATTGTTTAGTACCACAATTGTGCTCTTAGTGTTTAAATCTTCTTAACTTTAGACATACAATTAAATATTTAAATATACAACTTTTCTCTACTGCCTATTTAACATAGGTACAAATACATTTATGATGCCATAAACTTACAAAAACATAGGGGATGTTGCTGCTGGGAGCTGGGGATGTGATTCCCAGCTTGAGGAGACAGACTCACACTAGCTAGCATGCTAAAAATAGAATATAACTGCAGCAATGTGATCTGTGGAAGTGGCTAGCTGCCCCAAGTACATGACCATGTAAGATTCTAGGCATCTACTCAGGAAGGCTAGCCCACTCTGCAGCTCATGCTGCCACAGCTACATTCCATTTTTAGCATACTAGCTTACTAGAGCTAGCATAAGTCTGTCTCTTCAAGCTGGAAACTACACTCTAAGCTCCAAGTGTAGACACACTCATACAGAGAATTAATTTTTTTCTTCTTCTTCTTCCTTTCCTCCCCCGCTCCCTCATTAAGTGCTTCTTAGAACCTACCATTAAATATGTAAACATTTTCTGAAGTTCTAGTAGAGTGGTCTTGTGCTTCATGTCCTCTGAATACTAAAAAAAGATACATAAAATAGGATTACAACTTCTTCTAATTTTTTTGCTTAGAAATCTCCCCAAAAATCAGCACTGAAAAGTTATAGAACAATTAGCCCAATTATTGCATTTCTTTTTACAAAGAATATTTTAATGTTTTATTTTAGTATAAGTGACACAGTCATAATGATCATATATATTTACATGCATACGCATGCAAGCACACACAATGTGTGTGTGTACCTACTTTTTTTTTAAAATAACCTAATGTACTACAACCTCATTGTCTGCATTTAGCATATTATTTCACCAGAAACCTAGATTGTTTTCTGATAAATGGAGTTTACACATGGTTAGTATTTTCTAAAAATTCACCCCTGGATCCCAATGTATGACTCCAGTCCTCAATGAAATAAAAATAAAAACAAAAAAACTACTATTCCTAAATTAGGAACCACTACTTTTTTTCATTCAGTGATGACATAAAGATAGGTGGCTCCCAATGGGTACTCCAGGATGGTGCTGTAATGGGCTGGAGTTCTTAAAGACCTTATCCACTAATTATTAGTGTTCTGGTGAGTGGCCAAGGAGCTTCCTCAGTTTCCAGCAGGGCAATCATGGCTGAACTGTGGTTAGGTGGAATAGCAGTTGACAACAGTGGCTCAGAGGAGGTTCTTCATCAACACTGATCAGAAAGGAACTAGAAGTTAGGGCCATAGATGCCATCCACATCCTATTATTCAGGGAGCAGAGTGCAATGTTCACTGTTGCAACCAACAGGCTCACAACTTTAATCTATTACAAGTATTTTTAAAATATTTATTTACGCTAGCACCCACTTTGTGTAGGGCACTTTCCAAACATTCAAGAAAGATAGTATCTGCTCACAATTTAAGGACAAATAAATAAAAAGAAGTAAGAGAAACAGGAATGATAGGCAGTTTATATACAATTTACATAAAAGTAAATTTAATTCACAATAATCTATGGCTGTTGCATGCTAGCAGCATGTATTTAAAAATGGGGATTTATCACAATTTTGCTTTAAAGAACTCTCATATTTCGTATTACAAATATTTAGAAAAAAACACACCTCTTTCCACCTTAGCCACTAACAATACATTATCATTATTTGATCATAATGAAATAATTAATATAATAGTATGCATATGTTTATAAAGGGAACACTAGTTAAAAATAAAACATGAAATCATACCTTGGCAGTAAAAACGGCTTGTCTAGCCTCTGGTATCATATACAGCTGCTGAATAGTGGATGCCAAGTAACAAGTTGCTCCAAGATTAGTTAGACCAACAAATCTGCATTCAGCTCGAACGTCATCATGTGGCCAATAATCCCATTTGTAAGGCGCATGGGAAGCTGGAAAAAGTATGAATTACAAAAATAAATCAACTCAAAGTAAATTTTTACAAAGACAACAAAATACATAATTACAAAACATTATGCTTTTCATTAAAATATGTTTATATATTCTGGATTTATAGACATAATGAACCAGATTGTGCCTGCACCTTGAGCATATGCATGAGGGGACAGAATGAGCACAAACAGGCCCTCCCCAGAAGTCTGAAGCAGTCCCCACACTGCAGTCCCCACACTCTCCTGAGCGCAGGACATGCTCTCTCCTAGAGTGTCTGCATTGCTGTCGGGAGATGTGATAGCTTGCTAAGAATAGCAGTGAAGCTGTAGCAGCATGAGCTAGCCACTGAGTACATAACTAGGTCCCAATTTTAATCAGCTAGGTTGCTCAAAGCTAGCTTGGAAAAGCTTAACATGTGCTGCAATCATACCTCCTGACTGTAGTGTTGATATACCCCTACAGTAGCCCCAGGATGGCTAGCCAATCCAAAGGAGAAAGGCAGTAGTAATGGTTCACACATCCTGCCACACCTCCTTACTGAGTAGCAGAGCTATGTGCCCGTTGCATCTTCTTTAAGACTAGATGACTTTCTGGCAAATGTTTGAGTAAAAAAACACAGAGCTCTTCTGACATACAGGAGGCCTTAGGATATGCAGGGGATCAGATTAGATGCTCTAATGGTCCCTTCTGGCCATAAAGTCTACTGTGGCAAACCCAGGACAAACGGCTACAAAAGGAAGGGTAGTAATTAGTCCTAGGGGGTTAAAAGGCCTCTCCCAATCCACTGAGGAGAGATAACCATGGGGAAATCAGGTTCAGCTGGAAAAGGCGTTACCAGGGACCTAATTAGGTTCAGCTGGCTCCAACTGCTTCAGACCTTTTTAAACCCTCCCAGGGGAGGGGTGGATAGAGGAGAGTGAGAGAAGCAGGGAAGCTGCCAGCAAGTTAGGTGCAGCAAGGCTCTGAACCCTTCCAGCAAGGAAGGCTGCACTCAGTTGCCAGAAGGGAAGAAAAACAAGCACAAGGGACTTACTGAGGAAAGGAATAGCCAGACCCTGTGCTACCTAGAAGGATTTGCTTTGCCCAAGCCTGTGTCTCCAAGGCTAAAAAAGACTGAGCCTGCTGAGGAGAAGAAGGTATTTTGCCACACTACTAATTTATGGAAACCTGATTGTGGCCTGGGGAGCAGCCTCTGATGTTTTACTGTAGAACAGGCTTGATCCCCAGAATGAAGAGTCATTGGAGTGATTCAAGGGAGGCAGCTCAAACATCCAATGTGGCTGGCCAGGAGCAGGACATCAACACTATCGGGGAGGGGTGGCTATGGCAGTGACATCACAAGAGCCTTTTCAGGACCTCAGCCTATTGGACAAAGGTGGTGGGAAGGCAATGATCTCACAGAGAGACCTTGACATCTGCACAGGGATAAAAAACCCAAAGCTGAGCTGGGTCAGCTGGCTTGGGCTCGCAGTGCTTGGGCATCTGGCTCCAGCTTGAACCCAAATGTCTATACAGCAATTTTTTGCTCAGCAGCCTGAGCCCCTCAAGTCCAAGTCAGCTGACCTCAGTCAGCCACAGTTGTGCATTGGCTTTTACCCTCCTGTACATGTAAACTTAGAGCTCCACCTGTGGTAATGTGGCTCTGACAGCCTCCCAGACTGTGTCTTAAAGCCACAAACTGGCCCAAAACAGTACATATAGCATAGCTTTCAATCAGTAACAAAGGCATTCATACATTATAATTATGCATGTTAAGTGTCTTTCAAGCACACCAAAGTACTTTCAAAATATTATTCATTTCTCTTACAGAAATGTATTTCTGGAAAGTTACGGATATTAAGAGAGTCCGTTTTGTATGAGTTCATAGTGAAAGAAAATTTTCAGTGGGCCTCTGAAATGAACTTAGGAAATCTTCAAGTGTACCCATCTGTGCAGGCAAACAGATGTGCTTCAAAATACCAACTTTGGTACACACAAACTGATGTGCTTGCAAATACTGTGTGTGTATTTTGGAGGCTTCCTGAAAGGTGGCCATACTAGTATCCTCACAAATATAAAAAGGCAAGCACGAAATGTAACAGAATTATGAAATGTTGCCTTTCCTATTTATGACAAAAAATGTGTGATAAAATATAAAAAATGGGGGGCATATTATAAAAATAAGGATCTCAGTCTAATTCAATTTCTTAAATTGGGTGTTTTGGCCCTGACTGCCTCTAACTCCTATCACTTATTGATGCCTTAGCTATATTTTCTGGAAACAGCACATCTTATCTGTCTGACAGGAAGCGTAGTCTTTGATATACTTCCTTTGCCTTGCCTTCTCTGTCTTTTTCTTATCTCCCTCCATCCTTACTGCCTTCCGCCTTCCCTTTCTCCATTTAAAATTCTCCTTCCTTCCTCTTCTCTCTCTCTCTTTAAACATGCTCACCATTAGCTATTAGCTTAACTAGTTGACAGTAAAAAAGATGCCAGTTGTTTACCACCTAGTCCTCTCCTCACACACAGACACTCTCACTCACACATACTAGCTACTCCCAACCTAAACCACTCACAAACACCAGCTACTTGTACTTTCCAGCATACACACCAGTCATTCACACACAGCTTCATGTCACACCCAGTCTGCATCCAGAGACTCCCACTACAGATTCTTCTTGATGTAACAAAGCAATGAACCTGTCCATGACATATATTTGTTATAGAGTAAATGTAATGTTAGGAATGAATTATTGAACTACCTAAATCCCGCATCTTGAAAAGAAGGCTTAGCTGGTTACAGAGTGACATCATATGCCATGATAATAAACATACCAAGCATGATCACTAAGGCAAGTGCAAAAGGTAGCCAGTTTTTAAGGGTGGGAACCTTACTGGAGATAAGATGCACACAATGCTGAATACAAACGTGAATGAATTTCGTGACAGATCCATGGGAATACCACTTTTTTTTTCTTTGTTGTGGACAGTGGGGGAATTTCTGCTATGGTAAAGCCAGGCACACCAAAGAAATTTAAATGCTACAATAGAATTAGGGGAAGGAGAACCAAAGGGGATGTGGTGAGTGACCTAAAGGGTCAGAGAGAAGAGATAGAGAAAGCACTTTCTGTAATGTTGTTAAATTTTCTACGTCTAATCCAAGATGTGCTTATACAGTGTAAAACTAGAGAAATTATGCATATTGTTTATATTGTTTTAATCTGATAGTCTCTCTCTCTTCTTAACATATCTTGTTCTGTGATATGGCTGCCAACAATCTGGATCAACAGGTGGTAGCCAGGCCACACACAAGATTTTTACATCCAGTGCATTCTTTGTTTCCTAGCTTGCCGGAAGGCTTTCTGCAGTTGCTCTTCTACTTTGCCTTTCTGGCTGACATGCCATCTTTCTTTCAGGCCACTGCAGAGCTCTGGAATAACATGCAGCAAAGAAAGATAAAGATGATTGCAGCCCCAAAAAGCTTTAGGGAAAAAAAGGCTAAAAACACAGCCCTTGAGTGTCCTCTCTTGGCAAATTTTAGCAGCAGGTGCATTCTGCCCCATTTGCCCAAAAGCATGCCGCTCCACATTCTGGCTTGAACTGCCCCTAGCTATGGCCAAGCAGTGACTGGCAGAATTCTAGACCAGAGAACTAGGTTTTACTTCAGCAGCCACCCTGGAAAACGAGGACATGCAGAACAGCTTTCAAGTACAACTGGGTACCCAAAAACAGGAGCCTCCAGGAGTTCCTGGCCTCAGACTGGGGGTCACAAGATAACATGCTGGAGAGAAAAGACAATCAAATCTCTCATGACACCTTTTTTATCACAATGGAACGCTCTTCATCTCATCAGTCATTACCTGAATAAATACAGCTTTGCCGTCTCCATACTCTCCCCAACAAAGAATCTTTCCTCCCTTCCAAAACACCCCCCCAAAAGTTCTCAAAAGAGCTCACCCTCCCCAACAAACACATTTTCTGTCCCTTTCCCTATCACAAGGAATCTCTTCTCTGCCATTAAGGGGAAGAAAAGTCTCATCCTTCATTTCCATTCCCTCTCAGGCAGGAAGTTTCCCAAACAGCATGAGCTGGGATCAGACCAGCAGGATCAATCCACTGTGATAGGGTCTCTTTCACTTCAGATAACCACAAGAGGGAGTTACTTTTGGTGTCCCACATAAGAAACACCTTGGAAATCTCTTCGCTGGAACTCCATCTTCAAAAGATACAGCAAGGTTCCCTATTTTCCTCCAAATCTACTCCTCAGAGTTGAATCTGTCTTTCCACAAGCTGTTGTGAAGCTGGTAGAAACAAAGTGTGCTTCTCCTGATTCTATTCCCAAGCTGCCGAAATACTGCTTCAGGTTCTATGAGATGAAACCTGATTTCTGAAGTGTCTGATTGCCTCACACCACAGCTGATCATTCTAGGTGCCCAGATCTGCTTTCACACATTAATGTGTCTCTTCACAACCCCTTGGTTAGGGGGGCGGAAAGGTTATTAAATGATCATTTCAGCTGGACAGCATTCAGATCAGTATCACAATCCTCTCGTACTTCTAGAGAACTAATCAAGAGGCTGACTGAGAGGGAGATAAAGGTTGTTTCCTCCAAGCTACCCCTCTTGGTATGCAGGAACCTTGCAAGTGGGCTTATCTCTGTTAATGCAGCCAAAGACATGGCTCAATATTTTAACAGCTTAGGGGCCAATTTAGGGGCATCTAATCTTCGACCTTGTCCCATAGGGGCCTAAGACAAGGCAGAATGTCCTGCAAACTATTAATCACCCCGACCAGGCCACATGCCCAGATCCCAAAGTCAAGAAAAGGAAAAAGGGGTCTTACTCTAGGTACTTCATAGTCCACAGAAGCTGAGAAGATCCAAGATCTATAATGAATTATTTTGTCAAATACCACAAATACAATATGGATTCTCTCCACTCAAGGCTATCAGCTGTAGATTTCAGGTAACTATCTGGCACCCACTGAAATTGAGAACTCAGATCTTCATATTCCAGACCAATCAGAGATTCCGCTGTAGGCCATTTGCACTTCCAATTTAAAACTCTAATCTTCAGAAAGCATCATGATTGTCACTCAGCATTAGGATCTGGGTCCAATGTTCCAGAAAACCTCAGTAGCAGTACACATGACCTGACAGCATTTAGTTACCTTGGTCTGGTGGAAAATGAAGATACAGCTCTCCTCCCCAGAAACTGCTGCCTCTTAGGAGCCATAATTAATACGGAAGACACACAGATAATTCGTTCCTCCCTCAGCCCCCTAGTTGAACTCCTCCATCTCAAGGCCCCAATTCATCCTTTTGAGTCCAGGGAGTCAGCAGCTATCCAGTTGTACATGGCCTGGCTGGAGGCCCATCATACTGTGAAGACCTGATGGGATGGGCCAAGTTCCTTTCTCAGTGTCTCCTTGAATATATGTTAGTGTCCCACCTCACTCCTCAAGAGAGGAAAACTTGGAACATCTAATTTCTTCCCTTCAATCAATGAAAGGTTCTATCATTTGATGACAGGAAAGCAGAGTTCTCACCATGAAGAGATTCCCCACTGCAGGACAACTGGAGTCCTCAGTTAACCAGAGATGCGCAACTTCCACAAATAAAGGTTCTTCACAGTAGGTCCAAGGATTGTGGTCTTCACAGGAATGAAAACCCCACTTCAAGATCCTGGAACTTAGGGTCATCAGGTTGATTCTCAAGTTCCTGGAGATCCTCCTTTCAGCCATGTCTCAATCAGGTTAGACAGAATAGCTGAAGTGGCCTACCTGAATGATCAAGGAAGGCTTCTGAGTATTCCCCTCTAAAGAGAGCCCCTATTACACAGAGGAAAGAAAGACTGGGATCCCTCAAAGTCCTACAAGTATCTGGCCATCTGAATGGTCAAGGTTACTGGTTGAGCTGCAAGTAAATCTATCCAAGGAAATAGTCCCTCTATTAGGAAAACTGTTGTCTGTTTCCAGCCTCCCTCAATTAACTTCTTGATGGGAGAAGGAAGGATGCTTGAACTTTGGATAGGGATAGGCAGTTTACCCTCCTCATCTTTTCCCATGATGCAGTTCTGGAGAAAATATGCAGGACTCAGTGGCATCCAATTCCCCTAGACTCAAAGTAGCTGAGATGAGTCTTCTTCATAGAGTTCCTTAAGCTGCACTGGAGACAGGCTTTGTCAACCAGAAGAATAAGATATCCTATAACAGGGCCAACCCTCAACCATGATCCCATCGCCCTTTATTTCAAGAATTGCCTCATTGGTGCTCTCTTACCTCAAAGCCAGGAATGTCTAATCAGTCCTTGTCATCTTTCTTCATTGCTGAAAGAGGAGTCTTTCTTCACTTACTATCTTTTTCCTTTTGGTGTAGATATCATCAGCTCTTGGCTTTGAGATTCACTACCCTTTCCATTCTACATTACTTTCAGGATGGGTCTGATAAAGGGCTCTCTGCATGCACCTTAGTGTCCAGGCTTCAGGGATTCCACAGGAGATCTCCCAGTGGGATCCAACTTCACATCAGTGTTTTTAAAGCAGTCTCTTACCTGAGCCTGGTAAGACTCTTGTTCCCTCTCGGAACCTAAACTTGGTGCTAGATGCCATAAATTCATCCTCAACATTTTCTCTCTCTCAGTTATAGAAAGTGGTCTTTCTAGTGGCCATCCCTTAGGTAGGAGAGCTGAGGAAATTGCAGCTATTGCTCATGATCCCCCATATATCATTTTACAGAAAGAAAAAGTAGTTTCTTCCCAAGGTGGCCTCAGGTCTCCCTTCTTAACTAGGAGATCTTACTCCCCAACTTTGGGTCTTGAGACTGGAGCTGAAGTCATCCAGTGGCATTTCCTGGATATCCACCAAACACTTATGCTCTGCTTTTCCTGAAGTTTTCTGCAAGTCTAGGTCCCTGTTTGTGCAGTACGAAGGACCTCATAAATCGGAAAAGGAATCTAAACACCTTTTGCCAGTGAATCAGAGTCCAAATCCAGCACTACTACTCCATTGCAGGCCTCCTCTATTCAGAAATGCTTTAAGTTCATTTTACCCAAACTAAGGCTATGTGCTAAGTAGAATATAGACGCCATTGGTAGACATCCTCTGCCAGGCTGTAATTAACTTCTCAAGTCATCACTGGCAGGATTATCATGCAACAGTTGCAGTGTCTTCAGTCAGCAAGTTTTTAGAGGGATTCTTCCCCAGTAGCCCTAGGGAGTAGATCCACTCACTTTAATGAGCTCTGACTGGCTGATCTCCTTTCTAACTCGTTCTCCCAGATTCTCCACTTCTACCACCTTACCCTGGCCCACTTCAGCTTCTCCATAGTTACTCTTTCCCTTCCTGGGTATGATGACTGCAAGTCATCCATTAGTCCAGATTAGTGACAGGAAGGCCACTGAAAAACAATTTTGTCTCACCTTTTGAGACAAATTATTGTGTTTTATTATGTGGCCACACCAGTTTGGATATCTACCTAGGGTACCTCAGCTGCAACTGGACTCTTGCTAAGTGACTAGATAACTATTGTAGTATATATAGGCTAACCACCTGCACACCAGGACGACAAAAATCCTGATCCCAGGACTAGCTACCATCTGATCAGCTGAGAACTGAGGAGGACAGAAACATTCGCTCACAGTAATATTGTCATATTAACAATTAGTGAGGTAAGAGAAATAGGGTTTAACCTATACACTACCAAATTCACTCCACATACAATGGTGTATCATGCCTTTTTGTTCTCTCACAGTACCAGATGCTTTAAATACTCAATGGAAATGAGGCACACATTAACAGGAAAATATTTCAAAGATGATATGATTTGGTAATGACATATACACTAAAAAACTCCACATAGTGCAGTCCAACCAGATGTTGAGTGGCTAAAGGATTTCTACAGTAGTACTTCCTCCGTTACTACAACCAGTGGAGCTGCATCAATGATAATGACAATTATAGAACATTTTAAGAAAAATGCTAGGCCTTACATTACTGTAATTATGCCAAGTTGCACCTACCTAGTTTGACACTTGCTGAGTGTAAGACCACCAGTTTTATTACAGTTTCTTTTGTTTTAATCTGATTCTCTGTAGAGAGACTTAATAAATCCTTGAAGGGAAGGCAGCATTACATCTTCACATGAGAGGCAGTCAGGGAGAAAATATTACCTATTCCAGGAGCCCTTGGCTAAGGCGACCCCCTAGGAATCGCCACTAGCTTCAGTCAGTAGGGGACACAAGGAAATGTGGTAAAGAGGCAAGAACAGGGGAAAATGCAGTGGCAGGATTAGATGACCAAAGGCTACATTTGGTGTAAAGATATAGGATCTCCACTGTGAACCTCAAAAAATAAATTAAAACCAAAAAAGATGAGAAAAATTTGTTTTGATTTGCTTTTTGGGGTGTGGAGAAACAGTAAGGAAGAGAAACGGGGGGACTTATGACCAGATTTTTTTTTTATTATTATTTTAAAGAAACAGCAGCTCAGCACCAAGCAAAGAGATAAATTCCAGTTTTAAGATGCTTAGCAAGACCAGGATTGTATCAATGAATCAATAGAATTATAAGGAAAATGGGCACTGAAAGCTGGGCAGGGGATAAGCAACAGAGAATGGTGGCCCCTCAGAAGGGGTTAACCAAACACAGTTGGTACCATTAGAGAGTCCACTTCCATAAGACTGACAGCAATGCAAATGTGGGGGATCTGAGCAGGAGGTAGACAATCTAGAGAAGACTATGTCAGAGGAAAGCAACGATGAATGCAGTGTCCACAATTAATGGAGGAAAAGCCAGGGACAATATGACTGGTTAGGATAACTGGAACCTGAAGTGGGAGAAACATCAGCTGGAGCAAGAAAAAAAGACTGCAGTTGGAGAGAAACTGGTAGAGAGAGAAGGTCCACCAGCACAAGGAAAAGCCTCATGCTAAGTGTGAGAGTAAATGTCAGCGTGAAATGGACATCAAGGATTTGGGGTGTGTGTGTGTGTTAATGTTAGGCTTCTATTTTTTTGAGAATCTTGCCTAAGAATCTAGATAACCAATGTCTGAACAGTTCAGTTAAATGGAGACAGAAACCACACATTCAGTTCCATATCCAATGTAGATTACAAACTGTTCCTAAAATAAATATAGAGATGGGGACATTTTTGGTTTTTTTCAGAAGTCCTTAAGAAAGGGGCATATAATAGGAAGTCAACAATGGATAAGATGAGGTTCATAACTTCCTTTCTGAACTGTAAGGTACTGACAATGTAAACCTGGATATTGTGAATTATGGAAAAGTTAAGACTACCAGAGAAACCTGAACTGATATTTTGAGACTCATAGAAAGAAATTTTGGGGAGCTCAAAAGAGTGATGAGAATTATGATGAATTTGCAAATTAAACAGGAAAATAACTAAAGAAATGGATAAACAGGAACAGGGTTTCCATTAGCAAGAAAGAGTTGGAACTAACAGGCATGAAATAATTTTATCAACATTGTTATTTAGACTTGTGAGCATGATTGGATATTGCCACCCCAAAATGTTGCACAAGCTGGTAAGATAGCTAATCACTATGAAAACAGCCATGTGAAAACAGAGAAGAAAACCTAAGTAGGAATAGCAGCAAACAGTCCTGTGGCACCTTATAGACTAACAGACATTTCGGAGCATGAGCTTTCGTGGGTAAATACCCACTTCGTTGGATGGAATAGGCACAAAGCCTGAACCGGCAGAGGAAGCCATTTTGATCATCCACAAGGAGCCTATTGGGAAGGGATGTTAACATCTGCCAAAAGGATGACTGTCCCATTAGCCACCAGAGGTCATTTACACCTCAGTTGGGGCAGCTTTCACCTATGAACAATAAAATAAACTGCATCAAGCATCTGCTTGATGAGGAAAGTCAGAAGCCATATTCAACAGAAAAGAATGACATATATGCTATTAAATTCACTCCATAAACAATCTGTATATTTATTGCTTGTCTCCTAACAGGACCAGGTGCTCTAAATAACCAATGGAAATGGCGGGGGAGGGGAGAGGAGAGAAAATAGATTATATTAATGGGTAAATTGTTTCAAAGATAGCATTATTTAAAAAATTATGTACATGCTGTTAAAGCCCCAACTGGTGCAAACCAGTCAGCTGCTTGGTGGGCAAAACACATCTACACTAGCACTCGCTCCGTTACTATCACAACTAGAGTTGCACAAGTAGTAGTGCAACAGGGAAAAATTTTAAGAAAAATGGTAGTGCTGATAAGGCCTTTCTTTACAATAACTTTTCTAAGATGTGCCTACCTATCTTAACTCTTGCCAACTATAAGACTAGATATGTTATGCAAATTTTTTGTTTTAATCTGATTGTCTCTATATATTCTTAATACATCCTGTTTTTAACTCTATCATTTGGGTCTTAGATTGTTCAGAGGTAAACTGCAATATGGTCTAGAAAGGCAGAAAGCCTTATGATCACTTGTGAGAGACAGATGAGTACCTATCTTGGAGCACCTGCCTGAGGAAATCCCTAAATGTGTCAATATCTATATTATATAGGGAACTGAAGGTTATACTCCCTCCTCATGGGGCAATGCATCAGAGTTAAGTGAAGGTTCTCTGCTCCCAAAAGGATCCATCAGGGATGAAAGTAATTCCCCACTGTGACACTGTGCCAGGCTGTCCCAGCATGAGAGTGGGCAAAACGGCCAACAGAGTGGGAGTGCGCACTTAAGGCACATTGTTCTTCTCATGCTTAAGTGATCTTTATACATCCAAAAACTTTTACAAAAGCCCAACCCCAAAATGTTAATACTGAAAAATATCTATCTTGCATAAAATACTTACAAAAACTAAACATGAATAAATATTCTTACACTGCATATGTTGTGCCATAACCCAGTTGTGGAGCAGCCTGTAGTTTTCTACAGACCCCTTTACCATTTCTACCAACAAGTCGTAAGCAGCAGCCCTTGAAGAATGTGACTTGCATTTTGGCTGTTGTCTATCTTTTAGACTTGGCAGCAAAAACAGAAGATTGAAGATGTCTCTTAGAAACTCCTGTAAAACAATTCAATCAGTAGGTATATCAGTTTGTACAAATATTAAAAACACTGTTATATAATTGTATATAGTTTCAACTTTCTAGGAGGCTTCCTCCATCAGATAAAAACAATTTTAATGTCCTGTAGATAAATTTTGGACTGCAGACTTTGACAGTGTCTCCTTTACACCATTCTCTGTATATTATATAACATACCAAAAAGCAGTCTTCAAGTAATTTGAAAAGAAGCATTGTAAATGTGTTACATTACTATGATGGAAAGATAAATATGTCCACCAAAAAAAGTTATGACAAATTATCTGTAGCTCTAGCACAGCACTGCTATTTGGCATAAGAAACCAGAAAAAAAATCAGTGAAGACTACCAAACATCCATAATCAAGTTACATTCAGTTTTAACTAAGACTTAAAGATTACTCATGTTATGTAATATTGCCAATCTAAAACATTACTATTCCTACAAATCATATTAACATAATAGGTCACGTATATTATACCAAAAACACTATGAAATTAATACACTTCACAGTTCTATACAATTATTTTCTTTTTCTTTGTAAATATACTGAACTATAAAGAAAGAAAGAAATACTGATGTTACACATGAAATACTCATACTACACAAGTGATGATCACCAGAATTTCTGATATAAAAAGATTGGGTAAAGTCCAAGTCAATGACCAAACTTCTATTGACTTTAGTGAGACAGGATTTCACCCAGGGTATTTTAATTTACAATGACAAAACTATCCAGGCACACCTTTTAAAAGGTCAGTTTCACCCATTACTATTTATCCATAAAAGTCATTTATTAGTCTGTGTTTTAATGTTCACATACTAAAATTGATTTTAAGTGTTCCATTGGTATAGATTCAGGGGTTTTTTAAATTATGATTCTAATGACAAATGCTGTATACTAAATAATGCTCCATGAACAAAGTGAATCCATGTTACATGGACTAAAAAGAGAGCAAACAATAGCTGTTTCAATTCATGCTGATATTGGGCAACAGATACACAGGTTGTAATTTATTACCCACATTTGCTACACCAGATAAATATGACAAGAAATTCGGGTGTGGGAGAGGGGGCATGGAAAGAGGAGGTCTAGACTTAACCTTCTCCTGTTTTAGTCACATTAATTCAATAACATTAAAATGTAAAAAAAGACGTATTACAAGCCCTAGGATTCACATCCTTCTAATAAGAGGACCACATTTTTCAAAAAATTACACCACTTTTCTAAATACGTACTACGGAGTAATAAGTAGGAGGAAAGGTTGTGTGCAGAAGGTTTAAGTAGCAAGGGAAGAGTGGAGACTTTTTTGCAAATAGCAAGAGACCAGCTGAGAGTGCTTATTAATGGGAAGGGAGAGAGAGTAGAGCTAAAAGGGCTAACAGCTGGTATGAGACAGGCTGAGTGTGCTTATCACAGGATACTTTGAACAGTTGGCTAACGTGTTAAAAATACACTTCGTAAACCACAAATGATTGCAGCCAGGAATAAATATTTAGGCAGTATCTGCACTAGCCTTTACAAATGTGTTACCTGCCTGGCAATTAATTAGCTTCAGGTAAAAAAATAAATAAATCTCGTGTAGATATACAGTTAGAAAGGCGAGAGAAGTAAACACTGTACTGCATTGAACACATTGAGCCCTAGTCTACACTACAAAGTTATGTCAATCTAAGTCACCTATTTGTGCATATGTCTATACTCAAATGTGTCTCCCACTGATGTAAGTGCTCAGTGACAGCAATGCAATATCATCTCCCCAAAGGGCTTTGAGCCATGGTCAACCTACTGTGATCAATGCAACCCAAGCGTAGACGCTGCGACATATATCGACCCTAATAGTTCCCCAGTAGTTGTCCCACAATGCCAAACACTGACCGCTCTGGTCATAATAGTGAACTCCACCACCGAGGCATCACAGAGACCTGAAGCCACCCTGTCACTTTAAAACTCCTGTGTATTTTTGAAATGCCTCTTCCCAAATGTCCAGCTTAGCAAGCACACCTAGTGCTCTTCCTTGCTGTATTGCAACTGCCCAACCAGACCTATGGAGAGAAGAGGCTGTGCAGGCACAGCTCTGGACTAGTCTTAGAAATGTGGACATCTATGAAAGATTGCACATGGGATGCAGGTAAAGGGGTATGACAAGGATCAGGAGCACTGCTGAGTGAAAGTGAAGGTACTGCAGCAGGCATACTACACATGGCCACAGAGGCCAACAGTTTACCTGGTGACGAGGTACAAACTGCCACTTGTACAGACAGTTGCATGCCATACTTGTCAGAAATCCCACCAGTACCCCACAGACGACCCTGGATACCTCAGTGTAGGGCAAGATGGAGACTCCCCCAGCTATGCCATGATCCCAGATCTTTTCGAGACTCCACCACAATCTAGCCAGCCCAGCACGGACAAACTCAATCCAGGAAAAGAAGTCTCGGTGTGTGCATGCATTCTCCCTTAAAATTTTTAAATGTGAAGACGGCAGCCAGCTCAACACCAGGCTATCAGGACACAGGTACCTATTGTTAATTGTTTTACTTCTACAAAAAGAGGTAGAGGTACAACAAACAGAGGAAGAGTTGTTATTAGGTTTTCATTTCCCTGGAGGGTTAAGGAGGCGACCAAGTGCAGTAGTCTGCTTATGTACATAGTATATTCCTTGTATCTTCCTGAGAGATCTTAATTGAAACTTTCATTGGGGTAACTCTGCAATCCTTTCTCTATGGTTTCTAGGGATAGCTGCCTTATTTCTTCCTCTCAGGTAGGACACTTTCCCACGCTACTTCATGATGACTTCAGCAGGCACCATTGCATTAAAAAGACTAGCAGTATAAGGGCCTGGGCAGCTCAGGAAGCCAGCTGCTTCCTGTGCATTTGTGACCCTCAAGAGTGGAATATCACTAAAATCACCACTGTCTGCAGAAAATCACGCCAGTAATCAGTGCCATTACCTGTACTTGTATCCATGGAAACAGATGCCAAAATTTTATTGTTTTACACACTGAACAGTTCCCTTATTTCCCCCAGCCCTCACCCAGGCAGGCCATCTTCACCATGGTTGTGGCTGGAGAGTAGTGTTGAGCAGAAGTGCTCCAAAGCTCATGTGTCAATAAGCATATCTTAATTAAAACTTTTATAAGTAAAAGGGAAGGGAGCTTTGTGTAAGCTCAAAAGCTTGACTCTCTCACCAGTTGAAGTTTGCCCAATAAAAGATATTATCTCACTCACTTTGTCTAACAGTTGGTGTATGTTTGGCTGAAATGGACAAAAATGGACACAAATGTTTTCCTCCATTCTAATTTTAAAGAGCTGTTCTGTTAAGTTTTATAAGTTTGCACTGTATCGGT
This sequence comes from Gopherus flavomarginatus, assembly GCF_025201925.1. Classification (NCBI taxonomy): domain Eukaryota; kingdom Metazoa; phylum Chordata; order Testudines; family Testudinidae; genus Gopherus; species Gopherus flavomarginatus. The sequence continues at coordinate 20,798,997 of NC_066620.1, read as the reverse complement.
TTTTAATTGCACATTATTTTTGCACTTTTTTTGGTACACAATCCATTTTCATTTTTGGAAATAAATTCATCTTTATCACTTCGTAATATCAACCACAGAACACCTAGCACTACCCAGAACACAGAACCACAGAACACACAGATTCAGTGACAAACAGTGTAATAATTATAAAAATACAGTAAGCACCACATAACTGATAGGCTCATTAAAAGACCTGATACTCAGAAATGTACACCAAGCACTACACAATTCCTAACACCCTCCCTCTCAAATTTCCAAGCCAGGTAGAGCAATGTCCAATTACTGTGGCTGACCATTAAAGTGGTCTTTTGAGGCCTCCCTCATCTGCACAGCTCTGCGCTGAACTCTTCTAATGGCCCTTTTGTCTGGTTGTTCAAAGTCAGCAGACACCACTCCACCCCGCTGGCAACTTTTCCCCCTTTGTCTCACAGATATTACGCAGAACACAGCAGGGAGCTATAACCATTGGGATATTCTTTTCACTGAGATCTGACCTAGTGAGTAAAAACTGACAGCATTCCTTCAATTTACTGAAAGCACACTCAACTGTCATTCTGCACCTGTTAAGCCAATAGTTGAATCTTTCCTTGGAGCTGTCAAGGTTGCCGTGTATGGCTTCATGAACCCCAGGGACCATGGGATAGGCTGGGTCCTCCAGGACCACTACTGACATTTCAATGTAGCCAATGGTAATCCCGGGTTGCGAAAGAAACTTCCGTGCTTTCAGCTTCTTGAACACTCCAGTGTTTGTAAAGATGTTAGCATCATGCACCTTTTCTGATTAGCCCACACTGATATCAGTGAATCATCCCCAGTGAGCCACCAATGTTGCATAACCATTGGAAAAATAGTCCTTTCTGTTGATGCACTCTGTGGCGAGGTGGGCTAAGGTGAAAACAGGGATGTGTGTGCCTTGTATCATCCCACTGCAGTTCAGGAACTCCACAGCTGCAAATCCATCCACAACAACCAGCACATTACCTAGTGCAGCGGTTCTCAACCTGTGACCTAATCAATACACAGCTGCGGCCCATGTGACGACATCAGGACCACACAGGTAGTATATATATTCTGTGGATGCGGTTCCCATAACACACAGAGAGCCGCATATGAGGCTCACAATAGTAAATAGGTTGAGAACCACTGGCGTAGATGCTTCCTACATCAACGGAAGGGGTTTTTCTGTCAGTGCAGGTAATTCACGTCTCCAAGAGGCAGTAGCTAAGTCGATGGAAGAATCCTTCTGTCCACTTAGCTGTGTCCACACCTGGAATTAGGTCAACCCAAATACAGTGCTCACGGCAGGAAATATTTTGCAGCCCTGAGTGACGTAGCTAGGTTGACCTAAGTTTTAGGTGTGGAGCAGGGCTAAATACATTGATCTTGCAAAGGAGACCTTCCCAGGGTTTGTGAGGGATTGAATCCTCTTCTAATTAGGTGGTAAAGCACAGGACACTCACAGAGACGTTACATGTCCACTACTATGGTCTATAGACTGTATTAACATTAACTAATCCCCAGATATGGGAGGCGTTGGTCAGTGCCATATTCCACTAAGTATGGCGCCTGCTACAGCACTAACAAGATTACAAAGATTTCTCCCCAGAAATCTTCTAGTCAGAGAGCCACATCCTGATCTCTGAAAAGTACACTAAGTGAGATATTCTATAGGCCAATGTACCTAACCAATGATATTCAGGACCTTTTCATGCTTCAAAAATCCATTTTAGTAAAAATTCTGGAATACGCAGTTTCTTGGAGTTAAATCCTTTTATTTTGGGACCAATAGAAGAGTTTGTCCAAACTCTTGCACAAGCAAAAAGAGTAGAAGTTCTGCAGGAGGCTAAGAGAGGAATACACCACCTTGCCACTCAGTAGCCAAGCCATTGGGTTCAGGTAGTCTGAATAGGAAAGCCTACCTCTCTCACACACTTGAGTACATGAAAGACCACATTGGAATTTTTTTCTTTTGAGAGGGATGGGGCGAAGGGTGGGAATTTGTGGAGATTTTTCAAGAATTTCGACAGGTGAGGATGACCTGCCTGCTGAATCCTACATGCTGAAGACCACAGTTCTACCATTGCAGAGTAGTTTCTGCAGGAGTCTTACTGTTGTGTAAAGACGGAGAGCTGTCAGCCATCTGAGCCACTTCCCATGGAGTAACAAGGGTCTATAGGCCAGGGTCATAGTGGGATGTCTACCCTTTTGTAACTTGCAACTATTGGCCTTTTGCCCACACTATTTTATTGATTCTGCCATGTTGGAAGAGGTGAGGAGAGGCGCTTGGCAGGTGCTCCCATTCAAGAAATAATGTCAAAAAATGGACATACCTTCACTAGAAAAAAAAAGGTGCATTTTTAAAATGTTCGCTAATGTGTTCAGAATACACCTTTCTTCCTAGTGTAGATATGACCAATTTAGTCTCCTAGAAGAAGGAAGTCAAAGGAGCAGAAGTACCATTCGCTGCTGCCCCAGAACTTGATTTTTAAAAGATTGGTAATAACAGATAAGGTGGCAGCACCAAACCATCACTTTGTTTGCATGGACAAAGAGAGAATCTGAAGTGAAGCTGGAAAAGGAGTGTCCACATCTCAGAATCCACTGGACAAGACTGAGCTGCTGTCAATATTTTTCAAAGAGAGAGAGAGAATCCAAATGTATCACTCTGGAGAAAAGTTTATGATCAAGCTATCCTGCTCCATTATGTTTCATGGTACTTAAAAGAGAAACTGCCCATTTGTTTCACATCAACACAGTGAAATAAATAGACACAGGCTATTTTATAATAGGCAAATCAAATTATAACATTTTAAATCGCTTTTTTTTTTAAATTATATTGGGTCAAGACTTATTTTTAAATAATCTGTTGGGACTCTGGTCATTAAGCAAAAAAAAAAATTCTGCTTTAAAAATCATCTGTTGTGGCTGCTGCTCTGACCACATTCAGCTCTTCTTCAAATCCCGTTACTGGCTTCCCTTCAACATACATATAGCTAAGGTCCTTCTCTTTAGCTTCAAGGCTCTGCACAATTTTACTCTTCTCTGTTTTCTTTTAGTCCTCTCCTTACTTCTTTGTTTTATCGAAGCTGCAGGACTGTGCCTTCTGTGTCCTCCTTCCCATCTTCTCTCTGTACTGTCTTTCAAGCTGCACTCTACGCTTTGAATTACCATTCTGACCTGGTTTTCAACTTCTCTTCCTTCAGATCTCTCCTTAAATCACACTTTTCCCAAGAGGCCTATAAACTGTAGTCTTCTCCAAGTATTGTTAGCAAAATGAACCACAAAAAAACCAAAAGCCACATAAATTCATTTATAACAAAATTTGTTCTAATGAGAAGTACTAAATTCAACTCCTTAGTTACTTGGTTTTGTACCTACCCTATCCTCCCATCCTTCAACTATCTGCTGTCTATTTAGACTGTACAATCCTGATGGGACAGATCTATCTTATAACTCATTTATAACACAAGTATCACATGTATGAGATTACATTAATAAGCAGAAATACTGTTGATACTGAAAACTAATATTACATTAGTGAATGCCCAAGTTAGAAAGAGATTATTATACATTCAGATAATAAAATTACCAGGAGGCATTTTATGTTTGTAAATTAGAAAAAGGGACTTTGAGCTAGCCAAACAGGATTAAATGCAGTCACATATATGGGTCTAATTATTGACTGAAACCTCATCATGGACTTGATCCAAAGCCTAGTGAACTCAATAGAAAGACTCTCATTGATTTCAATGAGCTTTAGATTTGCAGGTCTCATGTTTCATATGTGCCTCTGTAAATCACTTCCATAGCCAGACCAAGCTTGAACAAAGCACTGAAGAGTAGAACAAAAGTTGTGTGCAAGAGCTTTGCTTTTTCACTTTAGGAATGGAATTCTCAGTCCCAACAAGCCAAGCTGCTATGCAAGCTGGTCATGGCAACAGAGAAGGATCACAAACGCAAGCCCACTGCTTCCTCAGCCCATGTAAGAGTTGGGCCCACTACATCTGTAAAGTGCACAGATTCCCTGGTATTATTCCTGGCCTGTTCATAATGACATCTCATCAGCAGATCTCCATAACATGTAGGGATGAAAAGATTTCACAACATGTAGGGATGGTACAGGATTCTTGTGACAGGTGTCTGCTCCTGTCCATATGTGAAAGTGATTTTCAGCTTTAAAGCTACTTTAGTATCTTCTACAGGTGCATGCGATGCCCCAGGATTTGGCCATGGAAAAACAGATATCAGTGATTTGTAAGAACTTGGAAAAAGTTGAGCAGCCCTGAAAATGCTTTGAGATAATCAAATATATAAATAAATAAATACGTAAGATAAAGGATCTCCAAGAGACAAGAATTTTGTTCTGACGCTAAAAAGGGAGAGAGAGAGAGAGAGAGAGTGTGTGTGTGTGTAAAAAATACACATTGCAATGCTTTTTTTAAAATAAAATAATCCAATAAGGAAATGTGTTTCTGTCAATCATCATATGATAAAGGAACAGTATTTATGCAAATCCTATACTCACGAGAGTAAAACAAAATCTAGAATGAAGCAGTTTACAGTAACAGGAGGTAACATTAGCTATTTGGCATTTTCCAAGTACTTTATTCTTACCTGTCCTTCTCGGGAAAATTTAAAAGGTGGTTTGTGTTTAATAACACTTGTTGCAAGCCGCAGGAGTCCTGTAAGACCATCATCTTCTATGTTACCATCCTGATGATCAAGGATTTCTCTGCTATACAAAAAAAAATTAAGCTCTATATGTCCCATTAAGAATACGTAAAATACAAACTTTAAAATAAAATTAACATCACCAAATCTTACCTTCGAATGCAGTCTGCGAGGTGTCTTGCTAGGGCATCTAAATCAAGCAGTGTTGTCTGAATTAAAAATAGAGGAAAATGGAATACCAATACAAAATAATCATACATTTAATACACTCTTGGTTGATTCACAAACCAAATTAGATAACCTTAGTTTGCAGTTAAGCTTTGATTTACTTAAGATGTGTGCTGCTGTGGGTGCTCCACTTTAGGTGAGCATGCACTCTTCACTTTTGATTGGAGATTTTTGGTAGCAAAGTCTGTTCAACCCATGCATGTATCCTACACATCCTCATGCCCCATACAAAGGCTATATAGCGCTGTGCGGGTGAACTGCTCTCAGTTCCTTCTCTACCACAAAGTCCCACAGAGGAAACTCCAAAGTAGAGAGGAAGGAGGGTGGGTAGTGGAGCACCCACAGGGACACACATTTTGAAGAACTCCAGTTACTGCCCAAGATAAGTAACCTCTCTTTCTTAGAGTAGTGTCCCTGTGGATACTCCACTTCAGGTGATCCCACAGCAGTAACCTCCCTAAAGGGGTGGCAGATTCAGAACAGAGTCCAGCACTGAAGAAAGAACTGTGATGCCTACTGCAGCATCTGATCTAGCAGCATGAACCAACGCATAATGGCTGGAGAAAAAAAATACACTGAGATCCACGTTGCAACTTTGGACATTTCAGCAACTGCAACGTCCTTGAGTAGGGCTACAGACAGACTGTGATCTAGTAGAATGTGCAGTTACTAGTAGGGGAGGCTATCAGTGAAACCACGGGAGGCAATAACGCACCCAGAGATCCATTTAGAAAATCTCTGTATGTAAGCTCCATTTTTGGAGGTTACATGCATCCTGTAGATTCCTTCCTGCTATTTAAAAGCACATTTTGTACTTTTAGTGAACATGACTCCTCCTGTCCTGAGAACCACTGAGGGACCAGGCTTGGAACTGCAGAACATTCAGGTCAGGGTGAAGCATCTGAAATGGATCCCAAGACAACAGTTGAGAATTGATTGGGAGCCATCAGAGAAGGCAAGAAGTGAGTGTCATGAGGTACGGAAACCAAACTTGCCTTGGCTAAGTTGGTGCAATCAAAGTTACACTGGCTTGGTCCTGCTTGACCTTGTTGAGATCCTTTAAAAACAACGGAGTGATAGATATGCAAGAAAAGATCCCTTGTCCATGTAATAAGAATGGCATCTCCTAGAGATTGGGAATTGAGTCCTCCTCTGAAAGATCTCCTCTGCAGAATTTCCTGCACTTCTTGTTGGCTCCAGTGGCAAAAAGATGAACCTCTGGAAATCTCCATGCTAGGAATATTTTGTTGAGGGCTTGAAAGTCCAACTCCCATTTATAATGTAGGGAAAAAATGTCTGCTGAGGTCATCTGCCAACATGTTTTGTATATCGGAAGGTAAGAAGCTGAAATGACTATCTGGATGGCTATGCACCAATTCCAAAGCTTTATCACTTTGGTGCAGAATAAGGGTGAACACGCTCCTCCCTGATGATTGATAAAACACACACAAGCTACGTTGTCTATTATGATCTTGAGTGATTTGTTTTTGATTAGGGGAACAGTGTAGCACCACGTTTTTCTGACCACTCTTAACTCTAGCAGACTGATGTGCAAGCGTTGTTCTTGTTGTGACCATTTGCCTTGGGCCGTGTGAGGACCCACATGTGCTCTCCATCCCAAGAGGGAAATGTACAATGTTATCGTGACCATAGGGGGACTCTGCATGAATGAGATTTCTGCACAAACCTTTAGGAAAGATTCTTCCACCAGATGAGTGGCTGAAGGATCCAGCTGGAGACAGGCACTTCCTTGTTCAGACTGTGTTTGTTCGGTACACAAACTGTCCTGAGCCCCCCCTGGAGACAGCAAAGATGTAACCTGGAGTTTTGTGTTACAAAAAACACAAACTGCCATAAGCACTAGCAGTTGCAGACATGTCCTTACTGGAACTTGTGGACTGAGCTGAGTTCTTTGGATAAGGTTTTTCAAAGTGAGGAACCTGTCAGGAGGGAGATAAGTCCTGCCCATCACCGAATCAAAAAATGCTCCTATAAAAAGGAGAGGGGTCAGGGTTGATTTCTCATTTATTTGTAGGCCTAAACTGTGGAACTGAGAAGTTGTTGTTGAATTGCTGACTGAACTTCCTGATATCATCAGCATTTGAGGAGCCACTCATCAAGGTAGGTAAACATCTTTTTCCAAGACGTTGGTGGTGAGCAGCATGAACCACCATGATTCTTGAGGAAAAACCCATTGGGCGGAAGGAAGGCTGAATGGTAGGACCCAGCACTGGTAGCGGTTGTGATCAAATGTGAAATGGATGAATTGCTATGGGGAAGTAGGCATGTTTGAGGTTGAGAGATGCAAACCGGTCCCTGGACTCTAGGAAGGAAATTATAGCTACCAGGGACATTGACTGCATTGCACCATTAAGCAGGGAGGGGAAGGGGGAGCTCGCTGGGTGGAGAGGAAATAGCACTTTATGGCCAGGAGTAGGGGAGCAAGGCTCAGAAGCTGCTGCAAAAGCGGGAGAGAGTCAGTGTGGCAATGCTGACTCATCTCCAGTGACTGGAAGGGCTGGGAAGTTCAAAACAGGAAAGAAGCCCCTTTTCCCCAGACCAGGCAGAGTTGCACCCACCCTCCTTTCCCTTGAGGTGGAAAAAATACAAGGTTTAGTCAGGACCTGCTGTGGGCTTCGCGCTAGCTGCTCCTTTATTGGTGGGCTGGGATGGAATTTTTTCCTCACTACCAGATTTGGCTTAGGTGGAATGGGGGGGGGGGTTTGCCTTCCCCACAATGGGTTCAGGGAGGGTTCTGTTATGGTGAGTAGGGAAGGGAGTTAGACTATGATGTTGCAACTCACTGAGTAAGTCTGGGGCAAATGTCCAGTGCAGGTACTCCATAGGGAAAATATACACAGACTGGATAAATGGCTCAGTAGAGGACTTAAAAAGGAGATGCTTGTTAAAGGAGTGAAAGGGAGCGGAGGAGCTTCTATGACTGTTAAGGCAGAGAGCCAACCCCCTCTTCTTATAGTTCATCTTTACCCTTGTTCGGGGGTGGGGGTGGATGGTAACCCAGCAATGGGTTGGCTGCAGGACCTGGATGGAAAAGAAGAAAGCTGGCAGAAGGGTAGATATTGAATGAAAATTGAGATATCTACCTGGTACACTTTTATCTGTCGGGTAGTCCCGGACATCTAATAATAAAGTTGCAGCCTGATTAAAACCATATCAAGTGTTTCCTGCCCTTCTTTTGGTATAGTTGGGCAATGTCCTGATTTTCAGATGTCTGACATACTTGTTCAGTTGTCTGAAATCTAGTAAAGGCCTCCAACACCCATTTTTCTTCAGTACCAGAAAATATTTTGAATAGAACTCTTTGCCTCTGTGTTGAGCTGGAACTGGTTCTATGGTCCCTAGACTTAGGAGCACTGTCATCTCCTGTCTCAGCAAATTGATTGTTAGAGGGGTGCTAGAAGAATGACAGGGAAGAGAGGTGGAAGGGCAAGATGCAGGTAAACTAGATAGCATAGCCCAATGTAATGGCCTCCAATACCCATTTGTCTGATGTCATAGCCTCCCATGCTTGCTTCCCTACAACCAAGAAACTCTATTGAGTGACACGCTTCATTAGGTCCCTGAATTGCCAAAAGTCTTCAGCTAAAGATGGCAGTGGTGGCATTACTACCATGTAAGGCGATGAGGAAGCAACATTTGTAAATGGGGTCACTTCCTTTTCTGTCCTTGCCTCTTGCTCCTCAAAAGTGTCCTCTGCTGATTCAGAGTGGAGAGAGAAATGGACAGTACCAGAGAATGAGGTCTTCCATGTTCCTTATGAGACTGAATCAGGGCCCCTCTAAATTGCTGGCAGTACATTCCCCAGGGATCCCAATAAGACCAAGGAGGAGGATCATAAGTAAGGCTATAATTTAGTCACCAAGGCCATGGAAGTCATGGAATTCATGACTTCCAGTGACCTCCATGACTTCAGCCGTCAGGTGCTGCAAGGTCCCCCGCCACCAGCAAGTGCTGGGAGCTGAAGGGTATCCCCACCTCCTCTAGTGGCCCCTACATCTCCCAGCCAGTACAGGCAGTGGAATACCCCACAGCTCCCGGCTCCCATGGATGGTGGAGAACCCTTGAGTTTGTTTGCACCAGTGTGGGAACCCCCGAGATCCCGGCCGCTGGGGTAACCCCTAAGAGCCCAGTCACTGGGGGCGGCAGGATAGAGGAATCCCCAAGATCCCAGGCGGCAGTGGCAGGGGAACCTCTATGCTCCTGGTCCTAGCAGGCCTCTGGAGTTGCGGGCAGCAGGGGTACCCCGCAGCTTCCAGCCCCTGTGGATGGTGGGAGAACCCATGAGCGCCCTGCCATGAAGGCCCCCTGAGCTACAGGCAGTGAGGGTACCCTGCAGCTCCTGGCGGACACAGGAGCCAGGAGTACCCCACAGTTCACAGCCCCCATGGACAGCTGCAGGCGGCTCCTCGACCCTGCGCAGCTGGCTCACTTCAGGCACATGGGGATCCACCGAGACTCATTTTGTCCCTGATATTTTTAGTAAAAGTCACTGACATGTCACGGCTTCCGTTAATTTTTCTTTTTTGCCTGTGACCTTTCGGTGACTTTTACTAAAAATATCCATGACAAAATCTTAACCTTAACCATAAGGCATGACGCAAGGTATAGATCACTGGTCATCCCAAGTGTTAACAGGCAGAGGTCTGATACCTTGCCTTTTTACATCTGCAGAGGGGAATAATGTCTCCTGAAGTAAACTGAACAGACCTGAAGAGAAAGTCTTGCTCCAGTGTAGGCCCTCTGTGCCTCTAATCAGAAATTTTAGATAGCAGTGTCATTCGGCCCACATATGTGATCGCTCTCTCTCTCTTGTGGTGTGCCTTGAGATTACCTAGCACTAAATGAGGGTGAATCACCCCCATTTCCTTCTCTACTGCAGAGTCCCATCTTGAGAACTCTGAAGTAGAGAGGAGGAGGATGGGTTGTGGAGTACCAATAGGGACACATCTCGAAGAATCATCGTTATTGTACAAGTTGGGTAACTTCCTCTTTTTCAAGTAGTGTCTCTGTAAGTGTTCCACTGTAGGAGACTTCACAGCAGTATCCCCCATTGGGAAGCTGGAGATTCATAGTGGAGTCTGTTATTGCAGAGAGCACAGTGGAGCTGAAGATGGCATTGGAGGCTGAAGCTCCAGTGATCATATAATGTTCCGTGAATGTATGGGCAGAGAAGTCCAAGTCACTGCTCTGCAAATTTCCAAGATAGGGACATCTTTAAGGAATGTGACCAAGGTAGAGATTGACCATGTGTAGTGCATATGGATTCCAGATGGAAGGGACAGGTTGCACCCTTGATAAGAGTGATGAACACAACCGGAGACCCATTTGGATAATCTTGGAGCTGATATTTAGGAGTCTTTAGATCTTTCCACCAAGGAGAGGAAGAGCTTAGGAGACTTTCTGAAGTCCTTAGTCCCGTCCAAGTAAAATGTCTAACATCTCATGTGCAAAATTGCCTCCCTGCTGTTATAATGTGTGTTCAGGGAAAAAACTGGAAGATGGATTTACTGATTCAAATGAAAGGCTGAGGTGATGGCAATCAAAAATGTTCTGTTCATGGACAGATGTAAGAGTCTGCTAGGACCGGTTCTATTGCCCGTAGGCATAACAGATTATCTAAGCAGGTTCTCAAGAGAAGGGTCCCTGAAGAGGGACAGGGAAGGAGGAATGGAAGAGGGATGTGAACTGAATGGTGTAGCCCTCGAAAATAATCTCCAAAACTCATCTGTTAGAGGTTATATTCTCCCAACTGCTGTAAAAGAAAGTCAGGCAATTTCCAAAGGGCAGGAGAGTAGATGGTAGTGGATGTTGAAAGACATGGTTGTTTGGGTCCTCAACCAACCTGACAAAAGTGCTTAGAAGAAGCAGTCTGAGAGTTCATGGATTTTGGTGCTGGCAGCTTCAGCTTTTATATCCTGGCCTCTTTTGCTGTGGTTCATAATAGCGTTGTGATGGTGGGTATTGGGAAGTGATCTGTGTTGCAGCTGAGAGCCATATTACTTCTCTATTGTTCCACAGTTCAGATTCCCAGGGAGTGCAATGTGGCACAGGAATCCTTTAGGGTGCGGAGAGAGACATCAGGGTTTTATCAGCAAAGAGCTTGGGGCCTATGAACAGGAGATCCTCAACTATTGTATGCATCTCTTTTAGCAACCCTGAAAGGTATAACCAGGAACCCTGCCTCATTACCACAGCGATGGAGACCAATGCCATGGAGATCAAACAGGCTGCTGTGTCCAATGCTGTCTGTAGCGCAGTTCTGGTCACTAACTGGCCTTCCTGACAATGGCCTGAAACTGCTCTTTTTGCACTTCTGGTAAATGTAGAAACAATGCCCTGAGTTTCCCATAATTAATAAAATCATACTTGGCCATGACAGCTTGATAATTTGTGACCCTGAACAGTAATGTCACTGAGTAAAATGCCTTCCTACCAAAGAGAGACAGTCTTTTCCAATCTCAATCGCTTGGGTTGACTTAATATGATGTTGTTTGCCCCATGTATTAACCATGTGTACTACAATTGAGTTGAGTTGAGGGTGTTGGCAGGGATGTAATATTTCTTGTCAGCTCTCTTGCACATCAGTGCAATGGAGGGTGGTGACTGTCAGATGACTTTGGCTGGATCTAGACTCGCCCTGTTAATGGGGAGAGCGATTCTGGATGAGGAGGAAGTATGTAGGCCATCATGTGATGAGTATCTGCCACCTCCTGTAGGGGAATTTGCAGCTTATCCACCACCCTCTTTGTAAAGATGAGGCGGCTAGTCATCTTGTGCAGTAACTGAGGTTCTTAAGATGGTTGTCCCTGTGGATCCTCCACTTTAGATGTCTTGGCGTCATGTGCTTGTAATCAGAGATTTGTGGTAGCAGTGCCCGGTTGGGCCACACACACGCCATACTCATCTTGTGCCGTTCCGAGTGGCTATATAACAGTGCGCAGACAACCATCCCCCAGTTCCTTCTCTATCTCAGAGAATCAACGTGAAACTCCAAAGTAGAGGGAAGAAGAGTGTGTAGTGGAGCACTCACAGGGATAACCACCTCGAAAAACCTCAGTTACTGCACAAGATGAGTAAGCTCTTCTTCTTCTTCGAGGAGTGTCCCCGAGGGTGCTCCACTTTAGGTTATTGTTGAGCAGTGCCCCTCAGTGGAGGGGAGGGGCTTTGGTGTTGGTCTATTGACGGTGGAAAACACTAAGTCCAAACTGAGCAGCTACTGCTGCTGTTTGTTGTTCTAAAGCATATGTTTAGTGAAAGTATGGGCTGATGCTCTACAAATGTCAGTGATAGGTACATCACTGAGAAAGGCTACAGATCTTGCTAACGCTCTGATGGAGTGTGTGCAAACTCCCAGTGGAGGTTGCAGATTGTTGTTTTGGTAGCCCAAATGGATACATCCATATCCATTTGGATAGTCTCTGTTTTGAGATGCTTTGACCCCTCGAGTGTTCTGTTATGGAAAAGAATAGTCTTGGTAATTTTCTGAATGTTTTTGTTCTTTCTATATAGAAAGCTAATGCTATGCGAAGCATGGCATATGGAGTGAGGCCTCTCTCTCATCAGCATGTGGCTTTGGGAAAAATATAGGTAAGCAGATGGGTTGATTTAAATGAAAAGGGGAGGCGACCTTGGGTATGAATTTAGAATGTGGCTGTAGGATTACTTTATCCTTAAAGAATGTTGTATAAGGTGGGTGCGCCATTATGGCACCTAATTCTCCCACCCGTCTTGAGGACATGATGGCAATGAGGAAAGCCACCTTCACTGATAAGTGCAACAAAGAGCAAGTTGCAAGGAATTCAAACGGTTTTTCCATGAGATGGCGTAGAACAAGGTTGAGGTCCCAGATGGGAGTAGGGTTTCTTAGTGTGTGATAAGTGTTTTCTATGCCTTTAAGGAATCATTTAATGTTCAAGTGAGCAAATATAGTGACTCTGTCCATCTTGTCGTGGATGATGATCATGGCAGCCAAGTGAACTCTGCTGAAGCTTGTGGATAGCACTAATTCCAAAGGCATATTGCCTCTGTACACAGGGAGTATGACTGTACTGCTCCCTCCTGGCAATTCATATAGAACATGCATGCTATATTGTCCATGAGGATCTTGATGACATTATTCTTGATCAAAGGAAGAAAGTACTTGCATGCATTTCAGACTGCCCTTAGCACCAATAAGTCTATGTGCAGGTTGGACTCCGCTGGGGACCAGTGGTTTTGTACGGTATTGTTGCGTAGATGTGCCCCCTCAACCTACTAGGGAAGCATCTATTGTGATTGTCACGGTTGGATCTTTTTGTTGGAAAAGAGCTCCCGAGCAGATGTTCTGTGGTTGTGTCCACCATGTTAGCAAATCTTTTACATTGCATGGTATTGTGAGGCGTCGGTTGAATGTCTGTGCGGTATATATGTTGTTTGAAGTCAGGCCTGCAAGCATCTCAGGTGGAGCCTAGCATGTTGTACAACAAAAGTTGTCGCCGACATATGCCCTAGGAGTTGTAAACATGTTCTAGCGGATGTTTGTGGGCTGTCCATCACTGCTGAAATTAGGTTGACCAAAGTGAGGAAGCACTATTGGGGTAACATTGCTGTTGCTGTGAGACAATCGAGGTAGGATCTTATGAATTCCAACTTTTGGACAGGAACTAGTGTGGACTTTTGTACATTTATTTGCAGTCCTACATCTGTGAACAGGCTTATTGTGTTCTGTGTGGCATGTATTCCTTTTTGCTGTGTTGTTGCCCTTATCAGGCAGTCGTCTAAGTATAGAAATATCATCACTCCTTGTCTGTGGAGGTGAGCTGCAATTGCAGCGAGAAGCTTGGAAAAAACTCTTGGGGCCACAGAAAGGCCAAAGAGTAGTACTTTATACTGGAAATGCTGTTTCCGTACGGTGAACGTTGTGTTCTCATGAATTAGTTGAGTTTTCGTAAATTTCTGAGTTAGCAAGTAATGGGAATAAAAACCTCTCCCCCTGTGTTGTGATGGTACGGGTTCCACACCACATAATTGTACAAGGTGGTTTACTTCCTGTTGTAACAGGTGCTCATGAGAAGGGTCCTTGAAGAGGGATGGGGAAGGGGAGTAGGTAGGTGGGATAGAAATAAAAGGGATGGAGTAGCCCTTCTGGATAATCGCTAAAATCCATTTGTCTGTCGTGATGGTGTTCTAGACTGTCTCTGAATGGGCAGGGGACCATTTCCAGTTCTGGAATCAGAGACTGTGGTATTCTCATGACCTCGACCAGACCTTCAAAATTACTGTCTGGAGATTGATGGTTGAGACATCAAAGGTTGATCCTGGTTCTATTGACATGGTTTTGTCTGCAAATAATTTCTGTCCTTCAAAGGTTAAGTCCTCAACCATGGCCTGGACCTTCCTTGGGAATCCGGTGAGATGGAGCCAGGATGCACGGCACATGACGATTGATCGGGCTGCCATGTCTGCAGAGTCAAGGGAACCTGGAGGGCTGGCCTGGTGATGAGAGACCCTTCAGAAATGTTTGCTTTGTACTGGTTTTTTTCTGTCATGTGGCACATTTTCAATAAAGGTTAACATTTTGGAGAACAGATTGTGTGTATATTTAGCCAGCAGGGCCGCATAGTTAGCTATGTGGAACTGAAGCATAGCTGAGGAATAGGCCTTCCCTCTGAAAAGATTCAGGCTTTTTTAATTCTTATCATATATGGTCATTCAGGACCGATGTTGTTTCCCCCTTCGATTGACCACCTCCCCCACTAGGGAGTTTGGTGCACGGTGTATGAATAAAAATTCAGCTCCTTTTGCTGACACACAATATTTTTTGTCAGATGTCTTACACGAGGGTAGTGAAGTAGTTGGAGTAGGCCAGATAATTTTCACAGGCTCCATAATAGCTTCATTTATTAGCAGGGCTATCTTTGCTGATGGGATGCCTGGAGTATGTCAGTGAGCTTATGTTGGGTTTCTGGTAGCTGTGCCAACGAAATGTCTAGGGATTCAGCAACCCTTTTGAAGAGGTCCTGAAGAGGTGATGGCATTATGGTTTGGTGACGAAGATGAGATGTGAGTAGGTGGCGAAGTGTCCTGTTTGGCTGTGTGCTCAAGTTCCTCAGCATATTCTTCTTGTGTTTCAGAGGGTGCCGGACAGCAGGTGAAGGGGACCGGGCTGTTCTGGACCTTGGCAGGCTGCAGTTTTCGGCCCTAGACATTGCCCATGGATCCCAGTACGACCAGTTAGTTGGGAATGGTATGAGGGCGGTGCCTGTGGGTGACCATATCATCCTCGTATATCTGCAGGTGGTTGTTGACAAGACGGTCCTGGGCTTTGGGGAGGAATGATGAGGAGTATATATTACTGCATCATCCTCTTCTTCCTTGTCACTGGAGACGGGGCGGCTGATCTGCAGGGAGTAGTCAGCTGGGCAGGTACCGATCTGGATGGGGTACCCTCGGTGGCAAGTAGCGGAGATTCAGGTGTTGAAGCCACTACCAGGTCCGGATGTCTCATGAATTGTTGTGGTAACGTGAGGCTTGGTGCCTGGGATGGCACTGTGGACAGCCCAGGAGCATGAGTTGAAGCAGCCAGTGCCAAGGACTTAGAGTTGTGTGCAATAGGTACAGCAGGTGGTGCCACTGTACTGCTCGGTGCTGAGATCTTCTCTGGCTCTGTGAGCACCGAACTGGAAGGTTTCTCTTTGCTATGTGAATCTCCTTTAGAGTGTGCCCACATAGAGTCTTTAGTTCTTTGGGAACACTTGGTGCTGGACGTTCCTGGTGCCTCACTGTGCAACGCTCTTGGTGCCATCGGTACCGGGGCAGATTTTTCCGTTGGAAATCACTTCCATTTAGGCAATTCTCGGTGTGGAGATGTCTGCAACTGTTTTTTGGTAGCCTTTCTAGGAGTAGGCTCCTTGGCAGCCGATGTTGAAATGGAGCCCCTTTCAGAGGCTGCCACTGGCAACTGTTGGCCAGAGGGTGACCTGGACTCCGAGTCAGAGGCTGGTCTGAGGGATTTCTCCATCATGAGGCACTTCAGT
Source organism: Gopherus flavomarginatus (assembly GCF_025201925.1). Lineage (NCBI taxonomy): Eukaryota > Metazoa > Chordata > Testudines > Testudinidae > Gopherus > Gopherus flavomarginatus. The sequence goes on along the minus strand of NC_066620.1, from coordinate 20,783,041 downwards.
TAGATATCCCTGGCTTTTCTTGCCCTAGCTGCCAGTTTTTTGCAGTGTGGACACTTTTGAATAATGTGTATCTTGCCAAGGCAGTGGACACATTGAGCCTGGCTGTCAGAGAAAAGTATGGATAGTCTGCAAGTCAGGCAGCATTTAAAACCAGGTGAGCTGGGCATGCCTGAAGGAATGGTCTCTTAGAGAAAAAATCAGAGGTAAATCCAGGTGAGGTAAAGGTTGTATGACTGACGGAGATAGATAGGGAAGATAAAAGAAAAACTTTTTTTTTTTAAATGTAAGAAATTAAAGTAAGTCAATAGATATGGAAACTAACTACAACTAAGCTAACCTATCACTATAAACTAACTACTATAAATCTTATCTGAGCTAAGAGAGGGACCTGCTGACTACTCTGACTCAAGTCAAAGGCAGTAGAAAAGGAACTGGGGGATGGTTGGCTGCGCACCACCATGTAACCGCTCAGAGCGGCGCGAGACGGCTACGGTGCATGCATGGCCCAACCAGGCACTGCTAACACAAATCTCCGATCATTCTTTTCCCCCTTTTTTAATTTTTTTAAAAAGACATTAAAAGTCTGAACTACTACCATCACCAAAGAAGGGAGGTCCCCCCTGAAAAGGGTGGGAAGCAGGAAATAAAGGTTCTTTTCTTTCTTTTTGTTATTCCAATGGGCTAAACGGAAACTAACTATTAAGGGAAATAAAGGAACTATGAACAACTACTACTTATGGTACTGACGCAAAGAATGAAGAAACAACTGCTCATTCAGTTTGAGGTCAAAGGTTGTCAAGAAGGAACTTTGGGTGGTTTGTCTGCACAGAGCTAGATAGCCTTGATGCAGCCTCTCGAGGGAGAGGACATGTGTGGGCCGAATGGACACCGCTACCTAAAATCTCCGATTAGAGGCGTGGGGCGCAGATACACTTATAGTGAAGAACCCAGAGGGACACTACTAGAAGAATCGGAAGTTCTGAGTCAGAATGCTTCTCCACATATTTTACGGGAGGTGACAACCCCTCTTCCTGAATAGTAAAAGTCATAAGTAGTCAGTGACCCAGCAGATCTAGGTACCAAAATGAATCTGGAGGTTACAAGGAAGGCTCATTTGGTACCATGAGGTCTTTATTGTACTGGAATTCCTGAGGTACCAGGCCACAACAGAGCTTGGTACAGCCACCAATGTTGTTCCCGATGCCATTGTCAGAGGCGCTGGTGTCAGTACCAAGGGAACTGTGGATTCCAAGGAGGCGGCACTCTTCGTAGCAGTAGGTGTCTTTGACTCTGTGTCCTCTACTACTGAGATATGGGACTTAGATGAAGACTTAGAGCGCTTCACAGTACCTGAGAATTCAGAGTCTCACTAGAACTCCTCTTGTGGCCTGAGGTCTCCGGTGACCTAAACCTCTTTGAGGAGGAACTCTCCATTCTGCTCCTCTTATCCCACTCCACAGTCTCTGAGTGGGAAGCTCTCTGTATTGCTGGAGCAATTATTGGTACCTCACTTGTGCATAGGGCCAGAGACCGGGTCTCGATGCTGCCATCCTCTTGAAAGACCTTGGAGATCATGCTCTTGATGTAGACAGAGCACTAACAGAAATAGAAGACCCTTGTACGGGGGGGGGTCTCTGTACTGGGTCCGAAGCCAGTCTTAAGGCTTGCTCCATCATTAAAAATTTAGACTTAATTTCCCTGAAAGAAGTGCAAATCTTGCACTTCCTGAGGATATGACAGTCTCCCAAGCAACATATACACTGAATGTCTGTCACTGACAGGAACAGCCTCTCAACAGGAGATGCACCTTTTAAAACCTGGAGAGCCCGGCATCTCAGATAGAAGAAAAAAGCCTTCTGGACTCCTCACAATACGGGGAAAAAGAAGAGTATAAGAATGTGTGTGTATATTTATTTCACTTTGTTTTTAAAGAAAAACAGGAACAACAGTTCCAACAACTATAAGGTTTTAATATTCTACAACTACTAAATAACTAATAGCATCTACTATTATAAAGAGAAAACAGGCACACACTCAACTCCATCTCTGGCTGAGAAGGAACAGAGGACAGTTCACTTGCATAGTCCTACAAAGCCTCAATATTGGGCACAAGTACATATACAGTGCATGTGCAGGCCAAACAGGCACTGATACAAAAAACCTACAACCAGAGGTGCAGGGCACATACATACCTGAAGCAGAGCACCCACAGGGACATTATTTGAAGAATTTGCAGTTTCAGTAACCTTACTGTACAGAGAAAAATGTCCAGCCATCTAAATACCATTTTTCAATAAATGTGCATGTACTAACATTATTATATTTTATAGTGATATTTATTTTTTCAATCCCCAGAAATGACAATATAAGCTATATTATGTAAAAATTATGCACAAAGGATCATAGATTAGAAAAGACCAATTTTAAGGGAAGTTTTCAAATTGCTTGTTCTCACTTAGTCAGGTGTTGAAAGGGAGTAAGGAGTTCCCTGTATGTGTGACCTGCAAAAAGCCCCGGCAAAATAGCAACCCAGCTAACTAAGATGCTCTCTGTGAGTATGTAGGTTCTCCTAAAAGATCTCTATGTATACAAATTGGTCTTGCTGTATAAATGTCAGTATTCATGAGGGAGTTTGGGGTTTTGTCTTTTTATTTACGTAAGAAAAACTAGACAAAGTTATTTGATGGAAATATATTGTAGCTGCTCTACATTACTTTTAAATAAATATCTATAGTTGGCTGTAATGTTATACATTTATTTAAAATAGCACAATTCTGAGTTTAATTAAGGAGTAAAAATTTCATCAAATGCAAGTTATCACATAATATTCTACTACTGTATTTGGAGTTACAATGATCGGTTTGAACTTAAAATACTCATAATAATCAATCTCACAAAAGCAAAAAAAACCAAAGACCCATTTTAATGAATGTAAATTAACTGTACCTACCTGACTGGCATCTTTTACATGTATGTTATCAATCAGTTTGCATAGCAACCAAAAATATTCCTTACAACCAGATCGTAACACTGGTTCCTCTTCATAGTCCTCTATCTGTGAAAAGAAACGCTTTTTATTCACAAATATGACTGACGAAAAATCTGCTTAACTTAAATTGTGATAAAACAAGATGAGAGATCTATTAACTGCTATAAGACTTATTATTTCTGACTTAAATGAGAATGATGGAAAGCAGTTGCAATTCATATTTAACATAAAGCTGGAATGAATAGTTAAATTCTTACCCGAATAGGTTTCAATGCCTGAGCATCAGGAAGAAATTTTAATAATGTTGATGCAGCCAGAAGCAGAAAAGATCGATTAATTGAGTCTCCCCCATCCAAACCACAGAGGGATAATTTGTACAGACCATTACAGGACTCATGGCGAACTGCAGTCTTCAAGAAAAAAAATTTCAAATAAAATCAAATTGTTAAAATAACCCTGCATATGCAATTTCCTTTTTCACTTTTGTCTAATATATGTATATACATAACAGTTCTCCAAATACTATTAAACAACTTAGGCAGAGTATATTTCTATAGAAGTATCTTTTATAAAGTGCAGAGGCGTCCAAACGATCTAAAAACTACAAACTTACGACTAAAACTACAAGAATAATTTACACTAAAATTGTCAGTGTCATAAACAGATAGTTAAGAGTTAATGTCTTTTTTACCTGGAAAGGGTTAAGAAGCTCAGTAAACCTGGTTGACACCTGACCAGAGGACCAATCGGGGGACAAGATACTTTCAAATCTCGGTGGAGGTAAAGTCTTTGTTTGTGCATTTTGTTTTGGGGGTTGTTCGCTCTTAGGGCTAAGAGGGACCAGACGAACACCCAGGTTTTCTCCAATCTTTCTGAATCAGTCTCTCATGTTTCAAAATAGTAAGTATAGCCAGGAAAGGCGGATTAGTCTTATGTCTGTTTTCTTAACTTGTAAATGTGTATTTTGCTGGTAGGATTTTTACCTCTGTTTGCTGTAACTTTGAATCTCAGACTAGGGGGTGGGGGGAAGTCCCTCTAGTCTATATGAATCTGAATACCCTGTAAGCATTTACCATCCTGATTTTACAGAGATAATTTTTACTCTTTCTTTCTTTAATTAAAAGCTTTCTTTTTAAGAACCTGATTGATTTTTTTCCTTGTTTTAAGACCCAAGGGGATTGGGTCTGAACTCACCAGGGATTGGGGGGGGGGGGGAAGGAGGGGGAGGAAGGTTAATTCCTCTTTGTTTTAAGATCCAAGGAGTTTGGATCAGTGAAGCCTCTCAGGCAACCCGGGGCGAGGGGGGGGAGTCTGGGAGGGGAAAGGAGGGGGGATGGTTTATTTCTCCTTGTTTTAAGACCCAAGAGGTTTGGGTCTTGGGTTCCCCAGGGAAGGTTTTGGGGGAACAGGAAGTGTGCCAAACACTATATTTTTGGCTAGCAGCAGCGTTATCAGATCTAAGCAAGGAATTAAGCTTAGAAGGGTCCATGCAGGTCCCCACTTTTCGGACGCTAAAGTTCAAAGTGGGGGAAAAAACCTTGACAGTCAGAAAAAAAACACTAAGAGAAGGAGTGCCAAACAATGAGGGGTTCCAGCAACCATCATGGGTGTAAAAAGGAACTGAAGGGGAGCAGGGTCAGCAGGGCCCTTTATAACGATGCTATGAGCATGCAACACCACAAGGTGCTGGAGCCAACCCAACAGATACCACAAAGGGAAAAAATTCCAGCAGCTGTGCCGGGGTGCGCACAAACGTACATTGGAATGGACATGTGCAAGCTCTTGAAGAAGAGCAGGAGTTTATAATGGGAACTGATTAGTTGCACACCTTTAACTGCACATGTTGCAATTGGCACTTGCTATATTGTCTAAAGAAAGAAAGGTTAAACATTCTTTTTTAAATAATGGCATTAGTAGGCAATACACTTCTCTGAATTCTGATGGAGTAACATCAGATGACACTAGGGCTGGATTTGGTCCATATTAAATATTAACTAATATGCAATGATCTCTCCATTATCTTACCTCTGGAATAAGAAGGGTAAGTTTCTTTAGCCAATCTTGTAAATTATCACTATCTGCCAGGCTGGATTTCACCAAAGAACAGCAGTGGGCCCAACTCACCAAGAGCCACATTGAATAATGAGTAACTAAAGGGATAAGAGGTGGAATAAAGTCATTGCTACATTAAAAAGCTTTTAGGGTTGAAAAGTCACAAAAGACAAAAGCATAAAACATATCTCTCTCACTTGTGATAATGAGTGACAAAAGACCGCCATTTTGGCATTTAGGATGCCACCAAAGCTGAAGTAATATATCCATTTGGTTACTAAATGTTAATTCTCTTTCTTAATTACACTATACTAATTAGACACCACACTGAGGCACAATTCCTTCCCTGCTTTCTCACTGCTCAAGAGGTGGGAGGTAATTTACTGATACAGCACTAAATTATGGCACTCCCTGAACCAGCTCAGCTCTTCCTACTCCTCTCTTCCCATCAGCTAAGGGCCAATTTCTGGCAAGTGATACACACAGAGTGTCAGAATTCTGGCTCCAAAAGCTACAGATACACCACTCTCAGTGACAGGATACAGAAGAGGAGTCCAGAACAGGGCCTAAGACTAAGGGGAGATGCCTGTGTATTTGTGAACATACAAGCTGTAACTTGAAAATGGCTCCTATACACAGAATTCTCACAGGAATAATCTCAGGGAGTTATGGGGGGATTGCTGGCGGAGTCAAAGACTGCTGCCAGTCAAAATACAAGTGAATATTCATGTTACAGTTACAGTCTTAATGTGAACCTATTTGGAAGGCAACAATTCAACAATTCCCCCAAGCACCTTTCTCAAGCATGACTCTTCTGTAAACTGAGCCTCGGGATGAAGCTTTGTACATATCTAAAAGAATCTCCAGGGGAGATTTGTGGTGCAAATACTATCTTGCCTTCCTCTGGGGATGGAAATCCCCACCTAGAGCACAGCAGCTCCACTGACACATGGGAACACATCATTGCATTAGTTGCAATGAATCAAACCCAGGGTCTGTAATAGCTGTACAATATTTTCGCTATCATCAATTAATAAAAATAAACTATTTTCTACAGCACTAACCTTCATGTCTTGACCTGTGATCAGACTGAGCTTTCAACACCCTGCGCAGGAAGAAAATCAAATCAATTAAATTGTACTACAGAACAAAACAAATACATTATACCTGGAAATGAAAGAACTGAAAACATACTTTTCTCAAATTCACTTAAAATATATTCTTCCTCTCATAAGTATAATATTAAAAGCAATTTTACTCTCAAATATGACTATAATAGCATTATAGGATTCCAAGTTTATTGTGACTCAATAGTTTCCACATAAATTCATTTCAGTTTATAAATAAGACAGTTTTTCTAATTATTGGGCCTGCAAACTCAAGCGGAATCAAAAAGTAAAGGTGCTTTCCTTTCTGGTGCTACCACATATCACTAACAATTGTAAGTTTGTTGATGCAACCTTATACAACAAATATAGAAGGTACATCTAAAATGTACCAAAATACTAATTCTCAAAATGTAGTCCTCAGAGGGCATCATATACAAGTGTATACACACATTATCAACACCAAATAGCAAATGAGGATAAGAAAAGCATACAAGCAGTCAAACAAATAGCATTCAAGCAAATTTATTTTAATCTTTTCTCCTTCATACTGTCCTGTAATCAAGATCTGTAATTGCTGCAGAGAGGGTATGGAAGTGGCTTTGGGAAGTGAGATGGTTCATGAAAGGATCATATTGTGGTCCATCCTGTGAAATAAGTTTGAGAACCACTTGGCTAAATTAATGTGGAAGTATACATAGTTTAGTTTGTTATATATCTTTTATTCATTTTTCACCTTTGAAAAACCATAATTTAAGTTTAAAACTATCATGAAAATGCATACATTTTTTAAACCGTACAACATAAATAAAAAGTTATTGTACCTAGGTGCCAAGTTGTCATACGTATAGGCAACTGACATAAGTCGCTGAATCAAACTTGTTCCCTGGACAAGTACAAGGAATACCTTTAAAAATTGAAGTTAAAAGAAAAATGTTAATATAACAATGGGGTTAGATTATATACATTATGTCAATTTTAAAACAAACTAAAAACTGTGTGGGTGAGAGTGACTATACAACAGACATTGGCAGTTAAACAGTTTTGCATTGTAATTCTCACTTATAGCAGGACCAAAATCCCTATATTTTACACTTTCTGACTTTTTTCAAACACCAAATTTGACAGTAAAACTTTTCAAGCAATATTTGCATTTTCTGTGTAATTCTTGCATTAATTCTATATCTTTTGCAACAGAAACTTTTTAAAATTATACTTGAAGTTGAGACTTGGTTTTCTGACATTTCCATGGGTTCCTCTAACTCATTAAATGTATGTTCCATTTAAGGCTATTTTCTTTCATTACCTTTCTTTACCTTAGTCACAGACTATATAGTGGGGATTAAAATAATCAAATTTAAAAGTTATTTTTAAAATTTGTCAAACTAATCCTAGCTTCACCAACAGAAGCTAGAGAGACCTGAGAAGTTACAAAAATAACATACTATGATAATGACTTGATAATCCATTATCTAATCTTGCATTAATAAAAAAATCTATGTTTCTAGCCATCATAGATGTGAATAAAACCTTGAAAACATGAACAGAATGTAATTGTGGTTTCCTTCTCAGATATGAGGGCTAGAAACCGTTCCCCCGCATTTCACCGAATGAAAATCCAGAGAGACTCTTCTGGAACAACGAAGTAACAGGTACATTAGATGACAAAAACACCCATCAATGATGATTATGACAAAGACAAAACATTTATGACTAACAGCATTAGTAAATCAAATAATAAAACCTTAATAAAATTTTAAAGTAGACTATGCTATACAGGTTGCTACAGTCTCAAATTCTATTTTGCCATAGACTTAACTCTCCCAAAAGTGTGATGTGCTGGTCTTGCAAACTATGTTTAACAATGCCAAACAGGATATCTGGCTACAATTCATAATTCTAGTCTATCGTTCCCCAAAATGTGTAGACAGTAAACTCAGCACCTATATGGTAAGAGTGGCTCACACGCTCAACAGTAATTTATCCTCAGTGAGTCTCTCTCTAGTCATTTGAGGCCCGAATGATATTGGCCAAGTTTCAGGTGTGCCTGTGTGCACCCGGGGAGGTAATGCGGAAGACACAGTTTGTTACGAACAGTCAAGTGTGATGAAAAGCACATGGAAGAAATTTACCTTTCTCACCAGAGTTTTACAACTACAGAATAAATATGTTTAATAATATGAAGTCACTCTAGTATTAAATTATGGTTAAAATTATTGAGGTCTTACTTCCATTCTAAAAGTCTACTTTCAGTTGCTTTTAACTTTCTGAAAAGAGATAACTTGAGGTAAAAAATTCTTGTTTGTTCTCAGTCCATTAGTTTTTTTTAAAATTGACTATAGAAGTCTATTTAACTCTTTTTGAGTTGCTTGATGTTTAAAAAAGGAAATACTAATTTTGACAGCTGAGACTTTTTTCTGACTCATTTTTACTCTTTGGATAATTAAACTCTTCTGTAAAATAAAGCTTAATTTGGACACTGTCTTCACTTTATACAAAATCATTTTACATACTTGAAGAAACTTGAAGGAGTTGGTTCCTAAGTCATGTTAAAAAAAATAAAATAAAAAAACAAAAAAACCAACAGGAGCTGAGATTTTGGAAAACCTAGATCCTACCCAAAAGGTGATCTGAAACTACTTAAAAGATTGTGTGCTGAATCCCCCAAACCAACAGTGAGAAAAGGCTCTTAGGCAAAGTAAGCTCAAAGTAAGGGATAAGGGGGAAGATCCTACCATGGATGAGTAAATAATTAAAAGATAGGAAACAAATGTTGGAATAAATGGCCAGTTTTCAGAATGGAGAGAGCGAAATAAGGGTGTCCCTCAGACGTCTGTACTGGGACCAGTGCTGTACAACATATTCATAAATGATCTGGAAAAAGGAGTAAACAGTGAGGATACAAAACTACTCAAGATAGTTAAGTCCAAAGCAGACTGAGATGAGTTGCAAAGGAATCTCACAGAACTGGGTTACTGGGAATCAAAGTTGAATTTCATCTGCAATGCTGATAAATGAAAAATAATGCACACTGGAAAACATAATCCCAACTATACATATAAAATAATGGAGTCTAAATTAGCTGTTACTACTCAAGAAAGAGCTCTTGGGGTCATTGTGGATAGTTCTCTGAAAACATCCACTCGATGTGCAGTGGCAGTCAAAAAAGCCAATAGAATGTTGGGAATCATTAAGAAAGGGATAGATAATAAGACAGAAAATATCATATTGCCTCTATATAAATCCATGGTGTGCCCACGTCTAAAATAATGCATGCAGATGTGGTTGCCCCATCTCAAAAAAGATATATTGGAATTGGAAGAGGTACAGAAAGGGCAACAAAAATGATTAGGGGTGTGGAACAGCTTCCATATAAGGAGAAATTAATAAGACTGGGACTTTTCAGCTTGGAAAAGAGACGAGTGGGGGGGATATGATAGAGAGCTATAAAATCATGACTGGTGTCGAGAAATTAATAGGCAGCAAGTTTAAAGCAAAGAAAAGGAAGTATTCCTTCACACAAGGCACAGTCAACCTGTGGAACTCTCTGCCAGAGGATGTGGTGAAGCCCAAGACTAGAACAGTGTTCAAAAAGAACTACATAAATTAATGGAGCATAGGTCCATCAATGGCTATTAGCCAGGATGGGCAGCGATGGTGTCCCTAGCCTTTGTTTGCCAGAAGCTGGGAATGGGAAACAGGGCATGGATCACTTAACAATTACCTGGTCTATTCATTCCCTCTGAAGCACGTGGCATGGGACACTTTCAGAAGACAGGATGGTGGGCTAGATGGATCTTTGGTCTGACCCAGTATGGCTGTTCTTTTGTTCTTATTTTTTGTTTTGTTGCATTTTTGGTTTTGTGAAGAACAGTTCCTCTGCAACTGCTATTTTACTGGTGTAATACCCACGGATGACAATCACCCCAGTAGCAGTTTCACAGCCCAGTAACAGTCCACTGGTTGTGGACATGATTGTCACCAAACAATGCTAGAACCTGCTTGTGAGGTCACAGTAAGTCTTGGCCTTCCAACAGTTCACCATTTTTAACATTATTAATATTAATATGTTGTCCTCTTTAGCATGTAAAATACAACATGAAAACCAAGCTTAAAAAAAATGTTACTTGAGGGTAGAAGAATAATAGAGACTTAACAGGTAGATTTTAGCACTGTTGAACACTGGGAGTGATGGTGCCAGCACAATGCATAATAGGCCATCTTCCAAAGCAGGAATTGATGGAGGAAACAAAAGATAAAAACAACGAGGAGTCCGGTGGCAGCTTAACATTCATCTGAAGAAGTGGGTTCTTTACCTCCATAAGCTTATGCCACTGGACTCCTCGTTGTTTTTGTGGATACAGACTAATGCGGCTACCCCTCTGATACTTGAAACAAAACATAAAAAGTAATGATCAATAACATTCAGAAATATCCATTTACTCTGTGTCTTTGGGACATTCTGCACATAAACTTGGACTTCTAGCTTTTTAAAACTGCACATCTTTAATCTAATTTTATTTAATTATTTTATTTCCTGGTATGTCACCTCTAGTGTTTAGATTAATTTTTAATAAGTGTTTTTCACTATGCTATTTCCTCAGATTATTAAAAAGTAATAATATTTTACACTTCATATCCCCCTTCGACTGATAAAAGAAAACATCTCCCCTACAGCATGTGGGTGTTTGTACGTATACATAGTTTGTTTCTTACCTCTGTGAGACGAGGTATATGAAGGCCCTTTACATGATCTCCTGCAGTCTTCCTCGATTTGCCTGGCCAAGTTCTTTTCCTGTGACTCTCTGCTACACCAGACCAGGCAAAGACATCATGATAAGCTAAATCCAAATCTGAGGGGTCTACTGCAAACTGGCATATCAACTTCAGCAAGCAAGCAAGACAGTCTAGCTGCCACTGTGGATAAGAAGAAAATGCAATTTTCCTTTTTCACAAATTCTAGTAATTCTTTGTCTATTTTGGAACTTGAAACACAAAACTTAAATGTCCTACAAAGTTAACAACTAAAGCACTAATTGGCAATAGCTAACAAGACTTGTACTAGACATTACAGAGTCTGGGGCTGGTATTAAAATCTTTTATTTCTTACAAAGAGAGTATTTTCAAGAACTAGTCCAAATTACGGGTACAGTTACGAGATGATATATTTTGTGTAGAAGATTCAGTTTTAGTCTACAGCATTTTCTAGCACTTATATTTAACTTGGAAAGCAAAATTTAACTTTTTTTTACTCTTTTAAATTAAACACAATTACTCATGTAGAGACAAACTATATTAAAAATACCATTTTGTATTGTAATGCCACAAAGGGATGAAAACCTCTCATTCATTCAGTAGTTTCTGATTTTTCTTTTCTCTTATTTCCTTCTGGGACTATGATCTCCAAGGATCTCATATGTATTATTACTCCTGCATGTACATTTGCCCAGCACAACCAGCAAGGTTTGTATCATACAAGCAAAACTAACACTATCATAGGCCCAGATCGTACAAACCGATACACAAGCATAGTTCTCTATAACCATTCAGAATCCCACTGAAATCTTCAAGACTTTGCACAGGTGCAGGCGTCTACACTAGAATATTTATTTGCAGAATCAGTGCCTTAGTTGCACTTTACTACTCCATCTCTTGCAAATCTAAATGCAAGATCAACTAAAGCACTAATAGAATCTTTGGCTTATGCTGGCAATGGAGAGAAATACAGAGCATCTCACTTCTCCTGACACTGCTCCAGAGAGAGCACCAACAGATGCCAAGCATCATGAGAGAGCTAGAAAAGTGCATATCACAAGTATTTATACAGATTCAAAAGAAAAAAAACTGAAAAAAAAGGAAGCTCAAAAATATTATTCTCCTTCTATAAAAATAAAGAATTTTTTTTCAGTATGGGATACTTTAAATATCCTAAACACTGAAACATACACAAGCCATGACACTTTATATTTATTACATGACAAAATGCTCACATTGAAAACAAACAGATAAAACAAACTCAGTCTAACAAATACAAACTGAAAAGAAATCCAAACTGCAAAGTAATATCCAACATAAGGAGAGTTTATCTCACATTAATTGATAGATAAATAGTGATGATAAGATACATAATTTCACAGAATCATAGAACTGGAAGGAACCTCGCACTGAAGGAAGGACTAAGCATTATCTCACCTCTGACAGGTGTTTAACCTATTCTTAAAAACCGCCAGTGACGGAGATTCCACAATCTCCCTAGCCCAGGGATCGGCAACCTTTGGCATACAGCCCACCAGGGTAAGCACCCTGGTGGACGGGGCCGGCTTGCTTACCTGCCGCATCTGCAGGTTAAGCTGATCGCGGCTCCCACTGGCAGCGGTTCGCCGCTCCAGGCCAATGGGGGCTGTGGGAAGTGGAACGGGCCGAGGGATGTGCTGGCTGTCGCTTCCCGGAGCACCCATTGGCCTGGAGCAACGAACCACGGCCAGTGGGAGCCATGATCGGCCGAACCTTCAGATGTAGCAGGTAAACAAACTGTCCCAGCCCATCAGGGTGCTTACTCTGGCAGGTCGCGGGTCAAAGGTTGCCGATCTCTGCCCTAGACAATTTATTCCAATGCTTAACTACCATGAAATTTGGGAAGTTTTCCTAATGTCCAACCTCAACTTCCCTTACTGCAATTTAAGCCCATTGCTTCCTGCCTTATCCTCAGAGGTTAACAACAACAATTTTTCTCCCTCCTCCTTGTAACAAACTTTTATGTATTTGAAAACTGTTATGTCCCTCCTTCAGTCTTCTCCAGACTAAAGAAACCCAATTTTTTCAGTCTGCCCTCATGGGGCATGTTTTCTAAACCTTTATTCATTTTTGTTGCTCTTCTCTGGACTTTCTCCAATTTGTCCACATCTTTCCTGGAACTCGACACAATACTCCAGCTGAGGCCTTATCAGAATAAAGCAGAGGGGCAGAATTGCTTCTTGTGTCTTGTTTAAAACACTCCTGCTAAGACATCCCAGAATGATGTTTGCTTTTTTTGCAACAGCGTTACACTCTTGATTCATATTTACCTTATGATTAAGGCTAAGATTTTGTCATGGCTATTTTTAGTAAAAGTCACAGACAGGTCAAGGGCAATAAACAAAAATTCATGGAAGCAGTGATCTGTGACTTTTACTAAAAATAACTTGTGACAAAATGAGGAGTGGGGAGATCCAGCACCCCAGGCTGCTGCGGCTCCATGGTTTCCCCTGCCACCATGCTGACTGGAAGCTACAGGGTTTCCCCTCTGCCCGCGGTGGCTGAAAGCTGCAGAGCTCCAGAGTGACCACATTTCCTAAAGAGAAAACCGGACATCCCCAACCGCTCGCCCTGGCCGCCCCCCACCCTCCTCCTGGGGAGGTTGTTGCCTGTCACTGGAACCCTACCAAAGCCCTGCTGGCTGCCAGCTCCAATACTGCAGCCCTTGGGGCTGAAGCAGAAAATGTCACAGAGGTCTTTAGAAGTCATGGATTCCAGCTTGGTATCATCTGCAAACTTTGTAAGTGTACTCTCTATCCATTATCTAAATCATTGGTGAAGATATTGAACAGAACTGGACTCAGAAGCAAACCCTGAGGTACCCCACTCAAAATGTCCTTCCATCTTGACTGTGAATCACTGATAACTATGATTTGGGAACGGTCTTCCAACCAGTTATGCTCCCACCTTATAGTAGATCCATCTAGGTTGTATTTCCCTTATTCATTTATGAGAAGATCATGCGAGACAGTAACAAAAGTCAACATAGACAAAAACAACAAGGAGTCCAGTGGCACAAGACTAACAAATCTGCTAGTCTTTAAGGTGCCAACAGACCCCTCGTTGTTCTTGTGGATACAGACTAACATGGCTACCCCCGATACTCAAAATAGACTGTATCTACTGCTTCCTTTCTATCCACAAGGCTTGTTACCCTGTCAAAGAAAGCTATTAGATTGATTTGACATGATTTGTTCTTGACAAATCCATGCTGAGTGTTACTTATCACCTTATTAACTTCTAGGAGTTTGCAAATTGATTGTTTAAAGGTCTGTAATTCCCCACAGTTGTACTTCTATCCCTTTTTATAGATTGGCTTTATATTTGCTCTTTTCCAGTCCTCTGGAACCTCTCCCGTCTTCCATAAGTTTTCAAAGACAATCACTAACGGCTCAGACATCTCCTCAGTCTGCACCTTGAGTATTCTAGGATGTATTTCATCAGGCTCTGGTGACTTGAAGACATCTAACCTGTCTAAGTAATTTTTAACTTGTTCTTTCCCTATTTTAGCCTCAGATCCTACCTCATTTTCTCTGGCATTCACTACGTTAGACATCCAATCACTACTAAACTTTCTATTGAAAATGGAAACAAAATGAAATGAATGAACAAAATATATGAAATGGACTAACACTAATGTGCACTGTTAGGGAATTTCCTTATTAACCCCTTGACTGTAGTGGTAGTGATTTCTTTCAATGCCAGCAATGGGTTATGTACCAAGAAATAAACACACTACTGCTTTCAAAGTGAGGTTGAGAAGTACAGGTTTCCCCTTGAAACCACCCATCAATCTCACATTTAAATATATACTTGTTTTCCAGTATTCTGACCATGTTATTGCAAACTTAAGCTCTGATCCTACAATCAGGTCTATGCAGATGATAAGCTCTGCATGCATGAATCAGTACCTTACTCCAGAAAATAGTTTCCAATCTGGGGGTTAGGGTATATAATTTTTTCGTTCTACAAACCAGCACATTTTTCCTTAGGACTTCAGAAAAAATAACAAATAAAATAACATACAGAAAAGGTAAACAAGTGTGGTCACAAAATAGCAAAAAGTCAGAATAATAAAAGTAGTAATGTTTTTAAAAGGGAGATTAAAACTGCAATTATTTAACAATTTACATTTCCCCAAAAAAGAATACTATATTGTTAGTGTTTATTGGCATCAATTTAGCAGCTGGTTTGTATCCATTACAGACAGAAGCACTCAATAAACTAGTTTCAATGCACAATAATTGGCTTATCAGCAATACCTTTCATTGTTCATTTTATATGGTTCATTTCTTCTCTTTTTCTAAAGAAACGGTGCAAGTAAATATAACAAAGGCTGCTAGCAATGGAAGCACTCAAATGGGATAGCTACCTTATAGCTGGTTAAAACACTGACGTGTCACCTACCACAGTCCATGGTTCCTGCTCTTTAGGCTCTAGAATTCCCGAATTAAAAATTTCTAACAATTGTTGAAGCCCTCCAGCAGCAACAAACTGTAAGTAAATTACGATAATGTAAGAAAAATCAGGTACATCATGTATTTTAAACTCCTTGTCTCAGTTACAAGACACACAATTAAAATCAGAAATAAAACATTGATAAATTATACAGTTACTTATTTTTTGAAGAACATGAGAAAAATTTATATAAAAATATAATAAACAGAGGCTGGACTTTATACAAAGAACACTGAAGTTAGACAATAATTTTGTTTTTTATTAATCATTTAGGCCCAGTAATTGCGATTTCCTGACAGCATCCTAATGCAAATAGTATTACGTGCTAATAACATGAACTTGAAATCAAGAGACTCCAAGGAGTGAAACAGAATATTAAAAGCTTATACTATCTTAAAAGAACTTTCATTTTATGTCATTTTGAAAAATCTACACTACATATTACAAAATACTTAAGTAAATCAAACCTTGCAGCTCCAGGTGTTTTTACTATTTTCTATTTGATCTTCACTCGAATCATCAGAGTCTGGATAAAGGTCACTATAACTTCCCTGAGTATAAAACAGAAAAATAAATTATTTTATCAATGCTAGAATTTAAAGTAATAAATATTTCACTCATAAGAATTTGTATTTAGAAACTACATAAGAAGTTATATTACCGTGGACTCTCGCCTTATTCTTCTGTTAGGCTTGCCCAAAGCTTCAATGATTTCAAGTGCATACAAAAGTTTATGGGCACTTTTTATTCGCAGGAGATCCTTCCAACTAAATCCATCATTACCCTTACAAAAAAGTTAAGAAAATTAAATCCAATGCTGACCCGACCACAGAGGCAAAAGTAATTGCATTTTTGAATAGACAATGGCAAGTAATTTGGTTTTCACATATTACATATCTTTAAATTAATATTTATTGTTACAACATCCATGAAAAAAACTTTAAATGTATCTGATGTAATTTACAGACTCTCAATCTGAATAATATACGTCCAGTAGGAATCCCAATTAACTCAATATTATTAAAAGTTACAACAGCACATGCACAACAATTTTAAAAACATTTTAACTTCAGTGAGGAATGCCAACCTGCAATTCCAGATAGTAAAGCTCAACATTTACTTAGTCAGGCATGAGCAAAAAAGTGCCTTAAGATGTACTTTGAAGGCAAAAAATATATTTTTTCATATTTTAATAATTATAAAATAAATGAACAGATTCTGTTCATTTTCCAAAACAAGATACCTCTGAACTGAAACTATGCATCCAAAATTTTAGCCTAAATGCAGCATTATGCAGAAAGCTGTGAGCATGTGCAAAACAGATGGTAGTTATAGCTTGCAAGTTACAAAATCTATAATATCTAAACAACAATTTAAGTTATATTTTTAAAATATTTTAAAAATGTATACATTGAGATTATATGACAGCTTTTCCTTTCCCTGCCTTCACTAAGTCTTGGGAGAACCTCTGCAGTGTCATTTAAAAATTTGTAAAGGGCATGATGACTGCTGGTTCGCACAGCAGAGAATGGATAATCTATTCTTTCCTGCCCATCTTTCCTCCACGTATTCTATGCTAGATTTCTGAGTTTCAAAACATGATAGTTACATTAAAAGAGCATCAAAAATGCAAACAGGAAAGCAGAATCAGACCCTACTACTTAATCCAACTTAATCAAAGAATAAAATAATCTGTCAAACTCATTTTATCCAGGGAAAATAAAACATTTTGACCCCTGCAGCCAGCTTCTCTCTCTGCCCTTAACATTTACTTACTTGCTGACACAAAGAGTTACAAGAGGATTGCTGGCAAAGTAAGGAAATTCTTCCATTTAGCTAAATACATTTTTGCTGGGAAAAATCCCAGTAGTTTTGTCTCTTACAATTCTTTCATTTAAATTCATTTTGTTCTTAGTGTTTTATTTTCCTCAGGTACATTCAATCACAATTAAAGAGAAATCGTCCATTACTCTTATTCACAACTTCCTCAGTCAGCTACAATTAGGGGGGATCCTCACATACTTGAACTTTTTACTGCCCATTAATAGGTACTGAAATGATGACCCAACATTTTACTTTAATTAGCAATCATCTCTGAAGCCTTAGAAAACATGTCACTATAGACACTAAACAGTGTACTTACATGTGGTTGGTTCATATTAAAAAGTTACTTAAAATTCACACATTTGCTCTTTTTACATAAAAAATGCTCGGAAGTACTTCAGAATTCAAGATATTTATTCAAAATAATTTTTCCAATAACATTTACCAAAAAAAAAAAAAGCATAACTGAAATTGAATCTTATGTTACCGAACATCCTCCTGGTTATAGCAATATATAAAATTCTAAATGCTCTCCCATTCAAAATTATTATCAAAATAATACACACTTCACTTAATGCAAGTTTTAAATTTAACCAAATCTAAGCACACTCAGAACAGTGGGTTGTTGCTATTGTATTTTATAATTATGAAAGGTGGAATGAGGGATTTAAAACAAGGCATACTAAAAGGCAAATAACGACATAAGATTCAGTTTTAAAGCCACATAAAATTTGTAGGCTAGAGTTCAAGAATATTGCTTTAGAATCAAGTATATTTAAGGTTATTTACTTCTAAAATGAAACCCAAAGAAGACATGAAAATAAGAAATAAATTTGCTTCAACTTGCTTTGTACAACTGAAGATGTATGAGATTTAATTTCAACATGAACCAGTAAAGTCACTAGAGAGAACATTCACTGATCATTTTACTTAATATTTGTTTACAAAAATAAAAACCATTTCCTTTAAAGACACAAATCAGGAAACTAAATTAGAAAAGCTACAGACTTCTTTTGATTTTTATTTCAACATAGTAAGAGAATAATAGGTGAAAATGGTCCCTTTTTTTTTTTTTTTTTATTTTCTCACTATACCCAATACAAAACCAGAGAATGTATATAACTCTATGAGCTGTTCTGATATATTATTATTGAAACTGTTCTGTCTTTTATCAAGACAATGTCCCCCTTGCAGAAATCAGTTATTTTTTATTTAACTCTGTTGGATCAATCATCATTCAATTTTGGGTAAATTGTAAACATTTCACTGTAAAAAGTCTAACTGAATTGCACATTATATATATATTTAAAACAAACACTGTTGGCTGACCTGTTCATCTGAAATATTTTGGAATGCCTGTAACATGTTAGGACATGTAGGTAGAAGCATTAACAGTTCCCAGACACGCCTGGACAGGTTTTCTGCATGAAGGTGGAGTTCTTCACATCTTGCACTCTAACACAGACAAAAAAATCTATTACTATTAATAGTTTCTTAAGAAAAGCAACCTCACTGACATTTTAGGGTTTGAAGTTTATTTATTTATTTATATTTTAAACAAAAGCAATTCGTTCTCAAGCTAAAGTTTGTTAAATAAATCTATAAATACAGCATGATAGTTTAGGTCTCACTGAAACAGAAGGAAATTAAGTTACTTTATGCACTATACTTTAAAGACATGCAAAAGATTCAGTGTAAATAAATCCTGGATTTAAATACACAACTACTGATTCTGATAAATTCCCAGTATAAATCCCATTGGTTTATATAGTTATATGAGAGATAAATATAAGTAACTGAGTTTTACAATATAGCTTTAAAAATATTTTTTCAAGTCAAATCCCCTTACTAACCACCATATGTGTTTTCAATAGCACATATCCTTTTCAGAGCAACACATTTTTAGAGCAACTAGTAAATAATAGCATACCATTTTGATTATAAAAAGCTTAGTTATATCTATAGATATGATGAAATTAAATATACAGATAGAAATATTAGATGTATCTGATGTTTGGATACCTTGGTGAGGGGCCATCAGAAGTAGACAGACTGGACAGAATTTAAACTAGGCATATTCAGTCATCCTAATCAAAGATCACTAAATTACCTCACTATCTTCCATAGCCATTTCACCCGAAGGAGGTTTAAAAGATGCAAGCATCTCCAACAAATCAAAAAGGGTGGTAAGATGAGGTTCTTGCAAAAGTAAAAGCATTGGAATGTTGTCCTTCTGAGGAGGAGGTAGGCAAGATGCTGGAAGTTGAACACCTTCACCTTTTCGCTCCCTCCGGGGTGCACCCAAGGATACAAACACCATCTAGAAAGAAGAGGGAGAGGAGGAGACAGAGACTATTTTAACAACACAACTATAGTGACAATTTTTAAAACCAGACACAGCTTAGAAATAAGAATAGACTTAAGAACATGGTTTTGGAAGATACACTAGTATCTTCACTGCTAATCCTTTAACTATGTTTCAATAGAATGTCACAATTCAAAAATGACATACATTGGGCAGCACTGGAGATTTACATTTATTTCGCCTGGCATGGTAAGTATGAGAGGTGGCAGCAGCAGAGTGATCAATAAAAAAGTAATTAATTCAAACATGTGCTACATTTAGGTGGTCAGATCCTCTAAAGTTGTCTTTTTCTTTGGCAGGGAGGAGTAACAAAGGGAGGGCTTGTGCAAGGTTGGGTCCTCCAATCTGCAGTGGTTGTAAGGATAATCCTCCTTCCTGCAAAGTAGACATTCCTGTCTTTCTTAGGCATTGGGGCTGGATTCACCCTCTAAGGAAGCTTGCTCATGTCCTGGGCAGCAGGTTCATCTGAGCTGCAAACCTTGATAGGCCTTAGAATAAATGAAGATGTGATATGGATTCTAGACTTTTATGAGTTTGTTTACAGGATGCTTTGGATTTGAGCATCAAAAGGGAGAAAGAAGGCTCTTGACAGCTTCAATGGCTGTTGCTTTCCCGCTTTTCCATGCTCTCATGACAAAATGCTTTGAGATGCTATCTTGGTCATAAAATCAAACAGTTGTGACCATTTGACCAAAATCTTGGTGTTTGATGTTGTTTTCACCGGCCCCTGCTTTTCTCTACAAAAAATAAATGGTTCCAAATTTTACTTTGATCCTTCAGCATGTACTACTTCACATCTACTAATACACCCAGAATGTGGCTTTTTCAACCAGGACTACTTTTTACAACAGGAAGGCAATAGAGCAGCAGAATGTAAACGTATGTTAATATGAACTAACTGTAATTTTATTTTGGGTGTAAGAAGATGTATGCTATACAGCAGAAAACAATACAATGGTTTTAGAAAACAGAAGTTGCCAAAAAGAATTTTACATTTTATCACCCTATACACCTACTGGTCATCACATGACAAAAGCAGCATACCAAATTATCTTTTTATATTTGTCTTATCTTTACACTGATAATACCTGCATATCCTTAAAGCCCAATTCATGAAGTGTTTTTTCATCATAATCAGTTGTTAGTTCATGCCCAGATGAAATCATTCTCACAGGTCCCATGAGACCGCCTACAATAAAGCACAACATAGTGAATTTCTGGAATTTCATTGGCTATTTAAAAAGCATAATTTTTAAAAGTAAAATTAATATTAACATTGATACTGCACCTGCTGAAAATTTTTACAAAAAACAGCTTCCTGGCAACCTCTCAGGGCCTGAACCAAAGGCCTCTGAAGTCAATGGGAATCTTTCCACTGACTTCATAGACCTCTGAATCAGGTTCTTAATTACTTCCTTAGCAATATGGTTCAATTATATCTTGTAATGAAAAAGGCATAGGGGAAAAAATCTGCCTTATAGGGAGGGAAGAGAGATAATAGTTCTTTCAAGGTGAATTTCTCTATCATTAAGTTCTTCCAGAGCTGGAAAATTATTCTGCAAGCATTTATTTTAAATACTGATAGTTTTACTAAGTGTGGAATGCCATAGAAATTTTCTTCTAATTGCCCCTAAAGTGTGTACCATTAAATTACTATAAAGCACCATAAACTTCTAAATGAAAGATCCAGGTCTGAAGGATCCAAAAAGGTTCACATCTACCTGCTGCTAAGACTGGAAGGAATGCAGGTGGCAGAGGGAACCATTCCTCCCCTTTTGTAGCACTGCTTTGGTACACGTGGGAACACAGAATGGGCACATGATTTCACTTTCCAAGCTGCATTGGTCAGTGCTGCCCTGACTGGGAACATAGTGAGGCCACCTGCAGGAAAAACTGCACACAGTGTAATCAAGCTTAGAGCCTAGCGACTGCCAACTTTTCACAATGAATAGTTGTCTCACTCTGTTATATGCTGCTTAACATATATTTTATTCATAATTTCTTCTTCAACCTCTCTAGTAAAATTTATTTATAATTATGACAATGTGAATTGGAGGTGTCATCTTCTAAGACAGATAGTCATTGTTTGTGAACATCAGAAAGAATCTGACTTCTGACCTTATAGCAGGAAGAATCTGGAGTGAAATAATGGCTTAGGCTCTGTCAAAAGCAAAGATCCTGCCAGTGGAATCGCCATCTAAACAGTGATGAAATGGGGCTGGCAAAGGTCACAGAGTACTGGAAGTGCCAAACGGTGTGGCAAGGCACCAGTCACAGTCATAAATAGAGCAAATTAAAAAGAAAGCAAATGTAACAGAGGAGGTTATTTACCTGTAACAGAAGGTTCTTTGAGATGCGTGGTCCCTATCTATATTCTACTGAGGGTTATGTGCATATGCCATGTGCCTGGAGCAGGAGCTTCTCAGAGTGGTAGAGTCCATCGGTACACACATGCACCCTGGTACCACTTCATGGCTTCACCAGAGGCAATAAAGGGCACAGCGGACCAACCATGCCTTCAGTTTGTCTCCACAACTAATCTACCAAATCCACAGCAAGGGTGAAGGAAGATGGGATTGGAATACAGGTAAATAACCACCTCCTCTTTGAGTGATAGCCCCAATTATATTCCACGGAGGATGATTAACAAACAGTACCTAGACAGGAGGAGGGTGCGAGGAAGATGACTGAACCGTAGAATGGAGGACCAATGTACCAAACAAGGCAACCATCGCACAGTCTTGCACCAGGGCATAGTGAGAAAAAATGGCATCTACTGAACTGTATGTGTCTGGCTTATATATATGTCCATAAGGGGCACATCATGGATAAAGGCCATAGTTGATGCTTGTGCTCTCATGGAATGGGCCCATATCCCACCTGATAGGGACTGCCATGACGAGTGATTGCAGAGCATAATGCACTATGGAATCCTCTCCGAGATTCTCTGAGTGAAGAAGGCCTGCCCCTGAATTCTCTCTGCTATGGAAACAAATAGTTTAGGAGACTTCCAGAATGGTCTTGTCCTTTCTAGGTAAAGGGACAGGGCCCTATGTATATCGAGGGAGTGAAGCTGCTGTTCCTCCTTTGAGGTGTGCCGTTTGGGAAGGAAGGTGGGCAAATGTATGGGTTGGTCAAGGTGGAAGCAGGAAACCACTTTCAATAGAAATATGGGATGTAAGTGCAGTGAGACTTTGCCCTTATGGACCGTAGTAAAAGGAGGATTTGCCATCATGGCCCCAGTTCACAGAAGTAATAGCAACCTTCATGGAAAGAAGAGAAAGGGAGCAAGAGCCCAGAGTTTCAAAGGGCAAGTTCATCAATGCCATGAGGACTAGGCTGAGGTCCCACTGAAGAACAATAGGCTGAACAGGAAGGTATTTGCATATAAGGCCCTTCTAGAATCAGTCAAAGGGTGAGTGAAAACTGAATGCCCCTCCACAGGGGATGGAAAGCACTGATAGCCACTTTGTGAACTTTGATGGAGCTGAGAGTGAGCCCTGAGGCCATCAGAGATGGTAAACAGTCTAAGACCATCAGGATGCTCACAGCCTCAGGAGCAAGACCTTTCTGCTTGGCCCAGGAAGTGAAACATATCCATTTGGCTTGGTAGAATTATCTCATGGAGTCCTTCCTGCTAGTAGAGAGGACATTTCCTACTGCCAACAAACATTACTGTGCCAGTGGAGGTGTCCATCCAAAAACCAAGCTCCCAAATAAAGTGTCCATGGATCAGGGTGCTGAACCTGTTGTTGTGTTGTGTGAGCAACTGTGGGAATGTCGGAAGTGGAGGATGGTTCGACATGCGGAAAAGAGTTGGAAACCAGAACTGGTGAGGCCAGAATGGGGCGATCAGGATGGCCATCACGCTCTCCCATCAGAGTTTATGAAGGTAATAAGGCAGGAGTAGTAGGGGAGGGAAGGCGTAAACGATTCAATCTGACCAGTCAACAACCATTGCATTGCCCTGTGAATTGTCACCCAGCCCTCCCTGGGACAGTACTAGATTATTCCTGGGGGAATTCTGCATCACTGTGTGTGCACAGAATTCATGTTCCCCATACATTTCTTTGTTTCCCCGCAAAAAATGGCTTCTGATGGGAAAGCAAAGGGAAGCCGCAGGAGCAGTCACAAACCCCTCCCTGGCAGCACAGGCAACTTGGTTTGGACACCCAGAGCAGTTGGCAAAAATGTAAATCACTGCCAGCGGGTGGGGAGGGGATAGGCAGTCGTGTGTGTGAGAGTGACACTCCATCCCTCTTATTAACTATTGTGGCACCTCGGCATGGGTGGGCAGGGCTTTGGGGTGTTTCTGAGGAGACAGGAATGGGGCAGGCTCTGTCCCCTCAGGCAGAACAAAATGTATACTCCTGGGGGAATTCTGCACCATTGTGCAATGCAGAATTTTGCAAAAATTATCATGCATGCAGAATTTCCTTCCCCCCAGAGAAATATGCTGCACTATTGTTAGCTGCCACTAGTGACAACTGGGCCCAGCAGAGCGCAACTCGCACATAGAAGACATTGCTGGGGGGACGGAGAGAGAGCTAGAGGGTTCCTGGCAGCCGTAATCCCCAGCATGCCCTAACAGAAGGAGAGGGTGGCGTGCAGGAAACTCCATACAAGCCTGTTACCAAGCACCAGGCTGTTTCTTCCTCTGGATCCCTGGGCTTGGGGTGGAGGGGAGGGAGAGAGAAAAAATAACTGGGTTGCCATAGGGGTTTCATTAACTCTACTCTTGGGAGAATTTTCGTGTGTGTGTCTGTATTGTTACAGACATACTTGCTGATAGGTATTTTGAACTAAATTACTAAAATAACAAACTGGCATGATTATGTAGTGTTATTTTGACAAATAAAATTTGCAGAATTTTGCAGATTTTTAAAATATTGTGCGCAGAATTTTAATTTTTTGGCAAGGAATGGCCCCAGGAGTAACTGGATGCACTTGCTGTTGCCATGAGAGGAAAAGAGATCCCTGACTAGGGTTCCCAACAACCAGAAATGTCTGTGATTACCATGTCACCCAACTCCCATTCATAGTCGGTCATGAAATTCCTGCTGAGTGCATTGGCAATCACATTCTGACTCCCTGGGAGATAGATCACTGACAATAAGATATGGTGTGCATCGCACCACTTCTGGTGGCGTACCACTTCCATACACAGTGCTGGGGACCTTGTCCCTCCTTGTTTGTTTATGTAACAAACCACAGTGGTGATGTCTGACAAAAGAACATGACAAGAGTGGATGAACAGTAAAAACGCATGGCACGCCCTGCATGCCACCCTAAGTTCCAGAGTGTTGATGCGCATCCGGGGTTTCCGAGTGTTCCAAGTTCCTTGTGCCATGTGATCTACTATGTGAGCGCCCCAGCTGTCAAGTGACACATATCCTTTATATTCATCACGCTTAGAGAGGACGGAAGGAAGGGCATTCTGGAGCAAACGTGGAGTGGATCGGTCCACCATCGAAGGGAGAAGATGACTTCTTGTGGAATTATAAGAATGGTGTCCATGGACTGGTGCATAGGGTAGCAGCCATAGTTGTAGACAGCAGAAGCCATGAATCGAGTGAAGGCCTTGACATATGTGCACACTGCCATGTGACCTAGGAGGGGGACATAAGCTCTGGCTGAGACCGAGGGGTTGGATGTCACTGAAGTGATCAGGTCCAGTAGTATCTGGAACCTGTCCTTCAGCAGATTAGCACATGTGGAGGTCGCTGGCTAAGCCAATGAACTCCAGGGACTGCATAGGGTGCAAAGTAAATTTTTCAACTTTCACACTCACCCCTAGAGAGTAGAGAAGTAGAAAGAGCTGGGAAATCGATTCTAGAGCTACTGTTTTAGACCATGCTGCCAGCAGCCAGGCGTCCAGGTAGGGGAGTATTCCCTGCTGTCAAAGGTGAGCTACTATCATGGAAACCTACGTAAAGATTGTTGGAGAACTGGTAAGTCCAAATGGAAGAACCCTGTATGGGAAGTGCCGAAGACCCACCATGAACCTCAGGAACTATCTGTGGGTTATGTGGATGTCGATGTGGAAGCAGGAGTCTTGCATACCAAGAGACGCAAGCTGCATGCCTTTTTCTAGCAAGGGAATGATGGCCGCAAGTGTGACCATGCAGAACTTTGGCTTGTGAATGGAACAGTTGAGGCATTGGAGATCTGCAATTGGTCTCCATTCTCCCTTCTTCTTGCGTACGAGGATATAATTGGAATAGAAACTTGTGCCCTGAAAGTTTGCGGAAACTGGCTTTACCGTTCCTCTCTGCAGTAGGGAGTCCACCTCCATGGCAAGGATACTGTCATGAGAGCGGTCCCTGAGATGGGACCATTGTGGGGGATGTGGAGGAGGTAGCATCATAAACTCAATCATTATAGCTACATCGAATTACATCCAGGACCCACTTGTCCATTGTTATCATGCTTCATACCTATGAAAAGGGAGGCTGGCAAGAGTGTTGGAGTGCAAAGTGACTGACAGTGCCCTAGATGCGCTCAGAAATATTGCTTATGAGAAGATGGCGGAGGATGGCATGGAGGAAGGCATACAGGGAGGGTTCCCCAGCCAGGATCCAACTGCAGCCCCATGGCTACCTCCATGAGGTGCTTCTTAAGGTGGAGGGAAGGAGAGGCAAATCCTGCACCTAGATGCAACGTGGGCTTGCCCCAAGCAGTACAGACAGCATTGGTGCTCGTTGCTGATGGAAAACGAGCGAGGGCAGGAAGTGCAACATAACCCAGTACATAGAAATAGGTGCTGAGTGTATGTGAACAGCAGAAGCTCCAACTCTGAACATGCAGCGCTGAACAGGAACTGAAAGTGAAGTTAGTCTGCCCTTCCCTTTATCGCCTCGGGTGAAACCATGAGGTGATACAAGGGCGCATGCACAAACCGACAGACACTACTATTTTGAAAAGCTCCAGCTCCATGGGCATGGGGCTTGCGCATTATCATCAGTGGAATACAATAGGGCCCATCATTCAAAGAATAAAAGATATGCGCACACATCTGAAAGTTAAAGTACTAGGGTCAACTCCTGAAATACTTGCTCAGTTTTTTACTCAATCGCTAAAAGCAAGCAAACTCCCCAGTGAAAGTACTGAGTCAAAAAACACTATTTAAGGCATCCTGGAAAAGGAGAGCTTTACGGAGAGCTTTGAAGGAGGATAACAAGGAAGATCAGAATAAACAAATGACCAATTTCGCAACAGGATGTTCAGTAATAAATTAACTATTTTAACACAGTTGCAAAAAGACTGAAAGATGCAGTAAAGGAACTCATATTTGAATGGCAGCTAAATACATATTTGTGAGCCCAACACACATTCTGAGTCCTAATTATTTACCTATACAGAGCCATAAAGATACATGGCATTTCACAAAATATAAGATGGGACTCCACCCAGAGGAGTTTACTAACTAAATAAGACAGAATAAAATGAATAAAAACAATAATGGCAACGGGGAAAGGAGAAGATAATGGTGGAAGAAAAGAAAGAATGAAAAGAACAAGTAATAAAAATCATGTGATTTGTAAAACCATGTGTAAGTTGTGCATATCCTTTGTTACTTCTGAATTTTCTCTCTCTACGTTATAAGAAATGGTAACACTTGCAAAGCGCTGTTTAATAATTAAGTGTGACAGGTGATGATAGTTATGAAATAAATGGAGCAAATGGAATAAAACCAACAGTGATACATGCTATTTTCCCCCAGATATCCTAGTCTACTGTCAAAAATAAACATCATCTTTCAACCTCTATGTATGATCAATGAGCCAAGCACAAACTAAGGCTAAGAGTATTGTATAACTTACCAGGGAAATCTCCTTTCCGGCTGCTTTGGCCAAACTCTTGAAGCTGAGCTTGCTGGTTTATCTGTTCTTTCTGCAAATTTTCATACCAATGGGTAACCTCAGCCCTTAGATCTGCCACTTGATCACTAGGATACATTTCTATAGTCATCTGAAACATAATGCACACATTTTTTCAGACTGAACAATGAACTTTATGAAACATAATGATCTAGGAATAAAATCCAGTTGGAAAACCAAAGTTCTACCTTGTCAGGAAGTCCAGCTGGCTGACATACAATTCTTAGTGGTAATGACTGTTTATCACTAAGTGCCTTTAAGTGACTGCTGATACCAGTGCCTTCAATCTGCCACTGTCTCAGATGATACGCAAACCTTAAGAAGCATATAAACATCACACATAAAAACACTAAACGTTTTTGTTAACATCTGTTTAACTCAAAAGCCTGACCAACAGTAGGAAGACAAGAAGGTTAAGAAAGGTCCCAACTCCACTTCTCTGGTCTTGCAGAGATTCCAACACAAAAAGAAAAGACAAGACTTTGTATTCCTGATAATGCTTAAGTTTAAAAAAAAAAGCAACATTACTTTCCACCTTTTTTATACATCATGAATTGGGCCTTACCAAATTCACAGCTGTGAAAACTTTGTCACGGACCATGAAATATGGTCGCACCCCATGAAATTTGGTCTTTTGTGTACTTTTTTACCTTATACTATACAGATTTCATGGGGGAGATCGGCATTTCCAAAACTGAGGATCCTAACCCAAAAACGGGAGGCAGGGGAGTCGCAAGCTTCTTGCGGGGGACGTTACAGTATTGCCACCCTTACTTCTGTGCTGCCTTCAAGAGCTGGGTGGCCAGACAGTGGCGGTTGCTAGCCAGGCACCCAGCTCTGAAGGCACCGCCATCGCCAGCAGCACCATGGCATGGTATGCTATTGCCACCCTTTTGTACTGCTGCCTTCAGAGCTGTGCCCTTGGCCCAGCAACTTCCACTCTTCAGCCGTCCAGCTCTGAAGGCAGCAGCACAGAAGTAAGGGTGGCAATTCCATACCATGTCATCCTTACTTCTGTGCTGCTAGTGGTGGTGGCACTGCCTTCAGAGCAGGGCTCTCAGCCAGCAGCCACCACTCTTCAGCAGTCCAGCTGAAGGCAGGGCTGCCATCAGCAGCAGCGCAGAAGTAAGGCTGGCAATACTGCAACCCTCCTACAATAATCTTACAAATCCCCCACAACCCTCTTTTGGGTCAGGATCCCTACAGTTACAACACCATGAAATTTCAAATTTAAATATCTGAAATCCTGAAATTTAAGATTTTTGAAACCCTATGATATGAAATTGACCAAAATGGACAGTGAATTTGATAGGGCCCTAATCATGAAACAGTAAAAGAGGGCAACCATCCTTTTTTTTCCTTGCCAAAAACCTTTAACAGACTAAGCCTCACACAAAATATTTGCAAAGTATGCATTATTATCCCCATTTTACAAAGAGGAAACCAAATGAATAATTTACATCTCTGTTTTTCATTATATCACTCAACTCAAATTTCTATTTGGTATAAATGATAGGAAAATAAATTACTATAAATCCCAACTCAAAATATATTTAAGCAATTGTTTACCTCCTCCTAAAAGCTTCAAGGTGTGTCTTTAGCATTAAAAGTCCTCTTTCAATTATGGTGAGACTTGAGTGGGAGTCTTGCTCAAGATTACTGGAAGCGATCATAAGGCTCTCCATACACTTGCTAATAAATTCTTGTTCTTTTTCCAGACCTGTTTTACCTGCAGACAGATATTTAAATAAATATGTGACGAATGTACTGAAAACTGCAAGTTTTAGTACTCAAGATTAAAACAAGGTAAACTAATATCTTTAAAAGATTTTATTTTTAACAAAAATGACTAAAATATTGTTTCGTAAAATATCCTTGGATTTTAGTACACCAGTGTAAATAAAACTGAGAACTCTTACCATTAATATAATAAGAATTGATATACTGGATAGCTGCTCGACTGACATCACCAGACTGTGCTCTTAAGGCAATACCCCAGAATTGGTCCATACCACACAACTGTTAAGATAAAGGAAAAATTTGTCATGTGATTATTTTCCTACTAGGAACCATCTCTCCCCCAGTCTGACACATTTACACTGCGTCTTTTCCTGTTAGTACTGGAGATACTCCCACAGAATGCTGAGACTTGGCCAAGCCCTGAATGCGTGGAACATGAGCATCTGAAGCACTATAAGCACACTCTAGATAGGAAAGACAGGTCTGACTATTGGTTTGGAAAGAAATGCTGCCCTAAGGAACCTCGACAACATTGTGCCCAAAAACTTAAGCTCATTCAAGTGATAGTACTATTCACCAGCCAGACTATCAGAAATGATGGTAGAAGATCTTAAAGCGAAGCCTAAGTCATCCTGAAAGAAATCCATGGAAGCTGGAACGCCCGATTCCTTGGAGTTAATCTTTGTATCTTGGCACCCATCAGAGAACTTTGTGTAAACTCCTGAGTAAACAAAAACAATGCGAGGCCTACAAAAAGCTCAAAGAAGAATATCCTATGTTGTTTATAGGACTTGCTGCTCAATAGTCAAATTGTTAGGTCCAGTTACTCTGAAGTGGGATGAAGAAGCAAACTCTGGAATGGGAGATCCTGGATTGCTGGACAGACGGAGTAAAGATCTCTATGAAAGCTACACTAGGTTTGAGTATCATAGCATACTTGGCCACGTTCACCTGATCCCCTTTTGAATCTTCTGGATCCCTTTTTCTACTAGCAGAAAGTGGGAGGCTGCGGGGCCCGACGACGGACACAGAAGACAATTCATCTATTTGTGAGCCATTATGAGACACTTACCTTTTTCCAAACTGGTGTTCTTCAAGATGTGTTGCTCATGTCCATTCAACTTAGGTGCGTGTGCTCGCCACAGGCACCGGTGCCAAAAGTTTTTTCCCTCAGCAGTAGCTGTAGGGGACCAGCTCAAGTGCCCCCTGGAGTGGCACGCATATGCCGTGGCATATGGGTACCGCCAGCAACCCCCACCCTCAGTTCCTTCTTGTCGGCTTGTGGAATGGACATGAGCAACACATCTCAAACAACACCAGTTATGGAAAGAAATAACTGTCTTCTCTTCTTTGAGTGCTTGCTCAGGTCCATTCAGTTTAGATCAGTGGTTCTCAAAGCCGGTCCGCAGCTTGTTCAGGGAAAGCCCCTGGCGGGCGGCGCTGGTTTGTTTACCTGCCGCGTCCACAGGTTCGGCTGATAGCGGATCCCACTGGCCGCAGTTCGCTGTTCCAGGCCATGGGGCCTGTGGGAAGCGGCACGGACCGAGGGATGTGCTGGCCACCCTTTACGCAGCCCCCATTGGCCTGGAGTGGCAAACCATGGCCAGTGGGAGCCGCAATTGGCCGAACCTGCAGACGCAGCAGGTAAACAAACCGGCCTGGCCTGCTAAGGGCTTTCCGTGAACAAGCGGTGGACCGACTTTGAGAACCACTGATTTAGATAACACCCAAGCAGTACCCCCTCGGAGGTGGGTAGGAGTTCACGGATGAATAGACTGCAATACAGCTCTGCCGAACCCAGCGTCGTCTCTGGTCTGCTGAGTGATGGCATAGTGGACCGTGAACAGAAAACTATATACAATATAATACAAGAATTAATGAGATCATACAAACAAGAGAGCAGCTGTGCTAGCTGATGCAGCAACGGTTCCAGCACCGTCACTGGCAGCAAGAAGGAACTGAGTGTGGGAGGAGCTGGCAGCACCCAATGTACAGCAGTATATGCACGCCACTTCAGGGGGCGCCAGAACTGGTCTCGTAAAGATACTGCTGAAGGAAAAAGCTTCCGGCACCGGTGCATGTGGTGAATACACACACTTAAGTCAAATGGATATGAGCAAGCACTCAAATAAGAACTGTTCTTACTGACCTTTGGTCTTCTTAGCTGATAAAGAACCACCAGGTCCTCGTGTTTTCACCAGATGTGAACAGATCCACCTGGAGGGCTCCCTAAATATTAGCGGCAACAATTCTTGCTTAAGGACCACTTTTAGTAATGTATCTGCCAGTAGCTTTTTAGTCTGCATTTTTGTCCATTGTATCTTATGTTGATCAGACAGATAGAGGCTATGTGATCTTGTGCCCACTTGCTGATTTATGTATGCCACAGTCACTGTGCTGTGTGCTTGAGGCAAGATGTTCTCCTTTCTCAAGCGATCCTGGAAACCCTGAAAAATTATCATGATCAATTCTCACCTCTGGGAAGTTGATGTTCTGGAGCCTTTCTGGCAACATTTCCTGTACATCATGGCAGCCCAAGTAAGCTCACCATCCTGCAAGGTTGCCACATCTGTGGTCAGGACTTTGGCGTACACATTGTGAATAGAGGATGCTACCATCCCATGGTTCTTCTGTTTTCCCAAACTGGGGGATATAATTACTCTAGATGGAATCTTTAATTTGCTCTGCATCTCTCTTTGGGAATGGTTCTAGGACTTTTAAGAGAAATCCTTGAAACTCTCTCATGAACTGTCTTATCCATGGAGTAATCTTTATGTAAGAGACCTGAAGATCTAGGTGTTAAAGGCAAAACAAATGAATGATATTTTAATGCAGGACACCTGATCAGGTTCTTCTTGAAACTATGCTCTGTCAGAAAAACTGAGTCTTCTTGTGTCTATTTCAAAGCCAAGGTGGACGGCCCTCTAAGAAAAGAACAAGGAGCTCTTCTTTCCATGTATTATAAACCCAAAAGGCACAGAGGAGTTGCAGAGTTTTATGCCATGACTCCTTCTCAATCAACATTAGGGAGTATGAAGAGGGCGTTAAGTATAATTTAATAACTTGCTAACTGAGTCTTTCCCCATTATTGTAAGTCTCCTACTCCTTCATAATGACTTGTTCGAAGGGGGAGTGAAGGTAGATAGAAAATTTTGTCTTGGGTTTGGATGGGAGCTATTTACCCTTGGACTTGGTTGCTTTTTTTTTTCCTGATGAAATCTCGACGATGGCACCACCTTTCTCCCCATTGTCTTAAATGCATATGGAGGAAAGAATTTCTTCTAATCTCTGGCATGGTGTTACCAGAGTGTGAAGCTGACAATTCTCTTTTTTAGGGGATCAGATAGAACTTAATGGAATAAGATGAGTATCTGAAAGGCTTCTTGGCATTTTTTGTGTTCTCTGGTCTTTGGAGACTTTTTGCTCCTTTTGCCTCTTAGAGGATTTTCCCTCGCATCTGAGGATCTGTCCTAATTGGTGCTCCCATTTGAGAGATAACTCATAGGGATGGCTTTGAGTCCCTGTGTTCCCCCCATTCTCCAATGTATAACTGGAGAGGAAGTGCAGGAGATCATCCCCTACAGGAACCCAGATCCTTCTCCTGGTAAAAAACGAAGAGTCACAACAGATGTCAAGGGATTCTACTAACCAGCTAAGAATATAAGAGGAGAGGCTGATATTTTTCACTATTTCACCTTCAAGGTAGATTGGAAAGATGGAGGAAGCTGAAAGAATTTTGTACTTATTCTCTGATCATTGAGGAAGGACCTGGCTGCTGGATCCCAAGAAGGACTGACCCACCATTGCAAAGGTATATCTGCACGTGCCTTGAGTGGTGTGAGAGGACAAAAAGCCCCAATGTGCTGTCCTTTATGACCTTTCTGCTGACAAAAGAAGAGTCTTTAAGCTGGGAGCAACTATGGCAAAGCTCCTTCTTGTGGCTCCTGAGAGGGCCTCCTCTCAAATGGGGTACCTCTTCGCCTTTCATTTGGGCTCTTTGACCTACTACACTGAGGAGATAGGAACAAATGGAAGAAATGAGGTCAGCAGGTGGCCTTAGAGGATATAATCCTCAAAATAATTTCATCACCTAGGTGAACAATGGAGGGAGTGAGAATACATCTCATTTCTGCCCCAAAATGTAGCTTTAAAAGTAAACATGGTAATAGAATAGGCAGGAATGATGGGTCAACTCTGTATGCATGGTCTGAGGCAGATAATCTGGCATGAGGCTGGAAGTGATGTGACAAAGCCTTAGAGCCCCCTGGAAAAGTATGAACTGCTTTCAGTATGATTCAAAGGGAGATGCAGCCCAAATCTCTCAGACTGGGGGGAAAGGTCATGATCCACAAATGTAATGTTCCTGTAACAGTAGCGTAGCTAGCAGGGGAGAAGGGCAGCAGCCGCTCCCCCACCGAGCACAAGTGGCGCCTTTTCAAATTTTTACTCACCTGGCGGTGCTCCAGGTCTTCGGCGGCGGGCCCTTCATTAGCTCCAGATATCTTTGGCGGCACTAAAGGACCCACCACCACAATGCTGCTGAAGACCTGCAGAGCAAGTGAAGGCCCCGCCACCGAGGTGCCACTGAAGACCCGGAGCACCGCCCCATCAGTAAAAGCGTCGCGAAGTGAGTAAAAGTGCCACAGCAGGTGGCGCCTTTTTTCTTCGCTCCCCCTGTTCCCTCCACCTGGCTACATCACTGTCCTGTAAGCCTTACTGCTAAAGTTACACTTTAAACACTAGCAAAATTTAATTATAGATGAATACTTTGATATCCAGCATTCCTGTCAAACATAGGAGGCCCATTGCAATGTTAGATTTGGTTGGCAACCTCAACAGAAACTTACCCTCTGATACAAAACAAAAAAGCTAAGCTGATGGGTTGAATGATTCAGAGGACAATGCTACATAGTACTTTTCACTCCTCAGTTTCTTTGTAAACTCAAAGCTTGTGTGTCATTCTTAATTTGTATTTATATATTGCAGTGCCATAAATGTGTCTACAGAACAGGCTTCAGATGTGCAAAGAGCTTTTACCGGGAAGAAAGTAAACAGTGAATAAATGGAACAAAAAATAGAGATATGAAATACTGAATAAAGATAATAAACACAAATTGGAAGTGTCTTTTCAGTCTAATCAATATGTCAGGGAAATAAAGACCACCGAAGTCTGCAGTATTAGAATGTATAAAAAAATTTAAGGCACACCCAGATATCCATCAACAAATTCTTCAAGAAGAGTCAAGATTTTTCAATTTAACGTACTGCTGACAAATTTACACAGTATTTTAAGCAAAGACTTAATTGTATAGCAAATAAAGGCTATTTTTCAAAGCAGCTGATAATACAGTCTTCTCTCAACTAAATGAATGTAATGACTTACTAAGTATTCTACTTAAAAGGGTGGAGGGATAGGCCTGAAAAGTATGTCCGAAATAAATTGTTTTAGATATACACTTACATATAAATGAAAGAAATATATGTACCAGTGTTTCAAACAGTCACTTAAAGTTAGTTTGCTAAAAATGTATCTGATGAATCTTAGCTACAATATATGAAAAATAAAAATCATTTACTTAAATCATAATAAAAACTGTGTGATACAATAAATGTTACTACTTAATATACAATTTATATCCACTAATTATTAGAACATCTTTACTCAGGTTTAACGGTGGTGTAATAGATATACAGAACACTTATTTACCCCACAGCTGTGGTAGTACATTATTTTTTGTCAAGGTTCAAATTTCTTGGTCAAGGTATAGTCAGGATCCAGACACCTACCCAACTCCCCTCACTGTACTTCCTGATTGCACACCCAGTTGTCTGTCAGCTCCCCCACCTGACCTGACAGTAGGGTGACCTAATTTCCCTAAACTGAAAATGGGATGCACAGGGCTGCTTGAGCCACCTGGTGCTGCCATGCCCCTTTTCCCCCCAAATGGTCCTCTGTGCCCCCAATTGAGTCAAGTAGCAGAGATGTGGGCAGGGGGGTAAGGAATTGATATGGGCTGGGATATGTGCAGCAAAGCAGGGTGTGAGTGTGTGTGAGTACTTCTGAGCTCAGAGCCAGGCGGAGAAGCTGTTGGACTATGATCCAGCTAGCAGGGCGATGCCCATTTGGGGATTGGGATAGCAGAGGGGCAGGAAAGAGACTCTGGTAATGGGAGGAAACAAGGAGACTCCAGAGAGTAGCCGTCAGGAGATGTGGGGAGGCCAGGAAGTGGCAGAAGCGGATGACTGGAGGCAGCCTGGGGAGAGAAAGAGGCCAGTTGGGGCAGGAGGGGGCTCCGTGGACTAGCCCCGAAGGATGGGGATGGGAAGGACACAAGGCCAGGGTGGGGACACTGGGGACCGCTCAGGATGGGTGGCACAAGGCTAGGCGGGAGAACTCCAGGGGGGTCCTGTGCTGCACTCGGCGCCCCAGCACAAATGGATGCTGCAGGACCCTGTCAGGCACTTACCAGCCAGGTTGCCAGGTAGGGCCCAA
Source organism: Gopherus flavomarginatus (assembly GCF_025201925.1). Lineage (NCBI taxonomy): Eukaryota > Metazoa > Chordata > Testudines > Testudinidae > Gopherus > Gopherus flavomarginatus. Next base: position 20,747,340 of record NC_066620.1, on the reverse strand, counting down.
GGCCACCAAGTTGCTGCTCCATAGCCCAGCTAGCCTCGCTGTCTCCAGGGAAAGCAGAGAAGAATTTGAATTAGGGCCTGGACAGCACTGCCCTCTGATTGAGCTGCAGAGTGAGCACGTGACACCCCATAGCTCCCAGATTGGATGGAGAGGGCATAATGAAGACACAATAGGCTGCTCATGGGGGGTATGTGTGGGGAGTGGAGATATCCCCCAAAACGTCACCACTTCCCCCCCCGCAACCCTGCACTACGCCAGTGTGGCTGCGGCTGCACAAGCAGCCGCCCAAGGACACACTGTGCCCTGAAGCCCAGCCCAGCTGTTAGCCCCCTGCTATGGCTGGGGAGTGGGCATGGCTCCAGCTCTGACTCAGCTCCAGCCTGTACAGTCCACTGAAAAAGTGCCTGACAGTCCAGACTTGACCCTCGGTCCGCCTATTGACTACCTCTGCCCTACAGTAACTGTAGTTCTCTGACTGTAAGGCCAATTCCTAAATCGCCATTTTATTTTACCAGGGTTGTTGTTTGGCCTCCATGCTGGTACTCCTTCTTGCTTGTTAAGTTGGTGCCCTTTTCAAACTAAGGCAGTAACTGCTCAGATGTAACAAGTGTAATCTGCCTAGAGACAGGAAGTGATATAAGGACTGAGCACACAGCACTCCGTGATGTCCACCCAGTTGCAGCCAAGTACCTAGTGTGTGTGATCCAAGTGGAGACATCAAGTCAAGACCGAAAGATCACATAAGAAGACCAGAAGACCTATTTATCTGTTGTTCTCGATCGTTCCTGATTTCCTGCGCTGTTCCTGTGTATTCCCAAGTTCCTGTCTCATGTTCCTGAGTCCTTGCATGATTCTGTTCTGTCCCATGTTCGCCAGAGACATGGTGATGTAATAGTTTTCTTGCTTTGTTGTATACCTACCAACCATCTGTATTGCTTGGGTTCCTTGGCTTCAGGCCTATTTGTTTGTTAACATCCGAATGCTTTATTGCTTGCTCGCTGATACTGGTTGTGGAATCCTTTGTTTAATAAACCTTGTTCTGTTTGCACCTTTACACTTGCCTTCTAGTACTTTGAGAGTCATCATCACCCGCAGTGATAGATACGGGAAGAGTGGAGAGGGGCACTGATCTGGTCAACCTGATAGAGGATTTGTGTTGTAACAGTAACTTGACTAGCTGGTTAACATGACCAGTGGGTAAGTATGTAACAGGCCTTTGAGAAACTTCAATACCTGCAGGTGAGACAAAACCAAGAGCAGCAGTATAGGAGGATAGCAAAACGAAATAGTTGCAATGTGGACCTGAATGGAGCTGAACAAAAAGCCAGAACACTTTAAACGCAAAAAGAAGTCAAGGATCTCCGGAATCAGTGCCGGCATCAAGTCCAGATTGTATTGGGCTGCCCATAAAGAGAACCCCTTCCATTTTGAGGAATAAATCCTTCTTTCAGACAGGTCTTTCTGCGCTGGATCAGGATCTCTTTCAAAGGTACTGAGCCAGCCAACATCCATGAACTCAGATGAAATGTCTTCAGGTTGCGGTGTTGTGGTTCTGTGATATCAGGTGCAGACATTCTGGGAACTGGCAAAACTGTCCCAGCCAGTAGGGAGCTGCAAGAATGAGCATGGCTTTGACCTGCTTGATTTTTGGATTTCATCTTAGGAATCAGTGGAATGGATATAGGAGGCTTCAATTCCACAGCAGAAGGAAGGCATCCAGAAATGAACATTGGTTCATTCCCCGTTTGCAGCAAAAGTTCTGAAACTTGATGTTCTTCTTGGTGGTGAACAGGTCTACTGTGGGAATCCCCATTGATGAAACAGCAGCTAAACGATTAATCTGATTTTATTTAGTTTACTAAACAACAATAGTGACAGAATTCTGTCCTCAAGAAAATACGCTCTCACTGAGATAAGAACGGCCATACTGGGTCAGACCAAAGGTCCATCTAACCCAGTATCCTGTCTCCTGACAGTGGCCAATGCCAGGTGCCCCAGAGGGAATGAACAGAACAGGTAATCATCAAGTGATCCATTCCCTGTCACCCACTCCCAGCTTCTGGCCAACAGAGGCTAGGGACACCATCTCTGTCCATCCTAGCTAATAGCCCTTTATGGACCAATCTTCCATTAATTTATGCAATTCTTTTTTGAACCCTGTTATAGTCTTGGCCTTCACAACATCCTCTGGCAGAAAGTTCCACAGGTTGACTGTGTAGTGTGAAGAAATACTTCCTTTTGTTTGTTTTAAACCTGCTGCCTATTAATTTCATTTGGCAGCCCTTAGTTCTTGTGTTACGAGGAATAGTAAATAACACTTCCTTATTTACTTCACACTAGTCATGATTTTATAGAACTCTATACTCCCCCCTTACTCATCTCTTTTTCAAGCTGAAAAGTCCCAGTCTTATTAATCTCTCCTCATACAGAAGCCATTCCATACCCCTAATAATTTTTTATGCCCATTTCTGAACCTTATCCAATTCCAATATATCTTTTTTGAGATGGGGCGACTACATCTGCACCCAGTATTCAAGATGTGGGCGTACCATGGATTTATACAGAGGCAATATGATATTTTCTAACTTATTATTTATCCCTTTCTTAATGATTCCCAACATTTTGTGTGCTTTTTTTGACTGCCGCTGCACAATGAGTGGATATTTTCAGAGAACTATCCACAATGACTCCGAGATCTCTTTCTTGAGTGGCAACAGATAATTTAGTCCCCATTCTTTTATATGTAGAGCTGGGATTCTGTTTTCCAATGTGCATTACTTTTCATTTATCAACACTGAATTTCATCTGCCATTTTCTTGCCCAGTCATCCAGTTTTGAGAGATCCTTTTGTAGCTCTTCGCAGTCTGCTTGGGACTTAACTATCTTGAGTAGTTTTGTATCATCTGCAAATTTTGTCACTTCATTGTTTACCCCTTTTTCCAGATCATTTATATGTTGAACAGGACTGGTCCCAGTATAGACCTAGGGGGGACACCACTAATTACCTTTCTCCATTCTGAAAACAGACCATTTAGTCCTACCTTTGTTTCCTATCTTTTAACCAGTTACCGATCCATGAGGACCTTCTCTCTTATCTGATGACAGCTTACTTTGCTTAAGAGCCTTTGGTGAGGGACCTTGTCAAACAGGATAAGAGACAATTTTTTCATAGTTCATTTGGAGGGCTAGCTGAGGCAATACGGAGAATGCATATTAAAGGCTTGCCATTATTGTCTACTGGGACCTGCCTCTGATCAGCCAATCATTCAACTAATGGGAGATATGGATGCACTTTCAGCTGAGATGGCCCGTCACCATAGCCAAACATTTCCTAAAGATTTTTGGTGCCATGGAGGGCTTGATAATGGCTGGGCCCCACTGTAGATCTCAGTTATTTCTTGTGTACCAGATACTTATATAATAATATGCATCCAGTAAGCTGAGTGGTACAAATCGGTCTTGAGGCTGGAAAGATGGGGACAAGCATTACCCTCCAGAATCTATGGTGATGTACGTATTTGTTCAGTCTGCAAAGATCTAGAATAGGCTGAAGGCCCCTTTTCTTCTTTGGAATAATGAAATACTGGGACTAGAAACCTTTTCCCTGTACTCCCTTGTGGTACTTCCTCTATGGCTCCTAGATGAAGCAACAAAACTACCTCTGTTTGTAGTAAACTCTCATGAGAAGGGTTCCTGAAGAGGGAGTGAAAATACTGAATGGGGCAGCCAAGAGCAACAATGTCTATCTCCCATTTGTTGGGTGCAAGTACAACCCAAACCCAGTGGAAAGGGGCAAGGCAGCTTCCAAAGATCATGATAGGCTACTTTGCCTCAAGTGCAGCTCCAGACATTCCCATCAAACCTGCTACCTATAATGTGGTGTTGGGTGCATGACAGAGGAGGAGAAGGATGGGCATCTCTTGGAGTACTAGGGTCTCTTTCTGGGTGAGTTCTCAGGTTGTGGGCTCAGAATATGATTGTGTTCTTCATCTCTGTTGAGGCTGGTATTTGTAGGGCTTACAGTAGAGAAATATAAATTGCTAGTGACCATAGCATGGTCATAGAATCTTTAAGTAAATCTTTAAGATGCTGAAGAACTCCATCCCACAAATAGCAAACTCCCCAGTGGTGTACTGCACCTCCTTAGGGATGCCAGACACTTGTTATCAGGAGGCTCATTTCATGGTGAAAGCAGCAACCACTGACCTAGCAGTCAAGTCTGATGTATCCATGGCTATTTGTAAAGCTGTTTTTGTAACCATCTGGTCTTCCTTTATAATATTTTTCAATTCCTTGGTTTCCTGTGGGATTCTGATTAAGCAGGAGGAAATTCTCTCTCAAATAAGAAAATTCTGTTTCATGTAAGACAGCCTGATAGTATGTGATACAGAAGTGTAGAGAGGTAGAAGAATATGACTTGTGTCCAAAAAGATTCAGCATCTTATGGTCTCCTCTTTCGGTGTGCCCATAACTTTTATTTTTCTTCTTCTACAGATACCACTAGTAACCCTGAATGAGGGTGTGCATAAAAATGTTTTAATCCCTTCTAAAGTACCTTTTTTCTGCCCTCTTTGATGTTTGAGCATACCCCTCCATTAATGGGGAGGGGAATCCCAGTTGGAGTTAATTTCAGGATGTCAAAGAGCTTACAGAATATCACCTGGAATCACCGAGGTCTTGGGATCCAGAAACTCTGCAATCTGGGTCAATCTGTTCCAGGAGGTCCTGGAACACTCTTGAAATAGTCTGATGGCAGTATTGGAGTTGATGTCACTCCAGTCAACCAGTGATGACAACTGCTGAAGCATCTCCAGTGCCACCTCAACCTATTCAAAGAGACTGAAATCTAGCTCCAGCATGGAAGGTCTGGCTCATGATTCTGCTAGATCTTTTTAGTAACAAGTGGGAGGGGCAATCTGCTTTGAGACAGGAGTAAAGGTAGTCCCCAGTATGGCCAGGCAGCATGTTGTATGGGTACTGACTGGGATGAGTTTGGCCAGTCCATTGCCAATTGTGTTTCATTTGTGGTGGAGCACTGAACAGGGAGCCCCCAGTATTTTCTGTTGGATCCCCTTCCAATCACAGGAGAGATGGCACCCAACTCGATGATGGTGAGAACAAATGGTTAATGGTCACGAGGAGCATATTTCCCTGAACTGAGGTGATAGAATACGACATAATCTCGGTGCTAGGGGACACAGTGCCAACAACAGTCTCTATGCTGAGGATGTCTCAGGTGGGGATATACCTCCTCCAATATATATATTGAGGCAGTGACGGGTTCAGTCCTTGGTGCTAGAGCTGGAAGATATAGATGGTGGCGTCAAGATCAGTATCAGGACATTTCTTCTTTGTGTTTGGCCAGCAAAGCTTGTCTCTCTAGTCCTTGAAGCCATAGAGGGCTTGGAGGTTTTGTCTCTGGAAGACTGCTGTTTATGAACTTCCTGCTAAGACAGGTCCATGTGATGTTTGGAGTTTTATTTCTGTCTATGCTCTGTCAGGCCCTGCCTCTCAATGACTGCTTATAGTGTTAGGGGCATGGGATGCTGGTCTGACAATACTGGATTGGTGTCAAGGCTGCTGGTGCCAGGGATTCTCGGTGCCTTCTTTGCTGCCTTTTTCCACTACTGGACTGCTGTGTGGCATGCCTTCTCAAGGAGATACTAGCCAAGGATGGTTTGGTAATGGCAGTTTCCTCCAAATCAGCATAGACTCCTGTAGTACAGGCAGTCTGAAATGAATGTCTATGGACTTAGTTTCTGGAGGAAAACGAGTAGCAAACTGAACATACATCTGGGATGTGGCTTTCCCAACAGCAATTATGTGGCCATCTGTAAGGAGGATAAAACCGTCACATGAAGAGCAGGGTTTGAATCCAGGTATCTTAAGGTATATCTGATCCTAGATCATAGAATATCAGGGTTGGAAGGGACCTCAGACACTGCAATGTAAGCCTGGGCTCAAATTCAGGCTTCAGCCCAAACTCCCTTTCCATCTACACACAAATCATTCAGTCTTGGGCTCAAACCTAGGGTCCTAGGACCCTGCAGGGCTGAAGGGTTCAGGCCCAAGTCAAGCTGGGACCCAGGGTTCAAGCCCTATTGTTTTGCAGTGTTGATGCAGCCTCTTCAATTTGAGTCCTGTGAATCCACGAAAAATATTCCACAATCCCATGGGTCAATCTCCTTTGTCCTCTCTATCCCAAGAATTTCCACTTCACTTCAGGGAAATGGAGGCAGAACATGTATACCAGCAAATAGCAAAGAGGCCAGCAGCGTTGCAAATTTCCCACCTGGTGACCAGCGCAGGGAACAGATCAAGCAGCTCAGGATTGAGTAAAGGAAAACCAGGCACCAGAACCACACCTCAGGTAACTCAGTAACATCATGCCTGTTTTACAATGAGTTTGACTGGATGCTGAGCACTGCGCCAAAGACAGAGCCCATAGTGGTGCACAATGACCTGGTCAGCCAGGATGGTGACCTGTTGGCCACAGAATCCAACATGGGGACTAACAGGAGCGAGTGGCAGGCATCAAGTGAGAACAGCGAAGTGATTCTGTTGCTGAAACTGGTCCCAGAAGAGGCTCTGGAGCAAGAGTAGTAACAGAACATCCTGGGGCCACACTCAGATGAGCTGTTTGATACCCCTCCAAAGAACAGCCCACTGCAAAGCCTGCAGCAGACATGGAAGGGACAGAAGCCGCTCCTGAGTGCACTAAGTTTCTGGCTCCATTTTGATATTTATTAATACAGCAATGGGAGTGATTTCCGTTTTATGAACCAGTGCAAAAGTTATTAGAAGCCCCACATAGCAGCTCGTATCCGCTAACAGAGGATTCTATGCCACCAGTAGCTCTCCCTCCATTCTCCCCCGACCCCCTTGAAAAATGCAAACAGTAAAAATGCATCGAAAGTGAATTTTTATTTAAGAAGGTACAAATGTTTGCCACGGCATGCCTGTTTCTTAAAAATAACCTTACACCACTGTAAGTACCCCCACTCTGTAACCACTCAACGGTGTAATGAGCCACCTGGAACCAGCGAACTGCAGAGGGAGGAGGTGGAAATGTCTTCCATTTACAAATCTAGTCCATTTCAGTTAAAAGTAGTCAATGCAGTCCATAGGTGACAAAATCATTTATACCAAATTTAACTGAGATTTGAAATTTTGTCCAGAAATGTGGAAGAGGAGGGAGGAAGAGAAAGAGACAGTCCCAGGTGCTAACAGCTGCACATTTTTCCTGAAGCAGGAACTCAAGATAGGTAATCAGATCAGGGACAGGGGTATTTTCTAAGGCCGTCCTGGCTGTTGACCAGCCCACTCCACTCAGAGATATGCTGTTCGGTCATTATATGTTTGAATACTTCAGCTACATACACTGGAGGTGTCACATCAGTAGCTTAGAATAACATCTCCCCCTTTGCCAACTGGGCACCACAAGAACTATTAAGCCCTCCAAAATGCAGAAGGCCTGAAATAACAGAAAAAACTTTTGTAGCATGGCCACTGATGGCACACACCCCAACCCCACACAGTTCTTCAATTTTTAGAAAACAAAAAACAGCTCTGAATTTCTTACAGTTGTCTCAGCACTTCTTTTGCTGAGATGAACCAGGCTGTGTCCAGGGAGCTTCTGTGGTATGAAGCATCCCTCTTATAATATACTGAAGTTCAGTTTTGAAAATAAACTTTTCTGTGCTCCTGCACTGACCTATTTGAGACAACCCTCTGGGACTTTTCCTGTTCCAGGCCCCATGACCTCTACTGGTTGTAGTATCTCCAAAGCTCGCCCACATGCCGTAGAAGTCTGGACCAACGTACCTTCATGGACTATTCCAAGAGGAAGCATTTCCATGATGAACTTATGGCTGAAGCTCTAAAGAGGGCCAACAAGCAGGTCCAGTACCAAAGAGACAGAGGGACTTGGCTAGAGGAAAGGCATGGTGAGAGGCAAAAGGAAAGATTCAGGCTGGGTGCACAGCTTGAGGACTGGGTTTCAGCATGGGAGCAGGCACTTAGCCGCCATTCCTGTTCCAGGAACTGCGAAGCAAGGGAGGAGGGCAGAGCTCAACAGAAAGAACTGTTTGAATGACTCAGATCACTAATGGCTGCAAGAGTACTGGCTCCTGCTGAATCACCCATACTGCAGCCTAAGTGAACTATGCAGTATCCTGTGATGCAGTCCAGAAGCACCTTGGAAAATTCTGTGGCTGGGTGGCCCACACAATCTGGACAACAAGAGCAGCTGGGCAGAGCAACTTTGCTCCATGTAGCCCTCCATATTTACCCCATCCTCTTTAGATGCCTCCACTCCCCTCCCTTGGCAGAAAAAGCACAGCAAACGGGGAAGAAAGGTAAAAAAAAACAGAGGCCATGCAACAGTAGGGGGTTTCTGTCTTGTACATGGTTTCACTGTTTGCTCTTGTACGTGCACTTTGTTAGTAGTTTTGAGTTTTGGGGGATTTTTTTGAAGGTTCTGTTGTTACTAGTGTTTTGGAGTGGAAATGGCAGATGGCCTGACCGGCAATGGGTTATTATTGTACTTTTCTAATACATGTTTATACATAAAGCTTTTTATTTTATCAAGGAAGTGTATTGTTATCACTACATCACATCATACAACATGTATTTAAAATAATAAAGGGAGACGTGATCAGGGACAATTAGGAATTAGTATGCAAAAACTATTCCTCAATACATTTGTCTACATCAATCTATTCTTCAGTCACTTCCTTACATCAATCCAAATTGTGAATCAATGCCAGCCCCCCGCCTCTCTATGCTACATTTGATAAGTGGTCATGTCACTCATAAGTCGATTGCCATGTAATCAACCCCCATCCCTCCCCAAGCCATGTACCTTCCCACAACCTATGAGCCCCATGCCTCTGCCACAAAAGCACATTCATAAAGCTACCATTCTGTACCCACTGAGAGCGTAATTAACTTCTTTTGCCAGGGTCTCTGAAATCAGAGTACAGTTTCACATAGGCAAAAGGGGGAACTCAGGGTACTCCAGAAAACCATGGGCACACCAACTCCATTTATGACATCACCATTTGGTGGGAATAGTGTCCCAGTCTGTCCACAAATATAGACTCCAGAATGGCAAAATCCCCTGGCATCAACTTTCCCAGTGCAACCCATATTGTCTTTAATATGTCAACCTCTGTGGTCCATAAAGGCCTGCAAAACAATGAAGTATTATCCTTTGTGGCTTATGTATTAATGTGCTCTTTGAGGAGAGCAAACTATTGGCACATGAATTTCACAAACGGTACCAGCACAGTTTGGAAACTTCATTCTCTGAAAGGCAGCAGTTACTTGAGAAATATCAGTTATGTCTGCTACAGCGGGATAAACCATACACCTAATCGCCTCAAAAACCTCTGCCACCATTTTACCCACAGTCAACTTTCCAACATCAAATTGATTGGCCATGGACCTGTAGCAGCTTAGAGAGGCCAAGTTCCAGAGGGTTATAGCAACCAATTAAGCAGGAATGTCACCCTCATGCATGTGGTCTTTACAATGGAGGATCGGGGTAATCTGCTCACAAGGGTCTAGAAATAAAGTTTTCTTCACGTGAAAATTCTGGATCCACAGCTGGTCATCTCAGCTCTGCAAGATGATGTGGTCCCAACAGTCTGTGCTTGTGACCCTGCTCCAGAAGCACTGGTCTACATAGCAGGCATCAATGGCTGTAGGAAGCGTCATAAGCCACATCAGCCAGTTTGGGTCTGCCATGTTTGTCTCCTCTGCCTCTTCCTTGTGCTCCATCATAAGCTCTGACAGGTTGCCTTTAGTGGGATCACAAGATGCAATCAAAATGTCCACCAGCATCTGACGGAAGCTCTGGCAGTTTCCTGACACAGGAGTGAAAGCTCAAGCAGAAGAAGTTCTTCAAAAGACACCTCCTTCCATGTTGCTGGGTCTGGTAGCTGGGCGTGCACAGACCAAAATGACTGAATAGCCTGCCAACACATCCTACCAAACTTCCTGAAACATGCATGGTGGACAGTCAAAGTTTTCCTATAGAGCACCATCGTTAAAGGGCTGGACTGGCCACATTTCAGGAGGGCACTACGGAGTCTGGTTGGTTTCACTTGAGCCTGCATGCTGCAGTGTGGACTCCAGAATCCCAGGTTCAAGCTTAGGTTAGAAAATTCTTAACATAGCGTTAACAATCTGTGAAGATGCTCAAGCCCTGGGTTCACTAACCCAGGGTCAGCTGACTCGAGTCCCAATAACCCTGGGCTTACATTGCAATGTAGACATATCATTAGAGTCCGTCACAATGCATGGCAGTTAGTATGACACACCTGACCCCACTGTACAGGGGGTTTGTTGAACCAGGTCATGGTTTGGGGGTGGGGGGAGGTTGTTTTTTAAATCTCATTTGATCGTAGATTTTCGAAGAAAGGGGAACAAATTCTTCCCAAGATGGTTTTGAAAACAAAGATTAGTAAACACTAAAGACAGTAGTAGAACAGACACCACGGAGCTCTCTCTCACTGCCAGGGGCAGCAAAGGGGAACTATTAGATGGTCATGGCCACTCTGCCTTTTATTCCCACTGCTATTAAAAAGACTCCAATCTCACATGCTTGAGGCACATGCATAGTACAGTGGGATCCAAATTAACACATTCAAAGAACTAAAAATTATTAAATATAGATAATTATGTATATATAAAAGCAGCAAAGAGTCCTGTGGCACCTTATAGACTAACAGACGTTTTGGAGCATGAGCTTTCGTGGGTGAATACCCACTTCAGTATTCACCCACGAAAGCTCATGCTCCAATATGTCTGTTAGTATATAATGTGCCGCAGGACTCTGCTGTTTTTACAGATCCAGACTAATACGGTTACCCCTCTGATAGGTATATATAGACTGCCAAAAATTAGATGGGCTTCATCAATGCAAGTGAAATATTTATATAATTTATATCATTATAAATATTTGCATCTTTCTTGTTTTATTTAAATAGTTCCTGAACTAAGAACGTTATTATTTACTACATCAGCAGCACAAACCACAACTTTCACTACAAGAAATTCAGCCTGGATAGTTTATAAGAACAGTACCACTTTTGTTCTTAATATGTGCAACACTGTACATATAAGATACACTGTACATATAAGACAATGTAAAGTACAGTAACGGAAAGCGAAATACCACCAGTGATTACAAACGTGTTTCATAAGCAAGCTCAACTACAGTGAAACCCCGCTATAACATGCCCAATGATAACACGAATTTGGATATAACGCGATCATAAGGTGGCTTCAGACGCCCCAAGCAAAAAATAAGAAAAAAAAAATGTGCCTTCCTCACTGCTTCTTCCTCTCTAACCCCTGCTTCCCCTTCTCTTCCTGAGCTGCTCCTCGTTCTTCCTCTGCCCCTTGCACATCTCCCCTGTTCTCCCCAAGTGTTTCCCTCTCTCACTGCCTGGCTGAGAGCCCCCGCAGCTGAAGCAGGCTGACAGCTGGGAGGGATGCTACAGAAACAGTGGCACGAACTCTGCTCTGAATATCAGCAACTCCTCAGTGTCAAACACTGCAATCAGCTCTCCTGGTGGAGGGGAGTAGGCTGAGCGCCTTTGTACAGATCTCTTGAGAGCAGCTCCAGCCCCAGTGTGCCAGGTTCCAAAACTCCGGTTTTCAAAGTCCAAACCCAGCCATTCTCAGGCTAGTTCTGGCTCATTTAATAGGTTGATTAGCTTGTGCTGTCACTAATTACTGCTACACCCTTTCAGTTATCATTATGGGCAGTTCGCAAATGCAAGTCGTTTTCTGCCCAAGAGAAACTGATCAGCTTGAAATGGTAAATTTTCATAACCCCGCTATAACACGACCCCGCATTTATCATGATCGAATTTTTTGGACCTCAATTATTGTGTTATAGCAGGGTTTCACTGTATTTCTCTTTTTTTTTTAAAACAGTTTCCAACATGTTTAGTAGCTTTTAATATTTAGGACAAGCGTTTCATATAAACATTTTGGGCCAGATTCTGACAGGCTCTTACATATGTGCACAGAAAGGTGGGGGGAGAGGAAAGAGTACACAAAAAACCTCCTCACTCTCTTCGCATCCCACACACAAGCCTTGTCATAAAATATATTTCCTGACTTCATAGTGCAGCGACTGGTCTCTCCTAGTGTTCTGGTGAGCAAACACCACCCCAAAAGGAACACGGTCCTGTTCTCCTTTTGCATTAGTCTGCAAGGTAAGACCAGCATGCAAGGGCTAGCATGCTACACCCAGTGAAAAGGTGTAGTAGCAGGAATGGAGGAATTCTACCTGCTGCTGCAATTAAATCATTATGGACTTTATCATTCCTGACTGGCAGTTTCATGCTGGAATGGTACGGAGTTGTCCCATCCCATGGGGATCTCCAGGAGAAATTTGGTTTCCAAAAGGCTTATTTCCATTGGGATCGCCCCATCCATTAGACAGTTTTACACTGATGTAATTGTGATGACTGACTTATTTTATCTTGTCTCTGATTTGTTACGTTTGCAAGCACTGTAAGTAATTTATAATTTAAAAGTGTCTTCCACTGCGGAATATCTGCAAACTATTTGTATTATCAACATTAAAATCTCACCTTCCCCACCCTCCACACTTTTTTTTTTTAATCGTAGAAAGAAAGTGTATTCATGAAATTCAGGAGGCTAAATTTTCACCTTTTATAAATGGAAGTACTTTCAGAGGAGACTTTAAAAACAGAGGTCCGGCCTGGCACACATTAACATTAAAGATCTCATGGCACTTGTCGCAAGAACAGAGGTTTGCATCAGTGAATTCAACCAAAATTCTCACATGTCCATCCACACAGCTCCTCTCCACAGGATACTGTTGATCAGTGTGTCAATTGGTTGCTAACATCCACTTCAAATATGGTTACATTTCTGAGGTGCTTTGTGGTGTAAAAACAACTAAAGAATCTATCAGGACAAGATGTTCTACAATCTATAGCATATTATATGAATGTAAGATATATTATATCATGACATATATCAAATGTGACATTTTCACTATGGCCTCTCATCAACCCCCTACCCAGAGAAATCAGAAAACAACCCACATAACTGCAGTCCTTGCCAGAAGGCACAAAGAGCAGTCACAATTATAGTCCATTCCCCTCCATAACAGATGAAGGAGAATGTATGCATGCACGAAGCAGTAGGGCATCAGTCACAGTCCCCCATACACCTGAAAACTTTGAGACCTATAGTTCCTAGAGCTCTCACTAGAGTGGACTTCTGCATTGCCCCCAATATAGGGTTGTGATGTAATGCCACTTCATGATCAATACCTCTCACTAATAACCTTAAGGATATTAAGATATAGCTAAAAAAATGAACAGAGAATTAACTTAATTTTAGAGAAGGGAAATTGTAGCATGATGTCCATACTTACCTCTGAGTTTGAGCCACCATCATATGCACTGGTAGCCAATCTGGCCAAGTTGCATAAATGTTGAAACAGGTTTAGACCAGTCATACTAATAGTTTCAGGTTTTAGCTGTGGCATCTAAATAAAATAAATGTGCCTTAGTATGAAAAGAAAATTGATAATGATAGAGATGGCAATGATTTCAGGGCATTTATTCTCAAAACACACAAGAACTTCACTGCCATCCCAAAACAGACTTAAAAATTGTAAGGTCAGTCAAGTTTTGTTTTAGCAAAAAATGTGAATCTCTTTGTACTGTACAGAGAAAACCATCAATAATGACAATCCTCCCCAATGGACCCCCCTGAATTGGTGTTGGAAACTGTTTAGAATGGACAACATTTTCAGCAGTGTCACATCAGCACTTAAACGGTTGTCAGCAACAGTATAATTTGCTAACGTAACTGATTCTTCAGGATTTAAAAACAACTAGGATGCATATGGACAATGGAATTACACACCAAGATGTTACTTTATATAAAATAGGGAGTGGGTGTCTCAGAAAGAAGGGTAGCAGACAACAGGTATTTTTCCTTGAAGTCAGTGGAGCAGTAACAGTCAATTTGGAACCAGTACTAAAGTCCTAAGCCTTCTGCTGCTCCTGTGCTTTCACTCCACAGAAGGCAAGAACAGTGGATCCATATACTGGCAAACCTCCCCTTCCCTCAGGTTGGCTCTGGTCTGTCCTGAAACCCAAGTCCATCGAGATGCACAGAGAGACACTGCAGACTAGAAATCTATGGCAGGCGGATGGAATGGATACTTGAATAGGATTCCCTTCCACCTCACAATGCAGAGGAATAGTTCCATTGCACCTGGCGCATTCCGTTGCTGCAGAAATGGCAGGATTTCCCCACAGAAGTAACTTTAAATATATTAAAATCACTTTGATGCAGACAAAAAAATTTAAACTCAAATTAATTAAGTTAAATTAAAAACTGTTTTCATATACCTTTTCTAAGAAAAGATGCTTGTAGGTTTCCATTCCCATAGCATGCTGATCTTTACTTCGTACTTGATTTAAGAACCAGTGTAATGCATCATCATAGCACTCAGAATCTTCTACTAAACAATGCCATAAAATGTCCACTTGTTCTAAACTCAATCCTAGAAATAAAATGTTTTTAAATGCTTCTTTATAATGTCAATAAATTTGCATATTCTATCCAAAACAGGACAACAAGTAGAAAAGGCATAAAACCCTTTGTCAGGATGGTAAGTTTTAAAAATACGTCTAGCAGCAGAAGAACTATGTATCTCCCACATGTAGCAATCAACTGACAGGCATCTCTTTCTCTAGCATTTTTGTGCAGCGTGGAACTGAGGAATTGTCATGGCTTTTTGTCCTTGATGAAGTGAATATCCATACAAACACACACAGAGGATTTCATGCCTATCAAACTGCAGGAGGTTTCCCACTTTATAATGTGTTTACACACATTCTGGACTTCATTTTTGAGTTGGGAATGGAGATTGTGGTTAAGAATTATATCCTTGTCATGATTTGATTGTTACTTCCTTCAAGGGGAGCTCAATATCCTACTCAGCTCTCATCATAGCACTGGGCTTGCACTCAGAAACTGGCGTTCCTGGTTAGGCTGCAGATTTCTTCAAGGGAGAACACTGTGGACTATTTTATCAATGGCACTGTAGGACATCATACTAATTTTCTGCCCTTGACTACTGATATTATGGCTCCTAAATACCCCTCTCTTTGTGCCATCCTGAGGTCACCTTGATTCACAGACAACCTATAACAGATGAACTGTGAGGGGAAAGAGTCTAGAGTTGCCACTGGTGAAAACTGAACTTGGAGTATGACCAACTGAGGCACAGAGAAATTGTGAGGTTCTGTGCCATATTGACAGCTAAGTAACCTTTCTTTTCTTACATCATGGTACCCATGAAGTCTTGATCAGCACAACAATTCTAAAAGTGAACAGTCTACTTATCCACAAGAGTTCACTCAGAATTAACATTTTATCAATTTTCTATCTATTGTACTGCATGGACAAAATCGAACAGACTGAGGCTGGATTATCTGGTCCTGTGGCAGCACAGCGATACCAGCAGGTGGCAATAATAGTAATATCTTCTTGAATTTTGGCTAGTTTTGATCATCAGATTCAGGAGGTACTTGGAAAGCTGCAGCTTACACACTGTTAGCTGGAACCACATGGCTATTAAAAGCATGGTTTGACCAAAATGAGCAGATAACTAACTATTGCTTATTACTGACAGTCTCACTAACTATTATCTTATCTCTAACTCTAATCTTTTGGGGAAAGGTTATTTTGAAGACTGTGGCAACCATCTAGAGTCCTCATATTGTCTTCACCCCTGTAATCCGGTATTAGGCCTGGGGAAAATACAGACCCTCTATGTTGGTAGCAATAGATTTTACATTTAAAAAAATCAAATCAATTTAAATTGAAACGAAGTTAAACTTTAAGAGAGTGTATTACTAAAACTACAGAAGCCTGAAGGATTAGCTATGCTATGCCGCAGATCTTATCATCCATCAGAGGCTGCCTTATCCAAATACGATAAACGGAGTACAGGACAGCCAAGTGGGATATCATCTGGAGTATTTTTAATGTTTAATCTTGACTGTTCATACTAGAAAAGAAATTACTACAGGAATTTCTAGGCTTATTCACTATTTGGAAGCAGTAGCATGTTCTTACTGTTCATTTTCATTTGCTGTTGTGTATGGAGTTGCATTTTCTTTGATGCTGTTAGAAAGAGAATGCCAATAATTAGTACATCCCCCTTCCTCTCCTTCTTGCTGCTGAAACACCTTGTTCACATGTCTGACCAGGTGCTTCTAATGTGCTCATCAGCAAGTTCCAACAATATTATGTAGTGCAATTAATTAGACAAAATTATTATTCTCCAGCCTTTCCTTATGTTACGACACAGAAGTGGAAGTTTATTCAATTAATTATTGTGATTGTATAAATTTTCTTCAGGGAAATAGTGTCAATAGTTCAATCTCACATTCCAGATTCTCTTTGTCTGCATCTGTTTCCAGCTGCCACATTAAGTTCTTGGTCTTGCTATACTGTGCAAGTGTTCTGTGAAGTGCTCCTTGATTTCAATCTTCTATTGAAAATCCAGCTTTGCTGCTAAATAAATTACCCCCAGGCCTGCTTTTCCTCTGAATGGGTACATGAGCAGCATGTTTGTCCTTCATACTTAATCCAGTCACGTATATTTTACGTTAAGTGCCATAACTTCATTAGAATCAGAGTTCACTGGTTGCTGTTCTAACTCAATAAACTAATGTCATTATAGGAATTAAATTTGTATACTGATCACTTTCATTCTAAAATATTTAATTGTCGTCAAATATTACCACTATTTAGCACACAAGACATTATTCCAGAAAACAACTCGTAAGTTACATTATTAAAACATAAAAATAAATAACATTTTTGCACTCATACTGCAGTTTTCATCCAAAGACCTCAAACCAAATGATATAGGGAAATATTATTCTAATTTTAATTATCATCATCCCAATTCATAAGAAAATTGAGGCTCAGTGAAGTTAAATGACATGACCAAGCAAAGCTGGGAATAGAATCCAAAAGTTCTGATCCCCAGTTCTGTGCTTTACCTATAAGACTGCCCTCCTCTTAAAGTACAGCATTTTAGATTAACCTTTGATTTTGTGATTTAAAAAAAAATATGGTCATACTCATTAAAAAAATAATCAGATTGTTAAAAAGCAGATACATTTAATTGTAAAATTCAAGGGATGGATATTAATTATCAGGTAATATAAAAAAACTTACTGAAATGATCTGGTGATCCAAGAGTTGAAAAAACACATGTCAAAAACTGAAGACGCACTTGAACTTCTGCACTGTGGCTGTACCTATATTTGAATATTTTTTTAAAAAAACGTATTTTTAATTCATTTGCAAATGTTTAATTCTTATATTGATCCTTCTCCATCCCTGCGCACACGCACACACACAAACTTGAGCAAACATAAGAACATAATTTCTCATTACTTTTTTAAAACTACTTTCAAAACTTCAAACTAAGTTCAAGAAGTAATGTAAACCCACTCATATAGACTGTAGCACAATACAAAGTAACTGGAAAAAGAGAACAGGGGGTAGGGGAGCAATAGGTGAGTTTTGTGTGTACTTTATGCATCTTTAGTAGGAACTGTATCTGCTCAGCACCATGAAGAATGGGGCCATCACTACGTTTCTAATACACCTGCAAAATGCTCAGAAATGTCTGAACTTCCAACCACTGTATAAAGATGAATTACTCTTCTTGCAGCAATCTTTGCAAGTGCTGCCTACAAATTTTAATTATATTCCCCACCTATTATGAGATGCAGATTTACTTAAAATAAAAGAGAGGAGGAGAACAATATATGACCTAGTTTTCAACAATGAACTATTTCACATAGAAGGCTAAATTTTCAGTCAGCTTCAAACCAGCCTTAAAAATTGTCACTCATCACACAGATATCTAACTGCAGGATTTGCATATGCAGATGAAGGTTTTCGTGAAGCTGAAAATTAGACCCTAACTGAAAGCTAAACTTTTCAAATGTGGATGCCTGAAGTTAGGCACCTGTATCAATATATAGATACATACATAAAAGTGAGCTAATTTTCATAGATGCAGATCCTGTGAGTTGCAAGTGCTCAGCACTGCTATAAATTAGGCCATTTTTAACTAGGTTTAAAAATAGACTTAGGTACCTAATGTTAGGCACTCGGGTTAGAAAATGGGCACTAAAGTTTTAGTACTTGAAGCCAACTGTACTATCTTAATGAGATTTTATAGCAAAAGAAAAATTAGTAGAAACACCTTAAAGGTTTTTAAAGAAACTAATATAGATGTCTTTGATCAATTTCTGTAAAGAAATCTTCACCTTGTATCAGTAAAGGTAAACATTCAAAGCAATAATGATTAACAAGGATCACTCTTAGAAAGAATGAAAAGGATTAACGTTTTTAAAATTAAAGGCAGATGTTTTACATGCTAATATGAGACACAAAGGATAGTCTTATTAAAATCAGTCTATAAATATCTGACTAAAGACATAATATGGTTGCAGCAAGTCTTCCTGCTGCTCACCTTTCTTGCACCTCCATTTCCCCAGCAAGGGTTATTAATTGTTATAATAAAAAAGGAACTGTCTCAGAAGGAATTGCCATAAGGAGAAGAACAATGAGTTTAAAATTATAAAATTATATTCAATACTCAAAACCAGATGCATACACTATACTTACAATGCATGTTTATGTCGTCCTTCCCTTACTGCTTGAATGTAGTGTATTAAATTATCAAAGAAGAGTTTCATCATGTTAAGTTCTTTTTCTGCCCACCTGTGCAATTTAAAGGGAAAAAATATTTTGCCTAAGTGAAATATATGTTGTAGGAAAATTCATGAGCAAATTAACAAAGCTAACAATCCACTTTCCATATGACTGGAGGTGCGCCCCATCACTTATAGAATCTTGAGAAGTCTCCACTATGTTTCTCTGCTCTTATCTTCTTATCCTTAAGGCTCCTAAGTGTGGCCATCATTTTCTGGCCTAGGACTAATAGATGGAACTTCCTTCAGAGCCTATCAACACTGCTCTGTAAGGCTCTGATTCAGCAAAGTATTTAAGTAAGTGTCTAACTTTAAGAACATCAATAGTAGTTCCACTGACAAACTATATTTTAGCCAAATATTTATAGACCAATCTTAAGATCTTCAGTGGGACTACTCACATGCTTAAAAGTTAGGTATGTGCTTAAGCACCTTGCTGAATAAAGGTCTAAATGGCTACAGGGGTTGTTGATGAGTGACATAAGGCACTACTTTTCAAAAAAGTCCAGGTGTGCTTCCTCCACAGCACTCAAAACTTCTGCCAGCTCAGAGACCAAAAACTGAACCTGATTTTCCCCTAAGGCAGAACAGCACTACACAGCCTTTACTTTTAAAAACATTAACATTTTTAGTGAATTTTGCATTGCTCAAAATGATTGGATTTACAATCAGAACAGCTACAGCACAGTCTCTGGCAATACAAGCTTACCCACATTGTCCCCATCAATGCACTTCCAGCATTCTACAGCGAGTTCACTTACGGGGATCTAACGATGCATATCCACCCAAACACTAGCCTTAGCCTCAGTTCTGATAAAGCTTATCTTATGAAGAAATCTGTTCATCAGGAACTTAAAGACAGAGAACTCATTTCATATTGGCCACCAGATGGTAATGACTTTGAGTATTAATCAACCTGAGACCTGGACGAGGTCTGAATATGTGATTTAGATGTGAAAGGCTCTTTATCCTATCAACAGCCCTTTGGCAATCATCAATTTCCTTTGGGGGTAGGGGGGTAGGTGAGAGAAGGTATTTTTACTTACATTGTTATCCAATGTGTATCATAACTGCTCCCAAACTGCTGAAATGTACCAAATAACTTTGGAAGAAGACGAAGTGAAACTACTACAGATCTAAAGGGAGGAAAAAATAAATAACTGGAATATGATTTTTGTAAATTAAAATCGCTGACAGTACCTAAAGTTATTGTCGGGGTGCATGCTCTTCACTGACAAATTCACTTTAAATTGAAAGTATTGGGCATATTTGGGTGAAGTCCACCTTTGTATGTAACCCTCTCATGAACAAGATTTGGAGTGTGAATATTATAAATATTTATGTATAAATAATACTTTACGAACAAGATTGTTCTCAAGTATAAAATAAAATAGTATTCACTTTGTGCGTTCCAGAAGTCTGATATTTCAATAGATTATGCCAAATACACGTTCATAAACATATCGGAGTTTCATGCTGACAGGTAATGCATTTTCTTTTGAAATGTCAGCAAAATAGGTCCAGTTTTAATCGCGTGAAATGTATGTAAACAGAATTAGATCTGCCCCAAACTGCCAATATAGTAACAATAAGATATGTATATATAGGCTATCGGTGCACACCTCAGGAGCAGGCAAAAAACAAGGCTTATTGCTGAAATCATCAACAACCCAAGAAGTGCCCCAAGGGCCTAATGTTGCACACTGCTGTTTGCTGTGCTGAATTATGTTTATATTTCATTTTCAAACAATACGGCAACAATTGTTTCAAATTTAAACAATTATAAGAGGTTTATATAATGTGTCTTATACTAAAAAAACAGTTCCTAATAAAAATGGTAACAGAACATAACAGGGAAAAGATTGCGGACTACGGCTTGGTCACCTATTTCACCTGAATTAGTTTTTATTTATGCTGAGCTTCAGACAATAGAATATAAATGAATAATGTGCTAGGCTTAAATGCCTAGGATGTACTGCGCCACTGCAGATCCCTAGTTGGAGCAAGGAATGGCCCAGAGGATCTCTATTTACATACTGAAGCTAAAAATAATTCTCCATTTAAGTATCTTATTTAATATCTTTGCAGTGGATCTGGTTGGAGAATTTAGCTCTAAGAATGAAATCACCAATCCTTAACTGGTCTGTTAAGGGCCCTAGATAGTTAAATCTATGGCTGTGTGTTTGTCATAGCCACATCTGTCATGACAAATACTATGCACCATAAATCATGGTATTAGTAAATCAGTTAGCCCACTACGAACAAGATTACGCTATGAAGTTTTATCAATTTGGTTCTGGATTAGCGAATTGGAGATAAGACAGTTACCTTTTCCGTAACTGGTGTTCTTCGAGATGTGTTGCTCACGTCCATTACTCTATAGGTTTGCATGCTCGCCACGTGCACCAGAGAGAAAAGCTTTTCCCCTAGCAGTTCCAGTAGGCGAGCGCCCCAACAACCCCTGGAGTGGCGCCACTATGATGCAGTATAAGGGGCACTGTGCGCTCCCGCTACCCTCAGTTCCTTCTTGCCAGACAACTCCGACAGAGGGGAAGGAGGGCGGGATGCGGAATGGACATGAGCAACATATCTCAAAGAACACCAGTCATGGAAAAAGTAACTGTCTTTTCTTCTTTGAGTGATTGCTCACGTGCATTCCACAATAGGTGATGCCAAGCTATATCTGTTGGAGTTTGCTAGGAGTTCACAGACACTCGGGATGGAGTACAGCCCTGCCGAACCTGGCATCCTCCCTGGTTTGGGAGACGATCACATAATGTGAGGTAGACATATGAACCGAAGACCATATGGCAGCCCTACAAATGTCCTGGATGAGAACATGGGCCAAAAATGCAGCCAACGAGCCTTGTGCCCTAGTCGAGTGCACCATCACAACTGGCAGCAGGGGGACTCCCGCCAGGTCATAACGAGTATGAATACATGAGAAGATCCAGTCGGAAAGCTGCTGAGTGGAGATCAGCCAAACGCATGAGAGGCGATGAACAGCTGCGAGGACTTCCTGAATAACTTTTATGTTCTAGGCAAAAAGCCAGAGCCCGTCTCACATCCAGCATGTGGAGGCAGCGCTCCTCACTGGATGCACGGGGCTTGGGACAGAGCACCAGCAGGAAAATGTCCTGACCCATACGGTAGGCAGAGACCATCTTGGGGAGGAACGAAGAATATGGTCGGAGCTGAACCTTATCCTTATAGAACACAGTGTACGGGGGTTCAGAGGTCAGAACCCAGAGCTCTGAGACCCGTCTAACAGATGTGATTGCCAACAGGAAGGCTACCTTCCATGAAAGGTGCAACCAGGAGTATGTAGCTAGTGGTTCAAACGGGGGACCCACCAACCTCATCAGCACCAGGTTCAGGTCCCACTGCGGGACTGGGGGCCTAACATACGGGAAGAGACAATCCAAATCCTTAAGAAATCGGCCAGTCATGGCATGGGAGAACACAGCATGGCCCTGCACTGGCGGGTGGAAGGGCAAAAGGGCTGTCAAGTGCACCTTGACAGATGAGGGCACTCTGCCTTGGGCTCTAAGGTGAAAGAGATAGTCTAAAATGAGCTGAATCAGAGCAGTCACAGGTGAAACGCTCTGATCAGCTGCCCACTGGGAAAACCGAGACCACTTTGACAAGTAGGCCCGACATGTGGAGGGCCATCTGCTTTCCAGGAGGATGCGCATAATTCCTTCAGAGCAAGTCCTTGCCTCCCTGCCTAACCATTGTGTAGCCACGTCGTGAGGTGAAATGCTGCTAGGTTGGGGTGAAGGAGGCAGCTCTGGTCCTGAGATAGCAAGTTCAGGCGGGATGGCAACGGCCATGGCGGGGTGACTTCCAGGCTTGTGAGGGTTCCGTACCAATGTTGTCAGGGCCATACCGGAGCTATCAGGAGGACCCAGACTCTGTCTGTTTTTATCTTTTCCATGACCTTGCCAATCAACAGGATCGGGGGGAAAGACATAGAGAAGCTGGCCTGACCAGGACAGGAGGAAGGCATCAAAGATGGCATTTATGCCCAACCCCTACCGCACCAGAAGTGTGGACACCGGTGGTTCTGCCGTGCAACGAACAGGTCCACCTGGGGAGTGCCCCACGTTTGGAAAATCCTGTGCACCATCTCTGGATGTAGTGACCACTCGTGCTGAGAGGAGAAATTTTGGCTCAGGCAATCCACCCAGGAATTCTGGGTGCCCGATAAGTGGTGGGATTGCAGGCAAATACCATGGGCTATACAGAAGTCCCACAGCCTGAGGGCTTCCTGGCAGAGGTGTGGGTCCCGCCCTGCCTGTTGATGTAGAACATCGAGGCCGTGTTGTCTGTGAGAACCCTGACCACTCTGCCCTCCAGGTGTGAGCGGAAGGCCACGCATGCCAGATGGACTGCCCTGAGCTCTTTGACGTTTCTATGCAGGACAAGGTCCTACGTGGACCACAGACCTCGGGTCTACACGTTCCCCACATGGGCTCCCCACCCCAGGTCCAACGCGCCATACACCAGCTCCACGGATGGGAGCCGGACCCTAAACGGGACCCCATGGAGCATGTTCCGCAGGGAGGACCACCATCACAGAGAGGCAATCACCAGTTTGGGCACAGTGACAACTTTGTCCACCCTGTCTCTGGACTGGGAGAACACTGAGGCCAATCAGAGCTGGAGTGGCCGCATCCTGTCTGGGATGGCGAACCACATATGTGCATGCCTTAAAAATATCTAAGGAAGGAGATTCCACCACCTCCTTAGGTAACCCATTCCAGTGCTTCTCCACCCTGCTAGTGAAAAAGTTTTTCCTAATATCCAACCTAAACCTCCTCCACTGCAACCTGAGACCATTGCTTCTTGTTCTGTCTTCTACCACCACTGAGAACAGCCTAGATCCATCCTCTTCGGAACCCCCTTTCAGGTAGCAGAAAGCAGCTATCAAATCCCCCTCATTCTTGTCTTGTGCAAACTAAATAACCCCAGTTCCCTCAGCCTCTCCTCGTAAGTCATGTGCTCCAGTCCCCTAATCAGTTTTTTGCTCTCTGCTGGACTCTCTAATTTTTCCATATCCTTTTTGTAGTCAGGAAAGAGATCTTGGCGTCATCATGGATAGTTCTCTGAAGACGTCCAGGCAGTGTGCAGAGGTGGTCAAAAAAGCAAACAGGATGTTAGGAATCATTAAAAAGGAAATAGAGAATAAGACAGAGAATATATTATTGCTCTTATATAAATCGATGGTATGTCCACATCTTCAATACTGCGTACAGATGTGGTCTCCTCATCTCAAAAAAGATATACTGGCACTAGAAAAGGTTCAGAGAAGGGCAACTAAAATAATCAGGGGTTTGCAACGGGTCCCCTATGAGGACAGCTTAAAGAGGCTAGGACTTTTCAGCTTGGAAAAGAGGAGACTAAGGGGGGATATGATAGAGGTGTACAAAATCATGAGTGATGTGGAGAAAGGAGATAAGGAAAAGTTATTTACTTATTCCCATAATACAAGAACTAGGGGTCACCAAATGAAATTAATGGGCAGTAGGTTTAAAACAAATAAAAGGAACTTCTTCTTCACACAGAACACAGTCAACTTGTGGAACTTCTTGCCTGAGGAGGTTCTGAAGGCTAGGACTGTAACAGAATTTAAAAGAGAACTGGATAAATTCATGGAGGTTAAGTCCATTAATGGCTATTCGCCAAGATGGGCAAGGAGCCAGCAAACAGAGCTGTAAACAAGGGAGTTTCAGTGGGAGTTCTGTTGGAGGAGAAGGTTTTTGTATTTTGTGTATTATATTTTGTAGTTATATGTGTGGAAGCTAGTAGGGGCAGTGTGCTGGGAGAGAACCTGAGCCCTGAGTAGGGGGCAGGGTTTCCCTGCTTAGGGATCCTATAAAGGTAGCCAGCCAGTTAGGAAGCAGCATAGACAGCTGCAGCGGCACAGGAGCCAGCAAACAGAACTGTAAATAGGGGAGTTTCAGTGGGGGTTTGCAAGGGGAGTTTGCAGGGGAGACTAAGAGACCTAGAACGAGGAATAGACAGGCTAATGAAGGGAGTGGGTGGTGTTCTGCCAGTGTTCTGGTGCCTGTTCAGGGTTTGTTTTGCTGTGGGTGGTGGTGGTTTGTTTTGTGTTTCCTGGACTAATAGGTTTTAGGTGGGAAGGCTATGACCGAAACAGAGGCAGCAGTGGAAGACACAATGAAGATGACTGGATGTGGAAGCTGAGGCACGTACGTGATCCTGGAGGGGGTACCTGATAAGAGTTTTG
Source organism: Gopherus flavomarginatus (assembly GCF_025201925.1). Classification (NCBI taxonomy): domain Eukaryota; kingdom Metazoa; phylum Chordata; order Testudines; family Testudinidae; genus Gopherus; species Gopherus flavomarginatus. The sequence continues at coordinate 20,722,269 of NC_066620.1, read as the reverse complement.
TTTGCAAGAAGTGCCAACTGATAGATCTGATGGAAGAAAGATCCGAAGATGGAGGTGGAAACTCTGGTTGAGTTTAGAAGGGGGTTCGAGCAGATGATGGAGCAAAGACATGAGTAGGCTGAAGGGAAAAGCTCAGACTTGCAGATGGAAGAAGAACCAAAGAATTCTGAGGGGCACTGCTGGGTGAGGAAAGTGGACAGTGGAAGCATGTGATTAAGAGAACCAGGCAGAGGAAAAGATGGAGTAGTGAAGGAGAAATAGAGCTCAGGAACAGGTTTGTGGAGTTGGAAAATGAAGAAGGGGCACAGCAGGTGGTCGCTGAAGGTGAGAGGGCAAGGAAGAAGAGAAGAGCAGTTAGTTCTATAGGAAGAGGGGATGAGATCAATGGAGATAACACCAAATATGAGCCCCAGGAGGATATGGGATGGGTTGTGGAGGATTGCAAGGGACAATAGAAATCGAGAGGACTTGCAGCCAGAGGGAACAGGGGACAGACCGGAGAATCGCACTGTCACCAGGAAAAGGCAGGTCTACGTGATTGGGGACTTCTTACTGAGAAGAATAGACAGGTCTGTAACTAGAGCTGATCCGGAGAACAGAAGGGTGTGCTATCTGCCGGGTGCTAAGATACGGGATGTGGACCTGAGGCTGAAAAGGTTCCTGACAGGAGTGGGAAAGAATCAGTTGATTGTCCTTCATGTAGGAACAAATGATACTGCTAGATTCTCACTGGAATGTATCAAGGGAGACTTTGCCAGGCTGGGGAAGACGCTTAAGGAAATCCAGGCTCAGGTGATCTTCAGTGGGATTCTGCATATTCCTAGAGAAGGGCGACAAAGGTGTGACAAGATTATGGCAATCAACAGATGGCTCAGGCAGCAGTGCTATAAGGAGGGCTTTGGGATGTACGGCCACTGGGAAGCATTCATGGAAAGAGGACTGTTCTCTTGGGATGGACTTCACCTGAGCAAGGAGGGAAATAGACTTCTAGGATGGAGGCTGGCACAACTGATTAAGAGAGTTTTAAACTAGGAATTTGGGGGAGATGGTTGGGAGATGTCCAGGTAATCTCCATGCCGGAATTTAACACTGAAAAGTAAGAAAACAAAGTAAGAAAGGATACAGCTGTGGGTATGAGAATGGACATAAGGAGGAAGGGTAGTGTAGATACCAGTCTAATAGGTGATACTGGTGGTAGAATGTCTGTGCCTACTTGCGTAAAGAATGTCACTGAAGCCAAATGGCAAAAATTAAGATGTTTGTACACTAATGCAAGGAGCCTAGGTAACAAAATGGAGGAACTAGAGCTATTGGTGCAGGAAGAAGATATTACAGGGATAACAGAAACATGGTGGAATAGTAGTCATGGCTGGAGTACAGGTATTGAAGGCTATGTGCTGTTTAGGAAAGACAGAAATAAAGGAAAAGGAGTTGGAGTAGCATTGTATATCAATGATGAGGTAGACTGTAAAGAAATAAGAAGTGATGGAATGGATAAGACAGAGTCTGTCTGTGCAAAAATCACACTGGGAAAGAAAGCTACTAGAGCCTCCCCTGACACCATGCTTGGGGTTTGCTACAGACCGCCAGGATCCGATTTGGATACGGATAGAGACCTCTTTAATGTTTTTAATGAAGTAAATACTAATGGGAATTGTGTGATCATGGGAGACTTTAACTTCCCAGATATAGACTGGAGGACAAGTGCTAGTAATAATAATAGGTCTCAGATTTTCCTGGATGTGATAGCTGATGGATTCCTTCACCAAGTAATTGAAGAACCAACAAGAGGGGATGCCATTTTAGATTTGGTTTTGGTAAGTAGTGAGGACCTCATAGAAGAAATGGTTGTAGGGAACAACCTTGGTTCGAGTGATCATGAGCTAATTCAGTTGAAACTAGATGAAAGGATGCACAAAAATAGATCTGGGACTAGGGTTTTTTATTTCAAAAGGGCTAACTTTAAAGAATTTAGGAAAATAGTTAGGGAAGTGGATTGGACTGAAGAACTTGTGAATCTAAAGGCGCAGGAGGCCTGGAATTACTTCAAGTCAAAGTTGCAAAAACTATTAGTTTTCCAAGTTTCTGCATCCTAAGAAAGGGGAAAAAATTCACAGGCAGGAGTTGTAGACCAAGCTGGATGAGCAAGCATCTCAGAGAGGTGATTAAGAAAAAGCAGAAAGCCTACAAGGAGTGGAAGATGGGAGGGATTAGCAAGAAAAGATACCTTATCGAGGTCAGAATATGTAGGGATAAAGTGAGAAAGGCCAAAAGCCATGTAGAGTTGGACCTTGCAAAGGGAATTAAAACCAACAGTAAAAGGTTCTATAGCTATATAAATACGAAGAAAACAAAGAAAGAAGAAGTGGGACCGCTAAACACTGAGGATGGAGCGGAGGTTAAGGATAATCTAGGCATGGCCCAATATCTAAACAAATACTTTGCCTCAGTCTTTAATGGGGAGCTTAGGGATAATGGTAGGATGACAAATGGGAATGAGGATATGGAGGTAGATATTACCACATCCGAGGTAGAAGCCAAGCTTGAACAGCTTAATGCGATAAAAACAGGAGGCCCAGATAATCTTCATCCAAGAATATTAAAGGAACTAGCACATGAAATTGCAAGCACATGAGCAAGAATTTTTAATGAATCAGTAAACTCAGGGGTTGTATCGTATGACTGGAGAATTGCGAACATAGTTCCTATTTTTAAGAAAGGGCAAAAAAGTGATCCAAGTAACTATAGGCCTGTTGGTTTGACATTGGTAGCATGCAAGGTCTTGGAATTTTTGAAGGAGAAAGCAGTTAAGGACATTAAGGTCAATGGTAGTTTTACAAAAGGTAGATCGTGCCAAACCAACCTGATCGCCTTCTTTGAGAAGGTAACAGATTTTTTAGACAAATGAAACGCAGTGGATCTAATTTACCTCGATTTCAGTAAGCCATTTGATACGGTTCCACATGGGGAATTATTAGCTAAATTGGAAAAGATGGGGATCAATATGAAAACTGAAAGATGGATAAGGAACTGGTTAAAGGGGAGACTACAATGGGTCATACTGAAAGGTGAACTGTCAGGCTGGAAGGAAGTTACTAGTGGAGTTCCTCAGGGATCGGTTTGGAATCAATCTTATTTAATCTTTTTATTACTGACCTTGGCACAAAAAGTGGGAATGTGCTAATAAAGTCTAAGGATGACACAAAGCTGGAAGGTATTGCTAATACAGAAAAGGACTGGGATATCATACAGGAAGATCTGGATGACTTTGTAAACTGGAGTAATAGTAATAGGATGAAATTTAATAGTGAAAAGTGCAAGATCATGCATTTAGGGATTAATAACAAGAATTTTAGTTATAAATTGGGAACACATCAGTTGGAAGTAACAGAGGAGAAGGACCTCAGAGTATTGATTGATCACAGGATGACTATGACCCGCAAATGTGATATGGCTGTTAAAAAAGCTAATGTGGTCCTGGGATACATCAGGCGAGGTATTTCCAGCAAAGATAAGGAAGTGTCAGTACCATTAAACAAGGCACTGATGAGACCTCATCTGGAATATTGTGTGCAGTTCTGGTCTCCCATGTTTAAGAAGGATGAATTCAAACTGAAACAGGGACAGAGAAGGGCTACTAGGATGATCCGAGGAATGGAAAACCTGTCTTATGAAAGAAGACTCAAAGAGCTTGGCTTGTTTAGCTTAACCAAAAGAAGGTTGAGAGGAGATATGACTGCTCTTTATAAATATATCAGAAGGATAAATATCAGGGAGGGAGAGGAATTATTTAAGCTTAGTACCAATGGGGACAGTAGAACAAATGGAAATAAACTGGACACTAGGAAGTTTAGACTTGAAATTAGATGAAGGTTTCTAACTATTAGAGGAATGAAGTTCGGGAACAGCCTTCCAAGGGAAATAGTGGGGGCAAAAGACATATTTGGCTTCAAGACTAAGCTTGATAAGTTTATGGAGCGGATGGTATGATGGGATAACCTAATTCTGGCAATTAATTCATCTTTGATTATTAGCAGGGAAATATGCCCAATGGTCTGTGATGGAATGTGAGATGGAGTGGGATCTGAGTTACTACAGAAAATTCTTTCCTGGGTGCTGGCTGGTGAGTCTTGCCCACATCCTCAGGGTTTAACTGATCGCCATATTTGGGGTCAGAAAGGAATTTTTCTCCAGGGCAGACTGGCAGAGGCCTTGGAGGTTTTTCGTCTTCCTTTGCAGCGTGGGACACGGGTCACTTGCTGGAGGATTCTCTGCACCTTGAGGTCTTTAAACCACAATCTGAGGACTTCAATAACTCAGACATAGGTTAGGGGTTTGTTACAAGAGTGAGTGGGTGAAATTCTGTGGCCTGTGTTGCGCAGGAGGTCAGACCAGATGATCATAATGGTTCCTTCTGACCTTAAAGCCTAAGGAATGGTGTTACTAGCCTCTGTTTGTCAAAGGGTGGGGATGGATAGCAGGAGAGAGATCACTTGATCATTACCTTTTAGGTTCACTACCTCTGGGGCACCTGGCATTGGCCACTGTCGGTAGACAGGATACTGGGCTAGGTGGACCATTGGTCTGACCCAGTACGGTCGTTCTTATGTTCTTATGGTATAATAGTAGTGCAAGCAGCCATGTGGCCCAGAAGGGAGAGTCAGTAACGGACATGTATGTGTGGATAGCATCAGAGCATCACAATAAGGGAAACGAGGGTGGCAAAGCAGTCCTTGGGGAGAAAGGCACAGGTCTCAACAGAGTCCAGCTGTGCCCCTATAAACGTAAGTGTTCAGGGAGGGACAAGGATTGACTTTTCCCTGTTGATGCAATATCTAGGGTGCATAGAATCCATATGGTGGTAAGGGAGTGGGAGTGAGAGGGTGCCACGAGAAGCTAGTTGTCCAGGTAAGGAAAAAGGGTATGGCCTGTGCGTGTGGGCCGCCACAATCACGAAGACCTTCACCTGGAGACACGAGGTGGAAGGAGGGAAGGTAGCAATCCTGAAGGAAAGGATACACAATTGATAATAGGCACCGCCCGATAGAAGGTGAAGGAATTTGCGGTGAGCGGGATGAATGTCTATGAAAGTATGCATCTTTCATATCGAGAGCTGCGAACCATGCTCCATGAGAAAAGGAGGGGATGATGAGGGGAAATGTGACCAACCTGAAACAAGAGTTGTGAATAAACTTGTTCAGGGGTCAGAGGTCCAGGATAGGGCAAAGATCATCCCCTTTCTTTGGGATGAGGAAATAGTGGGAAAAGAAGTCACGGCTATGGTAACATCATGGAACAGGTTCTATAGCACCCTTGTAGAGGGGTGTTGTAGAGAAAATGGTCTTGTGAAAGGTCCAGAGGGTGGCCAGAAAGGAAGGAGAGGAATTTGATGAGGTAGCACTGATAGATGATGTCCAGCACCAAACAGTCAGAGGTGATTCTGCCCCATTTGTGGGCAAAGAGGACAAGATGACCTCTGAAGACGACTTGTGGCGAGACTGGAGGGGCCAAGGAAGGTACGCAGATCTTGAGGGAAGAATCAAAAGGATTGTTTCAATGGTCAGTGAAAGGTAGAGGTGGCAGAAGAGAAATGTTGGGGTTGCTGAAAGCCAGGGCAGAGGCGAGGTGAGTCAAGTGTTCACTGGGGATATGGCTGATAAGTGGTCCGTGGGCAAGGACGCAGGGGTGGATGTTGGTGTTGACGGTTGGAGGCTGGATTATCGATGCCCAGGGAGCGGAATGTAGCTCAGGAATCCTTACAGGAGTGAGGAGACTCATCCATTTTGTCACTGCATAACTTAGTATCGAAAGGAAGGTCCTCGAGGGTAGTCTGGACCTCTTTAGGGTAGCCGCTAGACTGGAGGACTATGCCGGATGCCAAGAAGCAAGACGCAGTGTCTGCAGCATTAACCCCACCCTGGAGCATGACCTTGGCTCCCAGTTTCCCCTCATCTATCAGGCATTGGAATTCCTGCTGGCGGTCTAGTGCAAGAGAGTCTTGGAAGTCAGCCAGTTTGGAGTAGGACAGAGTCGTATTTGGCAAGAACAGCCTGGCAGCTGGTGATGCAGAACTGTAACCCTGCTGATGAATAAACCTTGCGACCCATCAAGTCTAGTTTCTTGGCAGTGCAGTCAGGGGGGAGCATTTGAAATGTTGCTGTCGGGCACATTTGGTGGTGGCGTTGACCAACACGGAGTTAGGTAGTAGGTGGGTAAAAAGAAAGTTGGTGGCCTTCGAGGGACTGAAATACCAGCATTCTGCCCTTTTTGGTGTAGGGGCACAAGATGCTGGCACGTGCCAAACCGCCTGGGACTGTTGTAATATGGTGGTATGGATGGGTAAGGCCGTACAAGGGGGTCTGGGTGGTTGAAGGATGTCCAGGAATGGTCCTTGGAGTCCTGAACATCTTCCACCATGAAACAGAGAGGTAGCTATATGATGGAGCAGGGACCAGTACTGTGCATGGTCATCTGGTGGTGAGAGGGAAGGCTGAATAAGGGCGTCTTCCGGTGATGACCAAGCGCCTGTAAGGATGGGAGGTTCCGATGGTGCAGCCGGGGCCAATGGGTGCAACTGCGGCCAACAGGACCGACAGTGCCAGGCGTGGAGCAGGAGGACGGTCGACGATCAAGTGGGGCTCGTCTGTCATTGGCCGGAGAAGGGAGCCGGGTGGAGGTCCGGAGTGCGGTGGAGTGCTCGAAAAGGGCAACATAAGCGCTGTCGACAGTGTCAGACGCAATAAATGGCCCCAAGTACGCAGAACCAGGTGCGTCAAGCCCAAGGGTCCTGGTGGAGTTGACGGTGCTGAGAATGAAGGTCCCAGTGTCGGCATGGAGGACAGGGCCGACGGTGAGTGATGGCATTTGGAGCAGTGCTCTGTGCACACTCTCTTCAGGGCCAAAGTAGAAGTTGGACCTTCTGCTGTGATGCACGATTGCTCATCATGGCTCGAGGAAGTAACACTGCGTTTTGAGGCAGTCCTCATCAGGGAACTGCCTTTATGCCTGTACTCGTGCTTGTGCACGCAGTAGGGCTTAGGCAGATGCAACGGTGCTGTCAGTGCCACACGAGGGACCCGATGAGGCGCTCACTGCTGGTGCTGGACGCTGTGCCCGTGGTTGCATCAGAGCCAGGTCTGGTTGCACACGCAGACGCATTGCTTCCTCCATTAAAAAATTACAGAGACAAAGTTCATGAGCTGCTTGGGTCTGAGACAGGAATGAACAGCTGATGGAGCAGCGGGAAACTATGTGGGCTTCACTCAGGCAGTATAGGCAATGGGTGTGTTCATCACTCACAATGAAGGAGCAAAGGCACGACGCACAATTTTTTAAGCTGGTTTGATGGGACATAGTCCCCGGGCCAGAAGGGAGGAGTCCCCAAGAGGAGAAGTCCAAAGAGAGAACTTAACTGGCTACAATGAATAACAGACAACTAACTAGATAAGAAAACTATATACAATGAAAGGTTAGAAAGCAGTACTCTTAGGTGGCTAAAAGCACGGAGGAACAGGAGTTCAGACTCTGGCCATGTGGCAGTACGAGGAAACTGGAGTGGCGTCGACCCGTGTAGCCTCTTAAGCCTTGGACGCACCACGTGCCCGATGCAGGATACATGCGCGGGTCAATGGGCACTACTATGAATAGTTCCTGCTCCGGCACATGGCACGCATGCGCACCTGCATTTGGAATCCACGCAGGGATCATTACTCGAAAAACAGTTACCTACCACTTCCATAATTGTTGTTCTTTGAGATACAGTGCACGTCCATTCCATTTTAGGCATCCATGTGTCAATGCACCAGAGCCAGAGAACTTTTTTATCACAGCGGTACCCTTCAGGGCAGCACATGTGCCTTCCACAAACTCACAGAATCAAAGGATCAGAGAAATTTAGGGTTTGAAGGGACCTTCAGAAGTCATCAATTCCAACCCCGTGTGCTGTGGCAGGACCAAGTAATCCCTAGGTGTTTGTCCAACTTGTTTTTTAAAACTTCCAATGATGGAGATTCCACAACCTTCCTTGGAAACATACTCTAAAGCTTAACTGTTCTTAGAAAGCTTTTCCTAATATCTAACTTAAATCTCCCTTCCTGCAGTTTAAGCCCATTACTTCTTGTCCCTCCTTCAGTGGACATGGAGAACAACTGATCTCTGTCCTCTTTATAACAGTGCTTGAAGTCTTGTCAAGACTAAACATGCCCAGTTCTTTATAAACTTTCCTGGGAAGCCAGGTTTTCTAAATCTTTTATTATTTTTGTTGCTCTCCTCTGGACTCTCTCCAATTCATCCACTTTTTCCTAATGTGTCGTACCAAAAGTTGGACATAAAACTCCACCTGAGGCCTCACCAGTGCCGAATACACTGGGACAATTACCTCTCACGACATACATTAGACACTCCTGTTAATAGACCCCAGAATAATATTAGCCTTTTTCGAAGCTGCATCACATTGTTGACTCAAATGCAAATTATGCTCCACTATAATCCCCAGATCTTTCTCAGAAGCACTGCCACATATCCAGTTATTCCTGATTTTGTAGTTGTGCATTTGATTTCTCCTTCATATGTAAAGTACTTTGCACTTGTCTTTACTGAATTTCATCTTGTTTAATACAGACTAATTCTCCAATTTGTCAAGGGCATTTTGATTTCTAATACTGTCCTTCAAAGTGTTTGTGACCCCTCCCAACTTGGGGCTATCTGCAAATTTTATAAGCATATCTCCAACTCCCGTATCCAAGTCATTAATGGAAATACTGAATAACTGGACCCAGGACAGACCCCTGCCGGACTCCACTAGATATGCCCTCCCACTCAGACAGTGAACTATCAATAACTCTGAGTATGGTTTTTCAATCAGTTGTGCACTCACCTTACAGCAATTCATCTAGATCACATTTTCCTAGTTTCCCTGTGTCAAAAGCCTTACTAAAATCAAGAAATATCACATCTACTGCTTCCACCCTGCCCCTCCCATCAGCTAGGCAAGAAACCTGTCAAAAAAGGAAATTAGGCTAGTTTGGCATGAGCTGTTCTTGATAAATCCATGCTAGCTATTCCTTACAACCCTAGTACCCTCCAGGTGCTTACAAGTTGTTTAGTCATTTGTTTCAGTATCTTTCTAAGTACTGAAGTTAGGCTGACTGGCCTATAATTCCCTGGGTCTTCTTTGTTCTCCTTTTATAACATGGGTTTGCCCTTCTCTAGTTTTCTGGGACCTCACGTGATCTCCAGGAGTTCCTAAAAAAACTGCTAATGGTTCTGAGATTGCTTTAGCTCAGAGGTTCTCAACCTGTGGGTCAGGACCCCCAAAATGAGTCATAACCCTATTTTAATGGGTTAGCCAGGGCTGGCTTAGACTTGCTGGGGCCCAGGGCTGAAGACCGAGCCCAAGCCTCACCATCAAAGGTCAAAACCTGAGGGTTTCAGCCCTGTGTGTTGGGACTCAGGTTACAGGCCTTGGGCTTCAGCTTTGCTCCCCCCAACTCCATCCTTGGACAGCAGGGCTTGGGCAGGCTCAGGCTTCCATCTGGCCTCCTAGGGTCATGTCGTAATTTTTATTGCCAGAAGGGGGTCGCGGTGCAATGAAGTTTGAGAACCTCTGCTTTAGCTAGTTCCTTAAGTACCCTAGGATGAATTTCATCAGGCCCTGCTGACTTGAATGCATCTAACTTATCTAAATATTCTTTAACCTGTTCTTTCCCTATTCTAGCTTGTGTTCCTTTCCCCTTGTTGTTAGTACTGAGTATCTGGTCATCATTAACCTTCCAATAAAGGCTGAAGCAAAACAGACACTGAACACCTGTGTTACCGAGAGGGAAGCAGGAAGTGAGTCTTCCTACATGGGCAACAAATATGGTACTGACAAACATAGGAGGTCCTGTGCTGCTGTGTATGCTGCAGGCATGCTTGGTACCAACAAAGCTGTTTACAAAGTTGGTGCTGCAGACAAAGCCAGCAATCTCGACAGTCTGATCAGGTTCCTGAGCTGATGACTCAAGAGAACCCGAGTGTGGTACTGGGGACCATCTTGCAAAGGCTGCCCTAACCTCAGTACTCGGCTTCTCATGGTGGGCCAATGGGGACTGAGCCCTTGAAGAAAAAGCAGGATTGCCTGCTTCTTGCAGGGCCCTAGAGAGAGAATGTCTTCTATCAGACACTCTTCAATATGGGGTGCCACTAAGTTTGGCAGTGCACTGAGAAAGGTGTGGAATCTGAGTCTCCACACACCAAAAGGTTCAGTACTGAATGTGGGCATAAAGCTGCCTCCATAAGAATGTCTCTGACCCAACTAATCTCTTTCTTTGTCTTGGTCCAGAGAGTGAATCCCTTTCAGATAGGGCATTTACACCTAATGTGACCATCACTCTGGCACTTTATGCAGCTGGAGTGGGGATCACTGACTGGCATCAACTTACAGCATTTGAAGCCCAGAGACTTCAGCATGTCCCAGTTCGAAGCGATATCAGAAAGGTTCACATTACTCTTCAGATTGCTTTTTTTTCCCCCTTTACTTTTATGTTTTACCCATATCAGCTTTAACACGCTGTGACAAAGTTCCTCCTCTACCTTGGTGGGTCCTGCACTTATTGGCAGATTTGCTCACCTCAGTGATCTCCCCCACAGTCTGGATCAGCTCCTCCTGTGTCTGATCAGGGGGAACTCGGGCCCGCCCTCCACTCCGGGTTCCAGCCCAGGGCCCTATGGATTTGCAGCTGTCTATAGTGCCTCTTGTAACAGCTGTGTGACAGCTACATCTCCCTGGGCTACTTCCCCAAGGCCTCCTCCAAACACCTTCTTTATCCTCACCACAGGACCTTCCTCCTGGTGTCTGATAACGCTTGTACTCCTTAGTCCTCTAGCAGCACACCCTCTCAGTCTCAGCTCCTTGTGTCTCTTACTACCAGCTCCTCACACGCACTTCCTCTCCTCTGGCTCCTCCCCATCTGACTGGAGAGAGCTCCTTTTAAAACCCAGGTCCCCTGATTAGCCTGCCTTGATTGGCTGCAGGTGTTCTAATCAGCTTGTCTGCCTTAATTGGTTCTAGCAAGTTCCTGACTACTCTAGTGCAGCCCCTGCTCTGGGCACTCAGGGAACAGAAAACTACTCACCCAGTGACCAGTATATTTGCCCTCTACCAGACTCCTGCACTCCACTGGCCTGGGTCTGTCACAATGCCTTTGAGTAAGATTAAGAAACTAATATATATTCAACACGACCATTATAAGGCATATGCTTAAAGAAAGAAATGTCTATTTTGATACATGAACACAGAAACAGATAAATGTAATAATCTGTGATAGCATAAATAATTTCAGTTACCTGTTATTTGCTAAGTTTTCCAGGCAGCCTTCGATGAATCTCATTCGGATCTGCCTATCAGTAAACCAGCACACTAAGGAACAGAGCAGCTTCTCTGCTTCATTTATTAATCCCTCAGAGAGATGAATCTACAGAAAGTAAGAGAAAAGATATTGACAAGTATCTATTTATTTTCTTTCGGCAGATATTCTTTTCTGATATTTAACTTACTGCATCTTCATCCTGGACCAGATCCCACAAAAGAGTATTTCCCTTCTTACAAACATTATCCAAGTTAATATCCGTCACTGCGTTGCTATTGTACTGGTGTTTATGAACTGCTGGCCCTAAGCAAAACACAGACGCTATTATTGAATATGCACAAAGAAACACCTAATTTGAATAATCCAAAATCCAAAAAAGCATAGTTGAAGACTTTCTGCACACATGGAGACATTCAAAAGAAAACCAAGGCAACATAACCATGCAAGAATGATTAACCTAAAGCTCATAGTTTGTCCCTGCTAATGAAAGACATACTCGCATACATGTTTTAAAAAAAAATTTTTAAAAAAAAAAAATCAATCTGTAGACCTGAGGACTGGAGTCTTCATAAACAACCATCATGGCAAGGACACAATGAATGTCAAAATTTTCCTCCCTTATACTGCACTGTGATTTTTAAGCGGTCTCTTCCATCCAACAGAGCAACAATAAAACCAGGAATTTAGCTTTCCACCAAAAAATTAATATTTCAGTAACAGATTTTCTTACAACCACTCTTTTGCATCTGGAATCCATAATGAACAAATACTGATAGGTGCAGTTTTGCTTCTTAAATTGAGCACCATTGATAACTGATAACATTTAGATGTCTAAGAAACTAATATGTTTAAAATACATCAGTTCTATCTGCATACAATAGTATGTACTAGGCTGCAATTATTTGCACGTGCAAAATTAAAGATATCAAAAGGAAATTAGGATAAGGTCCTTTTCAAATTCATAATTTGGGTATTCACAAGGAAAAACAACTGGATAAGATCTCAAGCAGAATGCTAAAAAAGTGATCGATAGTCCACTAGTTTTTATTTTATCTTGCATACAAATCATTTGACAATAGAAATGAAAGAAAACATATAGAGAAATATATTTATATAGCATATGATGTGTACAAAGAAATCCTTTGAAATAATACAGCATCTTCCACATTGTTAATAGTTTTACACACTTTGTGCATGCTCACACATTACTGGGGGGAGTTGGCTGGTGGTTTGTTTGTTCGTTCATTTTCTTAAAATTACCTGTTTGTTGAAATTACTGGAGAGTTTATTTTTAAAAAGACAAAATTCAAGTTAGAAGAAAAGAAAAAGGGTTGGTTTTTTTCTTACTATTACTAACTCTTACCTTGACTAAGGTGTTCATGGTAGATAGAAGCAAGGTTAGGAAGGTGCTGTTGAAGATGAGACGTTAGCTCAGCATGTGAATTAATCTGTACAAGTTCTTCTTCACAACCAGACTCTTCACCATCAAAATCAGCCATATTTTTTTCAGATTTTGCACTAACCTGGGAACTACTACAACTGACATCATCTGCACTTAGCATATCATCAACCATGTGTCTGTAAAATACAGACAAGCATTAAAATGAATAATTTCAGAAACATGTTTTGTACAATAAAGCTAATTTTATAAATTTCAATTACTATATATTTCAGATATAATTTATCACAACAGATGAAATAAAAAATATTTGTATTAGAGCTGTCAAGCAATTTAAAAAAATCACGACTAACTGCGCAGTTAACAATAGAATATCGTTTATTTTAAATATTTTTGCATGTTTACTACATTTTCAAATATATTAATTTCAGTTACAACAGAGAATACCAAGTGTACAGTGCTCACTTTTGTATTTATTTTTTATTACAAATATTTGCACTGTATAAAACAAAAAAAAATATTTTTCAATTCACCTCAAACAAGTCATGTAGTGCAATATCTATCATGAAAGTTCAGCTTGCAGAGGTAAAATTATGTTTAAAAAAACAGCATTCAAAAATAAAACAATGTAAAAGTTTAGAGCCTACAGGTTCACTTCTTGGTCAGCCAATAACTCAGACAAACAAGGTTGGTTACAATTTGCAGGAGATAATGCTGCTTACTTCTTGTTTAAAATGTTACTTGAAAGTGAGAACAAGCATTCTCATGGCACTGTTGTAGCTGGCGTTGCAAGATATTTACGTGCCAGATGCGCTAAAGATTCATATATCCCTTCATGCTTCAACCACCATTCACAGAATCATAGAATATTGGGGTTGGAAGGGACCTCAGGAGGTCATCTAGTCCAATCCCCTGCTCAAAGCAGGGCCAATCCCCAACTAAATCATCCCAGCCAGGGCTTTGTCAAGCCTGACCTTAAAAACCTCTAAGGAAGGAGATTCCACCACCTCCCTAGGTAACCCATTCCAGTGCTTCACCATCCTCCTGATGAAAAAGTTTTTCCTAATATCCAACCTAAACCTCCCCTACTGCAATTTGAGATCATTACTCCTTGTTCTGTCATCTGCTCCCACTGAGAACAATCTAGATCCCTTCTCTTTGAAACCCTCTTTCAGGTAGTTGAAAGCAGCTGTCAAATCCCCCCTCATTCTCTTCTGTAGAATAAACAATCCTAGGGTAAGTCTACACTACGGGATAATTCCGATTTTACATAAACTGGTTTTATAAAACAGACTGTATAAAGTTGAGTGCACGCGGCCACACTAAGCACATTAATTCGGCGGTGTGCGTCCATGGTCCGAGGCTAGCGTCGATTTTCGGAGCGTTGCACTGTGGGTAGCTATTCCGTAGCTATTCCATAGTTCCCGCAGTCTCCCCTGCCCCTTAGAATTCTGGGTTGAGAGCCCAGTGGCTGATGGGGCAAAAATCATTGTCGCGGGTGGTTCTGGGTAAATGTCGTCAGTCATTCCTTCCTCCGGGAAAGCAATGGCAGACAATCATTTCGCGCCCTTTTTCCCTGGATTGCCCTGGCAGACGCCATAGCACGGCAACCATGGAGCCCGTTCAGCTTTTTTTTTTTTTTTTTTTTTTTTTTTTAAACAGTCACCATATGTGTACTGGATGCCGCGGACAGAGGCGATACTCCAGCGCTACGCAGCAGCATTCATTTGCTTTTGCATGATAGCAGAGACGGTTACCAGTCGTTCTGTACCGTTTGCTGCCAGTGTAATTTGGCAATGAGATGACAGTTATCTGTCCTTCTGTGCTGTCTGCTGCTATCATGGGTGCACCTGGCTGAGATCGGCGATCAGATCCAGTATCTCCCGTACGGTCCATGCTGGAGCTCTTTTTGGATTTGGGACTGCACTGCCACCTGTGCTGATCAGAGCTCCACGCTGGGCAAACAGGAAATGAAAATCAAAATTTCGCGGGGCTTTTCCTGTTTACCTGGCCACTGCATCTGAGTTGAGATTGCTGTCCAGAGCGGTCACAGTGGTGCACTGTGGGATACCGCCCAGAGGCCAATACCGTCGATTTGCGGCCACACTAACCCTAATGCGATATGGTAATACCGATTTTAGCGCTACTCCTCTCGTCGGGGAGGAGTACAGAAACTGATTTAAAGAGCCCTTTATAGCGATATAAAGGGCCTCGTAGTGTGGACGGGTACAGCGTTAAATCAGATTAACGCTGCTAAAATCGGTTTAAACGCGTAGTGTAGACTAGGCCCTAGTTCCATCAGCCTCTCCTCAAAAGTCACGTGTGCTCCAGCCCCCTAGTCATTTTTGTTGCCCTCCGCTGGACTCTTTCCAATTTTTCCAATCCTTCTTGTAGTGTGGGGCCCAAAACTGGACATAGTACTCCAGATGAGGCCTCATCAATATTGAATAGAAGGGAATGATCACGTCCCTCGATCTGCTGGCAATGCCCCTACTTATACAGCCCAAAATGCCGTTAGCCTTCTAGGCAACAAGGACACACTGTTGATTCATATCCAGCTTCTCATCCACTGTAACCCCTAGGTCCTTTTCTGCAGAACTGCTGCCTAGCCACTCCGTCCCTTGTCTGTAGCAGTGCATGGGATTCTTCCATCCTAAGTGCAGGACTCTGCACTTGTCCTTTTTGAACCTCATCAGATGTCTTTTGGCCCAATCCTCTAATTTGTCTAGGTCTCTCTGTATGCTATCCTTACCCTTCAGCATATCTACCACTCCTCCTAGTTTAGTGTTATCTGCAAACTTGCTGAAGGTGCAGTCCATGCCATCCTCCAGATCATTAATGAGGACATGCTTCCATGCTGATGATGGCTTCTAGTTAATAATGATCCAAAGCAGTGTAGACTGACAGACACATGTTCATTTTCATCATCTGAGTCAGATGCCACCAGCAGAAGGTCGATTTTCTTTTTTGGTGGTTTGGGTTCTGTAATTTCCGCATCAGACTGTTGCTCTTTTAAGATTTTTAAAAGCATGGTCCACACCTCGTTCCTCTCAGATTTTGGAAGGCACTTCAGATTCTTAAATCTTGGGTTGAGTGCTGTCGCTATTTTTAGAAATCTTCTTTGTGTTTGTCAATTCTGCTGTGAAAGTGTTTTTAAAAAGAACGTGTACTGGGTCATCATCCGAGACTGCTAAAACATGAAATATATGACAGAATATGGGTAAAAGAGAGCAGGAGACATACAATTCTCTCCCCAAGGGGTACAGTCACAAATTTAATTGACACATTATTTTTTTAACGAGCATCATAAACATGGAAGCATGTCCTCTGGAATGGTGGCCAAAGTATGTTTAGCATATTTGGCATGTAAATACCTTGCAACGCCAGCTACAACAGTGCCTGTTCTCACTTTCAGGTGTCATTGTAATAAGAAGCAGGCAGCAGTATCTCCCATTAATGTAAACAAACTTGTTTATCTTAGCGACTGGCAGAATAAGAAGTAGGACTAAGTGGACTTGTAGGCTCTAGAGTTTTACACTGTTTTGTTTTTGAGTGCAGTTATGTAACTAAAAAAAATCTACATTTGTAAATTACACTTTCACAATAAAGAGATTGCACTTCAGTACTTGTATGAAGTGAATTCAAAAATACTATTTCTTTTGTTTATCATTTTTAGAGTACATATATTTGTAATAAAAATAATATAAAGTGAGCACTGTGCACTTTGTATTCTGTGTTGTAACTGAAATCAATGCTGAAGAAGTAGAAATACATCCAAAAATATTTAATACATTTCAACTGGTATTCTACTGTTATAAGTGCAATTAATTGCAATTAACCTTTTTAATCAGGATTAATTTTTGTGAGTTAATCACGCAAGTTAACTGCAATTAATTGACACCCCTAATTTGTATGCAATGAAGCAATTCAACGCAGCACGAGTCAGTTAAGTTTATCTACATGAAGAGATACTTGCGTATGTATATACAGATAAACACAGATATGAATCACCTGGCAACATAGTTTTTTTCACTATGGAAATTAGAAAGATAACTAAAAAGCAAATCTTTGGCTTCATTAATGAAAGACTAAGTCACCATGTTGTTGTTACTAGCTGAACAAGGTAAATTTGCCAACAGAAGAAACTTAAGGGTTTTCTTCTAGCATATCTCTTCATCCAGTATAAAAAATCTGTCTTTAATTAGACAATAAAATAGATTGTTGTGCAACTATTTGTAGGGTATTAAAAAAGTAATTATCTGAATGATCCAGAAACATGGCACATCTATAAAAACATGTCTGAACTGTACATTTAGCTATCACTTTTATTGCTATTGTAAAGGAAATTAAAAGAAGCATAACCAACCTACCCATCATGATGGTGATGGTGGTGATGGTGGTGGTGGTGGTGGTGGTGATGCTGTGGCCCAATAAACTGCCGGCAGTTAAATAATTCATTTCCAATGGTTTCCCCAAGGAAGTCCCCTGTATGTGTTATACAAGAATCCTGAGACCCTTGTGATATGTGAGCCGGATTCATTTCCCCTGTCATATCATGTTCTGCATCTTCAGTGTGTGAGCAGGCATCTAGCATTCTAATTCGACTATCCACTGGAGGCATAGACTCAGTGTTAAAAACATGGTCCTTTCCTGACCCATTGCTTGCACCACTCCTATCTGCTGCCCCTTGTGAATCTCCTAAACAAATGCCTGCTTGTGATTCTATCTTCCTGCTTAGTAGCTCTGTGCTCCTACTGTTTTTCTGAGGATTAGGACCCCTATCTTCCTCTTCTTCCTCATCATCTTCTTTGAGAGCTTCAATATCTGCAATATCTTCTGATTGCACCTCACTCCCTGGACTTCCTGCAGACTGGCTTGCATGACTGGAATTGGCCTCATTACTGGATCCATCACTGTGGCCACTGCTGCTACCAGGACCACTGCTGCCATCCTCACCACTGTTTGCTGTCTCATCAGAACTTCCTTGCATGGACTCCTATAATGTTAAAAAAATTGATTACATCCAAAATAAATTGTAAAACTATATATATAGTTTAATTATATATATAGTATAAATTCAACATTAATAAAATATTTATTAAACAAATTCCAAAATTCTTTAATTGTAAGGATATATATCGAATCTACTGTTTTTCATTCATCCTTCAGGAGTTCTTTCGCTGTGACAGAGTGCTACAAGGTTTGTTTTGACCAAGATTTAGGTACACAAAACATTAAAAAAAATCAAATTACCCTATTCACAATAGATCACATACTTTACACACATATATAGTGTGGAACCAAAGTTCATTCCCACATTCACACAGTCATTTGCTAAGTAAGAGATGATACAAAATACACTAAAGTAGAGTTTCACTTAAAAATATTTTATGATGCAGTACTCTTTTATTTTATTCTGTCTGTTTACTTGGGGCTAGACTGGGCCTTGGCCTTGGCGTCAGGTATCGAGGCTATAGTAACTTGAAGCAAGGTTTCCTGATCTCCCTCTACAGACATGAGTAAGAAAAGAATATATGCATGCATATCATGAAATGTGTTTGGCCCTTAAAACTATCCAAAAGTCTCAGAAAAATTATTCTCATAACCTATTAATAGCAAATCAATAATGAAATACAGAACATCTATAGTTGTACCTCTGTATCTGAAAGTCGTTGTTGTACATGTTTGTTTCTGTTGATTATCTGCTCCTCCATTTCAATGTCACTACCTCCACTCTGATGGGTGTCACTGTTGTCACTACTTTGAGGACTAGCTGCAGGTGACCCTATTTTAAAAGCATGTTCCCAGTTATGTTATTTTCACTAACCTATACATTAACAGTATTATACATATCTACCTAGTCTCCTTGATGTCAACACCATATTCCTGACAACAACTCAACGGGGGATGTAACTCAAAACGTAAGCTGGACTCATTTAAACACAATATTTTTAAAAGGTAGTCACCACTTTGCTGCAAATCACGAGTTCCAATGTTACTTTTATAATGTGACAGAGATATCAATTTGTCACCTTCTACACAAGAAAGAATTTTCGGCTGACTTCTCATTAAAATATACTTTAAAAATTGCACAAAACTCATCTCTGCTATACAAAGCCTATTGCTCTAGATGGCATTCATGCTATCAAAAAATTATAACTGAGGTTGCAGAGTATTTCTAGTACTCAACTTACAAGGCGATGGGGCTGCCCTTCTGAGCTCTTCTTCCTCTGAAGGGAAAGGAAAAAACAGGAGGGAAACATTCTAAGTGACAGAGCTTCTTTGGGTTCTGCATATCAGTTGCTTATAGTATATAATTAACAGTGGTAAAGGAAGGAAACCTACAATAAAACAGGTCCACAACACCTTCCAAAATGGCTGTCCGTGAGTGCCTATACAAAGAATCCTAAGAAAAGAGGACCAGTATGTAATGTCAAGGAATGAAAATTAAATGAAAAATCAGGTAAAGATTTAGAAAATAAAAGAATGAACTACAGCTGTAAACCTTCAACAGAATAGGTGCAGTCAGCAGGTGCTCCATGGAAATCTTTGAAACAGAACAGAATAGAACGTAGGATGTATACGCAGAATTGTTAGTGAATGGAAAGGTTTTCAAAGATGTTCATGAAACTTCAATGTCTCTTTACAGGATATGGGTGGGGACAGGAGTAAACTCTTTGTAATCTTCTTTATTATCCTTGACTTGAAGAGTCTGCCTCAATGATACAGCAAGCCACATTTTCAAATTTTACTTTCATATGGTGTCTACTACCTGAGTTTATGGTTCAAAATTACCAGTTAGCACTGACTGATTAAAAATCAAAGACTAAATGTAATATCTACTTTGGAACAATACATAAATATTACACTGCAAAATATATACTCACCTTTCTTATTTCCCATGGGTAGATTAGTACTGAGTAAAGATGCAAATGAACTCTGTTTTGATAATTGGGCCTTAGCTGCTAGTGCATTATTCCACAGTGCTTTTATAAGCATTGATGCCAAATATAAGGTCTATAAACAAAACCAGATTAACTTTTAGATAATGTTTTAGTACAATGAAAAAGCAATTGGTTTTCAATGCAAAAGATACACTTGTTGCTTCTTCTGCACTCGAATATAATGCAACATGAAAATAAATAACTCATGAAAACAAGTGAATGCTTTGTTATACAAAATGGAGAAATGTCTATCAAAAGTTAAAAGCCAGAAAGGCTAATTTAAGATGCATCACAAAAATCCTATTCAGCATAAAAATCCTATGCAGCACATTATTGCGTATTCTTACATTATAAGAATTATGAAGAGAAACAGACTTTACATGTCCAATGAGCCAGTATCATGTATATTTTCTTTTTCTTGTCACACACGACATTGAAGAAGTTAAAACATGTACTATTGTACTTCAGGGTTTTTTTTGTTTTTACCTGTTCAGTATGAGCACTTGGATGAAGAGTTGAGACTAGATTAAGAAGATGTCTAAGCGGGACAGGGTCCAAGTTCTTGATTAATGAAGGAAACAGATCATGTATATAGCGACTACAATGTTTCAGCTACAAAATACAAACAAAAAGACATAAGAGAGAGGAAAATAAATTTCCAAACATTCATAAAATTGTCTTCATTAAAAAGCTTCTTCATATAAAAATTCTCAGGCAACTTTATCATTAAAAAACTATTCTGAGCAGTATCAAACCTTCAGTTTTTATTTAACCTAGCTTCTCATTAACAAGCACGTGAATTTTGGTAAGATGACATACAAAATCACTGAACTCCTGCTTAATTTTAAGGTTATAAGAGTTTTGGGGAGATTAAAGAAAACTGTTTAGAACTTATTCTGAATTTTTGATTTAACTATA
Source organism: Gopherus flavomarginatus (assembly GCF_025201925.1). Lineage (NCBI taxonomy): Eukaryota > Metazoa > Chordata > Testudines > Testudinidae > Gopherus > Gopherus flavomarginatus. The sequence continues at coordinate 20,701,660 of NC_066620.1, read as the reverse complement.
AATTCAATCAATTAAGTTTTGTGTATAAATTCCTGAGGGACAAAAGAGTACAGGTCTGTCACATCTTAGAAGCATTTAACATGCGTGATTTCAGCTTTACGCAGTCGGCAAAACAAAGAAAAAAACAAAAACAAAGAAAGAGAAAAAAATAACAATTTAAATACTGTTTCTGTAGTGCGGGTGCGGGTGATTACACTCAAAGTAATTTTGACTATACGTGATTTTCGCTTTACACGCTGACTGCGGACACAGCAAATCCTAACAATCCTGCGCCAATGATTGTTCCACATCACAGGAAATTTCCCACCTACAAGGCAGGTGATGACACTGAGGCCTTCTTAGAAAATTTTGAAAGGGCCTGTCTCGGATACAGCATCCTTGAAGACCAGTACATGGTAGAGCTGAGGTCACAGCTCAGTGGACCCTTAGCAGAGGTGGCAGCTAAAATGCCAAAGGACAGAATGAACGATTATAAACTGTTTCAAACCAAGGCCAGATTCAGAATGGGGATAACCCCGGATCATGCCCGTCGGTGTTTCAGAACCCAAAAGTGGAAACCAGATGTGTCATTTCCCAGACACGCCTACTACGTTGGGAAAAATTATGAGGCCTGGATATCAGGAAACAATGTTAAATCCTTGGACGAACTGCACCTCCTCATACAAATGGAGCAGTTCTTGGATGGTGTTCCTGAGGACATAACACGGTACATACAAGATGGAAAACCCAAAAATCTCACCGAGGCAGGGGAGATTGGAGCCACATAGATGGAAGTGGCAAAAAGCAAAAAAGCTACTGTCAAGGGGAATGAATACCCCGGGGGCACACCGACAATAAACCCTACAACCGAGGGCAGCCAAAGACCCCAACTACAACCCAAGGAAAGCCACAGACGCCCTATTCTTCCACCTCACCAGTCTCCAGTAACTCAGCTCGACCCAGTGACCAGTCAGCTGGAAGATGCTTTAAGTGTAATGAACTGGGACATATAAAGGCCAACTGCGCAAAGAACCCCAACCGGGTGCAAGTCATTACACCACCCTCACACCAAAGATCCCCAGGCCCAGATGCCTCTCCAATACCCTTGGAGTGAAGGGAAATTTTGAGAGTGGGCAGAAAGAAGTTTACTGCATGAAGAGACACAGGGGCATAAGTGTCAGCTATCCACCAATCCTTCGTCAACCCCAAATTCATCAAGCCAAAGGCCCAACTGACAATTTACCCCTTCATGTCACAAGCTGTAGACTTGCCTACAGCTGAACTGCCTGTCCAGTACAAAGGCTGGTCAGGAAGGTGGACTTTTGCAGTCTATGACAATTATTCCATCCCCATGCTACTGGGGGAAGACTTGGCCAACCAGGTGAAGCGGGCCAAGAGAGTGGGAATGGTTACACGTAGCCAAACCAGGTAAGCTTCCAGACCCATTCCTGTTCCTGAGCCATCCACAGAGGTCCCGTCTGTGTTACAAGAGACCCAGACAGAGGTAGTGGACCTGGATCCCATGCCAACAACGGAAACAGCCACAGTGCTTCCAGTCTCAGACCAGGAACTGGAAAAGCAGCCAGCACCAGAACTGGTGCCAGCACTGACGACAGTGCTTGCAAATCCATCTTCAACCCCAACGCCAGAGGGCGCCAGCGACCCTGAACTGGCAGAAGCAGCAGACAACCACACCCAAGAGGCTCAGCCAGAGCCTGAAATAACCCCTGGTGCACCAGCGGAAAGCGGCTCACCAGCAACGGAAACAACCCCATCACCTACATCGCTTTCAGAGGGACAAAGCCCAAGCCCCCAGTCTGAGGAAGAACTGGTGTCCCCAGCCTCAAGGGAACAGTTCCAGACTGAGCAGGAAGCAGATGACAGCTTTCAAAAAGCTTGGGCGGTGGCACGGCGCACCCCACCGCCTCTCAGCTCTTTTAATCGATCCCAGTTTGTTGTAGAACAAGGACTTTTATACAAGGAGACTCTTTCTGGTGGACACCAGGAAGACTGGCATCCTCAAAAACAATTGGTGGTTCCAACTAAGTACCAGGGAAAGCTCTTAAGCTTAGCCCATGATCATCCCAGTGGCCATGCTGGGGTGAACAAAACCAAAGACAGACTGGGGAAGTCCTTCCACTGGGAGGGGATGGGCAAGGATGTTGCCAAGTATGTCCGGTCTTGTGAGGTATGCCAAAGAGTGGGAAAACCCCAAGACCAGGTCAAGGCCCCTCTCCAGCCACTCCCCATAATTGAGATCCCATTTCAGTGATTAGCTGTGAATATTCTGGGTCTTTTCTCAAAAAAGACACCCAGAGGAAAGCAGTACGTACTGACTTTTGTGGACTTTGCTACCCGATGGCCGGAAGCAGTAGCTCTAGACAACACCAGGGCTAAAGCTGTGTGCCAGGCCCTAACTGATATTTTTGCCAGGGTAGGTTGGCCCTCCGACATCCTTACAGATTCAGGATCTAATTTCCTGGCAGGGATCATGAAAGAACTGTGGGAAACTCATGGGATGAATCACTTGGTTGCCACCCCGTACCACCATTAAACCAATGGCCTGGTAGAAAGGTTTAATGGAACTTTGGGGGCCATGATACGTAAATTCGTCCACGAACACTCCAACAATTGGGACCTAGTGTTGCAGCAGTTGTTGTTTGCCTACAGGGCTGTACCACATCCCAGTTTAGGGTTTTCACCGTTTGAACTTGTGTATGGTCACGAGGTTAAGGGGCCATTACAGTTGGTGAAGCAGCAATGGGAGGAGTTTACACCTTCTCCAGAGACTAATATTCTGAACTTTGTAAGCAGCCTACAAAACACTCTCCGACACTCTTTAGCCCTTGCTAAAGAAAACCTAAAGGATGCTCAGGAAGAGCAAAAGGCCTGGTATGACAAACATACCAGAGAACGTTCCTTCAAGGTAGGAGACCAGGTTATGGTCTTGAAGGCGCAACAGGCCCATAAGATGGAAGCATCATGGGAAGGGCCATTCACGGTCCAAGAGCGCCTGGGAGCTGTTAACTACCTCATCGCATTTCCCAATTCCTCTCTAAAACCCAGAGTGTACCATGTTAATTCTCTCAAGCCTTTCTATTCCAGAGATTTACAGGTTTGTCAGTTTACAGTCCAGGGTGATGATGCTGAGTGGCCTGAAGGTGTCTACTACAAAGGGAAAAAAGACGGTGGCGTGGAAGAGGTGAACCTCTCCACAACCCTGGAACGTCTGCAGCGGCAACAAATCAAGGAGCTGTGCACTAGCTTCGCCCCATTGTTCTCAGCCACCCCAGGACGGACTGAACGGGCATCCCACTCCATTGACACAGGTAATGCTCACCCCATTAGAACATCACCCTACCGGGTGTCTCCTCACGCCCAAGCTGCTATAGAACGGGAGATCCAGAACATGCTACAGATGGGTATAATATGCTCATCTACCAGTGCATGGGCATCTCCAGTGGTTCTGGTACCCAAACCAGATGGGGAAATACGCTTTTGCGTGGACTACCGTAAGCTAAATGTGGTAACTCGTCCAGACAACTATCCAATGCCACACACCGATGAGCTATTGGAAAAGTTGGGACGTGCCCAATTCATATCTACAATAGACTTAACCAAGGGGTACTGGCAAGTACCGCTAGACGAACCTGCCAAGGAACGGTCAGCATTCGTCACCCATGCGGGGGTGTATGAATTTAATGTCCTTCCTTTCGGGCTGTGAAATGCACCCGCCACCTTCCAGAGGCTGGTAGATGGTCTACCAGCAGGACTGGGCGAATATGCAGTTGCCTACCTCGATGATGTGGCCATTTTTTCTGACTCCTGGCCCGAACACCTAGAACACCTGGAAAAGGTCTTTGAGCGAATCTGGCAGGTCAGACTAACTGTTAAGGCCAAAAAGTGTCAAATAGGCCAAAACAGAGTAACTTACCTGGGACACCAGGTGGGTCGAGGAACCATAAACCCCCTACAGGCCAAGGTGGATGCTATCCAAAAGTAGCCTGTCCTAAAGTCAAAGAAACAGGTTCAATCCTTCTTAGGTTTGACCAGGTACTACAGGCGATTTGTACCACACTACAGCCAAATCGCTGCCCCACTGACCGACCTGACCAAAAAGACCCAGCCAAATGCTGTTAACTGGACTGATGAGGACCCAACTTAAGGCAACGCTCATGTCTGACCCTGTGCTCAGGGCCCCAGACTTTGACAAGCCATTCCTAGTCACCACAGATGCATCTGAACGTGGTATAGGAGCAGTTCTCATGCAGTAAGCAACGGATCACAACTTCCATCCTGCCGTGTTTCTCAGCAAGAAACTCTCTGAGAAGGAAAGTCACTGGTCAGTCAGTGAAAAGGAATGCTACGCCATTGTGTACGCCCTGGAAAAGCTACGCCCATACGTTTGGGGACGGTGGTTCCAGCTACAAACTGACCATGCTGCGCTAAAGTGGCTTCATACTGCCAAGGGGAACAACAAGAAACTTCTTCGTTGGAGATTAGGTCTCCAAGATTTTGATTTTGAAATTCAGCACATTTCAGGAGCTTCTAACAAAGTAGCTGACGCACTCTCTCGTGAAAGTTTCCCAGAATCCAGTAGTTAAAAAGTATTCTTAAAATGTAAAAGTCTGTTAGTTATATACTTAGTGGTATATGTAAAGGTGCATGTGTTGTATTAATCTGTTTATTTTAAAGTTCTAGGAGGAAATCGCAGCCAGTGAGGTTCCCCACCTTCTGCAATTTGGGAGGCGTGTCATAAACAGATAGCTAAGGGTTAATGTTCTTTTACCTGTAAAGGGTTAACAAAGGGAACCAAACACCTGACCAGAGGACCAATCAGGAAACAAGACTTTTTCAAATCTGGGTGGAGGGAAGTTTTGGGTGTGAGTTCTTTGTTCTTTGTCTTGGTTCGGTGACCCTCTCAGCTCTGAGAGTGATCTTTCTATCTCCAGGCTTTCTAATCTTCTGTTTCCAAGTTGTAAGTACAAGGATAGTAAGACAATAGGTTTATATTGTTCTTCTGTATTTACATGTGTGTAGTTGCTGGAATGTTTTAAATTGTATTCTTTTTGGATAAGGCTGTTTATTTATTTTTTCTTTTAAGCAATTGACCCTGTATATTGTCACCTTGATACAGAGACCATTTGATGTCTTTTCCTTTCTTTTTATATAAAGCTTTCTTTTTAAGACCTGTGGATTTTTTTTTTTAGTGGGGGCTCAAGGAGATTGAGTCTGCAGCTCACCAGGGAATTGGTGGGAGGAAGAAGACAGGGAGGAAGAGAATATCTCTTTGTGTTAGATTTACTAAGCCTGACTTTACATACCTTCTGGGTGAGGGGAGAGAGAGATTGATCTCTCGGTACTTGTGTTTCAAGGACTTGAAGCAGGGAATCTCCTAGAGTCCCCAGGGCGGGGAAATCTGGGAGGAGGTAAAGAGGGTGGAATCCCTTTGTTTAGATTCACGGAGCTTGAATCTGTATATCTCTCCAGGAACCCAGGGAGGGAACACCTGGAGGGGAGGAGGGGGAAGGGAAATGGTTTATTCCCCTTTGTTGTGAGACTCAAGTAATCTGAGTCTTGGGGTCCTCCAGGGAAGGTTTTGGGGAGACCAGAGTGAGCCAGACACTGTAATTCTGGCTGGTGGCAGCGATATCAGATCCAAGCTGGTAATTAAGTTTGGAGGTTTCATGCTAGCTTCTCATGTTCTGAACTCTAAGGTTCAGATCTGAGTAGGACAGTTATGGCAAGCGTAAGATGAGACAGACCTGTATTTACATTTGATATTAACAGTGGTGAATGCAAATGAAGGGACTATAAATTAAGATGTAAACTATAAAACAGAATTTATCAAAATTGTTTTTAATTACTACAGAAATAGTAGTGACTGACTTTTTCAATGGAATCTCCTATTGCACCAGAAAGTGACAGCGCTCAAGACAAAAAAATGGAAAGTTGACTTTAAAGTGTTGCATGAATAGGCTGCCAACTTTCACCTTTGCTTTGAAGGATTAATATATTTTTGTATGGATCAAATACTCAATAAATAAAATACACAATAGTATAATAGGCTCTGGATTTAGGTTAGCAAGTATGTACTTCAAAAATATATCATTTTAAAAGAATGACTTTCATTTTACCATCAGCCTAAAAGAGAAAAATGAGTGGGGGGCACTCACTGGTCTGTATAGGGGTCAAGTGGGAATAAAATGGTGCAAATTATATCTACACAAGGGTGAATTTCATCCAAGCAGAGTAAAAGTCAAGATGTACAATTTAAGAAAAAGAGATTTATGTCACAATTTAGAGGCTGAAGAAGGAGAGACAAGAGATGCCTTAACTCTCAACTACTCTATTGCCATTTTTATAAAATTATTGCTTTACTAAAAAAAATCATTACAGCCGTCAAATAAATAAAAGTATCAAAATAAGAGTAGGATCCAGTTTTCCCTTAAGAGCCATAATTTCACTATTTTCAGATATATTGAATAAGATAAACATTTTTCTCATCAGCACCTAACTGAAATTAGTTTGCGTCTTTTATTGTATGAGATTTCTAACATATACATGACTGGAACTGAAAGAATAGTTAAAAAACCATCTGTCTTTGACAAAAGCTAGTATCAAATCGATATGCACTCCTTTTCAACTTTGTGCCCCACTCCTGCAATCACTTAAACATACATATAACTTTATTCACATGAATACAGGTCTGTCTCATCTTACGCTGGGGTTAAGTTCCGCAGTCAGCATGTAAAGCAAAAATTGCGTATAGTCAAAATTACATTAAGTGTAATGGCAGGTGGAATCACCCACACTACAGAAAAAGTATTTAAATTGTTATTTTTTTCTTTTTCTTTTTTTCCTTGGTTTTGCTGACCGCATAAAGCTGAAATTGCGCATGTTAAATGTGCCTAAGATACGACAGATCCGCAGTCACACTGATGCCAATGGAACTACTCATATGTCTAAAATTATGCATGTTCTTATGTGATTGCAGGATCAGGACCTTAGTTAATAATGAAACAGATCTTTAACAGCTGCCTTCTGACCCTTCTTGTCTTTATCTTCTTACCACCATCATCCAATTGTTGAAATCTCCATTTCAAAATAGTTTGGCTAGATCCAAAAGTTGCTTGACTATTCAAAGATGTACTTACTAACTGTTCCAGTTCTAAAATTTCTTGCTCCATGTAGCAGGGTGGTTACCCCGCTCCTGCCCTGAAGGGTTTAAAACAGCCCTGGGAGAGTGCTGTGGCAGGGAAAGCAGCTAATAGGCTGATTGGGAAGCAGTCACAGCTGGGCCATGCCCCAATCAGGCCTCAGCTGGCCCTATAAAAGCCAGGAGCAGACACAGTCTCTCTCTGCTTTCAGAGAGAGAGGGAGGTCTGGCTGCTGGGAAGCTCAGGGTATCTAGAGTAAGGCAGGGCTGGGGAAAGGCCAGAGGGGCTGGGGAGCTCTAGGTTGGCAACTCCCCCAGGCTGCAGGGCCTTGTCCAAGGCCCCACAGAGGTACTGGGTTGCAGAGAAAGGCAGCAGGTCCAAACCCTCCTTGCCAGTGATGAGTAGCTTATACTGCAGTCTGCCCCAGGGAACGGGGGCTAGTTGGTGACTGGCAGTAGCCTATGGCTGAGGCCAGGTAGGGATAGGGGGTGAGGGTTCTCTGAGGAGGGGAGACCCTGAGACTGAGTGTACCACCAGGGGGCAGCACCCCAGATAATGGGGCACTGGAGTTCAGGAAGGGACATGGGGACAAACAGAAGTGGGAAACTGGATGCAGAGGGCACTCCAAGGCTGGAAACAAGCTAATTCCCAAGACACCAGCAGGAGGCGCCGCAGAGGAGACTCCTGCCCCATTACACTCCAAAAGCAAAAGTTGCATCTTCAAAATTAAGGAACATTTTTGTTTCAACAGTCTAAATAGCTGCACAGTCCAAGTGATATTGTGTGTCTTCTTGCTCTTTCCATTGCTCCGTCTAAGCAGAATACAAGTGGGAAATAAGACGGTTACCTACCTTTGTAACTGTTGTTCTTCGAGATGTGTTGCTCATATCCATTCCAGTTAGGTGTGTGCGCGCCACGTGCACGTTTGTCGGAGAAACTTTTACCCTTGCAACCCAGGCGGGTCGGCTGGGCGCCCCCTGGAGTGGCGCCGCTATGGCGCCCAATATATATCCCAGCCGACCCGGCCACCCTTCAGTTCCTTCTTGCCGGCTACTCCGACAGTGGTGAAGGAGGGTGGGTTTGAAATGGATATGAGCAACACATCTCGAAGAACAACAGTTACAAAGGTAAGTAACCGTCTTTTCTTCTTCGAGTGATTGCTCATATGCATTCCAGTTAGGTGATTCCCAAGCCTTACCTAGGCGGTGGGGTCGGAGTGAGATGTGGCGGTATTTAAAACTGCTACGCCGAAGGCCGCATCATCTCTTGATTGTCTGACTAGCGCATAGTGTGCGGTGAATGTGTGGACCGATGACCAGGTCGCTGCACGGCATATCTCCTTGATAGGTACGTGCGCCAGAAAGGCTGCCGACATCGCCTGAGCTCTCGTGGAATGTGCCGTGAAGTGGCTAGAGGGGGCACGAGCTAAGTCGTAGCATGCGCGAATTCATGCAGTTACCCAGGAGGAAATCCTCTGAGAGGAGATTGGTTGACCTCTCATCCGTTCTGCGATTGCCACAAACAGCTGAGGGGACTTCCGAAATGGCTTTGTTCGCTCGATGTAGAAAGCGAGCGCTCTACGTACATCTAAGGAGTGCAGTTGCTGTTCCCGCCGAGAAGAGTGTGGCTTCGGGAAGAAGACGGGGAGGAAGATGTCCTGGTTGGTATGGAAGGCAGAAACAACCTTAAGGAGGAACGCCGGGTGGGGTCGCAGGTGCACTTTGTCCTTATGGAAGACGGTGTAGGGTGGATCCACTGTGAGAGCTCTCAGCTCTGAGACCCGTCTGGCCGATGTAATGGCCACCAAGAAGGCCGTCTTCCACGACAGGTACGTAAGCGAGCAAGTCGCCAGTGGCTCGAATGGCGGGAGCGGGAGCCTGTTCAGGACCAGGTTAAGGTTCCAGGTAGGAGCAAGGCGGCGTACGGGGGGGTAGAGACGCTCGAGGCCTTTAACAAACCTGGCGACTAAGGGGTGGGAGAATACGGAGCGGCCACCCTCTCCTGGCCGAAAAGCGGATATGGCCGCTAAGTGTACCTTTAAGGAGGATGTCGCCAGGCCCTGCTGCTTAAGGTACCAGAGGTAGTCTAGGACCGTGGGAATTGGGGCCTGCGTAGGGTTCACCCCTTGAGAAGCGCACCAGCAAGAGAAACGTTTCCACTTTGCCCTGTATGTTGAGCGAGTGGAAGGCTTCCTGCTGTTAAGGAGTATATGTTGGACCGGTGCAGAGCAGCTGAGCTCCGCCGTGTTCAGCCATGCAGGAGCCACGCCGTGAGGTGCAGGGCTCGTAGGTCCGGGTGACGAAGCGTGCCGTGATCCTGCGTAATCAGGTCCGGGTGGAGAGGAAGGGGAATTGGGGGGTCCACAGACAGGTCCAGCAAGGCGGTGAACCAGTGCTGTCTGGGCCACGCAGGTGCGATCAGGATTAGACGCGCTTTGTCCCTGCGCAGCTTTAACAGGACCTTGTGCACCAGAGGGAACGGAGGGAAGGCATACAGGAGGTGGCGGGTCCATGGCAGGAGAAATGCGTCTGTGATCGACCCAGGAGAGAGACCCTGAAAGGAGCAAAACTCCTGGCATTTCCTGTTGGACTTGGTTGCAAAGAGGTCTATGCGGGGAAATCCCCACCTCTGGAAGATGGAATGGATGACATCCGGTCTGATCGACCATTCGTGGCAGAGGAAGGATCGGCTGAGTCTGTCCGCCAGCGTGTTCTTGGCCCCTGGGAGGAAGGATGCCACCAGGTCTATCGACTGGGCTATGCAGAAGTCCCAGAGTCGAATGGCTTCCTGACATAGGGGAGACGAACGGGTTCCCCCCTGTTTGTTGATATAATACATGGCCGTTGTGTTGTCTGCGAGTATGGAAACACAACGGCCGTGTAGGTGTCGTTGAAACGCCTGGCAGGCGAGGCGGACTGCCCTCAGCTCCCGGACATTTATGTGGAGGGACAGCTCTTGGGACGACCAGAGACCCTGGGTGCCCAGGTCCCCTAAGTGGGCCCCCCACCCCAGTGATGATGCATCGGTTGTTAGAGTCACTGATGGTTGCTGAGAATGGAAGGGCATCCCCGCACATACTAGGGATGGGGTCGGCCACCAGTCGAGGGAGCGGAGAGGGTCGGGGGGGACCATCACCAATACATCTAGGTGGTCCCTGCTCGGGCGGAATACGGAATGAAGCCACGTCTGGAAGGGCCTCATTCGGAGTCTGGCATGCTTTGTCACGTAAGTGTATGCGGCCATATGCCCTAGAAGTGTGAGGCAGGTGCAAGCCGAGATGATTGGGGATGCCTGCAAACTCCGAATGATCACACCGATCGTCTGGAAGCGAGGTTGAGGTAAGTAGGCCCTGGCCTGAGTTTAACCTCTGTGTGGGGACCAGGCTGGATTTCTCGGCATTGATAAGCAGGCCTAGCCGGGAGAAGAGGTCCGTGACGGCCTCGACATGTCGTCGCACCTGCGACTGGGAGGAACCCTTCAGGAGCCAGTCGTCGAGGTACGGGAAGACGTGGATTTTCCGCCGACGGAGGTGGGCAGCAACGACAGCCATGCACTTGGTGAACACCCTCGGGGCTGTAGAGAGGCCGAAGGGCAGAACTGCAAACTGGAAGTGCTGATGTCTGACCATGAAGCGGAGGTACTTCCTGTGCGGTGGAAAGATGGCAATATGGAAGTACGCGTCCTTCATGTCGAGGGCGGCATACCAGTCTCCAAGATCCAGGGATGGGATAATGGTTCCCAGGGAGATCATGCGGAACTTTAACTTTAGCATCCACTTGTTGAGGCCCCGCAGGTCTAGGATGGGTCTGAGACCTCCCTTGGATGTGGGGATCAGAAAATATCGGGAGTAGAATCCCTTGCCTCTCTCGCCTAGAGGTACTTCCTCTATAGCTCCAGCCACCAGGAGGGAACGAACCTCCTGCAGGAGGGTTTGCTCGTGAGAGGGGTCCCTGAAGATGGACCGGGAAGGGGGGCGGGAAGGGGGTGAGGAAGCAAATTGTAGATGGTATCCGTGCTTCACTGTGCGTAGCACCCAACGGTCTGACGTTAACAGGGACCACGCCGGGAGGAAGTGGGAGAGGCGGTTGGAGAAGGAAGGGGAAGGATCCTGTCTTGAGTCTGGTATGTCGTCCCCGGGCGCACCTTCAAAAGCCGGACTTGGGGCCCGGCTGTGCCTTGGAAGGCCCTTGGTTTTGGCCTCCCTGGGAGCTGGGTTGGCGTCTGCGTCCCCCCCGGCCACGCCGTCTGTTGAGATCCTGCCTCTGACGGGGTGGGAAGTATGGGCGCCGTGCTTGGGGCCTGAAGGGTCTACACTGGGTGGAAGGTGTATGCATCCCCAGCGAGCGAATGAAGACTCGATTGTCCTTCAGGTTTTGTAATTTGGAGTCCGTCTTGTCTGAGAACAACCCTTTCCCGTCAAAGGGTAGGTCCTGGACTGTATATTGTAGTTCCGGGGGTAGTGTAGAGGCTTGAAGCCATGAAATGCGCCTCATGGTAATGCCGGAAGCCAGAGTTCTGGCTGCCGAGTCCGCAGCGTCGAGGGAGGCCTGGAGGGAGGTCCTGGCCACCTTCTTACCCTCCTCCATGAACGCGTTAAATTCCGTGCGCGAGTCCTGGGGTAGCAGTTCGGCGAACTTACCCACCTCCGCCCATATGTTATAGTTATAGCGCCCCAGTAGGGCCTGCTGGTTGGCCACACGGAGTTGCAAGGCCCCAGCTGAGTACACCTTGCGACCCATGGGGTCCATCCGCTTAGCCTCCTTGGATTTGGGGGCCGGTGCCTGCTGGCCATGCCGCTCCCTGTCGTTGACCGACTGCACCACTAGGGAGGAAGGAGGAGGGTGGACATACAGGTACTCGTACCCCCGAGAGGGTACCATGTACTTCCTTTCCACTCCCTTAGCTGTCGGCGGGATGGAGGCTGGTGACTGCCAGAGGTTGTCGGCGGTAGACTGGATAGTCTTTATGAATGGGAGGGCTACCCGGGTAGGAGCATCGGCCGAGAGGATGCTCACTACCGGGTCCTCAACCTCTGAGACCTCCTCCACCGGGAGGTTGATATTAAGGGCCACTCTACGGAGGAGGTCCTGGTGGGCCCTGAGGTCTATAGGTGGGGGTCCCGACGCTGACGACCCAGCCACTGCCTCATCCGGCGAGGAGGAGGAGGAGGATACTCCGGGGATGAGGGTATCCTGCGCGGTCTCTTGTTCTTGGCCTGGTTCCTGTTCGTGTTGCCCTGGGGAGTCTGGCGGCTGTTTGTCCGACTCGACCACGGGGGGGCGGGAAACAGTGGCCTCTGGCCCCTGATGCTCTGAGGCGGTGGAACGTGCCTGAGGCATGGGGGCACCCTGGGCCTGATGGTAAGCCCAGGGTGTCCAAAAGCCCCACTGTTGGGCCCCTGTGTCCTGCGGGTGGGGGTCTTGGAACACTCCCAGCGGTGCTTCGGGGTCCTGGTCCCGTTCATAATAGCTACCCGCCTGGGAGGATGCCGACGTGCCCCTGGATGGCCACGGTGGAGCGGCGAAAGCCGGTGCCGCGGTACCGACCGACCTCACACCTCTGGATAGCGGTGACCGGTGTCTGTATCGGTGTTGAGAGCGAGACCGGGACCTGCGACCGGCTCGGTGCCGGGAGGTCGACTGGGATCGCGAGTGTCGTTGTCTAGATCTGCTCCTAGAGGTGCGGTGCCCACCGCAGTGCCGTGAGCTGGAGCGGTGCCAGGAGTACCTAGTTGACGCTCGGGACGTCGACCGGTGCCGGGAGCCCGACCGGTGCCGAGAGTGCGATCGGAACCGTGGTGATCGGTGCCGGGAGCCTGAGCGGTGCCGGGAGCCTGAGCGGTGCCGAGGCGATCGGTGCCGGGAGTCCGACCAGTGCCGGGATCGGGATCGACGTCGCGAGTCTGAGTGGCGCCTCGATGCCGAGCGTCCGCGGGACCGTGATCTGGAGCGGTGCCGGTCTGCTACACTGACCGAAGCTGGTCTGGTCAGGGTCGGTTTGCCCACAGAGCATAGTACCCGCACCGGCGGTGCCAGGGGCAAGGGCATCGGTGCCTCGGTGATGGCGATTAGCTCTCTCGCCGTGGCGAACGTCTCCGGGGTAGACGGTGAAGCGAGCTCTACCACGGTGCGTACCGGGGAGCTGCCAGGTGCCGGACTCGACGGCCCCCGTGGGGTCAGAGTTAACAGTACCGGCTTAGACGGTGCTGCGGCAGGTATCGGTGCCGGGCGATCCGCCTTTTGCGCAGGATCTGATTGTGGGGCGGCTGGTGGCGAGATGATCTGTGCCTTCGCCGTCTTCGACCTCGGGGAGAGGGAGCGGCTCTGGGCCGGTTTCGGTGCCGGCTTCTTGGTGGTAGCACTCGGTGCCGCGGTGCCCTTGCTCACCGGTTGGCTTGCACTCAGTGCCGAGGGCGAAGGTGTCAGGGCCGCTTCCATCAGGAGCTGTCTCAATCTAATGTCCCGCTCATTCTTGGTCCTCGGCTTGAAGGACTTACAGATCGGGCACTTGGCAGATAAGTACGACTCCCCGAGGCACTTCAAGCAGGAGTCATGAGGGTCTCCAACTGGCATGGGCTTGTGACAAGCCGAGCACTGCTTGAAGCCCGATGAGCCGGGCATGAGCTCCGGCTCCCGGTGCGGGGGAGGGGGGGGGTACCCCCGATCCCCTCACTACAACTAATAACTAGACTAACAACACTAGATAACTGACTAACTAACAACTATATATCTATATATGTACAATAACAACTATAACTACTATATACGATAGCGAAACGAGCTAATAGGGAGCGTGGAGGTCAGCGAAGCCGCTCTCCACAGTTCCAACGACCGACACGGGAGGTAAGAAGGAACCGAAGGGTGGCCGGGTCGGCTGGGATATATATTGGGCGCCATAGCGGCGCCACTCCAGGGGGCGCCCAGCCGACCCGCCTGGGTTGCTAGGATAAAAGTTTCTCCAACGAACGTGCACGCGGTGCGCACACACCTAACTGGAATGCATATGAGCAATCACTCGAAGAAGAAGCTGATCTTCTAAACCAATGACTCTCAACCTTTTTGGGTTCAGGACCCGTCTGTAAATGTTTATGGCCTGTCATGACCCTGTAAATAGTCTGGGGGTAGTTTTCAGTTGGATCCTGCCTTGTACTCACCCCACAGTGGCAGCTCCTGAAGCTCTCGTGCTGTGAGGCTAGCTGGGTTTGACTCTCCATTCCAGGCATTGCAACCTTCGGGGTTGCAGCACCACTCAGGTGGAGTTGTGACCCGGCTCATGGGGTTGCAGTACCTCTCACTTAAATTTGGCCTACCAGGACTCTTATTATCATGACAGCTAGGCCAAACCAGAGTGGTGCTGGAACCCCAAGAGGTTGTATTGCTCAGTACCTGGAGCAGGGAGGCGAGCCCAGACATCCCCGTGGGACAGGAGCTGCCACACAATCCTTTGAAACATTCTGGTGACTGAATTTTGGGTCCCGACCCACAGGTGGAGAAACCCTGTTCTAAACTCTTTTCAAAGCAGCAGTTTAGACCTGCTAGGTTCTTATAGCAAAAATTGAAACTTTTTGAGCAAGAAGCAAAGAAAGAATTAAGTCTCATATCTGGAATATACTATTGTTAAGGGAAGTTTCTTTTATATTTAGTGAGCACTGATAACAAACACCAAATTTAAACTTGAAAAAAGTTTCTATTTCCAATCCCTATTTCAGCAGTTCAGAGGGCTTTTTTCATCTTTATTTCCCTACTTAACAGAACACACATAATGCAATTCTATGAAAAATACATTAATGTAACTTTATGCCTGGGAAATTAAACACACAAAAGGCAAGAAATGCAGACTTAAGAGCTAATTAACAGTTGCAGCTTAAACTTCTGCCAGTGGATGAGACCTACTGATACTGATGTGGTTACTGTTTGTGAAAGCAACAATGAAAGCAGGCTATAACTTAAAAATTATATCAAAAATAAAACGCTAAGTTTTAAATAGATCTTTCAGCTCTCTTCTAATCTACGTAGTGAAGCTGCAGCATTGATAATGTTTCTCTTGAAAGTGGAGAAGTTCTTTGGCTTACTACATTAAATACAAATGATGCTTTCAGCCTAGATCTCCTTTCTCAGTCCCAGGATTCGGTCATTCTCTCTCCATCTTAGTCTTTCTTCCTTCGATCTCTACTTTTTGAACAAGCAGCACAATTCCCAGAGTTCTGTAGCCTTAAACTCTAACACCAACGTGTTTCTGCTACTATCCATGGGTCAGGCCCTTTGACAATGATTTAACTATTATATGGGGAAGCAGTAATAAAGACAAAACATCACTTCTTGTCCATTTTAAGCTCTTTGGAATAGTGCTGCTCTGCTAAGAGATTTTTTTTAAAGTTAAAAATGGCAGTTTATCCTCCTTGCTACCTCCATGGAGCTGCATGAATATAAAAGCACCTTGACAAGCACAACAGCAACAACACTCATGTCTAAAACCAGGATTCCAACAGTACTATGGAACTGGAGCGTTTGCCCAAAAGTCTGTGTAGCGAGAAAAGGAAAACAGGTGTATAAGGAAGGAAAATGGGAGAAAGAAATCAGGAGATAACTATAGAGAGATGGTATGGACTCTCTGCATTTAATTAACACGGTCTGCCAAAGATCCGTACCCATTATCAGCTATGAAGAAAAAGAAACTGATATTTCCAACTGCAGAAATGTGATATTAATTAAACAAACATAGGCCTTAATTTTCATTAACACTGTTTTAAGAAATGGCATTTTAAAATACATTTTGAGGAGTGGCCTTGGGAAATGTTTGATAAAGAAAGCACTAGCAACCTTCTTCAGACAATCTAATTGCAGGTTTCATTTAAAACCAAGTTACAGTAACTAATAACAGAAGAAGCCATCGGTGCCCATTTCTATGAAAACTAACGAAGTATAAAAATATACACATAGGTTTTAATATATCTATTCTGGTGTCAGAAATAAAAGAAATGAAAAATATTCTTGAAAACAGAAAAAATGTATTATAGCCCAAAATTATAATAAATTTAAAAGCACTTCCAAGTCATACAATTTTTGCTTGTAAACAAATATATCTCAATCTTTATTCATTTCTCTGCAGTTCACTGAGGTTTTTGACCTTGCATATCGTGTGTGTGCGTTCGTATCAGAATACACAAATGTCTGCATTACTCAAATCTCAAACAAAAAAAGAATTATTGAAAATGATTACTGAATTATTGAAAACATCAGAGTAAACAATAATTCAAACAAGTCAGCAAATATGGTCTATCTTTCTGAACGAAAACCTTGATAAATAGTTTGTTCTCAATATAGCCAAGGGAAAATTCAATACATCATCTCATTGTTTTCTACAACTTCAAATTTTAGGTTTGCTTTTACAGTAGTAAATATCACAGCCACAGTTTTCCACAGTAGCACTATCAGTGGCAAATTATGGTGCACAAAGGACTCAGACAGTTTCACTAGACAACACAGTAGTAAAAATGCATGAGTCACACCTTACAGCTTCCATCACTGCTATCACTGGCGGAGCTGTGCCTGTAGCAAATCAGAGGTGCAAAATTTGCTAGTGTAGATGCAGTATAGGAAAATCTGCATATTTTACACAAATTGTGGAGATGATTACATGGCATATGCTGTACCAGTATGGTAAATGACAAACAGGAAAGAGTAAGAAACATTGCTTTGTGAATCCAAGACCAAATGGAATTCAACTGGCTATTTTATTTCCTTCTCACAAATATAAATATTTTATATACCTGCGCTGCTGCCCAAATGCAGTCTATGTGCTGAGTACTAAGTCGCCCTTCAGCTGCAAGAAAATTGAGAATCACTTGGCACTGTTTGATGATCTGCAAAGAGAGAACATATTTAGGATAGATTTAACAGAACAAAGAATTACTCCTCCATAAATACATCAAAAATCAGATTATTTTACACAAACCTCAATATGTAAATTTGGTCCAAAAATATGTTCAACCACATTGTTGCTGATAAGCCAGTCTGCAAGCTCTTTTGCAATGGACCTACATATGAAAAAGAGTATTGATATGTATATAAATTCTTTATTTATCTATATTGCATATTAAATCATTTCCCTATGACAGTGTTCTTTTACTCAATTTTATTTGTATATTCAAAACTATAAGAAAACTATTTTTGAATCTGAAATGTGTTCAGCTGGTATTGACAAGTATTTTAAAAAGTAGGAGTTATATAAATTACTTTTCTAGGGGAGCAATTTTTAAACATTCCCTTATCAAAACTTGCTGACATAGCAATTCACATGGTTTTTAAAAAGTCTGTGTTATTTACATGACAATGCACTTAGTTAATTACACATGCACGGTATTTAGACACTTTCAAAATCACAGGTCTGGTCTACACTACGCGTTTATACCGATTTTAGCAGAGTTAAACCGATTTTAGCAGAGTTAAACCGATTTAACGCTGCACTCGTCCACACAAGGCCCTTTATATAGATATAAAGGGCTCTTTAAACCAGTTTCTGTACTCCTCCTCAACAAGAGTAGCGCTGAAATCAGTATTATCATATCGGATTAGGGTTAGTGTAGCCGCAAATCAATGGTATCGGCCTCCGAGCGGTATCCCACAGTGCACCACCGTGACCACTCTGGACAGTAATCTGAACTCAGATGCAGTGACCAGGTAAACAGGAAAAGCCCCGTGAACTTTTGAACTTCATTTCCTGTTTGGCCAGCATGGAGAGCTCACCAGCACAGGTGACTATGCAGAGCTCATCAGCACAGGTAACAATGCAGTCTCCTGAGAATCGAAAAAGAGCTCCAGCATGGACCGCACGGGAGGTACTGGATCTGATTGCTGTATGGGGAGAGGATTCTGTGCTAACAGAACTCCATTTCAAAAGACGAAATGAAAAAACATTTGAAAAAATTTCTAAGGCTATGATGGAGAAAGGCCACACCAGGGACTCAGTGCAGTGCAGAGTGAAAGTTAAGGAGCTCAGACAAGCCTAACAGAAAACCAAAGAAGCAAATGGAAGGTCCGGGGCAGGGCCGAAAACATGCCACTTCTACGCTGAGCTGCATGCAATTCTAGGGGGGTCCGCCACCACTACCCCACCCCTGTCTGTGGATTCCGAGGTGGGAGTGGTAATCTCAACCATGGCTGAGGATTCTGCGGACGGGGAAGACGAGGAGGAGGAAGAGGAAGACGAGCTTGCAAAGAGCACACAGCACTCCGTTCTCCTCAACAGCCAGGAGCTTTTTCTCACCCAGACGGAATTATCCTCCCAACCCTCCCAAGCCACTAGCCCAGACAATGAAGCCATGGAAGCGACCTCTGGTGAGTGTACCTTTGTAAATATAAAACATGGTTTAAAAGCAAGTGTTTTTTAATGATTGATTTGCCCTGAGGACTTGGGATGCATTCGCGGCCAGTACAGTTATTGGAAAAGTTTGTTAACGTGTCTGGGGATGGAGCGGAAATCCTCCAGGGACATCTCCATGAAGCTCTCCTGGAGGTACTCCAAAAGCCTTTGCAGAAGGTTTCTGGGCAAGGCAGCCTTATTCCGTCCTCCATGGTAGGACACTTGACCAGGCCATTCACGTAGCAAGTAATCTGGTATCATTGCATGACAAAGCCTAGCTGCATATGGTCCCGATGATTGCTGGCATTCAAGCAACATCCGTTCTTTATCTCACTGTGTTATCCTCAGGAGAGTGATATCATTCATGGTAACCTGGTTGAAATTCAGGAATTTAATCTAGAGGACAGAGATGGCCATTCCAACTGGGCTGTTTGCCTGTTGCTTAAAAGAAATCCTTCTTTGCAGGTAGCCAAGCGGGGAGAGTGGAGGGGGGGAATGGTGCTGAGCTTTTTTGCGTTTGGCTAGCAGGGATCTTCCCTGCTACCAGCCACACGGTGCGGGGGAAGGGAGGTGACTAGCAGCGATCTTCCATGATACCAGCCATGCGGTGGGGGAAGGGGTAAAGCGATCATTCCAGAGAATTGGATGGGGGGTGGTTTCTGCTGCTGTATGTTAACAGGAAAGAAGCAGCACTGAACGGGATCTGCTTGGTATTTGGGAACGGAGGGCATTGTGTATACGAAGGCTGCAGAAGCCGAAAGACCATGGCTTACCCTGGCCGCATGCAAGCTGAATTCTGATGCCCGGACCTGCGTCTGTGAGATCTCTAACACCAGAGCCGCAGGCACTCAGTATTAAGATGCAAAATGTGACCTTGTAGTGAAATCACGTGCTATGTAAGGTGAATAGTGTTGTTCACCGTCTGTAAAATGTATCTTTTTAAATACTTCTCTCCCTTTTTTCCCTCCCTCATGCAGCTGCAAATTTTTCAAGCCTCCCTACTCCATCCCGAAGGCTATCTCAGATAAGGCGGAGGAAAAAAAAGGCGAGAGACGAAATGTTCTCGGAAATCATGGAAGTAACCCGCAATGAAAGAGCTCATCTGAATGAGTGGAAGGACATGGCATCAAATTACAGGAAAGATGCCAGTGAACGTGAGGACAGGAGGGATGCTTGAGATGAGAGGTGGCGTCAGGAAGATCAGAGGTGTAGGCAGGAAGATATGCAGCGGTGGGATGCAACGCTGGGGCTGCTGCGTGATCAAACTGACATCCTCCGACGTCTGGTGGAGCTTCAGGAACAGCAGCAGGGTCACAGAGTGCCGCTGCAGCCCCTGTGTAACCACCCTCACCACTCACCATGTTTCATATCTTCCTCACCCAGACGTGTAAGAACGCATGGGGGAAGGCTTCGTGCACCCGCCCACTCCACCCCCATGGACAGCCCAACCAAAAGGCTGTCATTACTTTGAAATATTTTTAGTGGTCTTTTCTTTCCCTCCTATCCTCCTTGTCAGTTCTCTCCCTCTTTTTATAATTAATAAATAAATAATACATTATTTTTAAACAATAGTGACTTTATTTCCTTAAGCAAGCTGTAATCGAAGGGGGAGGGTGGGTTGCTTACAGGGAATGAGTCAGTCAAGTAGGGGTTCATCAAGGAGAAACAAACACAACAGTCACACCGTATCCTGGCCCGTGATGAAACTCGTTTTCAAAGCTTCTCTGATGTGCACAGCTTCCTGGTGTGCTCTTCTAATCGCCCTGGTGTCTGGCTGTGTGTAATCAGCGGCCAGCTGATTTGCCTCAGCCTCGCACCCCACCATAAAGGTCTCCCCCTTACTCTCACAGAGATTGTGGAGCACACAGCAAGCAGCAATAACAATGGGGACACTGGTTTGGCTGAAGTCTGAGCAAGTCAGTAATGTGCACCAGCACGCCTTTAAACGGCCAAATGCACATTCTACTACCACTCTGCACTTGCTCAGCCTGTAGCTGAACAGCTCCTGACTACTGTCCAGGCTGCCTGTGTATGGTTTCATGAGCCATGGCATCAAGGGGTAGGCTGGGTCACCCAGGATAACTACAGGCATTTCAACATCCCCAACCATTATTTTCTGGTCTGGGAAGTAATTCCCTTGCTGCAGCCGTTTAAACAGAGTAGTGCTCCTGAAGACGCGAGAATCATGAACCCTTCCTGGCCATCCCACGTGGATGCCGGTGAAACGACCTTTGTGATCCACCAGTGCTTGCAGCACCATTGAAAAGTACCCCTTGCGGATTACGTACCGGGTGCCCTGGTGCTCTGGTGCCAAGAAAGGGATATGGGTCCATCTATCACCTCCCCAGAGTTAGGGAATCTCATTGCAGCAAAGCCATCCACTATGACCTGCACGTTTCCCAGAGTCACAACCTTTCCTAGCAGCCGCTTAATGACTGCTTTGGCTATTTGCATCACACCAGACCCCACAGTAGATTTGCCCACTCCAAATTGATTCCCGATTGACCAGTAGCTGTCAGGCGTTGCAAGCTTCCAGAGGGCAATTGCCACTCGCTTCTCAACTGTGAGGGCTGCTCTCATCTTGGTATTATGGCATTTCAGGGCAGGGGAAAGCAAGTCACAAAGTTCCATGAACATGCCCTTACGCATGCGAAAGTTTCGCAGCCACTGCGAATCGTCCCAAACCTGCAAAACTATGCGGTCCCACCAGTCCGTGCTTGTTTCCCAGGCCCAAAATCGGCGTTCAGTGGCTAGAGCCTGCCCCATTACCAGCAGGATCTCCAGAGCGCAGGGGCCGGCGGTTTGAGAGAATTCTGTGTCCATGTCCTCATCACTCTTGTCGCCGCTCTGCCATAGCCGTCTGCTCCTCGCCTGGCTTTGCAGGTCCTGGTTCAGCATAGACTGCACGAGAATGCGCGAGGTGTTTACAACATCCACGATTGCGGTCTTGATCTGAGCAGGGTCCATGCTTGCTGTGCTATGGCGTTTGCACAGTTCACCCAAGAACAAAGGCGCGAAATGGTTATCTGCTGCTTTCACAGAGGGAGGGGTGAGGCTGTACCCAGAACCACCCGCGACAATGTTTTTTGCCCCATCAGGCACTGGGATCTCAACCCAGAATTCCAAGGGGGGGGAAGACTGCGGGAACTATGGGATAGCTACGAGATAGCTACCCATCGTGCAACGCTCTGGAAATTGACGCTTGCCTCAGTGCATGGACGCAGACTGCCGAATTAATGTGCTTAGTGTGGCCACATGCATTTGACTTTATACAATCTGTTTTACAAAACCAGTTTATGTAAAATCGGAATAATCCCGTAGTGTAGACATACTCACATTTTAGTTTCATCCATAACAGAATGGATCTCTGCCAACAGCCAATCAAAAAAATAAACTGTCAAATAGATCGAGACAAGGGGATTGAATTTTCCAAACTAAAAACTGAGTTCCCCCCGAAGTCTGGAAACGAACACATATATCCTTGTTCCTCCCACACAAGCAGATGGACCAATTTGTTTGGCAAGATTTTGGCATCAGGATCAATGTGTGATAATTTTGGTGTTCAGAGCACAGACTGTAGTTGATCTGCTGTTGGGGTAAAATCCTGTTCCCTGCACACAACCTAGGTAACAGGGTTGTGCACAGGAGTGGGCTACAGGAATCTGGGTGAAAGGCACTCATGGCCAGTACTACAGCCTCAGCATCTCCAGTTCTGATGATCACCCAGAGTAAGGAAACAAGAGTCCATAGGCTCAAAGAGAAGGGAGGCAGAGTCCGCACAGCATGGAGCTGAGCCCGTAAGTAAAGCTTAATTTCCTAGCGCTGGTTGTCAATTCCCTAATTATTCTGAAAAACTCAATCACTAATGATAAGCCTCAACAGACCTTCACCACCAAAACCTATTTTTTATGAGTGTTCAGTGCCCCAGCCAGAGCTCTCACAACCCCCCACACTCCAACACCCAGTTCCAGCCCAGAGACTCCTCCTGCCCTCCAAACCGCTTAGCCCCAGCCCAGTGCACCCCGATCCCCTCATCCCCAGCCCCAACCCAAAGTATGCACCCCCCAGCCAGAGCCCTCACACACCCCCTGCCCCATCCCAGAGCCCCCTCCCACACTCAAACCCTCAGCCCGGAGCCCCCTCCTGCACCCCAAACCCCTCATCCCTGGCACCACCCCAGGGCCCTCATCCCTTCTCATATCCCAACCCACTGCTTCAGCCTTGAGCCCCCTCCCGCACTTTGAACTCCTCATTTCTGGCCCTACCCCGGAGCCTACACGCCCTGCTGGAACCCTCATCCCATCCCCCTGACCCAGCCTGGTGAAAATGAGCAAGTGACTGAGGGTGGGGAGAGCAAGTGACAGAGGGAGGGGGGATGGAATGAGTGCGGGCGGACCCTCAAGGGAGGGGCGAGGCGAGGGGCAGGGCAATGGCATTCAGTTTTGTGTGAGTAGAAGTTGGCAACCCTAATCAGCCAGTATTCTTTCCATAAAACAGGGCCCTGAGGCACTGTGGAAGATCAATGTGACAAGATATCTGAAACTGCTAGGAGAGGGATGAAAACTAAACAGTTTTAAATATCAAGATTGGCTGGGGCAGTTTCATGCAACCAGGAGCTGTCCTGCTTCCTCCAGGTTTGCTTTTCAAAAACACTTTGGAGTCCAGGGAGGACAGTAAGGCATAAATGACAGTCCCCATCCACCAAAGGAAAAAACATCCACTGCTCAAGCTCCATTCTCATTGATCAATTTCAAACAACAGCACTACTTTCAAAGCCTCCTGACCACACCCCTATCCAAGTACCCTCAGGTGCTCAATGTAAATGACCACAGTTCTATTGTTCACACAGCTCAGGATCTGACCAAAGGCATCAACTCTATTATCAATGAAATAACTTCCATTGGCTGTATGATTTTATTCCTTGAGAAACAGGTGGTGTGACTTGATCTGAGCTGCAAGAGATCTCTGCTGTAGATCATGAAGAGTGCTCAAACGTTTTAATAGTTGTGAAGCTATCAAGTAATTAATCTTCCCCTCAGCCCAGTCTCTTGTAGCAAGATGTCATCTCAAAAGAGCACCTACTAGCCAGTCTTTAAAATAGGGGCAAATATAGATATGTCACTGATGCGGGGACAATAAATAAATAAATAAACTTTCAGTAAATCCTGGGAACTGATAAAAGCGTAAAGAGTACATGAGTACTAATAAAGAGCTGTACCAAGAAATCTTTGTTGGAATTCCACATTAAGATATGTCTTAAATAAACAGTCACAAAAGAAATCATCAGGTCCCATTAATGCTAAATTGCTGCTCAGAAACTCAATACTTAAACATTTATCCTCCTTAGAAAAAGTTGGACAAAAATTTATCTTTTTTTTCAAATTAAAAAAAGGGTTATTTTATTTAAATAGGATTTTTTAAATTAAATAGATACTTATTTTTAAAAATAAGCCTATTTAAAATTAAATTTGAAATTATAACATATAAATGTACTATAATCTATTACATTAGATTAAATTTATTACATTAAATAAAAATAATATTAAGCAGTATATGTTTGCGGCTGAAATTTTAATGAAAATCAAACACTAACCCACTGGCCACTTAGTTCATAGAATATCAGGGCTGGAAGGGACCTCAGGAGATCATCTAATCCAACCACCTACTCAAAGCAGGACTAATCATCAGACAGATTTTTGCTCCTAATCTCTAAGTGGCCCTCTCAAGGATAGAACTCACAACCCTGGGTTTAGCAGGGCAATGCTCAAACTCCTGAGCTATCCCTCCCTCATTCTGGTCCAGTACATGACACCAAAATTTGCTGTGGGGCTAACACAGCTTCTCACAACAGTAGCCTCTTCTGAAGGTTCAGAAAAAATATTTTCTTCATTTCAGTTTATTCAACTAGTTCAGTTCAATGCCTAATTCATTCAAAGTTAAGAAACTAACCGGGAGTTGAAAAAGGAAGAAAGCTTATTTTCCTCCTCCAGTGTATGAATAAAAGCTTAATGTGAGAGGATGAGACCTACTAGTTTAAAAACTTCAAGGACAACAATGACCAGAAACAATCAATTCAAGTACAGATAACACTTCACTTAATAAATCATCAGATGAGGACGATGAGAAGGCAAGGGCAGGAGCAGAGGTTGGCACCGCCTCCTCTGGAAGGGTGACCTTCACTGCAGCTGGAGAAGGCTTGCAGGCACCTCACTCAGACCCTGCGTCTCAATCTGGGGGTGGTCAAGAAACAGAGGTTGACCTCCTCTCTGATGCCCCTGACACAGAGCATTGCATGAGGGTCCCTGGCGCCTGCGGAAACCCACGAGTTCCAGAACTGCCATGGGGTAGGCCTTTGGACTTGGGGCCAGGCACAGGCCGATGGTAGTGGGGAGCCCCCCGATGCTTGATCGGGCACATCTGGCCCAAGTGACCCGGTACCTCTGAGGAGGAGGAGGAATGGTGTTATTTTGGGGACCACTGCAATGCCGATGAGGCCTCGGAGTACTCTTCCTGCCTGTTTCCATGACGCTCATGGTGGGGGAGGGGGATGGTACCAGACTTTGAGGTCCTGGCATCTGCTTGGGGCCGGTGGCGGAGCTAGGCAGATCAGCGACGGTTATCAGCAAGGAACCGCAGCTGCAAAAGGAGCAGAATGAGCCAGCAGGTCCCACATCAGCAGCTCCTCTGGCATGACTATACCGCCCCCAGTCTCCAGCCCTGTCCTCCAGTGGGGCTGTTCAGACCCCAGACAGGAGAAATGAGACGCAGCGTCACAGCTGTGTGGAAGGGCTGGGGGTGGGGGGGTACAGCCCCGCTGGAGAAGCTGCCACTGCTGTGGTTTCCTTCTAAATGTGCTCCCCCAGAGGCATCTGGGGAGGGGCACGTGACCCTTCTTGCCCCTTCCAAGCGTTGCCTTTGCGGGGATCAGACGCATCATGGCTCAACTGGGGTCCTGTGCCCTGGGGAGCAATGTCTCCTAACCAGAGACTGCTGACGTTCTGGGTACCAGTGGTGCACCATCCCCCTGTGCCGACCACTGGACAACCAGCGCCATCCCACAGGGGACTGGTACCAAGAGTCCCACAAATGGTGTCAGGAACTCAAGTTGGTCTCGGCAGGTTGGAAGCGCATTCCCGGGGATCGTCACTTCGACGCCAACCACCGCAGTGCCGGAGAGCGACGCTACACCAATGGGGAACGTGATATGGGTCCCAGTGCTGGCTTCCCCCTGGAGGCAACCACATCTGGACAAGGGGTTGGGGGCACTGGCAAAGAATGTCTTTTGCAGCCTGGAAAGCCTCCGGGGTAGACGGGACTTCCAGGTGCTGGGTGACCTCTGTCACTACCTGAGGTGGGTCCCTAGGAGGGCTGGCTGGCCTGGCCGGCGACGTCAGGAACTAACTGTTAAGAAAACAAAAGAACTACTTATCTAACTATTTACAATACTAAGAGAAACCACTGGTAAGTAAGCACTTGCTGAAGCAAGGAGATGTTCCAGCATGGTCACTGGCAGAAAGAAGGAACTGAGGGTGGGGGGAAATCCAGCAGCACTCCTTACACTGCAGCATGTGCATACCACTCCAGAGGACGCCAGAGCCGGTCTGTTACGGATATCACAGGGAAAACTTTTAGCCCCAGTGCATGTGGCGATCTAACACACCTAAAATGGAATGGACATAAGCAAACACTCAAAGAACTATTGTGTTCCAATGTCTCAAGTATTTATAGACACCAGTCTCCCAAACTTTATTCTAAATACACGTATGATAACATGTCTGCAAGTCAGGATAAATTACAAAATAATAAATATCTGAGGGCTACAGAAATACATTGTACATCTTACTCAATGTTCCCAGAATATCCATATTTCATAATTCTTTAGTGTTCAAGGAACTCTTGTCAATTTGCTAAGAATCTCAAGAATCTTGAATACGGCATACAGATGTGGTCTCATCTCAAAAAAGATATACTGATATTAGAAAAGGTTCAGAGAAGGGCAACTAAAATGATTAGGGCTTTGGAACGGGTCACATATAAGGAGAGATTAAAGAAGCTAGGCCTTTTCAGCTTGGGAAAGAGGAGACTAAGGGGGGATAAGATAGAGGTATATAAAATCATGAGTGATGTGGAGAAAGTGAATAAGGAAAAGTTATTTACGTGTTCCCATACTATAAGAACTAGGGGCCACCAAATGAAATTAATGGGCAGCAGGTTTAAAACAAATAAAAGGAAGTTCTTCACACAGTGCACAGTTAACCTGTGGAACTCCCTGCCTGAGGAGGTTGTGAAGGCTAGGACTACAACAAGATTTAAAAGAGAACTAGATAAATTCATGGAGGTTAAGTCAATTAATGGCTATTAGCCAGGATGGGTAAGGAATGGTGCCCCTAGCCTCTGTTTGTCAGAGGGTGGAGATGGGTGGCAGGAGAGAGATCACTTGATCATTACCTGTTAGGTTCACTCCCTCCGGGGCACCTGGCACTGGCCACTGTCTTTAGACAGGATACTGGGCTGGACTGACCTTTGGTCTGACCCAGCATGGCCATTCTTATGTTCTCATGTTATGTTCTGTTATGATTTACTCTGATTGTACTACCACTAAATTTTGTTAGAGAGATATGGAAGGAATTCCTGAAGAAAGCAATTTTAGTGGTGTCTTAGGGTAGCTCCTGCAAAGCGTTGAGCACCTTCAACACTAACTGACTTCAATGGGAGTTAAGGTGCTTAGCATGTTACAAGATCAAAACATTAATACCTGTAAATATGAAACATATAAATATGATTCTAGCTGTGTGTTTTGAAGAGGAGTGAGGTTACAACTGAGAGGAAAAGATCCCAGTAACAGAGTTAAGAGCATCTGGTGCTAAGGAGAAAAACAGGTTTATAATAAATGTCATCTATTCAGTTCTCTCTCTTCTGTAATCCAAGAAAACAGAGGATTGCTGTAAATTCTAAGAGAAGAATGATTGTCTGGCTAAGCTAGGAGGAGGACAGGAGACACTGGATGTAGTTTAATTAGGCCACAACTTTAGCTGTGTAACCAGGAGATAAAAGTATGCATTGCAGTATTTCCATAATCATTTCAATATATACCCAGGACATTTACATCAGCCCTTACCCATCCTGGTTCCCAGCCAAGCCAATGCCGGGACCTCACCATCCCCCCCACTCAAATGAGGGTTAATGCGGGACTATAAAGGAAGGGGAGGCTTCCTACCATACCAGTCATAGGAGCCCTGAACCCCCTCTATTTCCACTCCTTTAAAGAATAATTCCTTTAAATCCTTTACCAATCCATCTTATCATTGTATTCCTACCCTATGGAATAGCTGCACTAGACACCTGCCCCTAATTTACATAATGAGTTGCAACATCATGGCCTAAGTCGTATATCCCGTTCACTCCAATTACGCCCCTCTGAACCCACTGGGGGAAGGCAAAAAACCCCACTTCATTTTGGCCAATCTGGCAAGAAGAATAAAATTCTTTCCCAGCCCCCACCAACACCCGAGAAAGGAGCAACTATCATAACGGCCACAGCAGATCCTGACAAAACCCAGTATTTAACTACTTCCATAGGTGGGACAGTGGGTGCTGCTTCATCTGGCCCAGGTAAGAAAAGGGCTTTTCCTGCACTGGCATGGACCTACATATAGTCTCCTCGCCTCAGTCACCTGTTGGGGGTGGGGGGAATCAGTATCCCCACGCTGACCTCTTCAGCCCCTGCAGCAGAAAGTCATTCTCTGGCTCCCTAGCCCTTAAACAGCCCTTACACACCATTTCCAACAAGCCAGACATCAGTCCCTACCACTTAATGTGTAGCAACGTCATTGGATAAACTTCTCAAAAGATTATCTGACTATAATACTATTTAAAATTAAAATTGATAACCATATTTGGTACTTTAGCTCTTTTCTGTATTAGCTACTGACTTTCTTTATCAGTGACCTGTACTGTTTCAAAGTTGAACTTAAGTTTACTTTAGTAATATTTAAAAAATTAGTAAGGAAAACGGCCAGAAAGATTGACTATGCCCATCCCCTCCTTGATTCACTTTAACAAGTACTTGTTATACAAGAATTTTTCAAGTCATAAACAATTTTAATCTATTAAGTATAAATCCTTTTGCAATGTTTATATTACACTGGATACACATGAAATGGGGTACTTTTATTTCAAATTATTAGAAAAAATCCACAGACAAGGATTCATTGTTTGGGAAGTCGCATAGAATACTTTGTATGTGAGGAACCTCCTTTACATACAAGGTTCTCTTCATATTTTTGGGACTCCTCACAAGTACAGGTATGAGCCATAGTTTGTACACTGATTCTGTGCTTTCACCAGCTATATCGGGGTAGGCAACCTATGGCACGTGTGCCAAATGCGGCACGCAAGCTGATTTTCACTGGCACTCAGACTGTCTGGGTCCTGGCCACTGGTCCAGGGGCTCTGCATTTTAATTTAATTTTAAATTAAACATTTTTAAAACCTTATTTTCTTTACATAAAACAAAAGTTTAGTTATATATTATAGATTTATAGAAAGAGACCTTCTAAAAATGTTAAAATGTATTATTGGCACGCAAAACCTTAAATTAGAGTAAATAAATGAAGACTCAGCCACCACTTCTGAAAGTTTGCCAACCTCTGAGCTATATAATCAGCTGAATGGCCTTTCCACATATTTCATTGACACAAAAAGGTACAACCATCCACACCAAAATGGATGGTCTATATTTTGGAATTTACTATGTTAACTCTACAGCGAAAATTATTTTATATGATGCTAATAGTCTACTTTAACTACAGTTTAAGAAGATATCTTTTTCTAGGTATTTTATTTTTTTCTTTACTCTTTACTCCATTAATCTGAGTGGGGTTACACTGATAAGTACCAGAGAAAAGTCATTGTCTGTAGCACATAAACTGAATTTCTCTCCATTTGCTACAGTCCTAGTGTAAACAAACTCTCCCTAAATATAACATTTGTCAAATGAGGATAACAACACTTCCCACTTTATGGTGTTTTATGGAAGATTAGTTCATTAAATGAATGTGAGGTTCTCATATGCTTCACAGATAAGCATCATAGAATAGCCTATAGATATATAATAAATGAAAACACAGTGAAAGGTCTGAAGTAAGTGCCTAATTATCATGATAACTGTCCTTTCTATTTTCTATTCTGGGTTTCTTTTGTGTGTATATTTATTTATTTTGTAAGTACAAGGAGTAAGTTTGCCATTGACTCATTCTGCCTTCTATCATGGTATAGGAGTTCCCCAGGATTCACATCAGTCCACTGCTTTTCACTATTTATTTACTATCTGCAGGAATTTTCTTCCAGACCAAGGGCCCAAAGTTTCACTTTTGTCTGGAAATAATACAAATTTAATTCTCATTCTCTCCAAAATGATTGTCTGATATTCAACTAGAAGACATCCTATCATTCTTTCCCAGTTTCAAATGACCACTATCTTGAACTTAACGTAGAAAAAAATGTTGCAATGATAGTCCTTAACATAAACTGAACAAATTCACTTTATCCATTATACCTATTACCATGTTTCAAAACACTGTTACCAGACAACTTTTATCAACCAGATACTCTAAACATGAGATCATTCCATTGAGCACAAATAAAAGTTAACGCAAAACTGTAACGCCGTATTTCTGATATACATATTTTCTTCTACAGTTCTCTTTTGTTTCTAGCTGTTGAAATCTGACAGTGCAATTCTGATTATATAAACTTGTTGGGAGACACCAATACACTTCAGATAACTGGAGGACATTTACCACTTCTTTCCTTAGGATGTTGCATGTCACTAATATTTGTAAAACATCTTGAAAACTTAAAGCACTATATAAATGTTGAAGTATTATGATTATCACTAGAATACCTCTTAATCCTAGAACTCTCTTCCAGACCATTCCGCACTCTGACTCTCAATCTATTTTCAAAGTTAGATCGAAAAGGGTTTATTTTTAATCTAATTTTTAACTAAACTGCAAGGAGATGTGTACCAATAATTGGTATTTCATTTCTTCTACAATGCTTTACAAATCTAGAGGCGTTCTATGATTATGTAATATCATTACAGTTCAGGCAAGATTAATAAAATAATAACTCAATTTCCAGTACAAATTCACATGTAACATCTTAAAAAAATACCTCTTCAGCTTTCACCATTTCATGCTAATAAGTCAAAAGTATGAGTTAAAGACACTTAGATCGCACACTACAAACAAACAAACAAACAAACATTAAACAAAAAATAAGAGTGACCAGGGACTTAATGCAAAACATTACTCCTTTTGGTAAAGTATCAGAGGTGTAGCCGTGTTAGTCTGGATCTGTAAAAGCAGCGAAGAGTCCTGTGGCACCTTATAGACTAACAGACATATTGGAACATGAGCTTTCGTGGGTGAATACCCACTTCGTCATGACATGCATCCGACGAAGTGGGTATTCACAAACGAAAGCTCATGCTCCAAACCATCTGTTAGTCTATAAGGTGCCACAGGACCCTTTTGGTAAAGATTCTGGAGAATTATTCTCCCCATAATACACAAATAACTGTACAAACTACGGTATTCTACAAATGACATGTTTACAACAACGGAACTTGGGAAGAATAAGGCATATCAGCAATGTTTTTAGGATTTAGCATTTGGGATGGCAGATGAACAGCAAAGACTTAAACACAAAGAGCTTGACTTTCTTCTGGAAGCATTTTTAAAAGTCTTGATTAAATATTGTGGCTACTGTGAAAGCGGCAAACTCCTTAAATGTCATGGAACTCTACTCACAACATGTTTGAATCAAAGAGTTTTATCCATTTTGAACAGAAACTGAACAGAACAGAAACTGCTCTCCCTTTTGACTTCTCCCAGAAGAACACAAATAAATCAGATAAATTTCAAGAGAGCTTGATTTTGTCCAAGTAACAAATCAAAGCTCTTCTGATATTTAATTTGTACAGTCTAGCTTTCGTAGGCATTCTATGAGACTTGAGGGGAAAGAATGCTCAGATGAAACTCAGAAATGTGTCATACACTACATGTTGTCTGTGAAAAGTACAACAGGAGGGCCTAGTAGGAAAGCTTGGATTTCACATGCTGTCATAGATCAGACAGTTCCTTGAATATGACGCTGAAAAGCTGAAATAGCCACTAAATAGGGCCGGCTCCAGGGTTTTTGCTGATCGCAATCAGTGGCAGCTCCACCGCGCCGCTCTCTTCTTTGGCGGCAATTCAGCAGCAGGTCCTTCCCTCCGAGAGGGACCGAGAGACTGCTGCTGAATTGCCGCCAAAGACCCCGACGTGCTGCCCCTTCCCCCTGGCTGCCCCAAGCACCTGCTTGCTGGGATCGTGCCTGGAGCTGGCCCTGCCACTAAAGGCAACTTAATTATAGGAAGAGACAATCGTGAGACTATTATCTCTAGGTATATGATCTAGGATCAGAAGCTAAGTTCCAAGCTGCGTGACTGCACAGCATGCTATCAAGGGCCACAAAGATGGGGAGAGGTGCCACTCCCCTGGCCCTGAGAGGGAGTAAACAACATTTCCTTTTTTCTTTTTCCACAACAGTCATGATTTTATAGACCTCTATCATATACCCCCTTAGTCTCCTCTTTTCCAAGCTGAGACGTCCCAGTCTTATTAATCTCTCCTCATATGGAAGCTGTTCCAGGCCCCTAATCATTTCTGTTGTCCTTGTCTGAACCTTTTCCAATTCCAATATAACTTTTTTGAGATGAATTTCATCTGCCATTTTGTTGCTCAATCACTAAGCTTTGTGAGATCCCTTTGTAACTCTTTGCAGTTTGATTGGGACTTAACTTACTTGATCAGTTTTGTATCATCTGCAAATTTTGCCACCTCACTGTTTACCCTTTTTCCAGATAATTTATGACTATGCTGAATAGCACTGGTATCAGTACAGATCCCTGGGGGACATCACTATTTACTTCTTCATTCTGAAAACTAACCATTTATTCCCACCCTTTGTTTACCCTATCTTTTAACCAGTTGCTGATCCATGAGAGGACTTTCCCTCTTATCCCATGACAGCTCATTTTGCTTAAGAGCTTTTAGTAAGAGACCTTTTCAAAGTCTTTCTGAAAATCACCCTTGTCCACATGTCTGTTGATCCCCTCAAAGAGTTCTAGTTACAATCATATACTTTCCTGGACAATGGCTCATGAGCTCCAACAAGACCTCTCTCACAACCATTGAACTCTCAAAACCTTCTGGTGTCAAAGACCCATAGTCTATGCAATCAGGTTATTTTCCATTTGAAAGGGCAGTCTGACAAGACCAGAGAACAAAAGAGGGGCTCTTGTGACATTGCCATAAAATCAGTTTACCACACCTGGGGAGCCCACTCAATTAAATTCTCCTTGACTGCCTGCCAAGTGACAAGCAAAAGGAAATATCTTTCTGGATACACCATTCCCACACAATGACAGTGCTCCAGAGGAGAAAAGAGAAACTTTCCCCTTGCTAGTTAAAATGGCACTTTCAGCATTATTATTATCCATGGAAACTTTGATCATTTTCCCACTGATTGATGGCAAAGTTCTCAGGACCAGCTTTCCAAGCTACCCATATAAAGTCTGGTCTCTTTCAGCTTCAATAACCTATGTACTCTACAGTGACCCAGATGGCTTTCCCATCCTTAACTCTACTAAATCTGTCTCTAACATAAAAGCCAAGAATGGCTAAAATAATGGCATCCCTCTGAGCACGTTGTGAGACACAGACCACTTACTCAATGAAATTGTGACAGACCCCAGGAAAACTGCAACTTGACATTATACACAGCTGATCAACACAACATGCTAAGTCAGCACCAATCCTTTAACCCTGAAAAGAGAGTCAAAAAGATACAAGAATCTGAGAAAAGATCTGAATGTCCATAATGACTGAACTCTTGACATCAGGAGTGCTTTCTGCAACTCTAGAAAATGGTATAAAAGAAGCCAGGGTAGCGTTTATAAAGAAGGTTTCTGGGGTTTGGAAAGTTGATCTTGTCCTATATAGAGAAACAGACAGAAAGTGACTTGTAAAGGCCAAATCACACCCTCAACAGAAAATCCTTTGGATTGTCTGGGTAGGAGAAAACGTGCAATCCATGCTGATGAAAGTGGACAACTACCACTGCCAAACATTTGATAAGAACTCCTGATGTTATAGCCATCCCAAGCAGAAAAAGTCTGAACTACTAATGGTTGGCTCCTAAAAGGAACCGAAGATATTTGCTGTGAATCCATCATATCACAATACAGAAGCAGAAATCTCAAAGGTTGACAGTTCCAAATACATCCTGAAGAGTACAGGAAAAGAATAAGCATGACCAGGGACTCAATGCAAAATGTCACTCCTTCTGGTAAACATGTTGAGATTTCAAAGGTCCAGAATAGCTCTTAGACATCCTTTTTTACTCTAAAATGAGTAAACAATGGAAATAAACATTTTTTCCCTCTGTAAGACACTGCCATTCATTTTATTATTTCTAGCTGAATAAGAATAGTGCTTCTTCATTCAACAATTTCTTATTAGAAGAACTCCTGAAGAGGGACACGAAAATGAGATGAGAGTAAAATATTAAACTGAACTGTAGTGGGTCAGCCATTTTCTACATTTCCAAGAGTAGTCCATTGAGATAGACTGGCTGGAAGAAATAAAATGGGATAAGTGTTCCCAAAGATGAACAGTATTTAAAAATGGCTTGGACCCACAATTACAGGTCACACATCAAAATATACAAAAACTACTGCTTCTAACAGAACGAAGTAGTCATTGGGATCAGGTAAGTTCATGGAGGATAGATTCATCAGTGGCTATTAGCCAAGATTGTCAGGGATGCAACCCCATGCTCCCAGTGTCCCTAAAACTCCAACTATGAGAAGACGGGACTGGACCATTCAAAATCGCCATGTTCTGTTCATCCCTCTAAAGCACCTGGCACTGGCCACTGTCAGAAGACAAGATACTGGGCTAGATGGACTACTGGTCTGACCCAGTATGGCAACTCTTAATGTTCTTTACCGAATAAGAGGTCTTTTGATTGAGCTCCAGTCCTTTAAAATGACAATCTGCTTTAAAATGCCTTTGCTAACAGAGTAATACCCAAAACTGGCCCCGACTGCTGCTGAGAATAGGCTGATACTTGAATAAAGGAATTTTTTTTCAAAAGGAAGGGGGTAGGGGGCAGAGCAAAAGATACTGCTCTTATTTCCTTCAGACTTCAGATAATATAGATCATCTTGCTGAATATATCAGTCCCTTTGAAGGGCAATGTAACGAGGCGGTGTGGCTCCCCTCCTCATCCGAGAGGGTCAAGCCCCATCAATCATCCATAGGGGCGGGGCCTCAAACCGGAAGTCCAGCCCCCCAGAGGGTCAAGCGGCGACCCGGAAGAATAAAAGCCGGCCCTCAGCTGGAGCCCAGCCACCGTCAGGAGCAGACCTGCCCGTGGGAGCTCCTGACTGGGAAGCTGCTGAGGCCGCAGGCCGGACTGGCCAGAACCTCCCCGCTACGACGAGGAGCTGCCGGAGCTGCCCCACACCCGCTACGACGAGGAGCTGCCGGAGCTGCCCCGCGCCCGCTACGACGAGGAGTGGCCAGAGCCGCCCCGCCCCTGTTGCAGCCCCAAGGAACCCCCGGAACAGGCCTGGCTGGACTTCCCAGAAGAGCTGCCGGACCTGCTGCCCAGCCCTGATCGGGAGGAGCCGATGTGGTGGGACGTCCCTGAAGCTGATCCCACGAACCAGGTAGGCTCGGAGGGGGATACTGGAAGTAGCCTGGGAGCAGCTGACCCGAGTCAGGCTGCAGACCTCCCGATACCCATGGCAGTGTGTTGCGGTCAGGATCCCCACTGATTACCTGCAGCGGTGATCACCGCCACTAGGGCCCCGGGCTGGAACGCAGAGGAGTGGGTGGGCCTGCGTTCCCCCTGCTACCCACTCCTCTGCCGGGTGGCAGAATCCCCCTCCCCCTGGCCTGAGGAGGCCATTAGGCCCACTGTGTGTTTGCCTAACCCTGACGCAAGAGGATCTGAGCCTCTATAACTGTGTTTGGTGCCCCGCCCGAACCAAGGGCTGGGCCTCCTCTGACTTTGCCACTGCTCTGCCCTGCTCCAAAGGGCCAGAGTGGTTATAACTGTGTTTGGTGCCCCGCCCGAACCAAGGGCTAGGCCCCCTCTGACTTTGCCATTGCTCTGCCCTGCTCCAAAGGGCCAGAGCTGCTATAACTGTGTAACTGGTGCCCCGCCCGAACCAAGGGCTGGGCCCTCTTTGCCTGTGCCACTGCTCGGCCCTGTACCAAAGGGCCCGAGCGACCCGCACTCCTGCCAGCCCGCCCTGAACCAAAGGGCCAGAGCTGGGGTAACTGTGTATTGTTACTCAGCCCTGCAGCAGAGGGTCTGAGCCCCGAACTGACTGTATATTGTTGCTCAGCCTTGCAGCAGGCGGCCTGAGCTCCTAATTAACTGTGTGTTGGTGCCCGCCCAAATCCAGGGCCAGGCTCCCGTTGACTGTACCACTGCCCGGTCCTATCCATAGGGACCGACTACTCGTGCGGTGGGCGACAGTCCCGAGACCCGCAGACAACAAGTCGAGGCTGGTGTGGCTCCCCTCCTCATCCGGGAGGGTCGAGCCCCGGCGAGTCTCGCTTACAACTGGCACCTGACCAGGGACTGCTTGAACCCGAGCCCCTGTGAGAAGGGGCTGGTAGGAGGACGATAGCGTGACCAACCCTCCGTAGCCAGAGACATGGATGTCCAACGGCTGTTCCAGCTGCAGGCGGAGAGCCAGGAGCGCCAGCAGGTGGCGCAACTCCTGCAGCAGCAGCAGCTGCAGGCCGCCCATCTTGAACAGCAGCAGCAGCGAGACGCCGTGCACCTCCAGCAGCAACAACAGCAGCATGCCGCTCAGCTGGAGCACCAGCAGCAGCTGATACAGCAACTGGGAGGCCAGCTGCAGCTGCTCCTGGGGCCTGCATCCCGCCCCGTCGATGGAGCCACGGGAGAAGACGCCTGACCAAGATTGGCCCGGGGGATGACCCGGAGGCCTTCTTGGTCACGTTCGAGCGCGTGGCCCTTGTTGCAGGGTGGGCCCGTGACCAATGGGCCACTCTTTTGGCCCCGTACCTAACCGGACCAGCCCAGCTTGCCTATCACGGGCTGGTGACGGAAGAGGCCAAGGACTACGATCGGATGAAGGCGGCGGTCCTGGAAGCCTTGGATGTCAGCCCCGAGACCTTCAGGCAACGGTTTCAGGGCCAGACCTATCCGACAGGTGCCCGGTCCCAGCTGATTGCCCAAGGCTTGAAGGAGGCCTGCCGCCGCTGGCTCCAACCTGAGACCCATACGGCGGAGGAGGTGACCGAGCACGTAGTCTTAGAACAATTTGTGCAAATTCTACCTGCCCGTGGAAGCGCTTGGGTACTCCGCAACCGGCCAGCTACACTGCAGGTGGCGGTCTCCCTGATGGAGGACTTCCTGGCCACGGAGGCTTCTATGGGATCCGCCATCGGGCCACCCACCCTGGGGCCTGACCAACTCCGTGGAGAGACGAGGGCATCCGCCTCGTCCGGGCCGCGGCGCCCGAACCGCGGGCCGGACCCCGCGACGGCCTTCCGGGCCCCATACCCGGATCCTGCCCCGCACTCGGCCCAGCGGGCCTCTCCCGCGGGTCTGTCGGGGCCCCGCCGAAGCCCTCCCCGAAGCTCCCCGAAGCCCTCGACCCTGCTTCGGATGTGGGAAGGCCGGTCACTTACAACGGGACTGTCCCAAGATGGAGTGTGATTTTGGGCAGGTCTGTGCAGGGGAAGGCCGAGACCGACGGCCCCAACCCCCCAAACTCACGGTCCCGGTGGTCATAGGGGACCATGCCACAACGGCCCTAATGGACTCAGGCTGTGGGCAAACGCTGGTCCACCGGGCTCTGGGACCACCGGTCGACCCCGGTTTGGGGCCCATCCATTTGCAGTGCATCCACGGGGATGTCCGACCCTACCTGAGTGCCCGGGCCCGTTTGACGGTCAATGGCCTCACGCGGTCGTTGGTAGTCGGCTTGGCCCCCCGACTAGCCTACCCCGTGATCCTGGGACGCGACTGGCCCGCCTTTGAGGGGCTCCTCTGGTCCATACCGGCCTTTGAGGCCGAGCCCCAGGAGCCCCCGGTGGAGACAAAAGGGGACGCCGAGGAGGTTGGGGCAGGAAACGCGGAGGCCAAAGGCCAGGGGGAAGAACCACCCCCCACCAGACCTCGCTTTGACACGGACTTCTGTCGGGACCAACGGGCCGACCCCACACTCAGCCGGGCCTATGAGCAACTGGTGGTAGTCGATGGATCCGTTGTCGACCCTCACTGTGCCACGCAGTGGCCACACTTTGAGCTCCGGCGGGACAGACTTTATCGGGTCGAGCAGGACCCCCGCACATAGGAGCCCCGGATGCAACTTCTCGTGCCCTGCTGCCACCGACGCGCCGTGATGAGCCTGGCCCACGACGTGCCGGCTGCGGGACACCTGGGGCACGAGAAGACCCTGGCCCGAATCCGGACGCGGTTCTACTGGCCGGGGCTCGATGGGGACGTAAAGCAGTACTGTAATTCCTGCCCGGGTTGTCAGTTGGCCGCCCCGCCTCGAGTGCCCAAGGCCCCCTTGGTCCCCATGCCATTGGTCGAAACGCCGTTCGAACGCGTTGCCATGGACCTGGTAGGCCCACTGCCCCGGAGTGCGGCTGGTTTCCAGTATATCCTGGTCCTGGTCGACTATGCCTCCCGGTTCCCAGAGGCTATTCCCCTGAGAGCATCACGGCCCGGACCATTGCCGGCAAGCTGGTGAAGTTATTTTCCCCTATAGGATTGCCTAAAGAAATCCTGACCGACCAGGGCACTAACTTCACCTCCCGGTTACTGAAACAGGTCTGCCAACTCCTGGGGGTGAAACAACTACACACCTCCGTCTATCACCCCCAGACGGATGGGTTGGTGGAACAGTTCAATCGGACCCTTAAGGACATGCTAAAATGGTTCCCACCGGACGAGCTACGCCACTTGGACCAAATCCTACCACCCCTGCTACTAGCCATCCAGGAAGTTCCCCAGGCGTCAACCAAGTTTTCCCCCTTCGAACTCTTGTACAGGCGGAGACGACAGGGCCTCCTGGATTTAATGAAGGAGATGTGGGAGCAGTCGGCCTCCCCAACCCAGGGCCTCCTCCAGTACGTCCTCCGGCTGCAGGAACAGCTTACTCAGGCGGGGCCCTGGCGCGGGAAAACCTAAAAGTAGCCCAAGAGAGGCAGGAGCGGAGTTATAATCAAGAAGCGCAGGTACGAGAGTTTGCCCCTGGAGACCGGGTTCTGCTGCTCCTACCCTCCAAGGAGTCGAAATTATAGGCCTGTTGGCAGGGCCCCTACGAGGTAACTCGGAAGGTGGGCCCCATTAATTATGAGATTTACCAACCGGGCCGCCGGAAGAAGAAACAGATATACCACGTCAACCTGCTGAAGCCATGGCGTGACCGGGAGGGCCTCTTGATCGAACCATGCCTGCCGGACTTGGAGCTAGGCCCAGAGGTGGTCCAAAGGAGGGACCTGACGGAGCCCCCGTTGGGGTGTTCCCTGACGGACGAGCAACGTAAACAGGTGCAGTGCCTCCTGCGGGCGTTCTGGCAAACCTTCACGGCGCTACTGGGCTATACGACGTTAACCTGCCACACGATCCAAACTGAGCCTGGGAAGGTCATCCGAGAAACCCCCGGCCGGTGCCATATCGAATGCAGCAGGAAGTCGAGGAGGAGGTCCAGGCCATGTTGGCCTTGGGGGTCGTCGAGCCGTCTCGGAGCGAGTGGCGCAGTCCGGTGGTCTTGGTGCCCAAGCCAGATGGCTCCTGTCGGATCGGCATAGACTTCCGGAAGGTCATATCATGCTTCGATGCCTACCTGATGCCCCGGGTCGACGAGCTGCTGGGCCGCCTCGGGGAGGCCCGATTCATCACCACGCTGGACCTTAGCAAGGGCTACTGGCAAATCCCGCTCGAGGAGACCTCCAAGGAGAAGACTGCCTTTGCCACCCCGTCGGGGCTCTATCAATTCACACGGATGCCCTTTGGCCTCCATGGGGCCCCCGCGGCCTTTCAGCGGCTCATGGACCACCTCCTGCAGCCGCATCAAGAGTATGCAGCCGCATACCTAGATGACGTCGTGATCTACAGCCGCCGCTGGGAGGACCATCTAAACCAGGTCGCGGCGGTCCTCAGAACCCTGCGGGAGGCGGGGTTGACGGCGAATCCCAAGAAATGCCAGATAGCCTGGCAGGAGAAAACCTATCTCGGCTATACCGTCGGGGAGGGGCAAGTCAAACCCCTCGTGGGGAAAGTTCAAGCCCTCGCAGAGTGCCTCCCCCGACGACCAAACAACAGGTACGACGCTTCCTGGGACTCATGGGGTATTACCGGCGGTTTATCCCGCAATTTGCGTCCATTGCCGCCCCCTTGACCGGGCTGCTGACTAAGAATAGCCCGCGACAGGTACAATGGACCCCCAGAGTGTGAGGCGGCTTTAAAACGCTCCGAAGCTGCTTGTGCCAGGAACCCGTCTTGTATAGTCCGAATTTTGACAAACCATTTATCCTCCAGACAGATGCATCTGATGTCGGCCTAGGAGCGGTCTTGTCTCAGGAAGGGGATGGAGGAGATCACCCCGTACTGTACTTGAGCCGAAAACTGTTCCCACGAGAATGGAACTAAGCCGTGGTGGAAAAGGAGGCCCTCGCCGTAAAGTGGGCCTGCGAGGCCCTTCAGTTCTTCCTCCTGGAGGCCCCTTTCACTCTTATCACAGACCACGCCCCGCTTCAATGGCTCATGCGTATGAAGGATAATAGCGCCCGCATTATGCGCTGGTATTTGGCCTTGCAGCCCTATGCATTCGCCATCCAGCATCGGGCTGGCAAAGACCATGCCAACGCGGACTTCCTATCCCACCTCGAGGAGATGGAACCGTCCAGCCCCGACGAGCGGGAGCTGGACTTAAGGGGTGAGGGGTGTAACGAGGCGATGTGGCTCCCCTCCTCATCCAGGAGGGTCGAACCCGTCAATCATCCAAAGGGGCGGGGCCTCGAAGCGGAAGTCCCGCCCCCAGAGGGTCAAGCGGCGACCCGGAAGCATAAAAGCCGGCCCTCAGCTGGAGCCCAGCCACCATCAGGAGCAGACCTGTCCGTGGGAGCTCCTGATTGGGAAGCTGCCGAGGCTGCAGGCCGGTGTCCAGACTGGCCAGAACCTCCCCGCTACGACGAGGAGCTGCAGGAGCTGTTCCGCGCCTGCTACGACGAGGAGTGGTCGGAGCCGCCCCGCCCCTGTTGCAGCCCCGAGGAACCCCCGGAACAGGCTGGACTTCCCAGAAGAGCTGCCTGACCTGCCGCCCAGCCCTGATCGGGAGGAGCCGATGTGGTGGGACGTCCCTGAAGCTGATCCCACGAACCAGGTAGGCTCGGAGGGGGATACTGGAAGTAGCCCGGGAGCAGCCGACCCGAGTCAGGCTGCAGACCTCCCGATACCCATGGCAGTGTGTTGCGGTCAGGATCCCCACTGATTACCTGCAGCGGTTATCACCGCCACTAGGGCCCCGGGCTGGAACGCAGAGGAGTGGGTGGGCCTGCGTTCCCCCTGCCACCCACTCCTCTGCCGGGTGGCAGAATCCCCCTCCCCCTGGCCTGAGGAGGCCATTAGGCCCACTGTGTGTTTGCCTAACCCTGACGCAAGAGGATCTGAGCCTCTATAACTGTGTTTGGTGCCCCGCCTGAACCAAGGGCTGGGCCTCCTCTGACTTTGCCACTGCTCTGCCCTGCTCCAAAGGGCCAGAGCGGTTATAACTGTGTTTGGTGCCCCACCCAAACCAAGGGCTGGGCCCGCTCTGACTTTGCCATTGCTCTGCCCTGCTCCAAAGGGCCAGAGCTGCTATAACTGTGTAACTGGTGCCCCGCCCGAACCAAGGGCTGGGCCCCCTTTGCCTGTGCCACTGCTCGGCCCTGTCCCAAAGGGCCCGAGCGACCCGCACTCCTGCCAGCCCGCCTGAACCAAAGGGCCAGAGCTGGGGTAACTGTGTATTGTTACTCAGCCCTGCAGCAGAAGGTCTGAGCCCCGAACTGACTGTATATTGTTGCTCAGCCTTGAAGCAGGCGGCCTGAGCTCCTAATTAACTGTGTGTTGGTGCTCGCCCAAATCCAGGGCCGGGCCCTGTTGACTGTACCACTGCCCGGTCCTATCCATAGGGACCGACTACCAGCGCGGTGGGCGACAGTCCTGAGACCGAGACCCGCAGACGACAAGTCGAGGCCGGTGTGGCTCCCCTCCTCATCTGGGAGGGTCGAGCCCCGGTGAGTCTCGCTTACAGGCAAGTACAATACTTCTCCCTGATTCTCCTAGAGCAAGAACAGGTTAAACATAGTAGAAAAGTTAACTGCTGTAAAAGTCTAATGATCTTTTCCTCTATTCTTTCATTTGACAGAAAACTGAAATGCCAGGTTTGTTGTTTTTTTTTAATGTTTAATATTAAATGGTTTCTTGCTAACTTTTTAAAATTAAAGTTTTATTTTTAATACATTGTGCGTCAATCATGGTGTGTTCCACAGATGACACCAGTGTGTGATACTAGATGGGTCTTGGGCCTGACAGGACTAAGCAGAGAGGATGAGGAGATAGGCAGAATAGAGGCCAGCCATATGAGATCTCATCTGGTCTCAGCCTGCCAGGAACAAGATTGGGGAATAGAAAGTTGCAGACATACCACACCAGTAAAATAGCCTAAAGTAGTAATTTCAAAATCTTTGTATTGTGCGCAAGCCCTAAATACGGCCATGTTCTTATAACACTCACTCTGCCTGTACACACCATCGAGCTTTTTGAAATACAAACATCATTCCTGAGAAACAGAAAAGTGAACGCCCATTGGATCAGTGTGTGGGTACAACTACAGAAATTTGGTTCAGTGTAACTCTTTGGAAGAATGCAGTGAGTCCAATGGATTTCTATTCAGATTACATTAATACATTATGCAGATATGCAATGGCCCTACTTTAAAAGCACAATTCTTACACTTTATTTTCTCCAACATACTAAAATAAAAATTGTTTTAAAATTAACAGAGGGAAGATGGCAAGGCAGCAGAATGGACTCATACCCATTTTCACCTATTAACTCTATGTCCAAAGAAAAAAAAATTAGCCAAAAGTGATTACTTAGTTTCCTGTGGATATTTGTCTGCTTCAGAAAACCAACACGCAGTCTGATATAAAATTAGTAATCCTCTGCTCAAAGAAGGCTCAGGATTGGAATAACAAAGTTTCTTCAGATCAAGAATGGAGCGTCTTGGTAGAACATTTGGGGAAATTCATATGGAGCACAATCCTGGCCCCTCTGAAGTCAATGTCAAACTTTTCACTGAGTTCAATGGAATCAGGATTTCAACCAGGGTTTTGTTTACACTAAGCATGGTGTAAGCATAAGACCCAAAAAGGTCATTGTTATATCTCAAAACTGTATTTTTTAAAGTACTCAGGTATTCAATTTTGTGCAGAGGTGAGGGGCAAAAGGCATAGCAAAACAACTATTTTTTATTCTTTTTCTTTTTTTAATTAACTACAGTGGTTTATACCAAGTTTCAACCAGAGACATGATAAAATAACTTAAAATCCAAAATTTAATATGTTCATAATGTGGTTAGGAAAATGCTCCATTTGAGGAGTTGGGGGTGAATAGTCACCAATCTATTGGTAGGAAAGATTTTGAAGCATAAAAGTTACTATTTATGTGTGACCTACAACGTAATGTGTTAAGCCTCAGCAACATCAACAGAGTAAGTACGTATTACTTATCAGAAGGGTAGCCGTGTTAGTCTGGATCTATAAAAGCAGCAAAGAATCCTGTGGTACCTTATAGACTAACAGACAAATTTTGGAGCATGAGCTTTCGTGGGTGAATACCCACTTCGTCAGATGCATGTAGTGGAAATTTCCAGGGGCAGATATATATATGCAAGCAAGCTAGAGATAATGAGGTTAGTTCAATCAGGGAGGCTGAGGCCCTGTTCTAACAGTTGAGGTGTGAAAACCAAGGCAGGAGAAACTGGTTTTGTAGTTGGCAAGCCATTCACAGTCTTTGTTTAATCCTGAGCTGATGGTGTCAAATTTGCAGATGAACTGAAGCTCAGCAGTTTCTCTTTGAAGTCTGGTCCTGAAGTTTTTTTGCTGTAGGATGGCCACCTTAAGGTCTGCTATAGTATGGCCAGGGAGGTTAAAGTGTTCTCCTACATAGCAGAGGGGCATTGCCGGCATATGATGGCGTATATTACATTGGTGGACGTGCAGGTGAACGAACCGGTGATGGTGTGGCTGCACGTCCACCAATGTAATATACGCCATCATATGCCAGCAATGCCCCTCTGCTATGTACATCGGCCAAACTGGACAGTCTCTACGGAAAAGGATAAATGGACACAAATCAGCTATTAGGAATGGCAATATACAAAAACCTGTAGGAGAACACTTTAACCTCCCTGGCCACACTATAGCAGACCTTAA
This sequence comes from Gopherus flavomarginatus, assembly GCF_025201925.1. NCBI lineage: Eukaryota > Metazoa > Chordata > Testudines > Testudinidae > Gopherus > Gopherus flavomarginatus. Next base: position 20,657,571 of record NC_066620.1, on the reverse strand, counting down.
GTATAATATCAGTAAGTATCCATAATTCCTCATTTAGTGTCAATATACACATTTCACAATCATCTTAATTACCAGTGTATTACAGGCTTTCATTTGATATATCATGTGATAGTCTTCATAGATCAAAAAGAAACTGCTCAGCTTCAGTTCATCTGCAAATTTGACACCATCAGCTCAAAATTAAACAAAGACTGTGAATGGCTTGCCAACTACAAAACCAGTTTCTCCTCCCTTGGTTTTCACACCTCAACTGCTAGAAAAGGGCCTCAGCCTCCCTGATTGAACTAACCTCATTATCTCTAGCTTGCTTGCATATATATATCTGCCCCTGGAAATTTCCACTACATGCATCTGACGAAGTGGGTATTCACCCATGAAAGCTCATGCTATTAGTCTATAAGGTGCCACAGGATTCTTAGGTATTACTGTAACAGAAACAACAATAATACATAATATCAAATAAACTCTGTATATCCATACTGAAATCAGGTTAGTGTTACTATTATAATGGATTTTACTGTTAGTGGGGAAGAGATCCTGAATTTACCTCATTCTAAAAATACATAAACATCAAAAAGGAAGAATACATATATTTTTTAAAGGGAGTGTCTCAAGTAAAACGTAAATGTTTTACGAAATTGATTTGTAAAATTCACAGTTACATGTGGGTTTATTCACACAATCCATATACCTATCAAGTAACATTTAAAGCTTCAATATCTCTTCTCATTGCTAACATCTAATGACAACCTATTGATTTTAAATATGCAAAATATTTTAAGAAGAATCTAGTTTCTAATTTTAACTCCATATGTCCAAAGATGCGATTTTGCCCACGTACCTTACAAACCATTAACATTTCAAAGAGATACAAAGATCACATTACATTTGCATATAAAGTATATTTATTTAATCATTAGAAAGTAATTCCATACATGCAGCATTGTGAACTTTGCTTCTCTTCCTGGGTGATGGTTGAAAAAAAAAAAAGTCTAGTTATACACAATTTTGTGTTTTAATATATCTGAAATATACAAACAAGAACTTCCAAGAAAAACAAACAGCTGTGGCAGCATGGTCTAGTAGAGGACTAAGTGTAGGAGTAATAGCCAGAAACTCCTGAATTGTAATCTTGGTTATTGGGCAAGTCATATTATTTCTGTATCTTAGTTATCACATCTGTAGAATGTGGATAATAATACTTACCTAATCTTATAGGAGTGGTGTGATTAATTAGTTCATGTTTGCACAGCATTTTGAAGACAAATGGCTGCTATGCTGCTAAACATTAATAATTTTATTACTTCAATATTTGTATTTTTCCTGTACAGCCTCGCAAGTTACCTTGAAATCTATCTTTTAAAAGAGCCAGGAGAAAACATATGAAATACATAAAAAATGTTTTTAAAATTTCTATTTAAAAGGTAATTTGAATGGAGCCTCTGACGAGGATATTTCTAAGAAGTATCTCAGAATGTCTGTACTGCGCACACTCTAAAATGTAAAAAATTTTATATGAGAAGCCTTACAGTTATCTAGGGTACTTAAGCATAAGTACTCAAAATAATGTTCCTACTTACGTTTCTGTGTCTGAAACCAATGATTCATTATTACACACATCATTGAAAGTGTGAAGTTGATTCTAGAGTTAGAAAAAGGAAGAAGAAATTAAAATTCAACTTTAACAATATTTTGTGTGGTAATTTTTCTTATGTATAAAAATGTTAGCATTGACAAGAAATAAATAGTAAAACTAATGTCTTGGATAATTAGATTACTTAATCCCAAAAAATATATTAAACATAGGTATGTATAGAACTATTTGTCTCATTACCATAATTTTTCATAAAATATTCTAATGCTAAATGCTTTTTCAAAACTTGCTAATCCAGAATTAGAAATGTTTCTGATTAAATCTACAGAATAACATAATAATTAGTATTCTCGGTAAGTAACAGGCATAGGGTAAGTTTATTTATTTAACCAGAAAATGGCTTTTGGAACACTTATTTTCATTAAACCAATCTTTTGACATATGTAATCTTCACCCATTCTAGAACTCAAAGCCAGGCTTCTATCAGTAATTTGGCAAATCAGTTTTTATTGAAAATGAAATTAAAATGATACAGATGGGCATTTTAGGGGAAGCCACCAAGTTATCCTATCCTGCCTACTATAGGTTCTCAGAAGTGATTTATTAGTAGCTTTATAAGAGTCAAAAAAGAGAACCAAGTCAGGGAAATGAAACTGAAAAAATATAATGAAGGCTTGAGGGGGTTTTGAATTGATGGATCCATGGGTTCACAGAATGAAAACGAAAAGAAAGCTAACTTCAGTTAAGAAATTTCATCTCTCTTTTATGTCCACCAGTCCAACTTTATATAAATGACATCTCCAACAATAAAACAGATAGCATAATTTCCACAGCAAAAAATTTTGATTGTATAGTTAGAGTTGAAATTTTGTTTACATTACCTAAGACTTTGTTAATAGACCATTAGAGTTCAAAATTTAAATGAGGAAATTGGGTTTGGTTTTTTTTATTTGTTGTAACACTGACCACTTCTATGCTCCATTTATAATGCAGAGAGATCTTGCCTATTTACTACATGAGCTTGAATCTTTCTTCTCAGAGCTTCAAGTATTGCACCCTCCAAATATTGCCAAAAGAATCCCTTCATATCTCCGCCCACTACTTCATCCTCCTGATATGATCAGTTAAAATGAATGCAACTGATAAAGGCCAGAATGGGTGGGATTATGTGATTTAGCAAAAAAATAATATAGGATGGTGTGGGAGGGGTAAACCCATTTTAGGAAGTTATATGTAGAATGAGGGAGAAGTGGGAGAGAGGGCAGAATTAAGGTTGGTGTTTAAACTTTAGCTCAATATTTCATAACATTATCAAAATTCTAAATCCTAGCTATCTACTAGTTATGTGGTTTTTTTGGTAGGCTAAATAGATGTACTACCCTTTGTATTAAATATTCTGAATGTGTGAATTTCCTTCGTGTTTATAAATAATTCATTCGTGTAGGCCCCTTAACGGAGGCATGGTCCCAAAAGAGATGAAATTGCCATGTTTCTCCAATATCTAATCTGACATAGATTGCACTCTCCACAGTATATTGCAATCTGTAAAAATCTTTTTAGTCTTCTAGTTACCAAGTTCTAGTGATAATTCCTGCAGCACACATTGATTTATATCCAGATATCTGCATCACCAGTTTTCCAGACTTGTTGACATACATTCAGTTCTCAATCCAGTCATTAACCCAGAGTCAATTTGCAATGAAACTTGTAATAACTTTTTTTAAAACAAAATGTGATCAAATATTAACTTTTACCCTAGTTTTCAAGGAGAATTAGGGACAACAATTTTGAACTTATGAAAGTCAGACTTGTATGAATTACAGTAGGACTTCCCCAAAATGTAAGTTTCTGGAACAAAGGAATCTTAAGCATACTGTCTCAGATATTGAAACATCAGACTTCTCAAATCTATCACCAATCCTATCATAATTTCAACACAGATCTTACTAAAAATCCTAGATATCAATAAAAAAAACAAAGAAAGGGGCAAAAACTGGAGGGTGGGGGGATTCTTGCAAACTGTATATCAAAAGATGGTATATAGGTTATAGGGATCTATTAGCAATTTGTTTTCTTAATACAGTAGACAAGGTAATTTCAAAAACATGAGCAAGCTTTATATCTTTGTACTTCTTAAAACTTCCAAACAGTAATTTAGAGTTACTGACCTACTTCTAGATATCATAAGTACAGTAACTCCTCACTTAAAGTCATCCCGCTTAACGTTGTTTTGTTGTTACGTTGCTGATCAATTAGGGAGCATACTCATTTGCAGTTGTGCAATGCTGCACTCTTACATTGTTTGGCTATCTGTTTTCTCCACCGCTGGCAGCCTCCCTATGGCCCCCTCCCCCCAGCGCCTCCCACCAGCTGGCAAACTCTGAGGATCAGCACCTTCCTCTTCCTCCCCCGCCTCCTGCCTGCGGTAATCAGCTGGCTTGCGGCATTTTGGAGGCAGAAGGGAGCGGGGAGGAGCCAGCACATCGATTCTCACTCCTTCCCCCTTCCTCCTTCCAAAATGCCACAAGCCAGCTGATTGCCCTGGGCAGGAGGGAGGCGAGAGGAGTGAGGACTCGTTGCACCTCCGCTCTCTCTCCTGCTGTGCAATCACCTGGCTTGTGGCATTTTGGAGGCAGGAGGGAGGAGCGAGGACTCGGCACGCAGCCCCCATCCCTCTCGCCTGCCTCCCAAACGCGACAAGCCAGCTGACTGGCAGGAGGGGGGAGGAGCAAGGACTTGGCACGCAGGCTGCTCCTCCCTCGCCTGCCTCCAGAACGGGGCAAGCCAGCTGATTGCCCCACCAGAAGGGAGGGAGGAGGAATGAGGACTTGGTGCACCTCCCCCCTCCCTCCCCTATGTGGCAATCAGCTGGCTTGGCATTTAGAAGGAAGAGGAGGGAGAGGGGAGGAGCCAGGACGCAACGAGCGAAGTAAAGGGGGAGGAGGTGGGAGGGAGAAGAGGCAGGTCAAGGGTGGGGGCTTGGGGTAGGGAATGGAGTGGATGAGCTGAAAGTTGAACCTCCCGCCTCTGGTGCTTGCAGAGTAGAGGAAGCTGCCCTGGAACCAACCCCGCCCCCCATTACATTAATTCTTATGGGGAAATTGGATTCGCTTAACACAGTTTCACTTAAAGTCGCATTTTTCAGGAACATAACTACAACGTTAAGTGAGGAGTTACTGTATTAGAGAACAGGTGAATGCCTGGGCTTCTTGCTGGCCAAGATGAGTAGAGGAAAGATTAAGCTGCTTGCAAATAAGCAAGAAAATGGTAACAACTTCACTGCTTAACTCTACTTAACCATATGTTCATGGTCAAGGATTTATACTTCCCAGACAAGAAAGATAAACATGTCTATTTTCCAAGAGGCATGTCCTGGAAGTGGCTACATTTGACATAATGTTGTTTAATATTAAAGATCTTGTAATGTGGAATTGAACTTTGGAGTCTCAAGGCATGTCTACACAGCAATTACACACCTGTAGCTAACCCCTATTAGCTACATGGGGCTCGGGCTATGGGGCTGTAAAACTGCTGTGCAGGCATGCAGGTTTGGGCTGGAGCCCGAGCTCTGGGACTCAACGACAGGGGAGGATCCCAGAGCCTGGGCTCCAGACTTACACTGCAATTTTACAGCCGTGTAGCCCATGTCAGCTGACACCGGCCAGCCATGGGTATTTATTGCTGTGTAGACATATCCATAGTCCTGGAGCGTATTGAAGAAAGAAAATCATTTTAGTTGTGTACCTGCTTCTGAAATGTCTCCGTGAAATACAGAAAATGGAGCTGAATCTGTGTTGTATGGGAAATTAAAATTAAGAGAGTAGGGCAATCAAAATCCGTTTCCTTGATGATCTACCAAACAGTTTCAAACTAGAGACATTGATAGAAATACAGACAGGGGAAAGCAAGAGAATAGTAATCAAGGGTCCTCTGCAAAAGAGATGGTTCTTGTAAACAAAGAAGAACTGACTTCATGCTTTAATTCATTTCCTCAATCCTTAGTCTTTTGTTTGCAAAAAGAGGCAAAAAGATCGTGAAATAAAGATCTCAGTCAAAACTTCTGCAATTTTGCAGTTCAGATCTTGATCCCAATACAGCTGCAGAGAACCACAATATTTTTTCTTTGAACCAGGCAACTCATAAAGACTATCCCAGCCAAAACATGCAAATTAAAGAAACTAGAGGTTACTGGAACATGAGAATTAATGGTGAAAAGCAGAATTGTGTTTCTAAAACGATTCTGATAAGATGAAAAAATTGAAGAGTTTAAAAAATAAGGTGGCAGGTGATTTTCCACCAAATGAGTGCCGATGTCTGAACTGCCTGGAATAAACAACTGACAAATGCAGTTTTGGAGTGAGTGAAGCTTATTTATATCAAAAGGCTACATTGGTAGATAAAAAAGGGTTTCAGAGGTTTAATAAATTATCAAAATATAAACAAAATTCATTTTTACAAGTGAAGGTCCAACCATTTGCCTTAAACTAATAATACTGTATAATTCTGCTTTGATAAAAACAGGAAGTTTTTATTATATATATATATATATATATATCACACATACACGCGCGCGCGCACACAGCATTCTTCAGTAATGATATTTCTTTTGCAATTCCCAGGATCAAACAAGTTATAAATCCTTAAAGGTTCAAACAATTTTATACTAACACCAATATTTTATATATACACATCCACATCCACACACACACCCAAAATACGTAAGCTTGGACATTTTTATTCTGAAATCCATTTTTGGTAAGGACACGCACAGGAAGATACATATGTGCATAATTAAAAGCAAAGAAAGAGGATAATGGCATACAAAGGGGTAAGTAAATTGCTTAGAGATTACATCTCAAGCAACTATGGAGACTATTATTATTGTAGCTGATGAACTATGGAGGATAGGGGGATTGTTTGGCGTTAGGGGGCGGGGCTTTACGAGAACCTGACAGTATTGTTTTAAGTTGAAGTAAGACTTTTATTCTTCCATCCAATTTGAAATTTATCATTTCTGTATGAAATCAAATTTATCCTCAAACTAATGGTCACAACATCTGACAGAGGTATTTTAAGGTAACACACAGACATAAAAGTATTCACTTATGACTGTGTACATAGTATATACCATTATAAGATGAATACAAAAGACTGAGTCATCCTTTTACAGATGATAAATTAAATTAGGGCTGTTGATTAATCACAGTTAACTCACACGATTAACTCAAAAAAAAATTAATTGTGAATAATCACAGTTTTAATCACACTGTTAAACAATAGAATACCAACTGAAATGTATTAAACATTTTTGGATGTTTTTTCTACATTTTCAAATGTATTGATTTCAACTACAACATAGAATACAAAATGTACAGTACTCACTTTATATTATTTTTATTGCCAATATTTGCACTGTAAAAAAGAAACAAAAGAAATCGTATTTTTCATTTCATCTCATACAAATACTGTAGTATGATCTCTTTATCACTAAAGTGCAACTTACAAATGTAGATTTTTTTTTTGTTATATAACTAGACTCAAAAACAAACCAGTGTAAAACTTTAGAGCCTACAAGTCCACTCAGTCAAATTCTTGTTCAGCCAATCACTAAGACAAACAAGTTTGTTTACATTTATGGGAGATAATGCCGCCCACTTTTACTTACAATGCCAACTGAAAGTGAGAACAGGCCCTGGTATGGCACTTTTGTAACCAGCAATGCAAGCTATTTACATGCCAGATATGCTAAATATTCATATGCCCCTTCATGCTGCCGCCACCAGTCCAGAGGATATGCTTCCATGCTGATGATGCTTGTTAAAAAAATAATGTGTTAATTAAATCTGTGACTAAACTCCTTGGGGGAGAATTGTATGTCTCCTGCTATGTTTTACATCCATTCTACCATATATTTCATGTTATAGCAGTCTCAAATAATGACCCAGCACGTGATGTTTGTTTTAAGAACACTCACTCCAGATTTGACAAAACACAAAGAAGGTACCGATGTTAGATTTCTAAAGATAGCTACAGCACTTGAACAAAAGTTTAAGAATCTGAAGCGCCTTCCAAAATCTGAGAGGGATACGGTGTGGAGCATGCTTTCAGAAGTCTTAAAAGATCAACATGCTGGTGTGGAAACTACAGAACCCAAATCACCAAAAAAGAAAATCAACCTTCTGCTGGTGGCATCTGACTCAGATGATGAAAATGAATATGTGTCGGTCCACACTGCTTTGGATTGTTATCAAGCACCATGATCAGCAATGCCGGCTACAACAGTGCTATGCGAATGTCTGTTCTCACTTTCAGGTGACATTGTAAACAAGAAGTGGGCAGCATTATCTCCTGCAAATGTAAACAAACTTGCTGAACAAGAAGTAGGACTGAGTGGACTTGTAGGCTCTAAAGTTTTACCTTGTTTTATTTTTGAATGCAGGTATTTTTTGTACATAATTCTACATTTGTTAGTTCAACTTTCATGATAAAAAGACAGCACTACAGTACTTGTATTAGGTGAACTGAAAAATACTATTTCTTTTTTTACAGTGCAAATATTTGTAATAAAATATAAAGTGAGTACTGTACATTTTGTATTCTGTATTGTAACTGAAATCAATATATTTTAAAATGCAGAAAACACCCAAAATATTTAAATAAATGGCATTCTATTATTGTAAAACAGTGTGATTAATCTCGACTAATTTTAATCACTTGACAGCCCTAAATTAAATAATCTGAAAATTTTTCTTTGAAAAGAAACACTCTGAGAGTTCACTGAATGCCAATTAAACACAACCAGAAATCTAAAAATCAGACACTGAATATATTAAAATGCTGCCATTTTGATGTTTCATCCACAAGTTATGTTTCTGGATAGCTTGTTTTTGAAGATCCAACTAGAGGAATAAAATTATATTACAAGCAAACATACATTCACTTCAATGAAAAACTGATCTGACAATGTGTCCAAAGTCCTGTAGATTCATTTACCATTTAAACAAGATTGGGATAATACTGATTCTATGCAATGTATGAACAAAGTTGCCTTTGCTACAATTAGTGCATCTCCTCTAATGTGAGTTTAACCATACTCCTTGCATAAGGAAAACTAATAATTTTATGTGAACTATTCACTGGTAAGCTCAAACCCACTATTTTTAATATTATTTCAAATATTTCTATATATTAATTATATTACACAAAAACATGGATGTATAATTAAATGAGACCTAGAATTAGATTTAAACTCAGTTGTCTAGTATTAGCTTTAAACTCAGTTGTGAACAGAGTTCTAATGTGATTTAACCAAAAACAGCGTCGACAGGACCAAACCCTGGTCAGAAGAACATACACAGGTCCTAAGCAGAAGGGGAGGTTACTGAGCTTTCACAGGAGGTTCTTTGAGATGTGTGGTCCCTATCTGTATTAAACGCATGCATACCATGAGCATCGAGCCGGAGAATTTAAAAGTACTGTGTGTTGGTCCGCGCATGCACCCTGGTTCACCATATGTTTCCATATGAAGGAATAAAGGGAAAGGTGGATAAACTACCTCTCCAGTTCCTTCTCTACTGCAAATCAGACAAGATCAAAGCAGAGTGGAAGGAGGGCAGGTAGTGGAATACAGATAGGGACCACACATCTTGAAGAATCTCCATATACAGGTCAGTAACCTCCCCTTCTCCGAGAGATGGCCCTGTTGTAGTTCACTGTGGATGACTGACAAGCAGTACTTAAGTAAGAGGAGAGTGTAAGGGTGCAGCCAGTAGAGCTGCATGGAGAATTGCCATCCCAAAGGAGGCATAAGCAGAGAAGTCCTGGCACCAGGCTAAAATATCTCACAAATGTGTGAATGGAACTCACATGGCCACTTTTCAGATGTCCAGGAAGGGTACCTCCTGAAGTGATGCCATAGTTGTGCTTGTGCTCAGGTGGAGTGAGCTCTTATCCCATGAGCACACAAGGGTGTGGAGTTGGGGAATCAAAAAGTGATACAGTAGAATGCAGCCAGAGATCTATATGGAGATTCTCTCGGTGGAGATGGTGTACCCTCTGATTCTTTTGGCTATAGGAATATCCTGATTGGTTTTCTTCTTTGCAGGTAAAAGGCCAAGGCCTGCCAAACATCAAGGGAGTGGAGTCTTTGTTCCTCTGTGATGCATGCGGTTTTGGGAAGAACAAAGGTAAGTGAATTAATTGCTTAAGGTGAAATTCTGAAACTACTTTAGGAGTGAATTTGGGGTGCAGACACAAGGAAACCTTCTCCTCATGGACTATAGCATAAGGAAAATCTGCCATCATTGCTCCAAATTCACCAACCCTTCTAGCTGAGGTGATGGCTACAAGGAAAGCGATCTTCATGGAAAGGAGAAACCTGGAGCAAGAAGCTAAAGGTTGAAGGCTGAAGTCCAACCGGAGAGGAGACTTCTGAATAGGTGGAAAGGTTCTGATTAGGCCTTTCCAGAATCCACTGGTCAGTGGATGTGCGGAGACCAAATAGCCCAAGGTGAATGGTACGCACTGATTGTCATCAAGTGGACTTGCCAAGAGCTGAGGACAAGCCTGATGTCTTCTAAGAGAGCATACAGTCCAAGATGAGAGGAATATCTGTAGTTTCTGGGAGATGCCTCTTTGATGTGCCCCAGAAGAAAAGCACTTCTATTTACCTAGGAAACATCTTCTTGTAGAGTCCTTTCTACTATTAGAAAGGACATTTCACACAGCTATGTTGCATCAACGTTCTAAGGACAAAGCCCATGCAAATACCAAGCCCTGAGGTGGAATGGACACAGATCAGGGGCTTGGAAAACATTGGGAGGATGACTGGTGGTTGGGATGACATGCGTAGGAGATTAGGAAACCAAAACCATCTGGAACAGCAGGGCGTGATCAGGATGACCCAGGCTCTATGTTGCTGGATTTTGCGTAGAACTCGTGCAGGATGACCAGACAGCAGGTGTGAAAAATCGGGACAGGAGGTGGGGAGTAATAGGTACCTATATAAGAAAAAGTCCCCAAAATCAGGACTGTCCCTATAAAATCGGGACATCTGGTCACCTCAAATTTGTGGCAGGAGCGGTAGTGGACAGAAGGCATACTTGAACTGGTCCGACCAAGGAAGAAGCAGAGTGTCACCTTAGGGTGGTACATTTCCTGTTTAAGAGGCGAACAGATCTCTGGTTGAGGTTACCTATAGTGTGAAAATATTGCACAATACCAACTCATGGAGCTCCCACTTGTGGTTGACTGTGAAATATCTGTTGAGGGAGTCTGCAAGCACATTTTGCTTCACCGGAAGGTATGCTGCCTACAGGGTGATTTGATTGGTTATACACCAGTTCCAGAAGTTCACTGCTTCTGCACACCGGCGATGGATCTCACTCTTCACTGCTTGTTGATGCAGAAGACAGCTGTAATGTTGTCTGACATTAAAAAGGACACAGTGAGCATGAATGAATGGAAGAATGGACTCGCATGCCTTCTGGACTGCTTGCCAATTGCAGGATATTGTTGTGCATCCTGGACTCTCAAGATGTCCAGGTTCCTTGTGCTGCATGGCTGTTCATGTGGCTCCTCAATCTATTAGGGCTGCATCCATAATAATGGTCCTGTCTGGACAGGAAAGAGAAAGGGGGACGCCCTCACATACCTGATGAGGATTTGTCCATCGTTGCAAGAAAGACATTACCTTGGCCAGAACTGTTACCAGGAGAATGTCCGGGGAGATTCAAGTATTCTCCTATTGGCTTTTGTATGTTACCATCCCTGATGTCTGACATGCACAGGCTGAAATTGTGAACAAACAGCATCACCATAACCTCAGCCATACAGAACACAACTCCATCCACAGCCTCAGAAACAACTCTGACATTATAATCAAAGGGGCTGACAAAGGAGGTGCTGTGATCATAATGAACAGGTCTGATTATGAACAGGAGGCTGCCAGGCAACTCTCTAACACCACATTCTACAGGCCACTACCTCCAATCCCACTGAGGAGTACCAAAAGAAACTACACTATCTGTTCAAGAAACTCCCTGCTATAGCACAGGAACAAATCTACACAGACACATCCTTAGAGCCCCGGTCAGGGGTATTCTATCTGCTACCCAAGATCCATAAACCTGGAAATCCTGGATGCCCCATCATCTCAAACATTGGCACTCTTACAGTAGGATTATCTGACTATTTGGGCTCTCTCCTCAGACCCTGCACTACCAGCACTTCTAGCTATCTTCGAGACACCACTGACTTCCTGAGGCAACTACAATACATTGGTGATCTTCCTGAAAACACCATCCTGGTCACTACAGATGCAAAAGTTCTTTACCCTAGTATTCCACATGAGGAAGGACTACAAGCTGTCAGGAACAGTACCCCTGATAAGGCCACTGCACATCTGGTGGCTGAACTTTGTGCCTTTGTCCTCACTCACAACCATTTCTGATTTCGGGACAACTTATACCTTCAAGTCAGCAGCACCGCCATGGGTACCCGCATGGCTTCACAGTATGCCAATATTTTTATGGCTGACTTAGAACAATGCTTCCTCAGCTCTCACCCCTAGCACCCCTCCTTTGCTTGTGCTACACTGATGACATCTTCATCATAGGGACCCATGGGAAGGAGGTCTTTGAAGAATTCCATCTGGATTTCAACAATTTCCACCTCACCATCAACCTCAGCCTGGACCAGTCCACACAAGAGATCCACTTCCTGGACACTACACTGCAAATAAGTGACGGTCACATAAACACCACCCTATACCAGAAACCTACTGACCGCTATACTTATCTACATACCTCCAGCTTCCAGCCAGGACACATCACATGATCTATTGTCTACAGCCACGCCCTAAGATACAACCGAGTTTGCTTCAATCCCTCAGACAGAGACAAACACCTACAAAATCTTTAAGAAGCATTCTTAAAACTACAATATGCACCTGGGGAAGTGAGGAAACAGATTGACAAAGCAAGACGGGTACCCAGACGTCACCTACTACAGGACAGGTTCTGTTATTTTCTTTGTTGAGCACCACTGGCCATCACGTACAATCCCCAGCTGAAACCTCTCCAGCCCACCATCAACGATCTACAACCTATCCTGGAAAACAATCCCTCACTCTCACAGACCTTGGGAGGCAGGCCAGTCCTCGCTTACAGACTGCCTCACAACCTGAAGCAAATACTCACCAGCAACTAAACACCACACCACAGAAACACTAAACCAGGAACCAATCCCTGTAACAAACCCCGTGGCCTACTCTGTCTCCATATCTACTCTAACGACACCATCACAGCACCCAACCACATCAGACACACCATCAGGTGTGGGGGGGGGGTCGGGAGGTGTTGAACTTAGTGTTTCACAGTTCTCTAGCACCTGTTAAATATATTGTCGAGCCAGGGACTCAGACTGAGATACAGAGCATGTTACAGAAGGTGCGGGGAAGTGGGACTTTTGAAACCTCTGTCTCTTGCATGGAGGTTCATAGGGCCTCTGATGGAAAAACTGCTGAGCCACATGTTTAGGTCTGAACAATAAGCAGTGAAATTTCCTTTTGGGGCAGGCATATATATCCCTAGTGAATAGAGGGTAGAGCCCTGGAGTCCTTCAGGGTATGAAGGTGTGATTCACTGAAAGGGAGATTCTCTATGGTATTCTGGAACTCCCTAGGGAACCCTGACACACAGAGCCATGACTCCCTACACGTGATGATGGCAGTAGCCAGAGTTCTTGAGGAGGTATCAACAGCATCAACTGCAGATTGGAGGGTCCTGGCTATCAGTTTGCCTTCATCTATCAGAGCTTGCAAATTAACTCTGTCCTGCTGTAGAACGCTGTCAGTAAACTCCGTAAACTTGGTGCAGTTCAGAAAATAGTATGGAGCCATTAGTTCCTGGTAATTGGCTATCCTAAGCTGGAGGCTGGATGACGATAAGACCTCTCTCCCAAACTCTGTATCAGTAGGAGTAGACCGGGGATGTTGCTGTCTAGCCATTTCGGAAATGGGCTGGACCGCCAGTGAGAAGGGAGTGGAGTGAGAAAATTGAAATTATTTTCCTTTAACTTGCGCTTTTTAGGGTAGGGGCACAGGTAGTAGGAGTATGCCAAACTGTCCTAACTAGCTACAGTTTGTCTTCATTAATGGGGAGAGCTATTTTGTTGGATCCGGATGAGGGGAGGATGTCTAAGAATTTGTGTTGGGGAGTCCTAGAACTCAGAGGAATAGGAAGTTCTACAACAACTCTGCAAAGAGGATCCTGGAACTGTCTGAAGTCATCAGGAGGAAGAGAAGGAGACAAAGGAGTCACCACTTTGTCCAGAGATGAAGCCAGCAGTCTTACTTGTTTCAGTGGAACTGCCAGATCCGGTGTGTAGCATTCCTTTTCCTCTTCTGTAGGATCTGAGGGGAGAATTGAGCGACTCTTAGAGGGGAGGGCAAGGGATTACTCAATAGCAGATTAGATTGACTCTGCAAGGAGGGGACTGGTATCAAGACCCCCAATATGGCCAGTAGAACGGGTTTAAAGATGGTAGCAGGGGGCTCCCATTGCATAGGATATCAATAGCTCACAGTTAGATGAGAAAGAGGTTTACCCCAAAACAGTACAGGTCTATGGGAGGCAGAGGATACATAGGATGGGAGGGGGGGAAGGTTCATTGGGTGATTCAGAATGTCCTAATGAAGAGAATGCTGAATCCAGGTCCGATGGCGGTACTGTCAGTGCCGTTGGAGGGGAAATGTATTCTGCATGGAATAGGCAACAAGCTCTGTCCAGCAAGCAAATGGTGTTATTATATCTCTGGAGATGGGGGCCCGGATGGAGAAGATTCTGAATCCAGGAGAGTAAAAATGTCCTTTGGAGCAACAACGGATTCAGATCTCCCCAGTTTGAGAGGGATTCCACTTGAAGCCAGCAAGGAAGACGATGCCAAGTTGATGATGATCAGACTTCATCAGTGCTGACAGATCTGGGGGTTTTGGAGTGGCCGAGGATGACAGTACCGATGTATTATGATCCAGAACTGGCATAGTCCAATGTTTATGAGCTTTCTTGTCTTGCCTCTTGGACTTAGGATGTACTAAAGTCCTCATGGGCTGAGTTATGGGCTTACTTAAAACGAAATCCAACTTCTCTGAAGTGGATTTAGAGGAAGACTTTGTTTCATGCTTAGGAATGTGCTTCCTGGATTCCCAATAAGATATCTCAGCAGGAGGTTGTGGAGGAAGATTCTCCTGCTCCAGTCAGACTTCACAGCAGGAGGCGCACTTATTGCTGAATCAGGCCGAGGCACGGGTTGGGAGGAGGGGTGTCCCTGGCCTGAGTTCAACTGGGGCCTCACGGCGTTCTCTAGGAGGTATTTGCAGAGACAAAGTTCATGCCCTTCTTGAGTACAGCTGACAAATAACTGACAGATACTGAACCTTGCTGCAATGTGGGATGCCCCAGAAAAGTGCAGGCAGTGCTGGTGGTCATCACTGACCGAGAAGGATTGTGGTCAGGAAGAACAGAGTTTGAAGCCTGAGTCCTGGGCATAGTCCAGCACCTGCACAGGATCCGGGGGAGGAAAGCGGGAAGTCCCCTGCCGGGAGACCAAACTAAACACTAACAGACCTATAAAACACTAACTATAGACTGTAAAAGCTGTTAAAACCATTTACAAAACTAGATCTAATAATGTCAAAGCCAAAGCTATGGACACTGAAGGTTCTAACCCATACCATGCGGTGGTGAGAAGGAAAAAGAGAGGCAGTTGGTCCTCCTCACCCTTTATCTCCTTAGATGGAGGCACAAAGTGAACGAGGCTCCATGCGCAGACCAATGGACACTACATTCAACTTCTCCAGCTCCGGGTGCATTGTGTGCATGCAAAACCCACTGCGGACTACAACAGGGACCATTACACTAAGAACATCTTTATTTGACATGATTCTAGCTTCGTTTGGCCCCATCCACATCATCTGACCAAACTGTACACAGTTAAGCCTGGGGTCAAAATGTGGTGGCCAGAATTTAACCAGAAGTACCAGACTAGGTGAAGCTAGAAAGGGGCATCTGCAATTCCTTCACACTATTTGAAATGATTCAAAAGGTAATGCCTATAAAATTATAAAATAATCCCTGTTGAACTCTCCCCCAACCTCCATCATCCTATTATACTACATACCTAGGAAACATGAAGGCAAATAGGATGTGGAATGTACTAATGCAGTATTTTAAGAATGCTTTTATTGAAAATAGGTGGGGGGTTGTTTTGTTTTAAACTCTTTGGGGTGCAGGACACTGATTGCTGAAACTAACTAGACTTAGCAGCACGTACAGATATCTTTGAAAATCAATTATTTTAGATAATTCTAGACTTAGAAAGCAGTTTTGCTTATTGATTAATGTATTTCTAGGCATATTACCAAGTCTCTTGCCATTTAAGCTAGTTTTAACTCATCTCCCTCAATGAGGCTTGGGAGGATTAGATTTTTATGAGTTAAATGTCGATTTTACCATTCATCCAAACCACCAAAAAAGTATTTTCATCAATGATAACTGAAATTTACAGATAGGCAAAGAAAGAAACTTTGAGAACTTATTTGAAAGGATATTTGCTTTCTATATTTTGATATGTGATGTTGAAAATTAGTGTTTTAAATATTACAAACAAAATCTCAACATCTAATGCAATGAAATAATTACTGTGTGATTCCCCCTTGTCTGACCTCCATAATTTCCCAAAACTGTGAAAATTCAAATCAATGACAATTGAAAAAATGTTTTAAAATAAACATTGATATTATCTATTAAAGTGATAAAAAAAACAAAAATGCAATTCTGCCCAGCCTACTCATAATATATATATTTTATACTACAAGGTCAGATACATCTGTTGTCAGGGTACCCTCTCCCCCCTACCCATCATTACTTTGTAATGGAATCTTTACGGCAGTAGGAATTACAAAATTATCAAAAATAAACAGAACATGGAAGACTTAACTGGTGAACAGAACTGATAAAAAATGAAAAGAACAGCATAACAACAAACTGAGTTCCAAAGACATGACAGCTAGGCTTAGTAATTATTTCATGCCAGAAATTTGATTTTTTCCTAGTAAAAAAAATACTGCAAGTGGGAAACAAGTCAAAACCACCCAGAGCAAGACATAATGATTTTACAAAAAATGTACTGTACTCCAAATCAGTTTTAAAAAAGAGACTGCTATATTTACAACTGAAAATGAATATGGGTTATTGATATCACGTTTTAAATGTTGTGATCATAGGTCTCAAAATTTCAAAGTAGTTTATCCAAGTGGATTCTTTGCATGTTTGAGTCAATTTAGCAATTATGTACAAAGTTACTACTTTCACATAAATGTATCTGAATTTGTAGAAAATATTAAAAATGCTTATTCAAAGATAAAAACATTAAAATTACAAGTTATTATTTTGTGTTTGTATTTTATTATATTTTAGTTTCTATGTTTCCAGAATTCAAAACTGCTTTCTTAACCTCTTCCTCTGTTGTTTTTTTTAATGTTTTCTGTTTCTAATGTCAATTGTTTCAATCAAATTCTCAATGATGTTAATGATGCTTGAGTGCTCTCACCCTGAGGAAAAAAGCTACAATGAACAATTATCAATAAAAGAGTCGACAGTACACAGAGGAATCCACTTATAGTGAATTCTGATATAGGAAAACTTTAAAAAAAAACACAACAAAAAAAAACAGATTTAAGTCCTATATTAAACTACAAATGCAACCAAATATAAGGACTCAACTACATCATGGCTATCCCAAAATATGGTTAAAGCACAGTACCATTTTGTACGGTAAACAGCTCAGGGAAAAGGTTACGGTCCAATATGTTGCAAAAAACTGAGTCATGCCTTAATCATCTCTCTGAACACAGTTTATTTTAGCACAGACAAAATCTGATGAGTATGACAAAGGACAAATTACAATCCCCACTTTAATGACTATCTGTTTATCATGCATTTTCTGTGACTGCTTATAAGATGGTTCTGCCATCCTTTGTTACTGTTTCAATAAAAAAAATTATAATTTGTAAACAGTGGGAGAAATAAAACATTTTTTCCTAAACATAATTTTAGATTAAAAAAATCTTACTGTTATTTGACTCAGTCCAGCCAACCTCATTGTTAAAGTTGGAGACATAAAGTACTTAAACGCAAGATCAAGACTTTCTTTATCAAAACACAAGGCTGTATCCAATGGCTCTTTAACTGTACTCCACATTAAATCTGCCATGTTCCGGGCTGCACTCTGTCGCAACTCTTGGTCTGACAGTTTACATAAATACCTAAAATAAATTATACAAAAAGAAGAAAGGAGAAATATGACATGATTCCAAATAAAACCTATGTGAAATAATGGTCCAGCATGGATTATTTCAAATATATATTTCTAGCAGTCTTTATAACAGTATTAATCCTAAAAATACATTAATATTAATATAATATAGTTGCAATTGGCAATCTATAACTTAGTAAAGCAAATAATAGATAAAAAGAAGAAAAAATAGAGTTGTATAGAATGATTTAGGTTCTATTAGAAAACATGATTCTGATCATACAACCCCCAAGGCTTGAGAGACTGACCTGATGCCTGAGCGGCAACATCCACACTGCTACTTTTAGGGCACTAGCTCAAGCCCTGCCAACGTGAGTCTATCTACCCGGACTAAGAGACTCGCTCCCAGCTGCAGTGTAGACATACCCTATATCCTTGTCTGTGGCCCTACCTACAGGACTGATAGAACCATTGTTGTGCAGTTACAGCAAACATGCCATATCCAGAATTTCTGCCAGCACCTCCATATGTCCACTGTGTTTGCATGACACCTTCCATGATGCATAACCATTTTTCTATCTCAGTAAAGTCTAGGAATATGTTACTCGTGGGGGAATTCTGCACCACTGTGCAGGTGCAGAATTCATATCGTCTGCAGATTTCTTTGCTCCCCTACAGAAAATGGGAAAGCAAAGAAATCTGCAGGGGACACGCTCCCTTTCCCTTGTAGCCCTAGCACATCTCTTTGAGAGCCCAGAGCAACTGGCAAAGACATAAATCACTGCATGAAGGAGGAGTGGGCTGGGTGAGCATGCAAATGAGCAAGAGAGATTCTGTCCCTCTTGCTCCCTATTGTGGGATGCCCTGCGTTAAGGAGTAGGGCTTCAGGTTGTCTGGAGGTAGGCATGAGGCAGGCTCTGTCCCCTGAGGCAAGGCAGAAATATAGGAGGCTCTGGGGAGTTGTTAATGTTCCTATTGTTCGTTAATTGTTCCCATTCTTAGCCAATTCCACCAGGATATAAAACACTTGTAAAAGGTTAAGGCTCCTTTACATTGCCAAAGTGGTGAAAAGGAGCCTTGTTGTAAATGATAGTAAGGGAATCCTCACCCAGGAAGATCTATGTTTTTTCTCACTTTTTTCCTGTGTCAGAGTGGCACAATGGGGTTAGATTACACCTCTATTACAGAAGCTATTTTACTTACCCATTTAAAAAAAAATGAGGACAAATAAAATGTTTATCAAGCAGTCAATATAATGTCAGGAAAATCAGAACCAAGCATTTTCCAGAGTAGTCAGCCAGGATTATAACTGGAATACAGGGGATTACCAAGTGCTGTAACTTAACTTTCAAGTGTTTAGGAAAAGCTGAACAGTTATTGTGACTTTTTTGTATATTGTAATTTAAATAAATTACCAGAATAATTTGAATTGATGTGATTATACTGCATTGTTTTGACAAATAAAATATGCAGAATTTTGAAGAATTTTTAATTTTTGGCACAGAATTTTTAGGCACAGAATTCCCCCAGGAGTAATATAGGGTCAGTCTTCTTCAGCAGCAGCAACCAATGTATTTCAAGATGAATCACCACTGCTGCCAAAGATACTGGAATATTTTACACAGAAACCAGAAATGCTGAACAATTTAAACTAGTCCACAATTTCCTGGTAACGTAGGAAGCAAAGCCCCAAGGGATAGCTGGTGTATAAGTGAGCATGCACACAGAGTCACCTCTGCAGCTATGAATATGCTTGCCTTCATAGTGACCTGGGAGGCAGGAGCAGCAACCAACCACACAGAAGGCGGCAGTGGTTACAGCAACACAGTTTGATGGTTCTGCCTACATAGTAAACAACTGCTAGACCTGGTTACACCTAGACAATCATGCTATAACCTCTACCACTGGTAACAGTCAGACATAGTACTCTGGCATGTTTAGGATAACTAATCATGTATAAGGCTACGATTTAGTCACGGTTATTTTTAGTAAAAGTCATGGACATGTCACAGGCAACAAACAAAAAAATTCACAGCCCATGACCAGTCTATGACTTGTACTATGTACTCCTGACTAAATCTTAGCTGGAGAAGGGGCAGGAGCCAGTGCTCTGGGAGGGTCTGTGGAGCCTTTTGGGGGGCAGTGGCACCAACTGCCGGGGGCCATCGAGCCGTGGCTGCTCAGGCTATCCCCAGGGCCGCCCACCCGCCGTCCCCAGGACCACTGCTCAGGCTGTCCATGGGGCCAGCCACACAGGCCACTGCTTGGGCGGTCCCTGGGGCCAGCTGCCTGGGGCCGCCTGCTCAGCAGCTGGTGCAACTATCCCAGGACTGCTCCAGCAGCACCAGTGTGGCTGGCTGTGGGGCTGCCCACCTGCCACTGTTCCCGCCACTCCTGGAACCACTGCTCAGGTGGTCCCGGGCCCCCCTGCACTGGCCGCTGCTAGAGCGGTCCCCGGGGCGGCCCTGGGATCAGCCATACTAGCCACTGCAGAAGTCACGGAGGTCACAGAAAGTCACGGAATCAGTGATTTCCACAACCACCGTGACAGACATGGAGCCCTAACCATGTTGTATATGGACAAGAGCAACATTTGGAAGCAACCATCTCTCAACCTGGTTTCAAACACAGTTAAAAAATTGTAAAGCAGATACTAACTACAATATCAACAAAAAACACTTCAACTACTATCCTACAGTATGGTTTAAATATGACCATGGCTGAACTAAATTCTAATTAGTTTGGTCAGCACCACTGAAAAGTGTTAAAAATTCATACTTTTGCCAACATTCTAAATTTGGGTCTACGTATGCAGATTGGACAAGCCTGTGCTAAAAGCTATTATGGCCACAAGCAAGGTTAAAGTGGTTTAACCACATTTATGCTCCATTTTTTTGTCTTGTATCGTGGGTCTAAACATTAACTAGTCAGAGAAGAAATGTAAAGTTACTGGGCTTGATTCTCATTTATGCTAAGACCCTTTAAAACTACTCTTGTAATGTAAAGAAGCCTTAAAGTCAACACATTTTAAGGCTCCTGAACATTGCCAAACTAGCATAAAGACACATTTGTGTGAATAATAATCAGGACCATAGTGTTCTTTGAAGAGCACGAGAAGAGCCATGTCTGGAATTCTCTCAATCTTCAACAACTGGGGACTGACCTCCACATACAGAACTCTGGAAATCAGACAAGGGGTGGGAAACTAAAGTTCACCCACTATCATGCCCAGATAATTAAAAAAACGATATTTGCCTATTTTCAGAATCAATCCAGTAGCAAACAAGCCAGAGATCCCGTCAGCTCCCTCACCCATATGCATGTAGGAAGTGTTACTGCATCCTATAGCTGAAGTAACTCATATTTGTATACACTTCAAAAATTAACTTTGAGAAGAAAATTCTCAGTAGTAATGTTAACTGAACACAGTTTGTCCCTGATTATACTTACAATTAACCAGTGTTCAGCTCTGCCTCAGCTAGTAATATTGCTAACATCCATGTTCACAATCAAAATTTCATACTGCAGATCATATTTCATGGCTTTTAGTGTTCAAAACATCTTAGGGATATTGAGTTAAGATTATTTGCATTATGTCTACATCACCCAGGTGGTAGAGCAACTTGTGATTATGTGTATATGCACATGCATGGAATAGAAAAAAAAATTCTTTTTAAAATATAAAAATTTACTGCTAAGCAACACACATTTTCTGAACCAATTTAACTCTTTTGGTTAGGGGTGTGATTTTAAAGCAATATACTTGAAGTGGTACAATCCCTAGTGTAGACACAGTAACTCTGGCATTAAGATGCTTATACCCGGGAAATAAGCCGTACTGGTATAAGCATCTTTATCTCAGTATAACTAGGGGATTGTGTCACTTTCATTCTAACTGTTTCTAAATTGACATAGGTACAGCAGTACAATAACTGTGTATAGACAAGCCCTTAGATTCTTGGAGAACTAATATAACTAATGCACTCATAACAATAAAATATCCTGAGAAATAATTTAATTATAAGATTTTTCATTGTAGATAGCCTGATATCCAAAATTATCAGGACTAGACATAATTAGCGATACAAAAGAATGAGTACAGTCTTAATAAAAAGAACAGGAGTACTTGTGGCACCTTGGAGACTAACAAATTTATTTCAGCATGAGCTTTCGTGAGCTATAGCTCACTTCTTCGGATGCATAGAATGGAACACACAGACAGCAGATATTTATACATACAGAGAACATGAAAAGGTGGAAGTATGCATACCAAGTGGAAGAGTCTAATCAATTGAGATGAGCTATTGTCAGCAGGAGAAAAAAAACTTTTGAAGTGATAATTAAGATGACCCATAGAAGGTGTGAGGAGAACTTAACATAGGGAAATAGATTCAATTAGTGTAATGACCCAACCATTCCCGCAATTTTAACAATTTCCATCCCACCATCAACCTCAGCCTAGACCAATCCACACAAGCTGTCCATTTCCTAGACACTACTGTGCTAATAAGCGATGGTCACATAAACACCGCCCTATACCAGAAACCCACTGACTGCTATACTTACCTACATGCCTCCAGCTTCCATCCAGGACACACCACACGATCCATTGTCTACAGCCAAGCTCAAAGATACAACCGTATTTGCTCCAATCCCTCAGACAGAGATAAACACCTACAAGATCTCTATCAAGCATTCTTAAAACTACAATATTCACCTGCTGAAGTGAAAAAACAGATTGACAGAGCCAGAAGAGTATCCAGAAGCCACCTACTACAGGACAGGCCCAACAAAGAAAATAACAGAACGCCACTAGCCATCACCTACAGCCCCCAACTAAAACCTCTCCAGCGCATCAAAGATCTACAACCTATCCTTAAAGACGATCCCTCACCCTCACAGATCTTGGGAGATAGGCCAGTCCTCGCTTATAGACAGCCTCCCAACCTGAAGCAAATACTCACCAGCAGCCGTACACCATACAACATAAACACTAACCCAGGAACCTATCCTTGCAACAAAGCCCGATGCCAGCTCTGTCCACATATCTATTCAAGTGACACCATCATAGGAACTAATCACATCAGCCACGCCATCAGGGGCTCGTTCCCCTGCACATCTACCAACGTGATATATGCCATCATGTGCCAGCAATGCCCCTCTGCCATGTACACTGGCCAAACCGGACAGTCTCTTTGCAAAAGAATAAATGGACACAAATCTGACATCAGGAATCATAACATTCAAAAACCAGTGGGAGAACACTTCAACCTCTCTAACCACTCAGTGACAGACTTGAAGGTGGCAATTTTGTAACAAAAAAACTTCAAAAACAGACTCCAAAGAGAGACTGCTGAACTCGAATTAATATGCAAATTAGACACAATTAACTCAGGCCTAAACAGAGACTGAGAATGGTTGGGTCATTACACTAATGGAATCTATTTCCCTATGTTAAGTTCTCCTCACATTTTCTATGGGTCATCTTATTATCACTTCAAAAGTTTTTTTTCTCCTGCTGACAATAGCTCATCTCAATTGATTAGACTCTTCCTGTTGGTATGCATACTTCCACCTTTTCATGTTCTCTGTATGTATAAATATCTGCTGTCTGTGTGTCCCATTCTATGCATCCAAAGAAGTGAGCTATAGCTCACGAAAGATCATGCTGAAATAAATTTGTTAGTCTCTAAGGTGCCACAAGTACTCCTGTTCTTTTTGCGGATACGGACTAACACGGCTGCTACTCTGAATACAGTCTTAATAATATTTGACTTCTTGACAGCTGGAAATGTGGAAAGTGAGACACAATTAAAAACTTTAGAGACATGCTTCAGCAGTTCTAGATTAAGATTTTGAGATTATTGTGAATTTACAATTCTGCCTTGAGAATTTCTAAAAATCAATATAGGAAATTATGGTAAATAAGATCATTTCAAACTCTATGTAATATCACTACAAATCTTTTGTAATCTTTCTATGAATGATGCTGCATACAATGAAAATGTATTACAATTGATCCTGCAATGAGACTTTAGAATAGGACTGAATCCAATATTTAAAATGGTCTTATTGGGACTATTAAAGCCATTACTAAAGTTACTGACACATGGATTTGCCCCAAACTAAATGATACTTCGAATCTGATTGTTGAAATGTTAAAGACTCATAGACTTTATGGTCAGAAGGGCCTATCGTGATCATCTAGTCTAATTTCCTGCACATTACAGGCCACAGAACCTCACCCACCCACTCCTGTAATAGACTTCTAACCTCTGACTGAGTTACTAAAATCTTCAAGAATGATTTAAAGACTTCAAGTTAAGAGAGAATCCACCATTTACACTAGTTTAAACTTGCAAGTGACCCGTGACGCAGAGGAAGGCGAAAACCCCTCCGGTCTCTGCTAACCTGACCTGGGGAAAATTTCGTCCCGACGCCAAATATGGCTATCAGTTAAACTCTGAGCATGTGGACTAAACAAAGAAATGGCTTGAACTTTGAGAAACTTTGAGTTCTAGTACAATCTGAACTTCTAAATGTGTTTTGTCAAACAATGAAACTTTTTGTTATATTTAAAGCTTACCTGATAACATAGGTCCTAAACGGTATAATGTGCTGCATGACAGCAGGGATGTGTAGCCATATCCTAATCTATAAAGCAAATACAAAAATAAACTGTAATTATATAAATTTATGCAGAACAATTAAAATGCAAAGGCCAGTAATAAGGTTTAAAAATGCAAAACTCTGTCTAAATAAGGCTTTCAGATTGTTGGCTTTTTGTGAACTTGTGTAACTTCCAATCAGATTTTTTACAATTTTCAAAAGTATAGTCTGGGGCAACTTTCTACAGCTAATAAATTAACCCAGATCCAGGGTCATATTTTTTTCTGCTAATCAACAGGAAAAATAAGATAAAAATTAGTATAAATAAATAACATACAATGCTCTCCCTTAATGCCTCTCATTTCTGAACTCTGTATTCCCTCCTGTTTCTTCAACCTAAAGCATTCTACAGCTCCTATTCTGCCCTCCATTCGTAACTGATTTTTTATCTTCTAAGGGGTCTACAAGAAGATTACATCCTTTTTCGCCATGTTGATCATACTCATTTATTTGAGTTTTGTGGAAGAGTTGATACTTTGGGCTCATCCACATTACAACTACAATTATGATTTTGTTGCCAGTTAGAGGCATGACCATCTTACCCAGTTAAATGTAACATGGCTCAGAGCAGCTTTTCTGTCATCATGTTTGCACATCCACATTTAGCAGGCGGCTAACCTTATCTGTATCAATGCATTCTGGAAAAAACCAAAGCAATTATCTCATACTCCCTCTGCCAAGGACTGGGATGCCCAAAAGAGAGATACACAGAATGTGTGAGAAGTAATACACTCTGGGATGCCCCACTGCAAACAAGTTGAATTCACACTACCCTTTACTATCCACCTATCCCCAAAGTCATTAGTCCACTCTTTGAGAGGCAACCCTCTGTTGTGGAGTTAGTGTGAGAGGCTGGCCCTACTCGAGATAAGACGGTTACTCACCTTTGTAACTGTTGTTCTTCGAGATGTGTTGCTCACATCCATTCCAGTTAGGTGTGCGCGCCGCGCGTGCACGTTCGTCGGAAACTTTTTACCCTAGCAACTCCAGTGGGCCGGCAGGTCGCCCCCTGGAGTGGCGCCGCCATGGCGCCCAATATATATCCCTGCCGGCCCACCCGCTCCTCAGTTCCTTCTTGCCGGCGACTCCGACAGTGGGGAAGGAGGGCGGGTGTGGAATGGATGTGAGCAACACATCTCGAAGAACAACAGTTACAAAGGTGAGTAACCGTCTTTTCTTCTTCGAGTGATTGCTCACATCCATTCCAGTTAGGTGAATCCCAAGCCATACCTAGGCGGTGGGGTCGGAGCGAGAAGTCGCGGCATGGAGCACAGCAGATCCGAAGGCCGCATCCTCTCTAGACTGCTGGACCAGGGCGTAGTGGGAAGCAAAGGTGTGGACCGATGACCAGGTCGCTGCCCGACAGATTTCCTGGATGGGCACACGGGCGAGGAAAGCCAGCGACGACGCCTGCGCCCTGGTAGAATGCGCAGTCACACGGCCCGTAGGGACGTGGGCCAAGTCATAGCAGGTCCTGATGCAGGACGTTACCCAAGAGGATAACCTCTGGGAGGAGATAGGAAGCCCTTTCATGCGGTCCGCTACTGCCACGAAAAGCTGGGGGGATTTGCGGAAGGGCTTAGTCCTCTCCACGTAGAACGCGAGAGCCCTACGGACATCAAGCGAGTGGAGCTGCTGCTCCCTGCCTGAGGAGTGAGGTTTCGGGAAAAAAACCGGGAGGAATATCTCTTGGTTGACGTGGAAGGCTGAGACCACCTTGGGGAGAAAAGCAGGGTGTGGTCTCAGCTGCACCTTGTCCTTGTGGAAGACCGTATATGGGGGGTCTACCACAAGAGCCCGGAGTTCCGACACCCGTCTAGCTGAGGTGATAGCTACTAGAAAGGCCGTCTTCCAAGAGAGGTAAAGCAGGGAGCAAGTAGCTAACGGCTC
The DNA here is from genome assembly GCF_025201925.1 of Gopherus flavomarginatus. Lineage (NCBI taxonomy): Eukaryota > Metazoa > Chordata > Testudines > Testudinidae > Gopherus > Gopherus flavomarginatus. Next base: position 20,631,104 of record NC_066620.1, on the reverse strand, counting down.
AAAGGGGGGCCCCATGAGCCGGGACAACACCAGGTTAAGATCCCAGGTTGGAGCAGGGGGACGGACGTTAGGGTATAAACGTTCCAGCCCCTTAAGGAATCTAGACACCGTCGGGTGGGAAAAAACAGAGCGACCATCCGCACCCGGGTGAAAGGTGGAGATAGCTGCTAGGTGGACTCGTAACGACGATATGGCCAGACCTTGCCCTTTGAGGGACCAAATGTAGTCTAAGATGTCGGCTACTGAAACTTCCATAGGGCGGAGATTTTTCTCTACGCACCAAAAGGAGAAGCGCTTCCATTTGGCCAAATATGTCGCTCTTGTGGACGGCTTCCTGCTGCCCAAGAGCACCTCCCTCACCGGCGTGGAACAGCGCAGCTCAGAGCCAGTCAGCCACGCAGGAGCCACGCCGCTAGGTGCAGCGACTGCAGGTCCGGGTGACAGAGGGTCCCGTGCTCCTGGGTAATCAGGTCCGGATGAAGGGGCAGGGGAACTGGGTCGGCTATGGACAGGTCCAGCAGCATGGGGTACCAGTGCTGTCTGGGCCATGCCGGGGCTACCATGATCACGTGAGCCCTGTCCCTGCGCACCTTCAGAAGGACCCTGTGGACCAACGGGAATGGGGGAAACGCATAGTACAGGTGGGTCGACCACTGGATGAGGAAGGCATCCGCTATCGACCCGGGCTCCCTGCCCTGAAAGGAGCAGAACGTTTGGCACTTCCTGTTCCCTTTGGACGCGAAGAGGTCCACCCGGGGATAACCCCACCTCCGGAAGATGGAGAGGGCGACGTCTGGGCGGAGGGACCACTCATGTGACAGGAAGGATCTGCTCAATCGATCCGCCAGCGTGTTCCGTACTCCGGGGAGGAAGGAAGCCATGAGGTGAATGGAGTGGGCTACACAAAAGTCCCAGAGTCGTATCGCCTCGTGGCACAGGGAGGAGGATCTGGTGCCGCCCTGCTTGTTGATATAATACATGGTCGTCGTGTTGTCGGTGAACACCGCGACACAACGACCCTGGAGCTGATGACAGAACGTTTGACAAGCAAGACGGACCGCTCTCAACTCCCGCATGTTGATGTGTAGCCGCACCTCCTCCTGGGACCACAGGCCCTGCGTCCTCAGGGTCCCTGCGTGGGCCCCCCAGCCGAGATCTGAGGCATCTGTTGTTAGGGACACCGAGGGCTGAGATGGGTGGAAGGGGAGACCCGCACACAACACTGACTGGTCCAGCCACCAGTCGAGAGAATCTAAGACCCCCTGGGGGATCGTGATTAACATATCTAGTGGCTGTCTTGTCGGCCTGTAATGACCGATGAGCCACAGCTGGAGTGGCCTCATGCGGAGCCGAGCGTAATTGGTCACGAAAGTACAGGCCGCCATGTGGCCTAACAGGGTTAGACACGTCCTCACTGACGTCAAGGGGGCTGTCTGTAGCCGTTGCACGATGGCCGACAAGGCCTGGAACCGCTGCAATGGCAGCAAGGCCCTGCCCACAGTGGCGTCCAGGACGGCCCCGATGAATTCCACCCTTTGTGTGGGGGCCAGGGTGGACTTGTCTGTGTTCACCAAGAGGCCCAGAGCGGCGAACATGTCGGTGATCACACGGACATGGCTGCAGACTTGTTGGTGCGACGTGCCTCGAATCAACCAATCGTCCAGATACGGGAACACGTGGATACGACTGCGCCGAAGCTGCGCCACAACAACTGCCATGCATTTCGTAAACACTCTCGGGGCCGTGGACAAGCCAAATGGGAGGACTGCAAATTGGTAATGCAGAGACCCCACAAGGAAGCGAAGGAAACGTCTGTGGGGTGGCCAGATAGCAATGTGAAAATACGCGTCCTGCATGTCGAGGGCGGCGTACCAGTCTCCCGGATCCAGGGATGGGATAATGGTCCCCAAGGAAACCATGCGGAACTTCAACTTCACCAGGTACTTGTTGAGCTCTCGCAGGTCGAGGATGGGCCTGAGGCCTCCCTTGGCCTTGGGGATCAGAAAGTAGCGGGAATAAAACCCCTTGCCTTTCTCGTTCTCCGGCACCGCCTCTATAGCTCCTTTGCCGAGGAGCGTCTGCACCTCCTGCCGAAGGAATTGCTCGTGAGAGGGGTCCCTGAAGAGGGACGAGGAAGGGGGGCGGGGAGGAGGAAATGAAACAAACTGCAGGCGGTATCCCGACTGCACCGTGCGTAAGACCCAGCGGTCCGATGTTATTAGGGACCACGCCGGGAGGAAAAAAGAAAGGCGGTTGGAAAACGGGGGGAAAGGATCCAATGGGGAAACTGTTACTGCGCCCTCGGGCGCACCTTCAAAATGAAGGCTTGGGACCAGGCGGGGGCTTAGAGGAGCCTTGGTTTTGGCCCCCTTGGTTCCCCGAGTGCCTGCGCCTTCCGTTCCTGCCGCGGCGCCTGTTAAGGTCCTGCCGCTGGCGGAACTGGAGATACGGCCTGCGCTGTTGTTGCTGTTGCTGCGGCCGGAAGGGTCTGCGTTGCGTCACTGGAGTGTGCATCCCCAGTGACCTCATGATGACTCGGTTGTCTTTTAGACTCTTGAGTCTAGGGTCTGTCTTGTCCGAGAACAGCCCTTGGCCTTCAAAAGGAAGGTCCTGTATTGTGTGCTGGAGCTCCGGCGGAAGGCCGGAAACCTGCAGCCAGGAGAGGCGACGCATTGTTACACCCGATGCGAGGGTACGGGCAGCCGAATCCGCAGCGTCCAGAGAGGCTTGCAAGGACGTGCGTGCGACCTTCTTGCCTTCCTCTAAGATGGCCGCAAACTCCTGACGAGCATCTTGTGGCAACAGCTCCTTGAATTTGTCTGCTGCCACCCAGGAGTTAAAGGCGTATCTGCTTAACAGGGCCTGTTGGTTGGAGACCCTGAGTTGCAGCGCCCCAGCCGAGTACACCTTACGGCCGAGGAGATCCATCCGCCTGGCCTCCCTGGATTTGGGGGCTGGAGCCTCCTGACCATGACGCTCTTTATCATTGACGGATTGGACCACCAGGGAACACGGAGTCGGGTGTACGTGGAGGTACTCGTAGCCCTTAGAAGGAGCCATGTACTTCCTCTCGACGCCCTTCGCAGTGGGAGGAATGGAGGCCGGAGACTGCCAGATGGTGCTGGCGTTGGCCTGGATGGTCCGTATGAACGGCAGGGCGACCCTGGTGGGAGCGTCTGCCGAGAGGATGGTGACAATAGGGTCCTCTACCTCCGAGACCTCCTCGGCTTGTAGACTCAGGTTTTGGGCTACTCGCCGGAGGAGGTCCTGGTGCGCCCTGAGGTCCAGCGGGGGGGGCTGTTGGAGGAGGTCCCAGCCACCGCTTCATCAGGGGAAGAAGATGAGGAGACCCCCGGCAAGAGGGTGTCTAAAGGGGGGTCTCCCTCGGCCCTCGCCTCTGCCTCAGGAGCCAAAGTGGAGTCCTGGTGCTTGGATCCTTCCTCCCCATCCGGGGAGGGAGGGGGGCGAGACAACGAGGCCTCAGGTGCCCTGCGCTCCGCAGTCGCCGGCCTAGCAGGGAGCTGTTGGGGGCCCTGGGCCTGATGATATGCCCAGGGTGTCCAGAAACCCCATTGCTGTGGGGCTGGGTCCTGCTGTGGAGGCTCGCTGAACAGCGCCGCCTGCCGGTCGGTGCCCAGCGCGTACCCACTGTCCGCCAGCGAAGACACGGACGGCTGCCTAGAGGGCCATGGCGGGGCGGACCCTGGATGGTAAGGGTCCGCGCGGGCCGGCACGGGCGATCGTCTCGGTGCCGGGGATCGGTGCCGGGAGTCGTAACGGTGCCGGGAGCGGGACCGAGTTCTGCCACGGTGCCGGGATCTGGATCGGTACCGGGCGCCGCTTCGGTGCCGGGATCGGGACCTGCCACCGGTTCGGTACCGGGAGGTCGACCGGGACCGGGACCTGCCACCAGCTCGGCGCCGGGAGGTCGACCGGTGCGGCGAACGTCTGGATCGGCTCCTGGACTCGCGGTGCCGGTAACGACGGCTGGAGTCTGACCGCGATCGTCTCGGTGTCGACCGGCGCCGCGAGTGCGACCGGTACCGCTGAGGGGAGCGGTGCCGGGACTGCGAGCGGCGGCGGGATCTGGAGCGACCGTGACGTCGGGACCTGGAGCGAGAACGAGAGTCCCGGGACGGTGCCGACATCATAGGCTTGCCTCTGGACACGACCCGCACCGGAGGTACCGGGGGTGGTAGCTGAGTGGGCTCGGTCATGGCTATGAGGTCCCGTGCCGAGGCGAAGGTCTCTGGTGTAGATGGCACCACTATCTCGACCCCAGATGTCATGGGGGAGCTTGGCGGCACCGGATTCGACGGACCCGCCGGGCCCGGAGTCGACGGTGCCGGCGGCGCCGCGGCCGATGCTGAGGCCGGGCGCTCCACTCGGGTGTGCCTGGCCGGAGTAATGGACTTCGACGGCCTAGGCTCTGTCCCCGGTGCCGGAGAAGGTCGGTGCCGGGGAGTCTTCTCGGTGCCGGTGCGATCCGGTGCCGGCGCCGAGATCACGGCCTGCGAAGCCGCCGGGTCAAGTGCCGCCTCCATGAGGAGAGTCCGGAGCCTTTGATCCCTCTCCTTCTTAGTCCTTGGCTTAAAAGCCTTGCAGATGCGGCACTTGTCGGATCTATGCGATTCCCCCAGGCACTTCAGGCACGCGTCGTGGGGGTCGCTGGTGGGCATAGGCTTCTTGCAGGCCGCACACTGCTTGAAGCCCGGCGAACCAGGCATGAGCCCGGTGCCGGGTGCCGGGAAGGGCTAAGCCCCCGGCGAAAAACTATTTACAACTACTTAACACTTAACTACTACTATCTAACTTAACAGTCTAATTAACAACTACAATAGAGATAACGATAGAAAAACAAGGAGAGCTAGGGACGTGGAGGACAGCTATGCCGCGCTCCACAGTTCCAACGACCGACACGGCGGTAAGAAGGAACTGAGGAGCGGGTGGGCCGGCAGGGATATATATTGGGCGCCATGGCGGCGCCACTCCAGGGGGCGACCTGCCGGCCCACTGGAGTTGCTAGGGTAAAAAGTTTCCGACGAACGTGCACGCGCGGCGCGCACACCTAACTGGAATGGATGTGAGCAATCACTCGAAGAAGAACCTCACTCTACTCTTAACTCCTCATCCCCCAGCATCCCAGACACATCCATAAGTATGAACATGTCTGTATCGGAAGGGGTAGGCAAAGCCACATCATTTCTGATATTGACACTCCTGCAGGGAAAGAGCTGATCTAGATGTCTGTGCTCTCTTCCCCACAATATCAATTCCTGGAAACCCCCTGCAATCCCAAGAGCACTTTTCAGTAAGAGAAAAAAATGTGTAACCTGCGTTTCTGAAAGAAGAAATTGAACATCCAAGCAATGAGGCAAACAGGAGCTCTAATCTTACAGCACTTCACCCTGAGGTACTGAACAACAGTAATATCAGATGCATTTCAATGCACTGGCCTCTTTCTCTTCCAGGATGCCGGACGACATCACTTGGATCTGGCAGTAGCTCCCTACTGTAGCCATTGGTGACTCACTCTTGAAGCACTGTGCACAGCCCCACATAGTGCAGTAGTGTAGATGAAAAGATTAAAGAGGACTTCTAAATCAAATGTCCTACTCAGGACAACTTTGCACAAAGGATGAACCAGCTCTGAAAACATCGCTCAGTGTGCAATAACAGTCAAAAAAGCTAACAGAATGTTAGGAACCATTAGGAAAGGAAGTGATAACAACACAGAAAATATCGTAACATCACTATAAAAATCCATGGTATGCTGACACCTTGAATACCATGTGCAGTTCTGGTCGCCCCCATCTCAAAAAAGGCATATTAGAATTAGAAAAGATGCAGAGAAGGCCAAAGAAAATAATTAGGGGTAGGGAACAGCTTCCATATGAGGAGAGATCAAAAAGACTGGAACTGTTCAGCTTAGAAAAGAGACAACTAAGGGGGTATGAGACAGACGTCTTCAAAATCAAGAACGGTGTGGAGAAAGTGAATAGGGAAGTGTTATTTACTCCTTTACATAATACAAGAACTAGGGGTCACCCAATGAAATAGGCAGCAGCTTTAAAACAAACAAAAGGAAGTACTTCTTCACACAACGCACAGTCAGCCTGTGGAACTTGTTGCCATGGGATGTTGTGAAGGCCAAAAGTATAACTGGCTCAAAAAAAATTTACATACGTTCATGGCAGATACATCCATCAATGGCTTTTAACCAAGACGATCTGGGATGACACTCCATCTGGGATCATACTAAGTTGCCCTGTTCTGTTTATTCCCTCTAAAACATTTGGTATAGGTCATTGCCACAAGAAAGGATACTAACCTAGATGGATCATTGGTCTGACCCAGTATGGCTGTTTTATATCGTTAATTTTTAACTAATGCCCTTACGAACAGATTGGATTTTACTGCCTTGAAAACTAAAATGTTCACAAGTTAATGATGGATATATCCCTTGTGAATCCTTAGTTATATTTGGTCTGTTTTCCACACAGAGGAACGTGAATCAGACAATTTTCAAAAATTTCCAAAAGGGAGACATTTTTTATTGCCTTCACCTGAAAAAAACTAGTTGCTGGATTTCCTTGAAATTTTCAGAAAAAAATGAAATCACCATTGTGAATTAACTGTCAAATTTGGAAGGAGAATCCTTTATTTTAAATATACAAGGATGGTAGTGACCAAATTTTTTATTATGAAACACTTATTGCCAACTTGACTATGGAAGGAATATGGTCTCTCCATAATCTACTCATTTTCAGAAAAACAATTTTTTAAATCGATAATATAGTAGCTAAACAGGTTATGTAGACAAAACAATATCCTTCCCCAGGGCTCCAAATTAAAACCAAGACTCAATGTGCCTAAGAAACTTTACAATCAGAGCTGGTTAACTGCCATTCTCGAGAGCTGCTACTACTGTGAAAATGCATTTAACTAACATTACCCTACAGTTCTGAGTTTACACACCAATTATTATGTAACAGCTGAGACTACAGAGCTACTCTGCAGATTTGCTTACTGGGCTATCATTCACAGGGCCACTCATAAATCTTGCATTAATTTATCTGTGAAGCCCATAAACTGAAGTGGATGGGACAAAAAGTCACATAGCAGTTGGGTTACAGCCTTGGAGCTACTCTAAATCATGTCAGCTGAAATGACTTCCTAAGGACTACTCCAACAGCTCAAGATTGAGGGAGTTCTGCATTCCCTAACCAAGACCCTCTAGTTTTCAGCTCACCTGAGAATCCCCCCCAAACCAGAGCAGGTGTAGACTCACCAGTGCTGGCTTTCTTCCAATCAGAGCTATAAAAGATTAAATCTCAGCTGCCTACTTAGAACAGCTTTCCAGCTACCCTGTGGCACCTGAGAGTAACAGGAATATGGGAGAGGAGAACACCCAGGATCTGATCCAAAGTACCATATATATTCACTCACAAGCCGAATATTTTTTTAGTAAAAAGGTGATGCATCAAGGAGTGGGAGTTGGCTTATAAACGGGTCTACACCAAAATTTGATTATTTTAAACTCTATGGAATCATTGAATTGACTATCTAATACACTGTTGTTTTGTTTACCTGGAGTGTCTGCAGGCATGGAGCCCCTCAGCTCCCTGTGGCCTCCGTTCGCTGTTCCCAGCCAATGGGAGCTGCAGGAAATGGCACCACTTCCCGCAGCTCCCATTGGCTGGGAATGGCAAACCGTGGGCACAGCTAGGTAAGGGGCTCCATGCCTGCAGACACTCCAACAAAACATCCCGACCCACCAGCAGCTTACCCTGATGGCCAGGAGCCAAAGTTTGCCAACCTCTGAAATATAGGGTTGGCTTATGAAAGGGTCATGCAGTTTTTGCTATTTTACCTAACCATCTTGGGGGGTCAGCTTATAAACGAATGGGTTAATGAACGAGTATATTTAATATTGGAATCAAATCATAGAGTGTAATTATACAGCATTTCATTTTAGTTACACTCATTAAGTATTTACAGTTAAACTTAATGGGCAAAATTCTGTCTTCCTTTACACCCATGTTCCTGAGCAAGACATCCCCTCCCATCACATCCTCATGCCACTTCCAGTCTCCACATGACCACCTCCACAGACATGCTTTAACTCACTCTACCAGAGTCTTCTAGTTCTTGCCAGTAGTGACCAAGGGACACCTTCCTAACCTAGCTTAGCTGCAACCAGAATGTCTGGGAAGAGAAGGAAAAACAAGATACGCTATAGATGCCACTATTCCTCCAATAGATCTCAGGGTAACGACTGGAGTGAAATGTTGCCCCTGCTGGACAGGGCAATCACCAGACACCCTTCTCTCTATGAGGGGAAAATTGTGACTTATTCCTGATTGCAGGGCTCTCTTCAAATTTTCCCAGACTTAGTCTATCCCATTTTATATTTGCTGCATTTTGTTTAAAAATGTAACCAACTCCAGGCAATACTTACATTAGATACCACTGTGATAAATGCATGTGCTATAAGAAATGGCAATGTATCAGGGGTTCCATGTTCAAAACAATCCTTCATGAGGGAAAGGCCATTTTTTCCACAAAATAGACAAACATAACGAAGCAAGTGCAATGGTACTTCTACATCCTATAGAAACAGAAGAATATAAAAAGGTTTATTTAAAAGAAAAACAACAAATAATTACTATTGAAAACAAAAAACTAAAAATATATATAAGGTAAGAGTTCAGATGAGCAATATCAATGTATAATACATTTATAAAACAATAAATATGATGATTTCACATTCACTGAAAACATGTTAATTGTATTTCATAATGCTCTCCATAAATACATCAGAGGGATAAACACCAAAGAAGGGAGAGAAGTTATTTAAGTTAAGGGACAACGCTGACACAAGAACAAATGGAAATGAACTAGTCATCAATAAGTTTAGGCCTGAAATTAGATGAAGGTTTCTAACCATCAGAGGAGTGAAGTTCTGCAACAGCCTTCCAGAAGGAGCAGCGCAGGGAAAAAAATCTAACTTGTTTCAAAACTGAGCTTGATAAGTTTGTGGAGGGGATGGTATGATGAGATCGCCTACAAGAGCATATGGCCCCATCCATGACCTCTATTAGCAAATATCTCCCATGGCCGCAGATGGGACACTAGATGAGGAGGACTTTGAGTTACTACACAGAATTCTTTCCCAAATGTCTGGTTGGTGCGTCATACCCACATGCTCAAGGTTTAACTGATCACCATATTTGGAGTTGGGAAGAAATTTCCCCCCAGGTCAGATAGGCAGAGAACCCGGAGGGCTTTCACTTTCTCCGCAGCATGGGGCACTAGTCACTTACTGTTTAGAATTAGTGTAAATGGTGGATTCTTTGTAATGTGACATCTTTAAATCAAGATTAGACGATTTCAGTAAATCAAGAAGAGATTATGGAGCTATTACAGGAGTGGATAGGTGAGGTTTTGTAGCCTGTGATGTGCAGGAGGTCAGACTAGATGATCATGATAATTTTGATTGCTTCAGGCCTTAAAGTCTATGAATCAATGAAATATATATGACTTACATTCATATCACAGAACGCGCCTAATATATTGCTTTCTTGGGCAGAAATATCCTAGTTTAAAAGAAGAGAGAGATAAATGTAATTAGCTAACAATAGAAATAGAAACAAATTGTATGAAGGAAACAAAACCCAAAGACTCATGATGCACACTCCAGAAACCTAGTTTTATAAAACTCAAGCAGCTTAAGTTTAATTTTAAAATTGCCACACTGACCTTTGCATTTTCCGATTAAACTTTTTTTTTAAATTGTATTTACAAATATGTACTTATAAACTCAGGACTATGGCTGGAGCATTAGGGGAAATTTCTTACCTAATAGTTTTCCTTCTTGGAGTTCTTCTATATCAATTCAGATGTTTCCATTACCAGCAGGAAAGTAATGTACCCAAACATCTGAACTGCCATAGGTAAATGAACAGAGAATATACTGTATAATCATAAACCTAATGAATATTCAAGAGCTAAAAAGTTTAAAGTTAGTCATTCTAGTTCAGTTTATTAAACTTCTTCAAGTCCAACTGTAACGTTCTTACACAAATATCTAATTGACAGCTTGTAGAACCTGTATCTGATATCCTTACAGGGAAATTGCCAAATTACAAATCATCGTTCACTCAATTTTTAAATCTATTATTGTTGCAATTAACACTTAAGATTACTATAACTAAAGAGTCTAATAACTTATTTTAATATGTTTACATTGCGCGCTGGATAGCATTTTGTAGACAGTCTATTTTATTGTTCCCTCCATTAAATCAATTTCCCATATTGTTTGTATGAATCTTTCCAACAGCAAAAGAGAAAACATTTTTAAAAATTGTAAAATATGATTGTGAAACCAAAAATCTTACTGAAACACTATCAAACTAATTTTTACTTTAAAAAATAATTACTAGTTTTCATGTTCGGGGGGGAGGAGAGGTTTTTAAACATTTAATTTAATTGAAGTTTTTGGAGTTAATTTCAAGTGGACTAATTTCCAGAGTATCATTTAAAACTACATTACTGGGGGTATTTTAGTTGTGATGGAATCAAGCTTTAAGTTATTCACTAAGGTTACAATATAGGAATCTAAATTTACTACATATTTCCCCCTCACATTGAACTCCAAATCATCACTCAATAGTGTTCTTTAATTATTTTTAAGTATTAAAACATATTTTTCTGGCCAATAAATAAGAAAAAGAGTATTTCTGTGCTCTGCCCATGCCACTACCAGAAACAGATTATGCATGGGGAAATTACCAGTTGTTGAGGGAAGTAGAATTGTTCATCATTTAAAGTACTGTTCTTAGCACCTGGCAGCTGAAAGACAGTGGAAATCTATGCATTCAGCGCACAGAGTTTAGTGATAGTAGCTGTTTTGCATACTTCTTGTCTCAAGATTTCTCTTCCTGTGAAGTAGCCATATTGGAGTAAACAGTAATAACAATGTGGCAAGAGATCTCTGCAGCATTGGAGAGACAAAAAGTTTGACTTACTTGGCTAGAATGAACCTGAAAACCTGACAGTCCCACTTTGGCATTCTAAACAGAATACTCAGGGCACTGAGATTTCCACAAGGTCACCTTTTGAGCCAAGTAACGGAAGAGAGTTCCCTATGAGAACCAAAGGCAGCAAAAAAAATCTCAGAGGTGAAACACCTTCATTGATGTGTGATGGTGGACACAACCTTGGGAACAAAACTATAAAAAATTCATCCTACTGGAAAACAACTGATATGGGAATTGCCACCACAGCTGCTAATTGCCTCATTCTGAGCCAAAATGTTGGCGGGGCATAAAAATAAAGTAGACAGATGCCTTTCCTCACTGTATTAACCTCCACTGAGCTGCTAAAGACTGGTTTGCTAACTCCTTTAAAGTTCCATTGTCTAGTCCTGCCTGGAGGGATTTTAAAAGGTAAGGAAACAGGAGCTCGCTTTGTGTTTTTGCCTCTTCTTCTACACGGTTTACAGAAAGCGAACACTTCCAGTAAAATAAACAAAATGCCTCTTTCTAGACAGAAGCATATTCTGTACCTTCTGAAATACCTATCTCACAGATTCTCTGCACAATCTAAGTCTGAATAAAGAAATAGTGCTGACAGAAGGATGCAGGACAATTAAAATTAACAGATGTCTCAGACAGCCACACTAGACCTGCAGACCTCATGCATCTCAACCATCTCAGGGATCTCCAGATTACCCTTGTTTGGGTTCTCGTGATTTTTTTGAATTGTTTTTGCTGTCAAAGTTGTCAGTCCCATGAACAGCACATGCAAGACTGAACGTCTATATGATAAAAATGTGCCACGAGCTAAGACCTCTCTTTGGACATCAAGAACGTTAGCAGATATTACTTTTGCACTGGGGTAAACATAAGTTTCTTCCTTCAAGAATAAGTTTCTTCCTTCAAAATTTATTCTCTCAAGCAGGTTTTCTTCCAACTGACCAAGTCTAATTTTGGTATTCTTGTGTTCAAAGACACACAGAGATTCACTAGAAAGGAGATTTTTTTCCTCTGATTAGCAGGGTAAACTCTTGTATCATCATTCTGTTTTTATGTTTCAGAGGGGTAGCCGTGTTAGTCTGGATCTGTAAAAGCAGCAAAAAGAGTCCTGCGGCACCTTATAGACTAACAAACATATTGGAATATGAGCTTTCGTGGGTGAATACCTACTTCGTCAGATGCAAAAGGTTTGACTTACTTGGCTAGAATGAAACTGAAAACCTGACAGTCCTACTTTGGCGTTCTAAACGGAATACTCAGGGCACTGAGGTTTCCACAAGATCACCTTTTGAGCCAAGTAACAGAAGAGAGTACCCTATGAGAACCAAAGGCAGCAAAAAAAGCTCAGAGGTGAAAATACCTTCATCTGTTTTTATGGTCCCTGTTGATTTTAAACAGACCATGACCACAAACTTGTCTGAATTAAGGTGTACTTGTCTTGTCCAGAGGTCTTATTGCCCTCAAATCCAACAAATGTATATGCCAGTTCTTTGTCCTGGAAGGCCAGGTCCTCTGTGCTGTCAATATGCCTATGGAGGATCCCAGTATTCTGGGCTGGCATCCATCGTCAGCTGCACCCTTTCTGGTTCCTAAATGAAATTTTCCTTCAGGATGTTTTCTCTGTTCAGCTGAGATAACTCTCATTAGTCTCTTCCAGTTTTACCTCAATCTTTGCTATAATAGAGATGCATGCCGCTAGTGAAAAAAATTCAAGGGGTAGAAATGTCCCCTAACCTATGGGACTTAAGGCAGGACAGTAGAGTCCCCAGTAGGCTTATATACCAACAGATCATCTTTTTTCTTGTTTTCTTCTTCTTGTTAGATATTGCAGTTTTGTGACCCTTTCTGACAGAAGGCACTTCTGCTCATTAGAAACCTCTCTTCTCCCAGATGTGTGAGTATCTGCAAAGGTTCCATCAAGTACCTGGTTAGAGCATCAGTTTATATCTGATACAGAACATTCTGAAGGACTGACCACACTTCACATTTCCCCATAAACCCACTGAAGGACTTAGTCATTATCATTATTATATTATGGTAGAAATCAAAATGTGCTAGAAGATTTCCAAACATAGACATATCAATCCTTTCTCTGAAAAAATTACAAATCTGGTATAAGAAACTAGCTGAAAGTAGGAATCATTTTTTCTGACCTGCCTAGACAGCAAAAGAAGTTTTCTTCTCTCTCATCTCTCTCTCCAGACCATGATTTTGATATATTTGTGGCATAATAGTGTTTACTAATCTGAGTGGTCAGTGACTCAAGATGTCATATTGTTGAGAGTACTGGTGAGCCACAATGCAGACACCCAACTTATGTTAGTGGCTGGTCTTCTTACACTATGTCAGCACATCAGCCAAAAAAATACTGCCAATGTCCCTTTTGAGATTTCTAACTCTTCATGGCACAAGAACAAAAAATAAGACACACAAATATTTCCAAAAAGAAAAAAAGGTTGTTGTCTTCTCTCTAAGTGAAGCAAGTGTATTTATACATAAAAAATTGCTCCAGAGCTTTTTCTGCCATATTTCTGTGAAGGCAGGGAGAAAAATTCATGTTCAGTTTTTTTAACTCCATGACCCTATGAAGCACAAAGGCAAAATCCCTTTCATTTTAACATTAGTTTTAACCAGTATGGAAGACAAAGAGATAGACCTACCCTCATTGGTCTCTACTAGTGGGCAGCTGTATCGCAGACCTATTTATTTATGATGATAAAGTTTAAAAGGAATTATGAAAGCCATGCTGAAATGAGGTAGGAAAGTTTTACTTACTGGAATCCTAACATTCTCTGGTTCATTAATAGAGATATACTTGAGATCACATATATTTGTAAATACAGTTTGACATTTTAACTTACAGATTTATACTCCAACATGATCGAATATAGCAAAGATACTCAAATATGCCCCAAACAAAACAAAAATCACTCATCTTCCCAGTTTAATAATTTTCAACTAAACCAACATTTATTGCCAATTTTGGTGAGAGCCACTCATTCAAGGACTGAATATAACTCATGCAAACACACTAGCACGTATGCTAAATCACATATCATTTACATATATCTTTACAAGTTAAGAGCAAATAGTGTAATAATGTGAAACTGAAAGCTTATCTACTCAAAGCAGTGACACAGCTTCAAGTTTGTGGGTTTGGATAATTGTATTTTAATGCGCCAATATTTTGTAACATCCACATAAATGTGTTAACGGCTTCTCATGCGTTTTCTCAGTATACGCTTTCTTAACAACGGCAAATATACTCATATCTCAGTCATATATAAGTGTAGCATGTGCTCTATTTAGTCAGGAACAGATTTCCGCAGGTGTAACCTAAAATAAACCTTTTCATGAACAAATTTATTTTAATTTGACAACTAGAGTCCCCAATATAGCTACAAAAGCATTTCCTCCTATATCTGGGAATGGAAAGTTTGTAAAAGAAGAGTTCTGAGGGTGCATTTTTCAAAATAAATTAAGTAAAATATATATATTTAGCAGTAACAAAGTAACATCACAATGAAAAACTTATAAAGACAGTAGTCAAGTTTGCAGAGCTGCAGTTGTAACAGTTATTCAGTTGATTATAGAACAGCAAAAAAGTGTGGTCTCATGCAAGTTTTAGTTTGTAAATTTTGTTTATAACAACAGATTTAAACAAAAAGCAATTAAACTACATTATATTATTTTTGGAAGGAAGCCGTAATTATGGTCCCTTTTTGCCTTCCTGCTACTGTGACTATATGGTAACTCAAATTATTCAATTATATCCAACATTTTATTAACTGCTTTTACCTAGACTAATCAAGAATTATTTTAAGAACATATTTAAGGGAGTGGCTCATCTCCCAAAAAGCATCAATAGAAAGACCCAGTGAATTCAGTGGAAAAGCTGAAACATCCCCATCCACCCTGTTTGAAAACTACAACCACCCAAGCAGAGTCTACCCTTCAATGATAACTACACTGTGTTTCACAAAAAAACAAAATATGCACAAGTTAGGATAAGATATACCTCTATTGTGGGATGAGTATTATGCTTGTAAGCAGTATACAGAGGAAACTGAATCTGAAAGATTTTTGCCACACACAGCAACAGTTTTTCCTTCTCATCAGTGCTCCATAAGCTAAAAGCATCAGTGCTCTTTGCAGATTCTTCCTCTGTCAGGATACACGTTCTTGCGGAGTCTAACTTCTTCTCTATGCATTTTTGTCGTTCTCCATTTTCTTCTTCTTCATGAGACTCTCTTTCTACATTCAGTGGCTCATTGGCTTGATTATTCTGATCTTGCCATGTTGAATCTATATTAATAGTGCAATGTTTACAGAGCTGGTCCCGTAGAGCTTGAACTTGGGCAATCACTAAGTTAATAAGCGCACATACTACTTGGTTAAAGATCTCCAAATGCTTATACTCCTTGAAGCAGCACAGACATTGTCTGCAAACAAAAACAAAATAAAAAAGTGAAAATTCCTGAAGTGGCTCAGAATTAAAATTTCTAAAAATGAGAAGTTTGGACTCCATCAACTTAAAAAAACTAATAAATAGTAAGAAAAAAAGACTGATCTTAATTTTTTAAAAGTGACTAACTATGAGGAAGTTTCACATTTAAATATATTTTAACTAACAAAGCATATGACAGACCAACAAAGACAGGAAATTCAAAGTGACACTGAGACTCCAACGTCAAGCACCAATACTTAAGACTTCATTAATTCCTGTGGGCATCCCATTTCCAGACGCTCACAGAGAACTACACGGTCCCAACTACTGTTCGGCAGTTTTAAATTATTTATATATTTTACAATGGTAGCTATGGCCTGCATGTGTTCATCTTCTTGAGTCACAACACCAAGATATTGTGGAAAAATCCTCATAAGACACTTTTCAGAGTGGGTTCTAGCCCATGAAAGCTAATGCCCAAATAAATTTGTTAGTCTCTAAGGTGCCACAAGGACTCCTCGTTGTTTTTTCATAAAACACGGAAATTCAAAGTAATAATTCTTGATTTCCCCCCCCATTCTCTTTAGAAAAAAAATGTATGTGGCAGGATAGTTCACATTAAGCAACAGCATATGTAAGGTTTTATAATATTTTTCATTACTATCATTTAGCCTGTTTACTGCTATGTTGTTCAACAGCTTCTGGAATGCCAGCCAGTGCTTCAAAGGTGTGTTCTAAACACACACTCCTAGCAGGAGACATGGCACAAAAGTGGTTATATGTAAATGAAGGCCAGAATTTCCTTTATTCTCCCATCATTTTAGTCACACTACAATATTGTACTCGCTCTACTTATTCTATTCATTCTATTTCCCGCATATTTTTTTTACAACAATTGAGGTTCAATATGATGAGTTTAAAGACACTGATGAAAATACCTTTGCGTCCAGGAGTTGATATAAGCAAATATCTTGAGTGCATGTTCCTTTCGGAGCTGCAATCCATCACCACCTTCGATGTCAGATACTGAATAAAAATATTAAGTCGTTAATGGCATATGTAATATTTAATGTGACTTAACTGCTACATTAAACATAAAATATCAAAGCATAAATTTTGTTCTTAAAGGACCGAATTAGAAAAATCAGACTTAGAGCAGGAACTGCATTGCTAGCCAGAATACAGTAACATAATATTGCAGAGGTTTTTCCAGCACAAAACTCCTGGATCACCACAGTTACCTTCATAGATTCAGTAATCTCTCCAACACCAAGAAATCTGTTATCTACAGCCAGGCACTCAGATACCACAGAATATGCTCTGAGGAAAAAGTCCGGGGTATATATCTTACACATTCAAAAACAGCCTTTACCAAATTAGAACACTCCATCAGAGAAGTAGATCACATCATGGAGTGGGCCACTCAAACATTCCAAGAGAACCTGCCTCAATACAGAAATAAAACCCTCTCCTGCCAAACACCTCTAACTGTCACCTACCACCCCACAATGGAATCTATACGGGGTATCCTCAAACTACGACTCACACTCAGAGGGACTCCATCCTGAAATAATTCTTTCCTGAACTCCCTTTTCAGGCCTTCAAACACCACCCAATGTCTCCAAGCTCATCATCAGAAGCAGGCTCCCCTCAGACCAGGACACATCAACTCAAAGCAGCACCAGACGCTGCCAGAAAAACAGATGCAAAACCTGCAGACATATCTCCACTGTTACAATGATCCATACCCCTACCCAACACATCTTTCAAAATCCATGGGTCTTATACTTGCCTATCACATGTGGTGTGCCTCATCCAGTGCCCTACATGCGCCCATAACAACTATGTGGGTGAAACCAGATGATCACTAAACTTTCAAATGAACTCACACAGGAAAATAATAAAAGACAAAAACATACTGGCTCTGTTTACATTACCAATTGAATAATAAAACTTTTGTCGTTCACAGGTGCTTAAAGAACCATGTCCCACCCACTCACCCAAGGCAAAAGTTTTGCCACAGCAAGTGTCAGTGTAAACGGCTCGCTGTTGGCAGGAGCACTCTCCTGTCGAGAACAAGAACCATGCTCATAGGCGGTGGAAGTATTTTGTCGGCAACACTGCTGACAAACAGCGTTTACACTGACTGACTTTTAGTGACACGGACATGTCAACATGTCCGTGTCACTAAAAGCTGTGTAATGTAGACAAAGTCACTATTATCTCTAGATGAACACTTCTTGCAAGGCAATCAATCCGTATCTGACCTACCAGTCCGCATCCTCAAAGGAAACCTGCACAACATTTTCAAAAGATGACCCTTGGAGTAAAAATTTAGAACTTTGCTAGACACTAAAAATCAGGATGTACGGCTTATTACAACAATCTGTAACCCACTAACCCCGCTTTTTGTCCTATGACTACAGGGGTGTTAATGAGCCACTTCACCTCGAATAGTCCCTTAGAATCTGTGCTAACTACTTATGCTAAACTATCTGTTCAATCTTGTATTTAGCTGTGACACTCTAAGGCTTTGTCTACACTGGCAAGTTTCTGCACAGCAAAGCAGCTTTCTACACTGTAACTCCTGAGGCGTACGCACTGCCAAGCCAGTTAGTGCGCAGAAATTGCACAGCTGCAAAGCTGTAAAAAAAAAAAACACCCCGATGAGAGGCGCACGGCTTTCTGCGCTGGGGCTACAGCATCGCGGTGCCAGTTTAGACACCCTGGTCCATTACAGCACGGCAACTGGCCTTCGGGAGGTGTCCCACAATGCCTGTTCTCACCTCTCTGATTATCGGTTTGAACTCTATTGCCCGCCCTCAGGTGACTAACCATAATCCCCATCCCTTAAATTCCTTAGGAATTTTGAAAGTCCCTTTTCTGTTTGCTCGGTGATGCATGCAGTGGTCTCAGCGCATCTTTCCAGGTGACCATGCCTGCTCCACGCACCAGGCGATCCCCCATTTGGAGCAACGCCGAGCTGCTGGACTTCATCAGCGTTTGGGGAGAGGAGGCTGTTCAGTCCCAGCTACGCTCCAGCCATAGGAATTATACCACCAACGGACAGATTTCACGATGCATGACAGAAAGGGGCCATGACTGGGACACATTGCAGTGCAGGCTCAAAAGTGAAGGAGCTGCGGAACATCTACCACAAGGCGTGGGCAGCAAACTGCTGCTCCGGTGCTGCACCCACGAGCTGCTGGTTCTACAAAGATCTCGAGGCAATACTCGGTGGCGACTCCACCTCCACTGCAAAGGCCACTGTGGATACTTCGGTGGCTCACATGCCAGTCGAGAGTGGATCAAGCCTGAAGGAGGAAATCTTTGACAAAAATATGGAGGGGGAGGGGGACCCAGAGGAAGACTCAAAAGTCAGATATGCATGCAGCCAGGAGCTCTTCTCTATCCCAGAGGAGGCTAGCCAGTCAGTTGTCGGAATCTGGCGAAGTGCAAACAGGAGAGGTCATCCCTGGTAAGTGGCTCTGATTTTGGGAATCGTTGAAGCAAGTTGTTGGGGGCAGGAGGGTTGCAGAAAGCAGGCTTGTGTCTGTATGATGTGCGCACCACTACATGCTTCGTTTGAGCGGTGGAATAGGGTGTTGATTGACTCCCTCACTTTATGGGTATCTGCCTCAGAGATCTCCATGAAACTCCCATGGAGATACTGGGGAATCCTCTGCCACAGGTTATTTGGCAAAGCTGCTTTGTTTCTTGCCCCATTAAGGGTAACTTCCCACGCCACTCTGCCGTCACGGGCGGGGGAGAAGGGGGAGGATAGAAGGGACCATTGCTGCACACAAGCAAGCCACATAAGGGTCAGAGCAGAAGCTGCAGTCTTGGAGAAGACTCTCTCTTTATTCCCTGCTAACCCTCAGGAGCGAGATATCTTCCATAATGAACACAGCATGTGGAAAATGTGGGGATAGTACTGAATACAAGACACCCCCCTTACAGTGCTGGCTCTCCCCAAGAGCCACGTGCCCAGGGTACAGTACAGTCCTGGAACACTGATTTCCTCTGCCCCTGCAGTTACTCACCATTTTGGGGGTCTTGTGGCTCATGTGTGTTTGCTTGGGGTCAGCCATTTAGTGATAGGTATGTGAATAGTGGCTGTGTGTTAAATTACTGAATCAGTAGTCTGTGTGTTGCAAACAATACTACTTCTGTAAAATGTTACATTTTAGCTTCATAGATATGACCTTGGGAACCCAGCCTCCCTCTTTCTTATTGCCGACTGAACAACTGCGCAGAATTAGAAAGCGGCCACAAAGAACTAAAGAGGACTTTCTGCATGAGGTCATAATGCACTCCGCGACTGAAAAACAAGAATTGAAGGAGTGGCGGGACAGCGAGAAGAGGAACCGAAAGGAGAACGCGGTGCACCAGAACGAAGCCATGGAGCTGCTCTTAAACGTTACGGAGCACCAAGTGAACACGCTCCAGGTGCTACTAGCACTGAAAACCGAGCAGCTCCACACCTGCCCTCCCCTGCAGCCGCTGTCGCAAAACTCTTTCCCATGCGCACCCGAGACACCACCAACACATTCTTATCAACCTCCTGGCTCCAGTCTGTACCTGCTGCATTCCACTCTTCCCCCGTCACAGTTCAGCACTGCAAACTCCCAGTACGCACTGCACTCAACATCCATCTCTCCGCAGTTTAGCCCTGCTGAAGTACAGTACCTCCTGCACTGTACTCCAAAGGAGAAGGCTGGAATGGATACCTGGATACACACATATCTTTAATCGTCCTGGTACCCCACCTCCTCCTAGGACCTTCCCTTCCCCCATCCCTTTCAATGCTGATGTGTTTGTCTCCCTCCTCTGGTTGTTGTTTTTCAATAAAAGAATTATGTTGGGTTGAAAGCAATCTTTATTCCATTCACTGAAAGCAAACAGAGCCCTACAAAGCAACAGGCAATTTTCTTAAACCTTCATAGTGCAATGTCTGCACCAATCACAATCACTTCCTAGCATTACAAGCACTGCACTCCCTAGTATAGCAACAAATATCAGTGGCTTTCAGCTTCAAATTGCTGCCTTAAGGCATCCCTGATCCTTATGGCCTTGTGCTGCGCCCCTCTAATTGCCCTGGTCTCTGGCTGTTAAAATTCAGCCTCCAGGCACTGAGCCTCAGTGGTCCAGCCCTGAGTGAAGCTTTCACCCTTCCCTTCACAAATATTATAAAGCACATGGCTATAAGCATAGGAATATTGTCATTGGCCAGGTCCAGCCTCTCATATAGGCAGCGCCAGTGGGTCTTTAAATGGCCAAAAGCACACTCAACAGTCATTCTGCACTTTCTCAGCCTATTGTTGAACCACTCCTTGATGCTGGCAAGGTTATCTGTGTATGGCTGCATAAGCCACAGCATTAAGGGATAGGCAGGGTCTCCCAGGATCACAATGGGCATTTTGACTTCCCCTACAGTGATCTTCTGGTCCAGGAATAAAGTCTCTGCTTGCAGCTTCCTGAACTGACCAGTGATCTGAAAGATGAGTGCATCATGCACCTTTCCAGACCAGCCTGCGTTAATGTCTGTGAAGCACCCATGGTGATCCACAAGCGCCTGGAGAACCATTGAGAAATACCCCTTCCGATTAATGTACTCGGTGGCTAAGTGGTCTGGTGACAGAATTGGAATGTGTGTGCCACTGATCGCCCCTCCACAATTAGGGAATCCCATTTGTGCGAAGCCATCCATGTCACGCACATTGCCCAGAGTCACAGTCTTTTGGAGCAGGATGTGATTAATGGCCTTGCACACTTCCATCAACACGAGTCCAATCGTCGACTTTCCCACCCCAAACTGGTTAGCAGCCGATCGGTAGCAGTCTGGAGTAGCCAGCTTCCACACTGCAATTACCACGTGCTTCTCCAATGGCAGGGCAGCTCTGATTCTCATGTCCTTGTGCCACAGGACTGGGGCGAGCTCATCACACAGTCCCATGAATGTGGCTTTCCTCATCTGCAAGTTCTGCAGCCACTGCTCATCATCCCAGATGTGCATAACTATGTGATCCCACTACTCAGTTTTTGTTTCCCAAGCCCACAAGCGGCGTTCCACTGTGGCCAGCACTTCTGTGAATGCCACAAGCAATCTCATGTCATAGCTACTATGCATGGCAAGATCAATATTGAACTGCTCTTGCCTTTGTAGTTTAAGGAATAACGCCACTACCGTGTTAGTGAGAGCGAGCAGCATATTAGTCAAAAGTGCAGGATCCATTCCTGCAGACCAAAGAGGCAGAGCAGAGCGCACAGTACACAAACCATTGAAAGATGGCACCAAATGCGGATGGAAGCACAGGGACTGCTGGGATGCGAAGCAGTAAATCATGGGGCATTGAGACAGGACCCAGGATGCCCCGCGTCACCCTCCGCCTTCCCACAACTCTTAGCGGCAGAAGAGGAAGAGATGCTCTGTGAGATAGCTGCCCAGAGTGCACCGCTCCGAATACCGCTACAGGTGCCGCAAGTGGTGAACACACTATTGTGCAGGCAGCTGACAGTGTGAACACACAAAAGTGGTTTCCCTTTAGCGCTCTCTGAGTGGAGCTGTAACTGCCAGCGCTGTAACTCTGCCAGTGTAGAGAATCTTACAGCACTGCAGCAGCACAGCTGTACTGATACAGCTGTGCCTCTGCAAGTGTGTGTGGTGAAGATGCTCTACAGGAGAAGCTCTCCCACCAACATAGCGCTGTGCACACAAGCACTTATGCCAGAGTAATTTATGTTGCTTGGAGGGGGAGGGGGGTGTTAGTCACACCCCTGAGCAACGTTAAGTTTTGCCTGCCGATAAGACGGTTACTCACCTTTGTAACTGTTGTTCTTCGAGATGTGTTACTCACATCCATTCCAGTTAGGGTGTGCGCGCCGCGCGTGCACGCTCGTTGGAAACTTTTTACCCTAGCAACTCCAGTGGGCCGGCAGGTCGCCCCCTAGAGTGGCGCTGCCATGGCACCCGATATATACCCCTGCCGGCCCACCCGCTCCTCAGTTCCTTCTTGCCGGCTACTCCGACAGTGGGGAAGGAGGGCGGGTGTGGAATGGATGTGAGCAACACATCTCGAAGAACAACAGTTACAAAGGTGAGTAACCGTCTTTTCTTCTTCGAGTGATTGCTCACATCCATTCCAGTTAGGTGAATCCCAAGCCATACCCAGGCGGTGGGGTCGGAGTGAGAAGTCGCCGCATGGAGCACTGCAGATCCGAAGGCCGCGTCCTCTCTGGACTGCTGGACCAGGGCGTAGTGGGAAGCAAAGGTGTGGACCGATGACCAGGTCGCTGCCCGACAGATTTCCTGGATGGGCACATGGGCGAGGAAAGCCAGCGACGACGCCTGCGCCCTGGTAGAGTGCGCAGTCACACGGCCCGTAGGAACGTGGGTCAACTCATAGCAGGTCCTGATACAGGATGTTACCCACGAGGATAACCTCTGCGAGGAAATGGGAAGCCCCTTCATGCGGTCCGCTACTGCCACGAAAAGCTGGGAGGATTTTCGGAACGGTTTGGTCCTCTCCACATAGAACGCGAGAGCCGTACGGACATCAAGCGAGTGAAGTTGTTGCTCCCTGCGTGAAGAATGAGGTTTCGGGAAAAAAACCGGGAGGAATATCTCTTGATTGACGTGGAAGGCTGAGACCACCTTGGAGAGAAAGGCAGGGTGCGGCCTCAGCTGCACCTTATCTTTATGGAAGACTGTATACGGGGGATCTATCGTGAGAGCCCGGAGTTCCGACACCCGTCTAGCTGAGGTAATAGCTACTAGAAAGGCAGTCTTCCAAGAAAGATAGAGTAGGGAGCAAGTAGCTAACGGCTCGAAGGGGGGCCCCATGAGCCGAGACAACACCAGGTTAAGATCCCAGGTCGGGGCAGGGGGTCAGACATTAGGGTATAGAAGTTCCAGCCCCTTCAGGAATCTAGTCACCGTCGGGTGAGAGAAAACGGAGCGGCCATCCCCACCCGGATGAAAGGTGGAGATAGCCGCCAGGTGGACCCGCAGGGACGAGATCGCCAAGCCCTGTTGTTTGAGGGACCAAATATAGTCCAAAATATTGGCCACCGAAATTTCCATCGGGAGGAGACCTTTCTCCACGCACCAACAGGAGAAACGCTTCCACTTTGCCGAGTATGTCGCTCTAGTGGAAGGCTTCCTGCTGCCCAAGAGTACCTCACATACCGGGGTGGAGCAGCGCAACTCAGAACTGGTCAGCCACGCAGGAGCCACGCTGCTAGGTGCAGCGACTGGAGGTCCGGGTGACAGAGAGTTCCGTGGTCCTGAGTGATCAGGTCCGGGTGAAGGGTCAGGGGAACTGGGTCGGCTATGGCCAGGTCCAGCAACATGGGGTACCAATGCTGTCTGGGCCACACCGGGGCTACCATGATCATGCGGGCCCTGTCCCTGCGCACCTTCAGAAGGACCCTGTGGACCAGCGGGAACGGGGGGAACGCGTAGAACAAGTGGGTCGTCCACGGAATAAGGAAGGCATCCGCTAGAGACCCGGGTTCCCGGCCCTGAAAGGAGCAGAACGCCTGGCATTTCCTGTTCCCCCTGGACGCGAAGAGGTCCACGCGGGGACAACCCCACCTCTGGAAGATCGAGAGGGCGACGTCCGGGCAAAGGGACCACTCGTGCGAGAGGAAGGATCTGCTCAGGCGGTCCGCCAGCGTGTTCCGTACTCCGGGGAGGAAGGAAGCTGTGAGGTGAATGGAGTAGGCTATACAAAAGTCCCAGAGTCGCATCGCCTCGTGACATAGGGGAGAGGATCTGGTGCCGCCCTGCTTGTTGATATAGTACATGGTCGTCATGTTGTCGGTAAATACCGCGACACAACGACCCCGAAGCTGGTGACAGAACGTTTGACAAGCAAGGCGGACCGCTCTCAACTCCCGCATGTTGATGTGTAGCTTCACCTCCTGTGGGGACCACAGGCCCTGTGTTCTCAGGGTTCCCAGGTGGGCCCCCCAGCCGAGATCTGAGGCATCCGTCGTTAGGGACACCGAGGGCTGGGGCGGGTGGAATGGGAGCCCCGCACACACTATGGACTGGTCTAGCCACCAGCTGAGAGAATCCAACACCCCCTGGGGGATTGTGATCAGCATGTCTAGTGGTTGCCTTGCCGGCCGGTAATGTGCGATGAGCCACGACTGGAGGGGCCTCATGCGGAGCCGTGCGTACCCGGTCACAAATGTGCAGGCTGCCATATGGCCTAACAGGGTTAGACATGTCCGTATGGATGTCAAGGGGGCTGTCAGCAAGCGCTGAACGATTGCCAACAACGCCTGGAACCTTGGCAACGGCAGAAGGGCCCTGGCCACGGTGGAGTCCAGGACGGCCCCAATGAACTCCACCCTCTGCGAGGGGAGCAGGGTGGACTTGTCCACGTTGATCATGAGGCCCAAGGTAGCAAACAGGCCGGTGATCCTGCAGACGTGGCTGCAGACCTGCAGCTCCGACGTGCCCCGAATTAACCAATCGTCGAGGTAAGGGAACACGTGAATGCGACTGCGCCGAAGATGTGCTACAACGACGGTCATGCATTTTGTGAATACCCTTGGAGCCGTAGAAAGGCCAAATGGGAGGACTGCAAATTGGTAGTGAAGGCGGTCCACCACGAATCGAAGGAAACGTCTGTGGTGTGGCCATATGGCAATATGAAAATAAGCGTCCTGCATGTCGAGGGCGTCATACCAGTCTCCCGGATCCAGGGATGGGATAATGGTCCCCAGGGATACCATGCGGAACTTCAACTTCACTAGGTATTTGTTGAGCTCTCGCAGGTCGAGGATAGGCCTGAGGCCTCCCTTGGCCTTGGGGATCAGAAAGTAGCGGGAATAAAACCCCTTGCCTTTCTCGTTTTCCAGAACCGCCTCTATAGCTCCTTTGTTGAGGAGCGTCTGTACCTCCTGTCGAAGGAATTGCTCGTGAGAGGGGTCCCTGAAGAGGGACGAGGAAGGGGGGGCGGGAGGGAGGAAATGATACAAACTGCAGGCGGTATCCCGTCTGCACCGTGCGTAAGACCCAGCGGTCGGATGTTATTTGGGTCCACGCCTGGAGGAAAAACGAAAGGCGGTTGGAAAACGGGGAGGAAGGATCTGTGGGGGAAACTGGTACTGCGCCCTCGGGCGCACCTTCAAAACGAAGGTTTGGGTCCAGGCGGGGCTTTGGAGGAGCTCTGATTCTGCCCCCCTTGGTTCCCCGACTGTCTGCGCCTTCCATTTCTGCCGCGGCGCCTATTAAGGTCCTGCCACTGGCAGAACTGGGGGTATGGCCGACGCTGCTGCTGTTGCTGCGGCCGGAAGGGTCTGCGTTGCGTCCCAGGCGTGTGCATCCCAAGGGAGCGCATAATGACCCGATTGTCCTTCAGACTTTTCAGTCTGGGGTCTGTCTTCTCCGAGAACAGGCCCTGGCCTTCGAACGGGAGGTCCTGGATGGTGTATTGGAGCTCCGGTGGAAGGCCAGAAACCTGAAGCCAGGAGATGCGGAGCATCGTTACCCCCGAGGCGAGGGTACGGGCAGCCGAGTCTGCAGCGTCCAAGGAGGCCTGCAACGAGGTTCGTGCAACCTTCTTGCCCTCGTCAAGAATCGCCGCAAATTCTTGACGTGCCTCTTGTGGTAGCAGCTCTTTGAACTTGTCCGCTGCCACCCACGAGTTAAATGCGTAGCGGCTAAGAAGGGCTTGTTGATTGGAAACCCTGAGCTGAAGGGCCCCAGCCAAATAGACCTTGCGGCCGAGGAGGTCCATATGCCTGGCCTCCTTGGATTTGGGGGCTGGGGCTTCCTGTCCGTGACGCTCCTTCTCGTTCACCGACTGCACCACCAGGGAACATGGTGTCGGGTGAATATGGAGGTACTCATAGCCCTTGGAGGGGGCCATGTACTTCCTTTCGACGCCCCTTGCAGTAGGGGGGATGGAGGCCGGTGATTGCCAGATTGTATTGGCGTTGGCCTGGATCGTCCTAATGAAGGGTAGGGCGACCCTGGTGGGAGCATCGGAGGAGAGGATGCTGACGACGGGGTCCTCAATCTCAGAGACCTCCTCAGCTTGCAGGCTCAGATTCTGTGCTACGCGCCTGAGGAGGTCCTGATGCACCCTGAGATCTAGCGGAGGAGGGCTATTGGAGGAAGTGCCAGCCACCGCTTCATCAGGAGAAGAGGATGAGGAGACCCCTGGCAAGAAAGTGTCCAGCGGGGGGTCCGCCTCAGCCCTCGCCTCTGGCTCAGGAGGGAGACCAGGGTCTTGTTGCTTCGATCCGTCCTCCCCGTCCGGGGAGGGAGGGGGGCGAGACAACGACGCCTCCGGCGCCCTGTGCTCTGCCGTTGCAGGCCTAGGAGGAAGCTGTTGGGGGCCCTGGGCTTGATGGTACGCCCAGGGTGTCCAGAAACCCCACTGCTGCGGACCCTGGTCCTGTTGCGGAGGGTTTTGGAAAAGAGCCGCTTGTCTGTCGGTGCCGAGCGCGTATACGCTGTCCGCCTGCAATGACACCGACGGCTGTCTGGAAGGCCAGGGAGGGGCTGACCGCGGCTAGTAAGAGTCTCCGTGGTCCGGCACCGAAGATATTCTCGGTGCCGGGGACCGGTACCGGGAGTCATACCGGTGCCGGGATCGGGACCAGGTTCTGTCTCGGTGCCGGGATCTGGACCGGTACCGGCCGCTGCCTCGGTGCCGGGATCGGGACCGGGACCTGCCACCGACGCGGTGTCGGGAGGTCGACCGGGACCGGGAGCTGCCACCAGCTCGGTGCTGGGAGGTCGACCGGTGCGCTGATCGACGGCGGGACTGGCTCCTAGAGTCCCGGTGCCGGTATCGGCGGCTGGAACCAGATCGTGACCGTCTGGAGGCCGATCGGTGCCGCGAGTACGACCGGTACCGCCGAGGGGAGCGGTGCCGGGACTGCGAGCGGTGGCGGGATCTTGAGCGACCGTGGTGTCGGGACCTCGACCGCGAGCGTGAGTCCCGAGACGGCGCCGTCATCATGGGTTTGCCCCTGGACGCCACCCGCACCGGAGGGACCGGGGGTGGAGGCTGAGTTGACTCAGTCAGGGCAATGAGGTCCCGTGCCGAGGCGAAGGTCTCTGGAGTCGATGGGACCAATAGCTCAACCCCAGATCTTATGGAGGAGCTCGGCGGGACCGGACTCGACGGACCCACCGGGCCCGGAGTCGACGGTGCCGGTAGCGCCGCAGCAGATGTCGATGCCGGGCGCTCCACTCGAGTCTGCCTGGATGGAGTTGCAGACTTCGAGGGTCTTACTTCTGCACCCGGTGCCGGGGAAGGTCGGTGCCGGGGAGTCTTTCCGGTGCCGGTGCGATCCGGTGCCGGTGTAGAGATGACGGTCTGCGAAGCTGCCGGGTCGAGTGCCGCTTCCATTAGGAGAGTCCTAAGTCTCTGGTCTCTCTCCTTCTTTGTTCTGGGCTTAAAAGCCTTGCAAATGCGGCACTTGTCCGACCTGTGCGATTCCCCCAGGCACTTTAGACACGCGTCGTGAGGGTCGCTGGTCGGCATAGGCTTCTTACAGGCCGCACATTGCTTAAAGCCCGGCGAACCAGGCATGAGCCCGGTGCTGGGAAGGGCTACGGCCCAAACCGGCTAACAACTATCTACAATATTATTTACACTATTAACTATATAACTAACTACACTTAACTACTAACTATTAACCGTAGAACAAGGAGAGCTAGGGACGTGGAGGACAGCTATGCCGCGCTCCACAGTTCCAACGACCGACACGGTGGTAAGAAGGAACTGAGGAGCGGGTGGGCCGGCAGGGGTATATATCGGGTGCCATGGCGGCGCCACTCTAGGGGGCGACCTGCCGGCCCACTGGAGTTGCTAGGGTAAAAAGTTTCCGACGAGCGTGCACGCACGGCACGCACACCCTAACTGGAATGGATGTGAGCAATCACTCGAAGAAGAATGTGTAGTACAGACATAGCCTACGCACTTTTCCCAGACCTTTCCCAGGAAGAGTTTTGTGTAGCTTGAAAGCTTGTCTCTCTCACCAACAGAAGTTGGTCCAATAAATGATATTACCTCACCATGCTTTTATTTTAGTATCCTGAGCCAAAATTTGGCTAATGCCATGTATTTCAAGCAGAGGGTGTAAAATCTCTATAAATCATGTAATTAAAATGTACCTGATCCCTACGGTGTCTAGGCACCCAACTGTGCAACAGTATACTATGGCTGGAAAGCTTTTGTGCTCCTAGCTAGCAAACATCTTACACACAAAAGGCCGAGGATCCTTGTGAGCATAACTGAAAATTCTATGCAAGATTTTCAAAAATGGTTGCTAGAGTAAGGCTTTTAAAACCACATAATGAAGCACCTAAATAATTGGCCTGATTTTCAAGAGTGTTAAGTGCCAACTATCTCTCATCAACTTCAGCAGGAGTTATCAGGCGCTCAGCACTTTTAAAATGAGTACTCTTCAACAATTTTACTGAGCAGCACACTTGAGCTTGAAGAATCTGATATACAGAGGCACTGTCCAAAATTTGTGAGACGACCACGCATCCTGTCCTTCTACTTAACAATTCTTGACAGTGTTTACATTTTACTTTAGATTTTATCTATTTTTGTTATTTCTGTTTCTGACCATTTCCTTCAAGGTTAGACCAGCTGAGTCAGAAATTCCTACACTAATGTTTAGCAGTCATTAATCACCCATTTGCCGTATTTGTCGCATTTACTAGAACTAGACAAACTAGTGAATTCAACACAGGGAAGAATTAAAAATAAGATAAGCTAGCCAGTTTTCTATCAAATCATATCAGATGCCCTGGCCACATCCCAGAAGTGTATAGATTCTGGCAAGGCAAACTGCAACAACAGGACTCAATTCTACTTACTCCACTCTCTTCAACATCCAGTCACAGATGATTCTACCCACTAGTTACATCCCTTTCTCCTGCCAACAATAACTCCACCTATTCTCATTTCTCTGTAGATTTCTAGATCATTCTAAAATTTTCTTATTGCTTTTTAACCTGCATAAAATAGAATCCTGACATTCTGAACACTTCCTTTATAACTTTAAAAATAACAATTTCATTCACTGATTACACAGTAGAAACACTGGTCTCTAATTTCAAACAATTTGCAAATATAGACATTTCAGACTCTCAGAAGTTGGGAGGAAAAAAACAAAGCAGGTTTAAGAATTTGAAGCCTTCCAAAATCTGAGAGACATAAGGCAGGGAAAATACTGTCAGAAGTCTTAAAAGATCAACACTTCGATTCGGAAAATACAGAACCCGAACCACCAAAAAAGAAAATCAACATTCGGTTGGTGGCATCTGACTCAGATGATGAAAATAAACGTGCATTGGTCCTCAATTATTTGGATCATTATTGAGCAGAATCCGTCATCAGCATGGAAGAATGTCCTCGAGAATGGTGGCCGAAGCACAAAGGGGCATACAAATGTTTAGCATATCTGGCATGTAAATACTTTGCAAAGCCAGCTAAAACAGTGCCGCGCGAACACCTGTTTTCACTGTAAGGTGACATTGTAAATAAGAATCAGGCAGTATCTCCCATAAATGTAAACAAACTTGTGTGTCTTAGCAATTGGCTTAAAAGAAATAGGACTGACTAGACTTGTAGGCTCTAAAGTTTTACATTGTTTTGTTTTTGAGTGCAATTATGTAAAAAAAAAACAATTCTACATTTGTAAATTTCACTTTTACGATACAGAGATTGCACTCCAGTACTTATATGAGGTGAATAGAAAAACACTATCTCGTTTATCTTTTTTACAGTGCAAATATTTGTAATCACAAATAATATAAAGTGAGCACTGCACACTTTGTATTGTATGTTGTAATTGAAATCAATATATTTGAAAAATGTAGAAAATATGTAATAAATTTAAATTGATATTCTATTAAACAGTGCTATTAATACTGTGATTAATCGTGACTAATTTTTTAATCTAGTGAATTTGTTTTGCATTAATCACTTGAGTTAACTGCGATTAATTGACAGCCCTAAGAAAAACCTAATAAAACTCACTGATCTGAGATGTCTTCCCCCCTGGGTGTGGGGAGTAAGGATTTTTTCTGGCTCCAATCTCATCCTGAATTCCTTCAGTTTTGCAAGCTCCAATAAAGACTACTGTCACTATACAATTCTAAAAATTAAAAATTCCAGTGCAAAAAACTTTTAACTTGCAGGTAAGGTTAGGAAACATATCACTTCAGAGAACAATCATTAAGAGAATACAGAAGTTTCCTTTAAAATAAATACACTACACACAGAGAAATTGCAGTGCCTATAAATGTGATGTGTCAGAAGAGACACCATCAACTTAAAAAAATCACAATCGTATCATTTTTTTTATACCTAGTATGAGCAACACCTAAGATTACCATAAATGAAAAAGGGGAAAAATAGTATTTTTTTTTCCAGTTTGATCTATATATTTGACAACACTTTATAAACAACGCGAAATCAGTTTAACTGTTCTCCCTCTGGTTTGTGTGGGTCTTAGACATAGCCACTTTGGAACAAAATTATTTACAAAATCAAAGTGATTGTAAACCCAAAAAAACCTGACTCAATTTCAAGTTCATTGTTTAAAAATAAACCATGAAATTAGGGAAAAGTCCCCTAATTCTTCCCACTTATCACCCTCCTAAACATAAATGGAAACATATAACAACATGATTCTCAAAGAATACTGGTTTATTTTGTTATGTTTTAGTTTACAGAGATTGCACATTGCTGCATCAGAGACCCATCCGCATTTGCGTTTTACAACACAATCTCCCATGATATTTGGTTTCTTTAAGACCACATCAGAGCGCTGCAGAATCCAAGAACCTTGCCACAGACATTATGTAAAGCTTGCCACATAATACACAGGGTCTTCACTACAGTACACTTACCATATTCCATGTTAGGGCAAAATGCTTACATATTTAAGATATCTTAGGCCAGGTCCGCACTGCAAGCATACATTGGTATACCAAAGTAGCTCAGGTGTGTGAAAAATCCACACCCCTGAGCGATGCAGTTATACCAACGTAACCTCCAGCGTACACAGCACTATGACAACAGGAGGGCTTTTCCTGTCAGCATAATGACCACCTCTCACTGAGGTGGATTAACTACACCATCAGGAGAAGCTCTCCTGTTAACATAGTAGAGACTTCATTGAAGCACTACAGTGGCAGAGCTACACTGGGGCAGCTGCGCCATCACAGCGTTTTAAGTGCAGACATGCCCTTAAACAGCTTAAACAACTGCTTAAAAAGCCTCCAAAATGCATTCAGAATTTTGGAAACTTAGTTGTATACAATCAACCTGACATGAAAAATAGGAGTTTAGCTTATATTTATATGCTTTCCATTTTTATTTTTAAAGGAAACTACAACATTCTCTTAAGGTTCGTTTTTCTCTGACTCTTAACTCCAGGTAATCAGAGGTTTGGTTTGTTTATTGGTTTTTATTTGATAGTTTGTTCTTAAACTGGACTGGAAATCCTCCTCCTGAAACAAACATGTTTCACTTACTCAGGGTGAATGCAAGATAATGGAAAAGATGCTTACCAAAACATTTTTAAAAGATTATCAAAGAACAAATTAGGTTTATAAAAATAAGATTTGGAGCCAGTAACATCAGATCAGAACATCAATTCAGTGTCTTGATGCCCACAAAAGCATTCGACAGTGTTGAATGGAAGGAATAGTTCTATACATGTGCAATAGTTTGCTTTGAGAGGTATACTATTAAATTATTAACTTTTGGACTTTTATTTCAACCTAGACAAGTTTATTTTGGTCAGCCTCTATAAAAAATATTGCAACTTACTGTGCAAGAAATTCAGAGTTAAGGAGGTAGTATTAAACTTTATGTAGATTTATACACTTGTGTACACTAAGAATCCTTCCTTTTCTCTTCTCTAATTAAAACTGTACTACAGAAGTTTGGCAAGATGTTCCAAAAAATAATACCAATTTTTTAATGTGCACAGATGAATGAGAGTTTATAATATCTGGAATCACCATCCCAAGAGATGAAAGAGATTTAATCAAAGTTATTTCACCTCTTATGGACAAACTAAACACAGGAATTGCCATCCCAGGTCAGACCATCAGTCCATCTAGTCCAGAATCCAGTTTCTAGTGATGGCCAGTAACAGCTGCTTCAGAGGATAGTGCTAGAAATTCATGGGAACACCTAACTTCCAGCACCTCTTTCTCCAAATTATCCCTTAAAAAAGGTAGTTACGGATACGTGTGGTCTTTTAGTATACAGTAACAATGTAGTGTTTTTGTGTATGGTTTTTTATTTTTATTTTCATTCCATAAGATCTTCTTGAAAGTGCTGTTGCCTTGTAAGGTTGAGGATGGGAACAGATAATGAATGGGGAAGGGGGAGAGAGAGAAACTGGAAGGAACTGAGCATACTGAAGACAAACTGAGTGAGGGGAAGAAGAGAGTGAGGGTAGAGGAGCTCTGAAAGAAGGGGGAAGGGATAGCTCAGTGGTTTGAGCACTGGCCTGCTAAACTCAGCGTTGTGAGTTCAATCCTTGAGGGGGTTATTTAGGGAACTGGAGTTAAAAAAAAACAAACAAACCCCTGTCTGGCAATTTGTCCTGCTTTGAGCACGGGGTTGGACTAGATGATCTCCTGAAGTCCCTTCCAACCCTGATATTCTATGATTCTAAGGGTTAAGGTGTTAATTAGGGAACCAGCCCAGAGAGGTGCCCTTACATTCCTCGTCTGAGACCATTTGGGAGAGAAAGGAACTGCGGTAGGCCATACAAGGAGAGTTGGATGTGGAACACGAAGACTCCTGGAGGAGGTGGTGCTGTGAGATCAGGGAATGTAAAGGGCAGGTGCTAAATGTTACTGGGGAAGATGCACGCTGCTGAGGGAAGGAAGGGGGAGGTGCCGGGATTGGAGGCTGCTGGGGGCCAGGTAGGATCTTAAAGCATTGGAGTAGGGATGAAACACAGAAATAGCTCTCCTAAGCTATTTATAGCTCAGTCAGCCCACAGAGGGAGCAACTGAAGGGTATTTCTTCTTTCATATGCATCACATGTCAGCATCTAGACTGTTCAGCCATCCAACTGTTGCATCACCCAGGGTAGCAAGGTGTTGTAGTCCACTTTCCAATCTTCTAATTGTGCACTCCACCACCACCTTTGACTTTCTGTATTGCTGCCTCACAGTCACACTATCAAGATTGGGCTAAGCCAGTTTCTGCATTATGACAGTCACTCTGGCTGTTCCAGTCAACAGTCTATTAATCTGAGCCCAGGATCTGCATCC
Source organism: Gopherus flavomarginatus (assembly GCF_025201925.1). NCBI lineage: Eukaryota > Metazoa > Chordata > Testudines > Testudinidae > Gopherus > Gopherus flavomarginatus. Next base: position 20,597,326 of record NC_066620.1, on the reverse strand, counting down.
CAGGTTTCAAACATGTGGATATAAATTATGGCTTTTGAAATTCTTCAGCATGCCTGTCTATCTAACCCATGGTTGCTTCAACTCCGTGAAGACATAGCTGACAGCCCTGATATGCCAACATGCCTATAGCCTTCTCATAACATGCCCCAGGAGTAGGGTAAAGTGAAACACAAGTAAACAAAACGCTGAACACAGGCAGGGAGGGTACTTTGGAGATAGCACTTCCCCACTCCCACCCATGACAGGCCTGACCCTACCACCTACATGTGTAGGGCTAAAGATTACCAGCACACAAGTACAGCAGCATCTGAACTTTGCAGCCTATAAAATGATCCCATTGATACAAAGCTGTGACAAAGAGGAGAGTGAGGACTGGTGTTTCAGACCCAAAGCCTGCAAGTCAATCCAGTATTCTGTGTCCATAATGGATAGATGAAGGGGGACTCTAAGATTCACAGCTCTCCCTCACACCATTAACTCATTTCAAACAGAACTGTAACATGCAAATTAAATAAAGAGGAAAGATGATGATGATGATGATGGGTTAAGCCACCTCTGTCATCACTGTGACACTACTTAAGAATAACTTGAGCTGCTGAATGGGCCCCAAAGGTAAAATTAAGTTAAAAAATTATTGTTAATAACTGCTTGATATCAGTTTACTTTCTTCTAGGATGCCTATTCCCAGAATATTCAAATGTGTTTCAACTTTCTAAAAAGTTTAATGGGTTAATAATATGCCATTGTTAGCTAGAGGGGCCTGAATAAACATAAGACTCAAAGGAAATGCCTTTTACATTTATTTAAGCCACCATTTTTACCTTGTTTTAAGTGAAAAATTAAATGTAATCTTAACAATGGCATCACAATCAGATCTCTCCATAATAATGTGAATGGCTGATATACACTATAGTACTAAAAAAAAAAACACTATGAGTTTCCATGACAAGAAAAGGACACTTAAAAACCTGCAGGGTACTAGGAGATTGCAAAAGATGAGAAATGTAAATCAACTAAAAGAGGAAACTGTATAATTCCAAGTGTAAACAAATGAAGCTCAGATTATAAATACATTTTTAGCAAGAATTTGAGGGCTAAGAGAACACACTGTAATTAGACCTCAAGGACAACCACCATGCTAGACTTACACAGGATATCTTATATCTAAAGGTCACTCAACACTAGGGTTGCCAACTTCCTATTGGCACAAAACTGAACACCTTAGCCCTGCCCCTTCTCTGAGGCCTCACCCCCACTCACAACATTCCCCCTCCCTCAGTGGCTTGCTCTTCACTACCCTCACTCACTTTCACTGGGCTGGATCGGGGGGAGTGCGGGCTCTGGGGTGGGGCCAGAAATGAGGGGTGCAGTGTGCGGGAGGCAGCTCTAGGCTGAGGCAGGTAGTTGGAATGTGGGAGGGGTGAGGGCTCCGGCTGGGGGTGCGGGCTCTGGAGTGGGGCTGGGGATGAGGTGTTTAAGGTGCAGGAGGGGGCTCCAGGATGGGGCGTGGGGCCAAGGGATTCGGAATGTGGGAGGGGGCTGCGGGTTGAGGCAGGGGGTTGGTGTGTGGGAGGGGTGAGTGCTCTGGGATGGGGGGGTGCAGGCTCCGGAATGTAGGAGGGGACTCCAGGTTGGGATGGGGAAGCAGGGCAGAGGGGTGGTGTGCAGGGGATGAGGGCTCTAGGCTGGATATGTGTGCTCTGGGGTGGGCCTGTGGATGAGGGGTTTGGGGTGCAGAAGCGAGCTCTGGGGTTGGGGGGGAACTCAGGGCTGGGGCAGGGGTTGGGATGAAGGAGGGGGGGTGGGCTTTGTGATGGGGCCAGGGATGATGGATTTGGGGTGCAGGAGGGGGCTCTGAGTTTGGGGGGCTCAAGGCTGGGAGGGTTGGGGCTCAGGGTTGGGGTGCAGGCTTATCTTGGGCGGTTCCCAGTCAGCAGCGCAGTGGCGCTACCTATCCTGGCTCTGTGCTGTGCCCCAGAAGTGGCCAGCAGATCTGGCTCCTAAGCGGAGGGGAGGGTGCAGGAGACTCCATGGCATGCACTGCTCTCACCCACAAGCACCGCCCCCCCGCACAGCTCCCATTGGCCAGGAACAAAGCTAGTGCGTGGAGCGGGAGCAGCATGCGGAGAACCGTGGCCCCCGCCCCCGCCTAGGAGCCAGATCTCCTGGCCGGTTCCGGGCGCAGTGGGACAGGCAGGGACTAGCCTGCCTTCGCTCCGGACAGCACTGCCGACCAGACTTTTAACAGCCTGATTGGCAGTGCTGACGGGAGCGGCCAGGGTCCCTTTTCGACCGGGTGTTCCAGTCTAAAACCAGACACCTGGTCACTCTACTCACTACACAAGTGCAAAATCAAATTGTAGTTAAAAACATTCATTTAAAAATATTATGATAAACCTAGAAGGATGTAGACATCACAAAATAGTCAAATAAACAAAACACAAACGTAGCTATTAAAGAGACATTTCCATTTTAAAGATGTTAGATTGCAATGACAGCAATTTTTAATATATGGAAGATTATACAGATAGATTAATATTTATGCAGGGCCAGAACCTACCTACACAACAGAAAACTGTAAAGAAAAATTATATCTTCCTTTTTATATACAGACTGAATAGAGAGAACTGAAAATTGTGAGCTATATTAAAAAGCATAAAGGCAGTAACATAGGTCTCAGAGCATATATATAAAGTGTTGTGCATACAGAATTAGTCTTGTCCAAGCAGTGAACTGGTGGCCGCCGGACAAGCAGCCGCCGAAATGCCCCCGAGAAGCGGCAATGTCAAGAAGCGTCGCCACCAAAATGCCGATACTTCTTGGTGGCATTTCGGCGGTGACACTTCTTGGCATTACCGCTTCTCAGAGGCATTTCGGTGGCTGCTCGTCCGGCAGCCACGCTCCTTGCAGCTAGTCGTCCGCCGCCTGCCACACAGAAAGGTTGGGGACCACTGATCTAGGTGTTTTGTCCAATCTGCTCTTAAAAATCCCCAATGATGCAGATTCCACAACTTCTATAGGCCATTTATTCCAGTGCTTAACCACTCTGACAGTTAGGAAGTTTTTGCTAATGTCCAACCTAAACTGCCCTTGCTGCAATTTAAAAACTCATTGCTTCTTGTCCTATCCTCAGAGGTTAAGAACAATTATTTTTCTCCCTCCTCCTTGTAACAACCTTTTATGTACTTGAAAACTGTTACCATGTCCCCTCTCAGTCGTCTCTTCTCCAGACTAAACAAACCCAATTTTTTCAATCTTCCCTCATAGGTCATGTTTTCTAGATCTTTAATCATTTTTGCTGCTCTTCTCTGGACTTTCTCCAATTTGTCCACATCTTTCCTGAAATGTGGTGCCCTGAACTGGACACAATACTCCAGTTGAGGCCTAATCAGCGCAGAGTAGAGCAGAAGAATTACTTCTCGTGTCTTGCTTATAATACTCCTGCTAATACATCCCAGAATGATGTTGGCTTTTTCTGCAACAGCATTACATTGTTCACTCATATTTAGCTTGTGATCCACTATGACCCCCAGATCCCTTTCCACAGTACGTCTTTCTAGGCTGTCATTTTCCATTTTGTATGTGTGCAACGGATTGTTCCTTCCTAAGTGGAGTACTTTACATTTCTCCTTACTGAATTTTATCCTATTTACTTCAGATCATTTCTCCAGTTTGTCCAGATCATTTTGAATTTTAATCCTATCTTTCAAAGCACTTGCAACCCTTCCCACATTAGTATTGTCTGCCAACTTTATAAGTGTACTGTCTATGCCATTATCTAAATAATTGATGAAGATATTGAACAGAACCGGACCCAGAACCGATCCTTGTGGGACCCCACTCATTATGCACTTCCAGCATGACTGTGAACCACTGAAAACTACTCTCTGGGAACGAGTTTCCACTTAGTTATGCACCCACCTTATAGTAGCTCCATCTAGGTTGTATTTCCCTAGTTTGTTTATGAGAAGGTCCTACAAGACAGAATTAAAAGCCTTACTAAAATCAAGATATACCATATCTACTGCTTCCCCACTATCCACAAAGCTTGTTACCCTGTCAAAGAAAGCGATCAGGTTGGTTTGACATGATTTGTTCCTGACAAATCCATGTTGATTGTTATTTATCACCTTATTATCTTATAGGTGTTGGCAAATAGATTGCTTATTTATTTGCTCCATCATCTTTCCGTGTACAAAAGTTAAGCTGACTGGTCTGTAATTCCCTGGGTTGTCCTTATTTCCTTTTTTATAGATGGGCACTATATTTTCCCTTTTCCACTCTTCTGGAATGTCTCCCATCTTCCATGAGTTTTCAAAGTTAATTGCTAATGGCTCAGATATCTTCTCAGTCAGCTCCTTGAGTATTTTAGGATGCATTTCATCAGGCCCTGGTGATCTGAAGACATCTAACTTGTCTCAGTAATTTTTGACTTGTCTTTCCCTACTTTAGACTCTGATCCTACCTCATTTTCACTGGCATTCACTATGTTAGATGTCCAATCGCCACCAACCTTCTTGGTGAAAACCAAAACAAAGAAGTCATTAAGCACCTCTGCCATTTCCACATATGGTAGCATTAGGATTGTTTGGGTGCCTTAACTATACATTTCAGTAACATAACATGTTTGAATTTCCTTTAAATTAAATCTTAAATCTGAATTCCTGCATATATAATACTTGGTATAGGGATAACTGCAACATCCCTGTAAGATATTTTACCCTAAATTACTAATATGCACTCTCAACTCTTAACTTTATCTTAACACAGTTTGAGTGTGAATTTTCTTTTCTTTTTTTAATTAAAAAATGTTATACATGAATAGCAAACAAGAAGCCCAATGAGAATATTACCACACAATGAAATGATCTGATTATCTGAAGTATTTTTTTTTTATTTTAACTTTTATGGCAATATTCACCAGTATACTTTGTAGCTGTTTTATGCCACTCGGGAGCAGCACAAAGCAGCAGAACATACTTGCCAGATAGCTGGCATTTACAGCTACTTTGCATTGTCACAGTGCAAACCAGCTGCACTTTCGATCCCAGTTTCTCCTTAGCTCCTGTCCTCCAAATATCCCCCAACTCTTGCACCTCCCTACATTTCACAGCACATACTATCCAACTTCTCCCTCCTCCTTATATTTCACACTCATTTGCACAAATGCAACACACCATTTCCTCCCCCCTCTTCCTGTTCCACTCACCCTTCCATATATACAACTAGTTTCCTCCTCCTACCATCTGCTGAGGAGATCTGGTGCAACAGGTAGCTTTTCAAAATAAATATATAGGATTAAGTTTTGTTTATTTTTTTGCCATTAGTTTTTGAAACTGGAAGTTTAGATATCAGCAGAGGCTGGTACATAAAAAATCTCCTCCTCCACAGAAAATTTCAAAACTGGTGCCACCTCCAATGATTCTCAGCTGGACTGAGATCATAGCTGCCCTCAGGTAAAACTACTTCTTTCAAAATGGCCACAGCCTCACAATGTTTTCAGGGAGAGTTAAGCAAGTAGCCTGTGTCCTTTGTCCTACTAAGAACAACTGGAAACGGTAGCTACCATGAAAGAGGGCAGTTCTGCACGGAATTATTTTAAATAGAACACAGCCAGAAAAAAACAGGAAGCGGGGGGCAGGGGGAAGAAGGGTAGAATGAAGAATGGGGAGAGAGCACAGAAATTAGGAGAGAAAGCAAGGCAAAGGAAAAACATACACACAAAAATAAAAGAAAACAGAGGACAGACAAGAAAAGCTGCAGATCTGGGAAAAATAAAAAAGAGAAAGTGGGAACTAGATATATAGTGTAGAAAATGCAGGAAAGAAAGGGGTAAGGACTTAAGAAAACAAGAAAGAAGATTCACAGAAGCAGATACTTCTCCCCTCCCCACAATGCCAACTTGTGGTCTGTGCACCACCTAACATAGAACACTTCCAGGCAGTTGGAAGAGCTGTTTCTGTCACTGTTAGCTGAAAACACACAGGGAGACACAGCCAAATTGCAAAGTGACCTGGAGAAATTAAAGCAGTGAAGGATGGCCGCAGGGTAAGAACTAATCCTAATAATAAAGGGCCATACGCATTTAGAACAAAAGCACACAATCAGGCAGGAGCAGAGACAAAAAGAAAGCAAATACAATACAGTACTGTATTAAACATAAATTACTAAAAAAAAAAGGGAAAGTTTAAAAACAAGATTTGACAAGGTAAGGAAACTGTTTCTGTGGTTATGTGGACTCCTCATTATTTTTGCTGATACAGAATAACACGGCTACCACTCTGAAACCTGTTTCTTCGGTTTTTCATTTAAATTAAGATGGTTAAAAGCACCATTTTACTTCTGTATAGAAAAGTTTCAAAGCTATATTAAGTCAATGTTCAGCTATACATTTTTGAAAGAACTATAACGTTTTATTCAGAATTATGAATATTTCTGAGTTATGAACAACCTCCACTCCCAAGGTATTTGTAATTCTGAGGTTCTACTGCAACAGGCAAATTGGTTGAAACTATAGTAAAGAACAGAATTATCAGATTCATAGAGGAACATATTATCTTTTGTAAAGAGAAATCATGCCTCACCAATCTATCAGAAATATTTGAGGGTGATCCACTCAATACAGTATACTTGGACTTTCAGAAAGCCTTTGACAAGGTCCTTCACCAAAGGCTCTCAAGCACACTAACCAATCATGGGATAAGAGGGAAGGTCCTTCTCATGGATCAGTAACTAGATAAAAGATAGGAAACAAAGTGCAGAAATAAATAGTCTATTTTCACACCAAAGAGAAGTAAATAGTGGGATCCTCCAAAGATCTGTACTGGGACAGGTGCTGTTCAACATATTTATTAATGATTTGGAAAAAGAGATGAACAGTGAGATGGCAAAGTTTGCAGTCGATACTAAATTACTCAAGATAGATAAATCTGAAGCTATCGCAGAAGAGTTATAAAGTGATTTCACTAAACTGGGTGACGAGGCAACAAAATGGCAGATGAAATTTAATGTTGATAAATGCAAACTAATACACATTGGAAAACACAATCTCAACTATACATACGAAATGATGGAGTCTAAATTTACCTGCTACCACTCAAGAAAGATTTTTGAGTCACCATGGATAGTGCTGTGACAATATCCATTCAATGTGCAGCAGCAGTAGAAAAAGCTAACAGAATGTTAGGAAGCATCAGAAAAGGGATAGAAAATAAGCCAGAAAATATCATAATGCTACTTATATAAATCCATGGTATACCCGCACCTTGAATAGTGCATGCAGTTCTGGTTAGCCCATCTCAAAACACAGATATTAGAATTGGGAAAAGTACAAAGAAGGGCAACAACAATGATTAGGGGTATAGAACAGCTTTCATTGGAGGAGAGATGCTCAAGGTTAAGATTCTGTCATGGTTATTCTTAGTAAAAGTTATGGACAGGTCACAGGCAATAAACAAAAATTCACAGAACCTGGGACCAGTCTGTGACTTTTGCTGCTGCAGCTCCATGGTTTCCCCCATCACTGTGGTAGCTGGGGGCTGTAGAATTCCCCCTTCACTCACAGCAGCTGGGAACTGCAGGGTGACTATATTTCCCAAAGAGAAAATGGGACACCCCAGCCACTTGCCCGAGGCGTCTCCCTCCCCCCGTGCACTGGAACCCTGAGGAGGGCCCCCTCAGGAGTCTGTCACCTGTCACTGGAACCCTGCCAGGGCCCCACTGGCTGTCAGCTCCAAAGTCCTGCAGCCCCTGGGGCTGAAGACGCAGCCGTAAAGATGTTCAACTTAAAGAAGATTCAGCTAAGGGGCATGTGATAGAGCAGTGGTTCTCAACTAGGGGCACGTATACCCCTGAGAGTACACCAGTCTTCCTGGGGGTACATCAACTCATCTAGACATTTGCTTAAGTTTTATAACAGGCTACATAAAAAAGCACTAGCAAAGTCAGTACAAACCAAAATTTCATACAATGACTTGTATATACTGCTCTACATGCTATACCCAGAAATGTAAGTAAAATATTTATATTTCAATCCATTTATTTTATAATTATATGGTAAAAATGAGAAAGTAAGCAGTTTTTCAATAATAGTGTGCTGTGACACTTTCGTAATTTTTATGACTAGTTTGGAAAGCAAGTAGTTTTAAAGTGAAGTGAAAATTGGGGCATGACAGACCAATCAGATTCCTGAAAGGGGTACAGTGGTCTGGAAAGATTGAGAACCACTGTGATAGAGGTCTATAAAATCATAAATGTTGTGGAGAACTTGACTAAAGAAGTGGAGATTACCCCTTCACATAATACAAGAACTAGAGGTCACCCAATGAAATTAATAAGCAGCAGGTTTAAAAAATCAAAAGGAAGTATTTCTTCACACAATGCACAGTCAACCTGTACAATTTGATCCTCAGGGATACTGTGAAGGCCAAAAGTAAAACTGGATTAAAAAAAGAATTAGATAAGCTCCTGCAGGATAGGTCCATCAATAGGTATTAGCCAAGACGGTCAAGGACACAACCCCATGGTCCAAGGTATCCCTAAATCTCTGATTGCCAGAAGCTGTGACTGAACGATAGGGATTGGCTCACTCAACACTTGACCTGTTCTGTTCATTGACTCTGAAATATCTGGCACTGGTCACAGTCAGAGACAGAATACTGAGCTAGATGGCCCATTGGTATGACCCAGCATGACCATTCTTATGTTCTTAAGATTTAGAATTATGTTCTACAGGTTAAAATTTTAAAATTAGACATTTAAATTTAAATTTGAAAGTGACAACCTATATTAAGGCACACCTTACTATAATCATTAAATACAAAAAAATATTAACCAGTATATGTTTGATAGCAAATTTTAAAGAAAAACAGGCCACTGAACTGGTGGAAATTCCTCATTAAGCACCTGGAACCAGAGTTGGAGCCTTTTACAGCAGCAGCCTCCTCTGCAGGTGCAGAGAGCCTATTTTCTTTTCGGTTTATTCAGCTAGTGCAATTCAATGACTAGTTCAATCAAAGTAAAGAACCCAAATGAGAGATGAAAAACCAGGAGACCTTATATTTCTCTTCCAATCTATGAACAAAAACTGGGATCTGAGAAGATGAGTTCTACTACTTCTAAAATCTTGAAGGGCATGGCGATTAGAAACAATCAGTTTAATTCATTAACTACAGATGCTACTACTTTTATTAGTTTTAAATGCAAAATGGCTGATACAAATTTTCATCCAAGGAGGTTGACACAAATCTCAAGTAAAAAACTAATCAGTGCTTAGTAAATAAGAGCTGCATCATTCACCATCTTCTAACATAATAAAAGATGAAAAAAATAATAATCTGAAAAATGTAAATTAAGCTAAATAGATGCTTAAATAAATTTATATAGTTATATTGTAGCCTCCTGGCTAGTAAAAAGAAGTACCAAATTTTGCATAAAAGCTAAATGTAGTTGCAAATAATATGTTTTAATGGTTATCAGCTAGTATATATAGATCTTTCTTTAGGAAAATAACTAAAAGGTCCCAGTGCAAAATACAATTAAAAGCAATTAATTTAAGGTTGCCGACTTGCTAATTTAAATCGCTTTGAATTAAATCAATCCACCCTGCTCATCCTACTCTAAATCAAACAGACAACCACTCCTAACATCAGGGAGATGCTGAAGCAGCAGAGCTCCTACAGTAGCGGTGGGCAACCTGCAGTCCACGGACAGCCCATCAGGGTAATTGGCTGGCGGGTCGCCAGACAGTTTGTTTACAACAAACTGACCACTGCTTCCCACAGCTCCCATTGACTGGGAACGGTGAACCACAGCCACTGGGAGCTGCAGGTGGTCATGCAAATGTAAACAAACTGTCTGGCGCCAGCCAGCAGATTATCCTGACGGGCCGAAGGTTGCCCACTACTGTCTTACAGGAATCAATGCTGTAATGACCTGCATGGTCAGGAACTTTTATGGAAGCACTACACACCTGGCACATGTCTCAGGATCTGCTTGGAACACCCACAAGTTTAAAGACACCAAATCAACTTCTTGTTAAACAGAGTGAAAACCAAACACCCCACCAAAAGTTGGAAGAAAACTTCTTGAGTGGAAACTTTCCTAAACAGGAAATTATTTGGTCTCAAGTACAACATTAGCAGAAGTGACAAAGGGACAAAGGGACATTCATAATCATATTAAAGCAATTTTATCTTGTCTCCTTAATTCTACACCTCTACCCCGATATAACCGGGGGTGGGGAGGGCGCTGCACACTCTAGCAGATCAAAGCAAGTTCGATATAACGCAGTTTCACCAATAACGCGGAAAGATTTTTTGGCTCCCCAGGACAGCGTTATATCAAGGTAGAGGCGTATTTGAATTATTTACTCATGTAACCAAGAAGGGCTGTTACTGTAGAAACTGTGCAGAATCATGATCAGGTATATGGAAAGATGGTGGCTCATCAAAATATTTCTATCTTAAAAAAGATCCACAATATGAAGAAGTTTGAGAGTCACTGCTATAATGTGATTTCCTCAATACCATTTTCTACTATAAGAAATACTTACTCAGTCTCACAAGATTAAATCATAATACTCATTATATACAAGAGAATGGTTGTAGTAACTGCTTGTATTTGGTTCATAACACAATAAAACTGAGCAGAATTGAATTTACACAACTAATCTTCAGCATTAATAATAGACTGGTTTGTACTATCTTCAGCAGTATAAATCAAACAAATTTCAGGAGAAAAGAAAAAACAGTGTTATTTTAGATAAGACCAAATAACGGCAAACTCTAAAAGTTGCATACACAAAATACTAATGCATCTTTCTAATTTTGGAAACCTCTTTAAACTAGAATTCTTACCAATTATAGAGTGCTTTTCATCTTCAAAGCTCTTTACAATTACAAATATTAATGTGAAATTTATTTAGACATTATCTTTTACTCTCACCTTTGTTTTTGCTTTTTAAAGTAATGGGTTTTGTTTAATATGTTCGTTTTATTAAGGGGGAGGGGGTCTCTCTTTCCATTTTATTTTTATGTTTCTTCTCTCCTGGTTATTCTCACCTACTCCAAGCTAGGATCTTCAAAGCTCACAGTCACAGGCCCAAGGAGAGGGGACTATTTATATAAAGAATCTATTTTCATTTTTAAAAAATTGCAAGCCTGTCCCCTTACAAAGAATACCTAACCTTATGTTTTCAAGGCTATGTAAATTGATCGCTAACTTTTAAAGAAACAAGCAGCATGGCTCCACTTCTCCCACAGTTGCGCTAACATATTTTTATATAAAAGTGAGTCCGTTATCCCAACAAATCCACCCCACAATCTTTTGGAAGGTTCTGCACATAGAGACATGATAATGGTGGACAGGAAACAATTAAATTTGGCAGCAACAGATACCGCAAAATGATGTTTTACAGGCCTCTCCAAAACTACAAAGGCTGGCTCTAGACAAGTAAGATCATTAACTTCCAAATTTAATGATAACCATTGAATGACTAGTATTGGAAGTAGCCGTGTTAGTCTGTATCAACAAAAACAATGAGTCCGGTGGTACCTTAAAAACTAACAGATTTATTTGGACATAAGCTTTTGTGGGTAAAACAACCTCACTTCTTCAGATGCAGGCATTATATAATGACAAGAGAAGGGAGTACCTCACGAGTGGAGAACCAGTGTTGACAGGGCCAATTTGATGACTAGGAGAGGTGTATCAGGATTCTGCCTACAACAGTGGCAAAGCAAGTACTCTGTATTTTCAGCACTTTTGCCAACAAAATATTTTCACCCACAATGAGCGGCATTTGCGTTGTTAACAGGAGAGCGTTCCTGCCGACAATGCGCTGTTCACACTGACACTTGTCACAGCGAAACTTTGTCTTTCCGGGGGGTGGAGGGGGTTGGAAGGGTTAGCATCTCTGAAGGACAAAAGTTTTGTCGCTCAATTGACAGTGTAGATAGCCTTAGTGATATTTTTCCCCATAACAAAAAACTTAACCATTACAGGGTACTAGAAAAATTTGGGATTTTTGTTCTACTTCATTGTAAGTACAGTTTCACCGTGTTAAAGGTTCACTAAAAGAAGGTTTCACTGCACACAGAATGTAACTAGGACTTTCACATCCCCCAGGAAGGTCTAGTCCTCATGCTTTACTAGATACGTATTATATCCCTTCAAGAGTATCTGATAGAAGGCCAAATCAGCTGTCTTCAGTACCTAAGTTATAAATACTAGCAAAATCCCTGAAGTTAGTTTCAAGTGTTTGATAGGTTTCTAATTTTAAAATGCTTCAGTTTATTTTGTAACAAATTTTGCAGACCATCTGAAAATTCTGAAGGACATGAAGCTGCCTGTAAATATTTTATGATATGCCCATCTGTTTGCTAGTTATTGTGCTGTTTGCAATATGATTACAAGAGAGGGGAGGGGTCACTATCTATGCAGGAAGGGAGACAATTAGTTGATAGCAACTGCTGTGAAGTCTATCCCTGACCCCCTGGTTGGCCACATAAATTGGTTTAAGCAGGTTCAAGAGACAATGGTGGAAACAAAGGATTTTGAAACTGATCAAAGGATAGCCCTTAAAGAACAGGGGGGGGAGAGAAGCAGAGGCTGCAGGGAAGGAGGCCAGATGAAGGTAAGAGGCCAGTTACCTGGAAGGATGCACTCAGATGTGAGAAGAAGTCAAAGGAGCAGCAAGCCCTGACCAGTGACAAGCGTAACCAAGAACAGGCCTTTATAATGCTTGCCAAATAAGAAAGACAGTCACTGGAGTTTATAAAAAGTCACTACACCCTGTATGCCCAACTCATATGTTTGTTTTGTTTTTTAAAGATGCATGACTTATAAATATATTCTATTCTTAACTCTTGGAATATTACCATTTTTAGTCTGGTACCCACATGAATCCTTAGGCGTATGCATGTACATTTTCTGTTTTCCCCAGACGGTACACAGTCACAGTATACAACATAGCAGCTGTAAGTGTCATCACATCACATGCTGTAAATGTATACCAACTATGCATGTTTCTTGGCTCATAAGGTCTTTGAGGCAGGGATCATTTATTTCAAAATGTTTGTACAATGCCCAGCAAAACAGGATGCTACACAGCTACGTTTGACATGCTTAAATGTAGTACTTAAGCTTTGTATTTTGAAAAATAAATAATTACACTGATCATTACCACTCATGAGAAACTACATTTTTTTTTAAATTATGGGCCCCAAATATTGCTACATTTATTCAAATTGCGTAGTATTTACTCATGTGTAGACCCACTGACAAATGCGATAGGTTACAGAATCAAGCTTAAGGACCTGAGATCCTGCAATGAGCTCTCCATGCAGGCAGATCCCTGTACCACAGTGTTTCTCAAACTGGGGTCACCGCTTGTGTAGGAAAAGCCCCTGGTGGGCCGGGCCGGTTTGTTTACCTGCCCCGTCCGCAGGTCCGGCCGATCGCAGCTCCCACTGGCCGCGGTTCGCTGCTGCAGGCCAATGGGAGCTGCTGGAAGCGGCAGCCAGTAAGTCCCTCGGCCCATGCTGCTTCCAGCAGCCCCCATTGGCCCAGAGCAGCGAACCACAGCCAGTGGGAGCCACGGTCGGCCAGACCTGCGGATGGGGCAGGTAAACAAACCGTCCTGGCCCGCCAGGGGCTTTCCCTACACAAGTGGCGACGCCAGTTTGAGAAACACTGCTATACCAATATAGAGGTCATTGCTGGACTGGGGCTCCAATCCTGCAAACACTTATGCACATGCTTTATCACACTGAAGTCAAACAGGACTACTACTGTGCTTAAAGATAAGCTTGTACATAAGTATTTGCACTATCAGAGCCTAAATTGGTAAAATTCATTGTTCTGTCCTATGAACAAAATAGGGAATTCCCATGTGCTCTCAACAGAGCATCAAGGCTCAGCAGTCTGTTTTTTTTGCTGAATCTCCTGTAATACAAACAGTGCCAGATAATTACATCAGGAATTTTAAAGTAAATAAAGACAAAAGGCAGAAGTATTTTTGGGGGGAGGTTGTTCTGTATAATAACTGCCTTCTAACAGTGAAGCAAGATGATGCTGTTGAACTTTCAGTTTACATTTCTGGATCTCTGTCAAGATACTAATTCAGTAGTTTTAGTACAGTTAAGAGGCAATCCCAAATGCTCAGTAGACAGGAAAGAAAATTGCTAGCAGTCTCAGGCTCACACATTTTGGTCATGATCTCATTTTTACAATGATTTTTCATTTTTACTGAAATATAATTTTTAAAATGAGGCATGCAATGATTTTTTTGGTGCACATAAATTAAAAATCCATGTAAATAATGCAAGGGCACTAAAGTAAAGCTATACAAATAAAGATATTAATAATAAAGCTAGGACTCCCTCTTTAATTCACTCTATTACATTTAGCTTTTCCAGTAGCTTATATATTGCACCACCAGTATTTTAATGTCTGAACAAAAAATTATATTCAGCCTTATTACAAATGACAACTGTTTCTGTGGGTTTAAGACAGCTTTATATGTTGTTTGAACGGAGTTTATGGAGGTTAAATGTAAGACAACAGTGAAGCATAACTTTCCCCAGGAAATTAACTACCAAAGTCATCTTTCCTTTTCAAATTTAAGAATAGCAGAATCACATCATTAAAATATACAGAACCTACTACCCTATTTACAGATAAGCCACTGTTAAAAAAAGAAGGCATGCATAAAACACTTATCTTTAATTAACGATCCAATTATTTGAACCTCAATTGAAAGATGGTTTCCAAACTAGATTAACTATAGAAATCAAGTAATATTAGGCTTCACATATTGAAATTTATGTTTTATTACAGCCTAAATAATTAACATTCAAACAGACCAATCTTTATTAAATTTATACATTGATGCCATCAGGCCACCACCAAATGAATTCTCTCTTCCAATAAAGTTATCAGACAGACTGATGACTGAACTAGTTCTACAGTCAATCTGTTAAAGATCAGTTGTTTAAAATAAACTGGCAGATCAAACACACAATCTACATTTTATCAAAATTTACCCTACACTCCACCCCAAATATTGTAATGGGGGGAGGGATGATAGGATAGCTAGCATATGTATGCAGAGTTGTTGTAGCCCTGTTGGTCTCAGATGTTAGAGACACACACAAGGTGGGTGAGGTCATATCTTTTATTGGACCAACTTCTGTTGGTGAGAAAGCAGCTTTCAAGCTTGAACAGACCTGAAGTTGGTCTAACAAAAGACATTACCTCACCATCCTTGTGTCTGGGATAATAATGATTAACATAAGTAAACAATGCGAACAAGCACTGCTCAAAATAAGATGTTAAAATCACAAGCTTGACCAAACCAGCCAGTAAAGTGATTTTAACAATCAACAGTTGCCTGAGGTTAATTTGTAATCTGTTTTACTCATGTCTCCAGGCCCTTACCTACTATCACTTAGGTTTATAACTTAAATATGTCTCAAAAATAGTGATGTTGATCATAGCTAAATAGTAAGTGTTTACAGGAAGAAAAAAAAGGGGGCACTAAAACACATGTAAACAGAGTGATATGTATCAATGTATTTTAAAACTGAACAACCCCTGTGATCAGGCCTCTCAGAAGTTAAAAAGGGAATGTATAGTACTTGCATCATGATCTACATTTCACTCCATCACAGTAAGATCTGCCTCTAAACTGTATATACCGCAATAGCTAAATGGCGTTTATTAAATGTAAACCTTTCCAAACTTGCTTCTAGTCACAGCTTTACACACTGTGTTTATTAAACACCCCAGCACCTCCACACCAAATGTATTTGATTAAGTTGGCTTATTTATTAAGCACTGCCTACGTACACAACATTACAAAACACGGAAGAGATACTGGGCCTGCCCCCGACAGCTTAGTTGGAACCGGTTCCAGGAGATGCCCGAGGCCTGCTGCACAGGAGGTGAAAGATGCTTTGTACCGGATTCGGCTGGGGTGGGGTAGAGTGGAGGGCCCCCCCGGGCTGCAAGCGTGCGGGGCCCGAGCCCCCCGCCTTAGGTAACTCCCACTTGTGATGCGGAAACTTTGGAAGGAGCCAAGAGCCAAGTCTCAAGCGGAGACAGCGGGGAGCTCGCCGGGCCAAGACACCGTTTCAAAGCCGGGACGGACGCGTGTCAGGGCCGGGTTCCCCTCCGCCAGCCCGGCCTGAAAACGGCGACACAAGACCGCTGCCCAGCCGAGGACCCCAATACAATGGGATCATCCGCCTCTCTGCTCGCAGAGAACCTGCCCAGGCCTGGCCGCCAGCTCTTCGCCCGGCGGCACTAGGCCTTGCGGCGGCTTCCCGGGCCGCGATGGAAGGAGCGGACTGGGCGCCGCCGGGAGGGGGGGGGGGGGCAGCAGCGTTACGAGGGGGCACGACCTCCCTGTGCTGAGGGGCCCAGGAGGGGAAATTAGGAGCCCGCCCGCCCGGGGCCCAGGCGGGCGGATTATCCCTACCCCGGGCGGACAGGTCTCCTCAGCCCACCCCGCGGCATGGGAGGCCCCGCCGGGCGGGAAGGCCGTTATACGTCCTGCGGGGGGGACGGGGGACCGGCCGGGCGAGGGGGCGGCCGCACTTACTCTCATTTAACACCTCCAGCAGCTCGGCGCAGCTCTCACACATTGTTCATTAACAGCAGCAGCCGCCGCCGCCGCCTCCTCCCGACCATTGATTGATCCACTCGGTGCTGATTGATGGGGGGGTGGGGGGGAGAGGGGCCGGTCTGGGATCCGGGAGGGGGGAGGGGGCGGCTGATCAATGCAAATGAGCCTGTGGCGGCGGCGGCGGCGGCGGGGAGGAGAAGCCGAGTCACTCACTGGCTCCCAGGGACTCCACGCGCCGCCATTTTGCTGTGGGGGAAGGAGGAGGGGGGCAGGGCGCTCGGGCTCAGCTCGGCTATTTCCGACCAGGCAGGGGACGGAGGCGGCCGAGTCCCTCCGCCCTCGCCCCTCCCTCCAGGGCCGGTCCTCTCCCGCTCCCACCCCGGACTGAGCGGCGGGGGGTGGGGCGGAAATCGGGACCGGAAGCGTAAAATGGCGTCGGTGGCAGGGAGGCTGCTCCTCCCCCACCGGAGCGCCCCCCTCAACTCCCTCTCCCGCACCCGAGTGCCCCTCATGGCTTCACTGAACGGCGGTTTGCTCTGCCTAACGCGCTGGCTGCCTGGAGCCCTTTAATTTCCTGATTCTTACTACTGTAATCGGTGAGAAATGTAACACTTGGAGAACATTTAACGCTGCCATTACAAAAATGCAAAGTTTGCACTGGAATCCGGGGCTGACATCTTGCCTTTGCAGCTACCCCTGTGCAGTCACTTGCCCATATCACATAGTCAGCCCAGGTATCTCAACCCACACATTCATAAACTTGTCAGTTAAGACATGAGCTTTCAGATAAAGCTTGCAGTTCTCAGCACCTGAAGAGGGCACCTTTAGCCTGAATGTACCTTTACCAAAATGTACATATATTGTTCCAGTATACGGTATCACATGGTCTGCTTTGACTGTTCTTTACCCAAACCCAGTATTTTCTAGATTTTAAAAACTGCCTTTTCATTCGTGTTGTACCACCCCGTGGTGAAGTAGTATATTGTTCTACATAGATTTAAATAACTGATTGCCACATAGCATGTGAATAAGAATAGATGCAATGCAAAAGTTGGGATTTTGTTTAAACAAACAAAAACTTGGCCAATATTTTTAAAAGACTATAGTGATTTTGGCTGCCTCAGTGCTTGAGTGCTCAAATAATGAAAACTTTAAAGGGTCTGTTTTCAACACTGTCTGAAACAGTGCAGTGTTAAAGCACACTAGGGTGCTTTTAGTGTGCACTAGCAGGATCTACACAGACCAATTAGCAGGGAACATGTTAGTGCATTCACAACCTCATAATGCACATTGCATGCTGATTTGCTGCTCTGCTGGATATGCTCCGAAGTCCAGAATTACTAGTCACTTGGAAATCTTGTCTACACCTAAACAACAGCAAAGGTGTAAATTCCTCCTCCCACTCCCTGTTCCTTTCAATAAAGTGTTAAGATCAAACTCCAGTTTGTATATTTAAATGCTAAATTTATTAAGCCAAGAGCAAACTAGAGCAAATGCCCTTTAAAAAACAACAGTGGGTCAAATTACTCCATTGTAAGAAATAGGTCAAATTCTATTCTCAGTTACAGCTACTGCCCCTGGATATAATCCCCATCGATTTCAATAAACTTTCCTGTTGCTAGTTGTTATTCAATTACTTGCTGCATAAAGTTAACTAGAACAGCTATAGTCCTCACAAACTATTCCAGAATAGCTCCCTGGGGTGTATAAGAGTGTCTTTTTTCCAGGTTAGTGAATTAAGCTAAACCAGAAAAAAAGCGCTCTTCTTCCAGAATAAGTGTGTCCAAACAGGAAGCTAGTGTTTCATAGCTATTGCACTTGTAAGTTAAGTAAAATGTGAATATAACGTGTAGTCAGGCACTAAAATACAACATGGGACTACAAGTGAGTAAGGGAGGAAGAATCTGGCTCAAAATAGTGAATCCTAAAAACACCCCTGTGAAATATTACTTTCCCAGTTGGACATGAGGAAACAGACTACAGTAAAGCTTGTAAACTGCATTCAATTAAATAGTTGTAGATTTGTTTACTTTCTGTTCGAAATAGAGGAAGACAAAATAAACTATAAATGCAATATCATAAGTGTAGTCTCAAGCAATAGGAAGTTAAGCAACTGAAGTTAACAACTTTGCACATATGTAATATTTATGTTTTCCTTGTTACAGAGTTAATGTCACATTTAAAAGAAATACAAACATGTTAAGGGATAGACATGCACAGTAAGGTGGCACATCCATGGCTTTAAGAAGCCACGCAAGTCGATGCCACCAATTCCCTCCTACACAGGAGCACGGAGCCAGCAGCAGAGGGAATGGAGGGCTGGTATTGGAATCCAGATAGGGACCACACGTTTTGAAGAAGCTCCAGTTGGGGTAAGTAACCTTCGGCAGCAGGAGCCGCACGTCCCGCATGGCGCCCCCGGCCAGTCGTGCACCGCAAATGAGAGCTGCACCCCCACCCCCTGCAGCTCATGCTCCAGTACCAGCACCTGCCCCTGCATCTGCGGTGGCATCTCCTGCACCATGGCAGCCTGGTCTGATGGCGCAGATGGCTACAACAGCTGCAGGAGTAGCAGTAGGCTCAGCTGTAGGACACACGCTGGGTCATGCCATGACAGGAAGATTTGGTGGAGGAAGCAGCTCTGAAGCTGCAAGGCCTGACATTACTTACCAGGAGCCTCAAGCAGCCCAGCCTGCATACCAGCAGCAGTCCCACTACCCCCCCACCCCACCAGTATGAAATGAAGCAGCTTTTGGAGTGTGCACAGAACCAGAGTGACCTCAAACTCTGTGAGGGTTTCAGCGAGGTGTTGAAGCAATGCAGGTTTGCTAATGGTTTATCCTAATCAAATTCTACAGAATGAAGAAGCTGAAAATGAGCATTCAAAGATCTAAAATTAAAAGATGCTTCACTAGTACACTTCTAAAGTCTAAAGCTATCTGTGACATCTTGTTAGTTCATATATTCACAACTGAATGCCCAAAACTTAGAGGGTCCTTTTGATTTTTCTGCAACATTGATAAACATGCTGGATTGTAACAGGATAGGTCTAAATGAGAGATCAGGGGTGGGAGTTGTATAAGATTCTGAAGATGGGCAAAATATTTCAAGGGGCCTAATCAAAACTAGTTTTCTGCTGATTACATTCCTGCAGTTGTGTAAATGTGAGACTAAGACTAAATAAAATTATCTCAATGTTAAAAAAAAAAAGTTATGGTCCCTATGTGGATTCCAATAGTGGGAGAGTAGTAAGCAGTGTTCAGCACGGAGGTGGGCATGAGGTCTTAACAGCAGTCAGTGTGTGTAACAGCTCATCCGACAGCAAGTCTGCAAGCGCGGCAGGGACAATGGCATACTGTGTGGCAAAGATATGGACGGATGACCAAGTGGCCGCACAACAAATGTCCTGTCACAGAATGTCTATGAGGAAGGCTGACATGGTGGCATGAGCCCGCATGGAATGAGCAGTGACCCCTGGTGGGGGACGAATGTGAGAGAGAGTATAGCCATCAGTAATACAGCAGCAGATCCTACAGGAAACAGGTTGTGAGGAGAGCGCATTGTCTCAAAAGCAGTCTGCAATGGCCATGAAGAGGTGTGGGGAAGTGCAAAAGGGGCGGGTGCATTGAAGATAGAATGTGAGTGCCCTACATACTTCCAGGGAGCAGAGTGCACAGTGACTTGGGGAAGCATGTAGCTTGGGGTAAAAGGCGGGGAGATGTACACATTGCTTGAGGTGGAACAGGGATGCTACCTTAGGGAGAAATTTGGGGTGGAGGCGGAGGGAGACCTTGTCTTTGTGAAAGACAGTAAAGGGAGGGTCCGCCATCATGGCTGCCAGTTCACTGATACAATGTGCAGAAGTAATGGCCACAAAGAAGATGACCTTCATGGAAAGGTGGGTGAAGGAGCACATGGCACGGGGTTCAAAGGGCAGCGAGGACCAAGTTAAGCTCCCAGGGAGGGGTCGACTTGCAGACCAAGGGAAAGACATTGAGAAGGCCGCAGAGGAAGCAGACGGTAGTTGGGTGAGTGAAGATGGAGAAGCCATCCACCAGAAGGAGGAAGGCACTGAGCGCCACCAGGTGGACATGAACTGAGGAGTGAGTGAAGCCAGATTGTCTGAGGTTCATAGATTCATAGACTTAAGGTCAGAAGGGACCATTATGGTCATCTAGTCTGACCTCCTGCTCAATGCAGGCCACAGAATCTCACCCACCCACTCCTGTAACAAACCCCTAACCTATGTCTGAGTTATTGAAGTCCTCAAATCATGGTTTAAAGACCTCAAGGTGCAGAGAATCCTCCAGCAAGTGACCCATGCCCCATGCCGCAGAGGAAGGCGAAAAACCTCCAGGGCCTCTGGCCAATCTTCCCTGGAGGAAAATTCCTTTCCGACCCCAAATATAGCGATCATTTAAACCCTGAGCATATGGGCAAGACTCACTAGCCAGCACCCAGGAAAGAATTCTCTATAGTAACTCAGATAGTCAAGATAGTAAAACAAAAGGGGATCTACATATTCTAAAATCTAAAAGGGAAACAGCTTCAAAGCTAGTAATTTTAAAAAATTAAAGAAGATTCAGCTACTTCACTTGCCTATGAATCTGCCCACCTGCCTATTTAATTTTACAATCATATTAACCCATTTTAAAAAGTCTCTTTCCACTGTTGCTATTTGAAAGACTCACATGAACAACAGCAGACAGTGAAGATCCAGTCCTGCAGTTACTTAAGCACACGTGGAGTTGTACTTATGTGAGTAGCCCAAATGAATTTTATGAGACTTCTGACATAAGAGGTGAAGGAGGTAGCTCAGGATGACAGGGATGGAGATGTAGCCACGGTCACGCGACCAAAGGGTGAAGCGGCACCATTTAGCTTCATAGGACGCTCTGGTGGATGGGCACTGGTTGTGCGTAAGGATGTTGCAGATGGGAGCAGAACATACCATGTCTATCCATAAGCCCCATCCAAATATCAGGCTGTGAGGTGAAGATGGTGAGATTGGGGTGTTGGATGTGGCCGTGGGCCTATGTCAGAAGTTCAGGAAGGCGGATTGGAGAGGAAAAGAAGGTCCGTAAACCAGTTCTGGCCAGGATAAGCCGGGGCCACAAGGAGGACCATTGCCCAATCCCCAGCGTATTTTGAGTGAGACTTGCAGAAGCAGAGAAATGGGTGGGAAGGCATAGCACAGTTAGGCAGTCCAAGGGAGGAGAGGGGCATCATCTTGCAAGCCTAGGCCTAGGACTTCCTTGAAACTGAAGAGAGAGTTTGTGATTGTCCACCCTGGCAAAGAAATCCCAGCGAGGTATGCCTCAATGGCAAAGATGGAGCGGAGCATGGGGTCGTGGAGTTCCCATTCATGGTTGGCATGGAAGGAGCAACTGAGCTGCTTGCACGGAGAAGGTGCACCAATTCCAAAGGAGAACAGCCTCTGCACCGAGGGTGGGGGAACGGGCCCCACCTTGCTTGTTGACATATATGACCGTTGCCATGTTGTTGAAGAGCAGTTGGACATAGCAGGAGTGGAGGAGTTGCAGGGGGCACTCAGCAGGCCAGGCGAATGGTGTGGAGTTTGAGGACATTGATGTGCATTCTTGCTTACCTGGGCAACCAGAGGCCCTGGGTTATGTGGCCTTCCACATGCACTCCCCAATATGCCAGAGAGGCATCGGTGGTGAGTGGCACCAGAGGTTTGAAAGGGACACCCATTAGGGTGAAGGATAGGTTGTACCACCAAGTGAGGGAGGTAAGGACAGAAGTGGGGAGGAGGACTGATTTGGTGAGAGAGTTCGTCTGTGGGTTGTAAGTCAAGCAGAGCCATAGTTGAAGGCAGCGCATGTGAAGGCGACCGAAGAGCATCACTGCTGTGTAGGCTGTAATATGGCTGAGGTGTGAGAGGCACCGGTGGATGCATGTGCATAGTCGACAGCAAAGCATTGCAATGAGAGTGGTGAAACAGTCTGAGGGTAGGGTGGCTGAGCCGCAACAGAGTCAAGGTGCTCCCCTAGAAAGATGCGGTTGCAAGTAGGAGTAAGTGATTTTATTTCGATGATGCAGATACCAAGTTTGCCAAGCAAGGCACGCAGGGTTTGGATAGTGGTGAGGAGACGAGTGTGGGAAGGTGCAACGAGGAGCCAGTCATTGAGGTAGGGGAAGAAGGAATGTCCCAGGCAGGGCATATATGCCGCCACTATGGGGGCCAGTGGGAATACCAAAGGCAAGGACTCAGAACTGGTAGTGAGAATCGCCTACCACAAAGTACAGGAATTTGTGGTGGGCAGGACGAATATCAGTATGAAAACAGGCACCCTTCATATCGAGAGCTGAGAACCATGCTCCATTGGGAAGACACAGGAATATCAGGGGAAGCGTGAGCATCTGGAAGCAGAACCGTTGAGCAAGCAGAGGTTCAGAGTAGGGCAGATACCACCCCCTTTCTTCGATCTGAGAAAATAGGGGGAGTAAAAGCCACAGCTGTGATAGTGCTGCAGCATGGGCTCTATGGCCTCCCTGCAGAGGAGGGCATCCACTTCCTGTTGGAAGAGGTGGTATTGGGAGCGGTACGAGGGGCAACCATGAGGAGGGTGGTGAGGAGGGAAGGAAAGAAATGTTTTCCTATTAGGTAGCCTTGGCAGGTGATGTCCAGCACCCATTAGGTTGTGGTAATCTTGCCTCAGCTGAGGGCAAAGAGGGTCAAGGAAGCCTCCAAAGATGACATGGGGTGTAACTGGTGGAGTGG
The DNA here is from genome assembly GCF_025201925.1 of Gopherus flavomarginatus. Classification (NCBI taxonomy): domain Eukaryota; kingdom Metazoa; phylum Chordata; order Testudines; family Testudinidae; genus Gopherus; species Gopherus flavomarginatus. The sequence goes on along the minus strand of NC_066620.1, from coordinate 20,573,954 downwards.
AGGAAGGTTCGCTGTTTGACACTGCATCCCATATTCTTCATAGTAATATTATTATATCATAATTATGATGTATTTTATGCAAGATAAGTCATCTCAGGTGTCACTGGAAAAGTTATCATTTGCTGAATATGATTATCCTATTTGTAATGTATGCATGTATCACTTTTGTATCTGAAGTTATAAATACAGATTATGTATCTGGACTTCCAATGTAGTTACACCTGGGTAACGCCCATTAGGTAAGATGCTTTCAGTCTAGAGAGTGGGTGGGGAATGGCCTATTCATGGTGGGGTGGAAAATTAAGCTGGCCCTGATGGTCTAGGCTTTTACACGCTTGGTCTAGGCCTGTCTTGCAGCTAGCAGGCCCCAAACCTGAGCTAAGCCAAGTGTTGTGCTCCCTGACAGTGGCGGTCAAAGGATAAGACATGGCGGGGGGGAGGGGGCAAAGGGAAGGGGGTGGAAAAGCCCCAAAACAAGAACAATTTGCAATGTGTCTACTGCTTATGAAATATAATAACCACTTGTGTGAAGCAATTATCTGAAATGAATTTTTAGATGTCCTCTCCTATCCCAATTGTGTAATTGGCCCCATTGTGTAACTGTACCCTGTAAAGGACAGTTGTGTAAGAAACACCCCATAAAGTACCAAAAAAGACCTTAACTAAAATTGCACCCGTATCGGGCAAGGTTGCGAAAAAACACTGGAAAGTACCAAGAGACCCTAACTCTCTAATTCCTAATAATGTCACTATTACCCAAGTATGTGTATCTTAATTCCTAATATGGACACCATTACTTAACTGTGTGTAATTTGTTTGCAGTTTTAAGCTTTAAAAGCTCCTGTATGCTTTGCTTCGGGGGAGCAGTTCCAATAGCTGCTGCCCCCAGCGCATTGGTGTGTTATCAGTAAACAGGCCTCAGGCTGAGTCTCTGATCAAGAATGATTTGTAGGTGAATTTTTCCACAACAGTGGTAATGGGAAATTAGGAAGAACAGTAGGCTTTAGGCGAAGCTTATCCCCCACCTGGTGAGCCTTCCTGAAAATGCTACAGGCAGCCTGTAAGTAATAGCTGCTATGACTCTACAAGGACATATGACCAGGCCACATGATGCTGGACTCCATCTTGGGATGTCAGTATTTTTCCAGAAACTGGTCTGGGAACCAAGCTTTAAAACAAAAGTTCCCTGCTCTATGCAAAATCTATATAAGGCAGGGAGTGACATCATCTGTGGTTTTGCACTCTCTACACAAGAAGACTCCTGGAAACACCTGAGGACCAAAGACTGAACTGGGGGAAGTGCTGGACACAGGCTAAAGTGATTTCTAACCTGTGTATGAAACACCTGGGGATTCCAAGCTGCAAAGCAAGCATAGCTCATGCCTTAAGAATCTACAGGTCTGCCTGTACCATCAGTTAGGGTGAGAATCTGCTATTAATATCCAATCAATCTGGTATATTAAGTTTCAGTTGTATTTTTGTTTATTTGATAGGTAATCTGCTTTGATCTGTTGCTATCACTTAAAATCTATCTTTTGTAGTTAATAAATTTATTTTCTATTTTAATCCAAACCAGTGAGCTTTGACTGGAGTGCTTGAGGAAAATCGCTGCTTGTTTACCACAAGTGTGCATTTTTCTCTTCATATTGAGGGAGAGGCGGGACGGATATTAAACCCATATACTGGCCAGATTTGACCAGGGCCAGACGGTACTGCTCAGGGGTCCTAGGCTGGAAAGCTGGTGGTTAAAAGCTTGCGTGTAACTGCAGCTGGATGTCTCTCTACTTGTGTGAATGCTGGTGAAAGTGCAGGCTGGAAGGCTTTGCAGCTTGTCACAGAAGTAGTGTGAGAGGGAGCCCAAGCTGGTCGGTCAGGGGGCTTAGTAATATCTCAGTTCCAGATGCACCCCCGGGGGAACCCTCACATGCGGTTCTCTGCAAAGGAGTCAAAAGTTTTGTCTGGAGGAACAGTGGATGAACATAGAAGCAGCAGAGGTAGAAGTGTTAGACTGCTGCAGATGGCAGTAGGGTTGCTCAGGCTGGAATTGGGGGTAAGATTGGTACGTCTGTCAGGGGTGGGGACGGAAAGAGGATTGGTTTTGCCTATAAGTGGGGTCAGGGGTGTAGAGGGCCAGGGATTGGAGGGTAGCTCGGGAGACTTTTAGGGAGTGAAGGAACTTGTCAATCTTGTCACTGAAAATTTTGTGGTTATCAAAGGAAAGGTCTTCAAGGGTAGTCTGGACCTTCTTTGGGAAGCCGCTGGATTGTAGCCATAAGTTGTGAAGATGCACCACTCCAGAGGCTAGCGATCGGGAGGTGGTATTGGTGGCATCCTCTGCATCTTGAAGCGTGACTTTGGAGACCAGCGTGCCTTCATCTATGAGCAACTGAAAGCCCTGTTTGTCTGGGGGAAGGAAGTCGAGGAACTCTGAGTTTGGTATATGAACAGGAATCATACTTGGCCAGGATAGCTTAGTAACTGACGGTACAGAAGTGGAGGCCCACAAAGGAGTAAACCTTACATCCGATAAGGTCAAGTTTTTTGGCTGCCTGGTCAGGGGGGATGGAGCAAAGGTGTTGTTGGCAGGCACGCTCCATGGCCACCTGGACCACCAGGGAATTCAGAAACAGGTGGTGGAAAAGAAAGTTTGTATCCTTGGCCAGCACAGAGTAGCAGCATTCAGCCCGCTTTGGAGTAGGTGCACAGGAAGCCAGTGTGTGCCAGACCGCCTGTGGAGGCTGAATGATGGCATTAGGGATGGGTAAGGCACTCTGAGCAGGGCCTGGAGGCTGAAGACTATCCAGGAACTGATTCATGGGAAGATTAAGGACAGCAGCTATATAATGAAGAAAGGCTTGATATTGAGCATGGTTGTCTGGAGGCGAGAGGGAGGGATGAGTGTGTCATCGTGTGAGGAAGAGGCATCAGTGGGGACCTGCTGGGCCAACAGTTCTGGTGGTGCCAGAGGCATGGGCGGATTGGGCAAAGCAAGGACTTCTAAATGAGTGCCGTAGGCACTGATGGCGCATGGAGAGCATTGATGGGTTGGCAAATTGCCCAGAAGCCGGTGGGTAGGGCTGCCATCTGGGGTGGCAATAGTCTGACGAGAAGGCAGGATCCGCTTGAGTCCGAGGATGGGTCCAGCAGAGGTGGAGTCATTGGAGCAGCAGGAGTCAATGGAAGGTGGTCCATCAATAGGAAAGGTTCCTCAATTGGGGACAGAGAACCGACGGTAGCCAGCACTGTGGGTCGTGGTGGGGAGCCAGCAAACGGCAGCATCAGCTCTGCTGTATCAGTCAAGGGGGACAGGTGTCCTAGTGTTCACAGAATTGGGTGGGAGAGACTGTATGATCCCAGTGGAGTGGATGGTGATGGAGGCAAGGGCTGGGAAGTGGTCACCAGGTCCAAAGTCAACATTGTCAGAGCACAGTGCCTGGACTTTCAGGCACAGCTCAGGCAGGAAACACTGGGCTTGTGGATGGTCCCCGTTGGGGGAGCCACCCTTGTGCCCATGTATGCTTCTTATGCACACGATGTTGCTTGGGCAGATGTGGCGGTGCTGCCAGTGCCGGGCAGGATGGGATGGGAGCGGGACTGGACGCTGGGGGTGGATCAGTGGTCTGACGGATCCATCGGTGCCTCATCCTGTGGCACACAAGGGCACATTGTCTCTTCCATTAGGAACTTACGGCAGCAAAACTAATGAGCTTCCTGGGTTCAGAGCGGGAAGGAGTGGCAGATAGAGCAGGATTCAGTGACAGAGGCAGCATTGATGCTCGTTGCTCGCAGAGAACGAGCCAGGGCAAAGAAGCACAGTACCTAAACCTGGCTTGCCTGGGCATAATCCCAGGAAGAGGAAGAGTCCTGCCAAGGGGAAAGGCTTTGATTCCAATTCCAAATCTAATAAATGGACTACTAACAAGCTGAGGATGGGGAAAAACGAGGACAGAACTATACAATAAAGAACTATATACAGCAATAACAGGAGAAGTGCAGCCCTGAAAGCAAGCTAAGACCACCAAGGAACAGGGGTTTCAACTCTGGCCACGCGGCGATAAGAAGGAACTGGAATGGTGTCGATCTGCACGGCTTCTTAAAGCCTCGGACGCACCATGCAGTCAATGCACAACACATGTGTGGGTCAATGGACACTACTATGAACTATTCCGGCTCTGGTACACGGCACACATGCATACCCGCAATTGGAATGCACATAGGGACCATCCCTTGAAAGAGAACTTGAGTTCTCTAATAAAGTGAAGGCTTGATTTTTTTTTAAAGTCTTTCTTCATGTTAAAAAAAGTAAACTTATCAAAGGACACCATTTCTCTGAATAGTCTTCTTTGAAAGTCTGAGAGCCATAAGGTTGAATGAGCAGCACATACTGTTGTAAAAGGGCACGACTCTCCTGGGCTTGAATGAAGGTACCAATCCTGCCTTTTTTTAAGCTGTTACTTCCCAAGCTGCAGCCCTGACACTGTCATAGGGTTTTATGCTATCTAAATAAAATACACTTCTCATTTGCCCTGTGCTCTGTCAGTGCATTCTGAAGTGGTATGGAATTCTTCCAGCTTGACCTAAGAATGGACACTATATCAGTCTACTAGCTAACATTACTAGAGTAGATCAGCTACTAAATTCCTTCCCATCTCCTGGGCTCATTACAGAGGAACACATAATTGTGAAGGCATATCTATAGCATCTGCCTTCTGATTTTCTTAAGGGGGATACTACATTACTGTGTGAATTCTCTTTGCAAAGTAAGTGATACATGCCACCTTCTGAACAGGATCATACTCTCCACCTGCAGCAACATGATAACATCCATTATTTCTTACACTGTGAAAATTAAAGAGGGAAGTCATAACCACACAAAAAGCAATTCACGGAGTACTCTATAGCCAGTTCTTCTATCCTACCCACAGAATAAAAGCATTATATCTCCCAGACGATAGCCTATTGCTGATCCATCTCCTGAAACTGTAATCTTTTTTTCCACAACCACCTCAGACAGCATTGAATGACTAAGAGGGCATGTGATATATAGTGAGGTGGTAATGAACTGCATTGATAAATGGCGCCAAATTTTCAAAACTAAGTGCAATAGATGCAACTGCAAAAATCTCTGTGCACTTGTTTCACCTGCAAAAACCTGAATCTTTGTATTAGGTCTTAATCTGGTCCTCATCAGAAAAAATACCACTATTATGTGGCACTCTTGGATCTCAGGGATTCAGTGGGAGTGTCTATCCTGATGTATGCCCATGCTTGAGCCCAGGTTTAAAGCTAACTCAGGGCTGAGACCCAGGGCTGGAGGGTCTGAGCTCGAGTCAAGCCAGGATCCAGGGTCTGAGCCCATTGTTTTGCAGTGTAGAGACAGCTCCACTTGACTGAGGTTCCAGGATTCAGCTGGAGGTATCCCACAAGTTTGTGGGACAACTTTCTTAGTCCTCGCTATCCCAACAATTAGTAATCCACTATGTTGAAAACAGAAGCCACCCCGCTCTTTGCAAAGGGTAGCAGCTTGGGTCAGACCAAAGATCCATCTAGTCCAGTATTCCATCTTCCGACAGTGGCCAATGCCAGGTGCCCCAGAGGGAATGAACAGAACAGGTAATCAAGTGATCCATTCCCTGTCGCTCATTTCCAGCTTCTGGCAAACAAAGGCTAGGGACACCATCCCTGCTGATCCTACCTAGTACCATTGATGGACCTATCTTCCATTAATTTATCTAGTTATTTTTGACCCCTGTTATAGTCTTGGCCTTCACAGCATCCTCGAGCAAAGAGTTCCACAGGTTGACTGTGCGTTGTGTGAAGAAATACTTCCTTTTGATTGTTTTAAACCTGCTGCCTATTAATTTCATTTGGTGACCCCCTAGTTCTTGTGTTATGAGAAGGAGTAAATAACACTTCCTTATTTACTTTCTCGACACCATGATTCTATAGACCTCAATCATATCCCCCCTTAGTCGTCTCTTTTCCAAGCTGAAAAGTCAGTCTTATTAATCTCTCTTCATCCGGAAGCTGTTTCATACCCCTAATAATTTCTGTTGCCCTTTTCTGAACCTTTTCAGATTCCAATATATCTTTTTTGAGATGGGACGACCACATCTGCACACAGAATTCAAGATGTGGGCGTACCATAGATTTCTATAGAGTAGGGCTGTCAATTAATCGCAGTTAACTCTCATGATTAACTCAGACAAATTAATCACCATTAAAAAAATTAAGGGTGATTAATTGCAATTTTAATTGCACTGTTAAACAATAGAATACCATTTAAAATGTATTAAATATTTTGGACGTTTTTCTACATTTTCAAATACATTGATTTCAGTTACAACACAGAATACAAAGTGTACAGTGCTCACTTTATGTTTTTATTACAAATATTTGCACTGTAAAAATAATAGTATTTTTCAATCCACCTCATACAAGTACCATAGTGTAATCTCTTTATTGTGAAAGCACAACTTACAAATTTAGATTTTTTTGTTACATAACTGCACTCAAAAACAAGGTAAAACTTTAGAGCCAACAAGTCCACTCAGTCCTACTTCTTGTGCAGCCAATTGCTAAGAGAAACAAGTTTGTTTACATTTACAGGAGATAATGCCGCCTGCTTATTATTTACAATGTCACCTGAAAGTGAGAACAGACGTTTGCATGGCACTTTTGTAGCTGGAATTGCAAGGTATTTACATGCCAGATATGCAAAACATTCATATGGCCCTTCATGCTTTGGCCACCCTTTCGGAGGACATGCTTCCATGCTGATGCCACTCATTAAAAATATGCATTAATAAAATTTGTGATTGAACTCCTTGGGGGAGAATTGTATGTCTCATCCTCTGTGTTTTACCCGCATTCTGCCATATATTTCATGTTATAGCAGTCTGGGATGATGATCCAGCATGTTGTTTGTTTTAAGAACATTTTCACTGCAGATTTGACAAAAAACACAAAGAAGGTACCAATGTGAGATTTCTAAAGATAGCTACAGCATTCAACCCAATATTTAAGAGTCTGAAGTGCTGTCCAAAATCTGAGAGGGATGAGGTGTGGAGCATGCTTTCAGATGTTTTCAAAGAGCAACGCTCCGATGCGGAAATTACAGAACCCATACCACCAAAAAAGAAAAGCAACCTTCTGCAGGTGACATCTGACTCAAATGATGAAAATGAACATGCATGGTTCTGCACCGCTCTGGATCGTTATCGAGCAGAACCCATCAGCAGCATAGATGCATATCCTCTGGAATGGAGGTTGAAGCATGAAGGGACATATGAATCTTTAGCACATCTGGCACATAAATATCTTGCAATGCTGGCTTCAACAGCGCGACATATATTTGTTAGTTCAACTTTCATGATAAAGAAATTGCACTACAGTACTTGTATTATGTGAACAGAAAAATACTGTTTCTTTTGGGTTTTTTTCCAGTGCAAATACTTGTCATCTAAACAAAGTGAGCACTGTACACTTTGTATTGTGTTGTAATTGAAATCAATATATTTGAAAATGTTGAAAACATTCAAAAATATTTATATAAATGGTATTTTTATTTTTTAAATTGCACGATTAATCACAATTAATTTTTTTAATTGTGCAATTAATCATGATTAATTTTTAAAATTGCTTCACAGGCCAAATAGAGGCAATATGATATTTTCTATCTTATCTATCCCTTTCTTAATAATTCCCAACATTCTGTTTGCTTTTTTGACTGCTGCTGCACATTGAGTGGATGTTTTCAGAGAACTATCCAGAATGACTCCAAGATCTCTTTCTTGAGTGGTTACAGCTAACTTAGACCCCATCATTTTATATGTATAGTTGGGATTATGTTTTCCAATGTGTATTACTTTGCATTTATCAACATTGAATTTCATCTGCCATTTTGTTGCCCAGTTTTCAGAGATCTTTTTGTAGTTCTTCGCAGTCTGCCTGGGACTTAACTATCTTGAGTAGTTTTGTATCATCTGCAAATTTTGCCACCTGTTTATCCCTTTTTCCAGATCATATATGAATATGTTGAACAGGACTGGTCCCAGAACAGACCCCGGTAGGACACCACTTCTTACCTCTCTCCATTCTGAAAACTGACCATTTATTCCTACCCTTTGTTTCCTATCTTTTAACCAGTTACCAGTCCATGAGAGCACCTTCCCTCTTATCCCATGACAGCTCACTTTGTTTAAGAGCCTTTGATGAGGGATCTTGTCAAAGGCTTTCTGTAAATCTAAGTACACTATATACACCAGATCCCCCTTGTCCACATGCTTATTTACCCACTCAAAGAAATCTAGTAGATTGGTGAGGCTTGATTTCCTTTTACAAAAAACATGTTGACTCTTCCCCAACAAATTATGTTCATCTATGTGTCTGACAATTTTGTTCTTTACTATAGTTTCAACCAGTTTGCCTGGCACTGAAGTCAGGTTTACTGGCCTGTAATTGCCAGGATCACCTCTGGAGCCCTTTTTAAAAATTGGCATCACATTAACTATCTTTCAGTCATTTGGTATAGAAGCTGGTTTAAATAATAGGTCACAAACTACAATTAGTAGTTCTGCAATTTCACATTTGAGTTCCTTCAGAAGTCTCAGGTGAATGCCATCTGGTCCTGGGGACTTACTGTTTAGTTTATCAATTTGTTCTAAAACCACCTCTAATGACAGCATTAACCCATTCTGTTCTTATCACAATCTGCAAGCACACTCTCAGACAGGCTCCTGGTTTTGCATAAGAGAGCAAATCTATCAAGCTTTTTGCAAAACAAGCTGTTTCCTGGTAATGTGCAGGGCATGCAGTAAAGTTTTCCCTACAGTGCACCATGGTCTTAGGGCTAAAGCAGCCACCTTTCAGGGCAGGGGGAGGCCCCCTACGGACTCTGGGATAGTGTTACTTTAACTTGGGTCTGCACACTGCAGTGTGGATGCCATAGCCCTAGGTTCAAGCATGGGTCAGAAAATTCTTGCCGTAGGGTTAAAATACAATGTAGATACTCAAGCCCAGTGTTCCCTAACATGGGTCATCTGACTCGAGTCCCACTAACCCTGGGCTTATGTTGCAGTGTAGACATATCCAATGTCTACAATGGTGTTTGGTAGGTCCAAATCCCAGTCTTGCACATGACCCTCTATCATGGGTCATTTTTAGTGCACACAATTGTGTGTTGCATCAGACACTGGCTGATTCAACCAAGGCAGTACTTCTGGTAAACTGGTACAGTTATCCAGAAAGGATGGAATTTATTGCAGTAGAGAATCCTTGATTTCACTAAAAGGAAACCTGTACAGAAAAAATCTCCCTTTTTGTATCTCATCCCTGGAAAAAGTTAAAGTTACTTGTGAAAGTCTAGAGCTGGCTAAAATGCTCATCACCAGTTTAAATTATATATATATATTTTTGAAGGGCCAGATAGGATAGATTTTTTCAGTCTGCTCAGTGCATGTAAATGTAAGTGGTTCCCACCCCTCCATTTACATTTCAAAACTAAACCCATCTGCCTCTTGCAATTATACTCAATGACTCAAACACAGTATTTGCATTTTTAACCATTTGCTTTATAAGCCTTATGTTTCAACCAACACAACTAGACTTTTAAGTCAACACCTTGTGAGGATGAAAAGTCACAACATTTGACTTTACCTAGATTAGAGAAAATAAACTGGAAGTAATTTCTAGTGATGTATATTAGGACACACATTTAACATGTTTTATAACAATAGGTAACTCATGTACAGCTGAGTGTTACTAAGTTTACAATGAAGATGATGTCTAACTGGCTTTTCAACATTTCAGTCAGTGAATTACTCTCCTTTGTGTGCTATATTGAACAGAAATGCACAAATGCTATTAACTACTGTGGGGTGTGGTAAGAATCATAGTGTGTATACTGAAAGATCTTGGGGCCCCACTGTAGAAATGAGTCTCAGGCCAGGTCTGCTATACTGGCAAATATTTCTAATGTAATGTCAAGAGGAGGGACTGATTTTTTTGCCACATTTCTATACTGGCAAAAGCCCTACTGTGGATCATCCCTCTTGTGTTGGATGGAGCTGAAGCTGGAGCTGGTGCTTTGGTGTCTGGCCCTGAAGACTGATTTTTTAAAAAGAGACGTCTTTCTAAGCTGGGGGAGATGCTATCACCAGAATGAGAAAACTGAACAGGAAATGGGGCAGGAAGGGCCTGGACGCCAAGAAGAATGCTGATTGGAACCAAAAGGCTCTCAGGAATGGTGAGGAAACTAAGGGTATCTTTAAAGTCTGATAAAAGATCTACAGCTGAGCTATTGGTGGCTTAGGTTAGCTGTCTTAGGCTCATAGTGCTCAGGCTGTGGGGCTATAAAATAGCAGTATACACATTCGGGCTCAGGCTGGACCCTTAGCTCTGATATCACATGAGGGGGGAAGGTCCCAGAGCCCAGGCTGCAACCTGAGCCCAATCTCTACACTGCAGTTTTTAGCCCTGCAAGACCAAGTCAGCTGAGAGGTGGTGTCATAAGAACAGCCATACTTGTCAGACCAATGGTCCATCTATTCCAGTATCCGGTCTTCTGACAGTGACTGATGCCAGGTGCCCCAGAGTGAATGAACAGAACAGATAATCATCAACTGATCCTCCCGTCGCCCATTCCCAGTTTCTGGCAAACAAAGGCTACACCACTATCCCTGGGTTTTTATGGCAGAGTAGCCATAACCTCAAGCAGGCAAGTGCATACAGATAGTTTTGTTTTTTTGCTTAGATCAGTAACTTTCTTATACTTTTCATCAGTAAAGCGTGTGTAGTTAAGAAACTCCTTTGCAAAAGCTGTGCTCTGACAGCAGTCATATGGTCCCTGAAGAGCTAAACTGTAAACTGAAGTGCCCACGAGGGTGCTCTGGCTAGAGTGTACATAAGCTACCGAGGAGACTTGTGGGGTTCAGTACTGGTCTTCAGCTCTAGGCAAGCTGGGCCATGGGGACCCCACAGCCCAAGAAGGTATACAAGACAGAGTCTGTATCCCAGGAATGTGCCTGAGAGGCCAGACCTAGAGACACTGTCTGGACACCACTTTGACGCTCATGGGGGCCGAGTATATGGAATCTAAAGATTGGGTCCAATGTAGCAGACTTGTGACAGTCCACAGGAGGGAACTCAACCAAGGCTGTAACCCCAGCATAGGCTGCATCTACCTTAGGAGCTAAGTTCCCTCTAAGCTGCTTGGCTTGCTATCAAGGACCACGCAGGCAGAGAGGCGCTTTTCCCTCGGCCCAGCCCCGCTGGAGTTGCCGTGACCATGGAGAGGCACCCAGCCCAGCCCTACCCCACCAGAGCTACCATGGCTGGGGAGAGGCACACCAGCCCCGAGCTGCTGTGGCTAGAGAGGGCTGGGAGGAGTCCTCATCTGGCTGCAGCCCCCGCAGTGTCTTCTCTCTCTGCAGCCCCCGCCAGAGCTCTCACCCCAATCCTCTGCCCTAGCCCTGACTTAGCCCCTTCTGCACCCCAATCCCCTCATCCCCAGCCTCTCAGACCCCACACCCTCAGCCAGAGGCCTCACCCCCCATGCACACCAACCCTCTGCCCCAGCCCTGAGCCCCCTCCCACATGTCAAGCCCCTCAGCCCCAACTCCATCACACATCACCTCTATATTGGTGCACATAAAATTGGTTCTGCACACAGCCGTAAAAAGTTAAAGGGAACACTAGTTAGGAGGGTTTGCTGGTATAGATATGTTGGGAAACTTGTTCTAATGTAGACTAGGCTTCCCCTACTGAGAGTTAAAATCCCTATTCATAGGTCTCAGTTTTGGGGAATAGACCTAGAGAGACCACCACACACACATTATATATAAAAATTAGTTATATGTGTGGCTTATCAAGGAATCTCCTTGCTAGCGCTCTCCAAAATCCTCAGGTCAGCCCTCTGAATGGTGGTATGGTCATGGTAGGCAGGAATGTTTTACAGGAAGGTGGATGAATAATAATAAATATTGTTTTGCAGGCCCAGCCAAAAATGCCAAGTCTGGATTTGGTGTTCAGCTTTCACAGAAATACTAACAGACAAAACAAAATCTTACTTCATTAGGCACTGATGATACCAAGTTCTACCTAAATGAAACAGGTTATATATGCAGCACCACTAACAAAATTTGTGAAAAGTAGACTTCAATCCACACACTTGTTATACAACACATTTTCTTAACTGAAGCCAGTTACTATGGCTTCTGTAGAATGTAGCTTCCTGCCCTGCCCCACCCTCAGGCTAAGTTCATCAGTACCTATTCGAAGTCTTTAATGAATCAAGAAAGATTTAGGATTTGTGATAATACGAGTAGAACATGAATAGTCAGAAAGCTTCAAGTATGCCAACTAAATTTACATACAGATTTGTCTAAGAAAACTGAAACAAGTTGATAGTAGTAGTTTGAGGCAATGGCATTTAAAAAAAATACTTACAGGGTGGTCAGATTTTTCAGGTGAAAAAAAAAAAATCAGGCCTCTTGTCATGATGTGGGAGAGCTCACCGGTGATGATTTTACCAGAGTTAGGACAGCATGCACAGGAAAATTTTTGGCATGTAGGAGGTGGCAGGGAAGAAAAAGCTTCTCATTCCTCCCACTTTTCATTCCTTTTTCCTCACTCACCCCTCTTCTCCATCTTGCTTTAATTTTCTCTGTGGTTCTGCTGCTCTTCTATTCTCACCCTTGTATCTCTCTCTCTCTTGCTGACGTATCTTCCATCACATCCATTTTCAATCCTGCCTCCTCTATGCTCTTTTTTGTTTCTCCTGTCACAATCCAGTGATCACCTGTGGTGCAAGGGAGATAAGCAGAGGCATTTCTAGCAGTCTCATAGTGCTGCATATGGCAGCAGTGCAGCTGAGTAATGAGCTCCAGGCTCACTGGTTGCAACAGTGCCCCCAGTTTCAAGTTCCAAATGGATCCAGAAGAGGGCTAGTGTGAGAAGGATAGTCATCAGGAGACTGCATGGCAGCACTAGTATATCCCAAAACCTGGGGATGGCCCATGAGGTGCACATGCACTCACCCAACATGCTGTCAGTTTCACCAGATTCCATCAGGTAGCCAGGGTCCTAGGGTTATGCTAGGATCAAACGCTACTTTCTATAATAATGCTAAGACAGATCCTGAAAACTGTTCTTCAAGATGTGTTGCACATGTCCATTCCAATGTAGGTGTGTCGCACCCCAAGCACAGATGATGGAATTTTTTCCCCTTGTAGTATCCATTAGGTTAGCTCTATTGCCCTCTGCGTTGCGCGCTCATAGTGTTGGTATAAAGGGCCCTGCTGACCCTGTGCCTCCTCAGTTCCTTCTTACCAGCTGACTCCAACAAGAGGAGAAGGGGGGTGGGTTTTGTAATGGACATGTGCAACACATCTCAAAAAACATCAGTTCAGAAAGGTTACTAACGTTTTTTCCCTTGGAGTGCTTGCACATTTCAGTTCCAGTGTAGGTGACTCTCAAGCAGTTGCATAGGAGGTGGGCTCGGAGTTCATAAACAAGCTGACACCAAACAGCTCGGCTGAAGCCAGCATCATCTCTGGCCTGCTGAGTGATAGCATAATGTGTTGAGAACATGTGCATTGAAGATTCTGCAGATGTCTTGAATGGGGACTTGCACTAGGAAAGAGGCCAAGGAGGCCTGCGATTTTGTAGAATGAGTGGTCAGGTTCACTGGAGGCGGAAAGCCAGCCTGCTCATATCATGTGTGAATGCACGATGTAATCCAGGAGATTCTCTGGGCAGAGGTAAGACAGTTAGTTACCTACCTTTCATAACTGCTGTTCTTCGAGATGTGTTGTTCATGTCCATTCCATTCTAGACATGTGCAGCTGGCGATTTTTGCCTAGTGGTACCTGTAGGGCTGGCTGGCGCCGCTGGCCCTACTTCCTCTCTGTTCCTTCTTGCTGACAACTCTGACAAAAAGGCAGGAGGGTGGGTAATGGAATGGACATGAGGAATACATCTCAAAGAACAACAGTTATGAAAGGTAAGTAACTTTTCTTCAAGTGCTTGCTCACGTCAATTCCATTCTAAGTGACTCACAAGCAGGATCAGCCGAGGTAGGCTCGGTGTTCACAGCCTCACAGCTTGCAGCACTGTTCTGCCAAAGCCAGCATTGTCTCAAGTCTCCTGGGTCAGCGCGTAATGCAATGCAAACGTGTGAACAGACAACCAGGTTGTGGGCCGACAGCTCTCGTGGATTGGCACCTGCGCCAGGAAGGCAGCTGATGATACCTGCGCCCTAGTCGACTGAGCTGTCATGACTGCTGGCGGGGACACCTTCACCAGCTCATAGCAGTAGTGGATGCAGGCTGTGATCCAAGATGAGATTCTCTGGGCTGACACTGGGCAACCTTTCATCCTGTCCGCAACAGCAACAACTGCGTTGATTTACAGAATGGCTTTATTCTGTCAATGTAGGCCAGTGCTCATCTGACATCCAGGATATGCAGCCTGCGCTCCTCATCCTTCGCATGAGGCTTTGGACAAAGGACTGGTAAGTAAATGTCGAACCAGTGTGGAACTGGGAGACAACCTGGAATGTGTCCTTATGGTAGACTGTATATGGCAGCTCTGATGTGAGCGCCTTGATTTCGAACACCCTATGAGCCAAAGTTATTAGCGACCACAAAGACGACCTTCCAGGAGAGAAGCAGAAAGCCAAGGGTTCAAATAGGGGACTGATGAGCCTGGACAGCACAAGATACAGGTCCCAAGGGGGCACAAGGTCTCAGACATGTGGGTAAAGGTACTCCAAACCCTTTAGGAAGTGCCCATTCATGGGATGGGTGAAGACCGACTGGCCTTGAAGTGTAGGGTGGAACACCAAAATGGTCGCTAGGTGTACTGCTATTTGCAGGGAGCATCTGGCCGCCACTGTACCCTCCTCCACCAGAGTGCCAAACTCTTGGGCCAAACCCTGAGGGAGGGATTCCTGGAACTTTTTGAGACCATCACAGAAATTAAAATTGTACAGGCCCAGCGGGGCCTGATGGTTTGCCACCTGAAATTGCAGGCTGGTGGTAGAATAAATCCTTCTCCCAAATAAATCAAGTTTCTTAGCATTTTTTTTTTTTTTTTTTTTTTTTTTGGGAGTCAAGGAGGTGGAGACCTGCTTATCTTTTTGCTGGCAGATACAACTATCGAGCCTGGGAGCAGGTGGGGACAGAGGTATTGAAACCTTCGGCCAGCACAAAGTATTTTTTTCTAGGCTCATTTTGAGGTGGGCAGGATGGAGGAGGAGGACTGCCACAAAGCTATTTTTGAATATCTTGAGGACCCCCTCATGCACACACAGGGTGACCCAGGCAGGCATAGAGGCCAAGAGGACGTTGAAGACAGTGTTCTCCTGCTTTGCCATCTCCTGTACCTCGAGCCCCAAGTTCTCAGCCACATGCCAGAGAAGGGCTTGATGTTCCCTAAAGTCATCTGGCGGGCTGGCTCTGGAAGGTCCCGCAACTGTCTCATCTGGGGACAACAAGGAAGACTGGACCACTGGTGGGGATGTTGGAGTCTTGACCACCATCAGAGAAAGGCTTTGCGGTGGGCAAAGGTTCCTCCACCCTGACTTCACAATGGGCTTCCAGTACTGGGTCCAGTGCTGGTGGGGCCGCCACTTGATGTTCTGCTGGGGCCGTCAAGGAGGCATAGTCATGACCAGTATGCCCTGTGCACTCCAATAAGGCCACTACACTGGCCATGCTGCCAGTGCAGTGCCGCAGACAAGGGAGCGGATTCCGATGCCCAATCATGCTGACGAGACCTTGGCGATGGGCTAAACTGGCCTTCCATACCGGAGAAACCCCCTTCCAGCAATCAGGGAGGGGCTGTCGACGACTGCATTTGTTCAGTGATCGTGGCTACTGGTGACAATTGCCCAGGTGTAACTGAACAGTAACTGTAGCATGGAGAGCAGTACCAGTGCCGGGGAGACCAGTACTGGAATGGGGAACACTCCCACTGTGCTGGTGATCGGGACAGACAACCGAGAAAGTGGGCAGTGCCGGGAATACTAACGAGAGCGTTGACTCTGTGCCAGAGAATAGAGCCATGGGGATCTGGGAGCTCAACTAGGAGACCCGCAATACAATGGGGATCTGCACTGGGATCCCCAATGCGGTGGTGAAGATTGATGCCTCCTGTCCAGTGACCAGCGTTGTTCCCCTGTCCCTTGAGGGGTCTTAATGGCAGGCTTGCCCTCTTGGAGAAATTTAGCTGGATCCTGCAGCACTGGGTCGTCAGTGGAGCAGGTGGAGACCTGTGCTCTCTCTGTGCTGAGGGAGCTTGGGATGATGAAGATGCAAGCAGAAGTGCAGGTCCCTGACCGCTCCCAAGAGTCAGTGGCAGACCTTTAAGGGGGCCTGGCATCCCAACCAGGGAGTCATGAGATTGTGCCTCCAGAACAGCCTGGAGGGAGGCCTGGGTCCCTTGATAGATGACTGTGGGCCTTCTTGCTTGGTGCCAGGGAGAGCTTCTTGGCCTTCTTCTTTGGCACCGGTGATGGCGAACAGTGCCAGAAGGAGCCAGGTACCGGCGATGCGCTATGCATGGAGACCGTGGCATTCTGCACAACCTGCTGGGATGGCTCAGAAACCAGGTGGAGGGTAGAGTCCATCAGAAGAGCCCTGAGGCAGATGTCCTGCTCCTTTGGGGTGTGAGACCGAAAGTTTTTGCAGATCTGGCACCACTCCTTAACGTGCGACTCCCTCAGGCACTTAAGGCAGCTGCCGTGGGGGTCATTCACAGGTATAGGCCTGCTGCAGTCCGAGCAGGGCTTAAACCTGGGAAATCGGGATGTGCTGCACTTGGGGCAAAGTCCCGCTGGGACCCTAACTACTAACTAACACTTAACAACTACTTAAGATTAGCATTATGTATAACGGCCTTAAGGCATGAAATTCAGAATGGCAGACAATTGCTAGCTCTTACTAAGCAAGAAAGGTGCTCCGACTGACTACCATGGGTAGTAAGAAGGAACTGAGAGAATGTAGGGCCAGCGGCGCCTGATATACCACGGCATGAGCACGGCACTTCAGGAGGCACCACAGCCAGCCCTATGGGGATCATTAGAAAGGAATTGACATGAGCAATCACTCGAAGAAAGGAAGGCCTTTCATCCTCTCTATTACTATGAATAGCAGAGTTGATCTGTGAAACAGCTTGGTCCTGTGTACATAGAGCGCCAGGGCTCATCTAACATCCAGAGTGTAGATGCTGCTCTTTCCTGTTCAGATGCAGTTTCAAGAAGAACACTGGTAGGAAGATTGCTTGACTGCAGTGGAACTGCAAAATCACTTTCGGAAGGAAAGATGGGTGAGGATGCAGCTGCACCTTATCCTTAAAGATCATATATGGGGTGCTGTTGTGAGGGCCTGAATTTCTGAAACCCTTCTGGCTGAGGTGATGGCCACTAAAAAGGCCACTTTCCAAGAGTGGTGAACCAGCAAGCACGTTACTGGTGGATAAAACTGGGACCCATAAGCTTCAATAAGATGAGGTTCAGGTCCCAGGAAGAAATAGGATCTCTGACTTGAGCACGGTATAACCTCTCTAGGCCTTTTAAGGAAATGGATAACCATCTCATGTGAAAAGGCAGACCAGAGATCAACCAGGGGCTGGAAGGCCAAAATTGCTTCTAGCTGGACATTAGTGGGATAGGAAGAAAAGCGTAATATAAATGAACTATTCATGATAGCAGGAAGGCATCCGTAAAAGACCCCAGGCTGTGGCCTTGTAGAGAGCAGAACTGGTGGCATTTCCTGTTGCTTTGGGGAGTCCCCCACAGCTGGAAAAAAGACATTTACCTTTTCCGTAACTGGTGTTCTTCGAGATGTGTTGCTCATGTCCATTCCATATTAGGAGTGTGTGCGCGCCACGTGCACCAGTGCAAGAAGTCTTTCCCTCAGCAATATCTGTAAGCGACTGGCTCCAGCGCCCCATGGAGTGGTGTGCATATGTCGCAGTATACAGGGCATCGCTGGTTCCTCCCAACCCTCAGTTCCTTCCTGGGGAAGGAAGGCAGGTTGTAGATGGACACGAGCAAGACATCTCAAAGAACACCAGTTATGGAAAAGCTAACTTGTCTTTTCTTCTTCCAGTGCCTGCTCATGTCCATTCAACGTAGGTGACTATCCCTTCACATTCTGCTTTGGCTTCATGACCAGAGGGAGGGAGGAAGACTGGTGCTAGCTCTTGGACGGCGCCAGAGGAGCACTGCGCATGGAGGCCACGGTGCTCAGTGCGGAGCTGGACTGCTGCTCTGGTGCTGGAGTGAATGCTGACTTCATTAGGAGCACTCTTAGATAGATATTGCACTCCTTCTTTGTCCTAGGTTTAAAGGACTTGCAGGTAAGGCATTTGTCACTTATGTGCCCCTCGCCTAAGCACTGTAGGCAGCTGGTATGTGGATCACTGACAGGCATAGGCGTTACAGGGCTTAAAGCCTGGGAACCAGGGCATGCCACATCCCCTGGCTGAGTCCTGTTGGAGACTAACGAAGAGTTGAAAACTACTACTAAGTGTTTAACTAAGAAACTACTATTTTAGAATTTTTCAAAGTTCGCAAGAACAAAGAACAAAACAACATTAGCTGAAGAAGCAGATGTTCTAGCACCATTGCTGGCAGCAAGAAGGAACGGAGGGTGGGGCAGCTGGCAGCACCCCTTGTATCATGCCATGTGGGTGCCACTCCAGACGGCACTAGTCACTCCCCTACAGATACTGCTAAGGGAAAAACTTGTGGCACCAGTGCATGTGGCGAGCACACACACCTAATATAGAATGGACACAAGCAAGCACTCGAAGGACTTCTTTACGGATACTTTGTGTTTCTTCTTGGGCATTGGCAATGGGGACTGGTGCTGAAATTCATGACTGGCAGGAGTGCTCTGCACCAAAGCTAAGGTGGCTGGTACACTGAGTGACTCGGCTCGGAAGTGGATCTCAGGGCTGCCTCCATGAAAAGGACCCTCAATCTCACCTCCCAATCGTTTATTGTGCAAGGTTTGAAGTCCTTGCAGATCTGGCAGCAGTGCTTTCTATGAGACTTCCAACAAGCACTTGAGACAGCTCGAAAGTGAGTCACTCAGCAGCTTCAGGAAGCAAAGGGCTTGAAGCCCAGTGATCAAGGAATGTCCTGGCATTGGGGAGCAGACAAACTTTGTTAACTAAGCGAGGAGTCCAACTACAATACAACTAAAAACTATCATAACTTTAAACTGTATACACTAGAAAAACAGAGAAACAGCAAGACACTGGTGAGTTTGCCACCGCAAACGAGAGCAGTTCCAACAACAGTCACAGGCAGTAAGAAGGAACTGAGGGGGGCACAGGGTCGGCAGGGCCCTTTATACCAATGTTATGAGCATGAAGCACCAGAGGGTGCTAGAGCCAACCCGCCGGATACCACTAGGGGAAAAAATTCCAGCAACTGTGCTCAGGGCACATACACCTACATTGGAATGGATATTTGCAAATACTCAAAGAAGAATGTGCTGTTCATTTACAATAATATCACAAGGAACAATTTGGAATGAGTTTTTCTTTGATTTTTTTTTTTTTAATTTTTAAAGGTTGGGACAGTACTGGTCGCAAAACAATTTACAGGCCAGATTGAAAAAAGAAAAAGCCACAGGAAGCCCTGACAGCACCAGATACTTTCACTGAAATCGTCCAACAACTGCTGTGATAACTCTTCGAGGAACTCACCAGTTCTTTCCTGCTGTACAGAATCTCAGGACTTCAACTGGGAGTAAACCATGAGCGTAACCTATGAACGTTTCCTCTTCAAGGACCCAGGACTCTAATTCCCAAGTTGCAACATCCCAAATCATGTTTTATTTTCTAGCTTCTCCATTAGATCACCAACTTCTTAAGAAGTCATTCAGTTTTGTTGATGCATCTTCAACTTTAAAGTAAAAGGTTAATTATTTCTTCACACTATTTGCAGGTAGAAACGAAGTGCATAAATAAAGATTTTTCTAAAGGGACTAGTGATTTTGGGTGCCTCAATTTTCAAGTGACCAAACTTGACCCAGTTAAAGGTGCCTTTGAGGATCTGGGCCCAATCCTTTAATAAGGATGCTGCTCCTGCTGCATCAACCTCAGAAATTAGGGAATACCATGGGAATCCAGAACTCTATCAAATTTCAGCTCCTAATTGAGGGAAGCAGGTGGTTGGAAAGAGAGGAGTATTTTCCTCATTGCAGCTCAAATCAGCTTTCAAAGCAGAATTGCAATGGGTATGATAAGAGCAGATGATTCAGCACTCCCATCTGCATGTCTGGAAAAAAGGAATCCGAAAGAAAAAAATGTGTGACCAAGCTCCAGAAAAGTCTGAGCTGCCTCCTTTATTCACATGAAGAGAAGAGTGGCTGAGGTATCTCATACTGTTCACAAGCTAGAATTAAATCCTTGTGAATTCTCCAAATGGGTCATTTTTGTGCCCATGACTCAGTATGGTATTCTAATAGTTCCCTGAGAGGTTCTCACTTCTGTTGCCCTTTCTGCATTTTATCGAGGCAGTGCTTGCAATATTTTTCTTCCAGTTCTGTACTCTGTGCAGGAACTGGCAGCTGAAGTCTTGCTGTCTACTGCCCAACGCTGGTGGGCCACATCCCTTTGGCTTTCTGTCAAAATGAGTATTTCCAGAGTTTTCTGCGTAAATCTTAAAACCTTATTGGAAATTAGATCACAGTCCTTAACAGATTAACAGACACTGAATATTATCACTTTGTATGTTAGAACACCTCTCAAAAAAGCTTTTGGAACAGAATTTTGCTGTAAAACATACTAAACATTTTATGGTAGCCTGGAATGAACATTTACGGAGTGTTCACATCAGTCTTTACAAGTATGTTAACTATCTACATAAATTACCAACCAATTAACTTGAAGTAAAAAATTTTAGCGATGACAAGCTTTAAGTGAATATTATCACGAAAAATGTATGTATGAAAAACGGTCAGTGCCAGATGCTTTAGAGGGAAAGAACAGGGCAATTTCAAGTGATCCATCCTGCCATCCAGTCACAGCTTCTGGCAGTCAGAGGCTGAAGGATACCTGAAGGATGGGGTTCCATCCCTGGCCATCTTGAGCTAATAACGATTGACGGACCTATCCTCCATGAACTTGTTTTCTTGCATGGATAAGTACACCATGACAAAGTGCAATTTTTTTACAGCATGCAGAGTTCCATGTACTTGGTAACAGACATGAATCTTCATAGATCCATTAAGTCTGCAGAGTGCAAGGCATCAATATTCAGGAAGACAAAGTGAGTAAGACTATTGTAGGCTTTCTAGGTTAAAAGGAACCTCCAAGTTAGAATGAATCCAAAAACATTTTTATGTTTCAGCTGCTCCAAAATGTTAATTCAAATAATGAAATAGCTATTTGCTGAGCCCCAATTTAAATAAAAATTATCATGGTAGGATATGGTCTGAGAAACATCAATTTAACTTGAGAAAAATAAATCAAGCTGTGTGTATGAGAAATCAGCTTTATAATGGGGGAGTTGTTTCAACCTTAACTAGAGAGATTATGGAAAGATTACCTCTCTCCATAACCTCTCTATAAGTATTATATTTTTCTTTCCATTAAATAGGCTGAGTTATTTTTAAATTTCATGTAGAAGGCACTTCTTACCTCCATCTAGTTTCATGAACCTTCTTATTTCTGCTCTTTGTTGACCAGAAGAATGGGGCATTCATGTGATACAATCACTTTACAGAATACTTCCTGAATACTCTCCATTTTAATAGATTGTATTTTGTCTATTTGACTTCTGCTGCACATAGGTCTTCAATGAGTTCTCTCACTGCCTAGCGCTCTTAAATTACAACTGACTCAAAACAGAGTATGTACAAGTAGTTCAACTTATCCATTTCAAATAAGCTTTACCTTTGATTCCTCTACATCATTACTTCTATTTAGAAACTGAAATATTTTATCTGCTTGTTGCAGCATATGCTCAATTAGTAGGTGACAAAATTACACTCATTATGGATATTAATGTAGCCCCTTCTCTGAAGAAATGTCCGCATAAAGGGGGAGTGCAATAGCTGCACTACAGCCATTATGGAGCTGAGAGTCTTACGGCTCAACCTAACAAAGTTATATCATGTTCCAGGACACAAGAGGATTGAAAATCACTGAATGCTGACTGGTCTTGGTATCGCTCCCCTCCAGCATTAAAGGCTCAGGTTGACAGCATTTGTGCTGCCAAATGTTTTGCAGACAGGTATGGATCTGCCTTTATTAGTACTAGGCAAAGGAATCAAGCAAGCAGAGAGATGTGCTTAAGCACAACTGTGGGGAAAATGCCCACACCCACAAACATTTTGGTTGAGTACGTTTTACGTAGAAACTTGCTGACTAATGAACTTTAATCTAATTTGAGAATAAATGCACAATACAAAAAAATAACTACAGTATTCAAATTTTATATAAAAAAGGATCACACTAAATCAACTAACCTCATTTCCTTTACAATTTCACATGAATGTTGTATTTTAGTATCACTGTGACAGTCCTAAGACTGCAGACCAGAGGAATGCAAGCTGTTCCAAGAATCAAAACATCAATAGTCTGTACTGACATATACTCCTTTGTTAGATGGCAAAGGAGAAATGCTAGAGAGAGGAAGCTAGGATGTCAAATCAAAGTGTCAGTCTTTGGTCTCACTACTTCATATACCTTTGAAAGGCATTAAACTACAAATATTGGTGAAAAATAGTTTAATATTGTTCAGACCTGCTGATGCTAGCCTATTCACAAAAATCAGGCATCTCATTTTGAATTTCTGAACTGAAAAACGTTAAGTGTAAGCTCTTCTTGAAGAGCTCTTGCAGGTTAAAGTTTGTCACTGAAGTTACAGGAGCATTTGTCTAGCCTGATATTCATCTACTTCTTATGGGATTCTTTTTTTCTATACAAACATCAAATGTGATCACTGCATTTTTATTCAATAAAAGATAAGCCAAAAGAAGGAAAATAAATGTAAACCAATTTTATTTTGCTTTTAGGTAGTGTTCTTAAAGCACTACAGCATGGTAAACAATGTAAATTAGTATAAGTCATCTCAAAAGCCAGAGTTCTCTTTTTATGAGTTGTTAAAAAGATGCAGCCTATTCTAACAGGATAAATATTTTAACCATTTCACTTCGAGTTAATGAAGGCTCACAAATGAGCAACACTCCTCATTGAGGAAAACAAAAAGCTGTTGTCGACAAAGCGACAGCACACACACAAAAACAAAAGAACTGTGTAAAAATAACTAACTGTACTGTGTTCCCATACTCTTTTGAAGTTGCTTTACAGTGGGATGATATGCACATGATCTTGCTGCAAACTTGTCATATTACTTGCAAATACATGTAGCCTAGCCTTACCATTCAGTCCAAAAGCTGCTAACTGTTTAGGTAATGCAGCACTATACTCCTCTGCTTAACAATCAACTCAGTATGTTTTACTCATTATCTTTTCTTCTAGACTGCAGGGCAGGTTAGAAAGAAAATGATCCCCTCATTAAAAATTGGTACTCTCACAGAAAAAATGTGTAATTCTGAAATAGACTTAACAAGGTATGTTTTACCTCTCTTTTCCCCGTAGCCACAAAATGGGCATGAAGTATTTTCTTTTAAAATGCCTTAATTCTCAACTTCATGCAAATCTAAATAAAGATGACCAAAACAAAAGCTTAAACAATGGGAGGATATTTCACAGAAAATTTCTTATACAAAAAACACATAAGAAAAAGGGCCACTAGGTGACATTTTAATTTACAAATTGGCATCATTTTGGTCAATATCCAAGTGCTGTTTTCTTCTACCACAACAAAGCAGCTGTACAGAAAGAAAACTGCATAACTGGTTTTATGCATTTTAATCACACATTTCCTCAGGAATTTCATGTGGATTAAGGATGCCAGGTACAGACATCTGAAGCTTATGTTTCTCCTCCTGAGCCTGTCGAAGGGCTGTTTCTCTTTCTTCCAGGAATAAATCTGATGTGTCTTCACCTGCAAATTCCTACACAAATAAATAGTTTAGTTAGTTCAGTGTAAGTGTTTTGAAATCCAAGAATAAAAAGTAAGAAGTTTCCAAAATCCAGACATTTTACATATAAATATGAAAAATCAATTTCACACTTGACGGTCAGAACCAAAATTTAAAAAAAATAATCTTCTTATGCAACAGTTGTTGCCACTAAACCTAAATCATTATAAGGAATGTAGTCACACCCTGCATGATATTTGCATTTTCACTAGCTGCTGGGATACTAGCCTCATGTTTTGAGCGGTCAGTCTTTCGAGTCCCATTGAAATGTAGGCATTAGAACATCAAAATGTTGGAACTTCAATCTACATTGTAATTCTATTTAAGATACTTTACTGAGGGACATTCTTCCCTTTAATTATCTCCTGAATGCCAACTTTTCTTTTCTTTTTTAAGAGGAAATAAAATGGAATCCTGACTCTAGGAGATACAAAAAACAGAAGTTTAGGCTCCTGAGGACTGAAATGCTTAGGCTATCCCAAGTTACTGGGTTAAATATAGGGGAAGCTGGGTGAAATATAATAACCTGTGATATACAGGAGGATCAGACTAGAAGATCTAATCGTCCCTTCTGGCCTTAAAACTATGAAACTATTCCAAAACCAGGATTGCAATATGGCCTCTATTTAAAAATGGGCTTACTACACATCTCCCAGTTTGGAAAAATTCACAGCTGCATAGAAATCCATAAGGTGCAATCCATTCTCTCAGTCTAAGTAGTCTAAGGCAACAGGCATTTCTCTGTACCCTTACTGAAGTAGCCAATAGTCAAGACTGTGGCACTACAACTCTGAGATGGTGAATTATAAAAAACACGATGACTTGTTGCATGGACTTTTCATAAGTGATGAATCAGCCTCTTCCGTTTTGAACACCACATTCAACAGTCATTTAAAATTTACGCTAACATTCCAGACATACCTTAATTTGGACCAGGAAATCCCTAAGGTGTTCCTTGAAAGCAGGAATATCCTGATTTAAACTGAAGAGTCCTGTTACAAATAGCTTAACCTGTGCACTAAGAGTAAAAATACCAGTTAGTACATGGGAAACACAAGAACCGTGCTCAAGATTTTTTTTTAACAGCCACAGCACACTTACTCTTGCAGATGAGGAAATGCAGATTTAAGAAGATTAGCAACATACTCCTGAATAAACATCTGGTTGCTCAGTGGATTTCCAGGGTTTAAAGGTGTACTTATTTTTCCTTCTTCTACTAAATTGAACATGTATGCAAGAATTGATGCATGCATTGTCAAACCTGCATATGTAAAACAGAAATGAAAATTACTTGTTACTCAAAATAAATTCCTTTATTGTTTAATGATTGCTGTACGGTTTCCCTCAACTTCAAGCACACTCTTACCAGCAGTATGTGAAGTGTCTGTTACAACAGAAAAAATATGCTGAAGAATGTCACAGAAATAAGTCTGATAAAAACTCTGAGCAGCTGCCTCTTCTTGCGCAACGTTTTGTAATAGAGTATAAAGTATCTGAAGACCTGAAAGAAAACAAAAGGATGAAAATGACCAAAATCTTTTACATTACCTTTCCTTTCCAGAAAAAATTGCATTGAATCAAGAAGTTCAGATTTGTGCAAATAGAAGTCTGACCTAGATAGAGCTATGTGAATCAATACTGAAAGATTTTCCAGGAATTTCTTCAAGTAGCTACCATATTTTTGTGGATTTGTTACGATTACTAATTATCAGCACCTCAGGCCCTTACCAAACAAAAATCGTCCACTTAAGTGATACCTTTGCTGTGATAGTGTATATTTATATAAAAGCAGGTCAAGTAAAGCTGACTAGAAATGCCTAAGAAAATTTTTGTTGGAATTTGCTGATATCTAAATGTTTTGCAGAAATGGTTAGATTTAGTCAAACTTTTAAAGAAATCCAGATTTCCTGCAGTCTCCCCGCCTGGCTTCTCCACAGTCCATCTGATGGTCTGCTGAGATGAGGCTTCTAGAGTCCACAGCTCTTGGGCAACCTGCCAGGCACTTTCCTGGAGTCAGGGACCCCCTGGCTTCTCGACTTCTGGGGCCAGGCAGATTCCTGACTCTGGGAGTTGAGCAGCCATAGGATCCCTTGCTCCCAAGCTCCTCAGCAAACCACCAGGGGGGCTGTGGCCCAGCTGGCATTCTCAAGCTGCCCTTTAGTGCACCATAAGGTTGAAGAAGGGCTGGAAACCTCAACTCCTGGAACTCTGAGCTGGCACTCCCTGGCTCCCTGTCAGTTGGACTACCAAGGACCTAGATGCATCCAGGCTCCCCACATAGCAGGCTGCAGCGGAGCCAGGAACCTTGGAAGCCATGGCAGCTAAGACTGGAAATGACAGTTCTTGTCAGGTTCACTGCTGCCCTAAAAATTGACTAGACTCCTGTCATTTTCAATCCACAGCAGCCATGACTTTTCAGGGCCCCTGGTTCTGCTGCAGTGACTAGACAGACAGCTGGGGACCTCAGACAGCAGATTTCATTTTGGAATCCCCACATTTTGCTCTTCCAAAACAAAACATTATATGAATTCAGGTCCGCAAATTTTTTCTAAGTTTTTGGCTTTTCGTTCCGATTTGGGATGATGATAAAATTTCTGAAAATTAAGTAGTGTTTGCAGAACTGAAATTTGGTTTCCCAGTCAGCTCTACCACCAACCACCATCATTAACATAACAAAAATGGCAAACACCAAGCCTCCTCCATCACTACTGTTCGGCAACAATTTGGAGAACAATCCTATACTTAGATACTTACTTAAAAACAGATAACCTCATCGGACATAGCCTCTGTCTCTATACAACACGCTGCATTGCCTAAAATGGGGGGGAAGTCTAAGGTCTGTTAGTCTTCCAGTGTATTTGAAGATACTCGGATGGCCTGCACCAGCATCTCCAGGCATCTCCCCCTTTCTGAGGAACTCCCTTCTAGTCCCAGTATGGATGCCTCCTATTGGGGTTTCCTTCTCGTTGAAGGGTGGGGAGGTTTTGAGCTACAGGAAAGGAAAGGAAGCCAGCAAGGGGAGCAACAACAGGTACCCTCTCCTGGCTATAGGACACAACTTGCATTCAAATATTCTAGCTTTATACACTTGGACAGACAGCAGAAGCCTGTGAAAATAATGACCAATGGAAAATATTGATAAAATACAGCAATATATATTTCCCTAAGTTGATTACATATCACATATTCCCTCAAAATACAGAATTCAGACCTATTAACTGGCTATATTCAAGTTTATAAGTTTAAAAATACAGAAACTCTATTCACCTGTATCTGCAACATTTCTCATTGTGTGTTTGAAAGCCCAAATAATAGAATCCAAAACAAGTTTGAACTGTGCAGGTGGAATGGCCAGGAATGCCGGAAAGCAATGAGAATTTACTGCTTGGAGTAGTAAGAAAAAGTTTGTTCTATGTTCAGGATACTCTTCGAAGTCCTAAAAAGAGAAATACATAATGAAATTGCGAGTTCCTTAAGCAGCTATAGTACACACCACCAGCTATCATCATAACAAAAGTCTGACAGCAGAAAGAACAGCAGCTTTCCAATCCAGGACAGCCTGTTTCCTTTTAAAAAATTATTATAAAAGGAAATATTAACAAATTTCAGGACAGTATATGGACTCACTGCAATGCTTTTTGACTTAAAGTCCGATTAACTCATCAAAACATATTATCATCAAATTGAATCAGTCAAGCCAGAGTTCTTCTAGTTAACGTGTAAGAACTCTGCAAGCCATTCACATACCACTTAAGTTTGTACACAACAGTAAAAGACAAGAGAGTCAGACACTTTGCAGCACAGAAAAGGATTATGTTTAGTGTAGCCACAAGGCAGTTACTTTACATAACATGCTCCCTTCAAATCTGGTGGAAGCTACACTGTTCACTAGTATGCATGAAGACAAGGGGAAGGGTGCAGGAGGAAACCAGTGGTAAATGCCATTGGGAAGACCAGAGTAGAGAGGATCAGATCCTTTTCCAAGGTGCTCTGGATTCTGCATGGATGGAACCTGATTACATTGATGCTCAGGCTCTACAGGGTTTGAAAACTGTAACCCCTCCCACACTTCCTCCCACAAGATGAAACAAGTTTCCCTGAATTTTTCTTCTTTTTGCCTATCAGGATAGCAAGGGTGGAAAAAAGGGGACAGCCATTTAGGCCTAATTGTTAACTCCAAACCACACAATCTTTTCCTGCATGTTTAGAGAAGTATGAAAACCATAAAGGAGAATAAAAGGACTTTATCATGTTCTTACAAACTGTTCCAAACACAATTATAATTTAAAAAAAATTAGAGAAATGTTCAGGCAATATTCTAGAAACAGGTCTGAGGATAGCATGACTCCAAAGTATGTTTTCCTCTTAGAAAAAAAGCTCTCTAGCATTTATAAGCTACTAAATAAACAAGACTCCTAGGAGCAGGTTAACAATCTGTGGCTCATACAATGGATTACTGTATTTTCTCACAATGGGGTATCACTTTTCACAAAGATTCAAGGGCTAGTCATTACAAAATTATGACTGGAGTCTTATGCACCTGACAGCTGAAGGAAGAGCTGGGACAATATTCCAGTTCTATGAGTATCAAACCCTTAGTTACTTTTGACAAGAAGTTTTCATTAGTAACGTAAGTCTTATCACAATCCACAAAGTAGAGGTAACCTGATGTGTGGCTCAGAAACAGCACTAACTCTGGTGTTGTTATTCTGGGAATTATTTCTGGCCATTTCTTACTTTGTATACTACCTTTCTAATAGTGTTTCTCACTCTGACACTTTAAATGTCATGAAATTATGTACATATCACTATAGGTTATACCATAAGGATTTAATCACACAAGGTATTTTACCATATAACTGCTCTAAGGAGAAGTTGTTTTTCTTAGCTTCCAAAAATGGAAGACTAACAAGTAGTTCTTATTTAGAAGTCTCTGGAAGTTTAATGCCGTGGTTCCCAACTGTGATCTACAGGAACCTAAAATGTCACAAGGCTGACTCCTACTAGCTTCCTGCTGTACAGACTTATAAGCTCTTAATTGCAAGTTCCCTTTCAAAAAGCCAGATCATTAATCAAAAATTTCAGTCTTGGGAGGCTAAAAGTGAGATGCGTAAATCCACATTATGTTAAAAAAAAAAAAAGTAAGCTCATTAGGGACTTAAAATAAAATCAATACTTTCCTAATTTCTTTAGCACATAAGCACTTGCTGCAATTGCTACAGGAATGTTAAATAATTTCAAAAAGGATGGAGGTGGTCCACAAGACACTATTCAGATGTAGGTCAGATGAGAACCCTAATGTGTTGACATTTGGGGCTGGATTCACAAAAGCACTTATGCCCTTAAATCCCAGAATCAGGCCCCACTGATTCACAAAACCCCAGTTAATGGCCTCTGAACCCTGCAGGCACCTGAAATCATTTGGCACTTGAATTATTGCAGTAAATATTCCCTAGGTGTCTATGTTTCTGCCCCTGAGCATGTGTTGTACAGCCTCATGCTAGAAGTCTGGATGCCTAAGACTCAGAGCAATGCACAAACTGGGAGAAAGAAAGTGTTCCTCAACTTAGCTTCTCTCTGAGGCCCGATCCAATAAGCGTGCTCAGCCCTAACTTACTACATTGAATCCCTATAGGCGAGCTTGCATAAAAACAGCCAGTTGGGAAGAGGAGAGGAGACCCGCCCTCATAACTTTTAGCCCATTGGTTAGGGTACTCACCAGAGAGACCACTGGTTCAAGCCACTCTCTCCCCCCACTGAAGGGAGAAGGGATTTGAACAAGAATTGCAGCTTAAGTGAGTGATCTAGCCACTAGGCAATAAGGTATTCCAATATAGGGGCTTCTTTAGTCTCTCTTGATGACAGGTGTTCCACTGTGGAGCAGGAGAACTGGTCCTAGGACTCCCTTGGTCTCCCTTCCTCTCAAGTACTCTAATCACCAGGCTATAGATCGAAGGGTAGGCAACCTATGGCACTCGTGCCAAATGCAGCACGCAAGCTGATTTTCAGTGGCACTCACACTGCCCAGGTCCTGGCCACCAGTCCAGGGGACTCTGCATTTTAATTTAATTTTAGATGAAGCTTCTTAAACATTTTTAAAACTTTATTTACTTTACATACAACAATAGTTTAGTTATACATTATAGACTTATAGAAAGAGACCTTCTGAAAACTTTAAAATGTATGACTGGCAAGTGAAACCTTAAATTAGAGTGAATAAATGGAGACTCGGCGCAGCACTTCTGAAAGGTTTTGACCCCTGCTATAGACACTCATGCTTGCTCTCTTTGGCCCAATGATTCTTTTCAATATTTACGCACAGTGCAACAGCTTCACCATTGGGCTGAAGAGAGAAGAAGTATAAGAATGACTCTATAGACTGGTGGTTAGAGCACTCACAGGAGGAACAGCTTCACAGGAGAGACTGAGGGAGCATTCACATCAGAATATCTTAGAGCTGAGTCACTATGGCATATATCTGAAAAGTGGAAGCTGCCTGTTCAAATCCCTTCTCCCCCTCAGATGGTGGTGGGAGAACCTGAACTGGGGATCTCCCAGATCTCAAGTGAGAAAAATTGAGGGAGGCACTCCTCCTGCTTACAAAAACAGCACAGGCACCTAACACCAAGAGAGGGTCTGCAGCTGAGAATCCCAAGCAGAGGGAGGTGCCTCACCACAGCCTGGACCCAGGCATCTATCTCCAACTGGGGCGAGGCTAAGTACATATCCCTCAGCTTAACACCTCCCACTGGCTACCTTAGGAGGTGCCTCCTGGCTTTTGTGAATCCCATTCTAAGGGGCCTCTCTCTCCCATTCACTGTAAAGGGAGCGAAGCCACCTAACTCAGGCTTTGTGAATACCAGTGATTTTCTAGGCACCTAAAAGTGATGCATGAGGACACTCAGCATCATGCCTAAGGGTAAGTCTATGCAGCAATGTAAGCCTGGGCTTGAACCCAGGCTCTAACCTAATTCCCCCCTTGCACTCACACATCAACAGTGCTAACCTAAGGCTTGAACCTAGAATCCCAGGACCTTGGAAGACTGAAGGGAGAACCTAGGGGCCAGGCCTATTACTTTCCTGTGTGCACATGGCCCTGGCTTTACCCGGCTCCCAGAAGTCCTCCAGACGTATCCCAGAGTTCCCAGCGGCAGAGTAGGAGCACTGCAAACAGCCAGCACAGTGGCTGCACCATTACTGCCTGGCTGAGCGTGTTTCCTGTTCCTGCTCTTCTCTCAGTGGTGGCAGTTCCTGCTCTGGCTCCTTCTTGCTGCTGTGTGGAGCTTGCTGGGAGCAAAGATGACAGGCAGGAAGCAGCTTCTGGCTGCCAGGATGTTGGGGTTTAGCCCTCCCCTGGCTGTGTTGAGCCAGGAGCTCTGCTGCCGCCCCTCCCTGCAGGACAGCCCCTTGGTCTGAGTCCGCTCTCTGTCCCTTGCTCCTGGTGCCCAGGCAGCATGCACTATGAGGGCAGTGAGTGGGAGCCAGACCAAAAAACTTCCCCCAGCCTTCCAGGGATCCATTATCCCTGTCTCCCAGAGAGTGTGGCAGGGGCAGGAATAAGGAATCCCTGGGAGGGTGCTGGAGGACACTGCACCCCAATTCCTGTGGATGCACTTCATCACTCTACAGTGAGCAACAGCCAGGATGGGGTGCATGTGTGATTTTCCTCTGAAAGCTACATTTTCTCTTATTTCAAAATAAACTAACCAACCAAAAACACCTTAACTGAACATACCATTTAAAAATTAAGAATTGTAAAGTTTCATTTTAATAGTTTGACAGTCATGGAGACTGATGTCCTAATTATTGTTAGAATAGGTGCACACGGGCATTTTCCTGCCATTGTGACTCAACCTAGAGCTGGAGACTAGATGGTAATTCAGTATAAAGCCTTCTGAGACTGCAGTCATTCTATTGAGATAGACACCAAAGGAGCTTATTATGTAGGTCATGTACTCATGTGCTCCTTATGGGCACCTGAATCTCATCAATAGCACCACCACAGTTGGGAAACAGGGTGGGAAGTAGCATTTTCCCACAATGCACCACATTCCCAGTGCTAGAATTTTGACACAGGGTGGTGGGTGTGCTAGGCACTACAGGATAGGGTCTGTGTGCTGCAACATGGGCACCAGAGCCCTAGGTTCAAGCACAGGTCAGAAAATTCAGGGTTAAAATGCAATGTAGATGCTGAAGCCCAGGGTTTCCTGACACCGGTCAGCTGACGCAAGCCCTACCAACCCTAGGTTTACATTGCTGTAGAGACATATCCTACGTTTCTTTGTGAATATAGTCCTTGGCTCCTATACTTGGGGAAATGCTATAATATCACCTATCACAGTCACATCTGTATAATCAGTAGCAATAGCCAACTCCCCAGTAGGCTTTGTGGAATGTCTGATTCTCTGCTTGGGATATCTTATTTGGTTGGTTTTATGTGATGTATTAGGAGACTGTAGGTACCCAAACACAAAAGATTACCACTTACCTTATTGATCATATTTAACGTGCATTCAAAAACAGCATCAAATATCTGAGGTATTTCAGCAGTAATGTGTCCCCCCAATTTATTTACAATGATAGCCATTGTACTGAGTACTTCAGGTTCTCTAGCAGCTGGAACATTTCTCTGGTAATCAATGAGAACTGCATCCAACAAAGGAGGAACAAAGTTTTCAGCTACCTGGTAAAGAAAGCAGAACACTGTTAGATATCTAAAAGATTGTCTACAATAACTGCATAATTAATGCTTTGTAGCAGAGTACGAGTTATTTTAGATATCTACAAATAAATTATGTCCTAAATGCATTTTTTAAAAGGAACTTGCCAAATATGTACACGCATATTATTTTTCCTGTAACCAGCAGTGACGCCTTCAGAATTATTTCTACCCTAGTAATCACTGATCATGTAGATCCATTTATTAAATCTATTAAATCCTCTCGGCTATAGCTCATACAATTGTTGCAATATCACTTCATTATGTAAATCTCACTCAGATCTCCTGAAAATGAGTTGCTATGACAAAAGCAGCGAGTTTTAATTATATTTTTGTTCTGCTGTAAAGATTGTAGATTTATCCCAGAGTGTCTTATTTATGACTATCGCTAGTTACTTTAAAAATCCACTTACCATCTGAGGATCGTTGGACCTGCTCACCCAACCAGAAATTAGTTTTAGAGTTTCCCTTTTTACTGTCCTCATACTTCTAATCAGAGGTTGTTTCGTAACCATTTCACCTGAAAAGTTTTAAATTTTATTACAACTCAATGAAAAGAGTTTGTTGATATTTGAATATACAAAACTGACTTTTTACACAGAAGTTTTACGCTAAGTTGTTGTCAATCCTACACTTCATTTAGCAGCTCATGCTCTTCGTACATGCCTATCCTATGCACCAAGTAGTCTCTCACTGGGAAAATATTACATCAGTTCTAATCTCTCTTCCTTTACACTCAATGGCCCAAGTATTTTGGTCTCCTTCCTTTTGCCCTGTCAATGGCATATGATGTCACAAGAGCAAGTCAAAGGGATTATGACCATGCAATATAACTGTTAATCTGCTACAGTATACTACCAATGGCAGGCAGACATGCTCAAAACAGCCTCCAGCTGTGATTTTATTACATTATACATTTCAACCTATACATACTATGAAACACTTTGTTTAGGAGCAGATGAACATGATTGGCCAGTTAGTTGCCCTCTCCCCGTATCATCCGTCCAGAGCTTGCAGGACCTCCACGCTATTTACAATTAATTGGAGTGGGTCTTGCTTTACAGTCCTACAGACATTTGTCAGAACCACGTTAAGTCCTGAGACAGGTGTGATCCAAAACTATGGGATTACCCAGTAGTTGCAAATCCAGCACTGCACCCCTACAGATAGAGTTTCAAGAAGTACCTAGCAATAACTTTTGAACTTCATAACTACACATTTCTTGGCAAGAACAACTGCTGGCCTTTGGAGCTGCACAGAATCAAAGATATACTCTCTGGTATTGAAGGCTTCACAGAGATCAATTGTACAGAAACTCTATAAACATCAAGTACTACAACTCTACTCACTATTCATCTTGCAAATTCTACCTGTATTATGTAATGAATATGTACAATCCCAAATACCAGCATATGGGTAGCACTGATTGGTACAGCAGAGATGGAAAAACCTTTAAATCGCTCTATTAGAACGTCCTATGGCGCACCAAGGGGACAGCAAGGCCTGTTCCCAAACTACTGTAACCAACCTCGCCAACCCACCTCCGTTGAGAGAAAGCACCTTATATGTAATATTTGTATTTTTGTTTGACAGAAACGCTATGCAACTGTTAATTTCTTTCCAGCAATAATTTTTGATTTATAAAGTGTAGGCCCTGAATTTCAGTACAGATCATTTATTCAGAAGACAAAAGGCTCTTATGTAGCAACAAAATATTAGCTTAACATATTAGCACTTTTCAAATAGGATAACTGAAGAATCAAAAGGGAATTCTTGGCTCTGATTTAAAGAAACTACAATAAGCCACATTTTCAAGTGTGCGTTTTATTACAAAATATGGGATGAGTTTTCACTTCCACAGACAAATATTTACTGTATTTTACAACCCCACAATTTTTCTTATTCATAGTTTAACAGTACCATCTCTTTTCCCATCAAGAGACGACAGAAGTTTACCTGAATATAAAGGTCAACAAATCTCTTATTAATCTGAAAGGCCAATATAAAGTTAAGTAAGCTATTTCACACAATAAGCACTTGGTCATTTATTGATTAAAAGAAGATAGTAAGAGTAGATGGTATTATTTCCATTTTGTTAGAAATAACATGGAAATTCTTACCATTAGCCTGAATAGCTGCAGAAATATTTTCACTTAGGCACTTGTACACATTCAGCATATCTAAATAAATTCTTCCAAGCTGTATCACAAAGGGGTGTCCGACTGCTTTACATGCTCTTACATTTGTTTTCAGAATGCTACCCAGCTGTTTAACTGTTTCAGGATCCTTTAGAATATCAACATTCTATTGAAGAATAGTAATTAAGTTAGTCTCATTAACTGAACAAAACTGAGCTTCTGGTAATTTTTTATGAAATAAAAATTCAGTCAGTCAGTCATTTCAAACATTTACCCTATCAATGTGTTAAGACTATCTCACTGCAGGAGACAGCACCTATACTGCTGCTGTGGTTCATGCACATAGTGATGGCAAGAGCAACAATGGGATGAAATTGGGATTACTTCAATATTGCTTTTCTGGAGAAGTATCATGAACATGAGGAGCAGTACAAGTATAACCCCAAAAGAAGGAAGAACATAAGGACAGGGGAATGGGAGCTGAGACACAAGAGAGGGTAAAAAAAAGTGAGAAGAAACAATGGTCCAATGGCAGAATAAGAGGTAGAGAACAAAGCTTGTTCTTGTCACAGCAGGGATCTGCATAAGAAAAACAGGCCTCTTACTTTCCTTCACAAAAATGAGGATTGCTCTTTAGTGCTTAACTATTAGCAGTAGCTGGAGGAGAAGACAACCCTCCCACCTGGAGTAGTGTTACAGTAAAAACCACTTCCTTTTTGTTTCCCTCCCTCATTTTCACAATACTTTAACTATCATGCCAATTATCCTACTACCCAATATTTGGCCAGGTACCTCCAGAATTAGTCCATGCAATGTCAGATCAAGCACAAAATTAAACCTTATTAAAATATCCTGCTGAATGTTTGTCTCTCTTAACATAAAATACTTAGAAGTTAACATTTCCATGGTGCTCTTACTTTTGTTGCCTGTTGAATTATGCTGTCCCACACTTGATTAGGTAGCAACATGTATTTTTCTATCAGATGCTCCTGTACAGTTTGGTCAGTCTGTGCCCCAATCATGTATCCAACAGCTTCATAGAATGTATGCACCTGATTTGAACGAGAAACAAGTGAGACAGGAAGAAAAGTTTTCAGAGTTAAGACATAATGTTAAAACACTTCTTTATGCAGCCATTCCTATATCTCTAGTGGTACATACACAATTTTTAAAAGTTGTTCACAAGGAGTTGAAGCAGGAAGTATGTTTTAACTGAGAATATTCCCAACACTCACTTTACACCAAATATCAAAACTGACTATTTTTGGATGTTTGCTGGACTCCACTAAAACTCTTTCAAACTTCAGATTCTTTCATCAGATGTGTGTGCAGGTTCCCAGTTTTTTTTTTTAAATAACAAGGTTTACATCAAACTGGGGTATAGGGTGTACAGCAGGGAGGAAGGCCTGTTTTAACAAATCTTGTGAGGTCCATCAAAGTAAGGTAACTAACTGTCCTACTGACTCAGTAAGCTATACAGTGTAGTGTACTGTAGGGAAAAATGGAGAGGGAATGGGGAAACAAATACTGAAATTTTGACACATTTAAAAACTATTTAGAAAGAACACTTAACATGGGTAAAAGTATTTTATTCAGTCCTTCACCATGCACCCCATTTACCTCCCTCCTCTCCTTCCATATCCCCACTCCTTTGTACCGCCTTCATCTTACTTTCACATTTTATCAGTCTGTCTTCCCCATCCTTATTCTGCATCCCTCCCAGAGCCACACATTGCAAGACCAGGGAGCTCAGATGCATGCCACCTAATTCCTTTTTAGTACATGCAGCAAAGAATCCTGTGGCACCTTACAGACTAACAGACGTTTTGGAGCATGAGCTTTCGTGGGTGAATACCCACTTCGTCATGCATCTCACGAAGTGGGTATTCACCCACGAAAGCTCATGCTCCAAAACGTCTGTTAGTCTGTAACGTGCCACAGGATTCTTTGCTGCTTTTACA
This sequence comes from Gopherus flavomarginatus, assembly GCF_025201925.1. Lineage (NCBI taxonomy): Eukaryota > Metazoa > Chordata > Testudines > Testudinidae > Gopherus > Gopherus flavomarginatus. The sequence goes on along the minus strand of NC_066620.1, from coordinate 20,537,065 downwards.
GATCCAGACTAACACGGCTACATCTCTGATACTTTTTAGTACATGTCTCCCTCCAATTTCTTTTAGGGTACATTTGGAGGGTGATTAAAAAAAATCACTTACAATGGGAAGCTAATTATATCTTTCAACTATAGGAGTGGCTATCACCACTCCCTAAACTAGATCTTCCCCAGATGCTAAGCAATTTTACCCACAGAGAAAGTTGCAAGAATCACTGCTACAACATATACATTAAGTTGTGTTTGTCTCTAGTTTTATCAAACTATGGTTCCCATTTGACATATTATGTACTGTTTGTTTTACCTGTATTCTTGAACATTTCAGTATTTGCATGCTGTTGGTGGGATCCTACTCTATGCCATGTTAAAACCATTAAATAAAAACAATTAGGTGGGAAACGTTAAAATGTTTATCCCAAAAAATTATTCAAACAGAACTTAATTCTTGTTAAAGAAATAAATGGGATCCTATTAAACCCACTTAATCTCCTGGAGAGGAGGAAGAACGAAGTCTGCTGAAGGATGTTAATTAAACCCCCACACAATGACATAAGCATTCTTCTAGTACCACGGGATTATGCCCTACCAGCAAGACTAGGAAACAGAATTCAAGTCTCCTAGAAAGCACCACCACTATTTCACCATGGCTTTTAAATATCAGCCAGAGCTACTATGTATCATTGCTGAATTTGACATACCTGCTGTGGCTGAAGATCACAAATGATTGTATTAATGTTGTTCAGGATCTCATCAATGAATGGCATGACTTCTCCCACCTGAACCTGAACAAAGTGTCGGCGGCATTTCTGTGCTATTTTTATGAAGGTATCACAAGCCATATCCTGGACACCATCATGGGTTTCTAAATTAAAATATAATTATGTGTGACTTTTATGCTCTTTACAAAGATTCTACAGGTGTGTACACGTGCGCACACACGCAATCAGCAGCTCCAATATGAAAGTAATACTTGAACATTTAGGTCCCCAAAAATTTAAGGTGTTAGTGAGCAGAAAAGTGATGAAACGTCAAACATACTTACCATGCATGAATTCAAAAAGCTTGTTGACTACTGTCTTCAAAAATTTCCAGTGAGCTCTCAAAAACCGTGGATATTGACCTACTATATACATGATATTTGATGCAATAATAGCTTTGTTATCTTTCCCTCGCTTTTGTTCACAGAGTCCCAGAAGATCCTGCAAGGGCAAAAAAAACCTGTACTTGTCTCTCTTTTCATGTTTAATGTTTGTATTTTCTTAGAACTGTGATGGGGCAAAATTTAAAGTACTATAACCACCAATGCTAAAACTGTAGTTTGGCAATACCTGACAAATACCAAAAAGATCACCAAATCAGGCTTCATAATTGTTTCAATGCATTTGAACAATGTAGATTAAAGTTAGGATATTAGAATTACAGAGATTTAGTAAAACTTTTTGGAAGGACAAGAAAGCAGTTTTCTACCCAGAAATTATTTTAAATACAGCTTATTAAGAATTGTCACATGAACTTAAATTCACTTCAGGTATGAATGTAAAAGTGTAAGCAATCCTCAGTGTTTTGTACCAAGTGAAGGCAAGCAGTTTGTGAAATTTATTTAATAAAAACCAACCAGTCCTACGTTCTGCCTGTAACATAAGGGACTGGCTACCTACTAGTCTATATTGGTGAGTATAAAAAATGACAACTGAAAGAAATAATTTAATATGAATTACTGTGTGAATTTTTAAAACATGGTAAGAAATGCCTCTTTTCTAAGGAATCTTGAATTTTACCAAGCAGAGCCTCAGTTTTGACAGGTTTTCCACTCTGTCACACATCTATTGATAAAACTAAAATTCTAATAAATCAAAAATGTATATGGCAAGAATGCTATTCTCCCCTCACTGCCTATAGTAGTGAAGGTTATGACCTTAAAGTAAAGAGAAATGCACGCTAAACTTAAGTTTTACACTGGGTTAATTCAGAAGAAGTTATCTCGGTAATTTCCTTTATAGGCATGATAGCCAAGGCTCCTTTTCACATGATTTTATACAAATGTAATATATCCTGACTAGTCAGTTTGCTTTTTTCTACAGTGTAGTTCAATAAAAATGTGCAGCAAATGTTAATATCTTCAAAGAATTTAAAAGAAATCACCATTGCACTTTTGAACCTACCAGCTGTTCTGGCGTGAATGTGAAGAACCCACAAGTTTTATGACATTATACCTTAATTACTGTAACAAGAAATCGTTTTTCATCCTCTTCATGCATTGCTCCACTGATTGACCCAATAGCCCAACACAGAGTATTCAAATTCTTCCATGACCATTCTGTTCCATTCACTTGATTGTGAAGTTTTTCTGTCATTATTCGTTCAGTATCTGCATAATCCAGGTGCGTAAGATAAACTGAAAGAAACAATTACATTTTAATATGTTACAAATCCACTTTTTAAGCAGTCATAGTACATTATGGAGGTGCTGGTCACAACTCCATAGCAGAGATTGAGTTCTATTTCATATATATGCAGTTTTCATACAAAACTACAGCATATCCTTCCTTTAAAAGTTCACGCTGGACTAAGCAAATGTTAGTTTACGAGTTAAAAATAATTAAAAACAGGGTTCTATAAAAGTTTAACATTTACGTCAAGTTTTCTCTTTGTCCTAAACAATATAACGCAGATAGTTCACACTTTCTATATAGTTAACGTTAATTAAATCTTGTTCATAAACTGCATTTGGAGAACTTAGACCGCTATTAAGCTAAATTACTAACAATGGTTGTATCTAATTGTTAAGATTACATAGGCTCAGGTAACCCGTAAGTGAGGCCAATGTGACATGAGTGGGATGGGTTGATTTACCACTTGTTAGTTTGCACGCAACAATTCTATTGGTTATAATGACTCAGTGCTATAATGGAGATGGAGTTCCCACTAGTAGATAACTTGATTCAACTGTCACTGTTTTTTCAAGATTCTGTGGATGCATGCTACCTTGGGCCTCCTGTTGAAAAGCCCCTCACCACAGTGCTGCCTGAGCTCCAGTTGCACACAGACACTTCAGGACTTCAGAGCCAGAGCTCTCCCATCCTCAATTTTAACAGCAATGGTCTCATTGACTGTCCACTACATCAGTAAGTCAGCTGCAACTTGAAGGCCAGATTCACCAATATGCTTTGGCTGCTTTGTACTGCTCTGGCCGTTCTAAACCCAGTTTAACTAGCTGGTGCACTCTTACTGGCACATCAAAGTAGCCAAACTACAGTTAAAATAAAAAAAAAGGTGACTTAAGGTTGACACGTATATTTACATCATATTGCAGGGTAACAATGTTTCTTGTTCCTGTATGAAATTTTTTTTTTTTTTTTTTTTAAATAGAGCTAAGGAATTTCCCTGAAACAAACTACATCAAGATGAAGTTGAGGTTGAGCATACGTATCAGTAACAAGTGTAAAAAAAAATTCCAGGGATATGATGGTTGTCTCAAAACTAAGCACTAAGACACCCAAGCAACCTTAACTATGCCTGTAATATCAGGAGAGGGGAAAAAGAAGGAAAAAGTATAGATTAAACAGACTAAATAATCTGGTACAACCACCCTTAAAATGCCTTACTCATAATCCTATATTTATTCCACGATGTAGCAGAGTTGGGTGCCTTATGTTTAGATTTCTATTAAGTATATCTTTAACTCTAAATTTCTATGGTTTAGAACACTGTTGTAAGATAATTACACCAGTGTAATTTCTTTTTTTTTTTTTTTTTTAAATCCTGAAGTTACTGATGCACACTTTCAACATCAAGGTTTTTTTGGGTCTAGGAATATACAAGATGAACACATTACATGGCTAGAATTCAATGACCAAACTGGAAGGTGAAGAACCATCACTGAACAGATGAAGATACCAAGCAGAAGAGTAGATATATTACATACCTAGAACAAATGCTGAAGACTACTGTTTCTTAGGTATGTAATAAACACTGATCAGGTACTCTACAGTGTGGTCAAAGGATGTGATAATATTCACTACTCCTACAGATATTTCGCTCAAACAGTCTTAAATATGGTGGTTCACAGTGCTTGCCAGAATTATTCATGACTAACAGATGCACATTTTGTATTCTAATAATCCAAAGTGGGGTTTTTAATTTTTTTGAATTTCCTTTAGTAAACCTTTAGATTTTTTAAAATTATACATTGGAGAAGTAAATGAAGTATTTTGTGTATTTGTTCAGCAAACATCTTGATACTTTCTAGCAGCAGGGACTCTTTCATAATGCCTAGTATGAATGATTTCTAATGTTTCATAATGGAAACACTCTTTCAAAGTTGTGATGTAATGGGAAAACCAATTTTATTTCTACTATGCACGACACTGTCAAGATGGTAGTTTGTTGTTGGTTCTTTTTTCAAATGAATAATTAAGGTTACAAAGATTTTTTTTTTAAAAAGTATCAGAGGGGTAGCCGTGTTAGTCTGGATCTGTAAAAAGCAACAAAGAGTCCTGTGGCATCTTATAGACTAACATATGTCTGACATGCGTCTGATGAAGTGGGTATTCACTCACAAAAGCTTATGCTCCAATACATCTATTAGTCTATAAGGTGCCAAAGGACTCTTTTTTTATTGACTACACCTTCTGAAAAGTTCTCCTTTGGAGCTGGTATGTCATGTCTCAGACAAGGAGACTTGTAAAAAGTTGTTTAAGGAGCCACAGGGACATGCTGGCTGCTTCCAGGAGCCATAGAGAGCTTGTCTTAGCCCTGCTGCGCTACCGACTGCACTTTTAACAGCCTGGTCAGTGGTGCTGATGGGAGCTGCCAGGGTTCCTTTTCAACCGTGCATTCCGGTTGAAAACTGGACACCTGGCAACTGTACTCCACGCTGAGGAATGTCAAAGCTTCCCAGAACTTTTGAAAGTGGAAGGGTGAATGTCTACAGGGGATCAGAGTTCAAAACAGCGAGCAGAGCAGTCATGGTGGGCACTGTAGCACACTGAGGGAAGCCACTTATACTGCTATAATGAACAGCAGCGCCTACAGTGACTACAGTTTGTCACCTTAATTTTGCCGCAAAAAAAAAAAAACTTTATGCCTCTCATCAAGGTGGTTTTATTTTGTCAGCAACACAGAGTTTTGCTGTCAAAAGTAGCTTTGTATTGTGTACATCTCCACCATTTTGTTTGCAAAAACTGCCTTTTGCTGACAAAATTGGGTAATGTAAACAAGACCTTAGTTTCCTTCACTAATGAGCTTTAACTGCAGAGCTTGGTCCTAATAATTAAAAACCTTTAAGATAATGCCCCTAAGCTACTTCCCCCTCCTATATACACACACACACATTTATTTTTCCATTAATTTATTAATTTTTTTCTGGTGTTATTTACTTAAAATGGTTGCACCTGACCATAATAAATTAATAGATAAACTTCAAGACAAAAAAATGACAAGGAAAAAACTCTAAAAATTAAGTCAACTGCTTCTCCGGGGAGTCTTCCTAGAGTAGCACTCCATTCCTCATTCTTGCATTTCTTCTCCCTCATACCTTCTCCCCACACTTATCTTGATCAGTAGTTATTCTTCCTTGCGTTGTCTGTCTAAATTAGATTGTAAGCTAGCATTTAGTCAAAGGATTTCATATTTTGTTGCTGTATATTCATAAGATCAGATAAGTCGTTAACTTACCCAGCGTCTCCCTCATATTCTTGTACAAGTTTATGGAATCTGTATCCTTCATGAACTCTCGTACAACTTCCCCCTGATCATTTTCCACAACCAGCACTTCTTCTGGTTTAGCCATACGGCTAACCATTAACAACCGGACCTATGTTTACCAGAGAATCAACAGTTTTAGATTAAGACACATTTAGGGTTGAGCATTTGACTAGTTCAAGAGTAAACGGTCAATTGACCAGTCAAATATTTCAAAGCATTTTTTGTTAGGAGAGTAAAACAAGAAGACTTTATGGTCTCCAATAGGTTTAGCCTTAGACAGACACTTACGCCTAGTTATGAAAGAAGTTACTAACGGAGTTATTTTAACTCAGAAGAATGCCAAAAAGAAAGGAAGCATGACGCAATCAAAATATAGTCTCTTCCACTGAGGCCTCCTCTTTCCATTAAGATAAGGACTATATTTTGGCCTTGAAATGCAGAGCACATACATACTTTAACCAAAATACAAACAGGACTTCAAAATATATGCTTTAAACCAGAAGACAAAGATAATCTTAGAGGACTTGACATGCCTACTGGGCACCTCTCACACAAATAGACCAAATGTATGGGAAAGTTAAAATTCAATTTCCAAACTTCTGAGATATTGGAAGATGTCAACATTCATGCTGCATTAAGTTATTTAAGGCACATTTAATCAAGATGTTTATTCAATTTTTTCCATTTAGTTTGTATTCAATATGGGTGATGAGATTATATGATTTTTACCACTGACAAAGGTTTAGATGCCATAGACTAACTAATGAGTAGTGTCCCTCCATGTACTCTGAGTATTAATGTACAAGGTATAAAACAAGATATACCGGTGCCACAATTTAATAGCTCAAGGGGTGGAGTAACTAGTCACCAGCCAAAGCAGGAATGTTGTCAGAAATATTCCCTTATACTGAGACACTGGTCATACAAAGTACAGATTTCCTTTTGTACAAGGATATATGTAAACTTATGGCTAAGGCTACGATTTAGTCACAGGTATTTTTAGTAAAAATCAGATAGGTCACAGGCAAAGAATTTTTGTTTATTGCCCGTGACCTGTCCATGACTTATACTATAAATATGCCTGATTACTACGGGAGGGGAGGGGAGGGTGCCCCAGGGAACCACTGCTGGGGCGGTGCATCAGCACCAGCTGTTAGGATCCGCTGAGCAGAAGCTGCTCTGGCCGCCCCCGGGACTGCTGCCCTGGGCTGTATGAGCAGCGGCCACTGTAGCTGGCCCTGGGGTCAGCCCAGTAACAGCTGGCTGCGGAGCCACCTGAGCACCTGGCCCCCGAGATAGCTGCTCGGGCAGCCCTAGGGTCAGCCACTGCAAAAGTTACAGAATATGTAACTTCTGTGACCAACACGGAGCCCTACTTATGGCACATTCAATTAAACATGAATTCCCCTAACATTACCTTTGACAGAACAGGCAGATAAAGCTGTCTCCTGGGAGGAACATCAAAATGTTGACTTCCCGAAAGCAATGGAGAAGCAGATGTCGAAAATGGACTCTCTCTATACAGTTCAGCAGCCAAATGATTCCAGTATTCAAGACAAATCTTAAAAATTTCCGTTTCTTCAACTTCTGACACCAGCAACATATAGTGAAGAGCCTACAGAAATGTGATTTACACAAAACTGAGTTATTGGTCAACCAGTATTTTCTGTGGATAATACCTTGATGCTGAAGGTTTATTTATCCAAACTGTTTTAGTGAGTCTTTTTATATATCTTTGCCATAACGTTTAGAAACAAAAGGAATTAATATGTTACAATTACAATTAAAGGTCAGCACCAAGAAATGATCAACTGCCATGACTATGACCACAGAGAACTTTTCCAACATACACACCTATACTTTTCAAAAGTTACAATAACCTGATTAAAAGGTGATAATTTCTCAAAATAATTGAATCTCTATGTATAATTCTTGATTAATCAAGATAATCATCTCTTGAGTTTCTGCAAGACACTGATTTTACAGTCTCCTAAACCAAGGTGTTTGTCAGCAGGACAATACCAATATCTGGTTACTCGAGATTACCACTGTCATAGTGTTGTGGAGTTCAGCATTTTGAAGAAGTAGTCTTTGTTGAGTGCATCATCTTTTGCTGCTCACAGACGGTAGATGTTTAAACTGCTGACAGAGGAAAGGCAAACATTCCTCATTTGCACTCAATGAAAATTTATATCAGGACACATGAAGGGAAATAAAAGTTACTTTTATTTATAACTTCCTTTTTCTCCTTACTGCAGTGGTGCTGACCAATATGCACACCACAACATTAAAAGGAATCTATTTGGTATACTGTATTTCTGATATGGAATCATGAGTTTCGGCTACACGCTCCAACATTCAATGCTCTCTTAGCTAATCTTTCCCTCCAGTTGATACCAACATCCCACATCACCAGCCAACTGTGGACGAGATCAGTTGGAAGGAGTGAAATATCTTTAGATGTAGTCCCCATAGGCTGTGCACGCTAGGAGAATCAAGTGATCCATCGGTTTCAAAACAACATGAACACAGTTCTAAACAGTTTCATATGGAATGCCACCTGAGTAGCACAGAACCCTGCATAGCTCCCACAAGCAGCAAACTGAGAGATTTCAAAAGGTCCTTGATACAATATGGGATAGCAATGGAAAGACTAGTTGAACTACTACTATGTTTGCTTTCACACTGGCAAAAAATTTACTAACCTTTCCATAACTTTTTCTTACGTCCATTCCATGCTAGGCGTGTGCGTGTTGCCCGCACTGTTGCCAGAGATTTTCCCCTTAGTGGTATCCATAGGGCTGACTCCAGAGCCCTCTGGTGTCGCACGGGTATGCACTGGTATAAGAGGCGCCACTGGTTCTGCACCATCTCAGTTCCTTTTTGCTGGTAACTCTGACAAAGACCTAGGAGGGTGGGTCATGGAATGGTCACGGCAACATATCCCAAAGAACAACAGTTACAAAAGGTTAGTAACCATTTGCTCTTCGAGAGCTTGCTCATGTCCATTCCATGCTAGAAACAGTACCCCAGGAGGTGGGCTCAGAGTTCATGGACATACTGACTGTAACACTGATCTCCCGAAACTGGCATCAATCTTGTGCCTGTTGGGGGATGGTGTAGTGGGTCGCGAAGGTACAACTCAACAATCAGGTCACGGCTCTGCAGATGTCCTGGACTTGTACCTGCACTGGGTGCTGCTGATGAAGCCTGGGATATTGTGGAATAAGCAGTCACAATGGCAGAAGCAGGATGTTCACCTGCTCATAGCAAGCCTGAATACATGCAGTTAGTCAGGATGAGATTCTTTGCGATAAAACAAGTAGTTCTCTCATCCTTTCCGTTATTGCTACAGTGTTGTTTGGATTTGTGGAAGGGCTTACTCCTTTCAATATAAAAAGGCGAGAGCCTGCCTAAGGTCCAACATACGAAGCCAATGTTCCTTAGTGGGTGTTGGGTTTTCGGAAGGCAAGTAGAAAAATGACCTGATTGTTATGGATTTGTGACATCATCTTTGGTAAAAAGGCTGAATGGGGTTGCAGCTGGAACTTGTCAGTGAAGAACACCATTTAAGGAGATTGCGACGTCAGGCCTTTATCTCAGAGACCCTGCTGGCCGAGAGGACAGCCAGCAAAAAAGTGAGCTTTGGAGTACAATGCTAACAACTTAAGGGGGGACACCCTGTGAGCCTCAACGGGACCAAGTTTAAGTCCCATGGTGAAGGAGGGGTTGGTTTGCAACCCTGAGGATAGAATCTTTCCAACTCCTTGAGAAACTAGACCGTCATCTCGTGGAAGAACACCGATCTGCCATTCACTGGAGGGCGGAAGGCTGAAATGAATGAACCTTAATAGATGAGAGAGCCAGACCTTGCTGTATTAGGTGGAGCAGTCTAAGACAGATTGCAGAGAAGATCAGAACGGAGAGAGATTCTATTCAGAGGCCCAGCAAGAGACACGTTTCTACTTAGCCAAGTAGGTAGCCCTGGTGGAAGACAATTACTTTGCAAGACCTGATCCAAGCAGACCTGTTCCTCAGGGTTCAGCATCCATGCAGTCAGGTGCAGTAAGGCGAGGTTCAGGTGAAGTAACCTGCCATGGTCTTGTGAGATCAAGTCTGGGCAGAGTGGGAGCGTGAGTGGTGCTGCCACTGAGGTCCAGAGGCATGCCAAATCAATGCCAGCGTGCTATCAGGATAACCCTTCTCTTGTCTCATTTGATTTTTAGGAGAACATTGTGAACCAAGGGGACTGGAGGAAAGGTCTATATAGTACATGGTCTGTGCACAAGAGCAGGAAGGCATTGGAGAGGGAGGCCACACAGCAAGCAGTACTGATGGCATTTCCTGTTCTGCTTCGTAGCAAATAGGTCCAACTGGGGAGGCTCTTACCTCTGGAAGATGACCCTGAAGACTTCCAGGTGAAAAAAAAAAATAAAACCACACTCATGGTAAGGAAAAAAAAGCTCTGTGATGTGATCCGCCAGCACATTTCCGGCTGAAGATTGAGCTTGTTGATATAAAACATGGACGTGATGTTGTCTGTCAGGACTTTACCACTTTCCTTGAGGTCTAGGGAATGAACTTGTGGCAAGCTAAGCCCTGAGTTCCCAGACATTTATATGTAGGGAGAGTTGTTCTTGGGACCAGAGGCCTTGGGTCCTGAAATTGAGGTGGGCTCCCCATCTAGGTCTAACTGAGGTTAAGGCTACAGACAGTGGAGGACCAGCAAAGGGTACCCCCTAACATTACAGATTCTGGGTCTCTCCATCAGGTCAGGGAAGCGAGGACTGTAGGTGGGACAGTGAGTCTAAATGGTGTCTACTCAGGGAGTAGACATATGTCACCCACATCTGGAGGGGCTAGAGGCGCAGCCTTGCATACTGTACCAGGTAAGTACATGCTTCCATGTGTCCCAATAGTCTGAGGCAGACCTGAACAGTCATCACTGGTGGACTGTGATGTTGGATATCAGGTCCGACATAAGTTGGAAATTGGGCCTCCAAAAGGCAGACTCTGATTGGGCTGAGTCAAGCACTGCCCCGATTAACTCTACTCTCTGAGCTGGGACCAGAGTTGACTTTGCTTGTTTAATCAGCAGGCCCAGTGCCCAGAAGGTGGCCCGGACTGTACTGATGCTGTGCTGTACCTGAGCATGCAACTGACCTTTGATCAGCCAGCCATCGAGGCACGAATAGACTTGCACACGGTGCATGAGGAAGGCTGCTACTCCTGTCATACACTTCGTGAAGACCTGTGGGGCTGCTGATAGGCTGAAGGGGAGAGCGGTGGATTGATAGTGGTGTTGACCCCGTACAAACCTGAGAAATCTTCAGTGACTGTGGAAGATAGAGATGTGAAAGCAAGCTCCATTAAACTGAGGGAGGCATACCAGTCTCCTGGATCTAGGGAGGGTATGACGGAGGTCAGAGAGACTATGTAGAACTTTAGTTTCTTGAGATATCTGTTGAGGTGATGCAGGTTCAAGATGGGCCTTAGGCCCCCTCTGGCCTTCGAAATACTGAGAGAGAAAAACTTATATAGACTCAGATTTTAAGGTCAGAAGGGACCATTATGATCATCTAGTCTGACCTCCTGCACAATGCAGGCCATACAATCTCACCCATCCACTTCTTCCCTCTCAAGGAACATCCTCTATAGCCCTGTAGTGAAGCGGACTGGCTGCCCACAGACCTGGAGAGGGAGGGGTCCCTCACTGAACCTTGGTGGACGGAGCCACGCCACACTCAACCCTCCCACCAGAAGTGAGTGGGTGGGACAGGAAGTATAAAAGGTGGGCTGGAGAACTCAGTTGGGGCCTCAGAGGAGCCAGATGCCTTCTACGAGCTCCTGAGCTGGGAGGCTGCCACAGACCCTGAGGAAGCAGACGACTGCCAGGACCATTTACAGACCCGAACACGGAGCAGATGCAAGCCCTGACAGAGGCCCTCTTCCCCAATGACCCTCTTCAGAGATAGGTACGTTCTGAGGGGGAGTTAGGAAGTGGCCCAGGGGTAGCTGACCCGTGTCTGACTGCAATGCTGACAGCAAGTGAATAAAACGGTTACCCACCTTTTAGTAACTGTTGTTCTTCGAGATGTGTTGTTCATGTCCATTCAAAAGTACGTGTGCGCGTGCATGCCAGCCAGAAGATTTTCCCCTAGCAGCGTCCGTAGGGTCGGCCTGGGCGCCCCCTGGAGTGGCGCCACCACAGTGCCCTATAAAGGGGCCCGCCGACTCTCCACCCCCTCAGTTCCTTCTTGCCGGCACTCCAACAGAGAGGCAGGAGGGTGGGTGTTGGAATGCACATGAACACCACATCTCGAAGAACAACAGTTACTAAAATGTGGGTAATCGTTTTTTCTTCTTCAATTGGTTGTTCATGTCCATTCAAAGTAGGTGACTCACAAACTTAACCTTAGGAGGTGGGGTTGGAGATCACTGCTGACTGGAGTACTGCGCGACCGAGGGCTGCATCATCCCTAGCTTGGTGCGTGATGGCATAGTGAGACGAGAATGTGTGGACGGAGGACCACGTGGCCGCTCTACAAATCTCTTGAGTCGGAACCTGAGCCAGGAACGCCGCAGAGGAGGCCTGCGCCCTAGTGGAGTGGGCCGTGACCGGAGGAACAGGAGTCTTAGCTATATGGTAGCATTCCCGGATGCAAGTCGCGATCCACGAAGAGATTCGCTGAGAGGAGACCAGGAGCCCCTTCATCCTTTCTGCCACTGCAATGAAGAGCTGGGTTGAGCGTCTGAACGGCTTGGTACGCTCTATGTAAAAGGCCAAGGCCCTGCGGACATCCAGGGAGTGTAGCCTCCACTCTTCACTGGAGGTGTGTGGTTTCGGATAAAACACCGGGAGAAAGATATCTTGGCCCATGTGGAATTGTGAAACGACCGTGGGTAGGAAAGCCAGATGAGATCTAGGTTGGACTGTGTCCTTGTAGAAGACTCTGTACGGGGGCTCAGATGTTAACGCTCGAAGCTCCGACACCCATCGGGCCGAGGTCATTGCCACCAGGAAGGCGGTCTTGTACGACAGGCACAGCAGGGAGCACGAAGCCAGAGGCTCGAAGGGAGGCCCCAAGAGGACCAGATTCACGTCCCAAGCAGGGGTCGGCTGACGCACATGCAGGAAGAGCCTGCCCATACCTTTGAGGAAATGCCCAACCAGTGGGTTTGCAAACACCGAGGCACGCCCCTCTCCCGGATGAAAAGTGGATATGGCTGCCAGGTGAACGCGAATGGAGGAAAAGGAGAGGCCCAGTTGTCTTAGGTGAAGCAAATAGTCAAGGACAGCTGGAATTGGTACCCCCAGCGGGTCGAGACCCCGCTGACCCGACCATATGGAGAAGCGCTTCCATTTAGCCAGGTAGGTGGCCCTAGTTGACGGTTTCCTGCTACCCAGCAGCACCTGCCAGACCTGCTGGGAGCACTGCAACTCCACCGGGTTCAGCCATGGAGCATCCAGGCTGTGAGGTGAAAGGACTCGAGGTTTGGATGGTGGAGGGAGCCCCGGTCCTGCATGATCAGGTCCGGGAGGAGGGGCAGCATCAGGGGTGCCTGAACGGACATGTGCAGGAATGACGTGTACCAATGCTGGCGCGACCATGCCGAAGCTATCAGGATTACCCTGGCGTGATCCCTGCGAACCTTTAAAAGCACCCTGTGTATCGGGGGATCGGAGAGAAGGCGTAGAGCAGACCGTCCTCCCATGGCTGAAGGAAGGTGTCCGACAGAGACCCCCAACTGTGGCCCAAGAGGGAGCAAAACTGTTGGCACTTCCTGTTTTCCCTTGAAGCAAACAGGTCTAACTGGGGAAAGCCCCAGAGCTGGAAAATTGAGCGCACCACATCCCATCAGAGGGACCATTCGTGACCCTGGAATGAGCGGCCGAGGGTGTCCGCCAAACCGTTCTGCTCCCCTGGAAGACAGAACGCCGTCAGGTGGGTAGCACTGTGAACGCAGAAATCCCACAGTGCACGGGCTTCCCTGCAGAGGGGAGAGAAGCGTGCACCTCCCTGTTTTTTGATATAAAAGACTGCCGCCGTGTTGTCCAAAAGGACGGAAAACACACTTGCCGGCCAGGTGAGACCAGAAGGTCAAACACACCAGGCGGACCGTTCTCAGCTCCTTGACATTGATATGCAACTTGAGGTCCTCTGGCAACCACAAAAGCCCTGCGTTCTGAGGCATCCCAGGTGCACTCCCCAACCTCGATTCGAGGCGCCTGTCACCAGGGAGAGGGAGGCCTGCGGGGCAGCAAAGGGGACACCCATGCAGACTTCCCGCTGGTCGAGCCACCACCGTAGCGAGCTCAGCACCAAGCGGCAAATGGACACTACTGAGTCCAGGGGGTCCCTGCCTGGGCGATAAACTGTCGCCAACCAGGACTGCAGCGGGCGAAGCCGGAGTCTGGCATGGACCACCACATAGGTGCATGCCACCATGTGGCCCAGCAGCCAGAGGCAAACTCGCGCCATGGTGACCGGGGCGCGGTGCAGTCCGAGGATGAGCTCAGAAATTGCACGGAACCTGGACTCCGGCAGATATGCTTTGGCATGTGTGGAGTCCAGATCCGCTCCTATGAATTCTATTCGTTGCATCGGAGATAGGGTGGATTTGGCTTCGTTCAAGAGGAGGCCAAGATTGAGAAAGGTCCGCTCGATGAAGCACACCTGGGTCTCCACCTGCTCCTTGGAGTGGCCCTTTATGAGCCAGTCGTCCAGGTAGGGGAATACCTGGATGCCCCGCCTGTGCAGGAAGGCCGCCATGACTGTCATGCACTTCGTGAAGACCCTGGGAGCAGCTGACAGGCCAAACGGGAGCACCATGAACTGCAGATGGACATCGGCCACGACGAACCTGAGGTACCGACAGTGCTGTGGAATTACAGCAATGTGGAAATAGACGTACTTGAAGTTAAAGACGGCATATCAATCTCCTGGATCCAGGGAGGGGATGATCAAGGACAGGGAGACAAAGCGCAACTCGAGTTTCCTCACAAACTTGTTCAGCTGCTGCAAGTCTAGGATGGGTCTCAGGCCCCCTTATGCCTTCGGTATGAGAAAATACGGGGAGTAGAAGCCTTTGCCCTTGAGCTCCCGTGGGACTTCCTCCACCGCCCCTGCCTCCGTGAGGGACTTCACTTCTTGAATTAGAAGTTGCTCGTAAGAAGGGTCCCTGAAGAGGGACAAGGGAGGGAGGGAGGTTGGTGGGGCAGAAGAGAGGAGAACTGGATAGAATATCCCCTCTCTACCGTGCAGAGCACCCATTTGTCCGACGTAATTTGGGACCAGGCACGGTAGAAGTGGGACAGACGTGTCCCAAAGGTAGGGGTGGAAAGATCCAGAGTCTCGATTGGTAGGTCGCCCTCAACCATACCATCAAATAGGGGGTCAAGGCCCAGATGGTGGTCTCGATTGGCCAGACGCCTGGCCGGAGGAGTGGCGCCGGTGACGCCTCCTGCCATTTATGCCCCGCCTGCACCCCAGCTCCTGGCGAGTCTGTGGCTGGTATGGGTGAGGGGCCGCCTGCGGCCTAAATTGTCTGCACTGGGTTGCAGGGGTATGCAAGCCCAGTGAGCGAAGCGTGGCCCTCGAGTCCTTTAAGCTATGGAGACGTTTGTCCGTTTTCTCCGAAAACAGCGTCTGCCCTTTGAAGGGGAGGTCTTGAATCGTCTGCTGGACCTCATAGGGCAGGCCCAAGACCTGGAGCCAGGCCCCCCGCCGCATGACCAGGCCTGTGGCCAGGGTGCACGAGGCTGAGTCTGCCACATCTAAGGCGGCCTGGAGGGAGGCTGAGAAATCAGTTTGCCCTCCTCTACTAGGGCCGAAAACTCTGATCTCGAGTCCTGGGGAAGGAGATCCGCAAATTTTGACATGGACCTATACGTGTTGTGGCCATATCGGCTTACTATTGCCTGTTGATTGGCAATGCGGAGTTGGAGTCCCCCAGTGAAGTACACCTTTCTACCAAAGGGCTCAAGTCTTTTTGCATCCCTGCTCTTCGGTGTTGACCCCTGAAACCCTTGACGCTCCCGCTGGTTAGCTGCATCTACTACCAGGGAGTCCAGGGAAGGGTGGGTGCACAGGTGTTCATGCCCTTTAGAGGGGACGAAGTAATGCCGCTCCGTCCTCTTGGTGGTAGGGGCCAATGAGGCTGGTGTTTGCCATAGGGTGCGGGTCGTATCAGCTATAGTATTTATCAGCGAGAGGGCCACCTTGGATGGCCCCGAGGGGGCCAAAATGTCCACTACAGGGTCCGTGTTCACCTCGATCTCCGCTTGGATTGCGATGCTTTGAGCTGCTGGCCGAAGCAATTGTTGAAGGATTCGAGTGTCCTCTAGGGCCGGTGCCGCAGCCGTGCCCGAGACCGCCTCGTCTGGGAAGGACGACGAGGAGATTACATGGAGCGGCCCTTCCTCCAGTGCATGCGGCCCCTCGGGGTCCTGCGGCACACGGTACTGAGGTTGCGGTGCCGGTTCCGAGTGTAAATGCGGCACCGCGGCCGGTACCGGGGTCGCCAGTGAGCGACTTGGCGTATCATGCAGTGCTGGCGGAGCCCGAACGAAAGCCGGTGCCGGTGCCCGGCTAGGGGGTGCTGAATTTGACGATGGCAGACCCCTGCCCGGTGACGGTGCCGATGGGGGAGGCAGCTGCGCTGGGGCCACCAACATCAAGGACACCGAAGCCGACCATGACCGAGGGCCAAACGCCTGGCCTACCAACTGATGGTAGGCCCAGGGAGTCCAAAACAGCCACTGCGAGGGTGGCTGCCATTGTTGCTGCCACTGCGGGTAACGTTGGTGGCTCACCCCCGACACCAATCTCCTGCTCCGCGACTGGCTGGAGCGATAGGAGTCTGCCTCTGAGTCTGAGGTCTCTGAGTACGAGGATCTGTGGGGAGCAGCGCCCGGTGCCGAGGCGGCGGGGAGCCTCTCATCTGGTCTTGCACGGTGAGGGGAGGGAGGCGACAGCATGGCCGGCTTGCCTCTAGATTGCACTGGTGGACGGGCCACAGTAGGCAACTCCCTACGATGCAGGGAGGCCGGTGCTGGGAGACCCATTAGGCCTGAGGCCGCCTCGAACGCCTCTGGCGTCGACAGGGGGCATATGTCTCTGCTGAGGTCTGGGGAATTAGGCTGGTCCAGACTCAACCGCCCTCTCTGCGGTGCAGGAGTCGACGGAACCGCCGAGGGCTGCAGCCTAGCCTGTCCGCTTACACTTGCGGATGGCTTTGGCCTCGGATCCTGGTGGGGTGACCGATCCCTCACCGGCTTCCTTCTCTTGTCGGGCACTGACGAAGGTGAGTGGTGCCACACTGAGGCAGACTTCCTATGACCCGACTCCGTCCAGTACCGGGTTTTCGATGACTTGGGCTGGGCCCTAAGTCCTGATGCCGGTGCTGGGGCACTCCACACCGCGGATGATGTGCTGGGCCCCACCTTGGCCGGTTCTGGGTCCAAGGGTGGTCATAGGGCTGCCTCCATCAGGAGGACTGTAAGTCTTTGAGCCCTGTCCTTAAGAGTTCGTGGGCGGAAGCCTCTACAGATAGAGCACCAGTTCTTTTGGTGGCTCTCTCTGAGGCACCTCAAACACGCAGAGTGTGGGTCACTCTTGGGCATGAATTTCCCGCAGTTCTTGAAGATTTTGAACCCGGGAGACCCGAGCATGCCCCAGTGAGCGATGAAGACTCTGCGGGGGGAGTGGGGGGTGGGACTACGAAAACTATATACAAAGATCTATCTAACTAACTATAAAATAACTGAATACACGGACTAAACGGTAAGGATAGGACATTACCAAAATGCTACGCAAGAGAACTTCCAGCTAGCTGTCACCAGCGGTAAGAAGGAACTGAGGGGGTGGAGGGTCGGCGGGACCCTTTATAGGGAGCCGTGGTGGCGCCACTCCAGGGACACTGGTAGGGGAAAATCTTCCGGCTCGCGTGCAGGCGGCACGCACACACGCACTTTGAATGGATGTGAACCACCACTCTAAGAACAGTGTGTTGCAGTCAGGATCCCCACTGACCCAATGGCAGACTGCTCTGTCACTGCTAGGGCCCTCGGCCGGGATGCAGTGGAGTGGGTGGGTCTGCGTCCCCCTGCCACTCCAACCCGTGGGTTGCAGTCTCCCCCTTTCCCAGGCAAGAAGCCTGCGCTTGTCGGCTCTCTGCAAGGGCTAGGAGGCTCGACTGTTTTGCCGCTCAGCCTGAGTGCAGGCCTGAGCCCTCAGACCCTTTGCTGCCCCACCCTGATTAAGGGCCCGGGCTAACTGACTATTTGGCTATCCAGCCCAAGTACAGGCCTGACCCAGAGACGCTTTGCTGACCCTCCCTGATCGGGGCTGGGCTCTGTGTTTCTTGTTCGGCCCTAATCACAGACCTGCACTCACATCTCCCATGGCCCTGCTGATTTCCCATGCCAGGTGGCCTCCCAGAGACTTATTGAGTCAGATTGGCTGCCCACAGACTCGGAGGGGAAGGGGTTACTCCCTCCAACGGACTACAGGGCCCCACAAGTAGTAGGGATTGCATCTCCCTGGCAAGGAATTGCTGATGAGAAGGGACCCTGAAGAGGGACCAGGGTCGGGGATGGAAGGGAGAAGTAGATACAAACTGGAGGGTGTAACCAACTGTTACTGAATTGAGGACTCAACAGTTCGATGTTATCTATGACCATGCTTGGCTGAAGGGCAACAAGATGGTCCAACAACAAGAGAGGGGACGAATCTGGAACTCAGACTGGTGTAACGCCCTCTGATGCACCTTTAAAAGGCTGTGGCTCAGTGACCATTGTGCCAGGATCATAGACTCAGACTCTAGGACTGGAAGGGACCTCGAGAGGTCATCGAGTCCAGTCCCCTGCCCTCATGGCAGGACCAAATACTATCTAGACCATCCCTAAAAGACATTTATCTAACCTACTCTTAAATATCTCCAGAGATGGAGATTCCACAACTTCCCTAGGCAATCTATTCCAGTGTTTAACTACCCTGACAGTTAGGAACTTTTTCCTAATGTCCAACCTAAATCTCCCTTGCTGCAGTTTAAGCCCATTGCTTCTTGTTCTATCATTGGAGGCTAAGGTGAACAAGTTTTCTCCCTCCTCCTGATGACACCCTTTTAGATACCTGAAAACTGCTATCATGTCCCCTCTCAGTCTTCTCTTTTCCAAACTAAACAAACCCAATTCCTTCAGCCTTCCTTCATAGGTCATGTTCTCAAGACCTTTAATCATTCTTGTTGCTCTTCTCTGGACCCTCTCCAATTTTTCCACATCTTTCTTGAAATGCGGTGCCCAGAACTGGACACAATACTCCAGTTGAGGCCTAACCAGCGCAGAGTAAAGCGGAAGAATGACTTCTCGTGTCTTGTTTACAACACACCTGTTAATGCATCCCAGAATCACGTTTACTTTTTTTGCAACAGTATCACACTGTTGACTCATATTAAGCTTGTGGTCTACTATGACCCCTAGATAAGACGGTTACTCACCTTGTAACTGGTGTTCTTCGAGATGTGTTGCTCATATCCATTCCAGGTAGGCGTGCGCGCCGCGCGTGCACGTTTGCCGGAAACTTTTTTACCCTAGCAACTCCAGTGGGCCGGCAGGTCGCCCCCTAGAGTGGCGCCACTATGGCACTTGATATATACCCCTGCCGGCCCGCCTGCTCCTCAGTTCCTTCTTGCCGGCTACTCCGACAGTGGGGAAGGAGGGCGGGTGTGGAATGGATATGAGCAACACATCTCGAAGAACACCAGTTACAAGGTGAGTAACCGTCTTTTCTTCTTCGAGTGATTGCTCATATCCATTCCAGGTAGGTGAACCCCAAGCCTTACCTAGGCGGTGGGGTCGGAGTGAGAAGTCGCGGCCTGGAGCACTGCAGAGCCAAAGGCCGCATCATCTCTGGACTGCTGAACCAGGGCGTAATGGGAAGCGAATGTGTGGACCGATGACCAGGTCGCCACCCTACAAATGTCTTGGATCGGCACGCGGGCAAGGAAAGCCAGCGATGACGCCTGTGCTCTGGTGGAGTGAGCAGTCACACGGCCCGTCGGACCGTGGGCCAGGTCATAACAGGTCCTGATACAGGAGGTAACCCAGGAAGATATCCTCTGCGAGGAAATCGGTAGTCCCTTGACCCGGTCCGCTACCGCCATGAATAACTGGGGGGACTTGCGGAAGGGTTTGGTCCTGTCCACATAAAATGCTAGCGCCCGGACATCTAGCGAGTGGAGCTGTTGCTCCCTGCGGGACGAATGGGGCTTTGGGAAAAAGACGGGGAGGAAGATCTCCTGGTTAATGTGGAAAGCTGAGACCACCTTGGGAAGAAAGGCAGGGTGTGGTCTCAGCTGCACCTTGTCTTTATGGAAGACCGTATACGGGGGATCTACTGTGAGGGCCCGTAGTTCTGACACCCGTCTAGCTGAGGTGATGGCCACTAGGAAGGCGGTCTTCCATGAGAGATAGAGCAGGGAGCAAGTAGCTAACGGCTCAAATGGAGGACCCATGAGCCAAGTTAGGACCAGGTTGAGATCCCATGAAGGGGCAGGAGGGCAGATCTGTGGATAGAGACGTTCCAGTCCCTTCAGGAATCTCGCCACCATAGGGTGGGAGAAGACGGAACATCCGTCCCCTCCAGGATGAAACGTGGAGATAGCCGCTAGGTGAACCCGAAGGGACGACAACACCAGACCCTGGGCCTTGAGGGACCAGATGTAGTCCAGAATAGTGGTGATGGGAATCTCCATAGGGAGAAGACCTTTCTCCGAACACCAACAGGAGAAACGCTTCCACTTAGCCGAGTAAGTAGCCCTGGTGGAAAGCTTTCTACTGCCCAGGAGAACCTCCCGAACCGGGGTAGAGCAGCGTAACTCGGAGCCTGTCAACCACGCAGGAGCCATGCCGTAAGGTGCAGAGACCGAAGGTCCGGGTGACAGAGCCTGCCGTGGTCCTGGGTGATCAGGTCCGGATGAAGGGGCAGGGCAACTGGGTTGGCTACTGAGAGGTCCAGCAACATGGGGTACCAATGTTGTCTGGCCCACGCTGGAGCTATCAGAATCACACGAGCTCTGTCTCTGCGCACCTTGAAGAGGACCCTGTGTATCAGCGGAACGGGAGGGAACGCGTAAAACAGGTGGGTCGCCCATGGGATCAGGAAGGCATCCGCTATAGACCGGGGCTCCCGACCGTGAAAGGAGCAGAATGTTCGACATTTCCTGTTCTCCCTGGACGCGAAGAGGTCCATCCGGGGATGACCCCACCTCTGGAAGAGTGAGAGGGCAACGTCTGGGCGGAGGGACCACTCGTGCGAGCGGAAGGACCTGCTCAGTCGATCCGCTAGAGTGTTTCGTACTCCCGGGAGATAGGAGGCAGAAAGGTGAACGGCATGGGCTATACAAAACTCCCAGAGACGCATCACCTCGAGACATAGGGGAGAGGACCTGGTGCCGCCCTGCTTGTTGATGTAGAACATGGTCATCGTGTTGTTGGTGAACACCGCGACACAACGACCTTGAAGGTGATGGACGAACGCTTGACAAGCAAGACGGACCGCTCTCAACTCCCGTATGTTGATGTGGAGGTCCAGCTCCTGAGGGGTCCACAGGCCCTGAGTTCTTCGGGCGCCGCAATGCGCCCCCCAGCCCAGATCTGAGGCGTCCGTAGTCAGGGATGCCGAGGGATGGGGCGGATGGAACGGGAGCCCCGCACAGACTACGGACTGGTCCAGCCACCACCGAAGGGAGTCCAGTACCCTTTGGGGAACGGTGACAACTGTGTCCAACGAATGTCTGGCCGGCCGGTACTGCGCGATGAGCCAAGATTGAAGAGGCCTCATGCGGAGTCGGGCATACGCTGTCACGAACGTACAGGCCGCCATATGTCCCAGGAGGGCCAGACATGTTCTTAGAGAGGTCAGCGGGGTCGCCTTCAAGCGCAGAATGATGGCCGACAGCGACTGGAACCTGGGCAAGAGTAGCAAGGCCCTGGCTAGGGTAGAGTCCAGAACGGCCCCGATGAACTCTATCCTCTGCGTGGGGAGCAGAGTAGACTTGTCCACGTCGATCACGAGGCCTAGGGCAGCAAAGAGGCTGCTGATCCTGCGGACGTGGTCGCGGACCTGCAGCTCCGATGTGCCACGGATCAGCCAGTCGTCGAGGTAGGGGAACACGTGAATGCGGCAGCGCCAAAGGTATGCGACGACGACTGCCATGCATTTCGCGAACACCCTCAGGGCCGTAGAGGCCAAACGGGAGGACCGCAAATTGATAATGTTGGCAGTTGACCACAAAGCGGAGGAAACGCCTGTGCTGGGGGGATATGGCGATATGGAAGTAAGCGTCCTGCATGTCGAGGGCGGCGTACCAGTCTCCGGGATCCAGGGATGGGATGATGGTTCCAAGGGATACCATACGGAACTTCAACTTTACCATATACTTGTTGAGTTCCCGCAGGTCGAGGATAGGCCTGAGGCCCCCCTTGGACTTGGGGATTAGAAAGTAGCGGGAATAAAACCTCTTGCCCTTCTCGCTCTCTGGCACCTCCTCTATGGCTCCCTTGACGAGGAGCGTCTGCACCTCCTGACGGAGGAATTGCTCGTGAGAGGGGTCCCTGAAGAGGGACGAGGGTGGTGGGTGGGTGGGGGGGGGCAATGAAAACTGCAGGCGATAACCGGCCTGCACAGTGCGCAAGACCCAACGGTCCGATGTTATTTGGGTCCACGCCGGGAGGAAAAATGAAAGACGGTTGGAAAACTGCGGGGAAGGATCCGGAGGGGAAACTAGTACTGCGCCCTCGGGTGCACCTTCAAAATGAAGGCTTGGGTCCAGGAGGGGCCTTGGCGGAGCCTTGGTTTTGCCCCGTTTGGCTACCCGACTGTCTGCGTCGGTTGTTCCTGCCGCGGCGCCTAGTGAGGTCCTGCCACGGACAGAACTGAGGATACGGCCGACGCTGCTGTTGTTGGTTCTGCTGCCGGAATGGCCTGCACTGTGTCGTAGGCGTATGCATCCCCAAAGACCGTATTATGACCCTATTGTCTTTAAGGTCCTTTAGTCTAGGGTCTGTCTTAGCAGAAAACAGGCCCTGGCCTTCGAAGGGGAGGTCCTGGATAGTATGCTGGAGCTCTGGCGGAAGGCCAGAGACCTGAAGCCAGGAAATGCGGCGCATCGTAAGCCCCGAGGCAAGGGTCCGAGCGGCCGAGTCCGCAGCATCTAAGGAGCTTGTAGCGAGGTCCTCGCTACCTTTTTGCCCTCATCCAGAATGGTGGTAAACTCCTGACGGGCGTCCTGCGGTAACAGCTCTGCAAATTTTTCCGCCGCTATCCAAGAGTTAAAGGAGTAGCGGCTAAGGAGTGCCTGCTGGTTCGAGACCCTGAGCTGTAGCGCCCCCGCTGAATAGACCTTGCGGCCCAAGAGGTCCATCCGCCTCGCCTCCTTAGACTTGGGCGCCAGGACCTCTGACCATGGCGCTCCCTGTCGTTCACCGACTGGACCACAAGGGAGCAGGGTGTCGGGTGAACGTGCAGGTATTCATAGCCCTTCGAGGGGGCCATGTACTTCCTTTCCACTCCTCGAGCGGTCGGAGGGATGGAGGCCGGTGACTGCCAGATAGTAGCGGCGTTGGCCTGAATAGTCTTGATGAAAGGCAGGGCCACTCTGGTGGGCGCATCGGCGGAGAGGATGCTCACCACAGGGTCCTCGATTTCAGAGACCTCCTCTGCTTGAATGTCCAGGTTTTGTGCCACGCGTCGGAGGAGGTCCTGGTGTGCCCTAAGATCTAGAGGGGGAGGGCTGGAGGACGAGGTACCCGCCACTGCCTCATCAGGGGAAGACGACGAGGAAACCCCTGGCAACAGAGCGTCCACGGGGGGTTCTGTCTGGGGCTGCACCTCCGTCACTGGAGGGAGCTCTGGGTCCTGGTGGCTGGACCTGTCTTCTGCTTCCGGGGAGGGAGGGGGTCTAGACACCGTTGCCTCTGGTGGCCTGCATTCCGCCGCAGGGCGGGGAGTGATATGTTGCGGACCCTGGGCTTGGCGGTACGCCCATGGGGTCCAAAACCCCCACTGTTGAGGCCCTCGTTTCTGAGGTGGAGGGTCCTGAAACAGGGCCGAGTGTCTGTCCTGGCCCAGCGTATAGGCACTCTCTGCTTGAGAGGATACGGATGGTTCCCTTGAAGGCCACGGAGGCGCTGAGCCAGTTTGATAGACCTCTCTATATGCCGACGCCGACGATCTCCTCGGTGCCGAGGATCGGTACCGCGAGACGTACCGGTGCCGGGATCGGGACCGGGAACGGCGTGGTAGTCGGTGCCGGGATCCGGATCGGGATCTGCCTTGAGGTCGGTGCCGAAAGCAGGACTGCGATCTTCGTTCAGCGCGGTGCCGGGATGGCAGTGGGGACCGGGACCTGCCACCGACGCGGTGCCGGGAGGTCGACTGGGATCGGGACCTACCACCGGCTCGGTGCCGGGAGGTCGACCGAGGAGCTGAACGCCGAGGTGAACGGCTCCTAGAGTCTCGGTGCCGGTGGTAAGAGGAGCCAGACCGGGACCGTGCAGTTGCTGATCGGCGCCGCGAGTCCGACCGGTACCGCCGAGGAGAACGGTGCCGGGACTGCGAGCGGCACCCCGAGCGCGAGCGTTCACGTCTCCGTGGCGATCGGTGCCTGGACTCCGGAGACAGCGCTCTCAGCATCGGTTTGCCTCTGGAGGTTACCCGTCCCGGGGGTGCCGTGGTTTCAGGCTGCGATGGCTCCATGAGCGCTATCAAGTCCCGTGCCAAAGCAAAGGTCTCCGGCGTAGATGGGACTAACAGCTCGACCCCTGATCTCAAGGGGGAGCTAGGAGGGGCTGGACTCGACGAACCTTCCGGAGCCGGAGTCGACAGCAGCCCTGCACGCGGTGCCGCGGCCAAGGTAGGTGCTGGGCGTTCTACTCGAGCCTGCCTAGATGGTGTTGCAGACGTCGAGGGTCTTGGATCTGCTCCCGGTGCCGGGGATGGATGGTGCCGGGGAGTCTTGCCGGTGCCGGCGCGGTCCGGTGCCGGAGTAGAAGTGGCCGGTTGCGCCGCCGGTACCGGAGTCAGTGCCGCTTCCATTAGGAGAGCGCGGAGTCTTTGATCCCTCTCCTTCCTTGTGCGAGGCTTAAAGGCCTTGCATATATGACACTTCTCAATGATGTGCGATTCCCCCAGGCACTTGAGGCACGCGTCGTGGGGATCGCTAGTCGGCATCGGCTTCTTGCATGCCGAGCACTGCTTGAAGCCCGGCGAACCAGGCATGAGCCCAGTGCCGGGCGCCGGGAAGGGCGAAGGGCAACGGCCCACCCGCGAACAAGTTATACAACTATATACAATAAACAACTAACTAATATACTACTTTAAACTATCTATAAAACTATTTACAACTACGACTACGAACAGTGTACAAGAGAGCTAGGTAAGTGGAGGACAGCAAGCCGCACTCCACAGTTCCAGCAACCGACAGGGCGGTAAGAAGGAACTGAGGAGCGGGCGGGCCGGCAGGGGTATATATCAAGTGTCATAGTGGTGCCACTCTAGGGGGCGACCTGCCGGCCCACTGGAGTTGCTAGGGTAAAAAAGTTTCCGGCAAACGTGCGCGCGCCTACCTGGAATGGATATGAGCAATCACTCGAAGAAGAACTCTTTCTGCCATACTCCTTCCTAGACAGTCTCTTCCCATTCTGTACTCCAATTTGTCCAGATCATTTTGAATTTTGACTCTGTCCTCCAAAGCAGTTGCAATCCCTCCCAGTTTGGTATTGTCCGCAAACTTAATAAGCGTACTTTCTATGCCAACATCTAAATCGTTGATGAAGATATTGAACAGAGCCGGTCCCAAAACAGACCCCTGCGGAACCCCACTTGTTATACCTTTCCAGCAGGATTGGGAGCCATTAATAACTATTCTCTGAGTACGGTTATCCAGCCAGTTATGCACCCACCTTATAGTAGCCCCATCTAAATTGTACTTTCCTAGTTTATCTATAAGAATATCATGCGAGACCGTATCAAATGCCTTACTAAAGTCTAGGTATATCACATCCACCGCTTCTCCCTTATCCATAAGGCTCGTTATCCTATCAAAGAATGTTATCAGATTAGTTTGACACGATTTGTTCTTTACAAATCCATGCTGGCTATTCCCTATCACCTTACCACCTTCCAAGTGTTTGCAGATGATTTCTTTAATTACCTGCTCCATTATCTTCCCTGGCACAGAAGCTAAACTAACTGGTCTGTAGTTTCCTGGGTTGTTTTTATTTCCCTTTTTATAGATGGGCACTATATTTGCCCCCTTCCAGTCTTCTGGAATCTCCCCCGTCTCCCATGATTTCCCAAAGATAATAGCTAGAGGCTCAGATACCTCTTCTATTAACTCCTTGAGTATTCTAGGATGCATTTCATCAGGCCCTGGTGACTTGCAGGCATCTAACTTTTTTAAGTGATTTTTTACTTGCTCTTTTTGTATTTTATCTTCTAAACCTACCCTCTTCCCGTAAGCATTCACTATACTAGACATTCCTTCAGACTTCTCAGTGAAGACCGAAACAAAGAAGTCATTAAGCATCTCTGCCATTTCCAAGTCTCCCGTTACTGTTTCCCCCTCCTCACTGAGCAGTGGGCCTACCCTGTCCTTGGTCTTCCTCTTGCTTCTAATGTATTGATAAAAAGTCTTCTTGTTTCCCTTTATTCCCATAGCTAGTTTGAGCTCATTTTGTGCCTTTGCCTTTCTAATCTTGCCTCTGCATTCCTGTGTTATTTGCCTATATTTGTCCTTTGTGATCTGACCTAGTTTCCATTTTTTATATGACGCCTTTTTATTTTGTAGGTCACGCAAGATCTCATGGTTAAGCCAAGGTGGTCTTTTGCCATCGGAATAGCTTGCTTTTGGGTCCTTAATAGCGTCCCTTTGAAAAACTGCCAACTCTCCTCAGTTGTTTTTCCCCTCAGTCTTGAAGTCATGGAAGTCTTTCTCCTAGACAGTGGTCAGCGCCGGCAAGGAGCTTGGCACTTCCTGCTCTCTCCTGTCTCTGGCCGTCTTGGCTGCTGGAGGTCCTTGTGGGGTTGGCGAAATTGAGAGAGACAGGTCCTTCGTCACTTGGAATGCCACTGGTGTTGAAGGAGGCAGCAGACACCTAAGCACCATGGCTGCTTCCAAGAGTCTATGGTGGGTCTCGAACCAGACTAGGAGCTCTAGGTGGAGTTGGCAGGTCATCAGTGGCACATGAGGACAAGTGACCTGGCATGGGTCTCACTGAGCTGTTCATTTCCTGCACCATAGAGCGCCCTCTCTCTGTGTGCTGTTTCTTATGCTTCTTCCTCAGCACCAGAGATGAAGAATGGTGGCAGGAAGAGCACTGTTCCGAGGGAGTGCTTTGCATGGATATACAAATGCTCACCACCGATGTGGAATAGCTTGGGCCACTTCCAAGAGAAGGACATTCAGCTGAAGAACACTTTTTTTTCTAGTGTGAGGGCTGAAGTCCCTGCAGATCTGGCACTTACCTTTAATGCGAGTTCCCCAGAAACTTTAAACAGCTGAAGTGCAGGTCACTCACCTCACATCGCCTTGCTCCAAAAGGAACAGAGTTTGAAGCCCAGGGACCAGGACACGTCCAGCCTCTGGGGCAAAAAGTCCCTCGATGACAGAGACAACTATTTACACTACTATATATGCCAACTAAGAACTATCTAGACTAACTATAATAACTACACTAAGAATAAATGGAGAAGAGTCCAAACTACTTGTTGCAGCAAGAAGGACCATTCCAGCAACCATCATAGGTGGTAAGAAGGAATCAAGAGGTTGTGGAGCCGGTGGCGCCCCTTATCCCAATGCATATATGTGTGCAATTCTAGAGGGCACTAGAACCAGCCTTACAGATACCACTAAGGGAAAGATCTCCAGCAACAGTGCACACAGCATGCACATACCTAGCATGGAAAAGACATGAACAAGCACTTGAAGAATAAATCAGTTCTTAAAACTCCAAAAGCATAGTCTTCTGCAACCAGTTTTTAGAACTTCTGTAAAACCAGTTGAAGCAAGTGCAGAGGATTTGAAGTGTTTCACAAGCATTCCAGGGACTCAGGCCCACATTTTTAAAAGGTATTCAGGCTTTGCTGGCTCACTGTTGCAACACCTGATTTAAGAGCCTAAATCTCATTTTCAACAGGGATTTAGGCACTTAATCTAAATTCCATCAACACTTGGTGACCAAGCAACACCTAAATATCTTTAAAAATCTGGGCCCCAGACTCTCAGAATATTGATTTTTTCTAAAGCAGAAAACAAATCTATATAGTCTTACCAGTTGCACCTGACAGAACTAGGAAGTCAGAATGAAGAAATTGTGCTACAAAGAACACCTCTAAAAGAGGCCTTGTCATTACTAAAGATTTGAACCTTTTGCCACTAAACCCACTGTACTGAAGCAATTTAACAACGCCCAACAATTGAGCATATTTGTGCTAGCTATGCTGAATCAGTTTAAGATACTTTGCATTGTCTGCCCTGTGTCCCCCACCAGCATTGTCCTAAACACTGTCAGCTGCAATATTCTGGACCTTGATGAGAATACTTAGTTCAGCTTCCAGAAGCAATGCAATGAGGGAGATTTCAAAAGGCTACCATACTACAATGTGGGACAGTCAAGTAGCAGGAGACCCATGTCAGCTAATATGCATCCACAGTGATGCTAAAACAACCAAGTCGGAAAGTGAATCTAGTTCCACATAAAAATTTTGAAGCAGTTGCTCATGAATATGAAAGTACTTAGTAGTTTGAAGGGCCGAGCAGGAGAAGAGGTAGAAGCAGCAGCAACACAGAACAGCTGACACTCAGCACAACCTTGATTCGCAACACACAACTAAAGATATCTATCCTATGACTCAAATCCTACAATAATCTTTTAGTTTCCTGTGGGTCATGGGCCAAAACAGATTGAGAACTACTGTTCTAATCCTTCTCATGGTGCGGAACAGTTTTCTGCAGAATATTCATGAGTACCTTGCCCAGTTCAGTTTTAAATGATTGAAAAAATGGGGCTTCTAACAATTTTGTTGCAATTTTATTCCCCAGTCTAAGGACCTGTCTACATTACAAATACAGACTCAGGGGACTCCACTGTAGCTGTTCTATACTTGCTGCTTAGACAGATTGCCCTTTAAGTGTTTGATAAAATCTTGCAGGGTTTCAGTTTCACATCCTTCTCAACTGCAACTGAAATTTTCTTTTATTCGGTTTCACTGCACTGCTCTTAGTTATATTTCATGACTGAGAGGAAAAAGGGATGCAGCAGCAACTAGGAAAAGAAGGGAGCAAGCAGAATTGTAGTAATACTGAAGGCTTTGATTACTACTACATATGTACAGCATTTAGCATAATGAGACTTTGATCTCTAACTGCAACCTCTAGGGATATGTCTACATGGCAGTTAAACACCCATGGCTGGCCTGTGCCAGCTGACTTAGGCTGGGGCTTGTGGGACTGTTTAATTGCAGTGTAGACGTTCAGCCAGGGCTCTAGGACTCTGCAAGGTGAAATGGTCCTAGAGCTCAGGCTGCAGCCTCAGACCAAATGTCTACACCGCAATTAAGCGATCCCTTAGCCCGAGCTAGCAGGCATGGACCAGCCACAAGTGTGTAAATGCAGTGTAGATATACCCTAGGTGCTGCTGCAATGCAAATATCACCACCAAGAGTGCATGGTAAATAGGGCTTAGCGTTCCGCCACTTTTAACTGTTAAAGATTACCCCAATGGCATGTATTACTGCAATGTATATCTCTGTTACTACATAATGACGGGATACTGCCCTCTGCGATTAAGTTGTTTAGTTTAATACTAAAGTTTGAAACGGATCACTTTTCGGTGGTTATGATAAATACAGAGAAGACACTAGGATAGTTTAAGTTGAAAGCTAAATATTATATTACACACACATACACTCCTCTCACACAGTTTTCAGGTTTTACCATGTAATTCTTTAGTAGCAGGAACTCTATCTTCCTATATATTTGTACAGCATATAGCACAAATGGACCCTGATCATGACTGCAGTCTTTCGGCATTGTGATATAAATAATGTAAGGTCACTGCATATAAAAGTGCAATTTGCATGTGTTACCAAGTGAAATATCTTTAATGTGTCTTAATCAAGGGTTTAAGTATTTGTTAGTTATGGGAAGGTAACCCAAGGACTTACTTTTCTAACTGCTTTTCTTTTGTGGTGAGTGCTACAGATTTAGTTTAAGTAACTGCACTAGGGACACATCATTTGAGGTACTCATCCAGCACAAGGACATACAAAGTATGTTAACTGCCACTATAGAACTTACCTCCATTAAGGTTTCCCTCAGATTTAACCTCTTTTCTATAAGCTGACCATGTTCCTTGAGAAATGTACAGAGAAACAAGCTGAGATTCTGAATGAAGTTCTGTTCATCATCTTTTCCATTGGAGTATGCAAGTCGGATATTGGTGTTTAAAGGAAGCATCTAATAAAACAGGAATGAATTTTCTAGGTCAACAGTTTTTAAAACTTTTATATAGTACGGATCACAACACCAAAAAGGTTCCTCTTATTTCCAATTGTGCAATATTACCTGTAGAAGCCAGGGAACTTGGGTGTTTTTAATTAACAAAATGTTTTGTCTTTTTTAGGAAAAAACATTTCTGCTATTCACTGCATTCCCCTGCAAATGCTTCTTCCCTCCACCACCCGCATCCCAAAAAGCACACACACAGTTATATCTGTATGGAAAGGTCCCAAGAAATGTGAATGAATTCCATTAATCTTTAATATGCTATACAGTACCTAGATAATAGGGCCCTGGCCTTCAAGGGCTAACCACAATATAAATAAAAATAATCTCAATGGGTTACATTTGATGACTGCCTTAAGACAACAGTGTTGACATTAAATTAAGTGTTTCAGAGAGGAGCAGGGGAACCAATATCTCTAATCTGCTGCCAAGATTATATTTTAGTGTTAAATTTGAAATTAGTTTGGTTCTAATACAGTTTATCTTTATAAAACAAAAAACTAATTCAGTCAAATGAAGTCAGAATAAGTAGAAGGAATTCAAATGGAAGTGTCTGGGCCAAATTCAGCAATGGTATAAGGTGGTACTAAAATGGGTTTAAGTATTTTAACATATCACAAATTTGGCATTCAATTGGTCCATAAAGTGAATACCAACTCACTAACCCAGGCAAAGTTAAGCAGTAAGTAGTAAAAGCACCTAACAGGAGCACGGAAGAACAGAACACAAGCTGCCAAACTAAACAAAAAGTAATACTCAGAACTCTGACATGTCTGAATTTAGCCCAAAAGGGTGTAATTCCTATTTTTTTCAATGGGAGCCACAATAGGATTGTGAAAAATCCTGTTTAAAACACAAGCTATATGTTTTCAGATGCTTTAAAACTTTCAGGTTCCCTAGATGCTGCAAGTGAACAAACAGAGGAAAATTAAAAGTACAACTCATGTAGTCATTTACATTTATGAAAGATGACCTAAAAAAGACTGCAAGCATCCATACAAGGAAGATCTGTTCATAAAAACCATACAATATTCAAGTTGCTGAAGATGCCATCCAAGGATGCAGATAAAAATATGACAAGGATATTGTTCATAAAGTGAAAGGTGAACTTTACATACAATCAAACTTAGGTACAAACATATACCTGGGTGCATGACATGCTATTTGAGCTCGAGAAAGCAATAAACTTGATCAACCTAATGCACATTGTGGAAATAAGGCAACCAGCAGCTGCTTGGTAAATGATTGTGTGAAAGAAGTGGTGCCCCAGATTTTCACTGACACTCCAAGAAACTCAAGACGACTGCTACTCCATTCACATCCAACTATCATGTTAGATTTCACACTGAGCATGAGGATTACTTTGATTAAAATAGCAGCATTCATATAATACAAGGAACACTTCTCATCAGAGAGGCACTGTACTTAAAACAACTGGGAAAGGCTTGAGAGACTTGTCAGATTACTGGCTGACACTATTGTCACATCCTCAGTGGAAATCTGTCTCACTCTAAGACAGGGGTGGGCAAACTTTTTGGCCTGAGGGCCACATCTTGGTATGAAAATTGTATGGTGGGCCACGTATGCTCACGAAATTGGGGCTGGGGTGTGAGGAGGAGTGAGGGCTCTGGCTGGGGTGGGGCCAGAAAAGAGGAGTTCAGGGTGCAGGAGGGGGCTCCAGGCTGGGGCAAGGGAGGGGGTCAGGGGTGGAGGCTCCCAGGCGGTGCTTACCTGAAGCAGCAGTACGTCCCCCCACCCCCCTAGGGCTCCTATGCGGAGGTGCAACCAGGCGGCTCTGTGTGCTGCCCCATTACCAGGCACCCCTCCTGCAGCTCCTATTAGCCGCAGTTCCCGGCCAATGGGAGCTGCGGGGGGCGGGGGGGGGCTGTGCTTGGGGCGGGAGCAGCACGCGCAGCCCCCTGACTGCCCCTAAGCATAGGAGCTGGAGGGGGAACATGCTACTGCTTCTGGGAGCCTCAGCTTACACATGCAGAGCGGCTTCCGACCCCACTCTCTGGCTGGAGCAGGGCAAGCCCCAGACTCTGCTCCCCAGCAGGAGCTCAAGGGCCAGTTTAAACCGGCTAGAGGGTCAGATGTTGTCTCCGGGCCGTAGTTTGCCCACTCCTGCTCTAAGAACTATCACGATCACAAAAAACCCAAATAAAACAAAAACAAACCAAGAACTGAATCAAAGATAAGGAACTTTTTCCATTACTTAGCCAACAGGATTGTCTCAAACACAAGGTCATGAGTTGAGTCTACACAAGAGAGGAAATAAACTGAATACTGATGACATAATTTAGTTAATTTCTGGTCTTCCAACACTTAAAATTGAAGATCCAAAATTCAAACCCATAGTCTATATTTGTGAAAGAGGTTGAGCATAATTTGCTGCATGAGGATGATTGTTAATTGTGGAAGACAGAACAACTGAAAACAAAGTGTTCTCAGAATTGACTCCTGTACTTCAGTCCAGACAACTTGGTATAAAAAATGCTCTAAGCTCATTTGGATACGTTTGGCTCAAGCTTTGTAGTAGTTTAGATGCTGAAAAAGAAAGTACATTGGTAAAAGTGTTTTGATATCCTAGAGCTAATATACTTATAGTTTTCCATTTTGGATAAAGTTTATGTCTGTGTTTGAGGAATAACTATAATTAAGTACATGACATGGAATGTATTTCATTTCAAACCATTCTTTCCCCCCCTTGACTGGGTAAACTACAACCTTGAGTTCCATTCCTTTTCATCAAAGCCAGATTTTATCCTAACAAAATCCAAGTAAACTATTCGTTTAAACATGCATTGAATGCCGAAACAGTAGAAGATACAATACTACTTTGTTCAAAAAATGCATTTTAGTAGTACAGTACAGCACGATCTACACCAAGGTTGAAACTTAAATTGTTAACATCACTACCAAGTTGGTTTAAGGTCACTATGAGACCTTTATTCATCAAGAGTTGACCTATAACACCAACAGATTGCTAGAAAATGCAAATATCTGCTTTGGAAGTCAACTTTGATCTCAAAGATTTTTGTCAGTATGTATGCTATATTCCACACACACTTCAACTGCTTCACTGTCTCAAAACCAATTTGCACACCACACTGCAAAATCCTAGATCCACTACTGTCCCCATGTTGGTTTTTCTCCCACACTCTGAAAACCACAAAATGGTTTGGGGCCAGGGAGGAACAAGCTATTTAGTCCAAACAGCTTGCAAGCTCAGCCAGAGCAATTTTTGTACATAAAGAAACTTAAGGAAATTTCCTGTCAAAAAAGTATTAAGTTGCAATGAAAGCTGTAAATTTTTGTTATGGGGGGGGTGGGGGGGGGTTTGGACTCAAGAACATTGCAATCTTCATAGAAAGTCACAGTCAGCACTAAAGGTCACCAGCCAACTTAAGTTTGCCATGAATCACATAAGTCATGCTGGGTCAGCCCAATGGGCCATCTAGCCCAGTATCCTGTCTGTGACAGTGGCCAGTGCTTGAAGCTTCAGAGGGAATTAACAGAACAGGGCAATTTAGAGTGATTCTTTCCCTGTTGTCCAGTCCCAGCTTCTGACAGTCAGAGATTTAGGGATAGCCAGAGAATGGGGTTGTGTCCCTGACCATCTTGGCTAATAGCCATTGTATCCTCCATGAACTTAGCTAACTCTTTTTTTAACCCTGTTGTGCTTCTGGCCTTCATAACATCCCCTGGTTGACTGTGTGCAGTACTACTTTCCTGTGTTTGTTTTAAACCTGCTGCCTACTAATCTCTTTGGGTGACTCCTGAATTCCCGTGTTATATGATGGGATAAATAATATTTCCCTATTCACTTTTTCCATACTATTCGTGATTTTATGGACCTCTATCATATTCCCTACTAGTCGTCTTTTTTATAAGCTGACCAGTCCCGGTCTTTTTAACCTTGTATGGAAGTTGTTCCATACCACTTATTTTTGCTGCCCTTCTTGATAACTCTTCTAATTCTAAAATAGCTTTTTTGAGATGTGGAAACCAGAAGTGCACGCAGTATTCAAGGTGTGGGCATACCATGGATTTATATTCTGGCATTATGATATGTCTGTTTTATTACCTATCCCTTTCCTAATGACCTCTAACATAGTTAACTTTTTTGATGACACTGCACATCAAGCAGATGTCAGAGAACTATGCACAATGACCACGATTTTTTTTTTTTTTTGGAGTAGTAACAGTCACTTTAGACCCTGTCATTTTGTCTATATAGTTAGGATTATTTTTTCCAATGTGCATTAGTTTGCACTAAACAACAGTGAATTTCATCTATTTTGTTGCCCGGACACCAAAATTTGAGAGATTCATTTCTCATTCAGCTTTTGACTTAGCTACCTTGAATAATTTAGTATCGTCTGCAAACTTTGCCACCTCACTGTTCACACCTTTTTCAAGATCATTTATGAATATGTTGAACAGCACTGGTCCCAGTACAGATCCCGAGGGGACCCCCCTATTTACCTCTCCACTGTAAAAACTGATTTATACATATTCTTCGTTTCCTATCTTATAATCAGTTATTGAGCCATGAGAGGACCTTCCCTCTTATTCCATGACTGCTTAATTTGCTTAAGAGCCTTTGGTGTGGGACCCTATCAGAGCTTTCTTAAAGTCCAAGTACACTATATCAACTGGATCACCCTTGCCCACGTGCTTGCTGACACCCTCAAAGATTTTTCATGGAGTGACGAGGCATGATTTTCCCTTTACAAGAAACATGTTGATTCTTCCCCAACATATCGCGTTTATCAGTCAGATAATTCTGTTCTTCACTATAGTTTCAACCAGTTTACCTGGTATTGAAGTTAGGTTTACTGGACTGTAATTGTCAGGATCACCCCGGAATCTTTTTTTTAAAAAAAATCAGCGTACATTAGCTATCCTCTAGTCATCTGGTGTAGAAGCTAAATCACAGTTACGAGTTCTTCAATTTCATATTTGAGTTCCTTCAGAACTCTTGGGTGAATATCATCTAGTCCTGGGAACTTATTACAGTTTAATTTATCAATTTGGTACTAAACCATCTGATACCTCAATCTGGGGGCAGTACCTCAGATTTGTCACAGAAAAAGATTGGCTAGGTTGTAGGCATCTCCCTCACATCCTGTGCAGTGAAAACCGATACAAGTATTCATTTAGTTCTTCTGCAATGGCCTTGTCTTCCTTGAGTGACCCATTAGCATCTTTATTGTCCACAGGCCCCAATGACTTGTCAGGCTTCCTGCTCCTGATGTACTTAATTTTTTGCTGTTCATTTCTGTGTCTTTTGTTAGATGTCCTTCAAATTCTTTTTTGATCTGTCTAATTACACTTTTACACTTGGATTTGTCAGAATTTATGCTCCTTTCTGTTTTACTCACTAGTATGGCACTTCCAATTTTTAAAGGATGTCTTCTTGTTTCTAACCACTTTTACTTGGCTGTTAAGCCATGATTTTTTGATTAATTTTGATTGACTAATTTTTAATTGTGTGATTAATTTTTTTTAAAATCACTTGACAGCCCTAGTTACATTTAGTTACCAAGCCGTTCAGCTATATTTACCTCTTAAACAGATAAAATGGCTACTAACCTTACATAACTGTTGTTCTTTGGGACGTGTTGCTCATGTCCATTCCATGTTAGGTGTGTGCACACCACATACACCATTGCTGGATATTTTCTCCTCAGTAGTATCTGTGAGGTCAGCTCTAGCACCCTCTGGAGCCATGCACTGGTATAAGGGCGCCACTTGCCACTCACCCTTTCAGTTCTCTTGCCGGTCAACTCCAACAGAGGGGTAGCAGAGTGCGTCATGGAACTGACATGTCCAACACATTTTGAAGAACAGATACAGAAAGTTAGTAACTGTTTTCTCTGAGTGCTTGCTCTTGTCCATTCCATGACAGGTGACTCACAAGAAATACTTCAGGAGGTGGGCTTGGAGTTCAACACTGTTCTTCAGAACCTGTCATCATCTCAAGCCTTTTGAGTGACAGCATAGTGGGATGCAAAGGTATGCACCAATGACCAAGTTGCTGCCCTGCAGATGTCTTGGATTGGGACTTGTGCGAGGAATGCCACTGAAGAGGCTTGAGCTCTTGTGGAGTGAGTGGTTAGGATGGCTGGAGATGTAACACTGGCCTGCTCGCCGTAAGCCCGAATACATTCGGTTATCCAGGATGCCTCTGGGGCTGATCCTGGAAGCCCTTTCATCCTTTCTACTACTGCTACAAAGAGTTGCCTAGATTTGCAAAAGGATGTAGTCCTCTCAATATAGAAGGCTATGGGCATGTCTAACATCCAATGAGTGAAGCCGCTGATCCTCAGAGTTCTTCTAAGGCTTTGGGAAGAAGACAGGCAGGAAAATAGCCTGGATGGTATGGAACTGTGAAATCACCTTTGGCAGGAAAGCCAGGTGGGGGCACAATTGGACCTTGTCCTTGAAGATCACCGTGTATGGTGGTTCTGACGTAAGGACTCTGATTTCAGAGATCCTTCTGGCTAAGGCAACCTTCCAAGAGAGAAGTAGTAGACAGCACAATACTAGGTGGTTCGAAAGGAGGGCCTACAAGCCTTGACAGAATCAGGTTTAAATCCCAAGGAGGGATCAATTTGTGAACCTGAAGGTAGAGTCTCTCTAGTCCCTTGAGAAACCAGACAGTCATCTCATTAGAGAACACTGACCTGCCGTTCATTGGCAGGAAGAAAGCTGAGATTGCTACTAAGTGTAACCATGACAGACAAGATAGTCAGCAGGGCCAGACTTTGCTGCTTCTGATGGATTAAGTAGTCCAAGACAGATTGAGGGGAAGAATTAACCAGAGACCTTGTTGAGATCCCCATAGTAAGAAGCACTTAAATGTGTCCAAGTAGGTAGCCCCAGGGGAAGGCTTCCTGCTACCTAGTAAGACCTGTTGAACTTCCTCTGAACAGGCCTGCTCCTCTGGCTTCAGCCAAGTAACACCCCTGCAGTTGGGTTAAGGAATGCAAGGTTTGGATGGAGTGGAAGCAGAAGACGGGATGCTATTGATAGGTCCAGCAGCATGCTGAACCAGTGCTGACATGGCCATGCTGGAGCTAGAAGAATAACTCTTGCCTTATTCTTCTTGATTTTCAGGAGGACTGTTTTAAATCAGAGGGAACAGGGGAAAAGCATAGATCAGGAGCCCTGTCCATGGGAGCAGAAAGGCATCAGAGAGAGGGTCTAGCCTGTGCCCAGACAGCAAGCAAAACTGATAGCACTTCCTGTTCTCTTTGGTCCCTTGGGGAGACTCCCACCTCTGGAAGATGAACCTGGAGATCTCCGGGCGAAGAGACCACTCGCGGTGAAAGGAGAAGGATCTACTGAGGTGATCTGCCACTGTACTCCAGGCTCCCGAAAGGTCTGATGGAATGCTTCATGCAGAAGTCCCATAGGCAGATGGCCTCTGACACAGGGCAGAGGATCAAGCTCCTCCCTGTTTGTTGATAATAGAACATGACCATGGTCTGTCAGAACTTGCACCACCTTGCCTAAGATTTGAGGAACACCTAACCAGCAAAATGTACAGCCCTGAGTTTCCTGCTGTTTGTGTGCAGGGAGAGTTCTTCCTGGGACCACAGGCCCTGAGTCCTTAGGCTGGAAAGCCCACCTCCACAATTTCAGTCTGACGTGTCTGACACTAGGGAACCAATGGCTCAGGGGCTCTAGAGGGTACCCCCATCATCACTCATCTTGGGTCTTTCCACCTGACCAGAGTGGCGAGGACCAGGGGTGGAACAGCTAGCACCAAGCCCAGGTGGTGTCTGTTCAGGGAGTAAACTGATGCCAGCCACATCTGTAGAGGCCTTCCATGCTGAACCAAATAAGTGCATGCTGCCATGTGCCCCAGCAGCTTGAAGCAAACTCAGGCTGTTGTAATTGGGTGGACCCTGACCTTGGATATCAGATTCAACTGTCTGGAATCAGGCCTCCGGAAGGAAGGTTCTGGTTTGGGTAGAGTGAAGCACTGCCCCAATAACCTCTATTCTCTGAACTGGAATAAAAGTTGACATTTACTTGTTTATCAACAGGCCCAGTGCTCGGAAGGTGGCTTAGACTACACTGATGCTGTTCCAGATGTGAGCCACTGACCAACCCTTGATCAGCCAGTCAACAATGTATGGGTAGACCTGGATGCCTCATACCTGAGGAAGGCCACTACTAGTGCCACATACTTTGTGAAAACCTGTGAGGCTGTAGATAGGCCAAAGGGGAGAGTGATGAAGTGGTACTGGCATTGGTTCACAAGAAATCTTCTCTGGCCATGGAAAATAGAAATGAGAAAGTATGCATCTTTTAAGTTGAGGATACAGTACCAGTCCCTGGATCCAGGGAGGATATAATGAAGTCTCAGTTGTTTGAGCATTGGCCTACTAAACCCAGGGTTGTGAGGTCAATCCCTGAAAGGGCCACTTAGGTAATGGGGGTGTCATAAACAGATAGCTAAGGGTTAATGTCTCTTTCACCTATAAAGGGTTAACCAAGTGACCTGCAAACACCTGACCAGAGGACCAATCAGAAGACAAGATACTTTCAAAGCTCGTGGAGGGAAGCCTTTGTTTGTGGGTTTTGGGTTTGGCTTTGTTCTCTCTGAGTCCTGGACGGGGCTAGAGGTGCAACCAGTTTTCTGCCAATCTCCCTGCTATAGTCTCTTATCTGTTCAGAATTGTAAGTAGAAAAGGTGGTCATAGCCTTTTAATTTGTTTTCTTTTTCATTTGCATGTGTGTACTTGCTGGAAGTAGATTAAATTGTGTTTCTGCTGGAGAAAGTTTCTTTCTATTGTTTATAAGTTGAAAGACCCTGTAACTGTTTACCATCTAAAGTGCAGAGATAAACCTTTTACTTTTTCTTTCTTTTTTCATTAAAAGCTTTGCTTTAAGATCTGTTTAGTTTCCTTTTCCCCTTGTTGAGGCTCGAGGGAATTGAGTCTGTACTTAACACGGAAGGAGAAGGGGGGGGAGGGTGGAATCCCTTTGTTTAGATTCACGGAGCTTGAATCTGTATAATCCTCCAGGAGCCCAGGGAGGGAACACCTGGAGGGGAGGAGGGAGAAGGGAATGGTTTATTTCCCTTTGTTGAGAGACTCAAGGAATCTGGGTCTTGGGGTCCCCTGGGAAGGTTTTGGGGGGACCAGAGGGTATCAGGCCCTAAAAGAATTCCAGATTGGTGGCAGCGCTACAGATCTAAGCTGGTAATTAAGCTTAGGGGAATTCATGCTAGTACCCATATTTTGGACGCTAAGGTCTAGATTTGGGAATTATATTATGACAGGGGGTAAATCTGTGTGGGAATTGGTCCTGCTTCAGGCAGGGGGTTGGACTAGCTGACCTCCTGAGATCCCTTCCAACCCTGATATTTCTATGATTGTTTCTAAGGCAAGAAGGCCATGCAGAACATCAATTTCTTGAGATACCTGTTGAGGCAATGCAGGTCAAAAACGGGCCGGAGGCCCCCCTTGGGATTAGGAAATATCAGGAGTAAAACCCTTTCCCTCTCAAGTCTTGAGGAACTTGCTTCATAGCCCCCACTTCCAGAAGGGACTACACCTCATGGGCAAGGAGTTGCTTGAGAGAAGGATCTCTGAAGAGGGACGAGGGTGGATGAAAACTGAAGGTTACAGTCAATTGTCACTGCATTCAGCACCCAGTGGTCCAATGTTATGCAGGACTATGCCAGGGTGAAGTGGGACAGATGGTCGAAAAATAAAATAAAATAAAAATTGGGGAGGCAGGATCTGAAGCAGAAACTGGTATAATGCCTTCAGACGCACCTTCTAAAGGCCTACTTAAGCCCATCGGAGCATGTATGTGACCCCAGCTGGGAGGTTGAGGTCGACAGGAGAGGCTGACGCTGCTTGTAACCTCTCCCTTTCCTTTTATAGGGTTCCTGTCTCACAGGTGGTGCTGAGAAACGAAGTGGTTGTTGGGGCCTGAAGAGCTGCCTGAAGCAGATGAAGCGCTGAGGCCACTGTCCTGGCTGCTGCATTGGCTGTGTTCAGGGCCAGCGAATTTCTGCCTTGAATCTTGAGGCAGAAAGAGTTTTAAAATTTGGCCAGGGCGTCCCACAGATTGTAACTGAATCTCCCTGGCAAAGCTTGTTGGTTAGAGATACACTGTTGAAGGCTATCTCCCCCCCCCGCCACAAAAAAAAACAGGACCAGGTTTTTTGTGCCCTGCCTATCCCCCTTGTTGGCGGCTGACACAACCAGGGAACCCGGAGTAGGGTGCGTGCGCAAAGATAGGTACTTGAACCCCCATGCAGGCACATATTTCTTTTCTGACCTCTTTGAGGAGGCGAAGGGAGGAGGGGAGAAGGAGTTTGCCAGAGAGCCTTGACTGGACCCAATAAAGCCTCGTTAATGGGTAAGGCCACTCTTGAGGGAGCTGCCGCAGCCAGAATGTCAGTAAGGCTGTGGGATGTTTCCTTAAGCATCTCAATTTCCATCCTCATGTTAGCTGCTATCCACTTCTGTCATAAATAGATAAGTAAGAGTTAATAGAACAAAAGTGCTTCATATCTCTTTTGCCTGTAAAGGGTTAACAAGATCAGGGAGCCTGGCTGTCACCTGACCAGAGGACCAATCAGGGGACAGGATACTTTCAAATCTTGAGGGAGGGAAGTTTGTGTGTGTGCTGTTAGATTTTGGTTGTTGTTCACTCTGGGGGCTCAGAGGGACCAGACTTGCAACCAGGTTTCTCTCCAATCTCTTTGATACAGTCTCTTATATGTCCAGAATACTGAGTACTAGGTAGATAAGGTGAGTTAGGCTTATGTTTGTTTTCTTTATTTGCAAATGTGTATTTGGCTGGAAGGAGTTCAAATGTGTATTTGTATACTTAGGCTGGGAGGGTATTCCCAGTGTCTATAGCTAAAAGACCCTGTAACATATTCCATCTTAAATTTACAGAGAATTTTTACTGTTTTTTCTCTCTTTAATTAAAAAGCTTTTCTTGTTTAAGAACCTGATTGTTTTTTTATTCTGGTGTGAGATCCCAGGGGACGGGTCTGGATCCACCAGGGAATTGGTGGGGAGAAAGGAGGGAAGGGGGAGAGAAAGGTTAATTTTCTCTCTGTGTTAGGAGTACTTTCTCTTTCAGGGAGAGTCTGGGAGGGGGAGAGAGAGAAGGAGAGGGGAAGGTGAATTTTCCTCTCTGTTTTAAGATTCAAGGAGTTTGAATCACAGTGATCTTCCTGGGTAACCCAGGGAGGGGAAGTCTGGGGGAGGCAACGGTGAGGGAATTGTGTTAAGATCCAGAGGGACTGGGTCTTGGGGGTCCCCGGCAAGGTTTTTGGGGGGGACCAGAGTGTACCAGGAACTGGAATTCCTGATTGGTGGCAGCGCTACAAGTCCTAAGCTGGTAATTAAGCTTAGAGGAATTCATGCTGGTACCCCATCTTTTCGACGCTAAGGTTCAGAGTGGGGAATTATACCATGACAACTTCAAAAGGTCCTCGTGGACTTTGAAGTCATCCTACAGGAGCAAGCTTTTGGACCCCGAGATGACCTTGTCTGGGGAGGAGGTGGAGGAAGCTTCCTCAATGACATCCATGGAAGCCACATCCTGCACATTGGTATCAGGGTTGGTACTGGAGTCAGAGTCCGGTGTCAAGTGGGAAGGGGTCGTAGCCCACCTCTTCAAGACCACAGAGTACAATCAATGGGAGGGAGCACCCAGTACTGGGGGACAACTCCCAGGGTTCCAGTATGGCCACTGACCCGTCGGCCAGGTGCTGATGGGGGGAACCTGCATCTGGTGGTGGCTCTTAGGCTGCACATATGTTTCCCCTTTGGACTCTGATGAGGAGTACTCCATCGTGACTATGTTGGAGTGATACACCTCTCTGTCTCCATACGGTGCTGGCAGACCGGAGGTCATGACAACAGGATCAGGGCGGGTTTACACTTAAGAGTGCAAGGGGGCCTGGTGCCCAGAAGAAGCTCAACGCTCCCTGCTCCCAGTCATCAGAGCTGGCAACTGTCCCATCGGAGTCAGGAGGGACGGGGGACCAGGAGTGACAGTAAATCCTTGACTGCTGCAAAGGCTTCTGGTGCTGCGGTGGTTTCCGGGTCTCAGCGGCAGGTACCGCACCATACTCAATGCTCTGGGCAGAGTTGATGGTGCCACAAAGGGTCCAAAGGTGGAGTGGCGGCCCAGTGCAGGTTGAACTGCACTGTCTTCCTCATGCTTGTCCTTTTTCTGCACCGGTGAGTGCCCCCTGTCGGTCCACTGTTTTTTGTCCTTGCTTGGCACCGGAGACGGTGAACGGTGCCAGAGGAGTGCTTTGTACCGAAGCCAAAATGCTCAGTGCAGAATGGGAGCAACTTGACTCTCTGGCTGGTCTGAGTGGCTTTCATTAGGATAGCCTTCAGTCTCTTTTCTCTGTCATTTTTAGTGAAGGGTCTAAAGTCCTGACCAATCTGGCACTTGTCCCTCACATGAGTTTCTCCTAAGCACTTCAAGCAGATGGAGTGTGGGTCACTTACAGGCATGTTTGCTAAAGGAGGCACAAGGTTTGAAGCTCAGGGATTGGCGCATGCCCAGCCTCTGAAGCAAAGGGAGTCCCTCAACGATAGCGACTATCTACACTAACTACAAAATCTATGTACACAAAAAACTATGTTTAACGAACAAACTAAGAATTAGAATCCAAAACCCATTGGGAAGAAGCTTTGCCCAAGCAAGGGGGGTTGTTCCAGCAGCGGTAAGAAGGAATTGAGCGAGCATGTGGTTGGCAGCACCTCTTATACTGGTACATGAGCGTGCGTGGCTCCAGAGGGTGCTAGTGGTATCCACTGGGCTGGCTCTAAGGGAAAAATCTCCAGCAATGGGGCACACAGTGCACAATCCCCCCACACGGAATGGACATGAGCAAACACTCGAACAAGAACCTATGCTCCACTTAGGACTAAATCGAGAATAGCCTCTCCTTTTGTAGGTTCCAGGACAAGCTGCTCCAAGAAGCGGTCACTAATGATGTCTAGAAATTTTACCTCTGCATCTCATCCTAGAGTGTGACATACACCCAGTCAGTCAGTATGGGGTATAGTTGAAATCCCCCACTATTATTGAGTTTTCTGTTTTTACAGCCTCTAATCTCCCTGATCATCTAACTATTACCATCATCATCCTGGCAGGTGGTTGGTAGTATATTCCTACTGGTATGCTCTTGTTATCAAACACCAAATCTTTTTTCTAATATAAACACCAACTACAAAACTAAAAACTAGAAGACAATTCTGTACTGAAACAATGCACATCAACGTATCAGTGACTGAAAACTTAAAAGTAATCTAAATTCACTTATTGATAGACAGACTGAACAAGAGTGCGGCATGTTCTTACAGAGAGGTCATCCTTTAAGGTCAAACAGCTAGAGTTAAAAAAAAAAAAATCAGACTGCTTTTATATAAATTTCAATAAAAGCAAACACTTCCAAGGGTATCATATAGGATAATCACCAGGGGGATTTCTGGTTTCAACTGCAGAAATACATGTCTAAACTAAGTCATTCAGAAGGATTCAACTACCATACCTGAGGTTACAGATTTAAGGACCAGGTAAAATATTATGTAATGTACACAATGAAGACATACCGATTTAGTGATTTTACTACACAACAGTCTGCAGTGTTTTGTGAAGTCCTTACGAAAGCTTCCATCAAATGCATTAACTTTTTTTTTTGCTTTTTTTTAAACGCAAGCTAGGTGAACTTGCAAGGTCAAGTCAATGACAGCAGGAAAAAAACAAATGGTGGTTTAGATAATCTCAACTATGCATTTTCATGTTTTCTGATGTTTTTGTTGTGTTTGTCTTAACCTGATCTTGAATATAACAGTAGCCTGAAAAGATACTCTTCAAGTAACCAATAGGTACTTACAATCTTAACTTCAGTTTAAGAAGTATTTTGCTTGTGAACCTAACTTTTGAATGAATCTTAGTAACATCTTTAAAAATAAACTTACAGTATAACATTCTGCTGCAAAAAGATAGCTAGTTTTCTATAATGAATGTGTATTGGCAAATATAAGCTAAGCTTCCTCTATTAAAATCATTTTCCTAAAAAAAAAAAAAAAAAACAGTCAAAATTTCAATTGGGAAAGTTTATTTTGTACTAAGTTAAAAAAGTTACCTGTTTCAACTGCA
Source organism: Gopherus flavomarginatus (assembly GCF_025201925.1). NCBI lineage: Eukaryota > Metazoa > Chordata > Testudines > Testudinidae > Gopherus > Gopherus flavomarginatus. The sequence goes on along the minus strand of NC_066620.1, from coordinate 20,492,615 downwards.
TCATGGTTAGCGTAAAGAGGGTTACAAACTGTTCCTCATACTGGCTTACACTGACACCTGCAATCTCTGTGAGGCACTTCAATGAGACGTTTCGAAACATGGGAACATTTAAAAACTATAAGAAAGATTTCAGAAAGAAGATTAGGGATATTACAAAAAGGCAAATTACATATTAAGCATTTTATTTCAGTTAACCAAAGCTTCCATTTTATTTGTTGGTAATTATCAATGAAAAACAAACACAAAAGCCCACATGATTACCTTGTATATTAATGTGCTGATTAACTTGGTCTCAAAAATGTATCCCAGTGGAATCCAGTTAAGGAATCTTAGCAAAGTTTCCAAAGTTGCATGAACAAGAGGAGCATTTTGGGAATTTTCCTGTAATGGAACAAATATATAAACTAGTTTACTCTCTTCTTACAAAATTCCACTCTATTTTAAAAAGTTATTGAAATTAGACTTACCATCACAAACTGACACAGTTGAAATATCTGAGAGAATTCATTGCACATACTAAAAAAAATAAAATAGTAAGATGTTAAACATTCAGCATTGCCACATTCAGTAAACTACACTGTCCACTTCAATAATGCTGCTTTGCCAGTAAGAGAAAAGTTTCTGTGAAAATTATACAAATCTCTCCCCATGTGCAAATCGGATTTGCAATCACAGGCACAGAACACCAGTCCTGCTCACAACTAAGAGGGCTGAACTACACCACAATACATATAAATGTAGAAGCTGATCACAAAGCAGAAGTGTACACAGCTGCTAAATGAGTCTGGTAAGGTTTAACAATGTCACTAAGAAAAAGGGAATCAAAATACTCAAATTGAATCTCAAATTAAAAAAGCTACTACGGTAGCTAACCAAAAACCTTTGATGAGAGCAATTCTGCAGCAGCAACTGAAAATTTGATGTACATCAGAAGTATGTGAAAAATTACAGAATATTTTACTTGCCTGTCTTTCAAATGCTTCGCTTTCACTTGTGTTATCTGTCCACTGGAGAAGTCAAAAACTTCTTCACTTAACAGTTTAAGGATCACCATATTGTTCTGGCAAAGACTCTCACTTGTCCGGCTTGCCCCTACGATATCACTTATGAATGTTGGCCAGTGTTTGGGCCATTCCTGTTTCAATATCTGAAAGTACATAGAACATCCATGTGGTTGGTACAGCTTTCTTTCTAGACATTCCATACGCAAACCAGTTCTTCTGGTTAAATTTGTTAGGTGTATAATTTTCTTAATGCAAGATTAAAAATAAAGTAGCAGCTAGAGTTTACCTGAACAAGAATCATATTCAGTTTTCCAATATACACTTTTTCTTTCTAGAGTAGAGAAAGAGAGAGAGTTAAGTTATCAGTAATGTTTTCCTCCCTTCCCATGTCCCTAAAGAGAATTCACTTACTTCTACACATGTTGGATCAGATGAGGTCTTGATAATTAAGCCGACAACATACTTTTTTATTCCTACAAAGAGAGTTAAAAATTAATTTTCAGCTTGATCTGCTATTATGGATAAACTACCTACACATGGAACCCTGAATCCAGAAGCATTAAACAGTCTCTCAGCAGTGTGCACATGTACAACTTCAAGCTAGTTTTAATTACACACGCACGGGGATCAACTGGAACAATCCAAAAACATCTGAAATTCCCCAAAGAATATTAGTTAGTGTCTTCCAATCACATGCATATTTTAGTTGCATGAACTGCATCAAATGGAAGTCTTCTTGTTAAAACAAAGGAAGCTGCAGAATGACTAAGAAATGGAATGTTAAATTTTCTTATTTTAATTTCAATAGACTCCGTGCTCTAATCCTGTCATAAACAGATAAGTAAGAGTTAATAAAACAAAACTGCTTCATATCTCTTTTGCCTGTACTTGTATACTTGGGCTGGGAAGGTATTCCCAGTGTCTAATGCTGAAAGACCATGCACCTATTCCATTTTAAATGTACAAAGATAATTTTTACTGTTTTTCTCTGTTTAATTAAAAGCTTTTCTTGTTTAAGAACCTGATTGTTTTTTATTCTGGGGAGACCCCAGGGGACTGGGTCTGGATCCACCAGGGAATTGGTGGGGAGAAAGGAGGGAAGGGGGAGAGAAAGGTTAATTTCTCTCTGTGTTAGGATTACTTTCTCTCTCAGGGAAAGTCTGGGAGGGGGAGAGAGAAGGAGGGGGGAAGGTGGATTTTCCTCTCTGTTTTAAGATTCAAGGAGTTTGAATCACAGTGATCTTCCAGGGTAACCCAGGGAGGGGAAGTCTGGGAGAGGCAACGGTGAGGGAAAGGGTTTACTTTCCTTGTGGTAAGATCCAGGGGGACTGGGTCTTGGGGGGACCAGAGTGTACCAGGCACTGGAATTCCTGGTTGGTGGCAGCACTACAAGTACTAAGCTGGTAATTGAGCTTAGAGAAATTCATGCTGGTACCCCATCTTTTGGACGCTAAGGTTCAGAGTAGGGGTTTATACCATGACAAATCCAAATGAATCTATGTACTTTACTGTCACTAGAAGTTCTGCCACGTTTCTTGGGCTTCACAAATATGGAGGCTGCTGCAAAAATGTGAAATACAAGATACCTTGGGTAACAACTGTGGAAAGCCTATTAGGCTACTTTTCCCCAGGAACTGAGTCTGACACTAGCCAGTCAAAAATGTCAAATACAGCAATTAGAAGAAGAGTTCTGTGTAGCTCGAAAACTTGCCTCTTTCACCAGCAGAAGTTGGTCCAATAAAGGATATTTCCTCACCCACCTTGTGTATCTAATATTCTGGGACCAACACGGTTACAATATTGCGAACATAAGAAATTGGCAGCTACGGCAACGCTGCAAGAGAGTTCACTGAGTACAGTGTATTCCCATCCCCTATCACTTTTAGGGTTTGTCTACACTTTGAAAATCTTTAAAAACAAAACAAAACCCCACACAAGTTTAGCTAGATTGGTTTTAAAATGGTAGGAAATATATAGTGCAGACAAGGCTATAGCTAGACCTGTTTTAACCACCACTTTAAACATGTTTTTCAGTTGGTTTAACAAAAATGGTGGTAAAAACAGGCCTAGCTTTCTCTACATTATGTTTCTGACCATTTTTAATATAATTTCAACTGACCCAGTGGGAATGTTTTTGTAAATTTCCCTCTGTACAGGCATGGCCATAGAGACACTATTCTGTTTCTCTTGCCCATTTGAAATCATTTGAAAAAAATTTAATAAATTTTAAAAAGTTCCGGTCATATTTTTTCCATCATCAGATGCCATGTGTGAGCTTATCAAAATTATGCTTCCCTACAGTCTCTAATTTTTTCCATCATCATCACAACACAAGTCACTAACACATCAGTTCAGGTCCACAGATTGGGCCTCGACTGATATGTGTAATAGTTTTATAAGACTGCCATAGATTGAACGCACTTTACTTTTTTGATTTTAAAGCAAATATAGTACTTATTCATTAACAGTCCCACTTCTATTTGGCTTTCACACAGCAATTAGAGAATCTGTCATATACTAGACAACTGAAAAGAAACTTTTCTAGAAATATTTTTTTCTTCTGAATAATAGTTTAAATACACTTTTTCCAGAAACAAGATATTATAGCCACTTAAAGCCATGTAACATTTGGATCCACTACCAGTTGTGAAGTGATTAGAGCAGTGGTCCCCAAACTGGGAGTCATGAGGAGTTGAAAATTATGCAAAGGCTGATGGGCCAAACCTGAGCAGAGCTGCGTGGCGCTGGAAGTTACGTGCATGTCATGCATAGTGTGTACCATTTTGTTAACCAGGCTCAGGGTGAGGCACCAATACTCCCTGTGGTTGTGTTGGTGAGATCCTCTGGCAGTGGGAACCTGTGACAGGGCCAATGTGCCTGCTCAGGGCCTGAATACCAGGGCTTTGGAGCTGTGCTCCGCTCCAGCTCCAGGCAAAAACCTACAGCTCCACTGCTCCGGGCTCCGCTCCAAAGCCCTGCTGAATACCCAGCGGTTGCACTACCACTGCCAGGAGTAGAAAGCTAGGCCAAGACCACCAGCAATGTGGTGTAGTGGGGATGATATGTGGGCATTCAGTGCCTTCTACCCCAGCAGCCACTGATACCTGGGGCTGTACAGGTGCCTCCAGGGCTGGGACACACTTAGCAGCTGCCCGCAGCATGAGTAAATATCCTCCATCCACTTTGCTGTTGCCAGCACATAGTATTGGTGCCTTTCCACAAACCAGGCTGTCTTCCATCCCACCTCCAGTCAGCCCCCTTCATACCCATCCCCTCTTCTCCCACCTCAACAAGTCCCTTTCTCTGCTCTCCTAGACTCACACAACTTCTCTTTCAGCCCAACCCCACCCAAATATCTCCCTCAGGACAGAAGGAAGCACTCCTCTCTTCCAGCCCAGGGGTCATGTTAACAGAAGTAAGTCCAAAGGGAGACATGACATGAAAAACATTTGTGAGCCACTGGATTAGAGCAGTGGCTCTCAACCTTTCCAGACTACTGAGCCCCTTTCAGGAGTGATTTGTCTTGCGTACCCTCAACTACTTGCTTACAAAATCAGATATAAAAATACAAAAGCGTCACCACACACTATTACTGAAAAACTGCTTACTTTCTCATTTTCTCTGTACGAAATTTTAGTTTGTCCTGACTTCGCTAGAGCTTTTTATGTAACCTGTTGTAAGACTAGGCAAAATATCTAAATGAGTTGATGTATCCCCAGGAGTACATGCACCCTGGTTGAGAACCACTACTGTAGACAACAATGGACTAGGAACTTAAAGCACTTTGCATATAAATGGTCACATGACCAACATAAGTGACTTTTTATAGATTTTACCTAGTTACTGAGAAGTAACTTATTTCTTACCCTAGGGGTAGGGAACCTTCTCTCTCTCTCACACAGGCCATTGACCCACGGGGGGGGGGGGGGGGGGGGGGGGGGGGGGGGGGGGGGGGGGGGGGGCACCAAAAAAAAACAAAAAACAAAAAACAAAAAACAAAAAACAAACACCCCACACACAATCACGGGCCACTGATCCGCCCAGGGAGGCATGATGGCTCAGGTTTTCCCCCACAGCGGGGCGAGCCAGTGCTTGCAGCTCCAGCCCCGAAGAGGGGTGTGGGCGGATGAAATTAACCAATGGGACGGATTCGGCCCGTGGGCCCTGGGTTCCCCACCACTGCCGCAACCCATTAAAAAAGCCTACACTACCCAGTTCCCATTGCTTTTGGGGAGCGGAGACTATTCAATTCTACTGTAACCATATATTACTTACAGGGAGTATTATGCAATTCTACTTCAGATTCTTTTAACAGACCAAGCCATAGATACATTTCTGACTAGGAGTAAAAAATATTTTAACTTTAACCCTTCGATAAAGTTTACAATAATGTTTCATTATGAGAGCAACTCAACAGAACTGCTGTCACAAGATATGTTTAAACTTGTTTAAATAGTGAGTCAAGCACATGAAGAACTTGTTTCATAAACTGCATTCTCCATTACTACTTCTGTTCAAGCTTGAAAAATTTTAAACTTCCACACACCATTATGAAAGTGTTCTCCTTTCTCCCACATATGTTCTGGAAGCACACTGAAAGCTTCATAGAAGTTTACTTTGCGGTCTTCCCCCATATTATACAAAAGAATGAAGTGTTCATAAACCACAAATGAACAAGAGCAGAATGTCTCTTTTTCAATCAAGACACCAGTTAGAGACATCTTAGAAGATTACAAGACTGACTGTAAGGGAACACCTACACAGCAATTAGGCCAGCCACAGGTGTTTGGGTCAGTGAACTCTGGCTTGGGGGGCTGTAAAATTGCTGTGTAAAACTTTCAAACTCAAGCTGGAGCCCAAGATCTGGGACTCTCCAAAAGGGGAGGATCCCAGAACCCGGGTTCCAACCTGAGCCCAAATACCTACACAGCAATTTTTAGCCCTGAAGCCAGAGTCAGCTGACCCAGGACAGCTACAGGTCTTTTATTCCAGTGTAGACACATCCTAAACATCTTGCAGACAATACTCTGCTATGGAGGAGCAAGTCTATATCGTGAAGCTGGAAGCCATTCTGGAAAGAAAGGGTTTCAGGGGAGACTCTGGCTAAACAATGGGTTGAATGGACAGCTGGACAACAGCAGCGGACACAATACCTAAATTTAATAAATATTGTAATCATCTTAACTAAACTGTGAAATGGGAAATGCCTCCCACACTTCGGCATGTTTGCTGCTTTTTAAAAAAACACACATTTTAGGTTGTAATCCCTTGTCTGTATCTGAACAGTCCATGTTCAATGAGGCCTCAGTCCTGACTGAACTATAATGTCTGTTCCTATCCTCTATTACGTGACAATGTGTACCCTTAACTGGATTATGCAAGTGCACGCAGATCCTCAGATAGAAGGTACTACATAAGTGACAAGTATGTCACAAAACTACCTTGTGAACTTAAGACCTTTATGCATAATACTGAATTTTAAACAGATATATAGCAATGAAACTGCATCTATCTAAAAGCAAGTTTAATATTTTAAGTACTATAAAAAAATAAACTAACCATATGTGAGACAGGCAATTAAATACTCTCACTTTATACAGAAAGGGAAACAAAGGCAAAACTGAAGTGAAAGCTCAAGGAAATTCCATATTAGAATTAGGACTAGAATTCAAGACTTCTGGACTCCAAATCCCGTACTCATACCTCCAAGATCACAGATTGAGATCCATGACTCTTGTGATAATTGGCCAAGATACATGTCAGGTTTGAACAAGCTCTGAAATACTGTCTTCTTGCCAGTACCCTTTAGAAAGCGATAATACTTTCCCCACTATCCTAAATTACTTTTAACACCTTTAGAGTTGAGAGTGGTTTGCAAATGAAAAAGGCTGAAAACCACTAGACTAGATAATCACAATGATCCCTTCTGGCTTTGGAAACGATGAATAATAAAAAAGAGTGGCATTTAGTACAACATCCTATTTTCTTGTTCTTATAAAAAGTAGGGGGAAAAAACCATCTTTTTTCCCTTCCTGTCCTCTCCCTGAAAGTTTTATGCAGACTCTTATTCCCCCAATTAAAGTACATCAGTATGTGCCCTCTCCCCATCAATGAAGTAAGCCAACTAGGGCTGTCAAGCGATTAAAAAAATTGATTGTGATTAAGTGCATTGTTAAACAATAACAGAATACCATTTATTTAAATATTTTTGGGTGTTTTCTACATTTTCAAATACACTGACTTCAGTTACAACACAGAACACAAAATGTATAGTGCTCACTTTATCTTTAGATTACAAGTGTTTGCACTGTAGAAGAATAAAATAGTATTTTTCAATTCACCTAATACAAGTACTATAGTGCAATCTCTATCATGAAAGTTGAACTTACAAATGTAGAATTATGTACAAAAAAACCTGCTTTCAAAAATAAAAATCAAGTCCACTCAGTCCTACATCTTGTTCAACCAATCACTCAAACAAATTTGTTTACATTTTCAGGAGATAATGCTGCCAGTTTCTTGCTTAAAATGTCACCTAAAAGTGAGAACAGGTATTCTCATGGCACTGTTGTAGCAGATGTCACCAAATATTTACGTGACAGATGTGCTAAAGATTCACGTGTCTCTTCATGCTTCAACCACCATTCCAGGGGACATGCGTCCATGCTAATAATGGGTTCTGCTCAATAACAATCCAAAGCAGTGCAGACTGACGCATGTTCATTTTCATTATTTTAGTCAGATGCCACCAGCAGAAAACTGATTTTCTTTTTTGGTGGTTTGGGTTCTGTATTTTCTACATCGGAGTGTTGCTCTTTTAAAACTTCTGAAAGCATGCTCCACACTTTGTCCCTCTCAGATTTTGGAAGACACTTCAGATTCTTAAAGTTTAGGTCAAGTGCTATAGCTATCTTTAGAAATCTCACACTGGTACTTTCTTTGCATTTTGTGAAATCTGCAGTGAAAGTGTTCTTAAAATGAAAATGTGCTGGGTCATCATCCAAGATAGCTATAACATGAAATATATAACAGGATGTGGATAAAACAGAGCAGGGGACATACAACTCTCCCCCAAGGAGTTTAGTCATAAATTTAATTAGCTTCTTTTTTTTCTTTTTTAAACGAGCGTCATCAGCATGGAAGCACGTCCTCTGGAATAGTGGCTGAAGCACAAAAGGGCATATGAATATTTACATATCTGGCACACAAATTCTTGCAACGCTAGCTACAAAAATGCCATGCAAATGCCTGTTCTCACGTTCAGGTGACATTGTAAGAAAGAAGAAGCCAGCATTAGATCCTGAAACGTAAACAAGCTTGTTTGTCTTAGTGATTGGTTGAATAAGAAGGAGGACTGAGTGGACTTATAGGCTCTGAAGTTTTGTACTGTTTTGTTTTAGAGTGCAGTTATGTAGCCAAAAAAATCTACACTTGTAAATTGTACTTTCACAACGAAGATTGAACTACAGTGCTTGTATGAGGTGAACTGAAAAATATTTCTTTTATCATTTTTACAGTGCAAATATTTGTAATAAACACTGATTTCAATTACAAAACAATACAATATATATGAAAATGTAGAAAAATATCCAAAATATTTAATACATTTCAATTGGTATTATATTGTTTAACAGTGCAATTAATTTGAGTTAATTATGTGAGTTAACTGCGATTAATTGACAGCTCTAATGCCAACCTAATTCCATAACCCACTAGAGCTGTAAAATGGGGGAGGAGGGAGAAGAGAGAAAGAGTCTGTCGTCGCACCCTAGGAATAAGCTGCTTCTACAGTTCCCTGCTTTTGGTAGGCCAAGAGCTTAGTACTAAACTAAGCCCCTTGATCTTAGCCAATGCGTTATACTGTCACTGAACACATTCATTGTCAAATGATGCTAGAGAAAAATGTTCACATTTCATAATAGACTGATTAAACAGGTGTCCACACTAACTCAATGAAAGATAAGCTACCTTTACCACAAAAGTAGAATTTCATTTCACATTCCAAAGTCAATTATCTCTATTACTGGACCATAGGCACAATATCTTTCTGGGCAAGCTTTCCATATTTTGTACCAGAAAACCAACCTAGTTCTCAGTTTCCCATTATCATGGGACATTCCCTATAAGTGTGCTCTCATTAGTTAAAAGTAACATTATAGTAGATTACAAAGTTCCTAATACTAATCAGCCCTATACAAAAAACTTATAAAACATTTTAAAAAAAATTAAATAAGCATCAGATGACTTTGCATCAGCAATCACTGCTGAACATGTAGTATTTTTTCCTTCATTTTATTAACTAAAGTGCTTGCATTCAAAACTGTGTGCCATTTTACTACTCATATACTCAAAAGGCACTAGTTCAATGTCTGGACTGAACCAACATATCCTTCTTCCCACTCTACCCCTCAGAGGCCTTAATATATTTTCTTCCAGAGCTTGCAAAGTCACCTTGTACACTGGGAATTGACAAAAGCAATGCGTTCTCCCAAGAGCTGAGCACCCTAGCAGCAAGTCTAGCTCATCCCTTTTGTGACCCGCATCTTGACACCTCAATATGGCAGAGACCAAGTTGCCAACAGTACACTGGGACAGACACTTAGTCTTTATACTTTTCTTTTTTATCTTAACATCTTCCCAAGAGTTCTGTATTCCAAGAATCCATGTTTGTCCAGATGGCTTTTTTTTTTTTTTTTTTGGATAGGCCTTTAAAAACACTAAATTTATAAAGTACTTTAAACCACTGACTTTATCTTTGTTCCTGATCTGGAATCAAATCACGAAGGATACAGTTAAAATCAGCACAAAAGTGACCAATATATTCATCAATTTTAAAAACTAAACTCAATACTTGAGAAAACCAAACGTAGCTGTGCACAACTTCAAAAGCACTAGTCCCAGAACACCTCAAAATGCCAATCGCCAATAGGGCTGTACAGTATTGAGAAATTCAAGGCAAAATGAGAGTAGAGATCCATGTTCAAAGGACACATCTTCAGAAGATTGCTTCCTGTATTTGGAACTGTGGACTGAAGGCAAAAAAAAAAAAAAAAAAATCCCAATGAATAGAAATTCCACTAGTCCAACACCTACTACTACTTAAGCCCGCATCAGTAACAATAAATATGGCCATTCTGAGGAACCAATAACCATTTTAAAACAGTTTAACTAGTTTGTCTCTCACAAATAAGACTAGAAACAAATTCTGTATCCCAAAGGAAAAATTAAGAGGTTCAGCTTTCCAATGGCACACGTCACTGGTTCATCTCCCATAGACCTCATGATCACCAAATCATTAAATCAGGTCATCCCAATAACCTTGTTTTCTTCCATTCACAATTGAATCCAGACCTAATTTTAAACAGCTACAGAACTTATCAGGATTGTGACTATCAGCAGAAACCAATGTTTTTTTCCCATTTGAAAGTAGCTGGCATCCCCAGGTTTCAAGGTAAGTCATTACTTCTTTAACTAAGTTTCAATAAATATTTACTGTAAAAATCCAGCCAGAGGATGGTAAGCGTTGTAAAAATAAGATGGTAATTAAAATTACCTGATTCTGAAGTATTGGTGTCATACTGCTTATTTTGTTAGTGTAGGTTAAACTCCTAAAAAGTCAATCTTAAATCTGGCCCCATATTTTACTTTTATCCATCCTTCAATTGGATGATTGGGTCAAACTGAGCAGGCCTCAGCTCCACCTATGATCATCTTATGGGCAATTAGATAGCCAGATAAAGGTTAGAGAAGTTCAGTTCTCTGCTATCAGGCCTCAGCCATTAGTAAAATGCAAAAGATGAAAACATGGCAGAACTGAAATACTCATTCTGCAGGCTCAACCCCCTCCTCCATCTGATGCTGCTGAAGCCAAAAAGATGGAGCCATCAAGCCATACCACAACTCCGCGTATCTGGCTCTCTCTCCTTCCCGACACAGTTCCCAGGATGTAGGGCAGAAAACAGAAGTAGATTGTTTAGTTTTAAAACTAGGGTTGTATTTTAGTTTCTTTTAGCTACTAGTCCAACTATGATCATTATAGTAGCTGAAAGCAAGTAAAACACAATCCCAGCCCTAATACTGGACTGATAGTCCCAACCTGCCAAAAGACAAATGAAACTAAAGAGTATAGTGTAGATGAGTGTGATTTTCAATAGAAGAGTGATTTTTCAGCTACTGTTACAAGTAACATCTAAGACAGTTTGGTCTATTTCCCCTCCCCCGCCCCTTACCTCACACACAACTGGTTTTATCTGGCCTGTGCATTCGTTAATCCAATGCACGTTTAAGTCATTTACTCATGAAAATGTGTTATATCTGGTCAACCAGTTCACTCCTCCATCAGATATCCTGAGCTTTTACCACATATTGTGATGTTGGGACTGTTGCCACCTACTTCTTTACCCCTGTCCCTCTCCACTAGGAGACACAAGTGGTGCTGAGCTGACAACTACTCTGTCCTCAGCATCAACTGCTGACCCTCCAGTTTTCCCCCACCTTCCAGCTCCAATTGTAGGAAGTCTAAATAAGCATCAAACATATCAATCAGCTGCCAACTGCTCTGCAAATGACAGAGTGCGTGAAGGAGAGCAGCTATGGTAAGCACTGTATAGAGAAATGGTGCAAGAGGAGAGGAACAGAGAGCCTACTTTACTTGGAGGCCCAATGTGACATTGTTGGGCAAGAACAAAGATGCCCACAATCTTTCCCACAATGATCTTACTCAAAACTGCTTTCTTCTATGCCTTCTGCATTTGTCTTCTTGAGTCAAATAAGCATGTTTACAGCCAATTTCTCCCGCTCCCCCAATTTAAAATAAATCTACTTAGTAAATTATGCCCTGCCAATGGTTTCATCCTCTACCATCTGAACATCTATTAAACACGTTAATTTGACTAAACTTCATATACAGTCTGTACCAATTCTCTATTCTCAGTGACCCATTTTGCTTATGTCTTACACAAAGCAAGAAGGTTGTTGTTTAATTTTATATTTTTGTTTTTTAGAAAAAACGAAAATGTAAAATTAAACTAGTACCGAAACCTACTATTAAACTTACTAGATTTCAAGTTGAAGATGTCCCTTTAGAGCCCTGAAAAATTCTCAGAAGTTCTACGGAGTTTAATGTTTTTATCTTGGCTTTGACGTCACTTCCTGAGAGACTGTGTGACTTCCTGTTACTGATGTCACAAACAAATCCCACTTCTACATCTATAGTTGGAGCAATAATCTTAAAAATGGACAAAAATATTACATTGGATGGGAAACAATGATTTTTTCCATTAGTATTCATCAGACAGTACTCTTCATCAAGAACAGGTCCTCTTTAAAACCAGGAAACCGTAGTGCTTGGCACAAGAGAAGCAGCAGCACAAGTTCAAGTGCATTTCAAAACTTCACTGAGAAAAATCATAGCAGAAATAATATTTTAAGTCTCCTGGAACTGCAGAAGTTTTACAAAACCCACTACCAGTAACAAAAGAGTATAAAAAAAGTTTAGAACGGTGACAACCATGTTCAACAATTTTTTACATAGCTAATACTACCATGAAATTAGTTTAAGGTCCAAATATCCTGACTTGCCTGAGCTAGAAACATCTTGATGGATTAACGATTCCAACTATTTCTTCTCATTGGCAAAGGACATCTGATCAGTTCAGAATACTGCAGAGTTTAGCTAAGGATTCTTATCTTCATTTTATCAGTTATACTAACCTCTGCAATTTCAAAAACTTGTGCTGTAGACCAGTGGTTCTCAACCTGGGGTCTAGGGCCCCATGGGGGGCCATGAGCAGGTTTCAGGGGAGTCTGTTAAGCGGGGCCAGCACCAGACTCACCGGGGCCCAGGACAGAAAGCTGAAGCCCCACTGCATGGGGCTGAAGCCCAAGGCCCTGAGCCCCACCACCTGGGGCTGAAGCTCAAGCCTGAGCCCGAGCAGCTTAGCTTCATGGGGCTCCCTGGGGCCCCAAATCAATTGCCCTGTTTGCTACCCCCGATGCCGACCTTTGCTTTTATATGCAGAAAATCAGTTGTGACACAGGTGGGCCATAGAGGTTTTATAGCATGGAGGGTGGGGGATGGCCTCAAAAGGAAAAAGGTTGAGAACCCCTGCTGTAGACTAGTGATAGAAAGGAAAATAGATCCAAAAATCAAGACTGATTCATGGAGTTTCTTTAAGGGCAAAAAAGCAAAGAAAAAGTGACAAAAGTGGAGGTTTGCCCTACATTATTTTAAGTTACAGAAATCTCAAATTTCATATATCTTCTTATTTTTATATAACTTTGAACAGACTCTGAAACATCTAATTGTCTAGTGGAATGTGTTAGCAACAAATACAAGTATTCCCTTATCTGCCAATGTTATTTTGAAAAAAAAATTACCAGAACAACATACACTTCTTTTTTAACCACTTAAGGAGTTCTGTAACAGTCAACAGCGATATCTATGGCCTGATTATCAGAGTGCTGAGCACTCTCTCCAACATCATAACAGTTAATGGAAGCTGCAAGTGCTCAGCATCTTTGATAATCAGCCCAGTAAAGAATAGAAAACTTGTCCTGATATACTCACAAATGTTACAGTATGTATCATTCATCTAGTAAATCCAAAAGACAAACCGGCTAGATTTGAAATTGAAAGCTGTTTAGGTAACAGACTGAAGTTTCTAAACATCAGCAGTTAACTATCAAATTCAAAATCATCATACAAAATGTAGTGTAATTTTCCTACCTTCACACTGGTTCCTTGGAAGAATTTTCCATCTCGTTTTTATCACATTTTCCAAAATTTGCAGTCCATAATACTGAAAATTGGAGAAGAACATTATGTGAGTATTTTATTGTAGGACTGACAATAACTTTTAGGATTCTCATTCAAGCAAACATTCACACTTAACATCTAAGATTTTAAAAATATTAAACTAACAAATTTAGTTAAAATAAAGTTTATTCACCCATTTACTGAGTTGTTCATGCATTTTTCTTGTTTTTATTGTTTGCTACTCTAAATAAGTCCTGCTGTTTTGATCATGCTCACACCAGGAGGAGAAATAAAAAAAGCCATTTGGCAGCCAAAGGGGCTATCTGTAGAAGAGAAAGTAGCAGCCAGATATGAATTCACAACATAAATGACTGTCCATATGTTCAAGTATTAAGATAACCAGGCTCCTAAAAAATTTAGCAGCTTGGATGATTTCCTCTACTATTCCTCTGAGCTGAAAGATCTTGGTTTAGCATTATATGTATTGTCACTGGCACTTTCTAAAGAAAGTGTTTCCCAAACTTCACTGGTGTGTTACTTAAGGAACAGCAAGACAACCCACAGGTTTACTTAATTTCAATCCCCACCCCTATGGCAGCTATTTCTACAATTTAAAGATGATCTTTTTTGCTCAGTCAAAAGTAATTACAATTTTAACATGCACTCTGAAATCCTTTTACCTTTCAGGTATTGCTTCCTGGACTCTGACCCAAAAATTTGGCAAGAGTTTACTGGGGAGGGGAGACTACTTTATTCAATCCATTTTGTCCCTACTGTCTATTCACTATGAGTAGTAGAGAGACTTCTGGCACAACCAGCAACTTAATAAGTCACGCACTTTAAAAGTGAACAAGACAGAAGGGAAAAAAGGGAAAAGGAATTTTGTGTTTCTTTAGTCAGTGGTTGCTTAGGGAGGAAGCCAGTACCAATGCCTGAAAGGTAAACTTATTCATGCCTATATAGTAGTATAACTAGAGTTTGGCTGAGAATAAGAGTTCATCTTTAAAATGGTTAGTTGTCATACAAAGTAGAATTCATTAGCATTTCAACCAAAGGGATCATGTAAACTGCACACTTTAACAGCACAATGTAGACTGTCCCAAACTACATTGTACTCAAAATATTAACTTTTTGCTGTTCTCATCTTGACAGTGTTTACTTCCATATGCCTTCCTGCTCACTACAAATTTTTGCCCGTTTCACTCAAAAGTTCCACATTTGCAGAATATTCCTTAGACTTCAAAAACATTGAACGTCGTTATTCTGCAATTACAGAAAACATATGGCATTTTTTTCATAATCAGCAGTAAATGTTTATCTTCTGGGGTTTGTTTTTAATTTTGTACAACTATCTATCAGCTGAAGTGAAGCCAAGATAACATTTGTACAGGAGAATCTAATTCACAAGCACACAATTTCTTTAAAAACAGCATGCTCTACTTTATAGCAAGAAACCTCAGCAACTAAAACAGTTTATAGATATAGCCTCTTTTTCTGTTACAGATAAATAGAAGCTAACAAAACAAAAAACAAAAAAAACTTTTAAAATAAAATTCAGTCTAAACTCCATAGTTGAACACTGGTATCAGGCAGTATTAACATTCCCAAACCAGCTCTAAACCACTTTAAAGTTCCCAAATTGTATGGCTGCAGTCACATTAATAATACACTTCAAGCTAATGGCTAAACAAAACTGTGTCGTTACTTCCTTAACAACTCCTGAGAGCTGTATTTTAAACAAATCAAATCACTTTGCTTTGAAAGGGGGATGGAAACTTTTTGTTAGAGTTTCACACTCACACACACACAAAAGTAACCTGAGACTGCTAGACAAACTTAATTCCCAACTTTTTAACGTTACAAGCGAATGTCTAACCATCATTCTGTTTCCTTTTCTAGATTCCTCGTCTTTTTCCCCCTTTCTGTCCACTATTTTTTTACTGATTTCTCCCAGCTTCTGTATAAGAAAGAAGCAATGTGAACCTTGCCAACTTTAACTTTGCTGTATCATTTGCACATGAACTGAAGCAACAGAGAAAGCAAATGCCTCAACTCCATTACTGTGTCCAATCCACCCTCCTGACCTACCATGCTAGAAGACTTTGTAAGCCATCCTGTGGAATAGATCCTGATAGCTGCCAAACCCTAGCCTGGATGAAGTAATCTTTTTAAATCTTGGCGGGTTTTTTTTTTGTTTGGTTGGGTTTTTTTTTTAAAATAGTTAGTGATTTCTGGCACTGTGTTTCAAGTACCTGCCCAGCTCCAATAGTTGGAATTCTTTTCAGCCCAGAATTGCAAACACTGGCCAATTCTGAACATCTTGGATCGGATTCCAGTAATGTACTTTTTATAGATTATAGACATCTATACAAACATACATTTAAGTAGCACTCAAAGTAAAGTAATGTCTTTCTAGTAGTTATTTAGTCTCTGGTTTTATCTTATGCTAAATATCAGAAGCACTGCAGAAATCGACTGCTGAGTTATGAAGGTGAGGGACAGATAACAGCAAAGACTGAATGAAAAAATGCATGAAATGATCCCTATGGCAGAAATTTCTATGGTATCCTTATTAATTACTTATTCTATGCATTGAATCCCCTTTCCCTCCCACCTCCCAAGAAACAAAAACAATTGATGAACAGAATTCAGTTAAAGGGAATCAAAAGGGTAGACCTTGTGGAGGCCTGCCGTCAAAGCCTAGCTGTGTCAGTTGCACAGGAAGACACCCCTTTTCTTCCTATTACAAGCAATCAACATAATGGAACATTATGATTAATATCAGATAGTGTTAACAGCTTTAAAGATAAAATATGATTGCATAAAAGCCAAATGTCATAGTGCATAAATTTAGCACCAAATCATTTGCAATTTATGTAAATTGAAGAATTCTTTACCTGTTGCTTTCTTTCTGTTCCTCTAATCATCTCATTTTTCACAAGACAAATTTGAGTTTTTAAAAATACTGTTGATAAATCAACTTAAACATTAGTAATGTCTGTCAGTATAAAAAGCAAAGTTTACCAGGCAAGCAAACAGGCAAACACTGTTACTTAAAGGTTAGCACTTTGAGGAAGTTCTTAAACTGTTTTCCCCTAAAATTTACAGAGTAAATTTTAAAAAGTTAGGACTGTTTCATGAATACTATCTGAATTCAGAAACATATCTGAACATGGCCATTTTCTGTTCGAACACAAAGTATATTAAAGTAAAGTGTATCAAGCAGAAAACCATGCATAAAAATTACTTTATAATTAAGAGAAGTGCAAGTCAAACTTAAGACAGTCAAAACACATTTTGATCAACTCTTCTGTTCAAATTGCTCAGAAGTCTTAAGAGTAAAACATGTAGACTTACAAATAAAAACCTGAGTTCTGCCCCCTTAATCAGTCACTATAATGGTGGCAAGGTTTAAAAAGTTGTACAACTTAGTGTGCTCTGCAAGCCAATACAGATTATAGCCAACACTACAAAGTGTTCGGGATGCCTAGCTTGTATTTATTAGACTGCACAAAATAATCCCAGTCTGATCTCTACCTTCAAAATACTTAGGAACAAATTCTGCCCTCAGTTATGTGCACATGGCTCCCAATAACGAGAGCAAACATTTATTCAAGGACAAAATTTGGCCCTAGCAGATTTTATATTACTCAGATCTGTACTTATACCAAACTCATATGAATTCTGCATGTGCTTTGAAATACTTTATTCCTAATTTATCTCTTCCTTAAGAAAACTGTGTCCATGTAAAGGGAAAATTAAATGCTAGGCCTGTTTACGGCAGAGTTAAATTTAAAGCAACTTTAGGAATAAAAACAATTTTAAAAAAAGTGTGGTTTGAAGCAACAAAAGCTAATGCTAAAAATGAGATACCTTCCTCAAAGTTTATGAATGGAAGAAAGGAAGAAAAATCAATTAAAGACCAGGGGCTTACTTTGGTGTTCATATTCTGAGAGAACTCCAGAATAGTATCAACTCTGGTCCATGCATCAGGATGTTCTTTTAAGTGAGTCAAGACTTCCTGTGCCATCCTTTGCTAAAGAAGGATAACAAAAAACACAATTAAATGCATTTTAGAAGCTATTTACCATAATAATAATATATACTGAACAGTTTAAGCACTTACCATATTAAAACCAAAAGTAGTCTGAATTAAGCAAGGAGCAACAGATCACATCAAATGTTTTCTGACTCTTTGGGTCAGCAAGTTTTGTTAATTAACACTTCGGCATTCTCTCAAATCAGAATGGAATGGAATTAGTCCATAAGGAGAATATGTTCAGAATAAGTTCTACTTAATACTCTAAATTTACAAGCTTTCATATATTCAGAGAATTTGAGGTATGAAGGGACCAATAGATCATCTAGTTTGACCCCCTGAGCTTTAGTGCAAATACTTGCATTACTCTACTTGCATTAGAACCCACTGAATCCCAAAACAGAATGCACTTAAGTTCTTCATGTAAAGAACTGTGCAAATACGAAATAGTACTTTTGTACTTGAATGACTTTAAAGCAATATCAAGGGTCTCCACATTTATTGTCTTGATTTCTGTTGCCTTACAAGAAAAAGAGAGGTATTTCTAAAGACAGCACTGCATTCTTCCCTTCTCCCTCATTAAAACCATTAACAACTAGGGCTGTCAAATGATTAAAAAAATTAGTTGCAATTAATTGTGAGAAAAATTAATCAGTTTCAACAGCACAGTTAAACAGAATACCATTTATTTAAATATTTATGAATATTTTCTACATTTTCAAACTTATGTATTTCAATTACAACACACAAAACACTACTTACTTTGTATTTCTGATTAAATATTTGCACTGTAAAAAAAAAAAAAAAAAAAAGGAAAAAGTACTCATAGAAATACTGGAGTGCAATCTCTTTATCATGAAAGTGCAACTTACATTTTTTTTAACCAAACCGCACCCAAAAACGAAATGTAAAACTTTGGAGCCTAAAAGTCCACTCAGTCCTACTTTTGGTTCAGCCAATCGCTAAGACAAACAAGTTTGTGTACATTTATGGGAGATAATGCTGCCCACTTCTTATTTACATCACCTGAAAGTTAAAACAGGAATTCGCATGGCACTGGCATTGCAAAGTATTTATGTGCCAGATACGATAAACATTCACATGCTCCTTCAGCTTCCAGAGATGCTTCCATGCGGATGACTGGTTCAATCCAAAGCAATGTGGACTGACATGTTCATTTTCATCATCTGAGTCAGATGTCACCAACAGAAAGTTGAGTTTCATTTTTGGTGGTTGGGGTTCTGTAGTTTCTGGATTGGAGCGTTGCTCTTTTAAAACTTCTGACAGCATGTTCCACACCCTGTCGCACTCAGATTTTGGAAGGCACTTTAGAGTCTTAAACCTTGGGTTGAGTGTTGTAGCTACCTTTAGAAATCTCACATTGGTACTTCCTTTGCATTTTGTCATATCTGTAGTGACAGTGTTCTTAAAAATCGAACAACATGCTGGTTTGTCATTCAAGACTGCCATAACATAAAATATATGGCAGAATGCAGGTAAAAATCACAGAGCAGGAGACATATAAAGGAATTCAGTCAGAAATTTAATTAATGCATTTTTTTCAATGAACATCATTGCTATGTCTAAGGCGACTGTTGACCCCTTACTGAAACTTAGTAGGGTTTTTTGGTTAGCCGTCTCCCAGTACCAAAAGAAAGTGGAAGGGCCAATGAGAAATCAGGACCCTGAAACTGACAGTATCAGGCCCAATGGGGAGAGGCCAATGCTCCAGGTCAGCCTCATTGACAGGACAGGCAGGCCAATGAGGGAGTCAGAAGCCCAGGGGTCCCATCCTTTGTCTGAGCTGGAGCTGACAATGGCCAGAGTGGGCTGACCTAAGGACAGAGCAAGAGCTCAAGCTGAGCTGGGGAGCAGAGCAATGACAGCCAGATGGAAAAGTGGAGCAGCCCAGGGAGCTGAGCTGGAGTCAGAGCAGCAGCTGCGCTGAGTCAGAGTGAAGCTGGGACTGGAGCAGTCCGGAGCCAAGCACAGTGAGCAGCAGAGGAAAGCAAGGGGGACCTAGCACAGAGGGTCCAGCGCAGGGAGATGCCACCAGCCAAGAAGGCTTGCAGGCTGGACTTGGAAGGGGGGGAGGGAAGCGCAGCACTGGGAAGAAGGGTCCTACTATCTTGAGTCCGAGGGTGTGTGGCCACTGCCAGAGCAAGTGTCCAACCCACTGCATCCATGCAGCACAGCCAGGGCCTAGCATCTGTGAGGAACAGACTGAATTTCCCTTACCCTCCAGAAACAGATGTTTTTGGTTCCCCCCTGCTCACAGAGTGGGGTTATGTTTTCCTTTATCCAGATGATACTAAACTGCTCAAGACAGTTAAGACCAAAGAAGACAGTGAAGAACTTCAAGAAGATCTCAGAAAACTAAGTGATTGGGTAACAAAATGGTAAATGAAATTTAATGTGGATAAATGCAAAGTAATGCACATTAGAAAAAATAATCCCCAACTATACATACAATATGACAGGGGCTAATTTAGCTACAACTAATCAGGAAAGAGATCTTAGAGTCATCGTGGATAGTTCTCTGTACATCCACACAGTGTGCAGCGGCAGTCAGAAAAGCAAACAGGATGTTAGGAATCATTCAAAAAGGGATAGAGAATAAGATGGAGAATATCTTATTGCCCTTATATAAATCCATGGTACGCCCACATCTTGAGTACTTCGTACAAATGTGGTCTCATCTCAAAAAAGATATATACTTTCATTAGAAAAGGTTCAGGGAAGGGCAACTAAAATGATTATGGTTTTGGAACGGGTCCCGTATGAGGAAAGATTAAAGAGGCTAGGACTTTTCAGCTTGGAAAAGAGGAGACTAAGTGGGTATATGATAGAGGTATATAAAATCATGAGTGGTGTGGAGAAAGTGAATAAGGAAGAGTTATTTACTTGTCCTCATAAAAACTAGGGGCCACCAATGAAATTAATGGGCAGTAGGTTACAGTTAACTTGTGGAAATCCTTGCCTGAAAAGGTTGTGAAGGCTAGGACTATAAAAGGGTTTAGTCCATTAATGGCTATTAGCCAGGATGGGTAAGGAATGGTGTCCCTGGCCTCTGTTTCTCAGAGAGTGGAGATGGATGGCAGGAGAGAGGTCACTTGATCATTACCTGTTAGGTTCACTTCCTCTGGGGCACCTGGCATTGGCCACTGTCGCCACACAGGATATTGGGCTGGATGGACCTTTGGTCTGACCCAGTATGGCCATTTTTATGTTCCTTTAACCTTTCCCATTTTTTCCTTATTTTTTAATTGGTTGCTATTGAATAAATTATATTTGCTTTGAACTATATGTAATATCAGTGGAGTCAGGGAAACGTTCAATGAGAAAAGAATATCTTGGACAGGCGACACCCTAGCGCATTGTCTTAAGTGACCATGACAAGACTGGGAGTCAAGTCCCACAAGACTCCTGGGCCCAGTCTTGTCGGGGTTACAAGGACTTTGCCACACAGGAGTGGGGAAGGGGGGTCCTTGAGGTCAGGCAGGGCACAGGAGCAAGGACTCAGATTCTTTCGCTAGCCAATTTTATCAGAGTAGTGAGTGAGCCAGAAAAGTTCCCTACAATAGCGGGACCGTTCCCCCACTTACATAATCATGTCCTCTAGATTGTTGGCTGAAGCATGAAGGGGCATATGAATGTTTGGCATATCTGGCACATAAATACCTTGCAACACCGGCTACAAAAGAGCCATTTGAATGCCTATTCTCACTTTCAGGTGACACTGTAAATAAGAAGCGGGCAGCATGATCTCCCATAAATGTAAACAAACTTGTTTATCCTAGTGATTGGCTGAACAAGAAGTAGGACTGAGTGGACTTGTAGGCTCCAAAGTTTTACATTTTTTTTTTGAGTGCAGTTATGTAACAACTAAATTCTACATGTGTAAGTTGCACTTTCATGATAAAGAGATTGCACTACAATACTTGTAGGAGGTAAATTGAAAAATACAATTTCTTTTATTACAGTGCAAATATTTGTAATCAAGAAAATAAAAAAAAGTGAGCAATGACCACAGTGTTGTGTGTTGTAAATGAAATCAATATATTTGAAAGTGTAGAAAACCAATAAATATTTATAATCAATTTCAATTGGTATTCTATTATTGTTTAACAGTGTGATTAAAACTAACAATTTTAAAAAAAATCACTATTAATCTGTTTTGAGTTAATCACTTGAGTTAACTGCAATTAATTGACTGCCCTATTAATAAGGATTATACAGGCCAAAGTAGGCCCTCGGTGACCTGTCCAACCATCCTGTCTTCAG
Source organism: Gopherus flavomarginatus (assembly GCF_025201925.1). Taxonomy (NCBI): domain Eukaryota; kingdom Metazoa; phylum Chordata; order Testudines; family Testudinidae; genus Gopherus; species Gopherus flavomarginatus. The sequence goes on along the minus strand of NC_066620.1, from coordinate 20,470,531 downwards.
TGGGTGTGCAAAACAACAATATGGAATTTAGATCAGTTTATATATCTGAGTGCCTAAAATCAGATTCCTAGATCCACACTTAGAGAGTCAAATAAGTGGGCACTTCTGGAAAAAAGCCGATTACCAACAAATCCACTGCAATCAATGGAAGGCTGGTGTTTGGCACCTGATTTTATGAGAAGGCAAGTTTGAAACAATGGTGTATAAAAGGACTAACAGAATCTACCTCACTCTCCCAGGCATAACACAGTTAAAGGTAATTTTTTGTCACTCAAATTAGCAAATGGATCTGAATGTAGATAAGGAGCAGATCTATTGAATAAGTATGTGCATTTTTACAGTTACTTTTCAGAACACAGCTGCATTAAGACATTTGTATTCTTAGTCACTGGAAATAAGCATATTATATACCTTACATACATTACATACACTACATACACACATGTATCAAAAAGACAGTCCCCTGGCCCAGAGGGCTCAAAATCTACTTGTCCAACAGATGGCAAACTAGACGGACAAACTAAATATGGTAGGGATGAGTTAAGACACCTGTACTGAATTTTACATATTTTACATTCAGATCAAAATACAGAACTCAGCAACCATAACTGTAAAAGGTCTAACTTGAGGAAGGGCAGGAATGATGAAGTTAGTAAGAATAAAGGGAACAGGAAAAAAAAAAGGAGGGGGTAGATGGGCATTCATAGCTTCTCACTTGCCTACCTGATAAGCAGGTTGAGGTTTTGTAATCATTATGGCAAAAGTGAGCCTTAAGGACAGAGGTATTTTTTCCACGTGTAAGTGGTTTCAGAGGAGAAAACATGGAAGTCTTACTCCTTTAATGGTTAAGAGAAGAAATCTTAAATAACTTATTCTCAGCTAACTTTGCATTCCTACTGTTTCTACCAGTTTTGAAGCTGTGCTCTGTGCCAAGTCTGCCTTTTAGATGCAGTGCTTCTGCTGGCACTAGTGCTTGTTGTGGAAATATACATACAAGAGTCAGTGATAAGATGACACTCACTAAAAAAAAATGTGTGCTTCCACAGGAACACACACTTTGTTCCTTTTTAACACACTACATACTGAAACTTTTCATGAAGAAGCCATGTATTTATGCTCTGATACAATTACACCTCTACCTTGATATAACACTGTCCTTGGGAGCCAAAAAAACCTTACCATGTTATAGGTGAAACCGTGTTATATTGAACATGGAGTGCGCAGCCCTGCCCCCCGGAGCACTGCTTTACCAAGTTATATCCAAATTTGTGTTATATCGAGGTAGCAGTGTATATGCTTAAACATAAATTTACTTCTGACAATTTTATTCCATTTCCCTTTATCAATTCTTTTGTCATTAGTTTATCTAAGTGTCAAAAGCTTAAAAGGCACACAATCCACTGAAATTGTACCCATTTGATTTATAAGGGGAACCATTCAATTTCTTCCATTGACAGAGCCATGGCATTTTTTCAACAAAATTGTTTAGTATTCAGCATTCAAAGGATATATTCTGGTCGTAATTCCTCCTAACATCCAACACCAATTCAACAAAAGAATACTAAAGAGAGAGCAGATATCTTAAAAGCTCCTTCAAGGCCTGCTGCATATACTATTTAAATAGCAAATATTCAGGAGTCAATTCTATGTTACTTTGCATAAGAAATTTCACAAAGCTTCAGAATATATGGGAAATTGACATATTATGAACTTAAACTTGTGACCGCTTAAGTTTGGAAAAGGAGCTCACACATTGTACACACCCCAGAAGATGTACACAAGGTCAAACAATGGGTTTTAGCAGCTATAAGAATCTACACTAAGAAACCTGGCATAGCAGACTGCCTTTTATGGAGGTACCAATATATAAAGTGGGTATTTGTGTGGTTGGTTTTATTTGTTTATTAGTGAGGGGGGAAAGGGGACAGAAAAGATGTTCAGTTACAAATATTTAGCCTCTTTATGACACTGTCACATTCAAATCTTATTCAATGTTTGATACTTTAGGGTGGGATACTTGCTACAAGCCATTACTTGCCACGAAATCTGTGACACTGTCCAGATATTATAAAACAACAAAAGTATGCCAGGAAAACTGATGTTACTATTGTTTGAGCAATACTTATCTTTAAAAATTAAACATCTAGCTTTTACATAGTGCTTAGATAAACTGATTTTAAAAGACAATAGAAGGTTCACTTTCACACAGGTAGCATAAAGCAACTTTAAAATATAGTGAGTATGAAATGCCAAAAAAGTCTCAATCCACTGAATGTATATGGAAAATGTGGCAAAAGAAAGAGTATAACTGAAAGAAGAGTCCAGACATCACATACATTTTTATATCGTCTTTTGTTATGTATGATAACCAGAATAATTTTTAACAAAAGCTTTCCCCCTTAAATATGATCCTGGAGTGAAGTGAATAGTAAATTTGTGACATCACAACTATTTCCATGCTAACAGAATGTCAAACATGGCATGATTATGACTTCCCTACAGGAATAAAGTAAAGTACAGAAGTTGGGCTGTGAGGGAGACAGCTCTTATCAAAGCACACTTTTCCATACATTTAACAACAAAAGAATGACTGAGTTAGCAGATCCTTTTAGAGATAAATGTTCTCTTATGTTTGTCTTATCTTAAGGCCTCCTTTAAAACTGGGACACAAATCAGCATCAGGTGGTCTGCCAAATTTGTAAGGTACCTTGTCACCAATACTATGAAATAGTCTTTCCATGAGTATTCTAGTCATATCAGAGTGAAATTCCCTCTGGTTTAACTCCTGTTAAAATGTGTTGGGTGAACTTGAAATGAATTGAAATTCTTTTACTTAGTGTTCCTCTAAGGATTTATTGACTAATGTAAAGTTTTAATATGGCCAAATCTGTAATACTCTTGAATTAAGACTTCCATATTTTGGACATGTATTTTACCTGGGCTCCTTCTCCATGGTACAGGCAATTCACCACATTGTCCAAGAGATTGATATCCAATTTCTGGTTGAAATCCAGCAGCTGACGAGCTGCATGGTCTGCTAACATTGTCATAATTGCTGGCATAGATTACTGCAAAATAAAATGAATCAGATCAAACTAGAGAAGTTAATCAGTTTCCAGTAACTTTGTAAGAAACTATTTCTACAGCTGCTTTTAAGGGACCTGTTCAATATAGCCATCTCACTTCAAAACTGGCAAGGAAAACTGCACAATTAAAAGTTTTCTTAGACCTCAAAGAAAAAATTATATATTGATGTCACTGCCTGTTGAATTATGAAAGTGCAATACTGCAAACATTAGAAAAACTTCAATATTAACCATGTCTATCTGAAAATTTACAAATTATAATGCCAAACAAGTTGGTGGTAGGCTTTACACAGGAGACTTAATACATGTGAATAAATTTAAGTTTAGCTGGCCTTAGTCTCCAATCCAATTCAAGGTAAGACTGTAGATATGAGAATCAGAATTCAACATGTTACAGCATTAGCAAGCCACACTAAAAGCCAAGTTAGGTTAACAGCAATAAGATTTTAAACAGATACTTGCAAATTTAACTAATTTGTTTCAACTGGAGGTATTTTTTTTGGTTTACTTTTCTGAAAATATTCTAGCAAATAAGTTTATTGACAGGAATATTTGCCAAAAACATTAAATTTAAACTAATATTAAAGAATATTCAGACAGACTTTGGAATTTCCATACCAAATATGCACACTTGAAGTCTAGTTTTATGATTTTTGTGGAAATGAACTGTCACCTATGTATCCAATCAACAACAGCCCAGATCAATTTTCAAATATTTGCAATGAACTGCTCACAGATGAGACAGATGCACCAGAATTATTCAACACACAAGTAAATTGAAGAAGTCAGTGCTAGCCTCAGGAGTAATTTTTCAAAAAGAAAAAAACACAAAATGTATTAAGTTTTCAGCATAACTTACTTGCCCACTTTTAACTACAAAGAAATCTGACTAAGAAGGGGACAGAGAAGGTCTCCCATACTAAAGGAATAAACCTACCAACAGCATATTTTCCACCCAAACATTAACATATATATGTTAAGTACAGAGCAGCAAAATCCAGAGTTTGAAAAATGTATAGGACTCTTACAAGCCAAAAAGTCATAAAAGATTGGAGGGGCATCCACAGCAGCGAAGGCAAGACACTTAGCTGAAAGTAAGGTATTATTTGGTAGGGAATTATCATCCTGGACCGGGCTGGAGGCTCTTTGCATATCAACCTTTGATTTGTAGGTATCTGATCAGCTTCATGCCTCACTTAGGCTCCTGGGAGAAAGGGCGCGCTCCCTCTCTCTCACACACACACTCACACTCTCCCTCTCCTGGAGGTTTCTATGGCTTTACCATTCCTCAGCCTCTTGCTCATAACTTCCCCATGCAGCTATAAAGTGAAATTAAACATGACTGTCCATTTCAGTGATACCCCATATCATTGGCTAGCAGCAGCAAAATCCCTGAACAGCAGCAGAAGCACTGGAGATATTTGTGAGGCTGAACATAGAGCTTCTAGTAGTCCTTGTGGCTATTTCAAAACAAGCTTAATACTACCAAAATTGTTGGATTAGGTCTCCCTGATTCACCAGCAAAACTACAGGAAGTAATCTGTATCTTCATTCCCAAATAATTCCTAGTGTATGTTAAAAAGTTACTGTTTCTTGTTTAAAAAGAAACTAGGTTTAATTTATGCCATCCAAGTTGAATTGTTAAGCTTAGAAAGGAAGACAGAAGCTGTAGTCCAAGTCTGTCCAGGTAATTACTACATAAATGTGAGAGACTCATGCATGAAAGCGCTCACTCAGGAAATTTCTTTCATTGGGATTTATGTAACCAAACATGCTAAATAAGTGTTCCAATACCAGAGGAGCACATCTTTATTTTGAAGTCATACAATTCACTCAATAATTAGTGTCCTGGCAAAAAGTAAATATTAGAGCAGCAGTTCTCAAGCAGTGGGTCTCGACACTGTTTTAATGGGGTTGCAAGGGCTGGCCTAGACTTGCTGGGACCCAGGGCCAAAGCTGGAGCCCTCTATTAGAGGGATTCCTTTTATTACATCAGTTATCACTTTTAGAACAAGTATGTATGCTTAGTAGGATATCAGAATTAGAATCATAATCTGAAATAAAAAAATATCTTAAATGGTTCAATATTTTAAAAATAATCCACCATGGCTGTCAATTTTTTCTTCACTCCAAATATAAATTCCATACTCCACTATGGTTATACAAATGACAGATTCAAAAATGTCAAATCTGAAGAAGCAGGAAAAAAATAAGAAATCATGTGAGATACTAACTGTGGAAAACCCTCCTTCCTGGGGAAAACTACAATTACATCTTGGACAAAGTGCCGACTGCTAAAAAAGCAGTAAAACTATTCAATTCATATAATCTTCGAGTTACATTTAACTCCCCCTCCTCCCAATTCACATTCGCACACGCCCCCTTCCGTTTGCATCTGCTGCACATGGCTGAACAGTGAAGTAGGAAAGCTGCTTTTGAATCTAACCAACGTTTAAATTGACAGACTCATTCAATTTAGGTGAAAGCTGCCTCCAATTGCTTTAAAAAGGTCTTAAGAGCGCACTTCAGCCTCCACATGACTAGAAGTTATTAGTCACGTGGAAGCAGAAAGGAAACATTTCTAATAAAACACTTTGCCACTCCCAGTATTATCTTCAAAATCACCTACCTACTGGTGAACTGAAATAGAAAAATGGCGGCTTTGTGGTCAATGCCAACTGTGATTAACTTGATTCCCTACTCCTAATAACGTACCTACACCAAGTCTACAGTATTGCATGCGATCTGCTAGACTCCCACCCCCATCCACAGATCAGCCAGCACCAAAAACGATTCTAAATGCCACAATATATTAATGCAACAGTGCTAATAAAACTGGAGTGAAAACAAACCAAATACTATTAAAATTAATAAACATGGGAAGAATCTGACACTTGCCGAAACCCAGAAGAATGGAGACTTACTGCTTACATAGCTACCCGATGTTTCAGTGGCCTTGTGCAATGAAGTCCAAGAATAGTTATACCAAGTGTACCGATTACCGTTCCATAAACAGATTAGAATAGCAGTTTTTAAAAGATTTGGGCTGAGTGAATCAGAACATACACACAAAAACCAAGTAAAAAACTGCTTAAAAACACGCGAGTTAAACTCTAGGTCAAATACAACTCTCTACAAAGAGAGACAGCTACGCTACTTCGGGCTGCGCGGGGGCAGCAGCACGCTTCATTTAAGTATAGAAGTAGAAGAAACATTCAGTTACCCCGCCCCACTCAGCGAGGGAACAGCTCCACTTCTAACTACAATGGAAGTCAAATCAGCATCCCCACCACACTCTTACACACTATGTGGATTATTTGTATCAGGCAATTAAAAGTTCAGGTTTCTTCTAAATGTATAGCCTATGCACGATTAAACATGCACAGCACACCAGACCTGCATTATACTCCAGTTTAGACACATATAAAAGTGTTGTGCATTTATATTAAAGTTAATACCGCAGTTCCAGACACTAATGAACCAGCTTGTTTCCCTCCCCCGTATACGTGTGTATATAGCAATAATGGGTAGCAGAACTTTGGTTAAATCTCCTTGCAAAGCTGCAGACACATCAGATTGCCGAACATTTACCCAATTCAATGTAAATTCAGTCGAATTATTATCAGCAAGATATTTGATGTACACAAATACTGCAGTCACACACATGTGAACACACAGACGCACACCCACCCAGCGTAAAGGCCGTTGCTGACTTCCCTTGCAAAGCAGCAGGAATACCGCAGTACATGGAACATTTATACCATTAAAACACACAACTACACGCCAATCGGTTTGCCTAACAGACACTTAACACTAAAATATCTACCGGACCGGGTGGGGGTGTGTGTGAATGGTTGTAGGGGGTTAGGAATAGAAGGCGGTTTGGTGGGTTTCTTTGCAGAGAACAGCAGGGACACTGCAGCCCCTCCCTCCTCTCGGTCCCTGCGTTGTATACAGGGCCACCCCACGTGATCCAGGCGGACGTTTCAATACTGCTGCACAGACACACAAAAATATTTCTGGAAACTTCCACTCCTAATAATTTACAGATTATGTCCCTAGTTTCCCAAGTTCCCAACGCCAGCCCCAGTCCCACACTTCACCTATCACGAAAGGCACAAAATGACCATAATCTACCCCCACGAGCCTTCACAGCAGCCTCCCAACATCTTCTCACACGCTCCTGCTTTCCCCACATCCACGGCATCAGTGGTAGACTCTGTGCTCTCAATTGCACAGCCAAGACGTCTGATGGTGGTACCCCAAAGAGCACAATACTCCCGCTCCGAGTCCTGCACCCCATTTGTGCCTCTCCTACCCCACAGACTTTCTGTCCCCCCTTCCCCCATCCACCTTCTGCTTCTGGCCTCTTTCAGTCCTCTCACTTTCTCCCTCAAGACGTGACCCCGCACCCCATGAGCTCAACCCCCACAGTATTAAGAGTTACTTACCTAAATAGTTTTTACAGCCTCTGCCTTTAAAAAAAATTCGGGCGGGAGCGTGAAGTTTCCAACCACACAAAAAAAATTAGGAGAAATCACACACACGCGCGCCCTCTCCCCTACTAGGCGTTTATTGGTGTCAACCTTCTTCCCCCACCGCCTCCAAGGGACGCGTGCACTGGGCTGGTTGTATGACACACGCTCAGCGCGGGCTGCTGCTACCCCCTGGCCAGGCTCGCTTGCCCCCTGCTGCCCCTGGCGCGCCCTACAAGGACTCGGCCCCCAACTCCCCGCTCCAGGGCTAAGGCCGCCCAGCGCAGGGGATGGAGCCCCTCCCTACCCGGCTGCTTGGCTCTGGCTCCCCAAGCCCCGGCTCGTTGCTTTCCTGGAGCTCCTTGATGCCCTAGTTCCCCAGGCCCCGCTGAGTCGCTGCGTCGGTGGGCCCCGGGTCTCTCGCTCCCCAGGCCCCGGGTTCCTCTGGCTCAGTCTCTGCCTGCCCGGGCCCCCGCTGCTCCCCCTGATCTGGCCGGTGCTCAGTTCACCCCCATCTCCCCCCGCTCGCACTAAACTTTGCCCCCGTGGATGTGTCGGCGGCTCCCCCTGCGGGCTCCCCTGTGAGCAGGTCACACACACAGCGACGGAGGCAGCGGCGGCGGCAGGGAGTGAGCGCAGCGTTTCTCCCCCTCCTAGTGCCACAGACTCGGAACCGGCTCAAACCGGTTCAGACTGGGAGATTCCATCTCGGTTTAGTTTTCAGCCCATGGCGCCGCGAAGCGTTTGGAAACCTCGAGCCTCCGCCCAGCTGCTGTTCCCATTGGTTCCGAACACGGTCGCTGCGCAGGCGGCCTCGCCTCTCAGTGGACAAGGCGCCTGTCCGTCTGCTGCGCTGCCGTGAAAGGGAGGAGCGGGAGGCCCCGCCTCCTCTCCAGCAGCGATTTGCCCGCAGAGGGGGGGAGGTGGTGGAGTGGCAACCCTCGCTGACTGGCCGCGCAGAAGTGTCGCTCAAGGGCGATGCCCGCCCACATCCCCCGACCGCGGGCGCAGTTTTTACCTGCCGCCTATTGGTTGGGCGCTTGGAATGACGTAGGAGTTCGGTTGAGGCTTTTTACGACTGTGCCTGTAGAAGGGCGCGCGGTTGCGTAGAACGGGTAGCGAGGAGCCGAGAAAGCGCGGGGCGAGGTAGCGGGACAGCTAGGAGAGTGCAGCGCTTCTAGGGCCCTCCCGCGGGATTGTTCCTGGCAGCAGCTTCTGTCTCGGTAGTCGCTGGGAGGGAGCAGGGGCTAGTGGGTGCGGCTGTCGCTGGTTTGCTGGGGCAGTGGGAGAAGGGCTCAGAGAAAAAACCGGCCGGGGGGAGGCTGTTGTGTGTGTCAAAGGGAGCCCCCGTGGTTATCGCCCCTGGGTACTTGTGTGGCCCCATCGCCGTAGGGCTTCACAGCCATTGAGTCTTTGTCTTCGCAGCACTCCTGGGAGGCAGGGCGGGGCAGTCCCGTGTGACCGCTGGGTAGCGGGCACAGAGGGTAAGTGACTCGCCCAGGGCCCACAGGGCAGGAAGGCCCTGCCTGAACCGGGAAGGCCTGGCCTATTAGCATTTTATGGTGAATGGGGGTGTTGGGACAGCGCTACCCTGCTCTCTGGTGGCTAGAACTGGCCAAGCGATGACTGTGTCTCTCTTCAAGAAGGTTTGAGAGTGGTAGACATGTTAGTCTGGATCAGCAAAAACAAAAAGGAGTCCTTGTGGCACCTTAGGCCACGTCCAGACTAGGAATTAAAATCGATTTTAGATACGCAACTTCAGCTACGAGAATAACGTAGCTGAAGTCGAATTTCTAAAATCGAGGTACTCACCAGTCTGGACGGGGCGGCATCGATGTCCGCGGCTCTCCGCGTCGATTCCGGAACTCCGTTCGGATTGATGGAGTTCCGGAATCGATGTAAGCGCGCTCGGGGATCGATACACCGCGTCCAGACTAGACGCGATATATCGATCCCCGAGCAATCGATTTTAACCCGCCGATGCCGCGGGTTAGTCTGGACGAGGGCTTAGAGACTAACCTTTATTTGGGCATAACCTTTTGGACACACAATTGCTTATGCCCAGATACATTTGTTTGTCTCTAAGGTGCCACAAGGACTCCTAGTTTTTTTTCTCTTCAAGAAGCAATTCACTGTCAAGGGATGTGACCTGAGAGGGTGGGAGGAGGAGGCCCTTAATAACCACTCTTTGATGGGGACATGATTAGTCCAGGGGAAGGCAACCTTCAGAAGTGGTGTGCCTAGTCTTCATTTATTCACTGTAATTTAAGGTTTCGTGTGCCAGTAATACATTTTAACATTTTTAGATGGTCTCTTTCTATAAAGTCTATAATATATAACTAAACTATTGTTGTATGTAAAGTAAATAAGGTTTTTAAAATGTTTAAGAAGCTTTCACAACCAGTGCTTCTTGAGGTTCAATGCTTTTTCTGTTTTTGTTCTTTGTTTTACTATACAGAAAAATGTATGTTGTACTCTTCCTAGATGCTATAGTGCTTACCTAATCAGGATTTCTCACTTTACATGTCAAGTACTTAAACAGTAGTCCCATTAAAGACTGCAGATGAAACATACATTTTGGCACTTAAGACTATAGCTGGCCATATATGGTATTAGTAAGCCTTCATCACATAGTGGTGGATATTTAACACCAACACAACAGTCCAGGGAAGAAAAAATTATAAAAAGCAGCCTAAGAACATCAACAAAACCTGCTTTTGTAGGAAGTGGTTGGTCCCCTTTGTATTTCCAAAGTGGAAAATACTATACCCAGATCTTTTGATTTGTATCACTGAAGGTAAAAAGAGATAGTAAAAGATCTTTGAAGGGGTTCTTGTGGCACCTGACATCACTGCATAGGGAATTCTCTGGGGTTATATATTATTGGCAAAAGTGTATCTACATGGAGACTAATTTTGACTGCATACATAGGTCTGTCAAGCTTTGCTTGCTTGCTTCCTTGATGTAACTGAAGGAGAAAAGTCACTGAAAGACTCATTTTAAAAAAACCTCTTAAATTCCTGGCTTTCCATTGTTTAAGGTAAAACTGCTGAAAATAAACTGGAAGTATGTGAATGTAGTAAAGATGCCCCCATCCTCCTCCACCAACATATGCACTGTCCACATCAGATGTTTCTGAACTTATTAGAGTTATAACTACTTAACATCGGAAACTGTGTACAATGCTTGTTTGACCATGAGCTCTGTCACTTAGTCTAGGCTATGGACTATAAACACCTCAATAACTATTGTTTTTTTTTTCCAGTATGTCTGAAAATTTTAAAGTCTCTAGTTGTAGACCCTGTAAAATAATACCACCATGGTTTAATTAGGAGAATGTATATAAATGAACTGTGAGTTGGGTAGGTATATTGGGAAATCTGCCCCCACACCTAAAATCAAATACTGCAGCACAATACACTAGAACCTGAAAGTGATAGTAAAATAGTCTAGAGACAAAAGTGAAATTGACTTGTCAGTTTTCATTGACCAAGTTGAAATGAATACAACAGCAAATATAAGTTAGTGGCAATAAATATTTTTAAAAAATACCTATGGTTTTAATCACTTGTTAAAGTCAAAAAGGCATATGATGTAAAAGTTACACTATTTAGTTTAAGTAATTGTGAGAAAACATGAGTGATTTTCACAGTGTGTTGCACTTTAAAGAAAATACCAGTCGACGTGCAAGGTTGTATTTTACGTACTTTACACAGACCGAAGTTGGGAATGTGAAATATCCTATATTTTGCCTTTGAGTTACTTTCTTCAAAATATCTCCTGCCTTCTCTATGCAATTTAAAACACCTTTGCCTCTGCTGTATCTGATAAAAGGTTAATAAGAAAAAAAGATTGTAAGTTAGGTTTCTAGTTCTGAATAAAATATTATAGTCCCTCTTTTTGCCAAGTTATGGACTTTATCACACCAATAGTTCATAAGCAGAAATCTCTATTATATAATTGGTGATTTCTGCTTAATAACTGATGATGTGTTCCTGCCCTATGTTTGCACGAATGTGTGTCTATTATGGAAGGCAGATTAGAAGATTGCAGATAGCTTTCCATTATAAAATGGATTTTGGTTCCCCACCTCTTAAATTTGTCAAAACTAAGACAGTAAACACCCAATGTTTTGTGTGTTTGGTCCTCTGTCAGAGAAACATAGTTGAATCAATTTTAAGATATGATAGAAAGTATGAGAGTTTTCACTTTAAGACCACATTTTTGGAATGGCATCTCAAAAGCAGTTTGAGCTAGAAAATCAGAATTTGTTTCATTCACTTGTCCTTAGGAACCTTTTTGGAAAAGTATCATGCTTAAAATGAGTTATTAGGAACTCCAGTAGTTCCATTGCAAACCTTTTTAATGGTCAGAGACTCTAAATATCATAATAATCTTGCACTGTGGAACTAATGGCTTTTCATTGCGCTATACATGTCGTCTGAGCAATGAGATCATAGACTTTATTCTTTGGTGGAAAAAGCCTGAAGAAAGACAAACTACCTACACATTTCTTTACATGGACTCTGCAGAACTAAGGCCATGTCTACACTACAAATGTTGACTGATGTAAGTTATACTAATATAAAGTTACTCCAGTTAGTATGGGCACAAGTGTACTTGGGTACTTGCATCAGTGCTGTGCATACTCACCAGGAACGCTTATGTTGATTTGCAGTTCACCATGGGTAGGTATATCTGTATGGAGTTTGCCATCATCTGACTCACTGTCTTGGGAAATCATGGCATGGCTGCCAAAGTTTCTTTGCTTTCCTGTGGCACTGCTGCTGATCCCTGTTGTATCTCTTTGCCTGAATCCCCCATGCAGTCTGCTAGTAGATGTTAATGTTTGTACGACTGCTCTGTAGCTGTGCCTGCAACGCTACTTCTCCCCACAGGCCCAGGAAATCCAGTAGCTCCTGTCTATTCCAGACAGGAGTTCATCTGGAACTTGGAGTCTGCCTGGTCAATTGGGAAGTTGCACACAACAATGCAGAGCTGCTAGATGTGCTCACCAAGCTGGGCAATCAGGAAAAGACATTTGGGTTGGTGTTCAGTCTCTGACCTCTAGGCAGGGGATTTCAACAATTGTGACTAGAGCAATCAGTGTCAGGCATCGTGGGACAGCTGCTGGAGAACTGTTACAGTCAATATAGGTCACACATTGTCTACACAGGGCATGTCTATGAAATTAGGTCCATTTTATAGAAGTCAATCTCTAGTAAGCGATTTTATACAGTTGATTGTGCATGTCCCCACTAAGCGCATTAGGTCACTGGAGTGCGTCCTCAATACCATGGCTGGCATCAACTCACACAGTGGTGCACTGTGGGTAGCTATCCCACAGTCCCCGCTGCCCATTGGAATTCTGGGTTAAGCTCCCAATGCTTGATGGGGCAAAAACATTGTCGCAGGCAGTTTTGGGTGCATGTCATCAGTATCCCCTCTGTCCCTCCATGAAAGCAATGGCAAACAATCATTTTGCGCCTTTTTTCCTGGGTGATCCATGCAGATGCCATAGCACGGCAAGCATGAAGCCCGCTAAGCTGCACACTGCTTTTGTGAGCATTGTAAATACCTTGCACATTATCCTGCAGCACGCAGAGCCTAGCTAGGAGTCTCCAGCACGGGGAAGATTGTGAGGACATAAAGACAGATGTTCCTGAAAGCACAGGATGTGGCAGTTGGGATATCATAGCAACATTGGGGCAAGTTATACAGTGGAATGCCAATTCTGGGCCCAGCAAACAAGCACAGACTGGTGGGACCGCATAGTGTTGCAGGTATGGGATGATTCCCAGTGGCTGCAAATCTTTCGCATGCGTAAGGCCACTTTCAGGGAACTTTGTGAGTTGCTTTCCCACACCCTGAAGTGCAAGAATACCAAGATGAGACGTGCCCTGACAGTTGAGAAGCAAGTGGCGATAGCAATGCCTGACTGCTACCGGTCAGCTGGGAATCAATTCAGAGTGGGCAAATCTACCATGGGGGCTGCTGTGATTCAAGTAGCCAGGACAATCAATACCTTTTTGCTAAGGAGGATAGGGACTCTGTGAAATGTGCAGATTATAATAGATGGCTTTTCTGTAATGGGATTCCCTAACTGTGGTGGGGCGATAGACGGAATGTATATCCCTATCTTGGCACTGGAGCACCTTGCCAAAGAGTACATAAACTGCAAGGGGTACTTCTCAATGGTGTTGCAAGCACTGGTGGATCACAAAGGCCGTTTCACCGATATCAACATGGGATGGTCGGGAAAGGTGCATGACGCTCACATCTTTTGGAACTCGGCTGTTCAGAAAGCTACAAGAAGGGACTTTATTCCCAGACCAGAAAATTACCGTTGGGGATGTTGTAATGTCAATAGTTATCCTTGGGGACCCAGCCTACCCCTTGCTCCTATGGCTCATGAAGCCATACAGAGGCAGCCTGGACAGCAGTAAGGAGCAGTTCAACTATAGGCTGAGCAAGTGCAGAATTGTGGTAGCATGTGCCTTGAATGTTTAAAGGGGTGCTGGCGCAGTTTGCTGTATAGGTTAGACCTCAGCAAAAGCAATATTCCCATTATTATTGCTGCTTGCTGTATGCTGCATAATATCTGTGAGAGTAAGGGGGAGATGTTTATGGTGTGGTGGGAGGTTGAAGCAAATTGCCTGGCAGTCAATTTTGAACAGCCAGACACCAGGGCAATTAGAAGAGCACATCGAGGCACAGTGTGCATCAGAGAGGCTTTGAAAAACAGTTTCATGACTGATCAGGCTACGGTGTGACAGTTGTGTGTGTTTGTCCTTGATGCAAACCTGCCCCCTTTGGTGAATGTACTTTCTCTAAGCCAATCCTCCGTCCCCATTTCGACCACAGCTGGCACAGGAAATAAAGTCCCTATTGTTCTGAATCCATTCATTCTTTATTTATTCAAAACAAAACAAAACTTGAGATCACTGAGAACTCTGACTAGTAAAAGGTAGCCCAGATGTACAAAGTATTTGATAATGGAGTGGGTTAGGGGAGGAGGGAAGGACAAGGCCACATTGCTTATTGTAACCACACTACAAATCAAAGCTGTTTGAATGATAGCCTTCTGTTGCTTGGGCCATCCCCTGGAGTTGAGTGGCAGGGTGTCCGGAGCCTCCCCCTCCGCATTCTTGGGCATCTGGGTGAGGAGGATATGGAAATTGGCGAAGAGGGCAGGTGGTTATACAATGGATGCAGTGGAGGAGTGTACTCTAGGTGCTTTTCCTCAGCTCCACCAGATGCCTCATCTGTCCATTTGCTCCCCCATTAGCCTCAGCATCCCCTCCTGTGTGTTCCGATCATGCTCACTGTATGCTTTCCTGGTCTCTGCCACCGAATGCCTCCAGTCTGGGAGGACTGCATGAGCTCGGAAAACACGTCATCGTGAGTGCATTTTTTTTGCCTTCTAATCTGTGATAACCTCAGGGACAGAGTTGATGTGGGGAGCATAGAAATATTTGCAGCTGCAGGGAGGGGAAAGGGAGAGGAGATTTTAAGACGATAACATTTATGAGAACAAAAGGGAGACTCTTTCAGAGTGAATCAAGCAATTCACAGCAGACAGCACATATGTTTTAGGTACAAGGTCACATTTTGCCTTTTATATTGAGCGCCTGCCGGTATGGTTATACATCACACATGGCTGGGCAACAAAATTCGGTTTCCAGGCAGCCATGGTAAGCCAAAGGGTATGTGGGGTTGGCTTCTTCCGCGTTCATAACATGTGGGAATGGTTTCAGACTGCAGCCCCTTCCTTTCTCACAGCAACCAATGCCGGTTGGGTTTACCATTTAAAAGGAGGGGCTGCAGTTTTGGGGGGGATGTGCAGCACACCCCTTCCCTGCCCTCCCCTCCCTCCCACCCCCTGGCATGGCTATTCTCCGGGATGATCCCTTTTAGCCAAGCGCAAACAACCCAGCATGACCTGGGTCTAATGTGTCGGGGATCACCAAACAGAGGAGATTACTGGTCTCTTACAAAAATTCCCTTATTTCAGCCAAGTGACCAGGAATGATGTCACTCTCCTGAGGCTGACACAGAAAGATAAAGACCAAATGTTGCATGAATGCAACCAAAACCCAGGACCATTCACTGCCACACTTTGTGCTGCAATGATTCCAGACCATTTGCTACTGGTTTGGTGTGGTAAAGTGTCCTACTGTGGAGGACAAAATAAGACAGCCCTCCCCAGAAACCTTCTGCAAAGGCTTTCAGAGTACCTCCAGGAGAGTTTCATGGAGATGTCCCTGGAGGATTCCTGCTCCGTCCCCAGACACGTTAACAGACTTTTCCAGTAGCTGTACTGGCCGTGAATGCATCCCAATTGTTCAGGGCAAATCAAACATTAAAAACAATTGCTTTAACCCCTGTAGTGTCATTACAAATGTGCACTCACCAGAGGTGCCTTCTCCACCTTCAGGGTCTGGGAACAATATGCCCTGGGAGGGTATTGGCTCCAGGGTGAGGAAAGGGTCCTGGCTGCCGGGGAGCACGGATTCTCCAGTTGCCTGCTGCGCATTGTCCTTCTCCTCTTCCTCATCCACAAAATCCTCATCTGTGTTGTGTGAGACTGCCACCTTGCAGGTGTCCACAGAGAGTGTTGGGCTACTGGTAGGGTCCCTCCCTAGAATGGCATGCAGCTGATCATAGAAGCAGCATACCTGGGGCTCTGACCCGGAACAACCATTTGCCTCCTTTGTCTTTTGATAGGCTTGTCTGAGCTCCTTAATTTTCATGTGGCACTGCTGTGTGTCCCTGGTGTAGCCTCTGTCCAACATGCCTTGTGCTATTTTGGCATATATATCAGCATTTTTTCTGCTGGATCAGAGTTCTGCCAGCACAGATTCTTCTCCCCATACAGCAATCAAATCCAGTGGCTCCCGTTCACTCCATGCTGGAGCTTATTTGCGATTCTGGGACTGCATGATCATCTTTTCTGCTGAGCTTGCCACGCTGACCAAATAGGAAATGAAATTCAAAAGTTCCCGGTGCTTTTCCTGTGTACCTAGCTAGTGCATCAGAGTTGAAAGTGCTGTCCAGGGTGGTCACATTGGAGCACTCTGGGATAGCTCCCGGAGGCCAATACCATCAAATTGCACAGTGCTGCTTCTACACTACCCCAAATTTGACCCAGGAAGGTCAATTTTAGTGCTACTCCCCTCGTCGTGGAGGAGTACAGCAGTCGATTTTAAGACCCCTTTAGGTCAGCGGAACGGGGTTGTTTGTGTAGACGCATTCATTATAAAATCGACCTAACGCGGCTAAATTCGACCTAACCTCATAGTGTAGACCAGGCCTTATACTATGCTGACCACAGTTGGTCAACCATTGCTCAGTGCTGTTCAGGGAGGTGGTGTTACTGCATCACCGTAATGGGCACTTACATCGGGGGAGGACAAATCTGAGTGCAGAAACATGCATAACTAAATAGATGCAAGGTGACCTATGCTGATCTATCTTTGTAGTTTAGACCATATCTCAGACTGGTTCACAGACTTTAGGGGAATGTGCAGATAGTCTCCTCAGACCTACTCAACTCCTTACAATCTTTAGAACAGGCTAGTTTGAATGACTTTAAGAGGTCCTCAGGCATAGCTTTAAAGAAACTGTTGCAGTTCCAGTAAGCAGAAGACGACGAGGCTAATTTACACAGTTGTCATCAATAATGCAATCAAATGTGTATACTTTATACAGGATAAATAGTTCTACATCAGGTTTTATATTGTTCACTGACACTTTCAAAAATGCCTACATGAAGTTCAAAGCAAATAAACCTTATAAGCTGGAATTAAGGTTGTAAATTTCTATTGATTTAAAGAGAAAAAATATTTAAAATTTTTATGAAAACAGCAAGATAGAAAAATTCTAAGTTGAGGTATAACTTAAAATTTGCACAGTATGAAAATGCAGAGGTCAGGTAAGCCGAACAACCTAAGTATCAATTTTTAGTTAGTCCATTTTTAATTTAATGTTAGCATCATACTTAGTCAAAAGAAGTGCTAAAAATAACAACTTTTCAAGAAAGCATAGTGTACTGTCTGGTGATCTCTTGCCTCTGATGAACACCACTATTATTCTGTGCATGCTATCACTGCAGATTTCCCTATATACAGGGCTGGCGCTACCATTTAGGCAGCCTAGGCACTTGCCTAGGGCGCCAGAATAATTGGTGGGCACCGTTTTGCCGGAGGGGGCGTCAGGCGGCTCCGGTGGAGCTGCCGCAGTGGTGCCTGCGACCAGTCTGCTGGTCCGCGGCTCCGGTGGAGCTGCCACAGTCGTGCCTGCGGACGGTCGGCTGCTCGCGCGGCTCCAGTGGACCTCCCGCAGGCACCTCTGCAGCAGCTCCACCGGAGCCGCGGGACCAGCGCGCGGGGCGGCGAAATTGCCGTCCACCTAGGGCGCTCAAACCCCTAGCGCCGGTCCTGCCTATATACCCACCCAAACCACAGTTCATCTACATATAGCCTCCTACGTCAGTGATGGTGGACCTATTTTACAGAGTCTACAACTAGATTGTGAACTACTGGCCCTGTTGAAGTCAATGGCAATAAGGGCAGACTTTCACCTGCTGTTTTCACCTTTCTGTGGATGCTATTACTAGTTATGACTGGCTGATTCTTTATTTACCCTCCAAACAGGTATGTGACATGAGTAGATGGCTCATTCCATTTCTCAGTGGACAACTGTTCACAAAAGCCAGTTGTCACTAACTGGCGTTCTTGTGAGCAATCCTGAAAGAGGGGCCAAAGATTGGATATGGTGACTGAACCATTGTGAGAGGATATCTGGACTGGTGAGGCAGCATGGGGAATGTTTCTTTGCTCCTGGATATAGTGTACCAGTTTGAAGGATAGGTAGAGGATTTCAAAGTCCAGGGCTGCTCATCTGGCATCTTTAGCTAGCACTACTGTTGGAGTCACCTCACCACTGTACTTGTTGTTAAATAGACTTAGGCCCTCATCCTGCATTTCTTGAACAGCCAGAATTGCCAATAAAGTCAATGGTAGTTTCAGGTCCTCAAGGAATGCAGGCTGTATCCTGCACAGGCTTTTTTGAAGAACAAGGAGTGTACTGATTTGTTTGAGCAGCATTTCCCCTGCTGTTACCAGGACAGATTAGGTTTGTAGAATCGCTTCCATACGATCATCAGAAGACAATGCAAAATAAACGATAATGATTTCAGACTTGCGGCCTAATTCTAGTACTCTTAGTCACTGATTACAAGGTTATAATAAACAGAAATGGCCTGTGATGGTGTGACAGGTGCCTGAGATGACCCATGCCTGCTGATAGTGGGGGAAGAGGGTGGGGCAGAGTGAGAGCAGCTGGCTTCAGCAGTGTTACCAAGCATGCTCAGTCCATGTGAGCATGCTCAGTATAAGACAAGCAGCAAATGAGGGGGTGGGGGAAGAAGCGGCACGTGACACCACATGCCCCCTACAGATGTCGCCTCTGCAGGGTGCTCTACTTAGCACTAGGGGCACCTTCTTCTGGCCACATCTGGGGATTAGCTATACTCAGGTCTTAGGCCCCCTTTCTGCTGTAAGCTGCACACTCTGCCATCTCTCTCTTGCTCCCTGTGATTCAGAGTACTCAGTCTTTGTGGCTTGGCCCCCCTCTATTCACATGATTAGATCTTCCAAGGAATCAAAGTATTTCCATACCAACAATCTCAGGCAGTCTTTTCATGCACTGCCCTCATGGTTCCACTTCCTCAGTGGCCTGTAGGGGAACCTGGACCTACCCACTACTCTAGGTTGCAGTCCAAGGACTTTATACCTGGCAGCTATGGTCTGCTTTCCCTCAGACCTTGCGCTCTTTCCTTGGACTCCTTCCTACAACTTCTGGCTCCCCCCTCCTTGGGGTGTACCAACCTAAACTCCCTCCTTCCAGGGAGTAACTGCACACTGCTGAACCCTGTAGCCTCAGATACACCTCCCTACTCCCAGGGAGTGAGTGCAGGACCACTGCCTGCTCATCCCCCAACCCTCTTTCTGTTGCCAGCTTCCTGCCTTTATAAACCCGGTACAGCTCCTCCCCTCAGCTAGACATCATCAGCAAATTAGACTTTAGCATATCCTGGCTTTTGGTGCAGCCTATAGGTTAATTGGCCTAATTTAACCCTTCAGGCCTTGTGTGGGATGAGCAGCCCATCACAGATGGCATCCACTTTCTTTAGAGCAGTTGTGTTCTCTTGCGTAGCTAAAATCTGTTAGCTTTTTCAGGCATTAGAACGCCATGCCCATTAATCTACTTTTGCTTGTGCAGGAGCAGGAAGAATCATTAGGATTTTCCAGCCCCTTGTAGTTTCTCTGTGTAGGGATTAAAGAGCCATTAAGAATCGGGATTTGCCCCAGTGTCCATAGCCCTGGGTCTCCCACACCTAAATGTTGCGTACTGATTGGCTGCTTCTCTGCTTATTGGTTCGGTGTCTGTATTTGGCCAAATTTAAAAAGGATTCCCTTTTAACTTTGTAAAAAAAATTAATAACTATTTTATCCAAAAAGTCATAGAAAATTAAATGCAGTTGTCCTCTGAACAGAAATTGTGATTAACTTAGAAACTAAATTTAGTCACTGGACTGCGAAATAGAGAGATCATAATACTGATTTAAGAGAAAAGTTCAATGCAAGTTTCACTATAGAATCTCTACAAATGCCTCCATAATACATGCATTTGCCTAGTCTTGCAAACCTCTATTCACATGATTAGATCTTTCATTACACTCACTGGCTTCAGTATGACAACTCAGATAAGTAAGAGTTGGCAAGTTCAAGCCCATAGTTTGTAAAGCTTATTGGGAATCTTAGAGGTTAAAGGAACTTTTGAAATTCTGTGAGGTGAATTGATGCAAGACATTATCTATTATTTTTAGTTACTGTATACAGTTGCCATGACAAATTTTACTCCTGATTCTAAATCAAGTTTGTTTTCAGTGCTCACAAACTATACTATAAATTGTCTAGAAAGACTTTGTGGAACATGAAGTCTTTTTGAATTATTCTAAGGATAAAATTGGCTTATGAAGTCTGAGGTTGTTCTGTAATATTTTATGCAAAACATAAATAATGTGGCTAAGAAGTCTCTGATAGCACTCAGTAGTGTTATAGGACAAGGGTGACATAATGGCAGGGGTCTACTGTAGACCACCTAACCAGGAGGAAGAGGTGGATGGTGAGGCTTTTCTTAAACAATAAAATAATCCAAAGCACAGGACTTGGTGGTGATGGGGGACTTCAACTACCCAGACATCTGTTGGGAAAATAATACAGCAGGGCACTGGGTTATCCAATAAATTCTTGGAATATATTGGAGACAACTTTTTATTACAGAAGGTGAAGAAAGTGACCAGGGGAGAGGCTATTCTAGATTTGATTCTGACAAATAGGGAGGAACTGGTTGAGAATTTGAAGATGGAAGGCAGTTTGGGAGAAAGTTCATAATTCTAAGGAATGGTTGGAGGCAAAACAACAGAATAAAAACAATGGACTTCAAGAAGGAAGACTTTAGCAAACTCAGAGAATGGGTAGGTAAGATCCTGTAGGAAGAAAATTTAAGGGAAAAAAGTTAGAGAGTGTTGGCAATTTTTTAAAGAGACATTATTAAAGATATAAGAGCAAACTATCCCAATGCATAGAAAAGACAGGAGGTATGATAAGAGACCATCCTGGCTTAATCAGGATATCGTCTATGATCTGAAACTCAAAAAAAGAGTTATACAAGAAGTGGAAACTAGGTCTAGTTACAAAGGATGTATATATGAAATGTACACACACACGTGCACACACATACATACACATGCACACAGAGAAAAGCCCAGGCACAAAATGAGATTAAACATTTACAAATATATCAGAAGCAAGAGGAAGACCAAGGACAGAGTAGGCTCATTAGTCAATGAGGAGAAAAGACAACAGAAAACACTGCAATGGCCAAAGTGTTACATGCTTTTTTTGTTTCAGTTTTCACCAGAAAGGTTAGCTGTGATTGGGTGAATATCAGTGTAATGGGGTAGAATCTGAGACTAAAACAGGGAAAGAACAAATTAAGAATTACTTAATTTTTGTACTGTAGACATGGCCTAAGTCAACCTAACTTACTTCAGCATACAGCTGCTGCAGTAATTACATCGCATGTGCGTGTCTACTCTTTGCTCCTTGCGTCAGCTGTGCACATCCCCAAGGGTGCTTAGGTCAATTGTACTGTCAGTGTGGGGCACTGTGGGATGGCTCCTGAAAGCCAGTACCAGTTTATGTAAGCAACAGAGTGTCTACACTGAGGGCATGTCTACAGTACAAAATTATGGTGACCAAAGTTACATGAGCATACAGCTGCCACCGTAATTAAATAGCTTTTGCGGGTCCACACTACACTCCTTGTGTCAACGGTGAACGTCCTCATTAGGAATGCGTGCATCAATGCAGAGAGCAGTGTACCATGGATAACTATCCCATCATACAACTCACCACCATATAGCGTAGGGAGTTTTGGGAAGGTTTTGCAATGCCTCATGGGGCTTAAAAAATCATGGAGGGGTGACTGCGAACGTGATTTCAAGGTCCCATAATGCAATGGTCTCGATCCCATAGTTTCATCTTGCATCCCCTAATGTTTCGTGCCTCTTTTTAAAATCCCCACAAACCCATGTGTCCCTCCTCGCTGTCTACCATCTGTGTCAGAAGTATGAATCCTGCACAGCTCTGCATTATTGTGATAAGCGTGGTAAACACAGGGTGTCTAATCCCACAATATTTGCAGAACTGCCAGAGAAGCCACTGGAAACATGATGATTCCTTGCTGTGGGACATAGGAAAAAAACAATTCAAAGATGTTGGTAGCATTCACAGAGCAGCTGCAGATGGTGGAGTGCTGGTTCTGGGCTCAAGAAATGAGCAGTGACTGGTAGGATTGCATTGTCACGCAAGTTTGGGATGACGAGCAATGAGTGCAGAACTTTTGAGCGTGCGAGGCCACATTCCTGGATCTGTGTGCAGAGCTCACCCCAGCCCTCCAGCATGGCCATACCAAAATGAGATCTGCACTGACAGTGGAGAAGCAAGTGGCAATTGCTCTGTGGAAACTTGTAACTCCCAATTCCTACCGATTGGTCAGGAATCAATCTGGAGTTGGGAGACCCACCATAGGGGCTGTTGTGATACAAGTGGGCAGGGCCATTAATTGCATCCTGCTACAAAGGACTTTGACTCTGGACAATATGCAGAACATAGTGGATGGTTTTGCAGCAATGGGGTTCCTAATCTGCAGTGGGGTGATTGATCGCACGCATATCCTGATTTGGCCTGAGACCACTTTGCCACAGAGTACATCAACAGAAAGTGCTACTTTTGTATGATAAAGCAAGCATTGGTGGGAAGAAGATATAAAGAGGGGGAAATGATATCACATGGATACCTCACTCAGCCTACAACAACACACCTGGAAATACTTGAGGAATAAAGACGGAACAGGGGGAAAGTGATGGTCCCAGGCTAAGGGATTGCTAGCCTGTGTATGAAAACCTGGGAAACCCAACCTGCAAAGCCAAGGCAGCTTATGCCTTAAGAATCTACCAACCTGTTTATCACTCAGGGTAAGAATTTGCTAATTCATATCCTACTTATCTAGTATGTTAAGCTCAGTGTGCAATTTTGTTTATTTACTAGGCAATCTACTTTGATCTGTTTGCTATCCCTTATAATCACTTAAAATCTATCTTTTGTAGTTAATAAACTTTTTTTTGCTTTGTCTAAAACCAGTGTGTGGGAGTCATAACTTGGTCAGAAAGCTAATAAAATGTACTTTAAAGCAGTCCTCTGAAGCCAACTTGAGAGACCTTTTTCCCTAACAACCTTTCTCCCCCGTGGGTGAGCAACTGACCACTGCGAACTGCTGTTAATTACCCAATACTGTTCTAGATGTTAGGTAAATATCTAGGATGTTCTAAATCTATTGCTTATGTTTGTGTGTGCTTAAATCTAATAAACTGCAGTTTTAAATAAAGCACGCTTACTTGCATGAATCGTATCAGATGAAATTGCTGTGTTCCTATTAATTTATTTCTAACAGCGCCTAAAGTGAAATAGTTAAGTTGCCTCTGTTGAGGGGTCTGAAAACCCTGGATAACAGATTTTGGCGCACCAGCCAAAGAGGAAGGGAACCACTGATGCAAGTGGTTTGTGTGTTTGTTTGTTGCAATAGGTGAAGCAGGCAGTGGAACAGCATAGCAACCTATGATTCTCCATGTTATAGTCTGTGAGTTGATTTATGGTCACATTCCATTGTTGATTTATGAGCTTAAGCTCAAAAGCCTGGTTAAGTAAAAGGATATGTCAGAAGGACAGGGAACACCTGGAAAGAAAGAAAAGCTAGAAGTAAATTTGGATAAGAGCTTGGCAAATTTCATGCAGGTGCATAATAATGGTTTTTGGAAGCCTGAGAGCTTTACCGATCCCAGAGCATTCCTGCAGCTCTGTAGACATATGGTAACGATGCTAGCAGATAAGCAAATAAAGAAGTTAAAGGCAGAAATAAAGGAAATTAAGAAAAACAAAGAAATATCCAGAATCAAGGCAGCTCAAATATTGGCACTGAAGAAGAGGAGTGTGACAGGTTGGAGCAGGAAGTGTCTGGATTGAAACAGAAAACGGAAAGTGAATCTGTTTTTACAGCCTTACCAAAGGAATCCCAGAATAAGAGCCAAGGAGATCTCGGGGAATGTAAAAGTCAAAGTTGTGCACTCAGGCCCTATGGGGAGAGCAGAAGGGAACAGTGGTTACAATTTGTGGGAGTCGTAGCCTTAGAAGGGGGGCGGGTGAATCAGATGAGGATGTTGACTTGTATTCTCATTATAATGATCAGAAATGTAATCCCCATGAGCTTCCTTTTCCCTTGGACTCTTCTGGGCAGTCCCCATAGGGTCCCTTGTTTCAAACACTGAAAGAGCTGCAGTCGCCCATAGCCCCCATTAAAAGCGAGATTGCCCAAGAGGAGATGAATGGGTAGAGGTCAGGCTTTTCACCCCAGCCAGGCTAGAGCCGCAGGAAAACTGGTTGGCTCATGAACCCAGAGCACAGCCTTGGAATGGCTGGCAAAAATAGCTCGCACCCACAATCTCTGGCAGATGTGGAAGCAACTCCCACTCTCCTCTTGGAGCCAGGATAGGGGCTAGGGGTCCAGGTTCCCAGATGCTTTGGTCTGCGGGGCCCTACTTCTAGATTTGTTGTTGCTATCTGTATTTCCTCGGCTTAGGTTTTCCTTTCTCCCCGAGTCGTTCTTTTTTCACTCCCCCGTCTCCGCTTCTTCTCCCCCTCTCTCTGCTTTTCTTATCTCTACCTCTGCTTCCCCCTCTCTCCTCCATCTGCTTTTTCTCTTTCTATTTCCCCCTCCCGCCCCCGAAAGTATTTACTGTCTTTGAAAATATGGTTACCAGAAGAAGGATCGGGCCCAAAGATTGAAAAGTTTGTGTCCACATGAAGCGATCTCGTTTAAAGCCCTGTCTCCTCCTAAATAAAATTTTAAAGGAGGGCAACAAAAAAAAAAAAGTGGGGGATGAGGGGGAAGTAAATGAAGACAGCACCTTCAAGGGTCGAGTCAAAGCTCTTGATCCCTAGCGGATGGAAATTTGAAGACAGCTTTTAAGGCTTGTCCACCCTGGCATTTTTGTTAAGGCTGGCAGAGCATGCAGGGAAAATCCAGAGTGCACTGCTACCACTGCCAGTTGCCTCCCTGTAGGAGGCCTGGTGCCCCCAGCTTCCTCAGCAGTGGCACATTTGGACAACAATGGGTGGGGGAGATTCATGGTTTATGTAGAGTTTGAAGGAGGGGCATTTAGACAGAATTTGTTGTTAGAAACAGGTGCCACTTACTACTTAATAAGTACCCAGAATAAAGACCTGTTTGGCCCTCTGACTGGAGTTAAGACCTTACAGGGGTGTAATGAAACAAAGAGTGTTGTTCCCTTTTGCAAAAATATTTTATATTAAATATAAAAATATAAAATAAAAAGCAATTTGGCTTAATCAATTTAATTTTTTTAAAAACATTAAAAAAAAAAGAGTATTAGCTAATTTTGCTAACAGGATTCTATGAAAAAAGCCTCCTGGCACATCCTGGGAACCTGTGAAGATTTTAGCAAGTTACCAGATAGCAGCACTTAAGGCATCTAAAGAATTAAAATAGCCCACATGGAATTCAGAAATTTTGGCAATTTGTGGACCAAAAATAAAATAGAATGTAGTAAAATTGAGGCAGAAATCCTAGTTACAGACCCTGATCCCACACCCCAGAAGCAGTTCAGGTATCCAAAGGGAGGCGGAAGCCAGCCTGAAGGAAACAATTTATAGGCTTTTAAACCAAGAGATTTTAGTCAAGACCCAATAATGCTGCTCTCTGGGTGGTCCTTCAAGTTGATGGCAAGACCTGGAGGCTCGTAGTTAATTTTTGCTCCCTTGATTGGGTGTCACCGCTGATGGCTCCCATAGTGGCTAAGTATCAGAAAGTGATGACCTCCATTGTGTGTGGCGGGGGGAGGGAGAGGGAACAGTCAGGGTCGGCTCCAGGGGTTTTGCCGCCCCAAGCAGCCAAAAAATTAAAAAAAAAAAAAAAAAGCGTCGCGATCTGCGGCAATTCAGCGGGAGGTCCTTCGCTCCGAGCGGGAATGAGGGACCCTCTGCTTATTTGCCACTGAATCCCTGAAAGTGCCGCCTTACTCCTGAGTTGCCGCCCCAAGCACCTGCTTGATAAGCTGGTGCGTGGAGCCGGCCCTGGGAACAGTGGTTTTCAGTTTTGGATTTGGCCAATGCTTTCTTTGCTATCCCTTTACCTTGGGACTGCTATTACAAATTTGCTTTACCTTTTAAGGAAAGCAGTTGTGTTTTGCCAGGGTCCCTCTGTAATCAAAACCTGGGATTGGATGCCTGAAAAACACAGTGTGATTTTTTTTTTATGTAAATAACATCTTGATTTGTATTTAGACCAAAAATATTTTTTTGAACGTATTGAATAGGGTGTTTCAAAAGATTCAGAAAACTGGGTTTAAAGCAGTGGTAGGCAACCTGCAGCCAACATCTGGCCATCAGGGTAATCTGATTGCAGGCTGCAAGACATTTTGCTAACATTGACCGTCCGCAGGCACGGCCCCGCACAGCTCCCAGTGGCTGCACTTCAGGTTTACTCCCTGTGAAAAAGGAGGTTTTGGCAGTAGTTTGGGTTTTGCATCATTGGGAATATCTGGTGAGATTGTCCCGTTTTATTGAAAACTGCCCATTCCCCAGTGAAACGTGCTTACTGGCAAAATTAATAATGGTCATGTCTTCAGCCACAGCAAGCCCTAAGCAAATTAGGGCTAATGAATTTTCTGAGCCCCAAGTGGGTGCTCAAAGCACAATTAAGAATCTAAAAGCCCCTCCAAAGGGTGGAGGGGAAAAAGGGACTTAGGCCAAAATGTGTCTCAGTACAGACTAAGAAGTTAGTTAAATGTTTACGTTACATTTAAATGTATATTTCCCTCTATATAGGGAGGGCAGACGTTTTGTTTTGCCTTGTGTTTTAAATGATTAATTATGTGACTGCTGGAAGACCTTGGAAACAATGCATTTCTGTGTGCTGTTTTGGCCGGCATTTGGATCACTGGCCTCCTCCTCTGATGGTCTGAACTGGAACTTGATGTGTGTGCAGCATGGGAAAACTTCCTGTGGATGACATGAAGGCAAAGTAAATGACACAGTAAAAATTAATGCAGATCCTGGTGACTAGAAAAGTCTCCAGCAGTGCTGCCAATACCTCTTGGAAGTGGTCAAACATCAATGGGACAGATGTGACCCCACCCACAACTCACCTCCAGAAGCCACAACAAATCATCTACTTTGGTGGAAAGAAAAAGCAACAGCAATATGGAACTTTGGGATTGCAAACTGGCAACAATTTTAATTTAAATTTTAGTTCTTTTTCCACCTGTAAACCCTTTTGAGTTCATTTATGAATGGACATTCCCAAGTGGACAGTACTGGAAAAAAGACATTTTATGTTAGGCTGAAACATTCCCTTTTATTCCCAAACATTGGGCAGAAAAGTTTTGGGGAGGCAAAACTACAAATAAAAACACCATAAAGGGAAAAAAAGGCTCTTTTGCCTTCCATTTAAAAGGCCGCGATTCTCAAAAAAATTATACAAAAATAATAATAATTAAATGGTGCTTTAATAGTAAAATATAAATTTTAAAACTACTTGTAATTAATTTAATTAAAGCATATATATTTCAAACCAATGTAAATAAGCTTATAAAAATAAAAAGCAAATTAACTTAGTCACTATGTAAATGTACAGTAAAAACAACAAAATAATATCAATAAAAATAATTATAAGTAAAATAAATACAATGGGTCAACACCTAAAAAATTTAGCAATGCCCCAAGGATATTTTTAAATCAGCTAAGCTGCATACAGGATGGGGTGGCACAAGTTTTACAAAAATAAAATCAATCCCCAAAAAGAACCATTTCTACCCCTTGCAGGCTGTTGGTGCCCTCCAGGGTAATGTTTCCTTAGCCCTGGCATGCATGCAGATGCAAATGTAAATTATTAATGTCGTCAAAAACATAATTTAAAATAATATAAGTAAAATACTTCCATTAAAAATGTAAAGCCTACTTAAAGATTTTTTAAATTAAATATAAAAATCACAAATACCTTGTAGCCACAAAGTATATATTTAAAAATAACAAACAAGACTGTATTTATTAAAATAAATTTAATTATTATAAAAATTGTTAAGCATTCCTATTTAAAATTATTTGCAAGTTGCTAGGCAAAAGGTGCACAAAGTAATAATTACCATCCACCATGCTTCTAAATTAAATTAAATAAGTAATTAAAAGGGTTAGCAAAAATTCAGAACAAAGTTAATAAAAGACATTATTAAAATGGTCCCCCACAGCATTGGGGATTTAATTTGGCCTTACAGTTAATTGTGGTAATTTTAATGTTTCAGATGGCATTGGTTGTTGTGCTTCTTGTACTGATATGCTGAATTCAGAGGAAGAGGGACTGGTTGCAAAGTCAGCTGTTTTATAGACCATGGGTACACCCCCCAAAATAAGTGCATAAAGTTTGGTCCTTTACAAGGCAAAGTCAGGGGTGAAACCAGAAAGTGCCAGCGAGAAGATTTTTCCTCGGTCTCGGTCGAAAGCCTTGAGCCTAATGCTAAACCTTCAAAAGTAACTCACTAAACTCATTATATACAGTATATATATAGTATATATAAAGCAGGCACCATGGCTTGGGTGGCTAAAGCACCTGTCTAGTAAACAGGAGATCCTGGGTTCAACTCCCAGTAGTACCTTGTTCTATGGGTTTGGGGGGAGGGATAGCTCAGGGGTTTGAGCATTGGCCTACTAAACCCAGGGTTGTGAGTTCAATCCCTGAGAGGGCCATTAAGGGAACTGGGGTAAAAATCTGGGGATTGGTCCTGCTTGGAGCAGGGGGTTGGACTAGATGACCTCCTGAGGTCCCTTCCAACCCTAATAGTCTATGATTCTATGTAAAGGCCTTAATATTAAAGATAATATGGCCTTTAAGGAGAAGAATGTTGCCCTGGATTTAAGGGATGTGTATACCCCCAGAATGTGATCAAGTTAATTGCAACCATATTATGTGCATTCATCCACCCTAAATTAATAAAATAGAACACCATACAGTTCAAGTTTAATTTGGAGATAGGCTTTTAGGAGCAAGGTCATATCTAGCTGGCAGTTTCTGCTAATCAGAACGGGAGAAGGGGACAAACCAGTAAACAATTAAGACTAAAAACCTTGGTGGTTAAAAAAACCTTAAATCTAGACACCTCTAATATTAAAAGTTTATTAAAAGTTTAAAAAGTAATAATATGTTAGGGGTCATTATAATCTGTGTATTTTATAAATGTTAGTTATAAAAAAGTTAGCTAATAAAGTGTATTTTAAAGCAGTCCTCTAAAGCCAACTTAAAAAATGATTTCCTAACAGTCACTGGTGGGTAAGCAACTGGCCACCTCAAACTTCTTGTTAATTACTCAATACTCTTCCAAATATTAGGTAAATATCTAAAATGTTCTAATCTTATTGCTTATGTCTGTGTGCGCTTAAATCTAATCAACTGCAGTTTTAAATAAAGCATACTTTCGTGCATAAATCTTATCAAATGAAATTGCTGTGTTCCTACTAATTTATTCATAACACCACCTCAAATAAAAGAGTTAAATTGCCCTGTTAGGGGTTCTAAAACTCCCAGGTAACAGTAACTGCAGCTGGGTGTGTCCCTACCTGTATGTGTCCTGGAGCCTGCCAGAGAGCTTGGCAGGCTGGTCACAGCAGTACTGTGTAAGAGCAAGCTCAGGCTGGTGGGTCAGGAGGGCTCAGTGGACCCCAGTTCCAGGTGGCACCTCTGGGGGAATCTGTCACAGATACTAAATTGGGAGGTGTTGTAAACAGGAGGAT
Source organism: Gopherus flavomarginatus (assembly GCF_025201925.1). Taxonomy (NCBI): domain Eukaryota; kingdom Metazoa; phylum Chordata; order Testudines; family Testudinidae; genus Gopherus; species Gopherus flavomarginatus. The sequence continues at coordinate 20,440,483 of NC_066620.1, read as the reverse complement.
AGAGCAGTAACACAAAATAACCTGGAATTAAAATCTAGCAGAATGTGGGAAAATACAAACTAATGCACCCTGAGAAAAAATAACCTGAATTACACTCAAATGTGTGTAGGAGGGAGAAACTTGGAAAGCAGTTATGCTGAACAAAACCCAAGGGAGAAAGTGGACAGCAAATTAGACACAAATTTTCTGTGTGACGCGGCCAGAAGACGACCAATATGAAAATGGGCCACATATATGGAGACATCACATGTCAGAGCAGGGAAGGCAGGACTTCTCAGTACAACTCTAGTGAGACCACATCTGGAATATTACATTTAGTTCTGAGCACCTCATTATCAGAAAGATGAAGACAGAGTAGCATCAATTCAGAGAAGAACAACAATGATTGCTTTATGAGGAAAAAACTAAAGTAATTAAATATGCACATCTTGGCTAAGTGATGAGTAAGTGGGGACATTACCATCTATAAATACCTTCAGAGTATAAACAGTAAACACCGATGATAGAGAGACATTATTTAGCATGGTGCAGAGGACATAACTAAAATAATGAGATGAAACTGAGACAGGGATAGGTTTTAACTATCAGGAAAATGCTGGGACTTACAGAATCGTGGAATAGTTTTTCATGGAAAGTACTGGAAGCATCGGTCATGAAGAGATTTAAAGGTAGACTTGGACAAAACACTAGACAATATATCGCAGAGAACAATCCTGCACTGGCAGGGGATGGAGTAGATGCCCTTAAATCTTTTTAATCTCTACTTTCTTTGACTATCAGATGCTTCCACAATGGTGGAATTATATTTATAGCCAAATCTTGCTAACTTTACTCATATGAATAGGACAGCAAGATCTGGTTCTGTTGAAAAGTACATAACTATTTTCTCTGCTTTGATTGTGGTCTGCACAAGGTTTATTGCAAGTTTTTTGTACTTATTCTTATGACAAAGGTGTTGGTGGTGTACCTCTATAAATTAACATATATATTATAAGTTCTTTCTATCAAATTTCAATAATTACAAAAATAAATGTTTTACGTAAAGTAAAACTAATGTTTCATCTTTTTGAATAAAATTAATTTAAAATATATACAAATTAAGTTGTGTATGTGTGAATTTAGTCCCAGATCCTCAAAGGAATTTAGGTGTTTAACTCACATCAAAAATGTTTTAGTCCCTGTGAAAGATGCCAGACTGAGCCCTGGAGACTGTCTGTTTATTCACAGACTGTATACCATATTGGCAGTGACAGGGCAAGCTTCCTCATACTGCCCTGCCAACATGCCTCACTTCTGGCCCACTGGGATCACCAATGCAGTTAATTTCCATATCCATTCAGTACTTGGCCTCTCTGAAACAGCCATCCAGGGTCGTAAGTCCCTCCCCCCCTCTCAAGGGTCCTAGAACCTACACTTCAGCCTGAGTCTGAATTTTACACTGCAATTAAACACCCCCGTAGCCCAAGCATCATGAGCCTGAGTTGGCTGGCACTGGCCAGCTACAGATTTTTAGCAATTTAGACATACTCAGAGTGCAAATGAGTACAATCTGCACTGATGTTTTGTGAAATCAATCTGCTGAGAACTTGTTCAGATGAATTCCAAGCAATCATCTGACTGAAAGTTATTACAATCAGTCACTTCAAAGAGAGGCAACATCAGTCGCTATGATGGCATAGAGCATCCCCTACTGCTTGTCCCCTCTGCTATCCAGCCCTTTGGCCAAAACAAACACTGTCTCATTTAAACAATAACTATGGTATTTATTGTACTCAAGGCACAATTTAAAAATATGGATGTGACTTTTTTTGTGATAATTTGACATGGAGAGAGACTTATGACAAAGGTTAACTGCTGCTTATGTATATTAATTAAACAATTGGTTTAATTCTGGGAAAAACACTAGTTTAAAATATGTATAAAATTGCTTGAGAGGTACATAGATTCCTTTCAGTTTATTCAATAATGATTTTAGATTTCTTCAGGGGTATGTTGATAAATTGTGATGACTTGGTTTTTGTATACAGTTAAATAACTGAAGAGAATCTATCTTGGATTAAGCTGTAGGTCCATCTAGTCCAGGGGTGGGCAAACTATGGCCCATGAGCCATTTTAAGCCGGACTGCAAGCTCCCACTCCAGCTGGGACACAGGGTCAGGAGCTGCATCATGCGGGATAGCTCAGTGGCTTGTGCATTGGCCTGCTAAGCCCAGGATTGTCAGTTCAATCCTTGAGAGGGCCATTTAAAGAACTGGGGTAAAAATCTGTCTGGGGATTGGTCCTGCTTTGAGCAGGGGGGTTGGACTAGATGATCTCCTAAGGTCCCTTCCATCCCTGATATTCTATGACTCCTGGAAGCCACAGCTTGGCCCCACTCTAGCCGGGGCACAAGGTCAGTTCCATGTGGCTCCTGGAAGCCATGGCATGGCTCCGGTCTGGCTCCTACATGCTCCAATGGGAGCTGCAGAGGCGGTACCTGGGGATGGGGCAGTGTGCAGAGCCACCTGGCTGCACCTCTGCATAGGAGCCAGAGAAGGGACATGCCACTGCTTCCAGAAGCCGCTTGAGGTAAGTGCCACTTGGAGCTTGCACCCCTTAGCCTCTCCCTATGCCCCAGTCCTGGTTTCCCCTCCAAACCCCTTGATCCCAGCCAGGAATACCCTCCTGCACCCAAAACCTCTCATCTCCAGAGCCCCCACATCCCAACCCCAATTTTGTGAGCATCTATACCCGCCATACAATTTCTATTCCCAGAGGTGGCCCTCATGCCAAAAAGTTTGTCCACCCCGATCTAGTCTGATATCATGCCTTTCATCATGATCTATACAGTGTCTCCAAGAAAGATATACAAACAATGTAACTAAGACCTGGTCTACACTAGAAAATCAGTTCAGTTTAACTACGTGTCCGGGGTGTGAAAAATCCACACCCCGGGTGGCATTGTTATGGCAATCTTAATCCCCATGTAGACAGCTCTAGGTCAACAGAAGAATTCTTCCATCGACCTAGCTTCCACCTCTTGGGGGGATGGATTACTTACGTTGATGGGAGAACCCCTCCCATCAGTGTAGGTAGTATCTACACTGAAGCACTACAGCAAGGCTGCTGCAATGGCGTTGCTGTAGCTTTTTAAGTGTAGACAAGCCCTAATTTGTGTAGAATCTAATATTTTGTAGGACTCATTTCTCAGCCCAAGATGGTGATCAACTAACTCCCTTTATTATGTAGTTAGAATCTTGCCATCACCTTTCTCAGCTGCAACTAGCTAATCATGAAATTATCTAGTCATCTCAAAACCCAAACAGGCTATTATTAGTCATGGTGACTTCCTGTGGCACAAATTAGAAAGGAGCATCTGATTGCTTTTTTCTTACACTCTCAATACACTTACACACCTTCCTTCAAGTCTCTTTTTCACATCCTCAGGCTAATCCCAGTTTTCTCTCTAGTTTTTCTTCATAAATAAACATCACACTGTCCTAATCCATCTTCATCACCCTTTTATGACCTTTTTGAGGTGAGGTGACACGTTGAATTTTGTAAACCAAAGAGCTGCATTCTTTGCATGCCTTAAACTCCTGTGGACTCCAATGGGATTTTTGGATACACAGGGAATGAGAATTAGGCCCCAGGCAAGGAGATAGCTATAGAGTATCATTTTTCAATCTTTTCTGTTAACACTTCCAATTATTCTATATTATTTTTTTCACTTCAGCTATACATAGACCAGATATCCTCATTGGACAACCATCTGACAGGTCTGAGACTTTTTCCTTGAATATCCTATGATTAAGGAGTCATTCAGCATATGCGAAATTTAGAGATGTAACAGGATTAATTCTTACATGTATTCAAGTTACATTAATCTACCTTCATGACAGGAGTAGTGGAGCACTTCTATTTTGTTTAGACCCATCTGGAGTTTTTCATAAACATGGGTTTTTGCTTGTCTGAATTTTGTCCCATTCACTGAATTTCACTCGTTCACTGTCACCTTTCCTCTCCAAATTGTGGTTTAAAAGGTTATTTGCCATTGTGGCTGATCATCATTCCTATTAACCACAGAGAGCTTATTTAAGGCAAAATATATGTGGCGTGATCTGCAAAGTTGCTCCATAACAGGCAATGTACTAGTCCAGATACTGAATGAAGTCAACGGGTTGTGTATTAATAATGCTATAACAGAAGTAGCCACACATACCTGTTGTGAGGGAGGCAGCTATACCAACAAAGGTGATGTCAATGACAATTTAAATGCCAAAATTTCTATTCATCTGCGAATCAAAACATGTAAGAAAGGAAAGGAAGACTCATGTCTGCATTTCCCAAAGTGTGGGGTGCATGAAGGACCAGCAGGTGAGAAGGAAAAGATGTAGACCTTTGATAAGATATAGCAGGACTGCAGGGTGAGAAGGGCTCAATTGGATTAATTTCCCTGAAGGAAGCTCGGGACTAAAATTTTAGAAACACTGGTCTCAGGGATTACCTGCCCAGAGGAATTGGGAATTTATGTTATGTTCTCATTTAAATCATGGCTGCACCAACAATGTTCCAGGAAACTGGTTCAGATCAGACTTAAAACCTAATTTAACACAGTTTGTGACAGTGTTGTGTGGATGCAGACCCTGCTGTATGGTTCTTGTCATCAGGGATCTATGGCAGCATGATTTCCCTGACCAATGTGATTGTGGATTTAGTCTGAGAATTGTGTTATAAAGTAAAACTACACTATTGGCATTTACTACCATGTCTACAAGAAAAAGCTATAGCATGATTTGGCTAGTACAATTCTCTGCTAGATGGCTCCTAACAACAAGTACCTTTAAATATGATCAAACCTTGCATGTTTCAGATTATAGTGGGGATAGTTCCTTGGATTTCTAAGCACTCTTTTAGAAGTTACGAGAAGTTTACAAGAAGTTTTAAAATTACATGTCAGTGTAAGAGCCACAAGACTGATCCTCATACTTTGTACGTGGAATAAAATTACTCTTTTCCTTACCTTAGACTCACAAATTTACTTTGTAATTAAAATTATTGGGTTAAGAGTTATAAGAAGTAGGGAGGTGGGAAATTATTTCTAATCAACCAACCTAGCCTTCCAGCTTTATGAGTTTTAGTATTTTTATGGCAGAGTGAAGAATTTGGATATTAACTTTAGGCCAGCTATATATGTAAAGGAAAAAGTACTTGACAGTTTGATACAAATATTAAAATAAACCTATTGTGTAATTAAAATATAAATTATTAGACATCTCTTCCATAAGAAGCTCAGATGCATATTAATTTTGTTTCTCTTATGGAAAACATCATTGGTCTATAACATACTGAAAATGTTACTTTAATATTATTTTTAGCACTTAAATTCCTGAAGTTATACTATAGAATTGGAGATATACCTATTTTCTAGAACTGGAAGGGACCTTCAAAGGTCATTGAGTCTAACCCCCTGCCTTCACTAGCAGGGCCAAGTACTGATTTTTACCCCAGATCCCTAAGTGGCCCCCTCAAGGATTGAACTCACAATGCTAGGTTTGAGCAGTGGCTAAACCACTGAGCTATCCCTCTCCCCATAATGCAGGGTAATCAACAAAAATACATGTTGTGTTCAGCAGGTCATCCAAGTATAATCAATACCCCATTAGAAGGAATCTGGCACTTTCACAGTTACTACTAACTAATTTTATCTGCTTTTTAACTGTAAAGTGTAGTACAAATAAATGATACAGATGGTTGAATTAACATAGACCAGCACTGTATCATAAATACAGTTTCAAAAACAAATACATCCACAAACAGCCAAACATAAAACAAGCTTGGTATAACCTAGAAATATATTAGGTCTTGCAACTCTGTCTCTCTGTGGTTTGGGGAGTAGAAGAGAGTAGGAGCCTCCAGTAAATTAAAGACATTCTTTAGCATCCCAGCCATGAATGCAGTGAAATTCCTTTACAGCTATGCAATATACTTAAAAGAGCTTCAGCTGTGTAGTGTTCTGCATGTAGTAGTAAATAGCCAGTGGGAAGGGGCTAAACAGAAGTATTTAAGATTCAAAATGTTTTATCTATAAACAACCCTGAGAAAATATAACACTGACATTTGTCTCTTTATCGGGTAATACGGTAATGTAATGACTAAAAAGATATTCTCCTTATGATAGCATTAAGTTTGTCAATCAATCACTTTGTTTATCCATGACTTATGACATATGACTTATGGTAAGGCCAAATTCAGCTTGCCTTTCATGAGCTGTCCCATTGCTGCCTTGGGCATTCAAAAAATCATAGAATATTAAGGTTGGAAGAGACCTCAGGAGGTCATCTAGCCCAACCCCCTGCTCAAAGCAGGACCAACACCAACTAAATCATCCCAGCCAAGGCTTTGTCAAGCTGGGCCTTAAAAACCTCTAAGGATGGAGATTCCACCACCTCCCTAGGTAACCCATTCCAGTGCTTCACCACCCTCCTAGTGAAATAGTGTTTCCTAACATCCAACCTAGATCTCCTCCACTGAAACTTGAGACCCTTGCTTCTTGTTCTGCCATCTGCCACCACTGAGAACAGCCGAGCTCCATCCTCTTTGAAACCCCCTTCAGGTAGTTGAAGGCTGCTATCAAACCCCCCTTACTCTTCTCTTCTGCAGACTAAATAACCCCAGTTCCCTCAGCCTCTCCTCATAAGTCATGTGTCCCAGCCCCCTAATCATTTTTTATTACCCTCTGCTGGACTCTCTCCAATTTGTCCACATCCCTTCTGTAGTGTGGGGACCAAAACTGGACGCAATACTCCAGGTGTGGCCTCACCAGTTTTGAATAGAGGGGAATAATCACTTCCCTTGATGTGCTGGCAATGCTCCTACTAATACAGCCCAATATGCCGTTGGCCTTCTTGTCAACTACTGACTCATATCCAGCTTCTCGTCCATTATAGTCCCCAGGTCCTTTTCTGCAGAACTGTAGCGGCGCATGGGATTCTTCTGCACTAAGTGCAGGACTCTGCACTTGTCCTTGTTGAACTTCATCAGATTTCTTTTGGCCCAATGCTCCAATTTGTCTAGGTTACTCTGGACTCTATCCCTACCTCCAGCGTATCTACCTCTCCCCACAGCTTAGTGTCATCTGCGAACTTGCTGAGGGAGCAATTAATCCCATCATCCAGATCATTCACACAGTTGGAGTAGGGATTTCCTATAGCTTATTCCTGTATTTGATACATTTTAAATCTTTTTTTTTAAAACAAAGTTTCTAGCTCTTCTAAATTGAGAAAAATAACCTTGAAAATATAATAAGAAAGGAGAGAAGAAACACTAATTATTTTAAAGATCATATTTCCTCTGACAGTACTCATATCAGAAGTTTTACAGTAACCAAATTCTGCATAAGGCTGTCTTCTGAACATATATATTAAAAATAATAATAATAGTCTGAACAGTGAAATAAATCCATTAATATAGTCTGGAGAATCAGCAAAATACCAGTAAAATATTGGAATTTCAGAACTTGCAAACTGAATTTGTTTCATTCACTGTAAATTAGTGTCATTACTTATCTTTCTGACAGTAAGCAGTGGAAGGTCACTGCTCAGATTCAAAAAGAACAGTTTAAACAGTTAATGCCTTAGAAGAAAAAAGCAGGCAACATAAACACAGTCAAAAAGAGAAAGTTCAGTCTCTGCTAGTTATATCCACTGCTTCTTGAGGTGCTGGTAAGAGTTTTATGTGGTTCTCTATGTAGTAATCCAGGAGCAGTGTTGTCATCTTCAAAATTCATGGTCTTCATGTATATGATTTGCTGTGGAAAGGCTATCAAAAGCAAAGCAAACAACTGTATTTCAGCTAAAATTAGCCAGTGTTTCTGTACTTGGAATCCCAAATTCCTATCAGAGTTTTCAATATCGGGCAACCAAAGTGTATAGTGAACAAATTTTCAAAGTGAAAAAACAGGATGCTTGTTGGGGTGGGCACACAGAGTATGTTGGATTTAGTGTGCGGGTGCTGGGTGGCGTTGGTGGCCTGTCATATACAGGAGTCAGACTAGATAATCTAATCCCTTTGGGATTTAAACTCTAGGGGCATATCCACACTAAACTCCTTCTGTCAGTGTGGACAGTGAAAAGGGCAGCGTGGGGGGCTGAGAGCTGGAGCTCGCAGCTCCATGCAGCTCCCTACTGGGAGCCCAGCTGCCTCCCAGGCATCTCACCTCCCCACTCTGCACCAGGAGTGGGGGACGGCCCCCTGGGCATCTCACCTCCTTGCTCTCGGCCACTGGGCTTCTCCCCTCCCCACTTGGAGAGGGGGACAGCCTCCCTGGGCTCCTCAGCTCCCTGAGTGGGGAGCCAGGATGGGGGGCAGCCAGACTCTATCAGGCTGGAGGGAGGCTCCTAGTTCCGCTTGTGATCCACAACTGGGATCCTCTCTCCCGCAGCCAGGCAGCTTAGGCACCTATGCTGTTTCTTCTGGAGGATGAGTTAGACCTGCTTCACTACACACAAAATGTAGGAGAGAGGAAGGTGGTGGTTCCTGCCTTATAACTTGTAGCCCAGTGCTTAGAGCACTCCCCTGGAATGTGAGACACCCAAGTTCAATTCCCCTCTTTGCCTGCTGGGGAGAAAAGATTTGAACAGGCATTGTTACCTCTTAGGGGGGTATTCTAACCACTGAGTGATGGCATATTCTGATGTGGGTGGTGGAGGGAAACTCTCCGTCTCTCCTATTGAAGCTGTTAAAGAGCAGGGGGACTGGACCATGAGTCTCTCATCTCCCATGGCTACCCTAACCACAGAACTACACAGTCACTCTCTTCTCTCTGGTCAAGAGACTCTAAATAGTTTATACACAGTGGAACAGCTCCAAACAGGAGAGACTCAGGGAGCCGCACATCAGACTACAGTCTAGGCACCTAAGCACCTTTGTGGATCTGAGCCTCGGTCAAAACATGAGTCTCTCCAGTTTCCTAGTCTTGCATAGGTGCTGGAACTAGTTTGAACTGGTTTCCATTATATACAGGGTTTACAGTTTGGTTCAATAACTCTCAGCACTGCCACTACAAAAATTGTTCCAGCACCCCTGCAGTCTTGATTTTCCATGCTACAGAATAAGTCACAGAAGCATGTCTTCCTTTCATTATGCTGCTGGTGATTGAATACAATCCATTGATGAATGAGAAGGAAAAAAATACAAGGGCAGGGGAAGACAATTAAATGTGTCCTTCTTGCAGAGCAACTTTTCACTCTATGGCCACTGGGGCTATTGTTTTTCATTTTCTCTGGACTCGGAACCCTTCTCATCAAGTAATCTCAGAGGGTATGTCTACACAGCAAAGCAAAACCCGTGGCTGGCCTGTACCAGCTGACTCAAGCTCACAGGGCTCAGGCTGAAGGGCTGTTTCATTGCTGTGTAGACTTCTGGGTTTGGGCTGGAGCCCAAGCTGTGGGACCCTCCTACCCTACAGAGTCCTAGAGTCCGTGCCCCATCCTGTGTCCAGAAGTTTTAGCCTATATAGCAATGAAATAGCCCCTCAGCCCGAGCCCCATGAGCCTGAGTCAGCTGGTATAGGTCAGCCACAGATGTCTAGTTGCTTTGCAGACATACCCAGAGACAGGTGCTTTACCCAGGTCTTCTACTCAGCAATTCTGACAAACATACTTCTGCTGTACAGAAGTATCTAGTGGAGATGAGAATGCAGCTATATCTACATCCTACTAATCAGTTAGGGGTATTCCTTTTCGCTCCCTTCTTCATACGTGGCATTATGCCTGAGAGTTGAGAGCAAATTAGACCTAGTTTACAATGCAATATGACTGAAAAAAAAAAAAGCCCCAAACAAACCCAATGCAATTTTAGGTGCATACACAAAGGCATCATGTCACGGAACAGAAAGCTTTACAGTCACTTGCTATGGTTTGATATCTTAGCTGAAATCCTGGCCTTGCTGAAATCAAAGGTCAAATTTCCTTTGACTTCAACAGGGCCAGGGTTTCACCCCTGGAATATTATATTCTGTTCTAAGCAACCATTACTAAAAATATTTTGGCAAATAAAAGCAATTCAGAAGAAGGGAACAAAAATGATCAGCAGCTTGAAGGGATAATATGAGCAAAGATTAAAATAGCAAAGTATAGCTTGTCTGACTGTTAGTTACAATTATTTGATGGGAAAAGAAATGTAGAGAGGAATTATTCTGTGGAGTTTACAGAGGCATGGTTAGCATATTGGGATGAAGGAAAGAAAAATATTAGGAAACACTTTGTGATAGTGATACATATTAGGATGTAAAATAGTCTCTTAAGGGAAGGGGTAGAAAGTCCATCACTTGAAACATTTAAAATGAGATAGGCCAATACACTAGAAGTGACCATAGGGAGCAATCCTACACTGGCAGAGTGATGGAATGGATGATCCAATTAGACTTTTCCCTCTCTAACTTCTGTGGTGATTCTTTGACCGCTTTCTTGCCAGCTCCGGCATTCGTTGAAGTTAGAGTGCAAATTAAAGTGCAAACTGGTCCTTCAAACATTCCTCCTCCAGCTGAGATAAGAGCAGCTACCACAGCAAAGAAGGCCTCCATTGTTATACCACTGCCCAAGGGCAGGTTTGCAGCTGCAACTCAGGCATCTTCTGATAAGGTCAGTTTGAATCTTTGAAGAGTCTTACGACAAATGCCACCACTGAGGGAACAGAGTTGGGCAGAATCTTACTTTTCTCATCCTCTGGGACAACACCTGCTTCTCCTAACTACCTTAATGTGAAACGCACAAACAGAGGGAGGGATAGCTCAGTGGTTTGAGCATTGGCCTGCTAAACCCAGGATTGTAAGCTCAATCCTTGAGGGGGCCATTTAGGGATCTGGGGCAAAAATCTGTCTGGGCATTAGTCCTGCTTTGAGCAGAGGGTTGGACTAGATGACCTCCTAAGGTCCCTTCCAACCTTGATATTCTCTGTCTGACTTGGGGGGCACCACAGAGGAAGCCCCTGACTCCTCTCAGTACTTATGGAAGAGCTGGCTTCTCTGTGCAGCAATATCACTAAAATCCTTCAGATTAAGTATAGTACCCACATTTGTTACCCCCTCAGGGGAGCTCCTCCTTATTATAATAGAAGAAAGACCACATAGTACCAGTCAGCATTCACATTAAATCTGGGCAGCCCTTAATATGAAGTTTATCCTTCCCAACAATTCAGTTTAATTCTACAAGCTTCCCACAGAAAAAAAATCAAACTGTGGTTCTTAGTTCCCAAGGTGTAGCCACAAATATTAACAGTTTTATGGTAGCACCTAGAGACCCCAATCAACATTAGTACCCTGTTGCTCTAGGCAGTATACACACACATACCGATAGAGAGAGTCCCTGGCCCAAAGAGCTTACCGTACAAAGAGACAAGAATGGGGAAAAGGAAACAAGCAGCAGATTAGGAATTAGAGAAAGAGACTAAGAGGCTTGCCCAAGGTCACACAAGAAATTTGTGGCAGAGCTGAGCTGAAGCCAGATCTCCTGTTCCATTGTCTTATCTACAAGACTAATGTGAAACAACTGCCTGGAAAGGAATGGGTTAAGAAATCTTTGTGTATCACATGGGTAAGTGGGGTATATAAGGAACAGGAAGGTGGGATCAGGGGTCAACAGGACTAAGATGTCTCCTGTTTTTTCCCTGAGTGGGTAGAGGCAGGGGAAAACCTCTTGGGATTGTAACCTGCATTTGTCAATTGAGTTGTTTTATTTTGTGTTGTTTGTCCTTTGCTTTTAAACAATAAATCACACTGAGAGGCAAGGGGCAAGGCCCATTAACAACATAAGAATGGCCATGCTGGGTCAGAGCAAAGGTCCATCTAGCCCAGTATCCTGTCTTCTGAGAGCAGCCAGTATCACATGCCCCAGAAGGAATGAACAGGCAATCACTAACTGATCCATCCCCTGCCGCCCACACCTAGCTTCTGGAAAACAGAGACTAGGGACACCATTCCTACCCATCTTGGCTAATAGCCATTGATGGGCCTATCCTCCATGAATTTATCTAGTTCTTTTTTGAACCCTGTTATAGTCTTGGCCTTCACAACATCCTCTGTAAGAGTTCCACAGGTTGACTGTGTGTTGTGTGAAGAAATACTTCCTTTTGTTTGTTTTAAACCTGCTGCCTATTAATTTCATTTGGTGACCCCTAGTTCTTGTGTTATGAAAAGAAGTAAATAACACCTCTTTATTTACTTTCTCCACACCAGTCATGATTTTATAGATCTAGAATAATAGACTCATAGACTTTAAGGTTAGAAGGGACCATTATGATCATCTAGTCTCACCACCTGCACAATGCAGGCCACAGAATCTTACCCATCCACCTGCATGAAACCCCTAACCTATGTCTGGATTATTGAAGTCCTCAAATCATGGTTTAAAGACTTCAAGGTGCAGAGAATCCTCCAACAAGTGCCCGTGCCTCATGCTGCAGAGGAAGGTGAAAAATCCCCAGGGCCTCTGCCAATTTGCCCTGGAGGAAAATTCCTTCCCAACCCCAAATACGGCAATCAGCTAAATCCTGAGCATGTGGGCAAGACTCACCAGCCAGACACCCAGGACCTCTGTCATATCCTGTAGTCATCTCTTTTCCAAATTGAAAAGTTCCAGTCTTATTAATCTCTCCTCATATGGACGCTGTTCCATACCACTAATCATTTTTGTGCCATTTTCTGAACCTTTTCCAGTTCCAATGTATCTTTTTTGAGATGGGGAGCCCACATCTGCATCCAGTATTCAAGATGTGGATGTACCATGGATTTATATAGAGGCAATATGATATTTTCTCTCTTATTATCTATCCCTTTCTTAATGATTCCCAACATTCTGTTCACTTTTTTGACTGCAGCTGCACATTGAGTGGATGTTTTCAGAGAACTATCCACAATAATTCCAAGATCTCTTTTTTGAGTGGTAACACCTAATTTAGACCACATAATTTTATATGCATAGTTGGGATTATGTTTTCTAATGTGCATTACTTTGCATTTATCAACACTGAATTTCATCTGCCATTTTGTTGCCCAGTCACCCATTTTTGTGAGATCCTTTTGTAGCTCTTTGCAGTCTGCCTGGGATTTAACTATCTGCAAATTTTGCCAACTCACTGTTTACCCCTTTTTCCAGATCATTTATGAATATGTTGAATAGGACTCGTGCCAGTACAGACCCATGGGGAGCACCACTATTTACCTCCCTCCATTCTGAAAACTGTCCATTTATTTTTACGCTTTGTTTCCCATCTTTTCACCAGTCATTGATCCATGAGAGAACTGTCCCTGTTATCCCATGACAACTTACTTTCCTTAAGAGCCTTTGGTGAGGGACCTTGTCAAAGTCCCTCTGAAAATCTAAGTACACTATAACCACTGGATCATCCTTGTTCACATGCTTGTTCACCCCCTTAAAGAATTCTAGTAGATTGGGGAGGCACGATTTCCCTTTACAAAAACCATGTTGACGCTTCCCCAAAAAATCATGTTCATCTGTGTCTGATAATTCTGTTCTTTACTATAATTTCTGGGATCAATTCTGGAGCCTTTTTTAAAAATTGGTGTCACATTAGCTATCCTACAGTCAGGGCCGGCTCCAGGCCCCAGCGCGCCAAGCGCATGCTTTGGGCGGCATGCTGTGGGGGGCGCTCTGCCGGTCGCCGAGAGGGCGGCAGGCGGTTCCAGTGGACCTGCCTCAGGCATGCCTGCGGAGGGTCCGCTGGTCCCGCGGCTCTGGTGGAGCTTCCGCAGGCACGCCTGCGGGAGGTCCACCGGAGCCGTGGGACCGGCGGTCCTTCTGCAGGAATGTCTGTGGGAGGTCCACCCGAGTCGCGTGACCGGAGAGCGGCAGAGCCCCCCCGCAGCGTGCCGCCGTGCTTGGGGCAGCGAAATGGCTAGAGCCGGCCCTGCCTCCAGTTATTTGCTACAGAAGCTGATTTAAATGATAGGTTACAAACTACAGTTGGTAGTTCAGCAATTTCACATTTAAATTACTTCAGAACTCTGGGGTGAATACCATATGGTCCCAGTGATTTATTACTGTTTAGTTTATCAATTTGTTCCAAAAACCTCCTCTAATGACATCTCAATCTGGGCCAGTTCCTCAGGTTTGTTACTTAAAAAGAATGGCTCAGGTTTGGGAATCTCCTCGCATCGTCAGCCATGAAGATCGATAGAAAGAATTCATTTAGTTTCTCCACAATGGCCTTATTGTCCTTGAGAGCGACTTTAGCATCTTGATCGTCCAGTGGCCTCACTGGCAATTTAGCAGTCTTTCTGCTTCTAATGTATTTTTTAAAAAAAGGTTTTGCTGTTACTTTTTGAGCCTTTGGCTAGCTGTTCTTCAAATTCTTTTTTGGTCTTCCTAATTATATTTTTACACTTCACTTGCCAGAGTTTATGCTGCTTTCTATTTTCCTCAATAGGATTTAACTTCCACTTTTTAAAGGATGCCTTTTTGCCTCTCACTGCTTCTTTTACTTTGTTGTTTAGCCACAGTGGCACTTTTTTGGGTTCTCTATGTTTTTTAATTTGGGATATACATTTAAGTTGAGCCCCTATTATGGTGTCTTTAAAAAGTTTCCATGCAGGTTGCAGGGATTTCACTTTTGGCACTGTACCCTTTAATTCCTTTTAATTAACTTCCTCATTTTTGTGAAATTAAATGCTACCATGTTGGGCTGCTGTGGTGTTTTCCCCGCCGTAGGGATGTTAAATCTAATTATATTATGGTCACTATTACCAAGTGGTTCAGCTATAATCACCTCTTGGACCAGCTCCTGTGCTCCACTTAGGATTAAATCAAGAATTGCATCTCTCCTTCTGGGCTCTAGGACTAGCTGTTCCAAGAAGCAGCCATTTAAGGCATCAAGAAATTTTGCCTCTGCATTCCATCCTGAGGTGATATGTACCCAGTCAATATGGGGACAGTTATTATGGGGGTTTTTATTTTTATTGCCTTTCTAATTCCCTGAGCATTTCAGAATCACTATCACCATCCTGGTCGAGTGGTTAGTAATATATCCCTACTGCTATAGTCTTATTAATCAAGCATGGAATTACTGTCCATAGAGATTCTATAGTATAGTTTGGTTCATTCAAGATTTTTACTTCATTTGACTCAATGCTTTCTTTCACATATAGTGCCACCCCTCCTCCAGCATGACCTGTTCTGTCCTTCCAATATGTTTTGTACCCTGGTACTACCGTGTCTCATTGATTATCCTCATTCCACCCAAGTTTCTGTGATGCCTCTTATATCAATATTCTCATTTAATATGAGGCACTCTAGTTCACCCACCTTATTATTTAGACTTCTAGCATTTGTATATAAGCACATAAAAATTGTCACTTTCCAGCTGTCTGCCATTAGGTGATGTAATTGAATAGGACTTTTTCATTTGACTGTTTCTCATCAGATCCTACCCATATTTCCATCCTCTACTCCTTACTAGGACACAGAGAATCTCCATTAATAGATCCTCCCCTAAGGGATGTCTCTGTCTGAACCATGCACTCCTCTGCATCTGTTAGCTTTCCCCCAGCCATTAGTTTAAAAACTGCTCTACAACCTTTTAAATTTTAAGTGCCAGCAATCTGGTTCCATTTTGGTTTAGGTGGAGCCCATCCTTCCTGTATAGGTTCCCCCTTTCACAAAAGGTTCCTGTAGTCTATTGTAGGGAGTGGCTCTTCCCCTCTGGGTCTGTGGGTGGCCAATCTACCCCACTACATCTCTGTTGGGGGGGTCACCTGACATGGGGAATCAGCAGGGAGATAGGCAACGTGAGCTTGGGCCTGTGATCAGGGCCAAACAACAAACACAGATACGGAGCCCCAAACCCTGGTTGGGGTGGGGCAGCAAAGAGTTTCTGGCTCAGGCCTGCACTCAGGATGGGCAGCAAACAGTCAGGCATCCTAGCTCTGGCAGAGGTTTGACAAGCGCAGGCTTCTTGCCTAAGAGAGGGGGAAACTGCTACCCACAGATTGGGGTGGCAGACCACCCCACTGCCACTGGTCAGCGGGGATCCTGACTTCAACACGCTGACTCACTTGCTATCAGAGTTGTAGCCAGACAGGGGTCTGCTACCCCAGGGTCACTTCCCAACTCCCCCTCAGGGTGTACCTGGCTCTGTAGAGGGTCATCCTGGTCATCAGGGAAGAAGGCCTCTGTCAGTGCTTGCAGCTCCTCTGTGCTCAGGTCCGTAAATGGGCCTGGCAGTCCTGGCCAGTCCTCAGCTCTCTCTGCAGCAGCCTCCCAGCTCAGGAGCTCACAGGAGGCATCTGGCTCCTCCAGCGGCTTCCTCTCAACTGAATTCTCCGGCCCACCTTTTGTACTTCCAGTCCCACCCACTGACTTCCAGTGGGAGGGTTGAGCGAGGTGTGACTCCACCCACCAGTGTTCAATGAGGGGTTCCTCCCCCTCTCAGTCTGTGGGCGGCCAATCTGCCCCACTACACACATCAACCCTCAAGTCCAGCTCCCAGTCTTCTGGGCTGGTTTCTTGATTCCCCCATAAGCAGGAGAAGACATTATCGTTGGCATTCTCCTTACCAGCCCGATGCTTGACGATAAAGGTGTATTGCTTGAGGTTAAGGTACCAGCGCATCAGCCTGGTGTTAGAGTTCCTCATGGTGTTTAGCCACTTCAGTGGTGTGTGGGCGGTGATCAGGACAAAGGGGGCCCCCAAGAATGACCGAGTATTTACACTCACGGGGAAAAAGCTTGCAGCTAAGGTAGAGATGTTCTCCATCCACCTGCTGGGAGAGGATGGTCCCGAGCCCCACCTCCAAGGCATCTGTTTGAACCAAAACCTCCCAGTTGAAGTGAGGGCTGAATAAGACGGGTTCCTGACATGGACTTCCCTTAAGAGTCTGGAAGGTGTCTTTGCACTCCATTGACCAGCGTACTGGGTAGGGGCTGTCCTTAGTGAGGAGAGCCATGAGAGGGGCTGTGATCGATGCAAATTGGGGCACAAAACGCTGGTAATATCAAGCTAGGCCTAAGAACTGTTGTACCTGGTGCTTTGTCATCGGGGCCGGGCATGCCTGCAGTGCATGGACCTTTCCTATGAGGGGGTGGACGAGGTCCCTGCCAAGGGTATATCCTAAGTATGTAGTATTCTGCCAGCTGAGTCAAAATTTTGGGGAGTTGGCCATGAGCCCAGCCCCTCGCAGGGTCTGGAGGATGGCAGCCATCTGGTTTAAATGCTCATCCTACTAGCAGCTGTAGACCATGACATCATTCAAGGAGGCCATGGCATACTCCGTGTGGGGATCCAGGAGGCAGTTGATCAGGCGCTGGAAGGTTGCCGGGGCTCCATGAGGGCCGAAGGGCATCTGGGTAAAGTGACAGAACCCGCTCAGCGTAGTGAACGTGGTCTTCTCTTTGGAGTTCGGGGGGATCTGCCAGTGGTCCTTCATGAGGTCAAGGGTTGTGATGTATCTGGCAGTCCCCCAGGGGTGAAAGTAACTTAAAGGACTTATCAATACTCCAGAGTCCTGAGCAGGGGGTGGGAAGGGGCATGGCGTCAACCGGAAGAGGTGGGGCCTTTAGAGCCCCGGGCCCTTTAAATAGAGATTTAAAGAGCCCTGGGCACTGGCTGCAGTAGTGGCAGCTGGAAGCCCCGGGCCTTTTAAATCACTGCCAGAGCTACCAGGTGCAGAGGCAACTGAGAGCCCCAGGGCTTGTGGGCCATTTAAAGGGCCCAGGGCTCCAGCCACCGCTACCACTGCAAAGCCATGGGCCCTTTAAATTGCTGCCTGAGCCCTGCTGCCAGACCCTTGGGATAGCAGCCCCTGGGGTAGCAGCAGTGGCCAAGGTCTCCAGTGGTGATTTAAACGGCCAAGGGCTCCCAGCTGCCACTACTACAGCAGAGCCCTGGGGGTCCTGGCTGCCACTGCTACCTTGGGGCTCTGGGAGCGGGACTCGGGCGGCAATTTAAAGGGCCTGGGGCTCTGACCACCACTACTGCCCTGGGCCCTTTAAATTGCCACCCAAGCCCCGCTCCCAGAGCTGTGGGGTAGCAGTGGTGGGGCTCCAGTGGTGATTTAAAGGCCAGGGGCTCCCAGTCGCAGCTACTGCAGTGGAGCCCTGAGCCCTTTAAATTGCCGCTGGAGCCCTGGGAGTCCTGGACACCTCTGCTGCCTGGGGGGTCCAGCAGCCGGGCTCTGGCAGCAATTTAAAGGGCCCAGGGCTCCAGTCACTGCAGGGAGCCCTGGGCCCTTTAAATTGTCACCTGGGGAAGCTGGTCCTGTGCAGCATACCGGCTCTTGTCAGTACGCTGTACTGGGGCATACTAGCTTAGTTTCACCTCTGCAGTCCCCAGATGATCAAGGAATTAATCAATCCTAGGCATCGGGTACATGTCAAACTTTGATATCGTGTTCACCATTACCTCCTGATGTACTTCCAGCCAGTAAAAGCGGGATAGGATTTGGGCCCAGGGTCTTTTCTTACCCCAAATGGCCGGCTGCACGGCTGTCATGTGCAAGCTTCAAAACACCTTTCCGATGACACTGAGGAACGACCAGCTGGGTCCGAACCGTCTGTGTTTGTGGGTCCCACTCCACCCAATAGAGGCAGTCTGCTATGAGTTCAAATCATAGCCATTGCACTGCTCTTTGGAAGTCTGTCACAGCCCTGTTAATGCGGGCGACCTGGTCATAGGCATGACTGAGTTTAGGGTCATCCCACTGGTCTTGAGGGAATTACAGTAGGGGGGTTGTGAGGGGCCTTCCCCCTGGGGATCTGGAGGCAGAGTCAGGATCCCAGACTGATCAGGGTCCTCCCCTCCACGTTTTCAAGGGGTCCCCCTTCTTCGGCCTTGGTGTCCCCATCTCCAGTGGGGTCTCCCTCTAGGGCTGGCTGGGTAGGAGCTACCCCAAGGCTGGCCTCCCGCAGCAAGTCATTAAAGCCTGGCCAGTCTCGAGCAAGGATGATGGGATAGGCAACAGTGGCAGCTAATCCCACTGTCATTTCCTCTGTCACACCATTTATCATCAGGAGTACGCTGATGCGGGGGTACACTCTCACATCCACATGGATTCACTGGAGACTGCTCTCCCCCTCCATCATTCTAGGGTTGGGGATGACCCCCGATGGATGAGGGTCTGCCTACACCCTGAGTCCAGAAAGGCCACCACTCATCTCGGCCCCAACCCCATAGGTGTCATCAGCTTCGGGGTGGACTGCTTGCGGGCACAGAAAAGACGGTTACTCACCTTTGTAACTGTTGTTCTTCGAGATGTGTTGCTCATATTCATTCCAGTTAGGTGTGTGTGCGCCGCATACACGTTCATCGGAGACTTTTTACCCTAGCAACACTCGGTGGGTCGGCAGGTCGCCTCCTGGAGTGGTGTCACTATGGCGCCTGATATATACCCCTGCCAGCCCATCCGCTCCTCAGTTCCTTCTTGCCGGCTACTCCGACAGTGGGGAAGGAGGGTGGGTGTGGAATGGATATGAGCAACACATCTCGAAGAAAAACAGTTAAAAAGGTGAGTAACCGTCTTTTCTTCTTCGAGTGATTGCTCATATCCATTTCAGTTAGGTGATTCCCAAGTCTTACCTAGGCGGTGGGGTTGGAGCGAGACGTTGCGGAATGTAAGACCGCTGAGCCGAAGGCGGCATCGTCTCTAGACTGTTGGACCAATGCGTAGCGCGATGCAAAGGTGTGGATGGAAGACCAGGTGGCCGCGCGGCAGATGTGCTGTATGGGAACATGGGCCAAGAACGTGGCAGATGAAGCCTGAGCCCGAGCAGAGTGGGCGGTGAGATGGCCCGCTTGAGCATGAGCCAAGTCATAGCAAGCCCGAATACACGATGTAACTCAAGATGCAATACGCTGGGAGGAGATTGCCATGCCCTTCATACGTCCCGCCACTGCCACGAATAGTTGAGGTGAGCGCCAGAAGGGCTTGGTCCTCTCGATGTAGAAGGCGAGGGCCCTTCGGACATCCAAAGTATGGAGCTGTTGCTCTCGTCGCGATGAATGCGGCTTTGGATAAAAGACTGGCAGAAAGATGTCCTGGTTAACGTGAAAGGTGGAGACGACCTTAGGGAGGAATGCCGGGTGCGGTCGCAGCTGTACCTTCTCCTTATGGAACACAGTATATGGAGGATCCATAGTCAATGCACGAAGCTCTGAGACTCGTCTAGCCGAGGTGACAGTGACTAGGAAGGCTGTTTTCCAGGACAGGTACAGCAGCGAGCATGTGGCCAAAGGTTCAGAAGGGGGCCCCATGAGCCTGGTTAAGACGAGGTTCAGGTCCCAGGTAGGGGTAGGGCATTTGACCTGTGGGTATAGCCGCTCCAATCCTTTGAGGAATCTGGAAACTATAGGGTGGGAAAAAACAGAACTGCCAGCTTCCCCCAGATGGAAGGTGGATATAGTCGCAAGATGTACTCACAGAGAGGAGATCGCCAACCCCTGCTCTTTGAGAGACCACACGTAGTCCAGGATAGTGGGGACTAATACAGAATGCGGAGAATGGCCGTGCTGGTCACACCAGTGGCAGAAGCGCTTCCATTTTGAGAGGTATGTCGAGTGCGTGCAGGGCTTCCTGCTTCTCAGCAACACCTGCTGTACTGCGGCGGAACAGCGCAGCTCTGACTGGTTTAACGAGACAGGAGCCATGCAGTCAGATGAAGGGACTGCAGGTCCAGATGGTGCAACCTGCTGAAGTCTTGTGTGACCAGGTCCGGCCAGAGCGGAAGGGGAATTGGGTCTGCCAGGGACAAGTCGAGCAGCATGGTGTACCAGTGCTGCCTTGGCCAAGCCGGAGCAGTCAGGATAAGGCGGGCTCTGTCCCTGCGGAGCTTGAGCAGGACTCGGTGGACGAGAGGGAACGGTGGGAAGGCGTAACAGAGGTGGCCCGTCCACGGAAACGTGTCCGACAGGGAGTCCGGGGAGCGACCCTGTAGGGAGCAGAACACCTGGCATTTCCTGTTCATTCTGGATGCAAACTAGTCTATGTGGGGAAAGCCCCACCTCCGGAAAATCAAATGGAGAACATCCGGACGGATAGACCATTCGTGTGATAGGAAGGATCTGCTCAGGTGATCTGCGAGAGTGTTCTGTACCCCTGGGAGAAAGGAGGCCACTAGATGTATGGAGTGGGCTATGCAGAAGTCCCACAGCCGTATCACTTCCTGTGAAACTGGAATCAGCGGTGCAGAGACAAGCGGTGCCGCGGCAGTTGACGGTGCCAGGCGGTCCATCTTGGAGATATGCTCCGACTGCATTGTAGCTGTAGGTGCCGCAGGAGCCTTGTGCTTCTTGCTCCTCGGGGAGAGGGAGCGGTGCCAGCTGGAGGGTTGGGCCAGTGAAGGGTGGTGATGAGGAGCCTTTATCGGTGCCGAGGCACTTGTTCCCGGTGCCGGAGTCGGTGCCGAGGATGGAGGAGTTAAAGCTGCCTCCACCAAAAGTTGTTTCAGGAGAATGTCCTGCTCTCTTTGTCCGGGGCTTGAACGCCTTGCAGATTAGGCACTTGTCCACAAGGTGGGATTCGCCTAGGCACTTTAAACAGGAGTTATGCGGGTCTCCTGTGGGCATCGACCGATGATAGGCCGCGCAAGGCTTGAAGCCTGGTAAACCGGGCATGGACCCTGGTACCGGGTGAGGAGAAGGGGCGAGCCCCTGATCCTCTTTAACTATATACACAACTATAAGAACTATTAACTTAATACTAACTAGAACTACAGAAAAGAACTATATACACGATACTATACAAATGAGTGAATCGCTAGGGAGGTGGAGATCAGCTAAGCCGCGCTCCACTGTTCCAGCGACTGACACGGGCAGTAAGAAGGAACTGAGGTGCGGATGGGCCGGGGTATATATCAGGCGCCATAGCGGCGCCACTCTAGGGGGCGACCTGCCGACCCACCGAGTGTTGCTAGGGTAAAAAGTCTCCGACGAACATGCACGCGGCGCACACTCATCTAACCGGAATGGATATGAGCAAGCACTCGAAGAAGAACTCTCTGGTACAGACCTGGCTGAAGCTGCAGTCCATCTCAGCACATTAAGAACGTAAGAATGGCCATACTGGGTCAGACCAAAGATCCATCCATCCCAGTATCTTGTCTACCTACCTACAGTGACCAATGCCAGGTGTCCCAGAGGGAGTGAATCTAACAGGTAATGATCAAGTGATCTCTCTCCTGCCATCCATCTCCATTCTCGACAAACGGAGGCTAGGGACACCATTCATTACCCATCCTGGCTAATAGCCATTTATGGACGTAACCTCCATGAATTTATCTAGTTCTCTTTTAAATCCTTTTATAGTCCTAGCCTTCACAACCTCCTCAGGCAAGGAGTTCCAGAGGTCAACTGTGCACTGTGTGAAGAAGAACTTCCTTTTATTTATTTTAAACCTTCTGCCCATTAATTTCACTTGGTGGCCCCTAGTTCTTATAATATGGGAACAAGTAAATAACTTTTCCTTATTCAATTTCTCCACACTACTCATGATTTTATGTACCTCTATCATATCCCCCCCCTTAGTCTCCTCTTTTCTGAGCTGAAAAGTCCTAGCCTCTTTAATCTCTCCTCATTTGGGACCCGTTCCAAACCCCTAATCATTTTAGTTGCCCTTCTCTGAACCTTTTCCAATACCAGCATATCTTTTTTGAGATGAGGAGAGTGTGCAGCAGCAGTCAAAAAAGCAAACAGGATATTAGGAATCATTAAAAAAGAGATAGAGAATAAGACAGAGAGTGTAAATAGTTATCAAGAAGGAGGCCCTCGCCGTCAAGTGGGCAATCAACATGAACTATCCACAATGACTCCAAGATCTCTTTCCCGATTTGTTGTAGCTAAATTAGCCCCCCATCATATTGTATGTATAGTTGGGGTTATTTTTTCCAATGTGCATTACTGTACATTTATCCACATGAAATTTCATTTGCCATTTTGTAACCCAATCACTTAGTTTTGCGAGATCTTTTTGAAGTTCTTCACTGTCTGCTTTGGCCTTAACTATCTTGAGCAATTTAGTATCATCTACAAACTTTGCCACCTCACTGTTTACGCCTTTCTCCAGATCATTTATGAATAAGTTGAATAAGATTGGTAATTGGACTGCCCCAGGGCTGGTGCAAGGATGTTTTGCACCCTAGGCGAAACTTCCACCTTGAGCTCCCCCCCGCACCCCTGCGCTGAGACAGGCCCCCTGTGACAGCTCCCCCCCCCGCCCTGAGGCACCCCTCCTTGTGGCAGCTCCCCACCATCTGCCCTAAGGCACCCCCTCACCCTAGCTCACCCCTGCTCCTCACATGAGCACGAGCGTTAGCACCACGAGCACGCCATCGCTGCTTCACTTCTCCTGCCTCCCAGGCTTGCGGTGCCTAAGCTGATTGGCGCCACAAGCCTGGGAAGCAGGAGAAGTGAAGCAGCTCACCACTGCCCCACCTCATCCCTGAGCATGCTGTCTTTGCTTCACATCTCCCGCCTCCCAGGCTTGTGGGGCCAAGCAGCTTAGGCTGTTGTGGTTGCTGCCGAAGAAAGTGGTGCCTCCCAAATCCCAGTGCCCTAGGCGACTGCCTAGGTCTCCTAAATGGTTGCACCGGCCCCAGGGCCGGTGCAACCATTTAGGTAAACTAGGTGGATGCCGAGGGCGCCTAGTGGTTGGGGGCGCCTAAAAGTCCCCTCAGGCGAGGAGGTGGAGTGGAGGTAAGCTGGGTGGGGGGGAGCGCGGGGAGGGCTGCCCGCAGTAATAGGGGGAGCGCACAGGGAAACAGCTCCCCTCCCCAGCTTACCTCCACTCTGCCTCCTCCGCTGAGCACACAGCCCAACTCTAAGTCTCCTCCAGTCAGCCCCGCAAGCCTGGATAAGGAGGAGAATTAGAGCAGCGCCGGCATGCTCAGTGGAGTAGGCAGAGCCGAGGTGAGCTGGGACGAGCTACCCAAGCAGGGTTAGCTTCCGCGGGGGGAAGTATGGTTAGCTGCCATTGGGGGACAGGAGGAGTCTCCCTGAGCGGGGTTAGTTTCCATGGGGGGACGAGGGGAAGAAGGGTTAGCTGTCACAGTGCGGGGGGGGTAGCTGCTGCGGGGGGCTTCCCGGGTGGGGGGCTGAGTTAGCTGCTATGTGGGGGGCAGAGTTAACTGGGTGGGGGGGTGCAAGGTGGAAGTTTCGCCTAGGGCACTAAACTTCCTTGCACCGGCCCTGACCAGCCCTGGACTGACCCCTAGGGAACACCACTAGTTATCCCTCTCCATTCTGAAAATTTACCATTTATTCCTACTCTTTGTTTCCTGTCTTTTAACCAGTTCTCAGTCCATGAAAGGATCTTCCCTCTTATCCCATGACAACTTAATTTACGTAAGAGCCTTTGGTGAGGGACCTTGTCAAAGGCATTTTGGAAATCTAAGTACACTATGTCCACTGGATCCCTCTAGTCCACGTTTGTTGACCCCTTCAAAGAACTATAATAGATTAGTAAGACATGATTTCCCTTTACAGACACCATGTCGACTTTTACCCAACAATTTATGTTCTTCTATGTGTCTGACAATTTTATTCTTCATTACTGTTTCAACTAATTTGCCCGCTACTGAAGTTAGACTTACTGGTCTGTAATTGCCAGGATCACCTCTAGAGCCCTTTTTAAATATTGGCGTTACATTAGCTATCTCTTCCTAATAACTGGAGTTCCCTCCCCCGGAGAGTTATCCTCAGTGCAAAGGATACCACAACATCCTCTGGAAGGAGGGTCCCAACTATGAGATCATTTCGCTCTGCTGCAGTTTGATGCTCTCCTTCTCTGTGACTTTCCTCCTTCTCCCCTGAGGTGGTCAGACCACGGGTAGTACCTGTCATGGTATAATTCCCCACTCTGAACCTTAGCGTCCAAAAGATGGGGTACCAGCATGAATTCCTCTAAGCTCAATTACCAGGTTAGTACTTGTAGTGCTGCCACCAACCAGGAATTCCAGTGCCTGGTACACTCTGGTCCCCCCAAAACCTTACCCGGGGACCCCCAAGACCCAGACCCTCTGGATCTTAACACAAGGAAAGTAAATCCTTTCCCTCATCGTTGCCTCTCCCATGCTTCCCCTCCCTGGGTTACCCTGGAAGATTACTGTGATTCAAACTCCTTGAATCTTAAAAACAGAGAGGAAAATTCACCTTCCCCCCTCCTTCTCTCTCTCCCTCCCAGACTCTCCCTGAGAGAGAAAGTAATCCTAACACAGAGAGAAATTAACCTCTCTCCCCTCCTTCCCTCCTTTCTCCCCACCAATTCCCTGGTGAATCCAGACCCAGTCCCCCGGGGTCTCACCAGAATAAAAAAATAATCAGGTTCTTAAACAAGAAAAGCTTTTAATTAAAGAAAGAAAAAACAGTAAAAATTATCTTTGTAAATTGAAGATGGAATATGTTACAAGGTCTTTCAGCTATAGACACTGGGAATACCCTCCCAGCCTAAGTATACAAGTACAAAGTAAAATCCTTTCAGCAAAATACACATTTGAACTCCTCCCAGCCAAATACACATTTGAAAATAAAGTAAACAAACATAAATCTAACTCGCCTTATCACCTAGTACTTACTATTTTGAATCTATAAGAACCTGTATCAGGGAGATTGGAGAGAAACCTGGTTGCACGTCTGGTCACTCTCAGAACCCAGAGAGAACAACCACCAAAATCTAACAGCACACACAAAAACTTCCCTCCCTCAAGATTTGAAAGTATCCTGTCCCCTGATTGGTCCTCTGGTCAGGTGACAGCCAGGCTCACTGAACTTAATCCTTTACAGGCAAAAGAGATATGAAGTACTTCTGTTCTATTAACTCTTACTTATCTGTTTATGACAGTACCATTCTACTATGTCCCAGTACATTAAGGTACTTGATTTGGCATTTGCTTCCCTTCCATAGCTAGTGAAAAACCCACCAGTTTATAACCACCTTTTTCACAGTAGTCTCCTGCTCTAACAAAATTACCTTTCCACAGAAGGAAACACCATGCCTATGGTGCCTTTAGAAAATAAAGTAGATGGGGCCCTTAGAAAACCTTGTGAATTTGATGTTGCTCAAATTGTAATTTCAATGTGCTCCCTATTTATATGGCACACACCTTAGTTACGCAGCATTGGGATAGGGAATTGCTAGCACCTTCCAAGAGACCCACAGTTATGTATCCCATGGAATATCTATCTTCTGTGATTTTCTTGCTTCCTTTATTCGTGAGACAGTTTGTGCTCCCTGCTTTAATATAGCTATTTTCATTGTAATCTAGAGTGGTTACATTCCTGATAGAAGGCAACTTTCCACAAAATGTAAATGTATAGCTGTGACACTCTGTACCTCAAATCGGCATCTTGGAACCCCCATATTCACCACTGCAATATGATTATATGTTTTGTATAAAGTATGCCTTGTGAGCTATTTTAAAAGTCTTGATCTGTTGAAAATTAATATCCTGTTGGATTGTATGTACTATCATTGTATGTGAAGTTACAAAGTTTTGCTACAAATGCCATTGAAATATGTTGTCAGATGCCCACAGCCAGACTTTCAGTAAGGACCAAGGAGCACCCATCACTGGCCAGACGGGCATTGATGGCCCGTTAAGAAAACAATCCACTATCCCAGAGGCTCCTTAGAGAAGGCATGTACAGAATGGAGACCACTTGATCAATGGGGACTGACTGGCCCCCATGTCACAGCAAGGATCTTTCTAGCAGCTGGAAGAAGGTATAAAAAGAGAGACAGTGACATCATCACTTGTCCTCTCTCTCCCTCTCCCCTCCCATTTCAACATCCAAAAAATTATCTGGAAGACAAAGACTTTGAACTGGAGAAGATTAGTCCAAGGCTTGAAGTGGGTCCAGTCTTGAGTTTTGAGGAACTGTAGCTGCTTGTTCCATTTGTTAGGGCGAGACTGATCCAAATCTTGCTTAGTCTGTTTAAGTTAAAAATAAATTTGCAGTCTAAATTCTATTCCTTAGGTAACTAACTGATTTCTATGCCTGCTATTTATAATCACTTAAAATCTATCTTACTATAGTTAATACATCTGCTTTATATTTTACCTGAAACAGAGGATTTTTTGGTTGAAGTGCTTGGGAAATCTCAGCTCAGATTACAAAGGCTGGTGTATGTCCATTCCAGTGGCAAACTATTTAATGAACTTGCACTGCCCAAGTAAACCCTAATTTTGCAGCCACTTCTTTGGGTGTATTAGGAAGAAGAGAGGGACTAATTCTGATAGATTAGTTTAGTCAAATTGTGGGATTTTTAAATAAATGTAACACCAAACATTTTTAAAAATAACATGAAAACAAAAAATAAAAACTTCACGGAAATATTTGAAAAATGAAGTATTGGAAACTAACGGAACAAAGATATTCAGGATTTTCACCAGTTTATTTTGATATTTTCCCAATCCCTCTAGAAATAATTAACCAAAAA
This sequence comes from Gopherus flavomarginatus, assembly GCF_025201925.1. NCBI lineage: Eukaryota > Metazoa > Chordata > Testudines > Testudinidae > Gopherus > Gopherus flavomarginatus. The sequence goes on along the minus strand of NC_066620.1, from coordinate 20,413,066 downwards.
TCAAACACTGCAACACTTCAGACAGTTGTTTTTTCCCCCTTCCAGTCTGCACTTCTTCCCTCTTCTTTGTGGTCATCTTTGCTTTTCACCTCCCATTTCTGTCTCTAAGATCTGTTCCTCCAGCCCTCTTGTCCACTTCTGTCCCTGTTTGCTGTGCCTCTGAGTCAGACTCCCTCTTTATGCTCACATCATAGTCTCTGCCTCTCTTCTCTCATATCTGCCCCCTTCCTTTTCTACTTTTCCTTACTTATATTCAGGCTCCTTTTGCATTCTGTACAGTGTGGATGGAGAAGCAGCATGGCCCAGATCTTCAAAAGGTATTTAGGCATCTAAACTCAATGGGAGTTAGACACCTGAACACCTTTGAGGATCTGGACCCATATCCTTAGGTTTTACTCCTGCCCCCTTTGTGCAGAAGCAAGAAGAGAGGCCCCAGAGAGAAATGTCCAATGACCGTTTTGTTAGCAATTCAATTTTTGATGAAAATCTCCACACAAAAATAAGCAGATAATTACCCTATGATACCATAACCTTTAACATGTGCGTCCACGGTGAACACTTGCTATAAAACTAAGAGTATTGTGAGCCCTGTGAAATGAAGCCATAATATTTCTATGAAAACATGAAATTATATTTCATGAAGTCATAATTACATAGCTATAGTTTAACTTTGCAACAATGAGAAAATGATGTCTTAGTGAACTACTTTTATTTCTTAGAGGCTCTGAAAGTTCTCCATCAAAATATTACCAGTACAAGTTCCATACTTAAAATATAAAACCCTTTTCCCCCCCCATTATCCCAACATTCTTTGCTCCATTTGTTCTTCTCTTTCCTCCCTAAGAACTAAAGCTTTCCAACATATATTTATAACAGCAAAGCATATACCTGCTAATTGTTCGGGAATTTATGTCGCTTAGCACACATCCTGTGTTTATTTCAGAATTATTAGGATTTTCCATCAGAAAAATTGTATGCTAAAGCCTAACAAATCATGACTGTATTTATGCAGTGAATGATTCATACAGAAGCATCATCAGAAGTGAGAGTACAGATGACTAATCCCAAGAACTCCATCTTCACTAGTGAATTTTGTATTTAAGGTCTGATCCAAAGTCAATAGAAAGGCTTCTACTGACTCTTACGAATTATGGATCAGACCCTTGTAGCATTTGTTCAAACACTTTGAATATTTGGGTGAAACAATTTACAAACATTCCATCTTGGATGTCAAAATATTTATCCTGGTGATTTCAGTATGATTACTTGTGTAGTTAGGCACTAAACCATGTCAGTAAGGGTGGTAGAATCAGGTCTTATATAAGCAAATTATCACAGAACAATTTACTACCGTGTTATTCCTGTTATGTTGTGCCTCATCCTGACAGTTTACTTCAGAGACTTGTGAGTGCTCAGCACATTTAAGGATCAGACCCTAACAATTGTAGTGCAATGCAACAAAAGCACACAATGAACGCAAGTGAAGAGCAGCTTGTGGGGCCACAGTTGAAGAGGTCAGGTTTGGTCAAGGACCATAACTTTGATCAGTCTTTGTCTATGAAATGATGTTAATTTCAAAGTTATAAGTGATCAGATTTTTGCTGTTACATCTAATGTAGGGCTCTGGTGGATTTCACTTGTCAAATATTGGTATACATTGTTTTCATAAGACCTGCTTGTTATGCGTTTATTTTTTAAAACTTTAGCAACCTGTTACATATGTTGTAATGTTCTCCCAACTTTTCTATATAATCTGAGATCTTGCCACCTGAGCCTTTTTTAATTTCCTCTCTTATCTAACTCCAGAGGCATTTTAGCAACTATTATAGTTGATTCCAGACATTTCTGCTGTAATTTGTCAAATTAAAGGAAATCTAATTGGTCTTAATTATAGGTTTGTCATCAAAATTTGACTTGACCAGAACAAAAGTTGCAAACCCATATTATTTTTGAAGATTTCCTTTACACAGGAACACACCCACATTCCTAGCTCTGTCCACTTTCCCTTCATTTTTTGCAAGGTGCTGAACTAGTTGTAATGTGCTGTACATGCAGATGAGCACCCTTTACAAATATATCAGTATGCATCAAGTGGGATGTAGTATGGTGGGTCTGTCCACCAACTTGGGGGCTAGACAGCCACACCCAACTCTGTTTTAGCCTTCTGCTCAAGTTCTTTTATTTTTCTGCCACACAAACACAAGAAATATAGAAAAGTAACAAAAGTGATAGTCCTGATCTGCACTAGTACTGCAGGGTCCTCTACACCCTAATAGCTCAAAGTTCACAGCCTTCCCTTAGCCTCAGGGGGACCACAGTGTTAGCCAGCCAGCCCACCCTCAGGAAAATGTTTCTCTCTCCAAGGGCTTGGCTACACTTGCAGGTTACAGCACAATAAAGGAGCCTTGGGTGCACTAGCTCACTACCTGTCCACACTGGCAAGGCACATGGAGCACTCTGACTCTGCGGCTTCAGCGCTGCTGGTACTCCACATCGGCGAGTGGAATAACATTTGCTGTGCCCCCGCTGGAGCACCATGGTGCCAGTGTGAACGAGGTGTTGCATTACTGCACTCTGATTGGCCTCTGGAAATATCCCATAATCCCCTTAAGTCAAGTGGCCACTCTTGTCTTTGTTTTGAATCGCAGCAGGAATGTGGATATGCCCTTTGAAAGTTCAATTTCTGACAGCCGGCTGCTTATCTGCCCCAAGACAAAGCAACCATTAGTGTGGAATGCTGTGAGTGAAAGAGAGGCGGTCTGCTGCTGTCTGAACTTACAAGACAGCATGCTGACATGCTCTCTCCCCCTACATATACACAACACACTCCCTGTCACATTCCATCCCCACATTTGAAAAGCACGTTGCAGTCACTTGCATGCTGGGATAGCTGCCCATAATGCACTGTTCCTAACGACGCTGCAGATGCTGCAAATGTGGCCACACCAGTGCGCTTGAAGCTGTCAGTGTGAACAGACTGCAGCACTTTCCCTACTGTGCTCTGCGAAGGACGGTTTAACCCAAAGTGATCTGTATCTGCAAGTGTAGCCATGTCCCTAACCTTCCTTTTCTTAGGCAGCTGGGTCCTCACTTATATCTTTTGGCTGGGAATCAGAGCCAATCATTAGCTGCTGCTTAGCTGGATCCGTTGCCTATTGGGCTTCTCCTTAGGCTGGAACTTGCAGCTCCCTGGCTCCCCAGGCATTGAAAAGGACAGAACACACTGCTACAGTGGTGGTGGTGGGAGTTGGAGTATTTTTTTCCTGCCTGGCTGTTTAGTATTGCTGTATGTTACAAAGCTGTGTTTATGTTTATTTTGATATGTATTGAATCATAGATTCATTTACCCAGTGTGCTCAGACAGGCACCTCTTGTTATTTAAAAACTCTAAATAAGTAAATAAATTTAATTCCTTATTCAACCTCTTCAAGGCACATTTTAATATGAGAAATTAGTTAGCTTGAATATCAAATCGGCAGTATCAGCTATTGGACCAATTTGAATGTTTTAGGAGTGACAGTCATTAGGATTAAAAAGTAGGGATGTGTAACAACACTATCTTGAAGATAGTACAGTAAATATTTCACCATATTTGGTACAGTAAATGGTTTATGCCATCTACTGGTCTGGTTAGGATGTGCATTTTCAATCTAAAGAAAAACTGAGAATGAATTTTATTGTAGTGGTAATCCAGCCTGCTCACCACAACCAGCAAAGAGAGTTTAACACTATTAAACACAGCTACAAAAGGTGCTACAGTATGTGATATTTAAAATGTTTAATTAAAAGGTTAGCTAACTTTTTGTTTAAAACACCTTTTTTCCTAGTCTAGAATAGGCTTTCCATGTGTGCACATTTTCTCAGGATCAATCCTTTTCAGAAATAGCTGTCCCAGGAAATCTGTAAGGGTGTACTACCAGCTGACTAGTTTTATGGGCTTAGCATCATCTCAAGTGTCCTGGATTTTTGTACCTTAGAGGTGGCAACCTTAGTCTAGACAAAGGCTAGAAGCATTTCTCTTGGTCAGTTTGATCCCATTTATACAAGTTTCTTAATTGAATTTAACAGCCACAGCTGAACATGGTTTCAGCTGACTGGGTTCTAATATGGTTTGGCTGGCCACTATGGCTGCAGTCAAACTATGTTACAATGTCTTAGAAATACAAAAGATCCCATATCAGGTTATAATAGGGTAAAACACGTTCCCCTCCTCCCCAGTGGTTTGATGTTTACATAAATGTTAAAGGTGCAATAAAAGAGATGCTGGTAGAGGATGAACTGCAGCTCGATAAACTCCAGTTTTATGTAACTCCCTTTTATCTGAAATGCCTTGGTATCCCACAGCCTAATCGTAGGCTGTTGTTTCCCTGTTTGTTTGAAACCCTGATTCATCAAAAGTTTTGGATGTCCACTCAGACTTTTGTGAAATTGAGATTTATTTGCCTTTTGAAGTTACACCAGGCATTAATTTAGCATTAAAGATTCAGCAATTTGCTCTGAATATCAGTTCTACTGCTTCAATATACAATACAGTTTTAGTATTTGTTCTTAATATTATTGTTACCAGACGTCCATAAGGTCTTTCAGCCTTTTGCATTTTCGTAGTTTTTCAGTTCCGCATGTGGCAAAGACATAACCAGTTGGCCCACAAACTCTGCAATTTCACTGCCTGAAAAATTGTTACATATGTGGGAACAGCAATATTGAAGTAGTGTTACTCGAGCAGATGCCCACTACCTAGTATAGCATAGACCTGGATACCAACAGGACCTAGTACAGCATAGGGATGAGGATTCTGTACATCAGCACCACATGCAGCTAGCTAAATGCTAAGTCTGATTACTTTGGCTGTGGGTGGTCTGCAAGGACTTAATCCTAGATGAAGAAGCAGTGTGGTCTAGTAGAAAGAACAGGACTCAGAAGATGGGGGTTCTATTCCTAGCTCTGCCACTAGGTTTCTGGGTGACCTTGAGCAAGTCACTTCATTTGTCTATGCCTCAGTTTCCCAATCTGTAAAAAATAGAGATAATGGTACTGACCTCCTTTGTAAAGCACTTAGAGATCTACTGATGAAAAATGCTATATAAGAGTTATTAGATGGATATTTTGTGCATATCTAGAGTTGAGGCCCAGTCAGATGTTGTGTGAATATCCTTAAATTCCTTAGGTTTTGGTTTAAACTTTGGATTGTGTTTGACCTACTGAGGCTTCCTGGTGACATCTATGGTACCAGAAGTTTACCATCCCTCGCGTGTATTTTTGAGAGTCATGAAGCTCTCCATTTACTATGACATCAGGTCAAAAATTATTAGAGTGAATACATGGGGTGCTGTGTTGTATTTTGAAGGCAAAATCCTAGACCTATTGAAATCAACGGCAAAACTCCCCTTACTCCAGTGAGGTAAGATTTCACACTGAGTCCCAAAAGGGATTCAATATACTGATGGCAAAAATCACCATTAAAATTCTCAGCTTTTCAATTTTCTTTCTCTTGCAATAGCAGGAGGTACACAAGATGTCTTTATTTGTTGTTCCATGATTGATTTCTATAATTATGTGTAAATAAATTACAGTAAGTGCACAGATAATGTGATTGCATGAACAAATAGCTAATTATGGTCAGATTATAGTAATTATGATCATAGCAATTGTGCATGCAAATTAAGTGCATAATTGCACATCTAAATTGTTTTAAAATGTGGCTACACATTTTAAAATCAGGCTACAATTCTCCATCTCAATAGTGTTTCTTTCTATGCATATTCTTTCCCAATGAATTTTCTTTATATTATTTTGTTTCCTTTTGGAGACAGATAATACCACTGAAAGAATTTCCAGCTGCTACTCCTAGATCTGAAAAAGAGAATGTTATCAAGCTCATTTAAAGATGGTTTCTTTCTTTCTTATTAATGACCACTAATGTTCCTTCTTCAGCTAGGTAGGAATATGCTTAGAGAATGGATTATCCCTGACACAAGTACTGACCAAGGGGGAAGGGAAGATGGATTTGACAGTCTTTATTTACTACTTCCCCACTCCCAAAATAAAATTGCTTGTTAGAAGTTACAGCTGGCTGTTTCTAGATAAGGTGCAGAACTGAGTAAGGCTTGGCTAAGAGGCTGTCATAAACAGATAGCTAAGGGTTAATGTCTCTTTCACCTGAAGCACCTGACCAGAGGACCAATCAGGAAACCGGATTTTTTCAACTTTGGGTGGAGGGAATTGTGTGTCTGAGTCTTTTGTCTGCCTGCCTGCTTTCTCTGAGCTTTGGAGAAGTAATTTCTACTTTCTAGTCTTCTGTTTCTAAGTGTAAGGACAAAGAGATCAGATAGTAAGTTCTATGGTTTCTTTTCTTTGGTATTTGCATGAATATAAGTGCTGGAGTGCTTTGATTTGTATTCTTTTTGAATAAGGCTGTTTATTCAATATTCTTTTAAGCAATTGACCCTGTGTTGTATCATCTTAATACAGAAAGAACATTTGTATGTATTTTTCTTTCTTTTTATATAAAGCTTTCTTTTAAGACCTGTTGGAGTTTTTCTTTACCTCAGGGAAATTGAGTCTGTACTCACCAGGGAATTGGTGGGAGGAAGAAATCAAGGGGAGATCTGTGTGTTGGATTGCTAGCCTGACTTTGCATTCCCTCTGGGGGAATAGGAAAGTACTTTTTGTTTCCAGGATTGGGAACAGAGAGGGGGAGTCTCTCTGTGTAGTTTCACAGAACTTGTGTCTGTGTATCTCTCCAGGAGCACCTGGAGGGGGGAAGGGAAAAAGGATTATTTCCCTTTGTTGTGAGACTCAAGGGATTTGGGTCTTGGGGTCCCGAGGGAAGGTTTTTCAGAGGGACCAGAGTGCCCCAAAACACTCTAATTTTTTGGGTGGTGGCAGCAGGTACCAGGTCCAAGCTGGTAACTAAGCTTGGAGGTTTTCATACTAACCCCCATATTTTGGACGCTAAGGTCCAGATCTGGGACTAAGGTTATGATATGGTGGCAGCGGTGGGATATAGACAGAATCCAGAAGCCAGTAGGAATATTATATTTTTCTTTTCTCTGCTAAGGGCTTTTTAGCAGAGAGAGAAACAGTTGGTTTTAAAAGGGAACCAGAGAGAATTTTTTTTTCTGCTCTCTCTGGCAGTTTGTGGCTTGCATAATAAGCAAGAAGCCATTACCAAACTGTTAAGGGTCTTTTGTCATGCAATAGCCCTCCCATTAGGAGGCAAGTACCAGCACTTATATGCATGCAAATAAAGTGGTTTTTCTGGTTTCCTTTCATTGAACATTAGCTAGAGAGAAAAAAGGAAAAAAGCACTGTTGCTAGGCAGACTTCAGGAGGCAACAGAACCTGCAGTTCAGAAGATAAACACCGGAGGGCACCCCAACACAAGAAAACAGGAGTCATGACTTCTAAGGCAAAAATTGAGGCCGAAGAGCAATTCAAAGAAGCTGAACACAGGCGACAACTGGAAATAAAACAAACAGAGATGGAAATAAGAGAGAGAGAAAGAGAGGCAGCACACAAAAGAAAACTAGAAGAAGAAGAGGTGGCCCACCGCCGAGAAATGGAAAAACAACAAAAAGAGAATGAAGAGAAGGAAAAACAGAGAAAACATGAACTGGAGTTGGCGAAAGCTGGGCTGCATGTGCCAGCCAACCCTAACAACCCGGCGCCAATTATTGCTCCACAGCACAGGAAATTTCCCACCTACAAGGCAGGTGATGACACTGAGGCCTTCTTGGAAAATTTTGAAAGAGCCTGTCTTGGGTACAGCATCCCCGAAGACCAGTACATGGTAGAATTGAGGTCACAGCTCAGTGGACCTTTAGCAGAGGTGGCAGCTGAAATGCCTAAGCTGCAAATGAATGACTATAAACTTTTTCAAACCAAGGCCAGATACCGAATGGGGATAACCCCAGATCATGCCCGTCGGCGCTTCAGAACCCAAAAGTAAAAACCCGAGGTGTCATTTCCCAAACACGCCTACTACATTGCAAAAAACTATGAGGCCTGGATAACAGGAAACAACATTCAAACCTTGGAATAATTAAACCTCCTCATACAAATGGAGCAGTTCTTGGATGGTGTTCCTGAAGACATCACACGGTACATACAAGATGGAAATCCCAAAGATATCGCTGAGGCGGGGGAGATTGGAGCCAAATGGATGGAACTGGCAGAAAGCAAGAAAGCTACTGTCAAGGGGAACGATTACCCCAGGGGGCACACAGATCATAAACCCTACAACCGAGGACAGCCAAAGACCCCACATACCACCCAAGTAAAGCCACAGATACCCTACCCTTCAACCTCACCAGTCTCCAGTAACTCACCTCGGCCCAGTGACCCATCAGATGGAAGATGCTTTAAGTGTAATGAACTGGGACATATCAAGGCCAAGTGTCCCAAGAACACCATGCGAGTGCAATTCATTACACCACCATCACACCAAAGATCCCCAGGCCCGGATGCCTCTCAAATACCCTTAGAGCGAAGGGAAAATTTGAGAGTGGGCGGAAAGAAGGTTACTGCGTGGAGAGACACGGGGGCACAAGTGTCAGCTATCCACCAATCCTTCGTTGACCCCAAATTCATCAACCCAAAGGCCAAAGTTACAATTTACCCCTTCATGTCACAAGCTGTAGACTTGCCTACAGCTCAACTGCCTGTCCAGTACAAAGGCTGGTCAGGAATGTGGACTTTTGCAGTCTATGACAATTATCCTATCCCCATGCTACTGGGGGAAGACTTGGCCAACCAGGTGAGGCGGGCCAAGAGAGTGGGAATGGTTACACGTAGCCAAACCAGGCAAGCTTCCAGACCCATTCCTGTTCCTGAGCCGTCCACAGAGGCCCCGTCTGTGTTACCAGAGACCCAGACAGAGGTAGTGGACCCGGATTCCATGCCAACCACTGAAACAGCCACCGCACCTCCAGTCCCAGGCCCGGAACTGGAACAGCAACCAGCACCAGCCATTGCAACCCCATCTTCAAACTCAACGCCAGAGGGCGCCAGCGAGCCAAAACTGGCAGAAGCAACAAACAGCCATACCCAAAAGGCTCAGCCAGAGCCTGAAATACCCTCAGGTGCACCAGCGGAGAGCGGTTCACCAGCAACGGAAACAACCCCATCACCTACATCGCTTCCAGAGGGACCAAGCCCAAGTCCACAGTCTGAGGAAGAACTGGTGACCCCAGCCTCAAGGGAACAGTTCCAGACTGAGCAGGAAGCGGATGACAGCCTTCAGAAAGCTTGGGCGGTGGCACGGAGCACCCCACCGCCTCTCAGCTCTTCTAATCGATCCCGGTTTGTTATAGACCAAGGACTTTTATACAAGGAAATTCTTTCTGGTGGACACCGGGAAGAATGGCAGCCGCAAAAACAGTTGGTGGTTCCAACTAAGTACCGGGGGAAGCTCTTAAGCTTAGCCCATGATCATCCCAGTGGCCATGCTGGGGTGAACAGAACCAAGGACCGGTTGGGGAAGTCCTTCCACTGGGAGGGGATGGGCAAGGATGTTGCCAAGTATGTCCGGTCTTGTGAGGTATGCCAAAGAGTGGGAAAGCCTCAAGACCAGGTCAAGGCCCCTCTCCAGCCACTCCCCATAATTGAGGTCCCATTTCAGCAAGTAGCTGTGGATATTCTGGGCCCTTTCCCAAAAAAGACGCCCAGAGGAAAGCAGTACGTACTGACTTTAGTGGACTTTGCTACCCAATGGCCAGAAGCAGTAGCTCTAGGCAACACCAGGGCTAACACTGTGTGCCTGGCCCTAACAGACATCTTTGTCAGGGTAGGTTGGCCCTCCGACATCCTTACAGATTCAGGGTCTAATTTCCTGGCAGGGACCATGGAAAAACTGTGGGAAACTCATGGGGTGAATCACTTGGTTGCCACCCCGTACCACCATCAAACCAATGGCCTGGTGGAAAGGTTCAATGGAACTTTGGGGGCCATAATACGAAAATTCATCAACGAATTCTCCAATAATTGGGACCTAGTGTTGCAGCAGTTGCTGTTTGCCTACAGGGCTGTACCACATCCCAGTTTAGGGTTTTCACCATTTGAACTTGTGTATGGTCACCAGGTTAAGGGGCCATTACAGTTGGTGAAGCAGCAATGGGAGGGGTTTACGCCTTCTCCAGGAACTAACATTCTGGACTTTGTAAGCAACCTACAAAGCACCCTCCGACACTCTTTAGCCCTTGCTAGAGAGAACCTAAAGGATGCTCAAAAAGAGCAAAAGGCCTGGTATGACAGACATGCCAGAGATCGGTCCTTCAAGGTAGGAGACCAGGTTATGGTCTTGAAGGCGCAACAGGCCCATAAGACGGAAGCATCATGGGAAGGGCCATTCACGGTCCAAGAGCGCCTGGGAGCTGTAAACTACCTCATAGCATTTCCCAATTCCTCACTAAAGCCTAAAGTGTACCATGTTAATTCTCTCAAGCCTTTCTATTCCAGAGACTTACAGGTTTGTCAGTTTACAGTCCAGGGAGATGATGCTGAGTGGCCTGACGGTGTCTACTACGACGGGAAAAAAACGGTGGCGTGGAAGAGGTGAACCTCTCAACCACCCTGGAACGTCTGCAGCAGCAACAAATCAAGGAGCTGTGCACTAGCTTCGCCCCATTGTTCTCAGCCACCCCAGGACGGACTCAACGGGCATACCACTCCATTGATACAGGTAATGCTCACTCAATCAGAACCCCACCCTACCGAGTGTCTCCTCATGCCCAAGCTGCTATAGAACGGAAGATCCAGAACATGCTACAGATGGGTATAATCCGCTCATCTACCAGTGCATGGGCATCTCCAGTGGTTCTGGTACCCAAACCAGATGGGGAAATACGCTTTTGCGTGGACTACCGTAAGCTAAATGCTGTAACTCGTCCGGACAACTATCCAATGCCACGTACCGATGAGCTATTGGAGAAGTTGGGACGTGCCCAGTTCATCTCTACAATACACTTAACCAAGGGGTACTGGCAAGTACCGCTAGATGAACCTGCCAAGGAGAGGTCAGCATTCGTCACCCATGCGGGGGTGTATGAATTCAATGTCCTTCCTTTCGGCCTTCGAAATGCACCCGCCACCTTCCAGAGGCTGGTAGATGGTCTACTAGCTGGACTGGGAAAATTTGCAGTTGCCTACCTCTATGATGTGGCCATTTTTTCAGACTCCTGGCCCGAACACCTACTACACCTGGAAAAGGTCTTTGAGCGCATCAGGCAGGCCGGACTAACTGTTAAGGCCAAAAAGTGTCAAATAGGCCAAAACAGAGTAACTTACCTGGGGCACCAGGTGGGTCGAGGAACCATAAACCCCCTACAGGCCAAGGTGGATGCTATCCAAAAGTGGCCTGTCCCAAAGTCAAAGAAGCAGGTCCAATCCTTCTTAGGCTTGGCCGGATACTACAGGCGATTTGTACCACACTACAGCCAAATCGCTGCCCCACTGACTGACCTGACCAAGAAGACCCAGCCAAATGCAGTTAAGTGGACTCATGAGTGTCAAAAGGCCTTTACCCAACTTAAGGCAACGCTCATGTCTGACCCTGTGCTCAGGGCCCCGGATTTTAACAAGCCATTCCTAGTAACCACAGATGCATCTGAGCGTGGTATAGGAGCGGTGCTCATGCAGAAAGCAACAGATCACAACTTCCATCCTGTCGTGTTTCTCAGCAAGAAACTGTCTGAGAGGGAAAGTCACTGGTCAGTCAGTGAAAAGGAATGCTATGCCATTGTGTACGCCCTGGAAAAGCTACGCCCATATGTTTGGGGACGGCGGTTCCAACTACAAACTGACCATGCTGCACTAAAGTGGCTTCATACTGCCAAGGGGAACAACAAGAAACTTCTTTGTTGAAGTTTAGCTCTCCAAAATTTTAATTTTAAAATTCAGCACATCACAGGAGCTTCTAACAAAGTAGCTGATGCACTCTCCCGTGAGAGTTTCCCAGAATTCAGTAGTTAAAAAGTGTTCTTAAAATGTACAAGTCTGTTAGTTATATACTTAGGAGTATATGTAAAGGTGTATGTGTTGTATTAATCTGTTTATTTTCAAGTTCTAGAAGGAAATCGCCGCCAGTGAGCTTCCCCACTGTCTGCAATTTGGGGGGCGTGTCATAAACAGATAGCTAAGGGTTAATGTCTCTTTCACCTGAAGCACCTGACCAGAGGACCAATCAGGAAACCGGATTTTTTCAACTTTGGGTGGAGGGAATTGTGTGTCTGAGTCTTTTGTCTGCCTGCCTGCTTTCTCTGAGCTTTGGAGAAGTAATTTCTACTTTCTAGTCTTCTGTTTCTAAGTGTAAGGACAAAGAGATCAGATAGTAAGTTCTATGGTTTCTTTTCTTTGGTATTTGCATGAATATAAGTGCTGGAGTGCTTTGATTTGTATTCTTTTTGAATAAGGCTGTTTATTCAATATTCTTTTAAGTAATTGACCCTGTGTTGTATCATCTTAATACAGAAAGAACATTTGTATGTATTTTTCTTTCTTTTTATATAAAGCTTTCTTTTAAGACCTGTTGGAGTTTTTCTTTACCTCAGGGAAATTGAGTCTGTACTCACCAGGGAATTGGTGGGAGGAAGAAATCAAGGGGAGATCTGTGTGTTGGATTGCTAGCCTGACTTTGCATTCCCTCTGGGGGAATAGGAAAGTACTTTTTGTTTCCAGGATTGGGAACAGAGAGGGGGAGTCTCTCTGTGTAGTTTCACAGAACTTGTGTCTGTGTATCTCTCCAGGAGCACCTGGAGGGGGGAAGGGAAAAAGGATTATTTCCCTTTGTTGTGAGACTCAAGGGATTTGGGTCTTGGGGTCCCCAGGGAAGGTTTTTCAGAGGGACCAGAGTGCCCCAAAACACTCTAATTTTTTGGGTGGTGGTACCAGGTCCAAGCTGGTAACTAAGCTTGGAGGTTTTCATACTAACCCCCATATTTTGGACGCTAAGGTCCAGATCTGGGACTAAGGTTATGATAGAGGCAGTAGGTAATGTGTCCCACTTAATACAGCCTTGTGCTGGTGCAGAGTGCAGCAGGGGGACCAAGTGAAGTTGGTCCTGGGGTTGCTGTGGGGCAAGTTTGGGCACAGGAACACTCTAGTTCTGCCTACAGCTCTTCCCACCTCAATCCACTCACAGAGTCAAGGGCTCCTCGGGGGAGGAGCATGTAGAATCAGCAGAGCCAGCTCTGAACCTGACACCTTGGCTCCCTGAACCAGCAGTATTTTGCAAGTACCTATGCTAGCCTTATGCTTGTTTTGCAGCCCCCTTGCACCAGAATAACCTGTTCCGTGGAGCCATCAGGTACTAATGAATTTGGCTTAAAAAATCCACCTCCTCATAGTCTATTTTGAATTAAAGAAGCACACAAATATATATTCACACAAACACACTATACCTGAGCTCAGTGCCGCTGACATCAATGGTAGCTGGGTTGGATCAATACTGAATAATAGGATATATTTGAGTTTTAGAAATGAAAAAAAGCTTAGTGTGAAATCCCTACAGACCCACAATGGAATTTAATGGCAGCTAGATGATTGATTAAATAATGGGTCTGAGTGAATGATTGGGGGGGGGTCACCTCTTGTGGCTGCACAGGTGTTAGTATTTGCACAAAATTAGGCTGAGCTGGGGCACTTTGAAAATCAGCCTACAAACGATCCTTCTATAAAATGAGGAGTTTGACATTAAAAAGTCAGCATTTTCCAGTAGTTGCCACACAGTAGCATCTGCACAAAAAATGATCCTATAGTCTTGCAAATTGCAGATCATGAATCCAGCACTATATCAACAGACACCTTAGACAGTAAAACAGATTCATGTGCCTAAAATTTGCTTTCCAACAAGTTTTTTTGCCCTTAACTTGAGAGTTTGCTTTAGGTTGGAGTTCTTTTAACTCAGAAATCAGAATCTGATCAACATGAAATAGAAATTCTAGTCTTAATTGCCAGAGATCTCTCAAACAGTAAACTGATGAGGAAACCTCTTAGGGTCACTTTCCAGTAAGGCTGATATGAAACTCAATGTCAGAGTACACATTCAGAACTCTCTTTTGTTTTGCAGACAGAGTGGTTAGCCTTATCCCAAAGGATAATCCTTAGAAGTTGGCTTGTTACAAATTGGCTTGGAAATCTACAAGACTCTAGTTTTCTGAAATTGCCTTCATGCTATGGAAAAACTTGCTCTCCACTGCTGGACTATGCACAGCTCTCCAGGATTGCCCTCATTCCTCTTGTAAAGGACCCAAGATACAGGGCTGGCAGTAGACACTGGAGTATGGTTCTCTTTCCAGAATCTGCCAATGAGTCATCTAGAGCAGCTGAAAGGGAGTCACAAGTAACTCAAGGTGCTCCCTATCTTCCATTGCTCCCAGCCACCAAAAAAGCTTAGGACTCACATTCCAATTCTTCACATGATGATATAGTGAATAGTGTGCATCTAGTGGGCCATCAAGTTCTTTGATCCTCCTCGCAGGAATCATCCAAAAGTGAGGAGACCTCTCCCTCTTCTTACTAGTGTAGAAGATGGAATAAATAAGCCCTCTGCACCCATAGAACACTGATTTTTTTGGAGTCAGTTATTGCATCTAAGGATTAGATTTATTACCATGGACCCTTCCCCTCACTAACAAAGTCATTCCTAATACCATACCCACACAGTTATATCTGGTCTTCAGTTACCAGATGTAGTTTATTCCTCAGGGATCTCCACATTGATCAAACAAAGGGCCGTAATCCCTCATGTTAGAGGAGGTCTCCCACCTTTCCCCATGAGCGTACTTGTTTATTATGGTAATGAAGTACTAATGATGCCAGCATGGCAGGCTAGATTCCTCATCTAGACAGGAAAGCATAGCTTGACACTTAATAGCAGACAAGGTAGGGTTGCTGAAGAACAGAGTTCATGTTTTCTGCTACCTTGGCAACTTCATTTAGGATTATCTTTCACAAGGGCTATGTCACTGATGTTTGCATAACTTGCACATAAAGCAGCCACAGAAGTTAAGTTACTTAGGGCCCTGTAGAAAGAGTCTCCCCCATCCTAGCATTAGACCCTGCCTCTGCTTCAGGTTCCCTCATGTAAGCCATCAGGCCAGCTCATCAGCCATCTGTATTCCCCCACTATCAGCACTTCCTTCTGTTTTCCTAGGTAGGGATTTATTATTCAAATAATTCAACATCAGTCACAATAGGTAAACCAGCTCCTGCAACCTAGCCCTCCTAAGCCTTAGAGGCCTTTTGCTACTAACAAGCCTTTCACCTGCCTGCTATGGCAAATCCCCCTTCCAGGGTCTCCCTTTCCCTTTGAGCAGAGGCTGCCCTTTATAGCCTAGCAGACCTGGCTCTGCTTCACACTCTTCTACCATGTCATCCTTCTGAGATTTATTGCCTTCACCTGGGAAGGCAGGTTGGGGCTGGCACAGTATCCAGCTGAGCACCAATCTCCTTATAGGGCTAGCTCACCCAGTAACAGGCCCATAGTTTTAAAGTTTGCTAGAAGAAGAGCACAATGCATTAGTTCAGAACAGCACATTACTGTCTTGAGTTCCAGGGCTAGATGAAAGCAGTCTGGAGTCTTACATATGTAGTCACCACCATTATGGGACCCTGTCATATGGCTATGACCCCACTATAGTCCATCCAGTTTGGGGTGGGGTTAATGGTGGCAAAGGCCACCCAAACAAAAGCTGTCTGCTGGGCTAGTGGGAGGTCTACCACTGTGCCTTTTTGAACAGGCTGAAGCCCCCCCTTGTCCTCAGTCCTCCACTCCATTTATAAACAGGCTGAGGTCTGTCAAGGAGGAGAGAAGCCCTACTTCCACCTGTATGAGCAGAGGGCTTAGTGCATGGGCGAGGGGGTCCTTCAACCACCATCACAGCAGAGGCCCTGTCTGCCACTCCAGCAGAAGACTTGTGTGTGGGAACCAATGCTGACTCCCAGGGCTGGTGCAACCATTTAATAATAATAGAAGATATACCAATCTCCTAGAACTGGAAGGGACCTTGAAAGGTCATCAAGTCCAGCCCCCTGCCTTCACTAGCATGACCAAGTACTGATTTTTGCTCCAGATCCCTAACTAATCCCCTCAAGGATTGAACTCACAACCCTGGGCTTAGCAGGACAATGCTCAAACCACTGAGCTATCCCTTTCCCCCTAGGTGGCTGCCTAGGGCACATTGTGGTTGGGGGTGCCTAAAAGTCCCCTCAGGTGAGGAAGTGGAGTGGAGGTGAGCTGGGGGGGGCATGCAGGGAGGGCTACCCGCAGTAATGGGGGGGGCACACAGGGGAACAGCTCCCCACTCCAGCTTACCTCCACTCTGCCTCCTCCACTGAGCACACAGCCCAGCTCTAAGTCGCCTCCAATCAGCCCCACAAGCCTGGGTGGGGAGCAGAATTAGCACAGCGCCGGCGTGCTCAGTCGAGGAGGCGGAGCCGAGGTGAGCTGGGGCGGGCTACCCAGGCAGGGTTAGCTGCCGTGGTGGGGTGGGGGAGAGAGGGGAAGTCTCCCCAGGCAGGGTTAGCTGCTGTGGTGGGGGGGAAGAGGGGGGAAGTCTCCCCAGGCAGGGTTAGCTACCGTGGTGGGAGGGGAGAGGGGGGAAGTCTCCCCAGGCAGAGTTAGCTACCGTGGTGGGAGGGGGGAAGTCTCCCCAGGTAGGGTTAGCTGCCGTGGTGGGAGGGGAGAGGGGGAAAGTCTCCCCAGGCAGGGTTAGCTACCGTGGCAGGAGGGGGGAAGTCTCCCCAGGTAGGGTTAGCTGCCGTTGGGGGACAGGGGGAGTCTCCCTGGGTGGGGTTAGTTGCCATGGGGGGACGGGGCGAAGAGGGGTTAGCTGTCGCGGTGGGTGGGGTCCCCAGGTGAGGGGCTGAGTTAGCTGCCATGGGGAGGGGGGTTAGCTGGGTGGGGGGTGCAAGGTGGAAGTTTCGCCTAGGGCGCGAAACTTCCTTGCACTGGCCCTGCTGACTCCACTGACCACCAAGAGGGCTCTGTGCCTGAGACATTCCTGCCCTTCTAGCAGAGGGCTTTGTGTGTAGGGGCATAGTGTCTGAAATCAGCTACCAGGCTGCGTGTGCATAAGCCATAGCCAATTAAACATGATACTTGCCAGAAAGGAAGCTTGCTCTCTGAAGCACTAAGCCATTATAAAATAGCTAGTTAAGAGCATGATCCTTATTTTGCAGGACAATCAATTGGAAAACTCCCATTGATTTCAGTGGGGATAAGATTAGGTTCTAATTTAGTTGCAGCAGCAACAAATGTCTTGCCTTGTGTTTCATCTCTGGTTTAAATTTGCTGTCTTTCTCACTCTCAATCTGTCCTCCCTGCTCCCCCTTTAGCATTAGCCATGGACTGTAGAGGATGGGGACTGGCTGGCTAAGCAGCATTCTGCAGAAAAGCACCAGGGGATTAAACTGGACAAGAAGTTAGCTATGAGTCAGCAGTGTGCCCTTGTTGCCAAGAGGGCTAACAGCATATTGGGCTGCATTAGTAGGAGCATTGCCAGCAGATCAAGGGAAGTGATTATTCCCCTGTATTCGGCACTGGTGAGGCCACATCTGGAGTATTGCATCCAGTTTTGGTCCCCCCCACAACAGAAGGGAGGTGGACAAATTGGAAAGAGTCCAGCAGAGGGCCACAAAAATGATTAGGGGGCTGGGGCACATGACTTATGAGGAGAGGCTGAGGGAACTGGAGTTATTTAGTCTGCAGAAGAGAAGAGTAAGGTGGGATATGATAGCAGCCTTCAACTACCTGAAGGGGGGTTCCAAAGAGGATGGAGCTCGACTGTTCTTAGTGGTGGCAGATGACAGAACAAGAAGCAATGGTCTCAAGTTGCAGTGGGGGAGATCTAGGTTGGATGTTAGGAAACACTATTTCACTAGGAGGGTGGTGAAGCACTGGAATGGGTTACCTGGGGAGGTGGTGGAATCTCCATCCTTAGAGGTTTTTAAGGCCCAGCTTGACAAAGTCCTGGCTGGGATGATTTAGTTGGTGTTGGTCCTGCTTTGAGCAGGGGATTGGACTAGATGACCTTCTGAGGTCTCTTCCAACCTAGAATTCTATGATGGTGGAATGCACATAAACACTAAACAATGACAGAATACTGCCCTGCCTGAAAAGTTGCAGGAGGTTCTGCCAACAGACAAAATTATGCAGACTGGGAGTGAAAATTTACAAACAGTATGAACTGTAATGACGAATCACTTCTGCTGCAACAATTGCCCACCCTGTTATTAAATATGATACTCTGAGAAGAAATTCAGTAATAGGAAAGAGCTATAAATCTTACATACTGATGTTTAAAATATTGTTGCCATAGATCATTTTAATTTAAGAGAAAGGCAAACAATTTGGGGTTATGTACCACTTGCTGTTGGCAAAGGAAACTTGCATTATCCATCCTGATATAAGACTGCTAATTCATAGGGCCATATCCTGAAATGTTTACAGCTTTTGATCAGTCCTCACTCAGGCAAATTTTTATTGTTTCAATCATGATAATTCCAGTACAGAACATAAATGCTAGCAAGCATGACTATGAGAGTAAAGGACTGAGTAGAAAATGAGTGTGGGCTTCAGGATTTGGTCCAGTGTTTTTACAGTATTTTACTGTGCGTTGTAAACAGTTATGTGATAGCACTTGCTTGTAGATATTAATGTTTCACACCAATATAGAATGGTAAATATGCTACTAAATAGTAGTCTGAAATTATCATCCATTATAAAAAAAAGACTATTTATCATAAAGCCCATTTGCCAATGCATAACATGGGAATGTTTGCAGCTTTCTAGTTATACTAACTGCCCTTAAAAGCAGTCATGCTCTAAGCTTTTGTACTTATTTTACTTGGCACTCTAGTAACTTCTATGAAAAGATCTGGGTAAAGGGTCAAAACAACAATCCAGCCACTTAGCACAGTTCTTTCGTAAACAAATCACCAAAGTGTTTGACAAGCATGAGGTAATAATCCCTCAGATGTATTTTCCATAAGTGCTCTCTAGGCAGATATAAATGTGTTTCATTAATTGGTATAACTGTTTAAAATGAAAAGAAAGAAAAATAAAGTTGTGAATGGTTTGTCACTATTAACCTCTGGAGCTGATACTCATGTTACATGTTTTTGCTCTGATCTTGTGAAAAGGATGAGATTCAACATATCACGTGCTTACTAGTGTTATTTATATTTCAATAGCACCTCGAGAGTGAGACCCCCTTGTGCTAGATGCTGTACAAATACATACTACTGTGCTACTGATCCGTAGTAAAAGACATTCCCTGCTCCACTCCAAAGAGCTTATGATCTCAGTAGCCAAGGAAAAGGGTAGGAGAGTACTCTTATTCCTGTTTTTTGTAGCTAGAAAACAGGGGCCCAGACAGATTAAATGATTTGCCCAAGGTCATAGAGGTTGTCTCTGGCAGAGCAGGGATTTGAACCTCAATCCAGTGTCAGCTACAAGACCATTGCTCTTCATTTCTTACTGCAATTTATCAATGACAATTAATGTCATGGTATCATTTGTACACCCAAGTGAGGGCGAGATGTTGTAGATGATCAGTGTGTGCCAGCCTTTCATTTCTGCAGGGCTCAGTTTTGATTGCAGTTGTGTAGGAAAGAATTTGATGGTTATTTTCAAATAAAAGGAGTGTAATTTATTTTCAAATAAAAGGAGGACATTGGGTGTAAGCTAATTATTTAAATGACTCAATACTGTAACAGAGCATGCTCTTGGGTCAGCCCACATAAATCCATTATTTCCGTAATTTAATTTCTTCAAAATGCATACATGCTCTGCCAGAATGTCTACACAATGCATATTTTATCACAACCCCTTTCTAATAACAAAGGTCCTAAGGAATACTGTAGCCAGAATATTTCACTCCCTACCAAAATTAACTCTATTACACAGAATATAACAATCCACACAATTGTTTACTAAATATAAAGGCTGCAAATATCTCAATATAATCTCCCAGCTATGGAGTTCTAATGTCAAGGTGGTCAGAGAAGAGGATAGTGGTGAGGAACTTACCTGACTACTCTCGTGAACTGTAAGATTCAGAAACAGCACATATTGGCTCAATTATTCAGCATATCATCAATCCTATCATGAAGCCGAAAAGCAGTTTAGTTCAGGTGCTTAGGCAGAGCCCATACAAGGCACAATGTATGATGCACTTAGGTAACTGGACATGTGTTAGAGGTTTATGAGAAGAATAATACTTTCCAGGCTATTAATACCAAAGTGATTCAAAGTTTCAGCCCGCCAGTCCACATTATTAGCACCAAGATAATTTAAAACACCAGGCAATTTGGGCTGTTATAAAACAGTAATAATTGTATGCAAAATGTTGTATCATCACTTTGTCTATACTTTGAGACTTTGGTGCAACAGAAATGATTTAAAATACCAGTCAGGCTAGATTGTTATTACCGTAAAGATGATTTACAAAACCTGTCAGAACAGGCTGATAACAGACTAATAAATTAATACAGAGTATAGCCATTTAGACAATGTCATTAAAAAAAGTCTTTCAAACTTTAAGAATACACTAAAGCAAGTGTTTTGCACGCCACTGGAAAGTGATACTTATGTTACTCGGTATGTCTACAAATGATCTAGGACACCAGTGTTTTCTGGGGGATAGTCTAGAGCTGAATCCAGAAAATGTAGTCGTGTTTCACTAGTCGCAAAACCCATGTAATATCTTCAGCATTTCTTGTCCTCATGATTTCAGTATCTTTACATACATGTTGCTTATTTGGAATTTACACATAGAAGCAGAGTTAATCATCAGCTAAGCTAGATCTCTGCCTACCTCATCTTAGCAAGGGGGATAACAGAACAGCGTTGGGACTGCTCAGACAACAGGCCCTCTCTAAACCTCTTCACTATCAGTTGCACATGTAAGCCATGTACTAAGCATCTGCACTATCTCATGATATATAACATCAGATACCATGTCAAGTATGGGAGGGGTAGCGTGTTAGTCTGAATCTGTCAAAGAAGCAAAGAATCCTGTGGCACCTTATAGACTAACAGACGTTTTGGAGCATGAGCTTTCATGGATGAATACCCACTTTGTCAGATGCACCCACAAAAGCTCATGCTCCAAAATGTCTGTTAGTCTATAAGGTGCCACAGGATTCTTTGCTGCTTTTATGAGATACCATGACCATCAGGTGCTATGGTCTAGTCACTAGAATGCTGGACTAGCCCTCAGAAAATGTAGGTTCTCTTCCTACTGGGGGACCTTGGCTAAGTCACTTCTATCTCTGTGCTTCACTTTTCCAGTAAATATGGATACTGTGGCTTGCAATCTATTGATGAAACACCATATAAGAGCCAGGTATTGGTGGTGATGATTTTAAAACCTTAGTTAAGTTTGTGCATTTATGATGACGAATTACTAGGAAGGGGAATAAATAAGAAACTAGAAAACAAGACAAAAAAATCATCAGTTGGTTACATTTGCTGGGAGAGTCGTAAAATTGGGATCCTTTAAAAATATTTGATCAGAATGCTTTTTCCTAATAGATACAAACAATGGGGAAATGAAGATACGTAAGTATAGATGGAATTCATCCTATAACTGTTCACATCATCCTCCATCCCTTCCACTCTGCCAGTACGCCCAGTACTCTGATTTGTCAATTTCTCATTTGTCACCTCCAGGTCTTCTTCCACATGGCCCCCTATGCATGGTACAACTTCTCTGAGCTCATTTGCAAACTCACTCTGTGTATATTTAAAATATCTCTTTAAGATCCACTTCTACCATGCTGCCTAGAGTGAATTGAATTGACCTGTATATTAATTGCCTACTGCTGTTCTCCTTTCCCAATCTCTGACTACTTGTGTTTCTGTCTTTAGACTAGTATCAGAGGGGTAGCCGTGTTAGTCTGGATCTGTAAAAGCAGCAAAGAATCCTTTGGCACCTTATAGACTAACAGACGTTTTGGAGCATGAGCTTTCGTGGGTGAATCTGAAGTGGGTATTCACCCACGAAAGCTCATGCTCCAAAACGTTTGTTAGTCTATAAGGTGCCACAGGATTCTTTGCTGTCTTTAGACTGTGAGCTACTCTGAGTAGGGACTATCCTTACTGAGTGTTTGGAAAGAACGCAGCACAGAATGAGCGCTACATACATACATCAAATATTAACATTCATACATACGTCAAATATCAACATCAACCCTGACATTAATGATCAGATGTTGATTGCATTGTAGATTCTCACAAAGGGGCTTTTGAAAGATGAGGTCCTGAACAAACATTCTCAAAATAGTATATGCAAAATAAAATCAGGACAACAATAATTACTGTCTGCAGATACCTGAACATGTACTTCTGCTATAGGGCACCTCTATGACAGGGAGCATAAGCCCTTTGGGGATCATCAGATGAAGTTTTTGGACAAGAACTGCCACTCCCCCTGTTTTGTCTCTACTGGGACAATCTTGCAATGTCCTTGCAGAAGAGGTGGTGAGATAGGTAAGCAAGCCACAAATTATGTTCTAAAAAGATCAGTTACTGCTTCCAGGAAATTTGAAGGCTCACTCACAGGGAATTTTGTTCCTAACCATGTTTCTAACTGAGGGCTTGTCTACACTTACCAGGGGATTGACATGCAGCGATCAATGTATTGGCGGATGAAAACCTGCTAAATCGATCGCAGATCGCTCTCCCATTGACTCCTGTTACTCCACCGGATTGAGAGGAGTAGGGGGAGTCGATGGGAGAGCGTCTCCCGTCAACATCATGTAGTGTGGATCCTGCTGTAAATAGATTTAAGCTATGTTGACTTAAGTTACGCTATTCACATAATTCAAATTGCATAGCTTAGATTGACTTTTCCCTGTAGTGTAGACAAGGCATGAGTTCTCTGTAGGTCTGTGAGAGCAGAACTGCAGAATGAGTGGGTGGGAATTCCACCCTCTCTTTCTTTTCTGCAGCTGTGGCAAAGCAGCTGAGCCAGCTGACCTAGATATATTTTCAAAGAGCCTCTGATTTGGGTGCACACAGCACACATTTGTACATTCAAACAAGCACTTCTGTACACAAATCATGTTGGTAGACACATTATTACCCACTTCATACCAGAATCTTTGTCTATGCAAACTGAAGTCTCTAGTCAGAGTTATTTTTCTCATAAACAAATCAATGGAAATCTGGAAAATGTCTTGTCTCCCATCAAAAGGGATAAAAGAGGGAGAACGAAGGACCTTTGCAGAAAGGCACAGGAAGGAGCTTTTGTACTTTGTATAGCATTGTCTCTTTACAGTGTTTATTTCCCTTGTTTGCTTCCGCTATTTATTAATGTCATATCTTGGGGAAATATGACCTGTGACTTGGGACTATGAGATTTTTCTTTTATTGCAATCATGGGAAAACAAGCCATTCAAACACTGGAAAATGGCTTTCTGTCTTTTACGATTAGTCATAGAACCTGGGTCTGTTTAGCAGCATTGATCTCAACCTTTTCTCTGGGCCCTTTCCCACTTCTACTCTGCCATTTTAAGAGGAGAGTCTAGATAAGAAGGTATTAAAGGGTGTTAATGCCTTTGCTGTTGAGCATCCTGAAAAAGCATTTATATTTGGGGTGCATTTGTTATGTGCAACAATCATTAATAAAAATATTGATTTTAAAAATGCCTAATGAATCAAGAAAGTCAAGTCAAACTCATAGAATCCTTGCTAGAGGTCAGAGATGGGCCAGAACCAAAATCCCACACCCAAGCATCTGCACACTTCAGCTGCTCCCAGCTGCTGAATGTAGCTGTGAACATTGCAGTTAACTTCTGTCTAGGATTGTTGTAACCAACCCCAGAGTCAAACATCCCCAAATCTTGTGGCATTTGAAATCTGGGTCTGGATCTGAATATTTAGAGCAGGGCAGGGGCCTATCTCCACCAGATATTGTCATTGCCTCTTCAAGAAAAAGGCATATATGAAAACTGGAGTTAGAAGAGCGAGAATTTGGTAGGCGTAATCACATTCTTGACCATGGCTGAAACAAATCTTAGCTAACTGATCAGTGCAAAGCATAGAAAGAAAAAGAATAAATGCTAAAAGGGCTAACTGTCTAAAACCAGGTTTAAAGCTGCAACAGTAGCAGTAGTTGCAAGAACAAAGATTGTGATGAGGTTTTAAGTAGGGCTACAAAAGCCAGGATTGATGACACCTGGGACAAGCTTTATGACCATGTTCTCAGTAGGCCTAACTTCATCCACTAATGAATGTGTGTTATAAGTTGTCAAGGCTGATTCCCACTCTGGCACTTTGAGTGCAGAAGGTGGGGGCCCACAAGGATTCTAAAAATTAATACTGGCCACTCCAGGCTTGTATTAAACTCCCAAGGTTACTGCGTTTTTCTGACCTTGGATGAGTAGATGCTGCCACCACCCGAGTGCAAAACCCTTTCAGAGCCCAGGAAGGTGCACTTGGGAATTCCTTCCTGTGGGGTACCCTCAAGACCAGAGGTCAGGGACATTTATCCCCCCCTCTGGAGAAGAACTGAGAAAGAAAACAAAGGAAATCAGATGTTGCCACCAGCTAATCAAATAACATATGCACAAACCTTTAGGGACACAAAAATCCAAGCCTGTTCTTTAAAAAAAGGTAAATGTTATTAAAACAAACAAAAAAAAAGAAATACATCTGGAACTTAGGTTTTTGCTAGGTTTTAAAAAAACAATTACAAGGATTATGCATCAAGATAGCTTCTTGAGTCCAGCTTAAGGGTTGCAACAAAACAAAAGCACCTGGGGTGAGCACAGAGGAGTCCACAAGCCATAAAGAAATAAAAGGGAGAAACCTAATCACATTGTCTTAGACATTTCCTGATCTATTTACATATCTAGGGTTTCAAATGAATAGCTTCTAGGTATGATCTGATATTTTCAGGGAGAGGGATAGCTCAATGGTTTGGGCATTGGCCTACTAAACCCACTGTTGTGAGCTCAATCCTGGAGAGGGCTACTTAAGGATCTGGGGCAAAAATCTGTCTGGGGATTGGTCCCTCTTTGAGCAGGGGGTTGGACTAGATGACATCTTGAAGTCCCTTCCAACTATGATTTTCATACCTGGCCCAAAGCTTTATCACAGCATCGCTGCTCTGTCCCCCATGTCTGGAGAACCATGACAGACAGACAAAGGGTATTTTTTTCCCAATTTTAAAAAGTTCTAGCCTTCCCATTGGTTCTTTTGGCCAAGTGCCCACTGCTTTCCTTTTACCTATGGATTTTTTAACCCTTTACAGGTAAAGCAAGTAGAGAACAGCTACTAACAGGGATTTTATAGCTAACTGGCTGGCTGGGTTCCATAAAAGGAAGCTAACCCCCCCTTCATTTATCACATAAGTCCTCCTCTATGCCTGAACTGTTTGGATATGAATCTGTTATTGTCTCAATTAAAGGACTTGAGCTCACACTCATGCTTTTTATTGCTGAAGATCCCTGGTTCAATTCCTGATGTTGGCCATCAGTCTAAGGTTCAAGGAGTCAACAGAGGTCAGGGACATTTAGAAGCAGGTAAGCAACTGTGACATATAATGGATAACCTATCATAAAGGGGAAAACTCATAGAATAATTGGAAGAGACGCTTTGGGGCCTATATTGTAACTTCACACTATTTTCTGAAAAATGCAGAGCACAAAAAAAAATAAAACAAAATTCAGGGCCAAATTATGGCATTTAATCACTGGCTTGCATAGGGGGTTGTACAAAGCCACCTGCTCCATGGGGAGCTTTATGAGCAACCAAGAGGTGGCTGAAGCTTTTGGAACAGGGAGAGGATGAATCTCCTCTTTCCCTTCCCTTTGTGGGTGTAAGCACAGATGATTTCTAGGCATGACTCTTACTCTCCAGCTCTAGAAACCTGTGACAGAAACCAACTGTCCCACGGTCTCTCCCCCTCAGTATCATCTACTGCATCCAGCAATGGTGGATAAGCAAATTGCTGTAAAGGGATGTTTCTAATAAAATGAAGGAGTGGTGAAATCATAAATAATGTTGACATTAAAATTATCATTAGATTTCAGAGTTAACATTCCATTGTGATGAATGGGGCAATTTACATTGCTTTCAGAGCTCTTGCTTCAGCCCGTCTGCAGACTCAAAACAACTCTGTTTTGGTTTCTAGTCATCTCATGTTTGGAATAGTTTCTTTGCACACAAAGGTGCTAGAAACTTAATTAAAAAAAATAGAAAACGTTGCTTTCAGAGCATAGTTCTCTGGCAAGAGGCTTTGGCTGCAGAACCATGGAATACATGACTCTGTACTACATGCATAATAAATCAGATAAATTAATCACACACTGTATAGTGTGACTGGGAACTGTGTATCTGTATAGTTGCAGGGGCATTTTTTGGTTTCCTTTTGTAGATGCTTGTGCCCATATCCCGAGTTGTGTCTAAGGAGAGGGACTCACCTTTGTTGCCTCCTCATCCTATGGCCATCCTGGTGCCTGGCTGGTTCTGGGTCTGAAGTACAGTAGCCTGAAAGTTGTTCTCTTTTATGCTGGAGGTCTGTAGCCCCAGGGACCATTCTGGCCGCAAGAGATCACAAGGACTGAGGAATGAACTGGCCATGTCCCATTTCCCCTAGCCCAGGCCTGCACAACTCGTAAAGTGGCGAGGGTCACATTACTCCAAAGAAAACAGCTGAGGGCCGAACCCCCCCAGCCCCACGGAAACATCCCCCCCGCACCTCTCAGCCCATGGAAACACCCCGCCCCAGCACCGCCCAGCCCTGAAGAAACAAACCCTCCTTCCCCAGCGCTGCCCCACCAAAACAGCTGTGGGCCAAAAAGGAAGGTTGGTGGTGATACTTGATTTTATATCAGTCAGGGGCTCCCAGCTGAAGAGGTGGCTGGGAGCTGTCAGGGGCAAATTAAAGGGCCCGGGGCTCCGGCGGCTGGGGGAAACCGGAGCTTTGCGGGGCTAGGGCAGGGATTTAAAGGGCCCAGAGCTCCTGCTGCTGAGGGGAGCCCGAGCCCTTTAAATCCCAGCCCCAGCCCATCCGCTGGAGCCGCGGCCGGGATTCAAAGGGCTCTGGGCTGCCTGCAGCCGCCGAGGAGCCCTGAGCCCTTTAAATCTCAGCTGCGGCTGGGAATCTCTGCGGGCAGCCCAGAGCCCTTTGATTCCCCACCGTGGCTGGGATTTAAAGGGCTCTGGGCTCCCCGCGACTGCGGGCATCTCAGAGCCCTTTGATTCCCAGCTGCAGCTGAAATTTAAAGGGCTCTGGGCTTCTCACTGCTGCGGGCAGCTCAGACCCTTTTGAATCCCAGCTGTGGCTGAGATTTAAAGGGCTCTGGGCTCCCCACGGCTGCGGGCAGCTCAGAGCCTTTTGAATCCCAGCCGTGGCTGAGATTTAAAGAGCTCTGGGGTCCCCACCGCTGCAGGCAGCCCAGAGCCCTTTGATTCCCCATCGCGGGCCGCACAGTGAGCGTCCACGGGCGGCATGCGGGGGTTCTGCAGGCCTGCCCTAGCCACTCCCCCCGTGTTGGTGGCCCAGAAAGGAAGAAAGGTTGTGCAGGCTTTACATTTATGCAAAGGAAATCCTCCAGTGGCTGACTACATTAGATTTAGGACAGTTTTGCTCTGCCTGAATGGTGCAAGGATGTCCCACAACACCAAGGATTGAGACCTTAGGTTATGACCTTTAATGGGAGTCTTGCTTGAAGAAAGAGTTTAGGATCTGAACCACAAAACACTATTGACACAAGTGGCATGTGTGTGCCATTAGTTTCCCCTAAGGAAGATCCAATATTCTACATTTCTGAAAGAGCTGGGTTTAGAAAGAAGTGATTCATTATATTTCTTGTTCCTGTTCTGATATGATAGAGGACCTGTTTTGGAATTGTCAAATATCACACCAGTCATCTACCACATACTGTGTTCATGACATTTTCAGGCAAGATAACTAATTCTAGCAGATACTCAATTGAATTCCTAGTGAAACTGTTACTTATTTCTAAGAAATTGTACTGACCTACTGAGAGTCACAGAACCTTTGCAGTTCAATTATGGACTTGTGCCAGGTTCACCATGTATGACACTTAAATTTAAAGATGAAACTGAAGCTGACTGTAAAACATCCTACTTAGCTGAATGCTTCAGTCAGCTAAGAAACAAATAAAAAGTTGGATCATATTTCGTGGTTCTTTAGATTGACCTTGGCCAAGCTCTTCAAGCATTTGGAGGCAAACCCTCTGTTGACATTTTTTTTACAAGCATAAAGGGTGCTGAATGCCTTCAACCTTCCGAGATTGAACAAGCACTTTAAGCAGTATGCAGACAGACTGTTACCTTTCAAGCTTCAAACAGACTTTGTGCACGTTGCCAGAGATGATCCTTATGACCTTCATCACTACTGTGTTTCAATGGACTTTCAGTTGCCAATATTAGCTCAGGCTGCTCTTCAAGTACTTGGATACCATCCCTGTACACCAGTTTGTTTAGTTTGAATCTATCAAAAGTGGGTAATGACACGTGGGGCTTGTTTGTTTAGCTTTCCTTGGGATTGCAGAAGATCACCTCAAAATAAAGTTGATCATTGTGGTAAATTTCATGACACTATATTTGGCACAATTCCTTACCCAAACCATCTCTCATCCAATAAGTGGCTCACAGATAACTTACAAAAAACATAACAATGGTCAGGAGGATCATGCTTTTCTATTACATTTTGCAGTCCTTGACCCAGAGGTCTGGTTGGAAGGTTGGAAGAGTCCATAGTCACTAACTTGCTATGTCCAGGTGGAAGATTTCCAATTTTCTTTAAGATTTCCCATATTCCTCCTGGTCAGGAGTGTCTCCAGCTCCAGATTTTGAACCTGCTGGTGACATTGTATGTGATGCTCTCAAGTTAAGTCCAGGATGAACCTCCTGGTTTTACAGTTTTAAAAGCTGGCCGGTATATACATACTTGGTACTAGACTGCTGCAATTTGGATTACATGGAGAATTAAAATGTGTCCATTTTCATAAGGCACAGTGACATGGGGACACATTGCTAAGGATGAGAGTGTGGTAGCGGATTTAGGTTATCACTCCCAATTCTGATTCCAGCCACAAGCGATAAATAGATTCCAGTAAGGACAGTAACGCTAAGTCAGCGGCAAATCTCCCTACAGATGTCTTTAGGAATTTGTCATGCCTTTGTCCTGTTCGTTCAGTGTTTCAGCTTTGTCAGGTGGATCTGAATGTTCCCCTTGTGTCTCCTTTGCATATTGTTTTTAAAGTATTCTTACAGATCTGATTTGATTAATTTAATAATATTCCTACGTCTACACTGGAAACAT
Source organism: Gopherus flavomarginatus (assembly GCF_025201925.1). NCBI lineage: Eukaryota > Metazoa > Chordata > Testudines > Testudinidae > Gopherus > Gopherus flavomarginatus. The sequence goes on along the minus strand of NC_066620.1, from coordinate 20,383,763 downwards.
GGATAATATGCTTCTCTGTTGACAAAATATTCAACAAAGAACTAATTGGAATAAAAATAGATTGTTGTCAATAAACTTTACAGCTGGATGACTAGACTTCTCATCCTTAAAACGCTTCATTCTGTAGGCAGTTGTTTTAAAAGATACACAGTTACCAGTGATAGGTGGAGCCAGCATGTCCATATACCAATGCAAATACTTCCAGAGTTGGGGGTTATGATTCTATACATGAATTCAGAGGCCAGTTAATGAGTTTGGATATGGATCTAATTCCAAATCTGAAGTTCATCATAGTTGGGGGTGTTCAGATCCCAGATTTAGGTCCATTTTTAAGTCATATATTCTTCCAATGTTTTATCATGTGGATGTGAGGCATGACTGGTTCCAGCTATGAAATGCAAAGTTGGTTCACAGGGTTTGTGGTCCCTCTAAAATGCTTAAATATACATATAATAACTGCTGTAGTCCCTCCTTTGCCCCCAGTCCGTTGTATCACCTACTTTCCTATGATGCCACATTCTCAACAATGAGCTGTTCATAGGGCAGCAGAGGGGAAAGAAGGAGTTCAGGTGCTCATATACTACAGTGATGAGTACAGGATAAGACTCTGTACAGAACAGAATAGTATATAGAACAGAATAGAATAAAATAGAGAGGAGAGACTGATAATACAAGAGGTGGAGCAATTACTCTAAAATGCCTAATCTGGAAGTAGTAGAATAAAGGAATATTTTGTTAACTTTTCTTTTTTTAAAAAAGACAATTTGGAGCTCTATATTCCAAGCTCTGTATTCCAAGCTCTCTATTCTAAATTCCGCTTCAGGCTTTGGGCATCCCCAAAAAGCTGCAGCCAGGAGAGGAATTGTGGAGTGCTATTGTTGCACCCTGATCCATGGTCTTCAACAACTGTGGAGTTGAAACTCTGCAGCTCTTCTATGTGTCCTTGTCATAGTATAATTCCCAACTCTGGACCTTAGTGTCCAGGATATGGGTACTAGCCTAAGTCCTCTAAGCCTAATTACCAGCTTAGATTCTGTAGCGCTGCCACCAATCAGGAATTCCAGGGCCTGATACCCTCTGGTCCCCCCAAAACCTTCCCTGGGGACCCCCAAGACCCAGATTCCTTGAGTCTCACAACAAAGGGGAATGAACCATTTCCCTTCCCCCTTTTTTCTCCCTTCTTCCAGCCCTTTCCCACCCTGGGTACACTAGAAGACCACCGTGATTCAATTCCTTGAATCACCACCCCGAGAGGAATGTTACCTTCCCCCTCCTTTCTTCCCCGGAGAGAGATACAGAGATAAACGCAGAGAGCAGGTTTTTCTTCCCTCCTCCCTTTCCTTTCTCCCACCAATTCCCTGGTGAGTGCAGACTCCCTTCCCTGGAGTCTTACAAAAGATAATCAAAGAATCAATTAGATTCTAAAAAAAGAGGAAAACTTTAATAAAGAAGGAAAAACATAAAAATTGTCTCTGTAATCAAGATGAAATATTACAGGGTCTTTCTAGCTATTAGACAATAGAAAGAAGCTTCCTCCAGCAGAAACACAATTTAAGCTACTTCCAGCAAGTACACATCTGCAAATAAAGAAAAACAAGTTAAAAGACTATAACCGCCTTTACTTACCCACTATTCTGAATAGATAAGAGACTGTAGCAGGGAGATTGGCAGAAACCTGGTTGCACCTCTAGTCCCATCCAGGACCCAGAGAGAACAACGCACAAACCCAAAACCCACAAACAAAGGCTTCCTTCCACCTAGATTTGAAAGTATCTTGTTTCCTGATTGGTCCTCTGGTCAGGTGTTTGGGTCCCTGTTTGTTAACCCTTTACAGGTAAAAGAGACATTAACCCTTAACTATCTGTTTATGACAGTCCTCCATACATTGAGCAACATAGGAATATTCTGGGGCAGATTTTTAAAATCAGGGGGATTGAGGGAAGCAACAGAAAACTCCTCTTGCTAAATGCCACTTGGCATATCTGTGGCTTTGCTAAAACAACTCATGCTCAGAAGCATTTCTTGAAGAAAACACATTGCCTTCCCAATAAGAAATCTACATGATCTCTTTGTTATGCCACTGTATGCTCACTGGTCTGACTTGAAAAAACAAAGACAAGGTTGGTGAGGTAATATTTTTACTGGACTAACTTCGATTGGTGAGAGAGACAAGCTTTCATGTTTAGTTTGGAAAAGTGGAGGTTAAGGGGGAATATGATAGCAGTCTTCAGATATTTGAAAGGCTGCCACAAAAAAGATGGAGAAAAGTTTTTCTCTTTTGCCACAGAGGGCAGGACAAGAGGCAATGGGTTCAAACTACAGCACAGCAGATTTAGATTAAATCTGAGGAAAAATTTCTGAACTGTAAGAACAGTAGGACAATGGAACAGACAGCCTCAGGAGGTTGTGGAAGCTTCTTCACTGGAGGTTTTCAAAAGGAGGCTGGGTAGCCATCTGTCTTGGATTGTTTAGCCACAATAAATCCTGCACCCTGGCAGAGGGTTAGACTAGATGACCCTTGCAGTCCCTTCTAACCCTATGATTCTATGATTCTAAGAATGCACAGTCAGTCACTCTGAATATCTATTACTCATGCGCTTTCATTTGGTGTACTGTAGAACTTGTTTAGATTGGTTCAGTGGGACAAATATTTTTCAATAAACAACCAGAAAGAGAAGAGTTTTATTATTAGCAAGCTTCCTATGTGAAAATACTTGTGACATGACAAACAGTGATCTGACACATCATCATAATATCTTGAGAAATTCTGTCTTCAGTAACTGGTTAAAATAGCTTTTTTTGCAGATTGTTTCATAAAGGATATAATAACATAATTCTTCATATAATGATATAAATTAAAAATCTTAATCTGCAAATTTTTAGAGAGCCATAGAACTCGACTGCAAAATGATATGTTATGAAAAGGGATACAGGGATACTGATGCAATCTGATAGCTCCCTTTGGAGTCCTCAAAAGTAAATTTAGTCTGTTAGAGCTTGTGCCAACAGAGTTCTAGCACAGAGGATGTAATAGATCTCTTCACTTGGCAGTTGCTCTCCATCTACTGCAGCAGTTTTCAAACTATATCCAGAGAGCACTGGTGACCAGAAGAGCATTTGATGGTCTGTGGAGATCCAGATGGTCTCATGGTGCTGGCTCTCCTCTTTGTTACCAGCACCTCACTTGTATTAAAGTCAGATAAAAATACATTAATACTTCCCTAATATTACTTTTTCAATGTAGGAATTGCTGTAAGTTGTCACAGAGGTGTTATAAAATCGTAATTCTCTATTCAGGTATGGTCCATGCCATGTCCTGCATCGCCTGAGGCCAGCTTTCAGTATACTCCAGTTTTCTTCACACCGATCTAGTCCTCTGCTGACTTTTGAGCTTTTATTAACTGCTGGAATTAATACAAATTAACATATTTGTAATAATAGAAAGCAGACTTAAACCTGAAGGATCCTTAGGTAGTGCAGGGTTCCTATACCACCGTCCTCTTGAATGCCAGGAATACCTACATTGAAAAGTAAGCTCAAAAGTTTGTCTCTCTCACCAACAGAAGTTGGTCCAATAAAAGATATTACCTCACCCACCTTGTCTGGGTTTTAAAGGGGCATTTCTGAGGCTTCCCAGCAATCTCCAGCTGCTCTAATTGCCCCCTGGAGCTGTTGGCAACCGGTACAAGTCAGAGTTGCTTTCAGGAATCCAAGAATCCATCCAAGGTCAGTGGGCCTCTCTGGGATTTTCGCGCAGAATGTCCAGTCATTGAAGAAAATGTACTATTTGTTATGACTTTCTGCTCACAACCTACAGCTCTATTTTCAGTTTCTTCTCTGGGGTCCCTCTTTTCAGTCTGCTTTACCGCCAGATGCAGTTTTCATTTGGAGCTATGAAAAGACAAATGCAAGAATATATATTTTTGGTGTTCAGGTGAGTATATGGACTGCTCCTCAGCCCAGTGAAAAACATTTCAGATCTTCTGGCCCACATCAGGCTTCATTTGTGAAAATTTCTTCTGCTAGACAAAGAGATCCTGAGCTATATTTGATGACCTTCCTAGTCTTATTTTCTCCATGGAAGTTCTCAAGTCTCCAACTCTGCATTTTCCTGCATGGGATATTTATGTATTTCTCGGGTCAATATTGACTCCTTTTGAATCTGTGCTGGTCTGAGAATTGCATCACCCATTGCATCACATGTCAAGGTTAATTTTCCCCTAGCTACAGTTTAACATCTTCAGCTGACAGCCGGTAAGTTGCAAATTCTTTCCTGTGATTGTTTTCTCATACATAAAAATAAGGAAAAGACAATTCTTTGAACAAATCCTCATTTTCTGTATGACTTCACATAAGACGTCCATATTAATCCATCTGTTCAATCAAAATGAAGGCTAAAACCATACAAGGTTTTCTTTAACATGGAACAATTCATCTACAATCCCCAGAAAATTTGTTTCTAGGATTGACAAGGATCTTAAATCAGCAACTGGAACTAAATCTTGGGATAATTCTAAAATGGAATAAGGGCTATATTAGACAGTGAAATTTGACCTTCCTGCTTTAACTCTAATCTGATTATTATATGGAAAGTACTGGGTTTTTTTTTTCATTTTACTAGAAACACAGGAGAGACTTATGCAAGGTTCATGGTTAGCAGCATTTTGATTTGGATTATTGTGCAGTGTCAGTAAGTAAAACTGAATGTAACCCAATGTGGGTATCTGGAGAGCCATTTGATTCACTGTTTCAGCATTGCCACTACTTTACTAGCAAGAAGCCTCCCTTCAGAAGATTCAGAGGTTACATTTTGTTTGGATAAGCACCCAAAAGTTTCCAAACATTATCAAAATGAACAGAACCCCAAAAGATGGGCTGGAAACCTTATGGGAATATATTTCCTTGTAAGATTTCTGGTCATTTTTGTTTATGAACAGGCAAGAATCAGGAAGTACAGAACTAGGCCAAGTACATATGATCTTGATTCAGATCTCCCAATCTGAACCACAGATCTGGATCTAAATTCATAGCTTAAACCTATCCCCATAATGAGTAGAGTTCAAACACCAAATCTAAATTATACCCTTTCTGCCCCTAAATTTAAAAAGATTTGGAATCATCTCCAGCTTTCAAACCACCAAATTTAGGATGATTTGGATCAAGAGTCTTGATTTGTACTATAGAAATAAGAAATTCCAATCTTGGTTCAGTTTTCTCTGTAATGCAAAATTAAAAATATTTTGGGAAAAATTACAAAATCCAAAGTTTTCTGAACCTTAGAAAAGATTCAGTGGACTGTAACTCATATTTTAGGTGAAGGTCTGAAGCAGTTCTTATTTGATTCAATGGTTCCCTAACTGGTACTAGTTGTTTATTTAATCACTTTTGCATTATCTTTTAATAACTTTGCCTCTAATGTAGTCTATAGTGAAGAAGCCCTAGTGGAACTATTCAGGGTGAAGAGTCTGATTCATCATGGTTGAAAACTGAGCAATTATCTGTTTTGCCCAGAAAATCAGTCGTAACAGAGCTGGCCTCTCATGCACTTGCAAGACAGTATCAGAATGAGAGGATAAGAATCCATCTGCTAAGCTGGTTGGGTTTGACAGTGCATCATCCCATTATATGTGGAAGATCCTGGGGGTATTAGATTCACAAGATGTGGGTAGGTTGCTTATCTATGATTGCTTGCCAAAGGCAGCAGTATAGGCATCTCTACTCTTTATCTGTTTGTCTTATAGATTTTGAGTTCTTCAGGGCAAGGATCATGTCTTTTTTTTATGTTTGGAAAGTGCCTAGCATGTTGTGTCAGTGTAGCAGGGTGCTGGCGCAAAAGCACCTAATTAGCCCCTGCCCAGTCAGCTCCAAACAAGGGAAGCAGATTGGGGCTGATGGAAAAGGCCTGATGCTGGCCTTAGGATTGGCAACACCTGCAGGCCTGGTAAGCCAAGAGCTATAAAGGCTGGGAGGGAGCCAGATGCCAGGGGCCAGCTAGAGAGGGAACTGGAGGTCTTCTAGCTGAAGGGTGACTGCCTGTAAGGGAGATTGAATAATCCTGTAAAGCTTGTAAATAGATAGATAGATACTGTGGGTGGGATAATTGTAGGTAAATAAAGGCACAGGTGTTGTACAAGCCTGAAGCTTCTCTGAGCCTTATTGGGGCAGCAAGTGTGCCCCAGGAAGGGGAGTGGGTTGTGAACTCTGTTACAGTGAGCTACTGAAAACAATTCACAAATAGCCGCCATTGTTGTTTAACAAGAAGGTATATTTTTTTCAAATTCAGTTTGGGAATGTGGTCAGACTGAAATGCTCAGGTTTGAGCTATGAACCAGGAACCATCACTTAGAATCATAGAATATCAGGGTTAGAAGGGCCCTCAGGAGTTCATCTAGTCCATCCCCTGCTCAAAGCAGGACTAATCCCCAGACAGATTTTTGCCCTAGACCCTTAACTAGTCCCCTCAAGGATTGAGCTGACAGCCCTGGCTTTAGCAGGCCAATGCTTAAACCACTGAGTTAGCCCTCCCACTGGAATTGAGCACCTTACCAATTATTGCCAGGTTTGAACCATCCCTTTAGGGAAAGGTAATTGAGAAATGGATGGCTGAGTAACTTTGATAGAATCTGCATAATCCCATTAGATATCCCACCCCCAAATGCTATGGTGATGTAATGAATTGTATAATGGACAAATTTTTTGTTGAGTGATGGATGTGTTGCAGCTGCTTTCCATACTGATAATGTTAGATCTAACAACTATTTTCAGTTATGGATGGGCAATTGGGTGGAGTTTCAGATTTTGAGAACCTCTTGACCTATTTAAGTGGGTTCACAGAGTTAAAAAAAAAATAAAAAAAAAAACCCTTTCTGCAGCAAGTGGAGAAGTGGAGGGCCACTGTAGGATGGGTTGCACAGTGTGTGAACCATCTATGAGCACGTACGCTGCAAGAACTATAGCTGTAGTGCATTTCTTAGAATGTGTAAGATGTGTGGCCCTACTTTTACATCTTATAGCATAGGTCCTTCCCCTCCACTGCCATTGCTCTTTGGTGGAGTGGGCTCCCGGTGCCACCTCACTTCTACTCCCTATGGGACTGTGATGCGGCAGATTGACCTCACACTGGTACTGAGGAGGTTAACCTTCCCCTCTTAGCAGAGGAAGCCCCACCCCTAAGGCTCTGCTGGGCATGCTCCAACTGGAAGTCAGGTATAAAAGCCTGCAGAGCTGCTCCGTCAGGGCTGGCTGCTGAGGAGGAAGGATGCTTGGCAGAGGTTCCTGTCCAGGAGCTGCTACAGCCCTTACCAAGGGCCATTGCCCCTTTGTGATGGCCTCAGTTACCTGATCCCTGTTTTGCCTCCAAAGGAGGCAGTATGGACTCTGGCTGCTAGGCTGCATTGCCCCACTTGGGGAAAGGCCATATACAGGCCCTGGCCATTGGACCACACTGTTTTGACTACAGGAGGGAAGAGGGGGTTACCACTCCCCCCGTGACTTAAGGGGTCAGTGAGGTACAAAACCTGCCATAGGGACATAAACCTGATAGCATCCAATTTCACCACCTCATTTCAAAATTCCAGTGTCAGTGAGTTTGAAGATAGGCAAAACTAGTCCACATTCCCACTTTTTATACTGAGGTGAGCTACTCTGGTGTGTGGGTTGGTGGTGATCACTTTTGAGTAGTTCCATTCATTTGTTATGGGATGAGTATATCCAAGTCTCATAAGCCATCTGGGTCCTCCTGTTTGGTTTTGTTCAGTATGCATGTGGAACCTCACAAAGAGCTGATAAGACAGGGGAGTTATCACTACTATCATGATCTGTGATGCTGATGTTACCTAGCATCAAATATCATCACCCTTTCTGATTACCGAGATTCCAGTCTGCTGTTGTCTTGTTGCCTGATTCAGATTGTAGCATGGCATGAGACAGCTGTTTGTGGCTCAGCCTGGATAAGATGGAGGATTTTCAACAGTCACCAGATAGTGAGATTTGCTATTGTCTGAATACAAGTCTGAATTTATCCTCCCCTCAGGTTTGCCATCAGTAGGGAATGAGGACAGTTTTACTCACTGTTACTACCCTGTCTTTTAGTCTATGCTCTGTATCACAGGAAGGACATGGAGGAGGTGTTTGGTTCTGGAAATTGAGTGCTGGGAGTGAGGGAGATAATTGTAGGAGGAAGATGTCAGCACTGGGGAAAGAAGGAAGGCCAGAGGGAAAGGGAAGGATGTTGCTGCAAATGAGAACACGGGTATCTAAAATGGCCTCTGCATGTGGCAGCAGCCATGTTAGACACTTGAAATTTGTACAGCTGTTGGGGTTTTTTTTGCATTTGTATGAATATACATAAAAATGAAATGCCATGATTCATATCTGAAAAGCTAAGTCACTTCTCAAAACACATTTCTACTGCTAAGTCCTTGTCAAGCTTGCAGAGAAGTAACTAAATCAGTTTTAATCCATACCTTTTGTTGTTTGGGTGCAAGTTTGTGTAGACAAGGACTTAGCCCTAAAGCTTTCTGTATTAGTCTTCCAAAACATTGGAGACATCATAAGAAGACAGGAGGTAAAATATCAAGTTAAGTAAAATAAAAAAACCAAAATAGAAAAACTCTGACAGCATGAAGGCTTGACCTTTTAGCTATGAGATATTTATTATGTATGTATATGAGTGTAATGTGTGTTTAAATTTGTTTGGACTGCACTGTTACTTCTAATGTTAGATTGCAGACTTGATGGGACACCTCCTTTTATTTTTGCTGGAGTGCCAAGCACAATTTATACTCTTAATAAATAACTTTTAATAACCTGAAATGAAGGTTGATTCTGTGCCTCTATATTCATATTATTTTTGCACAGTTTCAATTATCTCATTATGAACAACCAATATTTGATTTATCACTTCTGAGCTGAAAAGGGTAGAGCACCTGGAATTTTTTTGGGGTTTTTTTGGTCTTCAGACAGACAAAGACAAGCCAAAACAAGAACATCAAAAGTTACACCCAGTATTTTACACCCATGTGTATTAACTACATAGAATTACTTCCCTGGGCAAGTTAAAACAAAGAGAATGCCCTGTTTATTCAACACTTTTATTTTTACAATTATCTAAACTGACCTTTCAACTTATCATCTTAAAACTAGGCCCAAAGTTCTGCTCCTGCAAACTTTTACTCACTCAAGTAATTTCACTGATGTCACTGAGACTAGGGAGTAAAAACTGTTTGCCTGAATAAGGGTTTATAGGGTAAGGCCCCAAATAAGCATCTGGCTCTACAAGGAGGGGCTGGGTATCCTCATTTTCCAACGAGATCAACAACCGTGCACCATTGTGCTCTAAAACAGCTCCATTCTAATGCATGCTTGGCTGATGCAGACACATCCCCCACTTCCTTAAACATAGGGAACATACCTGGTAAAGACATGGTTGAGTATGCTATGTTCTCCTGATTGCCGGCCAGCAGAATAGTGCCTATGGAGCTGTTACAAGTGTGTGAAACTTAGAGAACCTCTGAGGTTTCTCTACATTGAGCCACAGACTGACCTGTCCAGATATTTCAAGGGATCAGAATGGGGAAGATGTTAAAAACCTCCTTTTTCCACCTGCCACCCCCAGATATTGATCTCCCCCACTAACTTCCACTAAGAAACTCCTCCTGAGTGACACCAGAGTAATTGAGAAGGGAGTCAGGTATGATTTCTGTTACAGAAGTGCAGTTCATTATGCAGTCAGATGATTTTTGCTCATTAATATGATGGAGTTTTCTCTGGTTAAATTATAGTTTAAATACTGTGCTAACAATAGAGGGCAAGATATAACACTGCCTGTTTCCCCATCATTGTATTGCTAATATACTGGCGTGCTGCCTGAAAGGAGCACAGCAGATTTGGTTGCAGTCTGTATAATAAATGTTTTAATGTTTAAGAAGACATTGTTAAGATAAAGAACATATATTTACAACAATTTCCCATGTAAACCATTCAACTTCTAAAAGTTGGAATAAGTTTAAAATGTATCTAACATTATTTTTAATTTCACATACCTATTATGGTTGTAGGTCTGGAAATCTGGAGATTTTATGTTGATGAGCTAGTGCCCAAATATACATATTTGAGGAATGTGCAGTACACCATTGTGTGGCAGTCTATACCATTATGTTCATCGCTTTTACAAGACTATGATAAATTTTGTACAAAGTATGCCTTGTGAGATATCATTTGAAAACCCATAATCTGCTGATCATTGTCTTTCTAAAATATGTGTAGCAGCATTGTATGTAAAGTTATAAGATTCTATTGTATAACATTGCTGTAACATGTTCCAAAGTTAGAAAGACAGGCCCAAACCAGTTTTTCAAAGACAAAGACACACTGGCACCCCAGACAGGTATCAACAATGTCAAGTGGACTATCACTTAGTTAAGCGACCCTTCTCTGGCAGGAGGAAGGCAAGAACAATTTCATCACATGGATCTGTTCAAATCTCATGTCCACAAAGAGACTGTTTGTCACCATGACTCAGCAAGGATGTTTCTAGCAGAAGAAACTGAATTTTAAAGAGGGAAGAAAAACACTTAACCTCACTCTCCTCATGACATCAATGACTGTTAAATAACTGAACTGGGGGGGGGGAGGGAAAGGGGAGAGTCCTAGCTGAAAGGAAACTCAGCCAGCAGAGTGCAAAGCATTTAGTGAGAAAGATATTTGCTTTTAAATTTACTTAGCTTGTTAAATTAGGCATTTAGTTTGCATTTTCTTTTTCTTTTCTGACCTTTATGCCTCATTACTTGTAGTCACTTAAAATCTTTCTTTTCTTTCTGTAGTTAATAAACTTATTTCACTGTTTTATCTAACCAGTGTGTATGGATTATTAAAATGTGTGGGAAACTCCATTTGGAATAATAAGCCTTGTGCATATCAGTTTCCATTGATGAAATGACAGACTTCATATGAGCTTGTTTGCTCCAGTAGTATGCTGGACAATACAAGATGCATATTTCTGGGGAAAAGTCTGGGACTAGAGAATCTGCAAGTGTTTTTCTGCAGTGTAATTAATGAGTGGCTAGCTAGCAGCACTCAATACTGTGAATCTGGGAGGTAATTACATGCTGGAGACTGTTTGTTAACTGGCCAGGAGTAGCTGATCACCAGTAAAGCAGAGTAAAAGGCATCCCAGGTTGGAGAACTGAGGAGAAAGCTGTTCAGCAGTCCAGACTGTAGCCAGGGTAATGTCACACATTGGCAAAACCCTCCTGCACAAAATTCACCAATTCTGGCCCCCAGCTCTCAAATTTATCAGTCCCCATTCAGATTCCCCCATCCCTTCCTCTCTGTGGTCCCATTTCCCCCAGTTAAGATTCACGTTCTCCTTCCACTTCTCTGGTTTCCCCTTCTGAGTGTCCCCTCTTCTTCCCTCTCTCTCTGGTTCCTCCCCACTCTGCCCCTTGATTTTCCCTGTCTCCAACCCATCAGATTTCTGAGAGAATTATGGGTTTTACAATAAAAGCATGAAATTTGCCAAAATCTTCAGGCATGACCTAATAAAGATTTTTAGATATGAGGCCTTCGTGAACTGTAGTAGCAATTTTAAATTCTGAATGCATTTTTTCTACTGATGTTTTTCTGATTGTTTATGGTATGAAACCATCTCAGTGGGTTTTTATTTTTATACATTTATAGTCCTATTGTCTTATGTGTCCTACAAACTAAAGCAATGAATTCTAAGGTTTGAGGTTATACAAAAATATTAAGAATTAACATGCTCTGTAGCATGTCACCAGAGAGTATTTACTAAAATAAAACTCCATACTGACACCATGCATCTGAAGAAGTGGGTTTTTTATCCACGAAAGCTTGTGCCAAAATAAATCTGTCAGTCTTTAAGGTGCCACCAGACTCCTCGTTGTTTTTACTAAAATATTATTTACATAGAAAAATAACACAATAAGTTTACAAGTTTCTGTTCATGAACAGAAAGTTACATTCCTCTTTGCTAATAATGATATTTCAGATTGATCTATGCATAACAGGATATTGCTCTGTCACAAAAAGATTGAAAAGGCAGCTTACATAAACATTCAGCCTAAAACAAATTAAGAATCAAGAAAATCTTTCATAGTCTTCAAGATATTGAAACGTTGTGTTCCCCAACATTTCTCAAGGAGAAATGCTGAAATTTGGTCTTGGAGATTTCCCTTACATGAGTTTGGTAAACAAGTGGAGTTCACTTTGCTTGATAGTCTTTGTGAATGGTTTGGTTTTATCTTGCAATCTCTCTGTTACAAAAGTGGTGTACTGCTGCTGCCTGATCTTCTCAAACTCCCTAAAAGAGACAATCGCAGCAGGATCTGCAATGTCTCTGGTGTTCAGTTTAACAAAGTCTACACTCTCTTCTGAGAAGGGGTTGTCCATGTCTTCTATGACCTCAAAAAGTGCCTTGACATATTGTGCAAAAGATTCCTGGACACCTTTCACCTGCTCACAGTGCTTTGTATTAGACCCTTTTCTGTTGATTCCTCTTTCTTCTGCGGCTAAAATTCTCCTGTCAACCTGCCCACTACTAGTCCTGCTATCATCCAGTGCTGAGGGCCTCTAGACTTTGTGTTAGACCAACAGCTCCACCACTCCCTTTGATTACAACATTATTTTGTTCATGAAGTTGGTCAAGTGTGATTGCGGAGAAAACATTCTGTGTCTTGTGAGCTGTGAAGTTCCTCTTTAGAAACTCTCTATCTGTGCCTAGATTCACTGTGGGAAGGCCTACCATATCTCAGAGGTGAACAGGCACTCAATGCCAAGAACCAGGATGGCAGCTTTCCAAGGCATTCATTGTAGAGATCAAAATTTGCCTGGCAGATTGACAGCACATAATTCAATACAAGAATCTCCAGCTGAAGTGTGGTATGCAAGAAGTGGAACAGTAGGTTTTCTAGTTTTTGCTTGTCACACCATTTATTATACCCCATGGGGACCTCATCTTCCCAGAGATCTTGGGTATACTGTGTGTGTGCATTCTGGAGAAAGATGTAGAGACTGCTTATAGTTACTTGGTGGGCATTCCAAGTATGTGTAACATGAGACAATTTCAAGAAGGTGTCAGGCATTCCTGAGGAGGCTACTTTGAGGCTCCCCTGAACAAGGGATTTTGTCCATCCACTGTCTTCTAGACAATCTCCAATCAGATTTAGACTTGCCATTTCCAGAGGAAGATCACCCAGCATAATGACAAATTTGTCTTCTCCATACCCAGAAGGCCTGGTCCATTATATTTGTTTGGTTATGGTGAAAAGAGGCTGATCCACTGGCACTTGGCATGACTTTATGTGGTGTACAGCATTCCTTATCACATCCAGAGTGTGATGAATCATTGCCACAGACTTGGAGTCATCTGGAAAGAGGAGAAGAAATGCAGTGATGGCCAAGGCAAAATCTGGCACCAGCTGTTTGCTGGCAAGGTAAGCTGTCTGGGAAGTGTCTTGATCTCCATTGCTGCTTGCCTTACTTGTTCAAGCCACCTGCATTCTTCTTGCAGGGCTTAGGAAATCAGTTAGCAGTCAGTCTTGATTTCAACATTTGTGGCAGGGATGGGAGCATTAGTTATCTTCAAGATGAATGGAAGGATAACTGTAAAACTCAGGAAGTGATGATTCGACTTCTTCACTGATGCTGCAGTCTCACAGTCCAGGAGGAAATTCCTTGGCTAGCTCCCTCCACGTGAGTACTGGGATGCTGAAAAGGTGATATCCTAGTTCAAGAGAAGGAGTCTGTTGCTGCAGTGGAGTTGGGATTGTGGTCCATGTTGTCTATTGCTGAAGTAGTGAACAGACCACCACAAAGCTTTAGAGGACAGATTACATTCTCATCCTTGAAGTGTTGATAAGAGCTGTTTGCCATGCTGGTAGAGAGAGCCAACATCTGTCATAGGAGGTGGACAATCTAAGTTTAAAGAATGTATCTACTAGTTCACTTTTTCATGTCTGTGCATGAAGTGTTAAACCAACGTAGACTGGTAAAGACATTTCTAAAGCTTTGTTGTGGTGCAAACTTTCTGTTCCTTCACAGTGACAGATGTTGTTGTTCTACTACAATAGTTGTGCCAAAGTAAGGGTAGCTGGACAATTGGAAACTTGTTCTGATTGAGTTTTAATGTTTGGACCATCCAATATCACGGACATCAGTGCCAACAGTGACTCAGGCACAGAATTTGCATGGCATCCTGGGTCAAATGATCCAGTAAACTGTGTTCATTTGAAACATGTTACTTTGAATAATTTTTGCTATTTGGGACAGCAGAAATGCTTCTTTGTCAGTCTTCTTTGCATGTTTTTTGGAAGGCATGTCCAACACTATGGCTGAAGGCAAGGAGCACATCATATCCTTCTTGTGTGCTTGGAGATCTGGAATGTGTGAAAGGATATGAGTTTTTAGTTCAGTACTAGGAATGCACCCAGCCAGTGTTACCCTTTGCTGTTCTACTATAGCTCATAGTTATAGAGCCTTGTGAGGTCTGCTAGTTTAAAGACTGACGCCACATCTTCATTCAGTCTTGCCTCTTCAAAGTATGCTATCAGTTCAGCAAAGGCAATCCCATGCAACAGCTTCTCTGTGTTACTTTGCTCTGTTTTCTTCTCCCTGACTTTGTTGTAGAGAGACACCAAACATCTTGCATGATACTTTGCTTCTTGGGCCACTAAGTTCCCTGCACTTAGTTTCCCAAGTAAGCACTGGTCTTGCAGCTGAAGCGTACACTTGCAGACTTGACTGTCAATGCTGAGGGCTAGACGGACCTGGCTCTCAAACGAGTTTATCTTTTTGACATATATGAAATATTAGTAATAGCCAATAGTAATCCAATATCTTTCATTACTGTGTACAGTTGATAGTATCCAATCACCAGGCAGCATCACATAAAATAGCACCTGAAAGAAAAAAAAGGAAAGGTGATTACATTCTGCCAAGACCACATTGACAATCAAATTTAGTACAAAATGTGTTCTTACACCAATTTTAAGGTCACATTGAAGCAAAACCAAGACTATATCCCTTTATAGTTGGAGTATGTTATATTATTTGCCAATTATTAAAATGTTGTTAAAATGGCTGTCACAGCCAATATGGCATTAGTTGGCAATATCTGAAAATCTTTATTAGGTCATGCCCTAAGTTTCTTTGGCAAATTTCATGCTTTTGTCATAAAGCCCCCAATTCCATCATTTTTTTTCAGAGATTTGATCAACTTTGCAGTTCCCCATAAACACTGGGGGTGGGGGTAGGTGGGGGGCAAGGGGAGGCAAAGGGTCTTTCCTTCTCTCTCCTCCCCAGAGGGTAGGTGCTGGGAAATAAGGAGCCAGACTCTTGTTCCCTCTCTAGCATGCTGTTCCCTTGGCTGGCGGCTGCTTGAAGAGCCTGCCCTGTTCTGCTCAGCAGCCACAGTAATGAATGGCTTTGCCAGAGCACAGAACCTCTGAGCTGATTTCATGAGGCTTCCCCTGGTCTCCTGAGTGGTTAATTGAAAAGGTGGCTATTAAGGCAGCCCAGAAGAGCATGCCTGAAATTGCAAATCTCCTAGAGAAACCAGGACAGTATGTTTTGCCAACCCCAAGTGTTAACAAATCATGAGTGATGCCCCCTCAAAATCTTGAGATTGGCTTAAAAATTCATAAGTTTTTTTTTTTAAATAATCAGGTGTGAAAGGATTTTTATGGGTAAATGTCAGGAAACCTTGATTTTACCATACAGACGCAAACCAACAAAAATATTGCCATCAATAATAAATAAAATATACCAACAGGCAAAGTAAGAAAACTTATTAGCGTTTGATGTAAGGATATTTACTCTGCTTATTTTGACATGTGATGCTGATAATTTGTGTTTTAATGGTTATAAAGCTTTAATTTTTTGAATCTCAGTCTACTGTCAATAAATAATTGTCTGGTCCTCTCCCTCATAATTTCCCTCAACTGTGAAAAATTAAATAAATAAAAATGGAAAAATGCATAAAACCCATAATATTTTGCAACTGTAAAATTTAAATAAAACAGAAAAAATCCTTAAATTACACATGGATATTATCGGTCATAATTATAAAAAAAATCAAATTCTGCCAACCCTAAGAATAAAACAGTTTGGTTCTTTTATTTGCCTTCTGATTTTTTAGTCTCTGAGGTTCACTATTCAAAGCTTTTATCTGCAACCATGAGGGATAGAAACTTTCCTTAATTTAAAAAAAAAAAGAAGAAAACAAAACAGAGATTCTCATTTAATCAACTGACCCCAGGACTTCAGGTTTTAAGAAAACTACCAAATATTGTGAGGCTTGCAATAAAATCACAAGAATTGGTAACACTGAGATGTAACAGATCTGATTTTACTCTGCTTGGAAAGGAAACTAGACAAGTCAGCTTCACTTTCTGTTCACATCATAGTCCTTTTCACTTTCTGGTTGTCATGCACATTATAGTGAACCTTGCTGATGTGTCTGAGTATGTTACACACACACATATTGTGACAGAGTAACTTCCTGTCATAGTATTTTTCCTGCCCTTGTATATAATCTGCCATTTAAAGCATTTAATTTTAATTACGACTAATATATAATTAATAATTATTTAACGTTAACACTTTAAATGTAAGATAGGTACACATTTATTTTGTATATTAAATAAATCCTTCCCAATCCGCCTCCTCAGTAATGAAAAATGTTGTGCATATCAATACTTGAAGCCTGACATTATACTATATAAGAACCATCAAACATTTAAATTAACAGAATATATGTGTTTTGTACTGTGAAGAACCTAGCTCACTTCTGGGCACGCTAAAATAATTAATAATAATTATAATATGCAGCACAAGGACCCTTGTTCATATTCCTGTAGAAACATTTCTTGTATTGCACTGAATTTATTGATGCAGACCCAGCGTCGAATTGAGGACGGACATATGGATGGATATTAAATGTCAGGCTGCAGCGTTTATTAAGCGTCATGCCCACCCAGCCCCATACTCTGCTATACTAGGTATTTAATTGGTTCCCGTGCGTGTGTCACTGGGCTCCTACCATATAACCCGTAACTCAGGGCAGGCGCTTCTCAGCATGCCCCCCAGCAGGACTCAGCTCTCTCAATCCTACCACCCTCCCCCCGGCAAGGACAGAAAGAGCAGAAGGGTGGGTACCTTGGCCTGCGAGGGTCCCAGCATAGGCGGCTCGTGCTTCCCCGTACTGGGGGGGGCACAACCTAAAGGGGAGACACATGACCGCCCCGCGTGTCTCCTCCGCCCCGCAACTCCCCCGCCCCTGCCCTGCACCCAGCCCGGGGCTGTCGCACTCTCCCCGCTCCACGTTACCTCCAGGGCGGGACCTCTGGTCTTCTCCCGCTGTGCCTCCCCTTGCCCCGGCACAGTCAGCCGCTCTCCCTGGCAGCTGAGCCTGCCTGGAGAGCCGGACAGAGCCGCTTCTCAGCTGGACCAGGGCACTGGGCGGCCCGCCACTACTGCGCTGCCCCAGCCAGCTTCTCTGCAGTGTGAGAAGTGGCTGGTCCCACCCCTCCCGCTCCCCGCCTGGGCCTGGCTGACTGCCAGGGACAGGGGCCGAGCATGCCGGTGGCAGGCGCAGCAGGAAAAGGACAAAACCCCTCTCTCTCCCCAGGCCCCGGCAGGAAAAGCAGCAATCCGCGCGGGGGAGGGGACGGGGCACTTCATCCCGCCTGTCTCCACTACACATCCCCTATGGCTCTAAGATATAACCTCTGCCCAGGAGGGACACAACATCTCACCCTATCCCATGAGCCTAAAGCCTATCACCAAAATCCCAGCTCTTTTACCTCTGGGAATTGTTCATTTTATCCTTTTAACTGCACTGGAACCCAGCCACAAGTTGTGATGAATTAACACAACCAAGTTCCTGAGTGAAGTACTAAGCACATTCCTGCTTAACCCACTGTGGCTTGAAGGTGCTGCGAGGGAGGTGAGAGCTCCCTGGTCCTCTGCCAATTGGCATATGAGAGAAAAAGATCCCTTCTGATCCCCAAATGGGCGATCAACTAGACCTGCAGTATTGGTCAGGCCAGGTTCTCATGACTAGTTCAGGGTGCCTAGGGTGGGGCTGCTGGAATGGAGCTGGAAGAGGCTCCCCAATAGGTCCTATTCCAGGTTAAATCATTGGCCAGCTCCCCTCCCCCCGCCCCCAGCTAGCAAATGGGTGCCAAAGATTCCAAGAGGGTGGAAGAGCTATCCGGTGTCCCTCAGCAGGTGGCCTCCACTCTTGCTTCTGGAACTGTCCCCTTTCACCACTAGCCTCATTAAGTTCCCCACCTGTTGAGGCAGGTGGCTGCCATTTTTGTCAGCCAGAGACTCATATAACTCGACAAGAGCTGTGTAGCTGTACAGCAGCTTGAATGAATTTGAGAGTTGCTGCATTATATCAATAAAGTGTTTTCTTGTCAGCCTTATTTAAAGGACTATAAGTGATACTCAGACTACAAACACAATACATTTCTGTCTCTTGATTCTATTGGCTGCAGGAAGAAAATTTATGAATTACAGTTGAACTTGAGAGCAAATCAAATCAGGCATGTGCACTTCAATTGTGTCTGTTAAAGAGTTTTAGACACTGGTGTAAGGCAATTGAGTCTCCATCTGTTTTTTTCTAACACAAGACGTTGTTTCATGGGGCACCAATGCAGACCTGTAACAGGAAAAATATCATTTTCTAAATAATACGGGGCACTTTTGAAATCCCACTACCTCTCATCTACATCTTTAGGCATCTAAATACATTTAAAAATCTGGCTCCTAATGACTTTTAATGGGAGCTGGTTTTAACTCTTTTGGGCTCCTTTTAAAATCCCAGCTGTAAAAGTTAGAAAATAAAACATAATAATTTAAAAAATTATAGATTTTCATAGTACATTAACCCTGCAGTGTTACACACCGCTGGCTATTTAACTGTGTAACCTTAGTGATATGTTACTGTATATTTTAAAATCGGGAGGAATAAGGCTTGAGGAGTTTATGACCTTTATTTGAGCATAAATGTTTCAACAGATAATTGGTTTCTGATTTGAAATGTGTCTACAGTAGCTGTTGTCTTTCATTTTAAACATCCTAGATATATATCTATTAACTCTCATATAAACGTAGGCCTTCCTGGTGCATGTTATTGCTTGTGGGTGGACCCATGCAGCTGCTCAGATCCCACGTGCAGCAGTACCCATATGCAACAACTTATAGCATCTGGGCCATAAGCCTCAATTGTGCTTTTAAGGCACAGCCCTTGTTTGGGGCAGTGCAAAGCTATACCCTGTATAGGGATTCCAGAAGATCCATTACACAAATAAATTTGAGTGACTGCAAAAGTTTAAGATAACAGCAAGTCTAAAGTTGGGGGGTGCAATGCTGGCCATATGTTGAAATGTAAACCTTTATTATAATTAGAAGAGTTTTACTTCAGGGTTAGATTGAGCCAGTAATAGTGAATACATAGTACAAAAAATTCTCTTGTGGCTCACTTGAGATTTTCAAAACCTCCTAAGTGACTTAGAAGCACAAATTCCATTGAAATGAAAATCACTTCAGTGCTTTTGAAATACACATCAACTTTTGCATGATTTAAGCTTTATTTATTTATTTTAAAAAGAGTTATTTACCTGTAAAGAAAACCTTACCAATATGAATCAATGCAGTGCTGCCTTCTAGTGTTTGCAGGCAGAAGAAAATGAAGCAACATCTCTTTCACAGCTGTGAACAGCCCCCATTCATCTTAGCTGAGTGTTGACTCTGGAGCCTAATGACAATTTACATTTTTTTTAAATTTTGATAATTATTTCACTGTTGTTCATTTTAACAAACATCCAGCTGTTGTAAGACTTTAAGAACAAAAATAGCATCATTTTCCTCCTAATCTGACCCACTGGTCTTACTATATGGTCATTATCTTCTACTGTTATTTTGGGGCAGTAGTCCCTGCAATATTTGTAGTATATGTTTTATTTTTGCAGTATTAAAATTACCTTTGCTTTGTATTTTTATTTCATTTGTATTCAAGTTAGAAAAATTTAAGAAACCGTTTAGAAAAATGGGCTGATTTTCACTGAACACAATGTTGTATTACAGATTTGAAGGGACCAACAAAACCAAAATCTGTTTCCTTTGCTGCTGGCTGAGAATTTGTGACCTTGTAAAAAAGACTGGTTATATTAACAATGGCTCAGCATATTTTACAAGCTAAAATTTAACTTTCACATTCTTGGCAAAAAACAGAAGTGTCGGTAATTTATGTCTGTTAAATCTGCATGAAACATCACATTCAGCATGGCCATTTGGAAAAGTATCTTTCTTCTGTAAAATGGAATACATCACATACTCGAGAGTGTCTTGGCAGAAGATGTTGTACTAGGACTATATGTTCTAGCTCAGCGAAAAGGTCTCAGTTCAGCAAGTTGACTACTGAGCTATACAAATAAACTCAATTATCCTCCACCATTTGCACCTACAAATGTTATTTTTGATGTTCTCTTTCTCTGATGACCTTGACAATGATGGTATTTTTTTTAGCAATCTACAAACACACTCAGATTTGCCACTGCATAGTTTACAACTACAGCTACCTGAAATTTGGCTTTGCAAGGGTCAGCACAGGCATTTTCTCTGCTCAAACACCCTGTGGGCTTGCACTCCTGAGTTTCCATTTGAATCTCACTAAATATAATCCAGTTTCACATCCAGTCATTGGCATCCATGACAATTGTATAAATTAGATGTAAAATAATAAATTTGGCCATGTTCACTTAAAATTGGGCCCACTAGTCACCAAAAACTGAGCTTAGCTTAACTGGTAAATTTCTTTATCCTTAACTAATCTTTTTGACGAACATGGGCTTAGTTTTTTATTTGTAATAATGCCCCAAAACAATATATTTGTCTTGATTTAGCATTCTCTAAAACATCTCAGTAAGCATTCTTCTTAATAGGCTGATTTATTTATATTTTAAATAATTACAAAACCTATATGACACTCTGTAACTCAAAGTGACATCATCACTTGACCCCTCTCCTCTCCCATCTAAACACTAGAAGATCACCTGGAAGACAAAGACTTTGAGCTGGAGAGACTGGTCCCAGGCGGGGAAGGGAATCCAGCTGGTGTGCTGAACTGTGAGCTGCCTGGAACATCCTGTCTGTTAGGATGATTCAAATCTTGCTTAGTCTCTACAATTTAGACTGAGAATTTATTTTTGTTTCTTATGTAACCAACTTTCTCTATCTGCTTATAATCACTTAAAATCTATCTTTCTGTAGTTAATGAATCTGTTTTTATATGTTACCTAAAACAGGGTGTTTTTGGTTGAAGTGCTTGGGGAATCTCAGCTCAGAGTACAAAGACTGGTATGTCCACTTTCCTTTCACAAAGTGGCAAACTAATTAATGAGCTTGCACTGTCCATGGGAGTCTTGAGCAATGTAAGATGGTATATTTCTGGGGTGCAAGGCTGGTGACTGGGGTGATTGGCTGGTGCCTCTCTCTGTGATTCATGAGAGGCTCAAGGAGTATTTATGCAATATTGCTGGGTGTTGGGCCCCACATGCTGATGGCTGAGTGATCATAATGTCTGGAAAGGTTTTGCTGCTTGTCACTGGTATAGCATAGTGTGAGACAGCACAGGCTGGAATGTTAAGGGAGCATAGCAGTCCCACAGTTCCAAGTTGTACCCTGGGGATCCCGTCACAATCTATTCAAGATGCCCTAACACATAATTAATTACAATGAAATCACAGCAGCATTAAACTAATCATTTCAGCAGGAACTCAGCCAGCCAGACACCTACAGAAATTCCTTATCCTTTCATCATTATAGGAAGCATACCTCTGTCGGTTATATCCTGCCTAAATTGAAGGCTATTAATTCTGTTCTGAACACATTACATTGCACATGTTATTTGTGGGTTGGCAGATGGAAAAATATATAAACAAAAATGGAACTCTGTATGATTTTTTGCTGACCTGGTGAAGGCCAGTAACAAAATCAACCATAAATGTGGTTCACATGATCTAGGAAAAAGGGTGGCATAAATAAACAGCACAAATCTTCCATCAATCTGTCAATGAAAAAAAGGACAGATGCACGGGAGTTTTGCCTGGGTAAGCAGTACAGGATTAGACCCCAAGTATTGCCAATATCAATGAATATACACCAAAAGTAAAACATTCAAATGGCTCATAGCCTACACCAACTTTACTGCCTTTTGCAGTCATTGTTAATCATAAATGGAGCAGTAACAGTGTTAGTTTAACACTAAACATGGTGAAATAGGTTATTGTTGCAGATTAAAATGCCATGTGAAATGAAAGTGCCATCAAGATGCTTTCTAGTTGCTTGGCATGTATCCCATATAAGAAGGGCTGTATTTCTTTGATTACTAAATGTAACCGTTTGCCACAGGCTAAATAAACCGCCTCACAAAAAGACAATAGCATTAACCTGTGTAAGTAATAGTATCTTTAATTGCTATTCCCTGCTGGAACTGGCACGTGAAACCTAGAAGCACGATTGCTTGTTCAAGTAAGATTTATATTTCTTTTACTTTTTTCCCTCATTTAATTGTATTTTATTTTTAGCTATCAAAATTATTTTTAATTTTGCTGCATCTTAAAACTATCAGCCTTGTTATTTAAAGTAATGATTTTTCTTTATATAAAATAATTTGTTGACAACGGCTGTTATCGGTGCTTCAACCCACATCAGTTAAGTATTGTTGGAATACAAACGGTTCTATTCTCAAATAGTTTACATGGTGTGTGAGAGAGATTTTCATATAAACTAAAAGAAAAATTGATGGAATGTATCTTTTTCATTAAACTTACACAAAGGGCAGCATCATTTCTAGATGTTTCCATCTGAGGCCCCATCCTGCAATGGGATTCATATGGGCATACTTCTGCACTTGAGTGGAGCCTCTACCCATACAGTTCCACTTTAGGACTGACTTCTTCACAATCACTTTTTTGTCTACCACAGGAATCCTTAATTTAAAGCACAATGGATGAAGCAGTTATGACTTGTAATACTGTAATTTACATTTCAACAAATTAGAGTGAAATTTTACACACTAACTGGCTTTTCTCTAATCAGCGCATGTTGTGCCTAATTCTGCATCCTTAAGCACCCATCTGAAGTCAATAGGTGTTTTGAGTACATAAGAAATGTAGGATCAAATCTTTAGTAATTCGTTTAACAAAATTAAGTTTCCCCCATACATACTCCAGTTCTCAAATAACAGAAGCTATAATGAGGTTTCCGTACTACATTTTCATTTTCTTTACCTCAGTGTATTTCAGCACATTTACTTGTATACTTGTATACTATCACATAATTGAAACTAAACTACAATTGCCAGAATAATTAAATGCAAAATAATAACAGTAACAATAATAAGTTAATGCAACCATGTGGTTTATATTTCATCAAATACAAATAAGGACATTCAAAATTACATTTCTCACATGCACTGGAGCTCCTCCTTGCAAATATTTAGTATTTTGTAATAGTAGTTTGTACATGATGATAATTATATGCCTTATTATATCTGTGCATTATGGGTGAGTTATGGGGTACTGAAGGAGGCCAGGAATCACAACTTTGAATTTCCTGACTTTGTGTTTGCAAAATCTCAAGGATAAGGTTGTATTAACATTGGGTTTTGTCTTTGGTTTACTTCAAAGAAAAGCAAAGAGGTTGGTGTATAATTTGGGCTGTATGATTGGACAGTCAAATAAATATACATTTGAACCCACTTTTGTATGCTGTTTTACCCACTATGTACTGTGCCCTAAACAGAAATGTGTAATTTGAAATCAGGGTTGCTGGGGGCTAAATTTATTAAGATTGGCAAAAGCTCTCACATCCTAAATGAGGACAAAGTACATAGTGAGTTTAAAATTTTGGAATTATCAAATACAATAAATAAATAAATAAATTTTAAAAAGCCAATCTGGAATAGCAGTTCAGAAATATTTTAATTAATGAAAAACTCTAGGGATTATGTTCATATATGTCAAAAAGGGCCAAAAAGGATTATATCAAATGTCCCTCCAAATTTTCATTTGGTAATAAAGACAAACAGGAAAAATTTCTGTTCAAAGGGGAAATTTTGGAGAAAGTTATATGTGCCCGAAAACCAGGGTTTAAAATGACAGTAACCAGGGCACTTTTAGAGAGATGCTATTATTTTAGGTTAAATCCTCCTGCTTGCATAGCTGCCAAATTGATTCAAATTTATTTCCCCCCCTTCCTGTCCGAAGTTGGAAAAAAATTAAGATTTTTTTTGCTACAAATAACCAAATCACCCATAAATGATAGATCTAAACTATTGTAAAAAACAAACTTTCCATACAATTTTACCAAAAGGTACTGCTCCCCTAGTTTGTTCTCCTTCCTACTATCTGCTATTCTTAAGCAATATTTGTTCTTTCTTCTTCAGTGTCCAGGTTTTCACTCAACTTAATTTTTCATCCCTTTTATGTTTCTCTCAAACCTATTTTTCTTCCTGATATTTGTTTTCTCTTCTGATATTGGTCTTTCTCCTCACTTTCCCCTCTTTCTTTCTTTTCTCCCTTTCTTACTCTGGGTAATCTCTTCCACAACCAACCCCTTCTCAAGTTCCATTTCTACCTCCCTTTTATTCTCCTCCACCTGCCCCCCTTAGACTGTCTCCGTTCTTCAGTTTTCTTCCCTGTCTCTGACTGCCCTTCTTGGTCCCCTCCAATTCTCCCTTCTTCTTGGCCTTCAGAATGGGGGCAAAATGTAGGCCTGGTTCCCCTTCAGTTGTAAGCGCTGAGTATTTTGAGGGTGAAATGGTGGCATCTGTGGATGTTGCCCTCCATATGCAGGTGGTTAGGGTTGCCAACCCTGACCGAAGCTATTCCGGGAGATTCCCTGCCCACCCCCAATGATGTAATGTCATTTTTATAAAATATCCTATTAAAATCTCCTGGATTGTTTTCAATGGTCACCAGGAGATCGATGCTGATCCTGGGAGACTCCAGGCCAATCCTGGAGGATAGACTACCCTAGGGCACCTCTCATGGGTCCAAGATGCATCCCCATTGGGCATGCATGAGTGGGGTCTAGCATTTCTAACAGCTGGTTACCAATGCTGTAATGAGTCTGGAGGGTTCAGTCCCCTCAAGGGTGTGTGGGTTGGGGGCAAGGGGTAGCACTTCTGCCAGGCCTGCCACAAGCCACTCCCATTGTCTGGAGGCAGGAGAATCCCCCCATTTGGAGGAGGATCATTTTCAGTCAGTGGGTAGGGGAGGCAGGAGCAAGTGGAGGGTTTTGCTGAGTGTGGTTCTGTGAGGGATACAGGGAAGTTCCCCTCAGAACTCCCCACAGCCTGATGCAGCAGCAACCCCCGCTCCCCCACAGGAGGCTGCAGGGAGAGGCGCGCGGAAGGAGCCCGCTGCCCCGCTCAGGCGCACGCTGCGCTCTGGTGCGTAGGAGGGCGCGTGCAGAGCCTGTCCCTGCTCAGTGCGACGGCGCCCGGGGGATCGGAGCCCAGTCCCCGGCTCTCGTGCTGGTAGCAGCCGCCGCACCCCAGCCCAGGAGCCGGCGGCGCAGGTTCAGCCCACACGCAAGTCGTGAGTCTCCGACGGCCGCAGGAAAAAGCTCCAGGACACGGTACGGGAGGGAGGCAGGCACAGAGCCGGGGCAGCATCCGTGTTTATGTGGATGCGCGCCGTGTGTCTAGGTGCAAATGCGTGTGTGCGTCTTAATGTCCGGGCATGTCCTGGGTGTCTGCAGGGCTGGGTACGTGCGCAGGCGTGTCTGCCTCCGTGTGCAGTGTGAATGTCTGTAGCGGGGTGTGAGCCGAGCGTGCATCTGTGTGGATTGTGCGTTCGTATGTGGTGTGTGTGTGTCTGTGCGGTCCTGTACAAATATGTGGTTATTTTAAAAGTTAGTAACTTTATGAAAAGTACCTGTAATCACTTGTGTTTAAATTATGTATCTAACTACACTTTGTTTAAAATATTTCTGTTGGGTCGATCTACCTGCAAACTAACCAAGGCGTAATGTTATCAGAGAATGAACTGTGTTCTGATAATTTCTGAGCAAAAGAGAAATTAAACTATACCTGCATGAAATTAAAAAAAAATTAAACACATTTTATCTGTATCTTTTCCAAACATATAAGATAAAAGATGAAAAATATCTAAATAATGCAGTCATAGCTTGAATTCTTGGATGAGAAATACATGCAAAGTATTCTTCCTATTATTATAATAATTTGGATGTTCACAGATCATTTTCAGATACATCTTTCTTTCTATACCAATCGAGATTTTTTTTATCCTGCTGCCTTTTTTGTGCTTAGTTTTTTTGTGTGTGGCTACCATCCTGCCAAAAAATTGTTTACCAAGCCTGCAACTGAGACAGTTGTGTTTACTCTAGGAGTTTACACAGATCTCTGCTATCCTTACACTTCTGTTGAGGGGTAGATGGGACAATCAACCAGCTGACTAGTTTAGTCGTAAGCCTAGAGACCTTGGGATGTGAGGGTGCTGTGAATACAGACTCCAGCTGTGCTGTACAATTAGTCTTTATGACAGAGAATACACTCTGATTGCTCTTTGTAGCGGGAGTAGCAGTGTTGGTGAGAAGAATCCACAGTGTTTTTTCAGGTTCACATATAACAGTGTTAAAAGAATGAGAATGCTTTTATCTTCTTGATGGCTCCTTTCCTCTTCTAATCCTGGCTTGATCTCCGTAGGTGCCTTATCATGAAGGTGACACCCACTAGGAGGAATAGGGACAGAACTGCCTTCAGAATTCCTCACAAGTGCTGCCACTACTAATCACTTGATTATTGGCATATGTAGGGTCAGTAGTGCCATAAGTGATACCAAGTCCATTTTTCTCCTCCATGGCAATATCTCTTGTCTTAAATAACCCCTATGCCCAGTACTACTAAGGTTTGTAAATTCACTGCAGTCATATTAGCTGCCAAAACTGAAAGCAAGGTAGGCTTTCAAAGTATGTGTGATACTTTAGGGAGACACTACCAGCACTTCTTCATTATTTTAGTTTAACCACAAATCTAGGAGCCACATTGTGTATTCTGTATCAGAGGGGTAGCCGTGTTAATCTGGATCTGTAAAAGCAGCAAAGAATCCTGTGGCAACTTATAGACTAACAGACGGTTTGGAGCATGAGCTTTCGTTGGTGAATACCCACTTCGTCGGATGCATCCGACGAAGTGGGTATTCACTCACGAAAGCTCATGCTCCAAAACATCTGTTAGTCTAGAAGGTGCCACAGGATTCTTTGCTTATTGTGTATTCTAAAACACAGCCCCACTAGTGTGCCTTACCTGTGACCTGAAGGGAATAACTCTAGAAATGAGAGTGTAGTTCAGTTTTCATGTCCAGTCAAATGCTGGTGTCTCAGCTGAAACTGTCAACAAAGGCCAGAATTTGGGCTCAATCCTACAAAAGAAAATCCTTCCTGAAAAAGTCTATAAGACTCTTAAGCAGATAAATTAAAAGGACACTGAAACTAAATGAGTAGGGTTAATAGGAAGAAAAGCCAATATCAATGAGCTATTCCAAGGGTACTTACAAAAAAGGGGAAAAAGAGGTGGGAAAAATGTTTGAAAGAAATATTGTTAAAAATACTGGCTCTGTTATCCGAATTCAGATGATACAATAATGTTTTAAGACAGCAAAGGGGAAAGGGTTTTAAAAAATCCATATTTGAGGGCCTGACCTTGAGTTCAGTGACTGTTTTGTCTGAGTGATGAGGGCAGCATTGGACACTGAAAGGGAGAGTAAAGAACTAAAATAAAGAAAAGATTCTTTAAAGAATTTGATTGGTCTTCTAAAAGATTATTGTTGTCAGGGGTGATAAATCCAACATGTAATCACTCCTAAAACCTCAAGAATTCACTTATTTAAGCCTTTATATGCCCTTTTATTGTTGTTTTTAAAAAGAAAGAGGGTGCTGATGGCCCGTTGCTGTGATACATGGCAAAGAGACAGCAAAGAGAAGAGAAGTAATATTTGGGGCCCAGGGAGTTTACACATTCAATTCCTTCAATCATGGGAAACCCTAACATGACAAGAACTGTGCATTGCCATTTGGTTCTGAGTGTTGGCATCCCTGTGTAAATATAACCCACTTTGCTGCCCTGGAAGTCCTGAGAGAGAGGATGAACAATTTTTGCTTCTTGGTGCAGTCTGATATGAGTCCATTATTCTTCTGACTGAGCAGAATTAGTCAGGACCATCACTAGATTCTGTCAGCCTACTCTCCCACTGAGTAAGACAAGACTCCTTCCCCTTCCTCCCTCATCATTTCGACTAGGGAGAAGAGAAGTGGCTTCTGAGATTGAAGCGGTTTCTCCTGCTCAGTGCAGAGCATACCATTGCTGGACCATTATTTTACAATTTTCTTCCATTTTTATTATGAACTGAGAGAGAACTCAGTTATATTTTTACATGTTTGCAAACATTCTTGGGAACAAACTGGGACATTTTTCACAAGCAGATCAAAAGGTCATTGGGTGTTTTGAGTGGTCTTCAGTCAAAACTCACCTATCTTTGTTTTCTAATGTATTTCCTGTGCACCTTATCTTTTGAACCTTTAGATAGCTTAACTGAACGGAGTAGTGTTAAATGCAAAACCTGCTCCCCCGTCAGCTTTATTTTTAATTTGTTCAGATCAGGATAGCTGTAATCTCCCTGAAATAAACTCACACTTTCATTACAGAAATGTTTTACTCAAATTATTTTAAAATAAAACGGAGATGATCGGGAACCTCTTTTGATGCTGGTGCTATTCCTGTCAGTTATGAGATTGTGCAGAACTAACCCTCCTTACCCTTGGGATGGCTAATGGGAAAAATAAATCTAAACTGAGGGATGTTTCTAAATCCTCTACTTTGTCACTTCCTTATTGCTTTTGAATGTCTCAGTACCTGTCTCACTTATGCCTTCAGAGTCAGGGACAGCAGACTCACTGGAGGATGTGTGTGGATTCTTAGGATAAACATCTACTTTAGGATGTATGCTACTAATGCTGAACTCACTAAGCACCATCTAAGCACATTTGAGAGTAGAATTTGGCTTTACATCATGTGAAGACTGACAGCTTATGTTTTATACACTTCTTCATGGATAAACTGAGTGTTAAAGTTACCGACAAAAGGATCCCTTGTCTTGTAATCTTACTGTCATCTAACTCTACAATGAAGTCAGTGACATTATTGCCCTCTATATGTTGAGAGGAGTACATGGAGAAGACACTTAAGTGGCAGGAGAACGTGTGATGTGCTGGGAACTGGCAGGGCTTGTCATAAACAGATAGTTAAGGGTTAACAAACAGGGACCCCAAACACCTGACCAGAGGACCAATCAGAAGACAAGATACTTTCAAATCTTGTGGAGGGAAGCCTTTGTTTGTGGGTTTTGGGTTTGGCTTTGTTCTCTCTGGGTCCTGGATGGGACTAGAGGTGCAACCAGGTTTCTGCCAATCTCCCTGCTACAGTCTCTTATCTATTCAGAATTGTGAGTAAGAAAGGGCGGTCATAGTCTTTTAAGTTGTTTTTTTTTTCATTTACATATGTGTACTTGCTGGAAGTAGCTAAAATTGTGTTTCTGCTGGAAAAAGTTTCTTTTTATTGTTTATACGTTGAAAGACCCTGTAACTGTTTACCATCTAAAGTGCAGAGATAAACCTTTTACTTTTTTCTTTCTTTCTTATTAAAAGTTTTGCTTTTAAGACCTGTTTAACTTTTTTCTCCTAGTTAAGGTTCAAGGGAATTGGTGGGGAGAAGGGAAGGATAAATTTTCTCTTTGTGTTATATTCATGCAGCTTGTATTGCCTCTGGGTGAGGGGGAAGATAACACTCCTCTCGGTGTGGTGATTCAAAAAGTTGAATCAGGCGATCTCCTAGTGTTCCCAGGGCGGGAAGGAGCTGGGAGGAAGAAGGGAGGGGGGAGGGAATGGCTTATTCCCTTTGTTGTGAGACTCAAGGAATCTGGGTCTTGGGGTCCCCTGGGAAGGTTTTGGGGGGACCAGAGGGTATCAGGCCCTAAAAATTCCTGATTGGTGGCGGCCTATCAGATCTAAGCTGGTAATTAAGCTTAGGGGAATTCATGCTAGTACCCATATTTTGGACGCTAAGGTCCAAAATTGGAAATTATACTTGACAGGGCTGGATTAACTCTCCTGTGGGCATGGGGCTATTAGATTTTGTAGGGCCCCTGTATACAAGTCTTTTTTCCTGGGAGGGAGTTTGGTGCAGGAGAGGGCTGAGGCAGGGGATTGGGATGCAAGAGGAGGTGCGGGGTCTGGGAGGGAGTTTGGTGTAGGAGTGGGCTGGGGCAGGGGATTGGGGTGCAGGAGGGGGATTCTGATCTGGGGCAGGGGATTGGGATGCAGGACATCTCTGCATGCCCCTAGGGGAAGGGGAACAGCGTGTCTCTGTGTGCTGCTTGTGCCCGCTAATGCCACCCCCGCAGCTGTGAGTACGGTGCTGGGGGCAAGGACAACGCGCGGAGCTGTCTCTCGACCGCCAGGGACCTCAGAGACATGTCAGCAGCAAGTCACTTCTGGGAGTGGTGTGGGGCCAGGCCAGGCAGCTTGAGCTCTCTGAAGGTCGCTGCCTGTGATTTATTTTTACAGGGTCCCCCTTGAGCCAGGGCCCTTGGCTGCAGCCCCAAAAGCCCTTGCCTTAATCTGGCCCCAGGAACTGGCTGTATTTTTAAAGATTGTATCAGTTAATATATTGAGTGACTGACAGCTTGAGAATTGGAATGGAATGTGTTCACGCTTCCCTGGGCCGGGAGCGGAGTCACAGTTGGGCTGGGGGCTGAGAGTGGGGGCAGTGTGCCAGTGGCTGGAGGCCTGGGGCCAAGAGTGTGGTCTGGCGGCCAAGAGCAGGGGTTGGGAGTGGGGGCCGGCAGCTGCAGCTGGGGCAGGGCGGGGCCAGAGCAGAGCTGGGAGCAGAGTGGGGCTGGACCCACCATGGGTGCTGGCCTGGGCTGCACTGTGGCCCCCAGGATGTTCCTCTACACCCCCCTTGGGGGGCCGTGCCCCAGAGTTTGGGGACCACAGTTCTAGAGGTTAGACCAGGGGATGGAGATCTGGCTTCTTTTCTTCTTGTTGGTGAGATCTATTTGTGGTAGACCTCTATGCCACTTAAGCCAAAGTATGCACAGAGACCATGCAGGAGACTGAGGGTGGCCCAGCACCACAAACTTTGCCTGTCTAGCCTCAGCACCCAATGGAAGGGGTCTCTAGTGGCCCTTGACAAGCCAGCACGCAAAGCCACAAAGAGGATGAGCTAGGGAAGGGGTTGGAGGATCCAGGGACTCAACACTAGGATGGAGTGCATGTCACCCTTAGTAACCTTGGGCAAGTCACTTTATATCCCTGCGCATCAGTTTACTCATTTTAAAAATAGGAGTTATAACTGCCTACCAAAAAGAACAGGAGTACCTGTGGCACGTTAGAGACTAACAAATTTATTGCAGCATAAGCTTTCGTGGGCTACAGCTCACTTTATCGGATGCATGTAGTGGAAAACACAGAAGGAAGATATATATACACACACACAAGCAACATGAAACAATGGGTGTTACCATACACATTATAAGGAGAGTGATCAGTTAAGATGAGCTGTTGTCAGCAGGAGAGAAAAATAACTGTTTGTCGTTGTAATGAAAATGGCCCATTTCCAGCACTTGGCAAAGAGATAAGGATATAGTGGGACATTTTCATTACCACTACAAACAGTTATTTTTCTCTCCTGCTGACACAATAAATTTGTTAGTCTTTAAGGTGCCACAACTACTCTTGTTCTTTTTGCGGATACAGACTAACATGGCTACTACTCTGAAAATTGCTACCACTATACTTGGTGCTTTGAGTTCTTCCGGTGAAAGGCACTATAACTTGAATGCAAAATATTATTTATTATTAGTATAAATGTTGAAGAGTGTGTTGTCATCTGTTCTTTTATTACTTCATGAACGCTATTTGGGTATTTCCATCATCAGTGGAATATGGAATAAGAAAACAACAAAAGAACAAAATAATTACTTATTTCTGTGTATTTAGAATTTCATGCTATCCTTTTTTATAGTTCTTTGAAAAGAATTACAAAATTTATGAAATGAATGGTGGGCTAAAAGTAAAAAAAAAAAAAAAGATTTGGTATTGATCTAGACAAGATAGGTATTTGCCTACTTCTTGAGTTTGCCCAACTATTGCCTTTGAAAAATTCTAGAATACTTTGGCTTGATTCTCCATTGCCTTACACCTTTGTACACCTGTGCAAAACAAGTGGAACATGTGGCCAAATCAGAATTCTCTAGGAACTTACACTAGTGGTAGAATTTTACTCCAGCTTTACACAGGTGTATATGACTACTTAAGGGGCAAGGTAGCAGAGCATCAAGCTATTTCTCTTTTGCCTTAATTTTATGCTTACGCAAGCCATTCATTTCAAATTGTTTCTTTAAGATGTTCATAAATTTCTTTAACATTTTCATTTTGTATTAAGGCCCTCAATAAGCATGTGTATCAGTGATTTGCCAAGTTGGGGCCTAAAATTTCTTATGTTTAATCTCAGGTCATATACAAATGTTTAAGTTGCACATTACATAAACTTGCCCACCTGCTTCATAGCAGCTGTGTATCCTCCTCCCTATCTACTGATCAGCCATTCAGAATTCTGCAGTTACCCACTTCCGGCTGTCCAGCCTCAGCTAGATCCCCCCCACCCCCTGCAGTGACAGTCCTGCCTCCTCCCAGCTGCCAAACCTTTTGGGATTTCCCCAGCAAAAGCTCTCTGAATTGTAGATGCACTGAGGAGTGCTGGTCCCAATGCTTCAAGAAAGTGCAAACTTCCATGAGACACTATGGTATGTCTTAATGTGTGATGCTTACTGTGACAGACCCAGACCAGTGGGGTACAGGAGTCTGGCCCTACTGGTATCCAGGAGGTGGGTGGGCAAAGCCCAGCCACTTCTAAAGGACCTCCCCCCAGCCTAAGGGGAGGATCCACAGCTCTGTGACACCAACTAATTCCGTGGGACAACTAATGAAAAAACAGGATCGGGAGTGGGGTCACAGGGCTAAACGAAGGGAACCTGATGGGGACACCAAGCAGAGAACCCCGGACAACACCCACTGCTCCTTCAAGGTGTCAAGGGAGCCAACGGACACCGCCCAGAGGAATTCTGCCTGGATGCGTGTGTGACATTATTGATATAAACTGGGACCATATAGAACATGGTTTGCAACCAAGGTCCTGTAGTGGCACCAAATCCTATGTAAAGGGGGTCATATAAGGTGTCTAAGACCAGGTTATGATTATGCTGTCTGTATCATTATGTAGTTGAAGTTATAAATATTGGCTGTATACTGTCTGTATTTCAAATTGGTGCTGCAGTTCTGGGAAACACCCCAGACAAGTTGGTGTTAGCTCTGCCGAGCCTGCTTGATGGCCCATTAAGGACCATCAGCTACACAATTGACCCATTGAGAGGAGGCAGATACGCCTTGTAACTCAGCAGGGTGTGCAGGGACTTGCCCATGTGACTCAACTCCATTTTGCTGTAATTTTCCACAGTAAGGACAAAGACATGTTCTTACACCTGGAAGCGCCTATATAAGGCTGATGCCTCATCTCCATTTGGTCTTCAATCCTGCTTCCTACCTCTGGAGGGACTTTGCTACAAACTGAAGCTCTACGTAAAAGGACTGATGACCCATCCCCTCGGGGGATGTACTCCAGAGACTTGATTTAAACCTGCAGTTTACTCCATCACTGCTACAAGCCTGAATTAAGAAGTTTGCCATTACTGGATGTAATTGATTCCATTTAACCAATTCTAGCTCACATTTCTGCCTTTTTCCCTTTATGAATAAACCTTTAGATTTTAGATTCTAAAGGATTGGCAACAGCATGATTTGTGGGTAAGATCTGATGTGTATATTGACCTGGGTCTGGGACTTGGTCCTTTGGGATCGAGAGAACCTTTTTCTTTTACTGGGATGTTGGTTTTCATAACCATTCATCCCCAGGATGGGTGGCACTGGTGGTGATACTGGGAGACTGGAGTGTCTAAGGAAATTGCTTGTGTGACTTGTGGTTAGCCAGTGGGGTGAAACCGAAGTCCTTTTTGTCTGCCTGGTTTGGTTTGCCTTAGAGGTGGAAAAACCCCAGCCTTGGGCTGTGACTGCCCTGTTTGAGCAATTGGTCCTAAATTGGCACTCTCAGTTTGGGTCCTGCCAGAACCGCATCGTCACAGCGTGAACGGACGGAGGAGCAGAAATAGGCCCCACAGTCGCAGGAAATCCCATCGGCCAACCTCCTCTCCCTGGTTTTGTAGATGGCTAGTTTGGCCAGGACCAAGAAGAGGTTGACAAGGAGATCCCATGACTTGGTGGGACCATGGATGGGGAGTGCGTAGATAAACAGGTGAGGGGAAAAGTGCAACCAAAAACGCAACATAAGATTCAAGAGGAGCCGGAACAGGGTCTGCAATCTGTCGCACTCTAAATAAATGTGCGCCAGGGTCTCTGTCATGCCACAAAAAGGGCAGGTGTTGGAGACGGGTAAACCGCGCCAAGTACATGCCCGTGCTCACGGCCCCATGAAGGAGCTGCCAACTGACATCCCCGGTGGGCCTCGGGACCAGGGCAGAGTATAAGCTGGCCCACCAGGGCCTCTCACCCTCAAGAGGTGGCAGGAGGTCCCGCCCTTTGGTATGGGGGCAGGACGCGAGGGTGAGGTAGTGGAGAGTGTGGAGCACGAGCGTGTACAGATGTTTCCTTGGTGCGGCCTGGAACAGAACCGGCTGCAGATCGTGCAGCTGGCTCGCAGTGAAAGGGTGAGGGGGCTGATTGGGTCCATGGGGCGGGGGCCCGATAAAAAGGGCCACGGGGCCTGGGGTGGACGGGGCGTGCCCTCTGGCAGGACCCGGTTGAGATAGGCCCGAGCAGCGGACAGTAAAGCAACCTTCACCTCCTGAAGTACGCGCCGGGAAGTACGAGGTCTGGAGAGCCCCATGCGCTGAGCAAACGTCAGGGGATCCAGCCAGTCTCCCCGGTCGTAGTCCAGGAGGTCTCCGACCCTGGTGACTCTCGCCAAGACCAGCCTCTGGCACACTGCGGGGGACTCTGCCACCTGCACACGAAGCTGGGGGTTGTGTAGCAGGGGCTCCATGAGGAGATCGGCCCCCACGGTGGCTGCCATGGACCTTGTCGTTGAAAAGAGCTTCCCGGTCCGGAGGAGGTCTTGGTAGAAGACCGGCAGCC
Source organism: Gopherus flavomarginatus (assembly GCF_025201925.1). NCBI lineage: Eukaryota > Metazoa > Chordata > Testudines > Testudinidae > Gopherus > Gopherus flavomarginatus. The sequence goes on along the minus strand of NC_066620.1, from coordinate 20,348,444 downwards.
CGGAGAGGTCTCGCGGAAGACCTCTTGAATGGAGGTAAGAGAGCTGCCGGTAGTAGCGGAGCCCTTGGAAGCGGCAGATGAAGGCATGCGCCAATACGCTCCACACCGGACTACCTGCACCATACAGGAGCCTCTGCAGGGCCTGGAGGCGGAAGACATGGACCTGAGTGTGTAGGCACTTCAAGCCCTGCCCCCCCTCCTCCAGGGACAGGTGGAGGACCCCTGCAGAGACCCAGTGCATCCCAGGCCAAAAGAACTCCAGAATCGTCATCAGGAAACTTGGGGCCATGATCAGGGTGTTGAGCCGGTATCAGAGCATGGACAGGACTAGCTGATTCAGCACCAGCGCCCTCCTTTGAAGGGAGAGGCACCGGAGTAGTCCTATCCATTTCTGAAGTGGATCCGTCACTCTGCCCTCTAAACCGTGCCAGTTGTCCGGCGGAAACAGATGCGTGGCAGAAAGGTAAATGCAGAGATAGAGCAGCGGACCTGCGCTCCACCGGATGGCCTGAAGCGTGGGTCCTATTGGCATCCAGCGGGGGTGAGCGGGTGAAGCCCGCCCACTTCTAAAGGACCTCCCCCCCAGCCTAAGGGGAGGACCCACAGGTCTGGGACACCAAGTAATCACGGGGGACAACTAATGAAAAAACAGGATCGGGAGTGAGGTCATAGGGCTAAACGAAGGGAACCTGATGGGGACACCGAGCAGAGAACCCCGGACAACACCCACTGCTCCTCGAAGGCGTCAAGGGAACCAGTGGACGCCGCCCAGAGGAACTCTGCCCGGATGCGTGAGCGGATGGAGGAACGGAAATAGGCCCTACAGTCACAGGAAATCCCGTCAGCCAACCTCCTCTTCCTGGTGGTGTAGATGGCCAGTTTGGCCAGGGCCAAGAGGAGGTTGAGAAGGAGATCCCGCGACTTTGTGGGGCCACCGGATGGGGAGCGTGTAGATTAAGAGGTGAGGGGAAAAGTGCAACCAAAAACGCAAGAAAATATTCAGGAGGAGCCGAAACAGGGGCTGCAACCTGGCGCACTCCAAATAAATGTGTGCCAAGGTCTCCTTCTCACCACAGAAAGGGCAGGTGCTAGGGATAGACGTGAACCGCGCCAAGTACACGCCGTGCTCACAGCCCCGTGAAGGAGCCGCCAACTGATATCCCCGGCGGGCCTCGGGACCAGGGCAGAGTACTAGCTGGCCCACCGGGGTTCCTCACCCTCGAGAGGTGGCAGGAGGTCCCGCCATTTGGTATCGGGGCGGGACGCGAGGGTGAGGTAGTGAAGGGTGTGGAGCACGAGCATGTACAGATGTTTCCATGGTGCGGTCTGGAACAGAACCGGCTGCAGATCATGCAGCCGGCTGGCAGTGAAAGGGTGAGGGGGCCGATTGGGTCCATGGGGCAGGGGCCCAATAAAAATGTCCACGGGGCCTAGGGTGGGCGGGGCGTGTCCTCTCGCAGGACCCGGTCGAGGTAAGCCCGAGCAGCGGACAGTAAAGCAACCTTCACCTCCTGAAGTACGCGCCGGGAAGTACGAGGTCTGGAGAGCCCCATGCGCTGAGCAAACGTCAGGGGATCCAGCCAGTCTCCCCGGTCGTAGTCCAGGAGGTCTCCGACCCTGGTGACTCTCGCCAAGACCAGCCTCTGGCACACTGCGGGGGACTCCGCCACCTGCACACGAAGCTGGGGGTTGTGTAGCAGGGGCTCCGCGAGGAGGTCAACCCCCACGGTGGCCGCCATGGACCTGGTCGTTGAAAAGAGCTTCCAGGTCCGGAGGAGGTCTTGGTAGAAGACCGGCAGCCCGGAGAGGTCTCGCGGAAGACCTCTCGGATGGAGGTAAAAGAGCTGCCGGTCGTATCAGAGCCCTCGGAAGCGGCGGAGGAAGGCGTGCGCCAATACGCTCCATGCCGGACTACCTGCACCAAACAGGAGCCTCTGCAGGGCCTGGAGGCGGAAGACATGGACCTGTGTGCGTAAGCACTTCAGGCCCTGCCCCCCCTCTTCCAGGGACAGGTGGAGGACCCCTGCAGAGACCCAGTGCATCCCTGGCCAAAAGAACTCCAGAATCGTCGTCCGGAGGTTGGCCAGGAAATACGGGGCCGGGACCAGGGTGTTGAGCCGGTACCAGAGCATGGACAGGACCAGTTGATTAAGCACCAGTGCCCTCCCCCGAAGGGAGAGGCACCGGAGTAGTCCTGTCCATTTCCGGAGCCGCTCCGTCACCCTGCCCTGCAAATCTTGCCAGTTCTCCGGAGGAGACGGATGCATGGCAGTTAAACTGCGAGATAGAGCAGCGGACCCACGCTCCACCGGATGGCCTGAAGCGTGGGTGGGAGGGAGCTCGCCTGCCACCCGTCCCCGACCACCAGGCCAGAGCTCTTGACCCAGTTGACGTGGGCGGAGGAGGCCGCCGAGTACACAGCCTGGCAAGCCACCACTCGCGCCAAGTCGCCCCGGGTCCTGGACCACGAGGAGCACATCGTCAGCGTACGCCGACAGGGCCAGCCGCAGCCCCAGTTCCCAAAGCACCAACCCCATCAACCTCTTGCGGAGGAGACAGAGGAAGGGCTCGATCGCCAGAGCGTACAGCTGGCCCGAGAGGGGGCACCCCTGCCGCACTCCCCGCCTGAAGCTGACCGGTTCGGTCAGGGTCCAGTTGAGCCTGACCAGACACTGCAGAAGCGTACAGCACCTGGAGAAAACCCACAAACAGGGGTCCGAAGCCGAACGCTCGCAGAGTGCCCAGGAGATACCCGTGATCCATCCTGTCAAACACCTTCCCCTGATCCAGGGACAAGAGGACGAACGACAGACCATCCCTACACCCTAATTCCAGAAGGTCCCGGACCAGATACAAGTTATCAAAGATGGTGCAGCCCGGGACGGTGTAGGTCTGGTCTGGATGGACCACGTCTGCGAGCATGGACCCTAGCTGCATGGAGATGGCCTTCGCAATGATTTTGTAGTCCGTGCTGAGGAGCGAGATGGGACGCCAATTCCGTAAGTCGCGGAGGTCCCCCCTCTTCGGCAATAAGGCCAGCACGGCTCGCCTGCATGAGAGAGGGAGGACCCCGCTCTGCAAAGACTCGGCCCAGACGGTGACCAGGTCTGGGCCGAGGACATCCCAGAACACGCGGTAGAACTCCACGGTCAGCCCGTCCAAGCCCGGAGATTTATTGGTGGGCATGCGACGGAGGGCCTCCGAGAACTCGGCCAGAGTGAGAGGCAGCTCTAGCCGGTCCCGGTCACCCGTGCTGACCGTCGGGAACCCGTCCCAGAGCACTCTGCAAGCGTTAGGATCGGTCGGATCCGGGGAGAAAAGAGTGGTGTAGAAGGCCCTGGCCCTCTGGCACATCTCCGCCAGATCCATGAGGGGGGTGCCGTCCTCCGCCAGGAGGCAGGTGACGTGCTTCTTGGCCCCCCTCCTTTTCTCCAGGGCGTAGAAGAAGCGGGAGCCGCGATCCATCTCCCGAAGTAGGTGGATGCGGGATTGAACAAAAGCACCCCGGGCCCGATGGTCTTCGAGGGCCCGGAGCTCCTCCCGCTTCTCCCGGCACGCTCCGCAGAGGGGTGGATCCTCGGGGCTGGTGGCCAGACGCCTCTCCAGCTCCAAGACCTCCCGCTCCAACTGCCCTATCGCCGCATCCCTCCGTCGGCTGGTGCCCCGGGTGTAGTCACGGCAGAAGAGCCGGGCGCACACCTTCCCCACATCCCACCACTGCCGCACCGAGGAAAAGGCACGCCTCTGCCCTCGCCAGGCCAGCCAGAACTCCCGGAAGGACGCCACGAAGCCCGCATCCTCCAGCAAACTATTATTAAAGTGCCAATAGGCTGGCCCCAGCCTCTCCGCGCAGAGAGAGGCCGTCACGGTGGCAAGGTGGTGATCCGAAAAGGGGGCCGGCCGAACGCTGGAGGAGTGGGCCCGTGAAAGGTGGAAACGTGACAGGTAAATACGGTCTAGCTGGGAGTGGCACGACCGATGGGCCTCCACCCGGACGAAGGTGAACGTCGAGACGTTGTCCGGGTGGTAGTCGCGCCAGACATCCACCAGGGAGTGGCGTTCGACGATCTCCCGGAGGACGTCCGCGGCGGCCAGGCACTGCTCGGTCCCCGAGCGGTCCCGTTCCTCGAGGGTGGTGTTAAAATCCCCTCCCAGGACCAGGCACTCACGAGGATCCAGGGAGCCGAGGAAGGCGGACGCCTGCTGATAAAAACGTAGCCTCTCCGGGCCCAATGTCGGGGCGTAAACGTTGACGAGATTAACCACAAGCCCCTCCATGCGGACTCGGAGGTGCAGCAGGCGACCTGGCACAGCCTTGGCAACCCCCAGCACCTCGGGCCATAGGTCGGGGGAGAACAGGGTCGCCACTCCAGCCATGCGGACCGAGAGGTGGCTAAAGTAGACCCCGTCCCCCCACTCCAGCTGCCAGCTAGCTTCAGCAGCCGGATCCGTATGGGTCTCCTGTACGAAAACCACAGAGTACCCCCCCTCCCGGAGGAAGGGGAGCACCTGGCTCCTGCAGAGACCCATCCTACAGCCCCGAGCGTTTAATGTGGCCAAGATGATTGGTGCCATGAGGAGGGCTGGGGGGGATCCTCGCCGGCAGACACCCACAGCCTCTGTCGGGCCGTGCAGCAATCTGTGACCTACTCCGTAGGTGAGTAAAGAGTCGCGGAAGAGGCGGACCCGCTGGCAGGCCGCGGCGGCCTGCTTCCCGGTCCTCTTACCCTCCCCCATGAGGGCCCTTGCGACCCGGAGGACTTGATGGAAAACCCCCCACCGCTGGAGCGCAAGCTGGACTTTGTTACGGGAGCCACGGACATCCTCAAGGAACTCCCGCAGCTCCTCCTTCAGCGCATGGTCCTTCAGCGCATGGGCGGGGCAGGGTCACTGATCTACAACTGTCCCCTAGTGGGGCCCCTGTCACAGCCCCATGGCCCATCAAGGCGGGCAGGCAGGAGGCAGACCCCCGATGTGGTGTCCTATGGGCTGATGCCACGCGACCTGCCCCACTCCCCGGTTCAACGGGGGCAGCGTAAGGAAAACAGCAGCCCCTGATGGGTCGGGATGGGGAAAAACAACTAAAGCCGCTCCCTGGGGGGTATCCCCAGGGGTGGCACTGGCAGCACGGGAGGTGGAGGGGACAAGGACAGGGCTGGCATCAGGAATAGGGCAGGGGACAGGAGTAGGGCAGGGATCAGGAGGGGAACCGGGGAGGTGGGCAGAAGTAGGGTCCTGAGCCTCAGTAGTCGGGCCGCTGGAAGGTGACCCTTCCTGGTTAGGCTCAGAGATCTGGGGAGTGGGAAGGAGACCCCCAACGATGCCGGGCTCAGCCACTATGGTTTGGGCGGTAGCCCTGGTATCAGGAGATGGAGGGCCTGGCCTTTTTGGCGGGGCCCTTACCCTTTTTCCCACCCCGACCTTTTCCACCGGCTGGGGGGGGCTCCCCCCAAATTGGAAGGGGTGAGGGATGTGGCAGCAGCGGAGGTCTCCCCGGTACTCGCTGCTGCTGGTGCCTCCGCAGGGGTGGTGGCAGGTGGACCAGCAGCGGGGTCGAGGTAGAGGCCTGGGGAATGGACACGGGGGTAGGTGGAGGAGGGGCGGTGGGAGCATTGCGAGGGGTCTCCCCCGCCGCGTCCCCTGCCATAACGAGAGCAGGGAGGGGGACAAACAGCGAGGGGAGGGGAGGGAGAGGAGGCGACCACTCCTCCCCGCTAGGCTGCAGGCAGGAGAGGAAGGTGCCAAAAAGGGAAGGCTAAAGGGGCGTGGGGAGCAACCAAGGACCTAGGGGTGGGAGGGTGTCAGGTCACCGATTCAGAGGGGATTCCAGCTCCTCCAGTTGCACTAGGGGATATAGGGGGCCAACGGCATAAGGGAGTGCAGCGAACAAGGGCAAACTCAAATGGAGGAAGGGCACAAGTGCATGGGAGGGGGCATGGGCGCAAAAGGGAAGGGACCAATCAGGGCTGGGGGATCACAGGTTGGTGGTGGGGAAGAGCGAGCTGGGAATTGGATGGAGGGACCATGGGGCTAGCTGCAGGGCTGAAGCAGGACTATCAGGGCTGCAGAGGGAAACAGGTGGGGCGGACAAATGTGGCAAAGGAAAGGGAGTCAGTCCAGGGGGCCGGGAGAGAAGGTGCACCCACGGGCACTTGTGCAAAAGTCAATGCTTGGCTGCTGCAGGCCCAAATGATGGAAGTGGACATGGTGAGCCAGGCGAGCAGCTCAGTCACAGAGGCAGGAATCCGAAGCAGAAGGAAAACAGCCAGCGGGGGTGGTGGAGGGGCAACAATGGTGGTGGGGGCAAAGGGGAACACAGATGGACCAGGGGCAGGCTCCACGCCACACCCCTGGTACCCCAACAGACACAATCCAAACCCCCACCACAAGAGCACAGTTTGAAAAAGACTCAGTCCAGTAAAGCCTCCTCCACAGCGGTCCTTACGTGGTCTTCCAGCAGTGGGTGGTCCTCTTCTCCTCCTCGGGGCTCCAACAGCTCCCCTGCAACAGCCACAGTAGTCCCAGCAGCTCCAGGTGGTGGTGGTCTGGTGTCCAAGCAGGAGGGACCCCGCTCAGATGGTGTCCTCAGCAACAAGAGCAAGGGCCCCTCACTCCCCTTCTTCTCTGGGAAGCAGGCCAGCAGCCTTCCCACCCCTCCCCCCCGGGCTGTAAGTGGAGCAACAGCAGGAGTTGAGGGTGAGGGGATCAGCAGCCAGCCAACTAAAGGGTAGCAGAGAAGTGGGGAGGCGGGGATGGAAGTGATGGTGTCTGGCCCAGCCAAGGGAGCAGCAGGAAGAGCAGCAGCGAGGGCCCAGTGCTCAGCAGGAACAGCAGCAGCAGCCCTCTCCCTCCTTCCTTCTGCAGCAGAGGAATAGAAGGGAGATCTACTGGCCACTGAAGAAGCAGGTTTCTGTTCCCTGAGTGACCAGAGCAGGGACTGCACTAGAGTAATCAGGAACCTGCTAGAACCAATTAAGACAGACAGGCTGATTGGATCACCTGAGCCAGTCAAGGCAGGCTAATCAGGGCACCTGGGTTTAAAAAGGAGCTCACTCCAGTCAGGTGAAGAGGAGAGGAAGTGCGTGTGAGGAGCTGGGAGCAAGAGGCACAAGGAGCTGAGAGTGAGAGGGTGTGCTGCTGGAGGACTAAGGAGTACAAGCATTATCAGACACCAGGAGGAAGGTCCTGTGGTGAGGATAAAGAAGGTGTTTGGAGGAGGCCATGGGGATGTAGCTCAGGGAGTTATAGCTGTCATGCAGCTGTTACAAGAGGCACTATAGACAGCTGCTGTCCACAGGGCCTTGGGCTGGAACCTGGAGTAGAGGATGGGCCCAGGTTCCCCCCCAAACCTCCCAACTCCTGATCAGACACAGGAGGAATTGATCCAGACTCTGGGGAGGATCACTGAGGTGAGCAAATCTGTCAATGAGTGCAGGACCCACCAAGGTAGAAGAGGAACTTTGTCACATTACTTATTCCAAGAGACTTATTAGTAATGTTGAATTGTGAGGCTTGAAATACCCATTTATTTGTATTTATTTTTCTCCAGAGGCATGACTAACTTCACTCCTTCTAAAAATCTTAGTGGACTCTGCTAACTTTACCTAAAGCTGTTACACAATTAAATTGCCTTTTTATATTATAACAACGATGGGACAGTTTTTCAAAGATTTAGAAACTGACAGATATAAATAGGCACCAAGTGGGATTTTCAAAATGTGCCTAAGCAGATCTGTCTCTCACTCCCATTGAAAACAGGCACTTAACCTGTTTAGGAGCTTTTGAAAATCCTACTAGGCATCTATCTGCATTTTTAAAATCTGGCCCGAGATGCTGTGTGGTTTGATGTTTTTAACAATTCAGTAAAGCATACTAACTTTTTTTAATTAATGAAAAGGAAAAATGATATAAGGATGAGGCCAAATTATAAAAAATAGAATAGCAAAGGATTGAGAAGATAACACAAAATTCATATACCTTGTACCCTGTAAAATATGTTTTCTTGATACAGGTAGATATCACAGCAGAGTGGAGCCATGTCTACAACACAGGACTGGTAGTCCATTAGCGCTGGGTTTTACTCCTAGCTGTGCTACTGACTTGCTGTGTCTTTGGGCAAGGTGTTTAATGTTTGTGCCTCAGTTTCCCCTTCCACAAGATGGAACAACAATACCTACTCTCCTTTGCAAAGTGCTTTGAGATCTAGGCATGAAAAAGTGCCCATATAACTGCAAAAATTAGCATATCACACGTGAGTTACATAATCAATTGTTGCACTTGCTTAGGTTGACTGAATTTTGTTGTTATAAACAAAACAAAGTGGCAGGCCTCAGTGGGTATGTTATAGTTAGATGGGTGCCATACACAGACAGTGAATTCCCAGTGATGCACTTAAAAGATTTAGCCTCTAAAAGGTAAGGACAGTATTGCTCTGGACACTGGTCAGGCCTCTGTATAGTCTTCTTAGCAGACCTATAGAGCTGATAGGACATCCCCATAACAATGAAACATGGTAATGTTTACCTGGCATCTGATTCAAAGTCTGTTCCCAGGACTCTCTAGTCATTGTAATTCTTATAAGGCCTGATCCAAAGCCCGATGAGGTAAATAGGACTGTTGACTTCAGTGGTTTTAGGATCAGGTTCCTAGTGAGTCTAGGGCTATGAGTCTGCTTTCTGAACTTTTCACACTCTTTCTAAACAATGGTGATAGTTTAATGACACTCACTTTTGGTTTTGTTTGGAAATTTTCATTGTGTGAATGATTTTTCTTAGTCTCAGGCTGCTTGGCAGGCAATATAATTTGTCCTAGTTTAACGTGGAGTATTACATTTTTCATAGAACTCTGGCTGTGGCCTTCTGGATAGCACCAACATTTCATAAGAAAAAAGGCACTGAAGCAAACAAGGTAATTTTATATGTTATTGAACATCCTGCTGGGTTGTAGCTAAATGCCATCTGCTGAAAGGTTGCAATCACTATAGAGGAACACTATTCTCCGATTATCAAATGGTGCATTATGAAATACATTTTTCATTATAGTGAGTCACACAAAACTACATTTCAGGTGAATTAAAGTAGTTGAAATAATAATGGGTATGTTGCTGCTCTGCTTGCTAATAGTATAGTAGATTTACTTTTTTGTTAGCTTTTTGGAATGGAGGCAGAATAGTCTAGTGTTTAGAGCACCCAACTGGGAGTCAGGAATTCTGACTTCTTTCTTGCTCTGTCACTGATTAGCAGTGTGAACATGTATAAGTCACTGACACAAATTTTCAGTGGTGTCCTGTAATTTTGATTGTCCAACCTTGAACACTCAGTTTGTGTTTTAGAGATGCTGAGTATCTGCAGTGCCAGTTGCTTAAACTGGGGCTGTATATTTTTAGCGTCTATAAAAATCAGACCCCGGATTTCTAAAGCTAGGCACCCCCAAAATGAGACATTCTGAATTGCTTTTGAAAATTTTGGCATTAACATTTTGATGCCTTATCTCCTTGTGAGGCTTCATTGATTGTTTGTAAATGCCTTGAAAACCTTGTCTATAAAATGCTGTGGAAGTGAAATATTTTGTTGTTTTAGTACTACTATTAATAATAAATAAAGACTATGTATGTTTAACTTGCATGGGTAATTTTAAACTTCTGCTATAGGCAGTCATGAAAGAAAATATTTAAACTGCATGTATAATCAAGTTAAACAGTTTTAGTAATATGCACATCATTCATATTCCATATTTATTTTGTCTTTTGGACTCTTACATTTTCATAGGGTAGTTAATTCAGTTCTGTTGATAGCTGTTGTGTTAGTGTTAATTCTACAAGCATTTTATTATGGCCATCAGAATTATCAATAGATTTCAGAGCACAATAATTTTAACCATGTGCTTCCATGATACTATAGTACAATGTTGTACTATACTGCAAACAATCTTTGATCAGTGACGTTTTCACAGTGAACCAGAATTTTAGATCTCATAAAACAATGCAATTTTGTGCTGAACAAAATCAAACCTCTGGAAAAGCGTCTGAAAAAGATGAAAGGCCTGAAATGCTGATCTCATTGATTACTCTTTTTAACGGAAATAAAAAGAGATTACCTTTGATTACAGCTAATTCTGTTTGTATTAGAAGGGAACAAAGGCATATAGTGACAGATCCTCCTCAACTTGTGTAAATTGCTGTAGCATAGTTGAAGTCATTGGGCTGTGACAACTTATGTCTGCTGAGGTTCTGTCCAATAAATTTCCCTACATAGGGATGTTCACTTTGTCCTTTAAATTACTTTAAAAAATCATCGTGCCCTAATACTTGTTCTTAGAGCTTTTGCATAAATAGTAGATGTAGCTTTCCTTCCTCTCACAACTGATATTGAACCAGACATTTCACGTGCAGTAATATTTTTCAGTATTAATATTGAGAAATGAATAAGATTGTATGGTCTTTGGGGGCAAGGACTCTGTCTTCCTGTAAGGTGCCTTTCAGGCTTTTGAGCTATAAAATTAATGAGTGATAATTTTATAATGGCTACTTCCCTGCCCAGAAGTTTACTTTAGATCGATGACAACAGCAAGGGATAACAAAGAGATGACTGAGAAGGGCAGGACAAGGGGAAAAGGGCAGTAGGATTGTGTGCTGCCTTAGGATGCTAGTGCATATGTGTCTTGATAATTAAGATATGATAATGAATTCTTTCTAGAAATAATTAAGATGAATTAAATGTAAGTGCTGAAAACAGACATGTGATTCAGTATGGCTGTTCCTATTTCTGGTCCAACCAGTGTAGTGTCCTCTCTAGGATTGTGGCCAGCACTGCAGATCTGGGTCAGGTCTTGAGCCATGTTAAGACTGCTTTGTGCCCCCTATCATTGTGCTAAGCATCAAACAGCTGGTCCTGAGGATCAGGGCCTTTGTGTTTTGGTCATGCAATGCCTCAAACAGAAACTATTTGACTCTGATGTTTTTACTACAGAAACAGACTGTATAAATTAGGTGTGGAGTTTGGAAACTGATGTCAGTCTAAGTTAAGTGAAATCTGATTAGTGGGAAATGCTGTGTGCACACTTTTTGCTAAAGCTTAAACAGGGCTTGGTCTTGCAAGGTGCAGAAGCACTCTGTCTCCAGTCCAACAATGCATGTAGATATGCTCAGCAAATTGTGGGTTTGAGTGCTTGGTAAACAAGAATGCATTACAGCTGGACATTTTTAAAGACCACCCAGGGTGAGATCCTGGCCCCCTTGAAGTCAGTGGAAGTTTTGCAATTGACCTCAGTGGGGCTAGGATTTCACTCTAGACATTCTAAGTTTTTGTTAAACTTTCTGGGCTAAATTCTGCCTTAATTACACCTGCCAAACCCTACTGAAGTACCAGAGGGTAGATTTTGTCCATATGGCTTTAATTCAGTACTAGTGTCATAGGTCTGTTTTCATTTTTTAAAAAATTCTGGATGATTCAATGGAATATCTACATGCCATGGCAAAGGAATTGGAAAATCACTGAAATAGTTTAACAAAACTATATTACAGTGACAGGAGAATGTAGGTTTTAAAAATACTTATTGACTGTGTCTGTAGTTTGAGATCACCTATAATATGCAGTTCATTTCAGTTTGGCTTGACACCTTCCAGAGGAAACCTCATAGCACTGAGTACGGTGCAAGGAAAAATAACTTGATTCCTGGACTAAAACTAGAAAGAGTTAAATAACTGGAAAACTGGGGAAACCAAATTGCATAATTAGGTTATATGTAGAATTTTGTTACAAATATACACAGTATCAATCAAATAAATTATGTCTGATTTATCGGAAATAGCAACAAAAAGTCATATTGTGTGGTGAAATAACCAGATCTAAGGATGCATGTCCAGCCTTTCAGTATGGTGTGATAAATGTGAGATGACCCCATTTTGAAAGGTTGTAACCTGTAACAAGTGTTTTCAGTTATTAAAGAAAAATTATAAGCGAAAAACAGTAATGAAAGCTTTTATATCTGATTCTTGAATCTGTAATGATTTGTTTAGTGTATTGCCAATGTCCCACCAATGTTGGAAAACCTGATATTTTTTCCTTCCCAACTGTCTTCTACAGCGTATGTAGAAAATACTGCACTGTTATCTGAAAATCTGATTCAAGATTTTCTTCTTTAAAACTAGAAACCTCCCATATTTCTGTAGGTGGCCATTTTCCTTTCCTTATGTTTTTTCTTCTTTTTAATCAAAAGATCTCTTCTCGGCTTATTTGTTTTCTTCAAGTTCTTTGTTGCCATATTTTGTATGCTTTTCCATATGCAAAGAACAGCCATATACCTTAAGTATGAATGGCCTTAATTTTATATTTAATATTACAAGAATGACAATACAACCTGTAGACATGTGGACTCACCCCTGCGGTGCCTGGGAATTAGCTCACTTCCAGCCAGGAGCACCCTCTGCAGGCCGGTGATCCACCTGTCCTCTTGGCTCCTGTGTCCCTTCCTGGACTCCGATGCCCTTTTAACTTGGGTGCTGCTCCCTGGCAGTACCCTACCAAGTTGGGTCTCCCCTCCCTGGGGAACCCCCAACCCACTATCCTGACTTTGCCTTAGTATAAGGCTACTGCCCAGTCTCCATCTAGACCCCATTCACTGGGGTAGACTGCAGTATCAGCCACTTATCATAGGCAAAGGGGTTTGGACCTGCTGCCTTTGCCTACCCCTGGGCTGCCCCCTGCAAACCTCAGTACCTCTCGGCCTTATACTAGGCCGCAGCCTGGGGCTTTCCAGGCAGGAGTTTCCCAGCTCCTCTGCCTTTCCCCAGCCCTGCTTCACCCAGGTACCCCATGTCTAGCTCCCTGCAGCCAGGCCCTTCTCCCTCTACAAACAGAGGGAGACTGACTGGGCTTTGCCTTTTATAGGGGCCAGCTGGGCCTGACTGGGACCTGGCCACAGCTGACCCTGCTTTCTCCCAATCAGCCCAGGCTTCTTGCCCCAGCCCCAGCCCTCTCCTGCACTGTTTTAAGCCCCGAAGGGCAGGAGCAGGTAGTCACTCTGCTACAAACCACAATGAAATCACCATGACAGAGGGCATGAAGTACTCCTCTATAAGGCCTTGTCTTTGGAACTCGTGGGAAAACACTGATGTAAATACCTACAGTGCCGTGTCTCCATTCAAGCCATGCTGTTTGAAGTTCAGGTCAAGTACAGTTCTGTCCCATGACCACCCTGGTGCTGCATTATACCTTTGCAGTTGCACTGGCATTTGGGTACCTCTCCCTAAGTTCCCAAAATAGCTTCATGAAGCTGTGGCTTTTTAGAGAGCTAGGAAATGAGGTCATATTCCTGTCAGTCTCCTGGTGCCCGTGCTGTTGGCTAGTGCTTTTATCAGAATGGTGGCCAGGGTGACCAGTTAGCTCTTGCCCATTGCTCAGCAAAAAAGGTTCTATAAAGCAGTGAGCAGACGGCTGAGGCAGCTAAGCAGAGGCAGTGGAGGATGTTCTGGCAGTACTTGCTGAGAGCCAGAGACCAGTTCGCTGAAGCAGTCATGATGCAATCGTTGTGCTTTCATTGAAATCATAGGAGATGGCTCTCTACTATGCTTGCAAATCAACTTCACAGGGTCTCATGTCACTTTTGTGCCTGGACTATGCTCATAGACAGGTGGGACAAAACTATTCTCAAGCAGCATTGGTCACATAACTTTGAGATGAAAAAATAGGCTCCATTTAAAGATGCAATAAACAGAAAATAAGTTATAACTGGCACATGGGCTACATATACCACAAAAATAATTAACCTTCATAGAAGGAATAGCCTCATTCCCATTGTTTATTTTTATGTTCTTAAGTAGGAGAAACGTCTGCACTCTTCTCTACTTTTTGGGTCCTACTTAACTGAAAAAATCTAGTTGCATATGTATAGCCCTCTACAAAACACATAAATCCTCAGTCTGGCTTTGTTGGGATTTGAAATAGGCTCAACAGGATCAACCAACTACCACATTAATGTGCTGAGTCTGTTCTCTGGCAGCTACAAATGAATTTGATAACATGAAAAATTCCTGTGTGGAAAAATGGAAAGCTGATCTCCGAATAAAATCCTCTCTGGGATAAGCAATCCACTTGCACTATGGCATATTATTCAACATCAGATAAGGGCAAGGGACCAACTAAAACACTCAGTAATACATTTCTCAACCTGAAAACGTGTTTCATGAGATTAAATTTTAGCACAAACACAAGCTGACACACAGTCAGAACTCCCAGTAGGAGTTGCATGCATGTAAAGGGTGCATGATAGTCCTATTTGTGGTACTAAATCTGTATTTTTAGATAAGTTTCCATTACAAAATTAAATTATGATGATTTTTTCCAGGCGTGGGAATTTGTTTATAATGAGCCAAATCCTGCTGTTTATATGTAAAAATGACCCAATTTTAATGAGAATTTTGCTTGAGTAAGGACTGCAGGTGAAATTGACAGTTCTAAGGCTCGAGTGGGACTTAAGTGGGGCATACAGCTTTTACTGGCCCTTTCCAGAGGGCTGAGTTTCACATTGTATGATTTGGACCAGTATAATCAGTCTTTTGAATATCTGAGATGAACCCAATACATTTTCTAACATTCCTGGGATAAAAGAATTTCTGTTGTGATATGCTGAAAACACTGGGCTAGATTCACAAGCTGCTTATGCCAATGTAAATGACGGTAGAATTCCCTTGGGATGGAAACTTCACCAGGGGACTGAGTTTCATTTGTTTTGCTGTAATTCAACTCTTGGGGCATGGCATAGCAGCAGGGACTGATACAACACAGAAAGCGGATGGCATTGCCAGGAAAGGGATACATAGCATGCCAGGAGAGTCAGCTAATGCAGCAGCTTTCTAGAGAAGATGTCAGCAGTAAAGTGTCTATAAGGGACCAGTGAACAATGAAATTGTTACCCTGGCAGAAACCTGACATAGGGCAGAAGTAGAAACATTAATTTCCCTCTAAAGAAGGTTGAACATCATTCAAGTATAATGGGTTTAGCTGGCATAGGCAAGTGTAATTATATCTTCCTTTGCCAGCTTAGCCAAATTTGTCTATATTGGGTATTTACTATAGTTCCAGGATACAATAGGAATAGCTCACTAGGGAAGTTTCCTTAAGTCCAATGTAAGTAAAGTTTAAGTTTTCTCTACTGTCATACAATCAGAAACACTGTGTAAGAGGATACTTGCACCATCTGTATCTCCTATAATTATCCTGAACCCAACGCTAGATTTTGTGTCCCTTTTTAAAAAAGACATACTGCTAAATAGATTTAAAGTATGTTGCCTTTAGAACAATAAGTGAGCGGCACTATAGCACTAATGAAACACCAGGCGCTTGGCAGGTCTCTGTCAGCTGAGAGAAATAGCAAAAGCAGTAGAATAAGAACAGACTAATTTATTCTACTCTTTTATGTGCAGCATACTGACTTGCAAATTCCACAGTGTCAGGAGAAAAGTCTGTTTTAAAGTCTGTTTCATGTGCTATAAATTACCTGAGGGAGAGTCTGAATCTTTAAAGGGAATTTAGATAATTTCTCTTTTTTTAAAAAAATGCAGTATAGTAAAAAACATTCTCAAATGTTCATGCTAATTTTATATATAAAAATAGACATTAAGCTATGAATATCATAACTAGACTTCTGCGTTCCGATTGCCAGCCTTTTGGTCAGTTTATAGAACTTGGCAGTCTGCAGTCAAAGAGGAGCCAAATATTTTGTTATGGGTTTGGGAAAGGGTGAGAAAGTAAAGAAGAGAAGAAAAAGATTTATGAAGTCTTCGTTGAGCTGTATGATGATTAGACTCATCTTACAAACCTCAGGGCTAGATCCTGGGTTCTAGCAGAGCTATGCTCAGAACCAGCATAGGACTGGAGGGGGAAGGTGTGAAAAGTTGTCTCTCAGACACCTTTCTGCTTTTCCAATCCTGGGACTGGTGTTGAGACTTTCAGTCTATGCTGTAATTTATCAGAGCTTGAGGGCAGCCAGTAGTAATGTTCCACACCCCTGACAGGTCCTCAATGCCAGAGGGCCAGATGACACTGGCTATGCCAATTTTATGCTTGCTGGAGATTCTCCTACACCAGAAGAGTCTTCAATTGCCACATTAGGGCAACTTTGCAGCTACTTTGCACTATCTGAATAGTAGAGAATAATAAACATCTGGAAGAGAGGCTGAGGACCTGACCCAACTTGTTTGCATAGTGAAGGGAGTTGAAATTCCTGAATTTTTTCTTTGTTTTGTTTTGAAAGATCCATCTTTAAAATGAGTATGCTTCAGGCATGTCTATGCACAAACTTGCTGTTATTTAATTTATCATTTTAGTTATACTAGTGCAAAACTGTGTGGATACACAAATCTGTTTAAAACTAGTTATATCGGTTTAGCTTGCACCTGTAAATTGTAATTCAGATTTAAATCGCTTAAAGTATTGACACACAAAACTGCACCAATTTAACTAAATTTGTTTAAAATCCCACCAGTTAACTGTGTGTTTAGACCAGCAAAGTAGAAATCAATGTATTTTTATTAATAACAGGGCATTTTTACATAGATAAGTAACAATACACAGTGTGTTAATTCTTCTTCTTCTAGTGCTTGCTCGTGTCCATTCCATGATAGTTGTGTGCACGCTGCATGCACAGTTGCTAGAGATTTTTCCCTCAGTGGTATCTGTAGGACTGGCTCAGGTGCCCTCTGGAGCCGTGTGCATATGTGCCAGTATCAGGGGGGTCAACTGGCCTCACACTCTCTCAGTTCCTTCTTACTTCCCGACCATGATGATTGTGGGAATGGTGGTTCTTTCTCAGTGGTGGGACTTTCTCTGTTCATATTCAGTATAGTTTCCAGAGTTAGTATATATAGTAGTGTTAATGATTGTCCCTGTTGTCAAGGGACTTTTTGCCCCAGGGGTTGGGCATGCCCTGGGCTTCAAGCCGTGTGCCTCTTGTGGCAAGCTGATGCCAGTTAGTGACCCACACACTAGGTGTCTAAAGTGTTTGAGGGGAGTCTCACATTAAAGAGAAGTGCTAGATCTGCAGGGACTTCAAACCCATACCAGAAAGGACAGGGATATTGGGCTGAAAGCCATTCTTATGGAGGTGGCCATCAGACCAGTCTTGGAGCTGAGCCACTCCAAATTGGTACTAAGTACTTAGGCATCCATTTAGAGTGCTCCCCTGGCACCGTGTTCTTCCTGGCACTGTTCTCCATCTCCAGTGCCAAACAAGAAACATAAGAAACAGTGCATTGACAGAGGATGTTCTCCAGTGGTGAAGAGAGACAAGTGGGGAGGACTGGTGTAGTGAGACCCATGTCGGGCCAGTTGTCCTCCCCAGAGCCACTGATGGCACTGCAGACTCCTGCTAGAGCGCCGACTCTGGTATGGGACCACCACCAACTCCTGGGAGCAGCTGTGGGACCAGACATTTGCTGATCCCCTTGACACTGGAGGCCTTTTAGGTGGTGAAGGACCTACTGTCCCTCCTGATCTTGCTGACCCCTCAAGGACTTCCGCTGGCTAAGGTGATCGGGGTCAGAAGGGAACAAAGTCCGGCAAGCTCCATCCTGGTAGTGACCACGGTGGAACCATCCAGAGGCAAGTCCTCCATGCTAGTAATGCACCATCTTGATACTGGTCCCCCATCTCTTGGTACCAGAAGTGGTTACTGCACCATCATGGTCTCCAAGGGAAGAATCTTCTTCGGAGTCATGAGGGGAAATCCTTCATTCCATCGAAGACCTACCAGTACCCAGCCTCTGGGCCTCCACACTTTGATACTGGCCTTCCTGCCGTAGCCTGGCCACTGGGCCACTGGCCAATGCAGTGGCAGTATTGGAACCCTTGGGGGTTTCTCCCAGTACTGGGACCCCCTTCCCACCACTCATACTCAGTGGTATCAGGTAGGTGGGTTACTGCCTCTTCCCATCTGGCACTGGACTCCAACTTCTGCTGACGTCCAGGAGATGGTCACAATGGACATAGTGATAGCAGAGAAGAGGAGGGATTCCCTCTTCCATCATTGGTCTCCTCCTTCTGGATGAGGCAGTTGCAGGCCCTAGTACCCTGCTCCCTCAAGACAACTTCAGGGTCTACCAGGACCTCCTGAAAAGGGTCACTGCAAAGTTGGGTCTGGAGCTGCTGCCTCCTCCAGAGTGGCCTTACTTATAAACAAAGCAATGTTGGATCACGTTAAGACACTGGCAGACCCCTTCTTTTCTTCCTCAAAGAGGGCAGAGAAGAAATACTGTGTCCCAGCAAGCGGGTTTGACTACCTTTACTCGCATCCCCAGGGATCCTGGGTAGTGTGTGTGGCAAATGAGCGGGAGAGACAGGGACAGTTGAGTGCTACCCCAAAAATAAAGAAGTTAAAAGATTGGAACTTTTTGGATCGAAAGTTTATTTGACGGGCAGTCCCCAACTATGTATCTCCAGCCAGCTGGCTTTCCTGGGGGAGATAAGATTTTAATCTGTGGGACTTGCTGTGCAAATTTAAAGTCTCCCTCCCACAGGAATTGAGGCAGGAATTTGCGGGCATCTTAGGGATTACAAGACTGTGGCCAGGACCTCCCTTCAGGTGGCTCTAGACGCGGCCAACTCAGCAGCCAGGACCATAGCATCAGCAGTCACCATGAGGTGCTGTTCATGGCTTCAATCATCTGGCCTTCCTCATGAGGTTCAGCAGTCCATCCAGGACCTTCCCTTACTATTTTCTGAGCAGATGGACTTGAAGGACTTGAGGGCGACCCTTCGTTCCTTAGGCCTTTACATGCTGCCAGCCTCCAGGAAGCACATCAGACTCCAGCAGCCTCCCAGGTTTGTGGCACCTCCCAGGCAGGAGCCTTACAAAAGAAGGGGAAACGGTTACAAATGACAAAAACTGCTCTCTTCTACCTCAGTCTCCCAGTTGGGCTCTCATAGATATTTCAGTGGGGCCACACAAGCCTTTTGAAGGTACGCCTGAAGGTATTATATCAGTCTCAGCTCCGGATCCGGATTAATCACAGTTTTAATCGCTTTGTTAAACAATAGAATACCAATTGACATTTATTAAATATTTTGGATGTTTTTCTACATTTTCATATATATTGTATTCTGTGTTTGTAATTAAAATCAAAGTGTTTATTTTTATTACAAATATTTTCACTGTAAAATGATAAACAAAAGAAATAGTATTTTTCAGTTTGCCTCATACAAGTACTGTAGTGCAATCTCTTTATCGTGAAAGTGCAACTCTCAAATGTAGATTTTTTTTTTTTTGTTACATAACTGGACTAAAAAAAACAACAACCTGTAGGCTCTGAAGTTTTTACAAGTCCATTCAGTCCTACTTCTTGTTCAGCCAATAGCTAAGACAAACAAGTTTGTTTACATTTACAGGAGACAATGATGCCCTCTTGTTATTTACAGTGTCACCAGAAAGTGAGAACAGGCATTTGCATGGCACTTTTGTAGCTAGCATTGCAAGGTATTTACGTGCCAGATATGCTAAACATTCGTATGCCCCTTCATGCTTTGGCCACCATTCCAGAGGACATGCTTTCATGCAGATGATGCTTGTTAAAAAAATAATGTGTTAATTAAATTTGTGACTGAACTCCTTGGGGGAGAATTGTATGTCCTCTGTTCTGTTTTATCCACATTCTGCCATATATTTCATGTTATAGCAGTCTCGGATAATGACCCCAGCACATGTTGTTCATTTTAAGAACACTTTCACTGCAGATTTCACAAAACGCAAAGAAGGTACCAATGTGAGATTTCTAAATATAGCTATAGCACTAGCTAAGTTTTAAGAATCTGAAGTGCCTTCCAAAATCTGAGAGGGATGAGGTGTGGAGTATGCTTTCAGAAGTCTTAAAAGAGCAACACTCTGATGCGGAAACTACAAAACCCAACCACCAAAAAAGAAAATCAACCTCCTTCTGGTGGCATCTGACTCAGATAATGAAAATGAACATGCGTTAGTCTGCACTGCTTTGGATTGTTATCGAGCAGAACCCGTTATCAGCATGGATGCATGTCCCCTGGAGTAGTGGTTGAAGCATGAAGGGACATATGAATCTTTAGCGCATCTGGCATGTAAATATCTTGCGGCGTCGGCTACAACAGTGCCATGTGAACACATAGTCTCACTTTCAGGTGACATTGTAAACAACAGAGGGCAGCATTATCTCCTGAAATGTAGACACTTGTTTGTCTGAGTGATTGGCTGAACAAGAAGCAGGACTGAGCAGACAGGCTCTAAAATTTTACATTGTTTCATTTTTGAACGCAGGTTATTTTGTACATAATTCTACATTTGAAAGTTCAACTTTCATGATAAAGAGATTGCACTACAGTACTTGTATTAGGTGAATTGAAAAATACTATTTCTTTTGGGGTTTTTTATAGTGCAAATACTTGTGTCACAGAGTTTGGGGGAGACAAGGCCCTGCATCCCCGTCTTCCTGTGATTCACCATGACTCTCAGCCAGCCAGTAAAACAAGGTTTGTTTAGATGACAGGAACACAGTCCAAGACAGGTCTTGCAGATACAGACAACAGGACCCCTTCAGTTAGGTCCATCTTAGGGGGGCCCCAGGGAGGCCAGAGCCCTGTCTGGGCTACCCTCCATTTTCTCAGCCAGCTCCAAACTGAGACTCTCCAGCCCCTCCTCTGGCCTTTAGTTGGCAACTTTTTAAAGGAGGGGCCCAGGCCATTAGTTGCCAGGAGACAAAGTGTCGACCATTCTCTGTGCAGACAGTATCATAGGGGCCTTGTGGGCTCTGCAACAATCATACACCCTGATCCACCCCCTACCTAGATACCTAAGAAATGCATATGGGGAAACTGAGGCACCCACACAGTATTCAAAGAAAACATTAAGAACATTCCACTTTGTCACAAGTTGTAATAAAAAATAAATATAAAGTGAGCACTGTACACTATGTATTCTGTGTTGTAATTGAAATCAATGTATTTGAAAATGTAGAAAACATCCAAAATATTTAAATGGTATTCTATTATTGTTTAACAGTGAAATTAATCAAATTAATTTTTTTAATTGTGATTAATCATGGTTAATTTTTTAATTGCTTGACAGTCCTAATAAATAACACTTTCCTATTCACTTTCTCCATAGAATTCATGATTTTATAGACTTCTACCATGTCCTCCCTCAATGGTCTCCTTTATAAGATGGATAGTTCCAGTCTTTTTAATCTTATGGAAGCTGTTTCATTCCCCTGATAATTTTTGGACTTAACTATCTCGAGTAATTGTTTTGCTTGCAAATTTTGCCATTTCACTGTTCAGCCCCTTTTCCAGATCATTTATGAATATGTTGAACAGTACAGATCCTTAGGGGCAGGGCTGGCGCAACCCATTAGGCGACCTAGGCAGTTGCCTAGGGTGCTAACATTTGAGAGGTGGCAACTGGCGGCCGAATCTTTGGCCGCCCGTCATCATCAGCATTTCGGGGGCAGGACCTTCTGCTGCCTCTGTCGGGAGCGGTATTTCAGGGGCGGGATCTTCCGCCACGTAGGGCAGCAGAAAAGCTGATGGTGCTCCTGCTTAGGGGACCAAGGTATTTACCCCTCTCCATTGTGAAAACTGACCACTTACTCCTACTCTTCGTTTCCTGTCTTTTAACCAGTTACTGATCCATGAGAAGACCTTCCCTCTGATACCATGAATGCTTAGTTCACTTGATTAGTTTGCTTAAGAGCCTTTGGTAAAGAACCTTGTCAAAGGCTTTCTGAAAGTTGACTTTATCGACTGGATCACCCTTGTCCACATGCTTGTTGACACCCTCAAAGAATTCTAGTAGATTGCTTTTGTAAAGGGAAATCATACCTTACCAGTGTTGACTCTGCCCCAACGTATTGTGTTTATCTATGTGTCTGGTATTTCTGTTCTTTACTATAATTTCAACCACTTTGCTCGTACTGAAGTTAGGTTTACTGGCCTGTAATTGTCAGGATCGCCTCTGGAACCTTTTTTAAAAATTGAATTTATGTTAGCTATCCTCCAGTCATCATCTGGGGTATAGGCTGATTTAAGTGATAGGTTACATACCACAGTTTGGAGTTCGGCAATTTCACATTTGAGTTCCTTCAGAACTTTTGGGTGATACCATCTGGTCCTGGTGACTTATTACAGTTTAATTTATCAATTTGGTCCTAAACCATCTCTGACATCTCAATCTGTGAAAGTTCCTCAGATTTGTCACAGAAAAAGAATGGCTTGAATGTGGGGATCTCCCTCACAACTTCTGCAGTAAAAACTGATGCAAATAATTCATTTAGCTTGTCTGCAATGACCGTGTCTTCCTTGAGCGTTCCTTTAACATGTTTATTGTCCAGAGGCCTCACTGACTCCTTGTCAGGCTTCCTACTTCTGATGTACTTAATTTTTGTTTTTTTTTTTTTTTTGCTGTTCGTTTCTGTATCTTTTGTTAGATACTTTTCTAATTCTTTTTTGGCCTGCCTAATTATACATTTACACTTGATTTGCCAGAATTTATGCTCCTTTCTGTATTTTACTCATTAGTATTTGACTTCCAGTTTTTAAAGGATCTCTTCTTGCCTCTTAACAGTTTAGCCCTGATGGCACTTTTTTGTCGTCTTACAGTTTTTTTTTTTAAATTTGGGGTATACATTTAATTTGAGCCTCTATTATAGTATTTTTAAGTACATTAACTCCTCGCTTAACGTTGTAGTTATGTTCCTGAAAAATGCGACTTTAAGCAAAACAATGTTAAGCTAATCCAATTTCCCCATAAAAATTAATGTAAATGAGGGGAAAAAAATTTTCACCAGACAAACTACAGTGTGTGTGTGTGTGTGTGTGTGTGTGTGTGTGTATACAAACAATTTAATATTAAATTAAATTTAATAACAAACAATTTAATCCTGTACATAGCAATGTTGATTGTGAAGCTTGGTTGAAGTGGTGGAGTCAGAGGGTGCGATATTTCCCAGGGAATGCCTTGTTGCTAAATGATGAACTAGAACTTGGCTGAGCCCTCAAGGGTTAACACGTTGTTTATGTAGCCTCATACTCCACAAGGCAGCATGAATGGAGGGGGGAGACAGCATGGCAGACAGAGGCAGAGACACACACCCTGTGTGAGAGAGAGAGATGCGCATTGTCCCTTTAAATACGCTGACTCCACTCCAAGTAGATCAGGAAGTTGAGACAGCAGCTGCTGCCTGCAAGCTCCCTCCGTCCTGAGCCCTGTTCTTTGTCCCCCTGCTCTATGGAGATGGGGTAAGCGGGGAGCAGGAGAGGAGGGGAAGAGGACACCTGATATTTTCCCCCCTTTCCCCCGCCCCCACACATCAAGCAGGAGGCTCCTGGGAGTAGCTCCAAGGCAGAGGGCAGGAGCAGCACATAGCAGTGGGGTGAGGGACAGCTGAACTGCCGACAATTGATAGCCTGCTGGGTGGCTGCTGCACAGGGAACTGTGGGGAGCTGATGGGGAGGGGGGGGCTGCCGGTTGACCCTGGTTCCAAGCCCCCACCAGCTAGCTCCAACGGGCTGCTCTTTCTGCAAGCAGTGGACAAAGCAGGCAGCTGCCAAACAACTTTATAAGGGAGCATTGCACAACTTTAAATGAGCATTTTCTCTAATTGATCAGCAACGTAACAACAAAACAACGTTAACTGTGACGACTTTAAGTGAGGAGTTACTGTAGTCTCCATGCAGTTTGCAGGCATTTCACCCTTATGACTGTTCCTTTTAGTTTTTGTTTAACTAGCTTCCTCATTTTTGTGTAGTTCCCCTTTTTGAAGTTAAATGTTACTTTGGTATCGCTCCCCCCAAGGATGTTACATTTAATTACATTATGGTCACTATTACTAAGTGGTTCAGCTATATTCACCTCTTGGACAGATCCTATGCTCCACTTAGGACTAAATCAAAAATTGTCTCTCTTCTTGTAGATTTCAGGAAAAACTGCTCCAAAAGCAATCATTAATTGGTTGAGAAATTTTATCTCTGCATCCCTTTCTGAAATGACATATACCCAATCAATATGAGGGTAGTTGAAATTCCTCTTTATTATTGGGTTTTCTGCCTTTGTAATCTCTCTGATCTATCTGAGCATTTCACAGTCACTGTCACCAAGCTGGTCAGGTGGTCAGTAGCGTATTTCTGCTGCCATACTGTTGTTCCAGCATTGGACTTTCTGTCCATAGAGATCCTATGGTACAGTTTGATTCATTTAAGATTTTTACTTTATTTGACCCTATTCTTTCTTTCACATATAGTGCCACTCCCCCACCATGTGACCGTCTGTCATTCCTATGTATTTTGTACCCTGGTATTACTGTGTCCCATTGATTATCAGTGTCCTCAATTAAAGCCAGCCAGTCAAGTTCACCCATCTTAGTATTTAGACTTCTAGTGTCTCAATATAAAACAAGTAATTCATGCTGAATGTGCATGGTTGGTCCAGTGTGTGGAAAAATACATCACAAACAGGGCCAGATTCTTTCCCGACATATTCAATGCAATCCCATTTCATTTCGGGACCGGATTTGACCCATGGATTTTAATAACTTATTGTTATAGCAGGCATCACCAGCTGGCAGTGTTACAGTCTTCCAAGATTTTTTCCTTAACATGTGGGTGAATGTTTAGACTTGGAAGACATGCTGTATTATTGTTCGTTTTTGGGTTATGCAGGATTCTGTGTAGAAGCAGTGGTCCTTGGAGAGGGAGCTGTGTGAGCAGCATGAGAATTTGTTCTCTTCTTTGGTCTTTGATTAGAGTCTATTCTTGAGTCAGTTTCTTCCTGGGAACTGGGCACTGATGTTGGATTAAAATTCCAGAAGGAAGGGATTGCTCTGCATGCTGTTTGACCACCTTTGTTCCAGGACTGGTGTGTGTGTGTGTGTGTGTGTGTGTGTGTAAATAAAACAAGTTAAATTTAGAATCTGTCACTGCAGGTCAGCTTCTCAGTGGAGGAGAAATTAAAGCCCCCAATATAGGGATGACACTGGTGTCAGGACAGGTGTTTCAGAAAGGCAACAGTGAATGAAATTGCTTCAAAAAGAAATAAGTAACCATGAAACAAAATTCAAGGTTTATATAAACATCTCATACTTTCTTACAAAAACGTTTGTTAATTTGTTTCCAACATGTAAAAAAATAGCTATTAAAGAACATTACAGTTAAGAAAATTTAAGTGTGCAAAAGTTTGGAACTTCTCAGTTAAGATTGTTCCTGGATGTGAATCCTTGTTAGAGTAAATGATTTAATGTACTAATAAAATCTTTTAAAAATAATATGATATTAGCTTTTTTATGTTTGAGAACAAATAAAGAGAAAATGAAAAAAGTGAATATTGCAATGGCAGACCTAGTTTTCAGCATTTTTATAGATCTTCTTTACAATGGAAATATTTTAAATATTCATATGCAAACTATATTAATGTTTTAGACTATCTTTAAAAGTACATTAATGTACATTTACATTAACATAGATATTGCATTTTATTAATAACAGTGCACAGTGCTTTGCCTTTTCAGTGTCCTCTATCTAAGGATTTCAAAGCATGTGTTTGGTGCAGAATGGCTATAGAAAGGTGTTCATTGCAGTGTTATACACTGGTAACTACACCAGCAGAAGTAATAGAAAATGTGTTTGCTGTAGCTAGGTGTATGAGTGATTAGAGCAGAATCCTGTAGCATGCGTATCAGTAGATACATGAGCTGGGCTATTTTCTGGATGAACTAGCTTTAGCTGGAGGTGTTTTGCTTATTGTATGCTTTGTTTAGTTTAATGTGAGTTTCAGGAAGGATATGGAGGGGAAAGCAGCTGTGGACTAGATGGTGAAAAGCTTCTTCTGTACTTTTTTTGTTTTTCAAAGCAAGCCAAGACAGAGTCTGAAATTCTGATCCTACCAAAGAGGCAACAGACCCTGTCCAAATAGTAAAAGATCAGCATTAAAGCTGTGTTCATATAAAAGGTGTTTGTACAAAGTGGAAAAAAAATAACCCAACAATTTCACTGTTTGGGAAAGAGGCTGCACATTTCAATCCCATCACAAGGTAACTCTGTACACAGGCTATTCAAGCACAAACAGGAGTTAGCGCAGCCCTGAGGCCATGACCTGGAGTGTGTAAAACAGCTGTTTTGGCTATAAATAGACCCATGCGTCTTCTCATGTGAAGCATTTTTTGTGGCGCTTTCCATACAAATGAAGTGGAAATTGTCAGTTTAACTGTTGGTGTTTTAAGTTAGATGTACTAGGCAGTAACAGTATTTTCATTTGAATGCGTGAAAATCAGACTGTTACCAAGTTTCAGTCTTATTGTATTAGTATCATATAATAGTGATGCCATTCGTTTGGCAGTAGTAAAGTTTGTCAACCTTTCTGTTATAACCCCTAGAGCACAGGGGTTTATAACTAGGGTGGAAAACAAAATTACTCTGATCTATCTGAAAACATGTTCATACAGGAGTGATCATATTTTACTCAGGAGCATTTTGACTTACAAGTGTGTGCAAAGTATATTTGAGGTGTTTTTAGAGTGACTTTTAGTGTTGTGAATGGTGCCAGTTTGACCCACACAACAGATAGACTAGAGTAGCCGCTGTGTAAGTTTCACAATACTGCTTTGCCAATGTACCTCAGTCCTGACCCAGAATGAATAGTCTCTGAGTGGACAGTTCAGCCTCCATGTTCAATCGGTCCTTTGCCTTTTTGCAGGCTAATTAGTATCACTGCAGTTGTGGTTATATTTTTTGTAACGTAGACATTAGTCCGCTGGAAACACATTTCATATAATAGGCCACCCTGTCAGTAGTCAGACAAGCCATAGTTTGCTGTGGTACCAGTCCCCCAGCTTCCTAAACCCTACCTAATAGGTAAAATCAAGCATTTCACTACCCAAAGACAAACAAGAGACTTCCTGCAACCAGAGGGCTAAATCCTAGCCCAGGGGTCTGCAACCTTTCAGAAGCGATGTGCCGAGTCTTCATTTATTCACTCTAATTTAAGGTTTCGTGTACCAGTCAGACATTTGAACGTTTTTAGAAGGTCTCTTTTTCTATAAGTCTATAATATATAACTAAACTATTGTTGTATGTAAAGTAAGTAAGGTTTTTAAAATGTTTAAGATGCTTCATTTAAAATTAAATTAAAATGCGGAGCCCCCTGGACCGGTGGTCAGGACTCAGGCAGTGTGAGTGCCACTGAAAATCAGCTCACATGCCGCCTTCAGCGCACGTGCCATAGATTGGCTAGGACAGGAGTAGGCAGTGGTTCCATGAGAATAGGGAGGTATATCAACCTGGAAAAATTGTGATGAGATTTTTCAGTGCAGGCAGAAGTCACTCATCCACCCTTACTATTATAGTAGTGAAAAGCTAATATTTCACTCACTCGTTAAAACAAAAATTATTCAGTCTGGACAGGCTGGGCAAGTAGAATTTTGCAAGGATTTACTGCCATATAACCCAGCTCTACATTAGCCTCACTAATCCTGAACAGTTTGGGAGAAGTGTAGAGCAGCCGGAATCCCTCAGAGAAGAGTGTGCTCTCCTCCCAATACCAGCTCGGCCTGTCACTCACTCCTTATTCTCCATGCAGTGCCCCTGGGGTTACTACAGCAACTTTGTTAAACTGCCATGGCAGAGAAAGATAAGCAGCAGTCAGATCCCCCACACTAGTGGTCCTTTCCCTAGATAGTCTTGTTTCCTTTTATGGGCAGAGGCCATAGTTTGGATTTATGTCATCCCTTCTCGTGATTCCTTTTAAACCCTGATAATTTCTGACCCTTTCCTGGGTGACAGCTGGAGTAATTGGAGATTAAGGAGCACATGGCTCCTTTAAAGGAGGCTGTTACCCAGCTTTGGAGATTAGCCACCACTCCCCAGATCAGGAGCACTGGGCACATACAGCCTCTTGCTGAGAGGTGGGACAGAGTTGGAGCATTGCTAACCCCCCATCTTTCAAGGATCACGATGACATTGGCCTAAAAATCATAAAGGTTTTTTAAAAAATACAGTTTAGATTTTTTCATATTGACCGTCTGATTTTGAGACTTTAGAGTTCATAGGGGTCAAGTTTTCAAGCTTTGTTCCATGACTTTCCCCTGCCCCCATCAGAGCTGATAGCCTCACCTAATTACATGACTCTGGAAGCTGGGGCTTCAAGAAAAACACCAAATATCACGAGATTTGTGATAAAGTTACAAGACTTAACAGGGGAGTTACAGACTCAGCACCCCTCCTGCTCCAAAAGGGATAGATTGTGACAGCCACAGAGCAGCCCCAGGGTGAGTGAGGCCCCGTCTGGGACGGCTAGGCACACTATAGCCACAGAACAGGTCTGAGCCCCACACCAAGCAGGCAACAGGGCTAGGTTTTGGCAGTTTTAAATTAGGAACCCACAAGGATTTTATCAGTGTGGCTTTTAAGTTAAATTAGCCAAACACATGACTGAGTAGCCCACCAGAAGGCTGTCTACATTCTAGGAACTCTATTTAAAAGGAATGATTTCTATTTCCTAGCCAAATATTTAGTATTTTCCCCACTCTGAACCACCAATCCCCCCACCCCGACAAATCCCTCTTAGTCTTCTCTCTGTTACCAGTAAAAACAATGAGGAGTCCTCGTGACACCTTAGAGACTAATACATTTATTTAGGCATAAGCTTTGGTGGGCTGTCACCCACTTCATCAGATGTTATCATGTTATCATTGGCATTAACAAATGTGCCCATAATATATCTTTTCTGTAGTGGTATAACTGGGGAGAGGTGTCAACTAGCATAACCTGCTTCCTACACCAAGAGAGCAGCACAGGCCAAACTTCTCTAAGCACACTTATAATATGCTGGGGAATTTCCTAATTAGCCACAGCTGGGTCCAGTTAGAGTTCCTTCCAGGTCAGGTTCCCCTACGGTCCTTGTGCTTAGGGCATGTAGCTATGGTCCTTTCTCGTCCTCAGAGACAGGATATTGAATGCTCTCCCTGCTGTTCCCTATAGGGAATAAATATACCTTCAAACAGCGAGGCATGGATCCCCAAAGCAATTTAGGTGATGCAGCACTTAACTTGTAGGGGTCTAGGAATAACAATGGAATCCACAAAGCTTAGGTTCCCTGTCCAATATATGGAGAGAGGTGGGGTGGGGGGGTAGACTGAGAGCCACAAACTTAGCATGTTAGGAGGGGAGCTGTCTCAGCTAGCCAATGGGAGGTGCCAATGAGAGGTGTGTTTTGTGCATGCTAAGCCCACGCCTCTCATGGAATTAGGTGCTGAAATCCACGTGATTCACGGCTGGAACCCCTCTCCTGGAGTCAGGTGGCTTAGGCACCTAAGCTGTTTCTTGGGAGATGGAGTTAGGTGCTTGCTTAACTCCACACATGATGGCTGGGAGAGAGGCCTCGCTGCTAGCTTGTAGCTCAGTGGTTCGGGGCCTCACTCAGAAAATAGGTCTAATCCCCCAGTTCAATTCCTCCCTCTACGTGCTGAGAATAGGGACTTTCCACTGGAGTGTTGAGTGACTCTCATACTGTCTATGGCCCAATTAAGATTTAATTATTCAGTTAAAATGAAAAAACTTCAGCAAAAGAGATTGAGATCATTCAGGCTGTTCAGCTGTTGGAGCACCCACCTGAGAAGTAGAAAGCTCTAGCTGAAATCCCTTCTCACCTGCTAGAGGTGGTAAAAGAACTGGGGGCTCCCACATTTGGGGCAGGTGCCCTAGCCACTGGGCTGTGAGGGAGCACCTGCCCCTTTCCCACAATGTCTGTTTTGTGTGAAGTTGGGGGTGCTCAGAAGCTGTACACTGGATGGGGGCCTGTGGGAAAGATAGGTGGAGGAACACCTATCTTCCCCTGGTTTGTGGATTGCAGTAGGGCTTAGGTGTGAGGTGGGCGTCTGGATGCCTAAAGAGAAACAGCAGAGGAAGAAATATAGGTAGCTGGTAAACTTTTATAGCAGAAATATATGGTATGTCTACACTGAAATTAAACACCTGTGGCTGGCCTGTGTTAACTGACTCAGGGTCTCCAGGCTTGGGCTACAGGGCTGCAAAATTGCAGTGTAGACATTCAGACTTGGGCTGATGTTTGAGCTCTGGGACCTGCAAGGTGGGAGGGTCTCAAAACCCAGGCTCCAGCCTGAGCCCTAATGCCTACACCACAGTTTTACAGCTCCACAGCCCGAGCCCTGTGAGCTCAAGTCAGCTGATCTGGGCCACCTGCAGGTGTTTAATTGCAATGCAGACACCTACAGGATTTTTGTGGATCACAGTAGTGCCTAAAAATGGAACTTAGGTGCCTGCATCTGGAGTTTAAGAACCTAAGTACCTTTGCAGATCTGGGCCCTAGTAATATATAGAATCTTAGAAGTGAAATAAGTCCTGTTACAGAGGGTAGTAGGCATCTGCCTGCAGTTATGGAAATCTGCCAAGCACTTTCTAGAATCTGTAGGGGGTTATCTAGAAACCAGCGTAGAGAAGGTTTCTAGACACAAAAACAACCAAACAAAAAATCATCAAGGGAATCCATATTCAGTAAATACTTAAATGAGAGCAATTATTGTAGGATTTAGTGTAATTATAAGGCAAATTAGATAGAGGGAAATTTTTCTAAGAGTCCCTTAAACCGTCAGTAGTGGCCATATGTTTTTCTTATCATTGTAAAAATATCCTACCTTTTCTCTTTAACTATACTGACCCAAGTGAGTAGCTGCCACATTCTTGGGTTTCGAGTCTATAAATATATACGTGCTGAAACTGATATATTACTCTCAGTGAGAGCACTCTAATAATGTCAGTCCTTACCCATACGCAAAGTACGCAGCTGTGTAGGGCACCAGGAAACTTGGGGCACCACATTTCCTGGTGCCCTACGCAGCTGCATGCTGCTCCAGCCCCTGCCCCGCCTCTTCCCCAGTCCTCCCACCCCACCCCTGCCCTGCCCCAGCCCCACCTCTTCCTGCCCTGCTCCACCCCAGCCCCATTCCCACTGCCCTCTTCCCCAAAGCCACTGCCCTACTCTGCCCCAGTCCCACCTCTTCCCACCCCTGAGGACTGCAGCAGGGCCGGGCCTGTACGCATCGGCGGCAGGAAGTGCAGGGACACGACCCCAGCCATGCCACCGGTGAGTGCTGGGGGGTGGTTCCTCCCTGCCCCCCAAGCCAGTCTCCCTCCCTCCGCTGAGGCCTGCCCCCCCAGGGGGGTGTTGCGTAGGGCCCCAGAATAGCTAAGGGTGACTTTGATCTCAACAGTTTATAAACTACAGAAACATTGGCTAAGTTCATTGAAATAAATGATACTGCACCCACTTACTCCAGCAGTGTATTTGGCTCATCATTTTTGATCAGTAATCTTCCTGACAGATGGTCTGTTGTGAGTGTCTTCAGCAGGAATAGATGTTGAAGCAATCTTTCCTTACAGCATTTTAAAATGATATTTTAGTTTGTCCTGTAAGTGGTTTTTTATATATTTTGTTCTCCCAGCAGAGTGTCAATGGATTTTGGCATTTAAATCTTGTCTATTTCAGTTTGTGATATTGTACAGGCCAGGAAGGTCAAGGATTTAAGCAAAACATTTTAATAATCCATTTTAGCAAAGCCTGTGGAAAAGATACTAATGCTTCTAAAGGCATATCCAGTCTTTTCACTTCATTCCTAGAAGCAGCAGGGTCTATTGTTTAACTTATATTATGGTAGTGCCTAGAGGCCTCAGCTGGCTTGGGCCTTCATTTTACTAGGCACAATACATACACATAATAAATGACAGCTCCTGCCCCCAAAGAACTAACTAAAATATCTAGTGATTAGAACAGACACTTTGGAATTCTAGATTCTTGTGCCTTAATCTGCAGTTGAGTTGCTGTGTGATGTTCAGCAAATTACTTAGGCCCAGATACACAAAGGTACATAGGTGCCTAAATTCCAATTTTAGGCACCACTGTAATTCACAAACCCCTTGCTCGACCGCCACCTATTCCTGTAGGAACCTAAATTCACTTGGAGCCAAAATGCCCACTGTAAAAATTTCCTAGCCATCTAAGTTTTTCCAGGCGTGCACATGTTGCTGCCTTACTCCAAACATCTGGAAGCTCATCTCCCTTCTAAGTCTCCAAGCAATCCACAAACCAGGGGAGGATGGATGCTCCTGCGCCTACCGTATCCTTGGGGCCCAATACAGTAGGTGTACTTGGAGGCACCTCTCAGGAGCAACACTGCGATCCACAAAGCCTGAGTTTGGCCTAGGCTCCCTAGCCAGTGCATGTGTTGAGAGAGGTGCCTAAGAATGCGACCCATAAAAGCTAACATGCTAGGTTGGGAGCCAATGACAAGGATGTGCGCTAAGTCCCTCCCCTCTCTCAGAGATAGGCACCTAAGTTCAGGCTGCAGAGAGGTGCCTGTCTCTGCTAGCAATCCACAAATGGAATCTAGTCAACTGGAGCCAGGTGACTTTGGCGCCCAAGCTGCTTCTTGCGGGAATGAGTTTGGTGCATGCCTTACTCTTCACAAAATGGCTGGAGGAGGAGGTGGTGCCCACCTTGTAACTTTTTTAACTTGAAGACTAGAGCAAGCGCGTGGGGTGTGGAAGACCCAGCTCCAGTTCCCCTCTCTCTACCAGAGGCACACAAAGGATTTGAATAGGCGTCTCCCACTTCTCAGGAGAGTGCTCTGAACTCTGATTCTGTGGTTTGTACATGTTTTTGTTGTGCAAAAATCAAGAGACAACATCCACCCTAAAAGCCCTATATTGCATAAACTTTAGGACTCCCTGAAAAGCCCATCATTGTCAACCTTAAGGTAAAGGAGCTACTACAAAGTGACAGGTGACATTGCCTTCCCCTCAACCACTGAGTGCACTTGTGATTTTAACTACTCCATCTCCAGATCTGGGTCAGTTGTGTGCTAGTAATAGCATTTACCTCATGAATAGGGCCATACCAAATTCAAGGCCATGAAAAATGCGTCATGGACCATGAAATCTGGTCTTTTGTGTGCTTTTACCCTATACCGTGGTCAGCAACCTTTGGCACACGGCTTGCCAGGGTAAGCACCCTGGCAGGCCGGGCCAGTTTGTTTACCTGCCGCATCCACAGGTTCGGCCGATCATGGCTCCCACTGGCTGCAGTTCACTGCTTTGGGCCAATGGGGGCGGCGGGAAGCCATGGCCAGCACATCCCTTACCCGCATTGCTTCCCGCTGCCCCCATTGGCCTGGGATGGTGAACCGTGGCCAGTGGGAGCCACGATTGGCCAAACCTGCGGACACGGCAGGTAAACAAACTGGCCCGGCCCTGGCGAGCCGCATGCCAAAGGTTACCGACCTCTGCCCTATACTATACAGATTTCACAGGGGAGACCAACGTTACTCAAATTGGGGGTCCTGACCCAAAAGGGAGTTGTGGGTCAGTTGCAAGGTTATTTTCAGGGGGTCGCGGTATTGCCACTCTTACTTCTGTGCTGACTTCAGAGCTGGGTGTCTGGAGAGTGGTGATGGTTGTCTGGGCACCCAGCTCTGAAGACAATGTCCCACCAGCAGTGCAGAAGTAAGGGTAGCAATACCATACTATGCCACACTTACTTCTGTGCTGCTGCCTTCAGAGCTGAGTGGCTGGAGAGTGGTGCCTGCAGACTGAGGGCCCAGCTCTGCATGCAGCAGTGCAGAAGTAAGGCTAGCAATGCCATATACCATGACATCCTTACTTCTGCACTGCACCTCTGCCTTCAGAGCTGGGACCCTGGCCAGCAGCCACCGCTCTCCATCTCAACGGCGCAAAAGTAAGGGTAGCAGTACCGCGAGCCCCTCTACAATAACCGTGTGAACTCCCTGCAACTCCCTTTCGGGTCAAGACCCCTACAATTACAACACTGTGAAATTTCAGATTTAAATAGCTGAAATCATGAAATTTATTATTTTTTAAAATCCTGACTGTGAAATTGACCAAAATGGCTTGTGAATTTGGTAGGGCCCTACTCATTAATACTAAGCCTGTTATTTTTAATGGGGATATTGCTTGTAATTCCTTGTGCATCACAATTATTGTGTGGGATTTGAAAAGTGCATCAGTGACTGAAAATCCCACTGAAATATTGTAAAATATGTTTTCCAACAACAAAGCTGACACAGATCTTTGTTTTCAGCTATTGCTCCTCATCATTTCCTATGGGCACGGAGTTTTGCTAGCAGAGCAGAGTGTATGAAAAGTCAAGCTATGAAAACCACCTCAATGCAAGATGGCGCTTACCAGGTATATATTTTTTTTCTTGGCAGTGATTTGCAGCAGGTCTTAAAAATCCACATGCTCATGGTGAATAGGAGGCTTTCTTGGGTAAATCCGATCAATTTCTGTGGAAAGTAAATTTTCATTTGAAAAAATGGGTCCGTCTCCCCCACACTTGTCTTACACTGACTACCAGTGGCCTTATTTCTGATTTAAAATAGCATAAACAAGAGGTGAATCAGGCCTCGCATTTCTAACCATTATAAACATGAACTGCATGTAAACTGATGCAGTGCTGTCTTCCTGAGTCTGCAAACGTACAGTTCAAGTGCAGTGTTTCTGCTGTTGCTCAGAGCTTTCCCAAGATGTAGCACAATAAAAGCTAACCACTCTGGTCAGTTGTCTGTTGCTATTCAGAATCATGTGGGCAGTTGTGAAAGTGGCAAGAATTAAAGTTAACTTCACCCTAATGCTGCTTGAGAACACTAGCTCCATTGCCTACTTTGGCTCATTCACTGAGAGGGATTACTCAAACAAAGATATAGTTAGAATAGTGGAGACCCCATCCAACCAATGATTTATCTGACATCTAGTAGCTAGAGACTGATATGAAAGAGCCACTAAAAAGAGGCCAGAGACAGCATCTTGATAGAAATTCCAGCATCCTCCTCTTGCCTGGCAGCTGTGGGGAGATTGGTCTCTTACCACAGTATTACGCCTGGCCAATTCCCACCCATTCATCCTTTGTACAGGCCAGTAGCTAGCAAGTGTAATTTTCGGACTAGCAGGTGTCTGGCAATATTTCCAAGCCCTTTAGGTGAGAATATGGGTGGATGCATGGAGAAGTGTGAGGGTGAGGAAGAGTAGGGGGATGAGATGGGCTACCATAAGAGAAGTAAGGTATTTAGAGCACAGGCGCTGATTTTTATTTTTCCTGGTGAGTGCCCCACCCCAAGGCCCTTGCTCCGCCTCTTCCCCCAAGGCCCTGTCCTCGCTCCGCCTCTTCCCACTCTGACTCCCAGGCCCGGCCCTCGCTTCACCTCCTCCTCCTCCCTCTCTGCCCCCGAGGCCCTGCCCTTGCTCCACGTCCTCCTGCCCCTGCTCCGGCCTCTCCTGAGGCCTCTCCGTCACCCCATCTCCTCCTACCCCCCACTCCACCTTCTCCCTGATGCCGCCCACCTGCTTGCTGCTCTCCTCCCTCCCCCGAGCGCCTCCTGCCAGCTGATTGGCACTGAGCACCCCCCTGTTTTTTCCACATGAGTGCTTAAGCCCCAGAGCACTCATAGAATCAGCACCTATGATTTAGATGGTGTCTGGAGAAATGGGAGGAAAAAGGGAGAGAGAGACAGAACACAGTATAGAGACAGCTAGAGAGGAATAAGGGGAGAGAAGGAAAAGAAGAAGCAGACACTGAAAACAACTACTTGGGGGGAAAAGAGACACCATGACCTAATAGAGAGGGGAAAGAAAAAGTGGAAGGAAGTCAGGTGAGTGTAACAAAAGCAAGAGCTGCTGGTGAACCAAGCTGATTGAACAGCCTTCACACATGTTCATTTTCTCTAGTATCCGTCAAATAACTTATTCAACAAATAGCTTTTTCTGATATGCAATCAGCCATACCCATAAATAACATTTAATTTTTTTCAGTGCATTATCTTGTTTGACAATATATTACAGTTAACTGTAGTTCACACTAAACAGCATACAAATGTGCCTTTAAATTGCAGGAAGTGTGTTCTAATTGAGGGTGGGGTTGAGGGAAGGATGGCGCATCAGTAATATTTTTCACCCAGGTTAAAGGCTTAGACAAGGGGTCGGCAACCTCTGGCGGGCCAGGCCAGTTTGTTTACCTACCGCATCCACAGGTTCAGCCCATTGTGGCTCACATTGGCTGTGGTTTGCCGCTCTGGGCCAATGGGGACGGCAGGACGCCGTGGCCAGCACATCCCTTGCCCGCGCTGTTTCCACCGCCCCCATTGGCCTGGAACGGTGTATCACGGCCAGTGGGAGCCGCTTTTGGCCGAACCTGCGGACACGGCAGGTAAACAAACTGGCCCGGCCCGCCAGGGTGCTTACCCTGGCAAGCCGCGTGCCAGACTTTTCCGACCCCTGGCTTAGACCTTGGATGTCAATTTAAATTTCTCAAACTCTAATTTAGAATAATTGAAAAACATTGATGCAATGCAGTTCTATTGTTGTATTAATTTAATTATGTTGATAAGAGTGACCGTAACAACATATACAGCTTTTATTTTTGTACATAAACGATTTAGCTGAATCTTATTTCAAAACTGTGAAGGGTGTGTGTGAAACTTTCTGAACGTAGCCTCCTGATGAATTAGAACATTTTTCTAATGTCAGTCAGTCTCTGAAATGTGGCCTGTATGTAAGAGTTACTCTTGACATGAAGTGGGTCAGATTTTTGTTTTTCAGTTCAGAACTCAAAGTGCCTTATGAAACATCTTTTACTAACTTTATTAGTAGCAGATCTTACCTATAGAAAATTCATATAAACTGGTTCAATAAAACAGGTTTGTTTGTATTAATATGGTGAAAGGCTTTGTTGAGCTTTTGCTGTTTCTATTTTAATTGAAGGCACTTTTTGCTCAGAAGAATCCCAGGAAAAAAAGTGGATTATTTGAGACTACAAGTGCAAGGAAGGTAAAGCCAAAGCATTTGCTACTAGACCAGTTACAACTGCATTCAAGCTGAACATGTTTTCTCTACTTGCTGGTGCTTAAAACTTTGGGCCTTGTTTTTACCTTTTACTTGCACTGGATTTACTTGAATGTAATGCTGTTGACTTCAGTGAAGTTATTCCTGAATTATATTAGTGCAAATGTTAGCAGAATCAGCCCTGTAGGGTTAAAACCAAGTTGAAGGTGGTGGAAAACAACACAGGTTAAGTAAGTGTGTGTAAAAATTCTTTTGACACTTTTATTTGTCTTATGTGGCTCTTCTTCTTTCATCTTGGATGCCTAGTATTTCCGTAATTATCTGCACTTTAAGAACAATAAAAGTTTTTTCCCCATACTGTTTTTTATTCCTTTGATCTATTGATCTGGAAAGGGCTATAAGGCTCACTGTTTCTGCCGTTTTTGTTGTGCTATTTTGGCTAAGATTGGAATCTTTGTCAGCTAATTATTTCACTCCCTTTTCTAAGTCCTGTTTATACCTCTCAGAGGGACACTGTCAGCTTGAAAAGTATCTCACTTCTGTCTGAAAACTTTTTACCTATTATTATTTTAGTTAGCACCAAAGGTGGTTATAGCAAAATAAGATCTTTCTTCCAGCTTGATTACTTTGTGCATTTGACAGCACTTGGTGTACACTCTTTTTCACTATTTCCTTGTCTGGCTAGTCAGGTTCTGCTGTTTGTGTGGGTTTTTCATACAGCATCAGGGGAAAGAAAAGAGGTAAGAAAATATGATTTTTTTAAGATCACAGAATTATCAACGGGCTCAGGGGCAGGTGTAGTTCGGTAACTGAAATGACTGTACATTGAATTCATTTTTCTAAATGGACTGGATTTCAGATAGACAGTATTACTTTAAAATTACTAAGAGGGTCTGGTTCTCCAGAGCTCTGCACTGTGAACAGTCATTTACACCTGTGTAAAGTGACTATAAAACAATAACAAATCAGAATGGTAGCAGTTTACACCCACAATAAAGCAGCTATAAGGACATCCACAAGGAATATCCAGGCGCCTTTGGTGCCTGAAGCATGTTGGGTGCAGATTGAGATGAGGTGGTCATGACTCCAGCTGTTCTTAGGTGGCACAGCCCCTGTAGGGGCCATTGCAGTTGCAGTGCAAGTTAGGGCAACCCTTAAGGCTGCTCTGAACTGCGCTTGACTTGATTTAACCCCCAACAACCCCAGAAT
Organism: Gopherus flavomarginatus; assembly: GCF_025201925.1. Taxonomy (NCBI): domain Eukaryota; kingdom Metazoa; phylum Chordata; order Testudines; family Testudinidae; genus Gopherus; species Gopherus flavomarginatus. Next base: position 20,310,366 of record NC_066620.1, on the reverse strand, counting down.
AGGGAAGGTGCATTGGCTTCCCCCAGACTGAGCACTAGCACAGGGATGAATTGGAGCTAATGCTTCAGGATCTACGGATGAAAGCACTGTATAAGAGTTAGATGTCATTATTATGGCTATGAATGGGTGTAAATGATTACACAAGGTGCAAAGTAATTGAGAATCAGGCCATAATTTTTAAAATTTGGAATACAACTGTAAGTAGAGAGTCTGCAAATGAGAATTTCAACCTGGTGAGTAGATTATCTATCAGTGTATTGTGGAATTCAGTGCCAGTACTATATAAATAAAAAATCTAGGGAAGAATTCTGTACCTGCCAAATCCTGCATTTCTTAGTCATTCCTTACTACAGCGAAATTCCCATTAACTTAATGGTAGGCAGAATGGTTCAGTGGTCAGAGCCCTAGCTGGTGAACCAGGAGAGGTGGAGTGGTATTTCCAAAAGCGCTTAAATGATTTATGATTACAAGTCACTTGGGAATTTCTGAAATTTCTGTAACTTGGTTTTATTCTTAGTCCAGGTATAGGGTGACCAGATAGCAAGTGTGAAAAATCAGGATGGGGATGGGGGGTAATAATCATTTATGTAAGACAAAGCCCCAAATATGGGGACTGTCCCTATAAAATCGGGACGTCTGGTTACCCTATCTAGTTACTAACTTGGTGTGTAAATTTGAGCATGTCACTCAGCTTCTCAGTGCGTCAGTTTCTTTTATTTGTAAAATGAGAATAATAATGCTTACTTCGCTTAATAAAATACTTTGAGATTTATGAATGCTAAAGGCTTCACATTGTGGTAGTAACCTCCTTAAGAATATCTTCATAATTCAGTACTTAGATATCTTATTTATTGTTCTGTGCCTACAAATGGAGATTGGAGAAGAATGCAACAAAAAAATTAACCATGAGTTAACAATGCTTTTATGATATCTTGAAACAATCATGCTGTTTTGTTTCTTTAGATATAGTACAGTTGACTTAACTATTATTTTTTGAGAAAGTAATACAATTAAAAATGGGTCCCACAGCTGCAGACTTCCTTTCCTCCTATTCACTTCAGTCTCAGTACCCCCTCCAGAACTATGTACAAAAGCTGCAAGGATCATGTATCAAACCTAGATGTTTCCAGAGACATCCGGGGGCAGAAAATCAACCTACCTCAGGTGGAGAAGCCATCGGAGAAAATTTCAGCACCTATCCAGTCTATTACTGCTGTGGATAAACGTAAAGTAACAGCAGACCACAGCCGATACCTAAGGGCTCGCTCAAACACTGTAGTAGTGCCTTTTCGTAGTACTAAAGAGATTAAACTGGAAAACAAATCCAGGTTAGATTTGCCATCTTCAAAGATAGCATCAGAAGGACTGTCAGCTGAGACACACAAAGTTCCAGAGTGTCCAAATTGCAAAAAGGAAAGGAGGATCCAAAATGAGTATGACAAGTTCATTTTGCAGTCAAAGAGGGACAAGGAGGCCTTGCAGAAGACGATTGTGAAGCTAGAAGCTGAGCTGAAAAGATATGAAGAGCATCATAAACCAGCTCAAGGACAAGAGAGTGAAGTAACCTGCTCTGTGGTAAGTCAAAGATACCTGCCTTTTAATATGACTTCAGAGGAGTGTGCTTCTGTTAATCCCTGTGCTGCATATCAGTGTGCATATGTGGATCAGAGGGCATTGCAAAGAAGGAGGGAACTTTAAACAGAACCAACACTATTCATTTCCAGATGGAATCCTTCATCTTTTCTAATTATGTCTGGTTGCTATCTACTTTTTTTGCTGTAATCAGACATGAGGTGACGTGGCTGAAACCCAAGTAATGGAGATGTGTGGATTTAAAAAAAAAAAGAATATAACTCACCCCCTACTCCCCACAATTTTCACTCTTGGTGGCATTAGTGTTAATGACATGTTAGAGGTAATGACGTGACATGGTATGGCACGTTTATTATACAGCATTTTAAGTGCCCCAAATTAATAATGAATATTTTGCTGAGGCCTTTGGATACTCATTGAAGGGAGCCCTGTTGTGATTAAACAATGACTGAAGAGTAAATGTTCATGTTTGGTTTTTAGACGGTAAAAGAACTCTGCAAGCCAACCTGATCGTTGGTGTATTCCATCATGTCTATATTGTACTGCAAAATCCACTGAACACCTATAGATTCACCCTTACAGAATGTTCCTCGAGAACTTAGAGAAAAAGTCTAAATTCAGTGAGGTACTGAACCTAAACCTAAGCATTTGAGTTCTCCCATTGAAGTCACATGCTTAAAAGTTAGATATGTGCTTCAGTACCTTGAGGAACGGGCCTAAACCAACAGGCTACTTTAGAACTGTAATAGGGTTATTATTTTAAGATCTGTAGAATGAATAGAGAATTCTATCCTTTCTTAGGTTTTTTGAACCACCCTATAGACTTTTACAGCAGGGACAGAATTCTTTATTGAACTCTACAGTATGTTTCAATTTCTATAGGAAGGCTATCATTTTCTGTTTAAAAATAAATAGGATAGAGTATATTCCATAAGGGATTTTTATAGTGGGTTTTCCCCTAAAGCTTTTTTTTGCATATTTTTAATTCCTAGGCTCTAATCTTGCTAACAGCTATTCACCTGCTTAACGTTACACAAGTTGTCCTGTTGAAGTCAGTGCAACTACTCCCATGTGTAAAGTCAAGCATGTAACTGTAAGATCAGGATCTAAGTGTCTCCTCCTCAGTAAATGACTGGTTAGCAGCTCTCTGCCTTATGTAGGTTTATATTTTCTCTCTGAATTGACTTGTTTGTCCTGGGTGTGACCAACCACTGCACAAGTTATGCTGGTGTGCAACAGCCAGAATCCATGAAAACAATAGCAACTTGGAATTATAAGTATTAGCAAGATCCTCTTTTTTGTCATATGAAAACAAGAAACATAATGTGCATGGCCTCTATAAAATGTGCATTGACTCTTGCACCAACTTAATTTTTCCTTTTATTAAATCAGGAAGAACAGCAGCACTTGAGAGGGGAAGTTTCTCTTGATGGTTTGGAAGGAATGTGTAAAAATGAACTAGCATATATGAGAAGCAGATCAGATATGAACAAACTGGAAGAGGAGAGCAAAGGGAAGCAGCAACAAATGGTAAAAGTCAGTTTCACTTTTTGTTTTTGCTGTTTTTCCTGCAAAGTACTTCTGAGGTCTCAAGAATTGGGAGTATCTTTACAAAGCACTTTTTAAAAAGATCACACTGAGTAGCAGAACTGCTTGAGAGAGGAAAAACACAGACATCCCAATGGGTCAAGTTTTAAATATCAACTAGAAACTGAATCAGTAGAGAAAGAACTTAGCGAAGCCTGCAGAATCCAGTTTCATCAAGCATATTAGCTGTACCGGGCTGTCTCCAAGAACAAGACTTGTTGTAGTCTAGGAAGGATAAACATTCTTATAAATCAGACTTTTCTTTCCATATGTGTTTTCTCCTTCCCTCCTTACCTGCATTGAAGACAGCCTGAAATATGGTTGAATCTACTAAATTAGAGAAAAGTTGCAAAGTTGTATCTACCTGCTGCCATACACTTGAAATTTCATGAATTAACTTGTCTTGCCGGTTTGTCAGCATACAGTGTGACAATTTTTCATCCATGATTGCACCTGCAGTCTGGAAATAGTCTGATTTACTATTAGTTTTAGTGCAGAAGAGATAAGAGATTCATTTAAATCTGAAGGAGAACACAGCTAGACTTGTACAAATGAAGGACTTGACCTGAAGTATCAGAAATATAACATGGAAAATATCCTATTAGATAATGTTGCTTTTTCTTTGGATTGAAAATGGTGGGTACTGACAGTGTTAATTTTATTTACTTTATATTTATAAATGTTATTTACAAATTTAAATATTCCCTGCAACATTATGCTTATTTAGCTTTTTCACAAGCTCACAAAGTGTAAATACAGGACCCAACCTTAATTGATTTTGGTAGGAATATAAAGCACTAAGCACAGCTTAGCAGTGGCTGGCATGACATGGGAGAGGGGAAATCAAAGGAGCTTTGTACACCCTTGCTGCTGGATACTTATCAGTCAAATCCTGTGCAAATATCTCCAACATCCTGATCCTGCAAAGACTTGCACATGTGCATATCTTACACTATACATTGTACTGCTAAAGCAATGGAACTACTCACAGTGCATGAAGGTGTAAGTCTTTGCAGGATTGGGGCCCAAACTGGCACACCAAAACAAAAAAAAATAAACTAAATTTAGCAATTGTAGAACCAATCTTCTCTAAGCATTATGTAACTGGTTCTTTTTGCAAAAATAAATAAATAACTGCAGAGTCAAATAGCATTATGGTAACTATAGTGGAACCTCAGAGTTACGAACACCAGAGTTATGAACTGACCGGTCAACCACAAACCTCATTTGGAACCTGAAGTATACAATCAGGCATCAGCAGAGACAAAAAACCAAATGCAGTACAGTACTGTTTTAAATGTAAACTACTAAAAAAATAAAGTGGAAGTTTAAAAATATATATTTGATAAAGTAAGGAAAGTGTTTTTGTGCTTGTTTCATTTAAATAAAGATGGTTAAAAGCAGCATTTTTCTTCTGCATAGTAAAGTTTCAAAGCTGCATTAAGTCAATGCTCAATTGTAAACTATTGAAAGAATAATCATAATGTTTTTTTCAGAGTAATGAACATTTCAGAGTTCCAAACAACCTCCATTCCCGAGGTGTTCATAACTCTGAGATTCTACTGTAAGTAACAGAGTCCTTTCACATCCTTCTGCTTTCAGACTGTCTTCTTTCTAATAGTTGGGGAATAGTTCTTAAAAGATCCAACCCTTTCATTAGAAACCACTATTAATCATGCAAGAAACAGTTTTTACTCCCCCATTCAGGAATCTTTGCTTTGCATCCCTGAATATCTGCTTCAAACATTCAAAATCTGGGAAGATAAAATTCCCCATCTAGGATGAAGTTTTCCTTGAATAGGGTTGGTTCCAAAACTTGCTCTTGTTCTCATTTTCTTATCTTATTTTCTTTGAATTGTTCAGTATTAATGATTTATGTTACTTATTGGTCAATGAATTCCTGGAGAACTTGTTTAGTTGTATTTTTAAAACCTGTTTGGGAGCAAACGATAGGCACTCTCTGTGTGTGTAAATTGAAAGTATTTTAAAAATAAGTGTTTTAATAGTTATATGGTTTATTCGTTACCTTATTATATAAGACCTGCTTGCCATCCAGTGCCTTTTTCGAATTCACTCATTTACATTTGTTTTTTAAATACACAAAATTAAAATATGTTATGACCTTCAACTTCTTTCCTCTCAACACACTCATCCTTGGGCACATATTGGAGTTGGGAGATTCTGCTCGCTGTTTTCTATCTGGTGCTATAAGCAGATTGCCATCTGCTGGATAAAATGAACAATATACTGGCTTCACTGTGCTTGTTGTCTGTGATTGTTTCTATATCTTGATACACTTTCACAATTTGAAAGTGAACTTACTGCTCCTGAAAGATACCTGAGAGAGGTCTCTGGAGAGTGTAACCGATATAGCACAGGCAGTGTGACAGGAGAGTCTGTCCTATGCTGCTCTGCCAGTCTGTTCCAGCCCTGCCCTAGAGGGGCCAGCTCTGGGGCTGACAGTGTAGTTTAAACTCCATGCCTGTTCAGACCTTGTGTACTTTGCTTATACTGTCCACAAGGTGTGATGTGGAACCTACCCACTGGCTAACTGCATATAAGTCACCATTAGTAACAGAAATATGAATGTTGGTTCATTTTTTTTGTGGGAGGAAGCTTCCGTCCTGATTTTTCTGGACAATGGAGGGAAATCACAATGTTTTTAGCTATTTGAACAGTAATTCCAATAAAAGTGTTTTTTGCCGGTGTAGACCACTTTCCATACAAGGATCTCGAAGTATATTAGAGAGGTGGGTAAATTTTGTTCCCATTTTATAGAGGGAGAAACAAAGACAGAACCGGGTCAAGAAGAGAAGCCAGAGCTCCTAATTCCTAGTCAAGTGTGCTAAGGACTGAGCCAAAGCCCATGGAAGTCAGGTCCACAAAAGGACTTAGATGTTGTGATGCTCAGTGTTGCAGTTTCTAACTTTTAAGTGTCTTGAAAATCACAGGATCCGCAAAGCCGAAGTTAAGTAATGAATGGAGAGAGATGGATGCCTAAGAACAGGATCCACAAAAGCTAGTAGCATCCTGAGGAGCTGCTTCAGCTAGCCAGACAAGAAGGCTGTAACAATATCGGGATTCCTTAACTAACAAACCAGTGAATGAGAGAGGAATAAAACAAACTGGAAAGCATCTCTGATGAACTGCTGCATGCAGCCATGCACTGTTCCTAACCCCTACTTCCAGGGCACATCTCCAAATTCTTAACACTCACAATACAGTCCATTATGAGGAAGCAGTTGTTCATAAGCATCTCTCTACTGGGGGTGTGTCCTAAGCCTCATCCCTCTCACAGAGTTAGCCAGAGTGGTGCTTATCACTGCTTGTGATCTGCAGCCAGGAACCCCTCTCCTGGAATTAGGTGGTGCAGGGTTTAGGTACCTAAATCTGGGGTTTAAGCATCTAACTCCCTTTGGATCTGGGCCTGGGTTTTGGTATTGACTTCCATGGCCTCTGGATTTGGAGCCCCTAATGTCTATTCAATGCTAAACTGCTTTCAGGAATAAACTGATGTATCAGAGAAGGGGGGAAAAGAACAAAAAATAATCTTTATTTAAAGGAGACCAGTATGTCCTGTTCTGCAGTTTTTAGAACTGACACAAAGCCAGGGGTAAATTGGACCAACTCACAGCAACTCAGCAAGCCCAAATACTGTTTTTGTGATAGCTTAGATTCTGGAGCATTAGGTGTCACCTTTCATTTGAAAATTAAGGGGTTAATTCTCCACAGTGTCCAAGCAGAGGGCTTCCTGATGTTGAGCTGCAGGGGAGCAGATCTAATGTATGCCTGTGGAGAATCAAGCAAAGCAAAGCTCCACGTTGCCTTGCCTCCTTCTCACCCTCTCTGTCAGGATCCTGACAAGGGCATTCTGAGCCAAGGGTCAGGGCAGGGTCAGACCTGAGGCTGGGAGTAACAGAGGAGTTTTCATAGTCAGGTTCCAGACTAAGGTCAATACCAAGGGTCAGAGTCCGAGTTAGAATTCAGGTTCCAGATCAAGCCCTGGTCAAAACCAGGAATTCAAGAGTAGAAATGGTTGTAGCAGCTGCATGAGATCGACGCTATTACCTGGGTGTCCCTTTAGGTTTATGTAGGGTAAAGAACCAATCAGAAGCCGTGAGGCTGCTGGCTTTCAGACCCCTTGAGGTGAGACTTCCCACCATCTGTGTCCACAGAGGGTCACAAGTAATGAAGCAACAACAGATGACACTATAGTGCTGTCTACTACCTAGCAACTTTGCAGGCCTGGGTTCTAGACTGTACCTTAAACTCTCATATCAGGAGTTGGGAGACAGAAGGTAGACAAACTGCCTCTGCCAGTAGTAATTCCTCATACACAGGGAGAATGCTCCATTGAGTATCACCAGCTGCTTTAAGTGCACATTACACTGTTTATGCAGCACAGAGTGGCCTTAGCAGACCAGAAAATCTAGCCCTCATGGTTCCAGAGAACCTGTTGACACAGAGCCTCCAGGCAGCCTGAAATGATAGTTCTGAGAAATGTGAATAACTGCCATTCATCTCTGTGAGGTGTTGATTTTGAAGCCTAATTATACATACAGTATCAACATTAATTATTTCCAGTGCTTAACTTATAATGAAAGAGGTGCTGGGGCTGAAGCAGCTTTTTTACATTCATAACTGATGCAGCAAGCCCAGAGATGCCAGGGCTATGAACTGCCAATCCACAGGTTCCACGGCTCAGCCCTGGCAAGCCCAGGCACAAATTCAGCACTGATTATTTCACAGCTGATCAAGCTGATGGACAATCATAGTATGTAGATCTGCACAATCTATTGTGAATTGCATCTCATTTTTGTACCATGAGAGAATGAAGTTTAGTTTGTGGGTAGAGTTTAGAAGAGCACTTCTACTATTTTTAAAAGCAGCAAAGAATCCTGTGGCACCTTATAGACTAACAGACGTTTTGGAGCATGAGCTTTCGTGGGTGAATGCCCACTTTGTCAGATGCATGTAGTGGAAATTTCCAGGGGCAGGTATATATATATATATATATATGCAAGCAAGAAGCAAGCTAGAGATAATGAGGTTAGTTCAATCAGGGAGGATGAGGCCCTGTTCTAGCAGTTGAGGTGTGAAAACCAAGGGAGGAGAAACTGGTTTTGTAGTTGGCAAGCCATTCAGTCTTTGTTTAATCCTGAGTTGATGGTGTCAAATTTGCAGATGAACTGAAGCTCAGCAGTTTCTCTTTGAAGTCTGGTCCTGAAGTGTTTTTGCTGCAGGATGGCCACCTTAAGGTCTGCTATAGTGTGGCCAGGGAGGTTGAAGTGTTCTCCTACAGGTTTTTGTATATTGCCATTTCTAATATCTGATTTGTGTCCGTTTATCCTTTTCCGTAGAGACTGTCCAGTTTGGCCGATGTATATAGCAGAGGGGCATTGCTGGCATATGATGGCATATATTACATTGGTGGACGTGCAGGTGAATGAACCGGTGATGGTGTGGCTGATCTGGTTAGGTCCTGTGATGGTGTCACTGGTGTAGATATGTGGGCAGAGTTGGCATCGAGGTTTGTTGCATGGATTGGTTCCTGAGCTAGAGTTACTATGGTGCGGTGTGCAGTTACTGGTGGGAATATGCTTCAGATTGGCAGGATGTCTGTGGGCGAGGACTGGCCTGCAACCCAAGGCCTGTGAAAGTGTGGGATCATTTTCCAGGAGGGGTTGTAGATCCCTGATGATGCATTGGAGGGGTTTTAGCTGGGGACTGTATGTGATGGCCAGTGGAATCCTGTTGGTTTCTTTCTTGGGTTTGTCTTGGAGTAGGAGGCTTCTGGGTACACGTCTGGCTCTGTTGATCTGTTTCCTTATTTCCTCGTGCGGGTATTTGTAGTTTTGAGAATGCTTGGTGGAGATTTTGTAGGTGCTGGTCTCTGTCTGAGGGGTTAGAGCAGATGCGGTTGTACCTCAGTGCTTGGCTGTAGACAATGGATCGTGTGATGTGCCCGGGATGGAAGCTGGAGGCATGAAGGTAGGCATAGCGGTCAGTAGGTTTTCGGTATAGGGTTGTGTTAATGTGACCATCACTTATTTGCACGCTGGTGTCTAGGAAGCGGACCTCCCGTGTAGATTGGTCCAGGCTGAGGTTGATGGTGGGGTGGAAGCTGTTGAAATCGTGGTGGAATTTTTCCAGAGTCTCCTTCCCATAGGTCCAGATGATGAAGATGTCATCAATGTAGCGTAGGTAGAGAAGGGGCGTGAGTGGACGAGAGCTGAGGAAGCGTTGTTCCAGGTCGGCCATAAAAATATTGGCATATTGTGGGGCCATGCGGGTGCCCATAGCGGTGCCACTGATCTGGAGATGTATATTGTCATCAAATTTGAAAGAGTTGTGTGTGAGGATAAAGGCAAAGAGCTCAGCAACCAGTTGTGCTGTGACATCATCAGGGATACTGTTCCTGACAGCTTGTATTCCATCTGTGTGTGGGATGTTTGTGCAGAGAGCCTCTACATCCATGGTGGCTAGGATGGTGTTTTCTGGAAGGTCACCAATGCATTGTAGTTTCCTCAGGAAATCAGTGGTGTCACGGAGATAGATGGGAGTGCTGGTGTCATAGGGTCTGAGTACAGAGTCCACATATCCAGACAGTCCTTCAGTGAGAGTGCCAATGCCCGAGATGATGAGGCGTCCAGGATTTCCGGGTTTGTGGATCTTGGGTAGTAGATAGAATAACCCTGGTCGGGGCTCTAAGGGTATGTTGATTTGTTCCGGTGTTAGTGTAAGGAGTGTTCTGAGTAGATGTTGCAGTTTCTTAGTGTATTCCTCAGTGGGATCTGAGGGAAGTGGCCTGTAGAATTTGGTGTTGGAGAGTTGTCTGGCTGCCTCCTTTTGGTAGTCAGACCTGTTCATGATGACAACAGCACCTCCTTTATCAGCCTCTTTGATCATGTCTGGGTGGTTTCTGAGGCTGTGGATGGCGTTGCGTTCTGCACGACTTAGGTTATGAGGCAAGCGATGTTGTTTTTCCACAATTTCTGCCTGTGCACGTTGGAGGAAGCATTCAATGTATAGGTCCAGACTGTCATTTCGACCCTCAGGAGGAGTCCATGTGGAGTTGTTCTTCTTGTGCTGTTGGTGGGAGGGTCCCTGTGTATCAGTGCGCTGTTCAGTGTTGTCCTGAAAGTATTCTTTGTGTTAGTCTGTAAGGTGCCACAGGATTCTTTGCTTCTTTTACAGATCCAGACTAACATGGCTACCCCTCTGATACTCTACTATTTTTGTCTTATTTGATTCCTACTCAAAACTGGGAAGAAAGATGCACCTGTTAACCCCTCCTCTCCCCAGTTCTAGGATATTGTAGTGCAGTATTGGCAAAGTCTGAGGAGAAAGTCCCTCCCTCAGGGAAAGAACGTAAAGGAAACTAGGAAAGAGTAGCTGGTGGCCTTCACTCAAGGGATCTGGATAGTCTGGGGTAATGGAGGTCGGATGGGGAGACCTTCTCCCAGGTATAGTATACACGGTGAGGAAGTGGACTTAACATACTGTACAACTGAAAAGGAACAAAACTCTTCAGCCTTACCTGGAAGGACATACTTTGCCATATGTTATATCCATCAGCAGTCTCCTTCTTCAGAATATGCTGTGTACTGGACTCAGCAGGTCAAAGATATTAATAAAGCTGGACAAGGGACTCAGTTATAGGATTCCATTAGCTGTCTGAGGACAGAGGATTTGTTCAAGAGGTCTTATCTGTTGTCTACGACAGCGGTTTTCAAACTTTTTTCCTGGTGACCCAGTTGAAGAAAATAGTTGATGCCTGTGACCCAACGGAGCTGGGGATGAGGGGTTTGTGGTGTGGGAGGGGCTCAGGGCTGGGGCAGAGGGTTGGGGTGAGGGGTGGGGCTGGGAATGAGGAGTTCAGGGTGTGAGAGGGGGCACTGGGCTGGGGAAGGTAGTTGGGATGCAGAAAGGGATCTGGGCTGGGTGTGCAGGCTCTGGGGTGGGGCCGGGATGAGGAGTTTGGGGTGCAGGAAGGGGCTCCAGGTTAGGGGGGGCTCAGGGCTGGGGTAGGGGATTGGGGCATGGGGTTCGGAGCTTACCTCAGGCAGCTCCCGTCAGCCGCACAGCGGGTGGAGGGGGGCTATGGCAGGCTTCCTGGAAACGGCCAGCAGCAGGTCTGGCTCCTAGGCCCCGTGCCCCCCTCCCACCCCCCCGGATCCAGACCTGCTGCTGGCCGCAGCGCAGTGTCAGAACAGGTAGGGACTAACCTGCCTTAGCTGGGCAGCACTGCCGACAGTACTTTTAACGGCCTGGTCGGTGGTGCTGACTAGAGCTGCCGCGACCCAGTGCCTTACATTCTGTGACCCAGTACTGGGTCGTGACCCATAATTTGAAAACCACTGGTCTACAAGATATTGCCCAGTTTTAATGTGCAATGAGTAGTCTGTTTCTAGTGCTAGCAGTGATTGCTGATGTGTTGCTGTGAAAAGTGCCTCTATATAACATTAATCCTGAGAGTATAAAGATTTCTTGAGGGATGACCAGAGTCATGAAATAATTGTCGCAAATCAGATAACACAATAACGCTCTTAAAAATTACCTGTAAGGGGGTGGGGGTGGGAGAATGGTGTTTTACAATTGTATTTATGTTGATTTATTTATGGTTTATTTATGGTGTACCACCAATAGCCTGAAAAATTAGTACACCTTTTAAAATTCTTTTTGGAAAAGTCAGGAATATAAAATCTCAAGTTCCTTGTTTTTGCTAGCTGTCTCCTTGGAGAATGAAAAAAGTGAAATGTGGTCCTGAATCTAAGACAGGGGTTCTCACAAGAAAGTTTTTCCTGGCCTCAGTGTGGCCACCAACTCTTGCTGGTGTCTGCACTGACACTTTTTCCTAAAATACTTTATTAACACTGGAAAAAACAAATAAATAAATATGCATGTATACACATCCAGATCACTGTTATTTATTTATGCAGGGGTTTTTTGCGGACTCAAATATAATGCTATGAAAAGTGATACTAACAAACATACAAATATCACTTTTCACAGCAAATCTGGCAAGTTACAACCTGGATGGAGGGGTCAGGGTAAGGCAGTGGGGACCAGGGAGGATGGATGGAGGGGTATAGGGTGACACAGCAAAGGCCAGAGATGTGGGTTGGCACCTGGAGCCAGGAGTTGGTGCCCTGGGCCAGCACCCACTGGATCCCAGGGTGAGCATTCTCAGTTGCATTTCTAGGGCCGGGAATCACCACCCACTACCATGCAGCCAGGGGTTGGAACCTGGAGCCAGCACCTGCTGCTGTGTGACCGGGGCCGGGGGTCGGCACCCAGAGTTGGCACTTGGGGTATATGTCCACTGCTGCACAGCTGGGGTTAGGAGTCTGTGTCCTGGGCCAGCACCCACCAGAGCCTGCTGCTGCCCAACTGAGACTGGAGGTCGGCATCCAGGGCCAGCACCTGCCAGAGCCTGGGTTTGGTGCCCATTGCTCTGTGACCAGGTCTGAGAATCTACATCCAGGGCTGGCAACTGTGGCCGGGGATCGGCGCTTATGGCCAGCACCTGCCGGAACCCAGGGTCGATATCCAGGAGCAGTACCTGAGGTCAGCGGCCAGGGCTGGGGGTCAGAGCATGCAGCCGGGGGGGTTTGGCTGATGCCAGGGTTTGGGACTGGCACTTGGGGGCTGTGCATGCTGCTGCACGGCCAGGGCTAGGGGTTAGCATCCAGAGCTATCACCCACCAGAGCCCAGGGCCGGCAGCCGTTGGAGCTCAAGGTCAGTGCCTGGGAGTCCGGGATTGGAGCCCGCTGCCCTATGGCCAGGGGTTGGAGTGTGAAGCCCCATGGCTGGAGGCCTAGTCTGGTCTGGTGCAGATGCAGGTAGGTAATACTGCGTTATGCTGATGTCACGTTTTCAAGGATTCCAGGTTTACTCTGCAACCGTAAGGATTAGAGACTTGAGGTATAATCCTGGCCCCATTGAAATTAGTGGAAAAACTCTCATTGGCTTCAATGAGACTAGGACTTCATGCTTACTTTTTAAAATAACCGCTCAGTTTCTGGAGAACAAGGTGGGAGCCTTAAAAACAAACAAACAAAGGCAAAGTCATCTGAAACAATGTGACCCAGCCTAATTTGACTCCTGAATCCACAGAACTGTTAATATCACCCCAAGCCTGCTTCATACGTGGAACTCTTGTATCTGTAACTAGAGCTGTGACACTCCTTTATGGTTGGGGCAGATCTAGAGGCATGTTCTTGTCCCAGGATGTATAAATGCCTATTTATTACACAGTCAGGGTGTGTTAAACATTTATTTAGAATGAATACAGAATAATAGTAAGTGTGCTCCTATGTTTTTTTCTTTTCCCCCAGGATAGTTTGCTGGTTGAAATGGAGGAGTTAAAAGCCCAGCTGCAAAGAATTCAGAATAATGAGGAAAAACAAGCTCAGATGACCAAAATGAAACAAAGCAAGTTGGTTCTTGAAATGGAAGAGTTAAAGTCCCAGCTTGAAGAAACAAAGGAGCGGGAAAGGCAAAAAGTATCAGTTTTAGAAAATGAGAAGGTGCTTATGAAAGGACGTGTGTTTGCACTGAATTTGTAAAGGCTGCACTGCATGTTAACACACTGAAGTTTACTTGTCAGAGTCTTTGATAATAATCAAGAGTGTGGCAATACTGGCAAAAAGTGGCTTGTCTCTTCTATTTTAGTGGAATACATAAGCAAGGGATAGGTTGCCAGGCGTCTGGTTGTCAACCGGCCCACCGTGTCGAAAAGGGACCCTGGCAGCTCCGTCAGCACTGCCAAGTGGGCCGCTAAAAGTCCGGTCAGCGGTGCTGCAGGTCTAAGGCAGACTAGTCCCTACCTGTCCTGGCACCATGCTGTGCTCTGGAAGTGGCCAGCAGGTCTGACTCCTAGGCGGGGTGGCCAAGGGGCCCTGTGATTCCTGCCCTGAGCACTGACTCTGCACTCTCATTGGCCAGGAATCACAGGCAATGGGAGCAGAGGGAGACCTGCTGGCGAGAGCAGCGCGCGGAGCCTCCTGGCCCTCCCGCCTAGGAGCCAGACCTGCTCCTGGCTGCTTCCAGGGTGCAGCGCGGTTCCAGAACAGGCAGGGACCCTGCCTTAGCCCTGCTGCGCTGCTGGCCAGGAGCTGCCAGAGGTAAGCCCATGCCCCAACTCCGAGCCCCCCCCCAAACCTGGAGCCTCCTCCTGCACCCCTGACCCCCAGCTCCACCCCAGAGCCCACACCCCTAGCCAAGAGCTCTCACCCCTCCCACACCTCCACCCCCTGCCTCAACCAACAGCCCCCTCCCACATTCTGAATCCCTCAGCCCCACCCCTCAGCCTGGAGCCCCCCCTGCACCCTAAACCTCTCATCCCCAGAGCCCACACCCCCAACTGGAACCCTCACCCCCTCCCACACCCCTACTCCCTGCCCCAGCCCAGAGCCCCCTCCCACACCCTGAACCTCTCATTTCTGTCCCCACCTCAGAGCCCACACCTCCATTTAGAGCCCTCACTCACTCCTGTACCCCACACCCCAGCCCAGTGAAAGTGAGTGAGGGTGCAGGAGAGCAAGCCACTGAGGGAGGGGGAATGTAGTGACCGGGCGGAGGAGGGTGGGTTTCAGGGAAGGGGCAGGGTCAGGGTGTTTGGTTTTGTGCGATGAGAAAGTTGGCAACTCTAGTAAGGGGCCAATCTTGTGTCACTGAAATCTGTTTGTTCTTCCACTGACTTCTGTGTTTTGGGATCAGGCCTAAACCGGGAGCTAGCCTGCGATATTGCACAGTAGCTTTCAGAAAGATGGCTAATTACTATTTTTTCAGCTAAGACCAGCTTTGAGGGTTCCTGTTATGGCAGAAGAATGTAGTCAGGGTACAGTCTCTCATTCACTATATAGTTAACATGATCACTGGGTTGTTTTCAGTAACTGAGGTTGCATTTACTCTAAAACTCTGACATGATATACACAAATTAGTGCCTTGCTGCTGTGCACCATCCAAAATACTTACAGATTGTACCCAAAGTGAAGTATAAACTCCCAGTGTAAACATTTGAAGAGAGAGTTAAGTTATTGATACATATTAACACCTTTATTAATTATGATTATTATCAGCAGCAGCACAGTGCCTAGGAGTCCTAGTCATGGACCAGGACCCCAATGTGCTAGGAGCTGTACAAACACAGAAAAAGATGGTGGTTGCCCCAAAAGCTTGCAATCTAAATATAAGACAAGATGCAACAGATGGATACAGACAGATGGGGGAGGGCAAGTAAACAATGAGACAGTACTGGTCAGCAGCGCCGGCTCTACAGTTTTCGCTGCCCCAAGCAGCACGTGGAATTGCCATTGCAGGTGGTAGGGGCAGTCCTTGTGCCGTTAGGGCGGCAGGCCCGTTTCCGCGGGGGTGGCAATTCTGCAGTAGCTTCTATGTTTAGCTGAAGCCACGCCTGACAGCTAAACATAGAAGCTGCTGCGGAATTGCTGCCACTGTGGAAAGCGCCTGCCGCCCTAAGGGCACACGGACTGCCCCCGCCCCCTGCAGCGGCAATTCGGCGCGCTGCTTGGGGGCAAAACAACAGGGACGGCCGCCCCTTGCAGATTGCCACCCTAAGCACCAGCTTGGAATGCTGGTGCCTGGAGCCGGCCCTGCTGGTCAGCATGAGAGGCAATAGTCTCGGTACACCAGCAGCCTAACCCCTGTAAAAATTTTGGTAGGTATCATGCAAAGAGAGTTTTAAGGAAGATTTTGAAAGAGTATAATGTATTAGTTCTGTGGATGCTTATGGGGAGCTCCTCCCAAGCGTGAGGAGCAGCATGGGAGAAAGCACAAAGGAGTCTGAAAATTTAACAAGGGATTGATGGAAGGGCTAGTTGGAGGCAGGAGTCAACATTTCAGTACTGAATGGGAGATGACAGGGTAGGGTGGGAATTGGCTGGGAAGGGCCTTGAAAGTAAAGACAGCTAGCTTACGTTTGATTCTCTGGAGAAGAGGGAGCCAGTGAAGGGATGCAAAGGGATGACATGGTAAAGCAATGCACTAGGAAAGTGATCTTTGCAGCAGCATTCTGAATGGACATGAGTGGGGCAAGATTATCAGAGAAAAGGATGTTGCAGTAATTAAGATGCAAGGTGATGAGAGGCTGGGTGAAAGTTTTAGCTGTGTGGATGGACAGGAAAAATCATATTTTAGAGATGTTATCCAGAAAGAATCTGCAAGACTAAGACATAGCCTGAATGTGAGGTGCTAGAGAGAGATCTGTGACAAAGATGACACCCAGGTTACAGGCAGGGTGATGGTATTGTCCACAGTAATCAAGAAAGGCAGTAGCAGGGAGAGTTGTGGAAGGGGCGATTAAGAGCTCTGTTTTAGCCATGTTGAGCTCGAGCTGATATTTAGACATTCACAAGGAGACGTCAGACAGATAGGCAGAGATTTTAGTTTGGACACAAAGGGATGGGTCTGGAGTAGAGAGGTAAATCTGTGAGTAGTCAGAATGGAGTGGTAGTGGAACTTATGTTTGCAAATGAGGGTACATCTACACTACGGGATTATTCTGATTTTACATAAACTGATTTTGTAAAACAGATTGTATAACGTCGAGTGCATGCGGTCACTCTAAGCATACTAATTCGATGGTGTGCGTCCATGTATCGAGGCTAGCATCGATTTTCTGGAGCGTTGCACTGTGGGTAGCTATCCCGTAGCTATCCCATAGTTCCCGCAGTCTCCCCTGCCCATTGGAATTCTGGGTTGAGATCCCAGTGCATGGTGGTGCAAAAACAGTGTCGTGGGTGATTCTGGGTAAATGTCATCACTCAATCCTTCCTGTGTGAAAGCAATGGCAAACAATCATTTCGCGCCCTTTTCCCTGGATTGCCCTGGCAGACGCCATAGCATGGCAGCCATGGAACCTGTTTTGCCTTTTGTCACTGTCACCATATGTGTACTGGATGCCGCTGACAGAGGCGGTACTGCAGTGCTACACAGCAGCATTCATTTGCCTTTGAAGGGTAGCAGAGATGGTTACCATCCTTGTTGCACCGTCTGCCATTGTAAATTGGTGATTTGATGACGGTTATCAATCATTTTGTACCATCTGCTGCTGTCATGGGTGCTCCTGGCTGGCCTTGCTGAGGTCAGCCGGGGACGCATCGACAAAAATGGGAATGACTCCCCAGGTCATTCCCTTCTTTATGTTTTGTCTAAAAATAGTCAGTCCTGCCTAGAATATGGGGCAAGTCTACTAGAAAGCCAGAGAGCAGAGCTGCTCTGGGTCAGAGCCCGAGAGATCCCGCAGAAATGATGAGCTGCATGCCACTCTAGCAACAACCCCACCCATTGCTTCCCTCCTCCCCCAACCCTCCTGGGCTACCGTGGCAGTGTCCCCCCATTTGTGTGATGAAGTAATAAAGAATGCAGGAATAAGAAACACTGACTTTTTAGCGAGAGAAAATGACGGGGAGGCAGCCTCCAGCTGCTATGATAATCCAGGCAGGACATTAAAGGGTAGGGAGGAGAGGATCGCAGCCACCCGCTGCTATGATAGTCCAGGGAGTACAGAATCTTTTCTTTAGACACGAAAGGCGGGGGCGGGGGCTGATGTGGACGGTTACTCAGCATTTTGCACCATCTGCCAGGAATGACAGGGAGTCATTCCCATTTTTACCGAGGCCAGCCAGGAGCACTCACGGGCTGATGACGGTTTTCCACCATTTTGTACCATTTGCCATCAGGAAAGGAAGGGGAGGGGATGCTGCTGTTCATCGCTGCAGCACCGCGTCTACCAGCAGCATGCAGTAGACATACGGTGACATTGAAAAATGGCAAGAAACGATTTTTCCCCCTTTTCTTTCACGGGGGGTGGTGTGTGTGTGGGGGGTAAATTGACGAGATATACCCTGAACCACCCCAGCCAATGTTTTTGACCATACAGGCATTGGGAGCTCAGCAAGAATGCAAATGCTTTTCGGAGACTGCGGGGACTGTGGGATAGCTGGAGTCCTCAGTTCCCTCCCCCCTCCCTCCATGAGCGTCCATTTGATTCTTTGGCTTTCTGTTACGCTTGTCACGCAGCACTGTGCTGAGTCCCTGCTGTGGCCTCTGTCTATCATAGCCTGGAGATTTTTTCAAATGCTTTGTCATTTAGTCTTCTGTAACGGAGCTCTGATAGAACAGATTTGTTTCCCCATACAGTGATCAGATCCAGTATCTCCCGTACAGTTCATGCTGGAGCTCTTTTTGGATTTGGGACTGCATCGCCACCCGTGCTGATCAGAGCTCCACGCTAGGCAAACAGGAAATGAAATTCAAAAGTTCATGGGGCTTTTCCTGTCTACCTGGCCAGTGCATCCGAGTTCAGATTGCTTTCCAGAGCAGTGACAATGGTGCACTGTGGGATACCGCCCGGAGGCCAATACTGTCAGTTTGCGGCCACACTAACCATAATCCGATATGGTAATACCGATATCAGCGCTACTCCTCTCGTTGGGGAGGAGTACAGAAACTGGTTTAAAGAGCCCTTTATATCAATATAAAGGGCCTCGTTGTGCGGACGGGTGCAGGGTTAAATTGGTTTAACGCTGCTAAATTTGGTTTAAATGCGTAGTGTAGACCAGGCCTGTGATTACCCAGAGATAAGGTATAGAGCAGTGATACTCAGGCCTCAGAGGTTCAGGAGCCAAATTAGCGATCAACATTACCCAAAAGAGCCACAGTTGTTTGAATTCATTGTTTTGTTTACTATAGTACTATATATTCAATAGCTCATGCAAGCAAACATGTGATCATAGTAAAAGCATCCTGATTGGTTAATAATTTAGTGCAAGTTAATCATTTAATTGGTTAGTAACATAGTAAAAGCATCCTGCTTGGTTAATAGCTTAGATTGGTTAATAGTTAAATCACACAGTGTTTTAATATATGCTGCAGAGAGCCACGGGAAACACATTAAAGAGCCATTTGCAGCTAGCAATCCTCAATCTGAGGACCACTGACGTAGACAGGGAAGAGAATGTGGCAAAGAACAGAGCCTTTGGAACCACCACTGCGGGGCAGATGAGGATATTCAGAAGGACTAGTTGAAGGAGCACTTAGAGATGTAAGAGGAGGCCCAGGAGAGGACAAAGTCATGAAAGCCAAGGGAGGACAAGATTTCAAGAGCATGGTTGATTGGGTTGAAGGCAGCTGACAGGTCAAGGCTAATGAGATGATGTTCTGGTTCTGAGATAGCAGCAAAGAATCCTGTGGCACCTTATAGGCTAACAGACGTATTGGAGCATGAGCTTTCGTGGGTGAATACATGTCTCATGCATCTGACGAAGTGGGTATTCACCCACGAAAGCTCATGCTCCAATACGTCTGTTAGTCTATAAGGTGCCACAGGATTCTTTGCTGCTTTTACAAATCCAGACTAACACGGCTACCCCTCTGATACTTGGTTCTGAGATATGACTAAGAGGAGGTCATTAGGGACGTTGGCAAGAGTGGTTTCAGTGGAACACAGGACGAAGCCAGATAGTGTGTCCAGGACAGAATTGGAGGAGAGGAACTCCAGACAGTGATTGTAAATAGCATGCTCAGGGAGCTTAGAGGTGTAAGGGAGATGGGGCAGTAGCTGGAGAGGCAAGTGGGGTGTATTGGGGTTTTTTTTTAGGATGGGAGAGACTAAAGTATGTTTGTTTTTTGAGGGGAAGGAGCCAGAGAAGAGCGAGAGTTTAAGGAGAAAAGTAAGGGAGGGGATGAGAGTGGGCACAGGGGAGAACAGGAGATGGGATGGGGTCACTGGGGCAAGTGGAGTTGTGAGAGCAGAAGAGAAATTTCTGTGTATCTGACCTTCACAATTCCCCCTGACTCTTAGAGATCCCAGATCAGAACACCACTCCCTGTGATCAAGGTGAGTTGACTGTTAATCCCACTGGACTTGTCAAAGCCATTTGTTTTAGGCTCACATCCTGAGAATTGCTGATCACTTGCAACTCCCCTGGAAGCCAGTTATAAGGCTTTAATTGAGTTCAGTGGGAGTATGCTCAAGGAGTACAATCAAGCTTTCAGTGAGTTGCTGCACTCAAGGAGCTGATCATCCATCTGCAGCACTCCCTGCTTTTGTCAACCTGGGAACGAAGAAAGCTCAGGCTTACTAGAAGTCTGTTGGGCCCAGACATTTGTTAATCATTCTAGTATTTTTTCTACACTTAATTTGTAACACGAGAAACATTATAAAATGTTAAGTATCAGAGGGGCAGCCGTGTTAGTCTGGATCTGTAAAAGCAGCAAAGAATCCTGTGGCACCTTATAGACTAACAGACGTTTTGGAGCATGAGCTTTCGTGGGTGAATACCCACTTCGTCAGATGCATGTAGTGGAAATTTCCAGGGGCAGGTATATATATGCAGGCAAGCTAGAGATAATGAGGTGGTTCAGTCAGGGAGGATGAGGCCCTGTTCTAGCAGTTGAGGTGCGAAAACCAAGGGAAGAGAAACTGGTTATGTAATTGGCAAGCCATTCACAGTCTTTGTTTAATCCGGAGCTGATGGTGTCAAATTTGCAGATGAACTGAAGCTCAGCAGTTTCTCTTTGAAGTCTGGTCCTGAAGTGTTTTTGCTGCAGGATGGCCACCTTAAGGTCTGCTATAGTGTGGCCAGGGAGGTTGAAGTGTTCTCCTACAGGTTTTTGTATATTGCCATTCCTAACATCTGATTTGTGTCCGTTTATCCTTTTCCGTAGCGATTGTCCAGTTTGGCCGTCAAAGGAAAAAGGACTGTAAGCTGTCTAAACTCCTACCTGCCTCATGGGGCCACAACTGTGGTACCCCCAACCCAGCCAGCAATATCGTCAATCTATCCAACTACACACTCAGCCCAGAAGAAAAGTCTGTCCTATCTCGGGGACTCTCTTTCTGCCCTGCCACCCCCACCAACATGATACAGTTCTGCGGCGATCTGGAAGCCTACTTTCGCCATCTCCGACTCAAAGAATACTTTCAGGTCAACACTGAACAGCGCACTGATACACAGGTACCCTCCCACCAACAGCACAAGAAGAAGAACTCCACATGGACTCCTCCTGAGGGTCGAAATGACAGTCTGGACCTCTACATTGAATGCTTCCGCCGACATGCACAGGCAGAAATTGTGGAAAAATAACATTGCTTGCCTCATAACCTAAGTCGTGCAGAACGCAATGCCATCCACAGCCTCAGAAACCACCCTGACATTATCATCAAAGAGGCTGATAAAGGAGGTGCTGTTGTCATCATGAACAGGTCTGACTGCCAAAAGGAGGCAGCCAGACAACTCTCCAACACCAAATTCTACAGGCCACTTCCCTCAGATCCCACTTAGGAATACACTAAGAAACTGCAACATCTACTCAGGACACTCCCTACACTAACACCGAAACAAATCAACATACCCTTAGAGCCCCGACCAGGGTTATTCTATCTACTACCCAAGATCCACAAACCCGGAAATTCTGGACGCCTCATCATCTTGGGCATTGGCACTCTCACTTGAAGGACTGTCTGGATATGTGGACTCTGTACTCAGACCCTATGGCACCAGCACTCCCAGCTATCTCCGTGACACCACTGATTTCCTGAGGAAACTACAATGCATTGGTGACCTTCCAGAAAACACCATCCTAGCCACCATGGATGTAGAGGCTCTCTACACGAACATCCCACACACAGATGGAATACAAGCTGTCAGGGACAGTATCCCTGATGATGCCACAGCACAACTGGCTGCTGAGCTCTGTGCCTTTATCCTCACACACAACTCTTTCAAATTTGATGACAATATATATCTCCAGATCAGTGGCACCGCTATGGGCACCCACATGGCCCCACAATATGCCAATATTTTTATGGCCGACGTGGAACAGTGCTTCCTCAGCTCTTGTCCACTCATGCCCCTTCTCTACCTACGCTACATTGATGATATCTTCATCATCTGGACCCATGGGAAGCAGTCTCTGGAAAAATTCCACCATGATTTCAACAGCTTCCACCCCACCATCAGCCTCAGCTTGGACCAATCTACATGGGAGGTCCACTTCCTAGACACCACGGTGCAAATAAGTGATGGTCACATTACCACCACCCTATACCGAAAACCTACTGACTGCTATGCCTACCTTCATGCCTCCAGCTTCCATCCTGGGCACATCACACAATCCATTGTCTACAGCCAAGCACTGAGGTACAACCGCATCTGCTCTAACCCCTCAGACAGAGACCAACACCTACAAAATCTCCACCAAGCATTCTCAAAACTACAATACCCGCATGAGAAAATAAGGAAACAGATCAACAGAGCCAGACGTGTACCCAGAAGCCTCCTGCTGCAAGACAAACCCAAGAAAGAAACCAATAGGACTCCACTGGCCATCACATACAGTCCCCAGCTAAAACCCCTCCAACGCATCATCAGGGATCTACAACCCCTCCTGGAAAATGATCCCACACTTTCACAGGCCTTGGGTGGCAGGCCAGTCCTCGCCCACAGGCAACCTGCCAACCTGAAACACATTCTCACCAGTAACTGCACACCGCACCATAGTAACTCTAGCTCAGGAACCAATCCATGCAACAAACCTCGATGCCAACTCTGCCCACATATCTACACCAGTGACACCATCACAGGACCTAACCAGATCAGCCACACCATCACCGGTTCATTCACCTGCACGTCCACCAATGTAATATACGCCATCATATGCCAGCAATGCCCCTTTGCTATGTACATCGGCCAAACTGGACAGTCGCTACGGTAAAGGATAAACGGACACAAATCAGATATTAGGAATGGCAATATACAAAAACCTGTAGGAGAACACTTCAACCTCCCTGGCCACACTATAGCAGACCTTAAGGTGGCCATCCTATAGCAAAAAAACTTCAGGACCAGACTTCAAAGAGAAACTGTTGAGCTTCAGTTCATCTGCAAATTTGATACCATCAGCTCTGGATTAAACAAAGACTGTGAATGGCTTGCCAATTACAAAACCAGTTTCTCCTCCCTTGGTTTTCACACCTCAACTGCTAGAACAGGGCCTCATCTTCCCTGATTGAACCACCTCATTATCTCTAGCTTGCCTGCATATATATATATACCTGCCCCTGGAAATTTCCACTACATGCATCTGATGAAGTGGGTATTCACCCACGAAAGCTCATGCTCCAAAATGTCTGTTAGTCTATAAGGTGCCACAGGATTCTTTGCTGATTGTAAAATGTTGTTTGAAGATTGAATGAAGTGACCTTCAATTATGAGGACTCAGTTTATTTGTATTAATGTATTTAAATGCGAAGGATCTTAGCAGAATTCTTCTGTAGTTAGGTGGCTCAAAATCTATATTTAGCGAGCCAAACTGCAGTTATTCTTGTGAAATCCGTGGAATTATGCCAGACTTACAATGGAAAAAAAGCACAATTGGCCCTGATATATTTACATGAGATTTTCCTGACCTCTAATGCGTATTGAGGTGTGGCCAAAGTGAACCATTGTTGCAGTAATGAAAAAATGTCTGGATAATAATCACTTATTTCCTTGGGAAGAAAAAAAGGAAGATCTAATCTTAATTCTTACTGTATTTTCCTTATTTTACTCTTTCTATTCCATTCTGCTGGAGTTTAGCATTTTGTGTATATTGCCAGTTTCATTTAGAATGTTCTCTGTGAGATCACAAAATAATGGGGACTTTCTGCAGCACAATACAAAGGATAAAATCCACATGAGTAATCTGAAAGAACGTTCTAAAGAAAATGACTATGCCATTGTTCCAATCGTGCACCGTGATTGTTTCCTTGCATACAAATTCTGACATGTAGACTATATAGTTGAAAGGAATAAATGTAGAAAATCACCTCGCTGAAAATTTTGTACCTGTTATAGTTACCAGAAACCGCTCCGATTATTATAGTTAAAAGAAGTCAGTGAAAGTATATTTTTCTCTGTTTTTGTCTTCTTATTACCTGTACCTGACATCACTTTGTGTATAGTGTGTTACTCTGTATAGTCAGTTAGGCCCCTTTCAGACTCGCATGGACAGACCCTTGTGCCTGCAGAAAACCCTGTTGATGTCAACGTGCATGGATCTCATTGCAGGATCAGGTCCTTAGTCAATTCTTTTTCCTTGCTATAAAGATCTATATAAAGATAACAGTGGAGCAGAGCCACCCTCCTCTTCCTGTTTATTTGAAGGTTGTTTTTAAAAAAATGTTGCCTTAAGACACTGCAGAAACTGGATATTTCCAATTTAAAAAAAAATCCCAGGGGACAGTGTTTCTTTAAATGTAGCATTCAAAGACAAAAACAAACAAATCCACTTTAGAGTGAATGATCTTGTAAAGGCCTACAGTATCTTTCTTTCTTTCACAAGAACCTATGGCTAGGTCTACACTAAAAAGTTAGGTCAACTCAGCTACATTGCTCAGGGATCTGAGAAATCCACACTTCTAAGCGATGTACTTAAGCCAACCTAACCCCCACTGTAGATAGCACTATGCTTATGGAAGAATTCTTCTGTCAGCCTTGCTACTCCTGCTTGGGGAGGTGGATTAACTACAGTAATGGGAGAATCCCTCCCATTTTTGGAGTGAGTGTCTACACTGAAGTGCTGTATCAATTTAAGTGTTGGCATAGCCTATTGCAGTACTTAAGTTCCCTTTCCTGCAAAATGTAGACCTGCTGTGAGGTGCTAAGGACCCTCCATTCCCTTTGACATCCATGTGACTTAAGGTTGGTCAGCTCCTTACAGAGACCTCCCAGGCTAAGGCCTGAGGTCCTCTCTTCAAATCTGACCTACACAGATGGTAACCAAGGGCGTTTAGTATCAGGTGGCTGTTTGGTGGCTCATGTGAAATGAGTTTGGTGATCTCAGTCTAGTTCCCAGTGGACAAATGGTCCCTAAATGGCCTCCTTCTTGGCTGTCTACAAGAAGTAGAGGATTGGTGGGCAGGCAGGGAGTAGGCTTGCAGAAAAATGGAAAAAAAATTTTGTGGAATTTTTTGTTATTGAAATTTCAAAACATTTTAGTGGGGAGGCTGACCTACTTCCTCACTCCTGGAGTTGGCCCCTCCTCATCAAGGTTGAGGTGTCTTGGCAGGCCGGTGCAGGGAAGCGTATTCTCCTGTTGTCTGTGCTGTACCTGCTCTGGGAATGGAGATTTCAATTCAACCTCTTTCATGTACTCTAAGGGTGGGATTTTCAAACTCATCTAAGAGTTAGGCACCAGACTTCCAGTGAGAGCCCATGGGAACTGGGTACACAACTCCCTTAGGTGCTTTTGAAAAATCCCTCCCTACATTTAATAAGAAAACAATGCATTATTGATAGCGGACAGCTTTGTTTCAAACAAACTGTATCCCCCAAACATAAGTATATATGAACAACAAACTCTTTACCACAAAATTGTGATTATTCTTTGAATTATTTAACAGGATGCCTGTCTGAAGAAAATAGCAGAAATGAAAACTTGCATTGAGAAGGTAAAGTATGAAAATGAATCTCTTCTAAATGAGAGGATTAGAAATATAACATTACTAGTGAAAGTGAAAAGGAAATTCATTATTTTTCTGTGCAACCCATGTATGCGTCTTAACATCTCTAAATATTCCTTCGATTATATATTAGAGTTTTTTTAGAAATTTGTTGTAAATTTGTTGTAAAAAGAAAAATAATAATCAGGAGATTGAAAATTATTTGCTTCTTCCAAGGGAAGTTAAGAATTCTGGCTAAAACACTTACAAAATGAAGTCTACTTTTGGACCCAATGCAGCAGCACCTTTCAAAAGCTGCTCGAAATCTTTCCATCGACTTCAAGAGGAGATAGATTGGGTCCTTAGTGCGTTTTGGAAAACTGAGTCCTGTATCTTCATTGAATGAAATGGAGGGATTCTCCATTTGAGATTAATTACCCGTATAGTGTCACTTGGTTTATTTATGGTGATGCTCTTCATTTCTATAGCTCCTTTCATCTGAATTACTCAAAGCACTTTGCAAACAGTTGAAACTTGTATCATGCTTGTGGCATGGCCCTGAGTTAGAGGTGGCGTGGAGAGGCTCTGCCCCAGCAGGAGCCCTGGGTGGGATTATGCCTACCGCTCCTCTACTATCTTAAAGTACAGCATCCAGCCATCTTTGCTGAGTGGTGTAGAGTGGAGAGGGTGAGGCTAAAGTCCACCCCCTCAATCCTGTTTGTTGAGGCTAATCCAAGCCACAGCACTGGCATCTCACAGGCCTTGTGTTCTCTGAAAGCAAGAATGCCATAGTGCACAGCCTCTGGACTGGAGCAGCAAGTGAGAGGCCCTTTTCACCCTCTCCCCTACTTTGTCCTCCCTTGCAGGGGCTGGCCACAATCTTTCTCTAATTAATCTAGCATGACAACAGAGGGGTAAAGTATCACATCATCCATCAGTGAAATGCAGCCACCTCTGAGGTGGAACATAGTAACTATCTAATAGGTCACAGCAACATTGCATAGCAGTTTGGAAGAGAACATGAATAATTCTGTCCTGAGTAGAAACCACAAGGGGGATTTTGGGCAGGACACTGGCTTTTAACACCCCGGCTCTTAGAAAAAATGTTGTGGGATCTTGTATGACCACAATGATTTATTATCTCCAGCTGCAGAATAGACCCTTAAACCGTCTTTGGGCATTGATTCAGCGGGAACAGTAGCACCTACTGACTCACTAGCACCAGGGTTTTCTTTAGTATTGTCCCACCAAGTATTGAATGGTTAGAGGGAAAGTGTTGGAGGATAGTTATATTTAGCACTGATTTAATGCTTTACGCTCTTTTCAAGTACAAACATTAATCTATCTCTCAGCCGTGTTGTGAGAATAAATATTAACCTCCCTGCCTCCGTTTTGTCATCTGTACAGTTGTGCTAAGTGACTTTCTAAAGATACACAACAGGGGTCAGAGCTGAGATTAGAACTTCAGAGTTCCTGGCTTTCAGCTTAGAGTCCAAATGGGCCCACACTGTCTCGCTGTAAAGTGAAAGTGTTGGCTAAAACTCAGCTGTCTTTTGGGGGAGGGGATTGTTGTGGTGGTCTTATCAGGTCCTGAAAGGTACCCCCGTTTTTCCTTTTATGGGGCAGTCCTAAGTGGGACAGAGCACCTTTTGTCTTGAGAAGGGCTGCACTTCTGCTGACATGAATTGAAACTGAGGTCTCTCAGCACCTTGCTGCATTGGGCCTTATACGCATGCACATTAGCTCAAGGTTGCTGCACCATCTTAACCTCTCTAGGTGAGAAGGATTGGATGAGAATCCCTTTAGATCTTATCACTTCTGTTCCTTAGTTGGTAAGAGGAGTCACTGAATGATGAAAGGTTTCAGAGTAGCAGCTGTGTTAGTCTGTATCAACAAAAAGAACAGGAGTATTTGTGGCACCTTAAAGACTAACAAATTTATTTGAGCATAAGCTTTCGTGGGCTGCAGCCCACTTCATCGGATGCATGCAGTGGAAAATACAGTAGAAAGATATATATATATATATATATATATCAGAGGACATGAAAAAATGGGTGTTGCCATACTAACTATAACGAGGGTAATCCGTTACGGTGGGCTATTAGCAGCAGGAGAAAAAAAAACCTTTGTAGTGATAATCAGGATGGCCCATTTCCAACAGTTGACAAGAAGGTGTGAGTAACAGTAGGGGAAAAACAGTCACTTTTTCAGCCACAGGGGCCTGAGCGCAAAGCCTTTATAAGCACCCAAGCCCAGAGGTGATAGGCTCAAACCAGCAATCAACCCCTTCTCTTCTAAACAGCAATGAAGAGTCTCACACACAGGTATCACACTGGTAATGCAGTAAAAATGCCTAGACAGAATGGACAGAACCACCTAGGCCCATGGTGCTCCTCTCATTCTTTTTCAATTAGAAAGGTTGGTGAAATCATTGTTGGTTTCCACAGCAACACAGCCGAACAGCCAGGTATAGAGTGGCCACAGCATTGTCTTCTTCAGACATCTAGTTCCAGCTTCCAGAAAAGTTTAGTGCATCTTTTGTTCTAGTAAACAAAGAGGAAAGCTCTTTGTATTTTATGCATATCTGTGCTGAGAATGAGTCGGTATAACTTCATCATCAGTGCACAAAACCTTGTTTGATATAAACAACTTGTTTCAAAAATCCTCCACTGAAATGTGTGAATAAAGTAATTTTGGAGGATTATAATACATTTCTCATTTCTCTCTGGGCAAGTAAGAACCAGATGACAATCTTGTATAGTGAAATGACTCTGTGTGATACACATAGTCTTGTCTGGTCCCCTCATGATGCTTTAATCTTGGACGTTGGATCTTGTGATTTAAAGTGAACAGATGAGTTAAGAGTTTTCTAAAATGTTTCCAGCCCTTTCCCTCTGGAAGTGCACAAGCTTTAATTTATTTCTCTGGGACTGGTGTCTTTTAAAAGCCAGCTGTTAATTTATTGCAGTTTATATTAATCATCATGTAAGTTTCCCCTCACATTTCTCTGCTTCTTTGACCCATCAGATTTCCTTAGGGTTATTGTTTGCTTCTGATAAAGTTTTCTCTCCTCCTGTTAGACTTGTTCCACATAGGGCTGTTGTAGTAGCATCCAGACTATTAAGATGCCTAGTATGATAGATTGCACTGAAAGCTCTTTGTAGTGCATTTGGTTCCTGCTTAGTCTAATTTGGCCTGTGCTCATGCCAGTGACACGTCTCCTAACTCATCCACATAGTATAGCTTGACGGCCACCTCTTCTTTCTTGGGTATAACAGCAGACAGACAGACAATCAACCACTAGTGCTCTCACCATTCAAGACAGCATTGGAGAAGCATTCTAAGGACAACAATGCTTCTAAAATTGTCTAAAACAGGTCTCCCACCCTCTCTTTTTTGGAATGATGAGAGGGGGAAGTCTGTCTAGATTGGAACTGGCAGAAGGGGAATTCAATTTCGAGTCTGTTCCACGTTAGGAATTCCACGTTAGCCGCGTGCACTGTTGCCAGAGATTTTTCCCTCAGTGGGATCAGTCGAGCCCGCTCTAGCGCCCTCTGGTGCTGCACGCTTATGCACCAGTATAAGGGCACTGCCAGCCCCACATCTTCTTGGTTCCTTCTTATCACCTGTGGCAGTTGCTGGAACGTCTCCTCTTGCTTTGGCAAGGCAATTATCAGTGGTTTCTGTTTCATAGTTCAGTCTATAGCAATTTCGCCAAAGACCCCAGGCCCCCTGAATCCTCTGGGCGGCCCTGAAGATGATGCCAGGTTTGAGAGAGCTGTGTTATAGTCTGCATGTCCAAGAGCTCTGAGCCCACCTCCTTGGGTACTGCTTGTGAGTCACCTAACATGGAATGGACATGAGAAAACACTTGAAGAAAAATCTGTTACTAAACTTTCTGTAACTGTTGTTCTTTGAGATTTGTTGCTCATGTCCATTCCATGACCCACCCTCCTACCCGTCTGTCGGAGTTGGCTGGCAAGGAGGAACCAAGAGAGTGTGTGGCCGGCACCACCCCTAATACTGGTGCATAAGTATGTGGTACCAGAGGGTGCTAGTGCCAGCCTGATGGATACCACTGAGGGAAAAGTCTCTGGCAACTGTGCATATGGTGCATATACACCTAACATTGAATGGACATGAGCAACATATCTCAAAGAACAACAGTTACAGAAAGGCTAGAAACATAGGGTTTTTTTTGCCCTGCATAAATGGAACTAGAAAAAGGGGATACTGCACTGCAGATGAAGTCCATTTTATGAATTCTTTGGTTCCATTTTCTTGCTTTCTAACAGTGCACGGCGCAGCTGTGGTTTAAATTTTGCTGTCATTAAACTAGTGCCACTTCAGAGTAATCCCATTTATTTCAGTGGTGTTACTTCAGATTGAGACTAGTGTTAACATGAAAGCACAATTTGGCTATGTTGCTTTCATTTGTGTACAAAGTTCACAGAAGAGAATTCAGTGCACCCAAACTTTTCAGCTTGTTCCTATAGCTCTGGTATGCGCATGACACACAGTACATCTAGCATTTTGTTTTGCTTGCATCTCCTCTCCCTTAGAATCATAGAATATCAGGATTAGAAGGGACCTCAGGAGGTCATCTAGTCCAACCCCCTGCTCAAAGCAGGACCAATTCCCAACTATATCATCCCAGCCAGGGCTTTGTCTAGCCTGACCTTAAAAACATCTAAGGAAGGGGATTCCACCACCTCCCTAGGTAACCCATTCCAGTAGTTCACCACTCTCTAAGTGAAAGAGTTTTTCCTAATATCCAACCTAAACCTCCCCCATTGCAACTTGAGACCATTACTCCTTGTTCTGTCATCAGGTACCACTGAGAACAGTCTAGATCCATCCTCTTTGGAACTCCCTTTCAGGTAGTTGAAAGCAGCTATCAAATCCCCCCTCATTCTTCTCTTCTGCAGACTAAACAATCCCAGTTCCCTCAGCCTCTCCCCATAAGTCATGTGCTCCAGCCCCCTAGTCATTTTTGTTGCCCTCTGCTGGACTCTTTCCAATTTTTTCACATCCTCCTTGTAGTGTGGGGCCCAAAACTGGACACAGTACTCCAGATGAGGCCTCACCAATGTCAAATAGAGGGGAATGATCACATCCTTCAATCTGCTGGTAATGCCCCTACTTATACAGCCCAAAATGCCGTTAGCCTTCTTGGCAACAAGGGCACACTGTTGACTCACATCCAGTTTCTCGTCCACTGTAACCCCAGGTCCTTTTCCGCAGAACTGCTTCCTAGCCATTCGGTCCCTAGTCTGTAACAGTGAATGGGATTCTTCCATCCTAAGTGCAGGACTCTGCACTTGTCCTTGTTGAACCTCATCAGGTTTCTTTTGGCCCAGTCCTCTAATTTGTCTAGGTCCCTCTGTATCCTATCCCTACCCTCCAATGTATCTACCCCTCCTCCCAGTTTACTGTCATCTGCAAACTTGCTGAGAGTGCAATCCACGCCATCCTCCAGATCATTAATGAAGATATTGAACAAAACCAGTCCCAGAACCCACTTCACTTGAAACCGGCTGCCAACTAGACATGGAGCCATTGATCACTACCCGTTGAGCCTGACGATCTAGCCAGCTTTCTATCCAACTTATAGTCCAATCATCCAGCCCATACTACTTTAACTTGCTGGCAAGACTACTGTGGGAGACGGTATCAAGTTTTGCAAAAGTCAAGGAATAACACATCCACTGCTTTCCCCTCATCCACAGACCCAGTTATCTCCTCATAGAAGGCAATTAGGTTAGTGAGGCATGACTTGCCCTTGGTGAATCCATGCTGACTGTTCCTGATCACTTTCCTCTCCTCTTAAGTGCTTCAGAATTGATTCCTTGAGGACCTGCTCCATGGTTTTTCCAGGGACTGAGTGAGGCTGACTGGCCTGTAGTTCCCCGGATCCTCCTCCTTCCTTTTTTTAAAGATGGGCACTACATTAGCCTTTTTCCAGTCATCTGGGACCTCCCCCGCTCGCCATGAGTTTTCAAAGATAATGGCCAATGGCTCTGCAATCACATCCACCAACTCCTTTAGCACCTTGGGATGCAGCGCATCCAGGTCCATGGACTTGTGCTTGTCCAGTTTTTCTAAATAGTCCCGAACCACTTCTTTCTCCACAGAGGGTTGGTCACCTTCTCCTCATACTGTGCTGCCCAGTGCAGCAGTCTGGGAGCTGACCTTGTTTGTGAAGACAGAGGCAAAAAAATCATTAAGTACATTAGCTTTTTCCACATCCTCTGTCACTAGGTTGCCTCCCTCATTCAGTAAGGGGCCCACGCTTTCCTTGACTTTCTTCTTGTTGCTAACATACCTGAAGAAACCCTTCTTGTTACTCTTAACATCTCTTGCTAGCTGCAACTCCAAGTGTGATTTGGCCTTCCTGATTTCACTCCTGCATGCCTGAGCAATATCTTTATACTCCTCCCTGGTCATTTGTCCAATCTTCCACTTCTTGTAAGCTTCTTTTTTGCGTTTAAGATCAGCAAGGATCTCACTGTTAGGCCAAGCTGGTCGCCTGCCATATTTACTATTCTTCCTACACCAGGATGGTTTTTTTCCTGCAACCTCAATAAGCCAGCTCTCCTGGACTCCTTTCCCCCTCATGTTGTTTTCCCAGGGGATCCTGCCCATCAGCTCTCTGAGGGAGTCAGAGTCTGCTTTTCTGAAATCCAGAGTCCATATTCTGCTGCTCTCCTCTTTTCCTTGTGTCAGGATCCTGAACTTGACCATTACCCTTTACCTTCTCTTCTCTGCCTGGATCTAAAATCAATTTCTTCTCCTTCCTGTATTTGTTGTTGTAGCAGGATTGACTCATCTAGATTGTTTTTCTCTCAAAGGTTGGTTGCTAGGTATCTAAAACAATGGAAAAAAACAGGGGAAAATGGAAAAACAATGAATTCAGGTCAGGCTGATCAAATCATAGAATGAAGTGCTAGAATGAAAAGGTGTCTGTCAGTCAAACATCAAGCAGAAAACAATAATTTAGTACTGCTATGGACAGTGTAATGGATGGCCAATAATATTTACAGAGAAGTAGCTTCTTGCTCACTCATGTGCAAGGACATGAGAAAAAAGTTCCAGGTTTTCACTGTACCTGCATGCTGTCTACAAGTGCTCAGAAGTGAATATGATGTCCCTAAGACCTAGGGTGACCAGACAGCAAGTGTGAAAAATTGGGACGGGGTGGGAGGTAATAGGCACCTAAATAAGACAAAACCCCAAATATCAGGACTGCCCCTATAAAGTCAGGACATCCGGTCACCCTACTAAAACCACTCCAGAGCATTAGAACCAATCTGTACTTATGGGCTAGCATAGGCCTGAAGGAATAGCCACCATCATTCAAATACTGCTATTTGCATCATTTGCATAGTGCTGTTGATGAACACTGTCCTTTACAGTAATAAAAAAGTAGCCATAAAACAGTATCACTACCCTGAAGCGCTTGCCACCTAGAGGCAAACAGGTACATTACAATAAACACAAGTCGTACAGAGTAGATTTCTGCTGAGGAGGAAGAAAGATGAGTTAATACGATTGGATATTATCCTGCCTGGCAGGACTACTTGCTGTCTCTTTAAAGTGTGTTTTGACTTTGAAAAGGGTGGTTGTAAAAATGGCCTTGTGGGGCTCCAGGTTTACTGTCACTCAACGTGCAGTATCATGTTTGCTAAGTTTACATGGGAAAAGATGTTTGTTCTAACTGCCAGCCCTGCAAACTCAAACTGGGATCAGAAAGTCAAGCTGGGTTCTTTCTGGCCCATCCATCACCAATAAAGAATCTGCAGTCAGAATTTAGTTAACAGTTCTGCTCTTGTTACTTGTACCATGCCCAAAGAGGCACTGGGAGCCTCAGAAAACAAATGTCCCATTACCAAAGAGACCACAACCTAGAATTTAGGTGTGATACAAGTGAGGGAATGTGCATTTACCCTTCTTGGGGAGCAGGTTTTTTGGTTAATTTTATTTTATTTGTCTCAAGTCAGTTTTTAAGGTGAATTTGAATGAGATGACCAGAAGAGTCCAGCTCACACTGCTAGATCTGTGCTTACTCTGCAGTGGGAACTGGAGTAAAAAGTAGTTGACATATGTGTCAGTGAAGTCAGTAGGATACACATGGGGAGCAGAGCTGATGAGACAGCAGGCACAATTTTGACAGTCTCTTTTCATAGAGAACTGCACTATACACACTATTTACTGCCCCAGCAATGCTAGCATGTGTTACTGACTGTACACATTTTATAACTAGCCCTAGTACTGTTGGTGTTTGCAGGCAGTGTAACATTATAATACAACATCTGATGGGGTTTTGGATGGTTCATTTTCACATTATTCTCCATGTTATTTGTGAAGCTTGGTGTACAGAACCCTGCTGTCTTCAGAGATAACTGAACTCATTACATTTTTGCTTTTGATGGGTTGTTTTTCTGTCTTGCATTAATACAGTAACACCTCTGTTTCTATAGATGGGCACAGAGAACAGTTCGCTTATGGAGAAAATGAAAGCCTTGGAAAATAGGTCTTCCTGTTGTTGTTGTTTGGCTTCCGTGGTTCATGGCAATGCAGAAATACTAACAATTTCTCACCACAGCACATTTAGTGTTGATGCAGGTATGTCAAATCTTTAAAAACTTCCTGTTTTCAGAAAGAAGTACAGGTGTTGGGCTAAATCTGCTCTATTTGCTTGACCCAGAGAAATTTCTCTGATAACACATGATTTGTGATGTCACATGAAATTGCCAAACAAGGGGCATAAACTTTTTACTGAGTTATGAGCTACAAAGCTTACTGTTTTAACATTTGGTTAAAGTAAGATGAGTATTGTATAAATAAAGATTAGGGTTACAGACTACCTATGGTTATTGCTACTGCTGAATTTAAAGGGAAACTAGAGGTAGCGTTGAGTCAGTAAGAGCCTGACCAACTTCACTGAAGTTAATGGGAGTCTTTCCATTCAGCTGAATGGGAGTTGGATCAGATCATGAGTGCTTACTTGGGTTAAGGGTGCGCACAAGGTAGAGGCTTAGCTATTAAGTAAGTCCTTTTAGGAAAGTCCAGGTAATCTCAGAAATCATTCCGGTTCCATGAGTGAGAAAAGGTAGAAGGCAGAAAATACTGGAGTTGAACCACTGGCTGCAGGACTGGTGTGAAGCTGAAGGGTTTTATTTTGTGGAACAGTGGGCCACATTCCAGGGGAGAAAGAGGGCTGTGCAAATGGGACGGCCGGCATCTCATGGGTAGGTAGGGCTAATCATCTCAGTTGAAGTCTAGTGAAAGGGGAAGGTGGTAAGGAGGCAAATGCAGGAGAAAGGCAAATTTAGTAGGTTGTGAAAAAATTGAATGGAGGTGACACAGAATGTAAAGAGAAGAATTTTTTCAATTCTATATATACCAAGCTAAGAGTCTTGGTAATAAGCAAGAGGAAACGGAATTTCTCATGATGAGGAGAAATTTGATATAACTAGCATTACTAAAACAAGGGGAGAAAATTTGCATGATTGCAATATTATAATAACTGGTTACAATCTGTTTAGGAAGGATAGAGTGGATAAAAGGTGTGTGGGGAGTGGCACTCTTCATTTAAGATGTCAATAACTGTTTTAGATATCAGAGGGGTAGCCATGTTAGTCTGAATCTTTAAAAGCAGCAAAGAATCCTGTGGCACCTTATAGACTAACAGACAGACGTTCTGGAGCATGAGCTTTTGTGGGTGAATACCCACTTCATCAGATGTATCTGACCAAGTGGGTATTCACCCACGAAAGCTCATGCTCCAAAACGTCTGTTAGTCTATAAGGTGCCACAGGATTCTTTGCTGCTTTTACCTGTTTTAGAGTTAACATCAATAACTCAGAATCACAGGATCTTGAGTGCACATAAATCAATATGCTAACTAACCAAGCCCCGAACAGGGTCTGCTGGCAGTCTGTTATAGATGATTAAAATAAGAGAACAGGATGAGTTACTTCTTAAGCACCTGTCTGCAATGCATGTAAAGAAACTGTGTTCTTCAAGTGATTGTACATGTGCGTTTTTCTTCTGTGGTACCCGTTGGGGCAGTTTGAGTGCCCTCTGGTGCCGTGCACTCGTATAAAGCACCCAGCCAAACCTGCACTTCCTCCTTACCACCTCTGATAGTCACTGAAACAGCTATCCTTTCTTTAGCAAGATCTCTCTGTAGTCTTCTCTTTTGTATATTTGGACATAGTTAGTTAGTTGTAAATAGTTGGTCATAAATAATCCTTTCGATGTTACTCTGGTAGAATGTAGCTAAACTGTAGCCTGCACAGTACAGTGTGGATGACTTCAGTAGCAAACTTCACATTAAAAATGTGTGGTTAGGTGTCCCAGAGTTAGAAG
This sequence comes from Gopherus flavomarginatus, assembly GCF_025201925.1. Taxonomy (NCBI): domain Eukaryota; kingdom Metazoa; phylum Chordata; order Testudines; family Testudinidae; genus Gopherus; species Gopherus flavomarginatus. Next base: position 20,274,358 of record NC_066620.1, on the reverse strand, counting down.
CAAAGACCTATTTTCAGGTGGAATTACGCCTTTGTTCTGTGAGGCTAGCTGGAGTATGTTTTTGTGGGTTGTTTTTTTGTTTGTTTGGTTTTTTTTTTTTGCGGTGGGGAAAATATTTTCATAATCTGAAATAAATTCTGGAATTGTGTGTGAAAGTTTGAAGAATTATAGCCAGCCTGCTTTGATGAAACACATTTTTTTTTCCCTGCTTGGAGCGCATTAACAATGAAATGTTAGACCATGTGATACTTGGTAGTTGCTTACCACATCCACTAAGTTATCTCCACTTGCAATGTAACAGAAAGATGTTTACAAGATTTATTTTAGCCAAAAAATCAACAAACAAAAAAAAACCAAACCCACCACAAAAACATCATGTTAAAGCAGAACATCTAGAACATTTTTAGCCTTGCCGTCTGTTACTTGATCATTGCAAAGACAATATTTTCTTCAAGAAGAAAGGAAAATGAACACATTCATTCAATTAAAGCTGACCCAGAATAACCACAAGGGAATCTGTCTGTCTCTTTCAGAAAGCCCTCATTGCTTCAATAGTTGTGGTGGTGCAACTTGCAATTCTGGGACACAAAGCAGTAAATGTGTTGCCGGGACAAGCTCAGTGGAGGATGATGAAATCGGAATGAAAGAGATGTATAAACAGCTGTAAGAACTGATTTTTGTTATTTCTTACAAATGTAAAAGGGAGTTGGATACCATTGTCACTTCTGGAAAGTTTTTATAGTGGGTGTGAAACATATTGTAAGGAATTCAAATAGCATACAACAGTGACAACTTGGCACAACCAACTGCACCTGTACAAATAGGGGGAGGTACATAAAAAACAGTAAGTAATCTAAATGGAGTGTCAGGATGCTTTTGTAACAAACCTACTATCCTGGCATAGATTTCCCAACTTTGGTGTACTTCATGTACCTGCTTTGTCAGGAAATCCTGAATACAAGCAGCAAGTTGTGGATCATGCAAATACTTATGAACATGCTTCACTGTACACACTTGAGTGGGCCTATTGGCATCCATGGTATTTCTCACATGTATAAAATTAAGCATGTTCACATTTGCAGGATTGGGCCCTACAATGGAAGGAATGCAGTTGTGGTCAGTGGAAAAATAACAAAGCTGGTAGAAAAAGATTCTCTCTCTACAAAGAGGGCACATAATATTAAATACACAAATGTAATCCCAGCTTCTGCAGCCACTTAAGCATGTGTGTAATTTTTCTCAGGTGACCAATACTAATGGAATTATTCATATGAACAGAAGTGGTCCACATGTTCTGAGGTTTGCAGGAATGGGTCCTAAAATTACTGAAAGTGTCTTTATGTGTGTTTGCCCTGCACTTAGCACAATGGGGCCTTGATCCTCACTGGGGCCTCTTGGCGCTATTGTAATATAATACAAAATCAAAGTCTACAAGTCAGGCAACTCTGAAGCACTGTTTCTATTTCAGTGACAGAACTTGTCTGACCTACTTTGTCCCTGCTTTCCCTGCTGAACAAATTACAGGGTATAAGGCATTTCTACTGCTATGGCAAATCATAGGTCTGATCCCACACATTCCTTGAGCACCTGAAGCTCCACTGAAGACAAGGACAGTTTTGAGTTCTTGTGGAATTCAGAATAGGGCTGTCTGCAAGCACAGCTCTACCTAAATCTTAACTGTAGTTGCGTAACAAATACTTAAAACCAAAATTTCCAAGGTAACCTCATCTCTATTGCTGATTTTGCACATTGCATTTGAGCCTGCAAGAAACAGCATGTGTGCGATTAAAATCATGTAATGGTCAGTAGGCTTAAAAAATTCTTTGTGCACACAAATACTCTTTTTTTTGGCTCAAGTGTGTGTGTGTGTGAGAATAAAATTGTAGGTATAAATTGAGAACCATTTTTGATATTTTGACCTTTAACATATCTGAGTCAGCTACACTCACATTGGGTGTCAGTTCATTTCCTGCCATCCTGTAGGCTAAACATCAGCGTGAGACACACAAATTAATTCACTCCAATGTAGGCAGCCCTTTAAAACACATTATTTTTAAAAAAATCAAGTTTTCTTTTAAAATTCTCTGTGTAAGTAGCAATTGTTAACATTGTTTAATTCAGATATACAAAAAAGTGGTGATGTAATCATCTTATTCTTTAAAGGAAGAGAGAACGTAACCTTCTGCTTGATGTCATGCTACTTATGTACACAAGACGATGGTTTCTGGAAGAAGCAATACCATATATAAGAAGAACTCTTAGGAAATGCGGAGTAAATTCAGAAGACAGAAACTGAAACTCAGATCTCTTATCCAGTCAAAACACAGGATTTAATGTAATAGCTCACAGCAGGGTTTGTTCTTGCTTCAGACGGTTTGTCTACACTGCAATTAGACAAGCGTGGCTGGTCCATATGGGCTTGTGGGGCTCAAGCATAAGGGGCTGTTTAATTGTGATGGAGACATTTGGGCTCTGGCTACAGCCTGAGCTCTGGGATCCTTCCACCTCGCAGGGTCCTAGAGCCTGGGCCCCAGCCAAGTGTCTATGCCAGAATTAAACAACCTCTTAGACCAAGCCAACTGGCACAAGCCAGCTGTGCATGTCTAATTGCAGCATAAACATACTCAGAGATCAGTGGGAGCATAATTAAATCCAATATTGTCATAAACAGATAAGTAAGAGTTAATAGAACAAAAGTGCTTCATATCTCTTTTGCCTGGAAAGGATTAACAAGAACAGTGAGCCTGGCTGTCACCTGATCAGAGGACAGGATACTTTCAAATCTTGAGGGACGGAAGTTTGTGTGTGTGCTGTTAGTTTTTGGTTGTTCACTCTGGGGGCTCAGAGGGACCAGACGTGCAACCAGGTTTCTCTCCAATCTCTCCGATACAGGCTCTTATAAGGTCAGAATAGTGAGTACTAGGTAGATAAAGCGAGTTAGGCTTATGGTTGTTTTCTTTATTTGCAAATATGTATTTGGCTGGAAGGAGTTCAAATTGGTATTCTGCTGAAAAGATTTTAATTTGTACTTGTATACTTAGGCTGGGAGGGTATTCCCGGTGTCTATAGCTGAAAGACCCTGTACCTATTCCATTTTAAATTTACAAAGATAATTTTTATTGTTTTTTCTTCCTTTAATTAAAAGCTTTTCTTGTTTAAGAACCTGATTGTTCTTTTTTTTCTGGTGAGACCCCAGGGGACTGGGTCTGGATCCACCAGGAAATTGGTGGGGAGAAAGGAGGGAAGCGGGAGAGGCTAATTTCTCTCTGTTAGAATTACTTTCTCTCTCAGGGAGAATCTGGGAGGAGGAGAGAGAAGGAGGGGGGAAGGTGCATTTTCCTCTGTTTTAAGATTCAAGGAGTTTAAATCACAGTGATCTTCCAGGGTAACCCAGGGAGGGGAAGCCTGGGAGAGGCAACTGTGAGGGAAAGGGTTTACTTTCCTTGTGGTAAGATCCAGAGGGTCTGGGTCTCAGGGGTCCCCAGGCAAGGTTTTGGGGGGACCAGAGTGTTCCAGGCACTGGAATTCCTGGTTGGTGGCAGCGTTACAGGTTCTAAGCTGGTAATTGAGCTTAGAGGAATTCATGCTGGTACCCCATCTTTTGGACGCTAAGGTTCAGAGTGGGGAATTATACCATGACAAATACTGTAGAAGCTTGATTTTTAAACTGTGTGCCTAACTTCAAGCACTCAGGTGCCTGAAATGGGTATTTAAGCGGGTGCTTATATCTATAACACCCACAGATCACACTTACATCAACATCTCTGAAAAATCATGCCCAGGGTGTCAAGTTAGTGTTTTAAAATTGAGGCACCCAGTGATCAGTGACCTCTTTTGAAAATTTGGCTGGAGGGCATCAGGTGTCTAAATCAGATCTCATTGCCTCATTTTAGGCATCGTGTTACAAAGTTGGGCTCTTTGGTATGATCTGCCAGTGTTCTTCTTTTAGGACCGTACCACCTAGATAGATTCACAAAACTTCTACAGATGTCAGAGGACATGGGCATACAAGGCACCAGCATAAGGGTCTTAGCAGGTGAAATTATCTTCATTTATACTCATGTGGACCCTACACCTCAGGGGTTTATGTTGTACAACTTTTTTTTGGTGGAGTTTGCTGCTGATGAAAAAAACACACCCATTAAGATTACCCTGCACATCAATAAAAGATAGTTAGCTTGATAATTTAAACAAATTACCTGGTCCTGACTTCAGTCAGAAATGAATGCTTCAGTAGTACATCTAATATGTTTCTTCCGTATTGTTATACAGTTCTGCATTGTACTGCTGCAGCCATCTAAATGACTGTGTATATAAGACTAATAGGTCATTAGACAACTATTTAAATACTTTCTATATTAATGAACACATTAACATGGAGTTAACACACCTTGCCACCTGTCTATGGTAGTACTGTAGAACCCCTTAAGTTGTTTTATGCATTTATTTTAGTGAAAATGCTGAACTGTTGAAACAACGTGTGGAGCTTATATTGGATAACAATAGTAAAGGAAACTTACATCATATCCTGTTTCAGCAGCTTGTGTGTACTATGATTTTGGAATTATGCTGGGGAAGGTCTGTGACCTGTGTTACACAGAAGGTCAGACTAGATGATCACAATGGGTCCCTTCTGGCCTTAGAATCTACAAATATGTCATAGAATCATAGATTATTAAGGTTGGAAGGGACCTCAAGAGATCATCTAGTCCAACCCCTTGCTCAAAGCGGGATACCTATTGCAGAAATTGAGGTTTCAAACCTTTGTTACCTATCAGCTCTGTATTCTTGGGGAACCAGGGTGCAGTACCCAGCCTGTTTGACTCA